>NC_140581.1:68560045-69832492 GCF_964204655.1 Triturus cristatus | reverse complement strand
CAAGGCACTTAGATACTGTGGCGTTGAACCAGATTTAATCTTATGCATATAGCATAGGGCCTTGAATTTAATGTGATTCTCCATCCTAAGCCAGTGGAGGTCACGGAGAGAACCTGAGACAGAGGCCTTTCTAGGTAACTGGCAAAGCTGTCTGGCTGCAGATTTCAGGACTACCTGCAGTTTTCAAACCACCTCCTTATTGGCTCCTAAATACAGGACGTTGCCATAGTCCAGTCTGGATGCAATCAAGGCCTGGATTACTGATCTTTGTGTGGAACTAGGCAACATCCAGAGTAGTTTTTGAGCCATTTTAGGATGGTGAAGCAGACTGAGGTGACCTTGACTACTTGCTGCCTCATAGCTAGTTGGTCATCTATGATTATGCCTAGATTGCGGGCTGATTGTGACGGTCCATTTGAGGCGGCCAATGTTGGGGGTCCCAGAGATCTTTGTTTCTTCTGAGGATTAAAACTTCAGTTTTCCCCCCCGTTTAATTTCAAACTGTTGGTATGCATCCAGCTAGCTATCTTTTGCAGCCCTACATGGAAAGAGGACACATTAGATGCGTCCTTGGTGGACAAAGAGAAGATTACCTGGGTGTTATCAGCATACGAGAATATGGATAACCCAGCCTCTTCAGGTATTGTGGCCAGAGGACTAACATAGATATTAAAAAGCAATGGGCTGAGGATAGAACTCTGCAGTACTCCATAAGGAGAGGCATGGGCCTTAGAGCTTGCGGACGGAGAAAAAACCTGGAAAGTCCGGTTTGACAGCGAGCTCGTCAGCCACTTGCTCGTCTAGCTCACACCATCATCATTCCAGAAATTACTTACATTATCAGAATCATGCTCCCTTGTGTAAAAGAGAAAGTATGGTGCAGACATGACGAATAAAAGCACAATCTGTAATATTGAAAAAGAACATAAAAAAGCAGCTAGTATTTTTTCGCAAAAACGTATTAGAATCAGTTTCATATAAATCAGATTACATAAAATATTAAAGCATAAAAAGAGTAGTACCATGAAGATCTCCTTTCTGCTGTCCATTATTCATTGTACAAAAGCAGTTAATAAAAATAAAAGTCCGTTTTTAACTTTTTTATTGAAAGTGCACCTTCTCTGAAGCTTCATGAGTTGATTTTAAACTTAGCTACAGGCATTATGACATCAACTGTAATGAGCAAATGTGTTTTTTTAAACTGGGATTTGATTATAGCTATGTGAATGTGTATGTGTGTGTGCATGTGTGCGTGTGTGTGTGTCTGGGTTACTATGCTTGTGGGGACACACTCACACTGCGGAGACTTGCACTGTGGGGACCTGAAGCCAGTTCCCCACAAGGCAACATTGTCTAAATTATAAAAATTGACTTCAGGAACATCTGTGTCAATTGTTTTGCAACTTTTATTTAAATAATTGCCCTGTGGGGACCTGAGCTTCATCAAGTGTGTTTATATTTTTACCCAGCTCCGCCTCTGTAGACAAGAGATGGCACTGCTGTCTTAACATACTGTGCATTTAAAAAAAATAATTTCATCAGATACACATTCTAGCAGCACAAAGTGCAGACATTTTAAAAGAAGCCCTGCATAATCTGGTATTCGTCCAATTATTTTATAATAAAAATTTAACTTTTTTCTATTTATTAAAAGAAAAGTTTATTACAATACAAATTGAAAGGGGATTGAGGCAAAGACAGATTGCACCTACCCTTAGTGGAGTAGTTTCTATCAAAATTCACAAAGTGCTAAGGGCATGAGATTCAATGCCCCTAAATCTCCTGAGCTACACAGCATCTCTCAATTCCATTAACAACACAGTGGTCCAGCACACTTAATATAAATCTGTAAATTTACACAAAATTTTACAAGAGTGATCATTAGTATAGCTTAAATATTCTTTTACGGATCAATATTCAAAACAAAAATGGCGATTCAGCAGAGTTGTTCTTTTAAATCCTTCATTGATTACTTCTTTTTTCTGACAAGGTATAAACCGTAGCCAATGCGTTTCGTCCTCGCGGACTTCTTCAGGGCCGAGCCAAACACACTCTTTCTAATTCTTGGCTGTATTTATTGCCTTGTGCAGTTTCTCCTTCTATAGTCTGGAAATGTGTGATTGCGTCTGGTATTTCGCTTGATTCGTGGGAACATTGGATGCCACGCCACCACGCCGGTCGATACACTGCTTGGACTTATTAATGAAAAAACGTGGATGATGTTCTTGTAATGGGATCTTGCCTGCTGCCAACCATGGTAATCTGGCAAAAGAAGAGAGACTAATATTTCTTATTGCAAGTCAGATCGACCCAGCGAAATACCAGATGTAATACTTTGTCTAAATTTACAGATTTAAATTAAGTGTGCTGGACTACTGTGTTATTTATAAAATAAAAGTTTATTAACATGAAGCTATTGAATTTATTTTTTGTCTGAAAATTGTTTGTGGTTTTATAAATATTGCTATAAGCAATTAGGGTCCAGTTTTAATTCCAGATTACTTCATTACAATTCCATTTGCTCCTTATCTGCGATTGCACTGAACTGAGATAGGATATAAAGGTTCTGATAATTTTTTGCAAATAACTTTGAGGCCTCAATGCCTTTTGTTATATGTTAATGCTTGTATATGGAATTCCAAGTCTTTATGTTGTTTTCCTTTTGTTCACATACTAATATGCACTTTAGAACATATTCTTTTAGCTGATGGCTAGATGATTTTGTGACTAGTGCTTGATGGTGCTAAGGGTTATGTTCTCGCAGACAGTGAACAGAAGCAATGTTATGCCCACAGCATGGGAAAGTATATTTTTAACAGAAGAGGGATGTTCTTATAACATTAGTGAACTTCTTAGGAGATATATTTAAATATTGTGACAATATTTATTGTTATTGATTTAAATTGCAGAACAATATGCATAGAATAGAGTGTGCACCAAAACATTTGTGACGAGGGACAGTGTGGGATATGAGATTTGCCACTGTGTCATGCTGTTTGATAACTTTGCAGTTGGTCATCTTCCTTAGTGAATACGAAGTTACACAAAATGTTTCAATTCCAGTATATAGGAAGCTTTTTGATTAGATGCATTTACACTAAATTAGATTATCATATGTTGGTTCCCTGAGCAATGAAAAATTATTAGTAGCATACTGACTTAGTCCAGTCCCAAGACACAAAATTAATTGCATTTGGGCTCAAACTATTTATCAATTAAAAAAGTAGCTGGAATCTCATATTTTTCAGGTTTTTAATGCTTCATTGAGATCCATTGGAAGCCAATTGTAAATACCCACAATAACCATATTCTTTGCCTAGACCCACAACCTTTGCAAATCAGTAACTTTCTTCAATGGCATCCAGTTTCGCACAACACCCAATGCATTTCAGGTACACCTTCATCAAGGGTAATTATAAACAAAACAATGTTTGAATATTGGTATAGCTCATGGGTACCATGTGCACTTCACCACATGTGCTCATACCTCAAATCAACTCTATGGGAACAGAAAAATGTGCATGTGTGTGCTTCCTTACATCATAACCTAAACAATATCATAAAGTGCAAAGAATCATCAACGAATGATAACTGAATAATAAACGACTATCACTGTGGGCAAATCAGAATGCAACAGCACCTGATAAACAAATTAATTAATTTGCCCATTCCACACCTGCATGCAATTGTATTTATCGAGTCACCCAATATAGCCAGTGTCAAATTTTAGTTCACCGAACACAATATCAGTTTTGTGGCAAAATTTGTTCTCCCCAAGTGTATCCTATGACACCAAAATCCACTTCCTTTAGTTAAACAAAGTTACCTTTAATGTGAACAGTGGGGGCCCCAGTGAAAACCATAAGTAAGCTGGCGTACATGGGTACCACTGTTCAAAATATGTGTGTACCAGAATGTTTAACGCTACAATAACCCAAAAGTGTGTCAGCAATCAACAACGTGAACGTGAACCTGGAAGTAATGATGCCATGGAGGAACAAAACAAACAATAAATAAAAGTAATAAACAAGAAGAAAACATAATCTGATTGGGCTAACACCAGTCCAATGGCTAGAGTAGACAAATTAGGTAGATGTAAAATAAGGCATATCAACATTCATGACTGATCGCATGCTGGGGTTCTAATTTCCAGTTTCCTTTCTGTTTTTTCAACGTATAACTTGCTACTTGGGAGTTTTATACTGTACACAGCATTTTTAGTATTGCAGTTTGCGGAATGATTGGTAATGTATTGACCCTGGGCCTATAGAGTGATGGACCCTGGCTGATGTGGCGGCTCAACATGTGGCACTTGTGAGACCTCCAATGCACCTAACACTTACTTCAAGAACAGGTTACTTACTCGAAACTCAACCAGCACTTTTGACAGGAGTGGGTTAGCATCATAATTTGAAGCATCGAAAAAATAGTTACAATAAATGCAACAACTTTCCATGATTAGATATATTATAACTATTCCAGGAAAGGTGTTTTAGAAAACATACTTTCCTGAAGTCATCTGAAGCTGCCCTGTAGAAGCCTCCAGTGTTTGGTCAGCCTTTGACAGCGTGAGCCAAGGCACTCTCTGATTAGGTGCGAAGAGACCTGAGGCCAAAACAATACAGCAATTGGGTGGGAAGAGATTTGTTGTGTGGATAAGGCAGGTACAGGAATGGGACTGGGAAGATGAACTGGTCTTCAAAGGGCGAAGGTCAGATGTCAGAGGACCCAGCTGACCCCCACTTCCTTGATATTTAGTTAGGTGGAAGCCCAATAATTAGATTAGGAGAGGGGCTGGAAGGGGAGTATAGGGACAGGTTAGCCACAACGGTGGGTTAGGTTAGCCAGACTCCAAGGAGAGATTTTCTCCATTTTGGTTTGTGCTGACATGTGCATTCTGGGACAAACATTGGCCACACTACCAAGGAAGTTGTCATTGCAGAGGGTGGGAGATTGAATCCCATTGGTTAGGTGTCTCTCCCACTTGCCCGTCCAGAATGGGGAATTATTATGGGAGAACTGCAGGAGTACCTCAGATCCCTGCCTGAAAACATCTGGAGAAGAAAGACTGGCCCTGCCAGACCTTTGGACTAAACAAGAGAGGGCTATACCTGCTGCACTCTAAAGGCTCCAGAAAAGAAGGGTGTTGCCTGTCTTGAAAGATAAGGAATGGACTGCCTATGGAACAGGTAGAAAAGTGCTGGAAGAAGAACCTGCAGCATCCACTTCAAGGACAACTCCAGTTGACCAGCTCCACCTGGATTGTACTTGGATTGACCTGGTGCATTGTGGGGGTTGGAGCTCCAGAACTTCTGAACCCTCAGCAGGTGCTGTGAACCCTTTCTGACCCTCATGGAACCTTTCAGAAGATCTGAAAGTTTGGGAACTTTTTGACAACTTTAGTGAAAAAGCTTCATGAGATCAATGACGACAGTCAAGCTGGCAACATCGAGCACCAACTCGGTCTGACCGCACAGGTTTGACCATCTGAAAACTCTGGAGTTCCTTACCATCAATGACGAAGACAAAGACATCCAGGACTTACTAAGGCATCACTCTTCAGCAGGCTGGCATCGTGGAATCGAAATCTGGATTGGAAGACCCTATTGCTCGATGTTGAGAGAAAAAGCTCCAAAAAAGTGACAATGTCAGAAGGTAAAAATTTGACTGGGCCTAACAACGTATTCCATCATGCAGCAACATTTTGGTCAGCCTGAAACTTTGGCTTTGTCCCAGTCCAGCATGACAAGAAAGCCGCAGTTGGCACTTTACCCTTTTAGGTGGTAGGATGCAGAGTGTTTTAATTTAAACTTTATTAAATCAGACCTGTGGTTGCCTACTTTGCATTTTTGTCCTTTTGGGGTCATTTTAAAGATAAAGATATTCCTTATTTTTACAAATTGGTGTTGGATTTTTATTGTGTTGTGTTCTTTTACTTATTTACTGTTTAGGTGATATAAAGTGCTTTAAAGACCTTTCTCCTACTATAAGCCTGACTGCTTATGAGCGAAGCTACTAAGGGTTTTGCAAGAATTCATTTATTGAGACTTGACTGGATCTTATTTGTGATTGTGGTGTTATTACTAGCTTTAGGTATCTACCTGCACCTACTAAGAAGCCACCTTCCAACACTTGCTAAACATCCCCCTGTACATCCCGCAGACTTGGTTCAAGAGGTTCACTGCCCTCATTCGCACCTTCCTTTGGATGACTAAACCTCCCAAGATCGCTTTCCAAAAATGCATTCAATCTACAGAAAAGCGAAGCATGGCGATGGCTGACCTGAAATTGCATTAATGGGCATCTCAGAGTCAAGTTCTCAATAACTGGCTCCAGGCAGGGTGGACTGACCACACCTTGGACTTGAGATGTCCTTTATCAGCCAGTGACTTCGCCCTGGGCTTTGATGCGATAACGCCCCCACTCTCTAAGTTCAAAATCACTTTTGTAGCCTTCACAGATTTAGCACTATTTATTTCAAATCTTAAGAATCTCTAAATAAAATTCTTAGGGTACAATGTTAGCAGTATACATCAGGTAGTTAATACACTTACTACAGATAACATTGTGTAATCTGCTAATCACAAGTTTTAATAGTTATAAATCACATGTTCATAACCTATCAAGAAAAAAACTGAGTGTTCCAGCTTGTTTAGCAGAGATGAGCACTTGTATCTCTGCTGACAACCTAGTGACTTTAATCAAGAGACATAGAAGGGTTTGCCCATCTCACCCTCATGTCACCTGCGCAGTTAAAGTCACAATTGCACAATTCAAGCATTAATATTATATTAATGAATATTAAATTCACACAATTATACCTGACACAAATTCACCAGAGACCCAAAGAGTGCCAACAATGGTACCCAGACTGAACAAAAATGAGCCTCCAAAGCCTGGAAATAGGTGTTGCATGTGGGAGAGGCCCTTACTGATACACATGCTTGTATGCCTATGTCTAACTGCATCATCTTTGTGCATTACAAGCATCAGTGCACTCCCAGTTCTCCATCCATGTCTGCCTGTCGTGAGTATGTCACAGAGAAGCAGCTACTTCACTCTCTAGGTTCTTCAAACAAAGAGTGTGAGGATGTGCCATGTAGTGATCAGTGCAAGGAGTTCAAGAGAGCTGTCCTCATCAAACAAGGCAAGTAAAAGATGTTTTCATTACCAGATGCAGGAGTGAATCCGACTCACTAGGGCAGTCCGTCTACCTACAAGATGGTAAAATTAACGATCTCATAAACAACATGTCAATCATACTTGCTACAACTGTCTAAAAATCATATGGAGAGACGAAATGGACAGCTCCTTTCTTAACGTGTTAGCCGGAGGGGGTAAATACCCCTCCATGGAGTACTCAAATTAATCCAAACATTCTGTGGAACCCCAACCTCTCCGCATGCCGCAAAAGACAAATCCTAGCAGCGTGTTGTGAAATATGCATGCTGGGAAAAGGTCATGTGATGAGGGGTGCACCAGTGGCGGCCATCTTATCATGTGCATTGTACCTTAACCCGACTCTCAATATTATATGGGCATTAAAAGATGCGACAAAAGTCATGGTCACATTTGCACGCAGAAGATTGGAGATTGTTAATTCCCTTGCATAATAAACACAAATCAGTAAAAACACATGTGGAAGCTTCCTTGTTAGAAATGACACAAACGTTGTATGGACCCAGCGTGTTGTGAGTAGGCCTGGGCAGAGCTCGTGGAGTTGCAATCCATAGAATTCCGTGGAGTGACCAGAAACTTCCGGCCAGTTCTGCGAGCAGACAGTGTAATGGAGGGGCAGTGAGAAAGGGGTGTCAAAAGCACTGCAGGAGTGCCACTGATCGAATGGGAAATGATGTGTTTCATTTCTATGCAGCGCCATTTACCCATGAGGGTCAAAGATTGAAAGGAGGGGCCCATAAAAAGAAGGGCAGGAAAGTGAAGAGACGCGGGCCGAAATCTTACAGGAACAGATACCTACCATGTTAACAGTGCATTTAGCATTAGGGCTCTAAAGAGTGAAGTCAGTCATAAAGAGAGAGGGCATGAGGTTGTGTACTCACTCAGCAAACAGTATGAAGCCTGTGGGAGAACTTGGGGGCATATCAGCAAGCAGGCGATAAAAAATTATCATCGCTTTTCCGTCCGTTTTCGGACGAAAAGCGGCGATAATTTTATCGCCTTATCAGCAAGGTCACGCTATCGCGTCAATCCTTGCCTTATCGCCATTTCCCTTAATGCCCATCTTTGCATCTCTAATGAGATGCAAAGTGGGCGTTCCTCCCCAGGATAACGGGAGAAATGTCGCTAAGCGACATTTCTCCTATTATCAAGCCTCACATAAAGCAGCATTGCCGACAAGAAAAGTAGTGATAACCTCTGTTATCGCTACTTTCCTTACGTCTGCTTTGAATCTGACTTAGCAATGATATCCTATGGAAGGTGGATATCATGGCTAAGTATGTGAGGCCCTATCAGCAAGCTATCGCCAAAAGTTGTGTGATTATCGCTGGATTTCCAGTGATAATCGCACATTCAGCAGCTTGGGCTCTGAATTTTATCGCTTTGGAGATAAGCGTTGCTAATAGCACGCTATCTCCGCGATAAAATTCAGAGTTGGCCAGCGATAATTATCCTCATGCAAAGAGCTCTGAGCGATAATTATCGCCTCCCTTGCTGATATGCCCCCACTTTCCTCTGCCTGCTGCTGCATAATGGGCAGGTTAGTGTAGCCATCGACAGCTATATATTTACGTAGTCCTGGAAAGGAAGCAAGTTTGAAGGCACCCCTTACTCAGCAGTATGTCACAATTCTTTCTGTGGCTAATCAATCCACCCACTGCCTTAAGACAAACCGATTTGACAACAAGTAAGAAACATCAAATAAAATACAAGCACCTCAGGAGCTTAAATCAACTAAAGCTCCTTGCATTTTCCACAAAGTGGATTTAGGATTTCATTTTACCAACTAGAGTCAGCTGATTTAAGCTAATGAGGTGTAGTATGCACTGCACTCTAGCAAAGTATGGCCCAATCTTACCAGCCCTCCTCTGCTCTCACACACCAGACATGCACTCCTTTATCTGCCCTCAATCACACACTGCGTTGTGTGACTATGCAATCACTATCAGGTGACATGTTGGCTGATCACCCATATGCAAAAGAGGTGAAGCCAGGAAGTGCTTTCAAGTGCTCCTGCTGCAGAATCCACCCAGAGTTAGAGCTTGGATGAATCCCTCTCAGTCCATGGTGTCCCAACACAGGTGAGTGACTCTGTGGCACTCCGTATAGCCCCACTATGCATATTACGCCCACCCCTGCTAATCACCCATATGCAAAACAGGTGAAGCCAGGAAGTGCTTTCAAGTGCTCCTGCTGTAGAATCCACCCAGAGTTAGAGCTCGGCTGAATCCCTCTCAGTCTATGGTGTCCCAACACAGGTGAGTGACTCTGTGGCACTCCGTGTAGCCCCACTATGCACACTACGCCCACCCCTGCTATTCACCCATGTGCAAAACAGGTGAAGCCAGGAAGTGCTTTCAAGTGCTCCTGCTGCAGAATCCATCCAGAGGTAGAGCTCGGCCGAATCCCTCTCTGTCCATGGCGCCCCAACAGAGGTGAGTGACTGGTTTTTTTTATACGTTATGTGAGGAGCAGCTGGCTTCAACACCAACAGGGGTTCGGGAAGGGTGCAAGCCCTGGACGCGAGGTGTGGTACTTGTGAAAAGGTTAGAGCTGTCTGCCTCCACACAGTTCCTTGTTCGATGAACTGAAGAATAGATGTCATCTGCCTCTTTATCGGACTAGCCATGACAACCCACAATGAATGTGGGTGTCATAGCCGGGTTTGCTTGGGTTTAAGTCGGTCTTGATGTTTTAGCTGAGTGACAATAAGCATGTTGGAGACTTTTTTAGTGAGCGCTGGTAATCTCCAAGCGGAGTGCGGAGTGGGGAAAACTCAACGAACTCCACCGGCAAAGCAGAGTTTATTGCCCACCACTAGTTGAGGGTTATGCATGCTGGGACTGGGTTACAGGATGGAGAGTGAACCGGCAGCGGCGATCTTGCTAAGTGAGTATCTAGATGTTCACATACAAGGGACAACGTATTCCCAATCCATTTATAAAGCAAAAATAAAACAGTAGTTACTGTTAGTAACTAAGTCTGGCAACCCCCTATCACATAAAGGCGGAGACCATAGTGTACATATTTTTGTCTGTTAATATCATGTATGAACTGTACACCTCTGCATAAGTGTTACTCATTGAATTCTACCATATGATTTTTCAAGGACCATTGCAGTCAATGTACATATTTTACATAGTTACTTTGTCACATATTGCAAAACCACCACAGAGGATTGCAAGCTCTAATCAAGCAACAATAATTATAATTCACATGCAATGAAGAAAACAATTTTACTTGAGGGTTTCCGTAAAAAGGTAAGAACCATATTTGAAGATATAGTGTTCTGGAGTACGAAAAATACTTTATATAAGTTGTCATCCAAAAAGGTTACTGGAAACAGCCTTCATCTCAAAGACCAGATTTTGTCCATATCGTTTAAAGTCACTGTGAGAAATCAGTACTCGTTTGCAGTGTCTCCCCAATTCTTGCCCCCATTTTAACTGGTAGATGCGGTTTTATTTACTCTGACTGTGCCCTGGGTTCTGCTAACCTGGGCCTGTGCTCACATTAAAGTCTATGGTAATTAAGTGTAATTACAATTGGTACTGACAGAATATCTGTAGGTCCCTAGAATATAATAGGGCGCGTAGGTTTAGAGGACCAGTAGACTTAATACACTTAATTTGTTACTGTCAAACTAAAGAAGCATTTCAGAGATGCATTAAAGAGGCGGAAGTGGGATAAGGAAGGGGCAGATGGGAGAGAGCACTGCAGTACGTACATTACAGTCAATGACCCAATAGTCTGTACACATCTGCATTGGCATAGGGTGTATCCCACTAGCGTAGAAGTGTTAGCAATATACAGTGCGCATCATACTGATAGGTCCCATATTCCCTAATTGGAATGGAGGGGTAGGAGTTTGGGGAAGAGTGGGGCATTCAGTATGAATAAAGAAGCTGGTAGGTTTAAGTAGGGCGAGAATACTCAGTAGAATAGGTAGAATAAGTAATATGAGTGTAGTATGCAAAATGAGTGAATAGGATAGGGATAGGGTTAGGATGGTGGGGGTGTCTAAGGTAAGGGAAGACAGATAATGTTGGGGGAGAGGCATGCATAGTGGGGAAGTGTATTTTTCCCAAGTGAGCTATCATCGGCGCCGCGGTCCCGGGGGAACATCACAGGTGTGTTGCACCCAAATCCATTTCATTGTGTCCTGGAAATAGGGTGCTCATGTCTGAAGAAATATCTCTGCTCTTTCCTGGAGTTTGTATATGATGCGTTTGTAGGCTTCTGCCTGAAACATTGCAATCAGTCTTTCCTCAGGTGTATAGGGTGTGGGGGAAAGCTGATAGTGCAGGATGCTGATATTGGCCTTTGCCAAAGCTGTGAGAATTAGGTGATGCTGTGTGCTGGAGAGGCACCGAGATGCCCCTGTTTCATGCCAAAGAATCAGGGTGAGGGGAAGAGGGGTTCTGAGTGGCAGAGGTTTTCCCAATATAGACCCCAACACCTCCCAGAAGGGCTGTATTTGCATATGATGTTCATGAGGTTGCAACAGGTATTCAAACAACGCTGGCAATTTTCATGGGGCAACAGGCCTGCCGCATGCAACTTCACTGGGGTCTAGTGTCAGTCATGGAAACAGAAGCACTTTTATCGCCGAAATATCAATCCTAATGTATGGATATTTATGAAAACAATGTTTATGTTGTATTATTCTCTACAATATCAATTCAGTACATGAAACATGAATCATGCATGGCAAGATGGCCTCCAGGATGGAGCTCTGCTTCCAGGCTCCTGGGTAAGGGACACCTATTGGTGTTTATCTCTGTCCGCACCCTCCTATCAAGCTATGTATTCCACATCTAAATATTCATAACTAGCACACAATTACAGGAAAAGTCGAAAAATAACTGGATGGAGTTGCATGACCGCAGCTGGTGACTTGCTCCTCAGAACTGGGACAGACCTACGGATCTCAGTCTCCTTCCTTTGCTGGCTGACAAAAAGAACCTGCACTCTGTGAGACTCTGTTTCCCAACTTGCTCTCAGAGCGTGGATTTGATGTTTCTTCAGGGCATGGGTGGACTAAAGACTGGCAGCTGGCATCTGAGAGCGATCCCATCAGGTCAGGATCTGTGATTCCTCTTTGGAGTCGCTCTTCGATACCGTCCTCTGTGAGTGGCTGGAGAGTGCGAGGCTTCGCTTGGTGAGTGACCGATCAGACCAGGGCCCGTGTTTCCTCTTCAAGATCGCTCTACCACACTGTGCTCGGTGAGTAGCTGGCCACTGTGAGGCTACGCTTGCTGGCACTGCAGGACAGGGCAGCTTACTTCCGATCCAGCAGTAGGACCTGCAGTGGAACTCTCATGGTCGGTTGTGGGGACAGCACCTCCCCAACGTTTTACTGACAAACAAACAGACAAGCTGCTTGTCTCAATCGCATTCTTGCCTGCAGCGGTCCCCCCAGCGCATTGCCACAGACATTTGCCTCAGTCCTATGAGATCAGCAACCACAGGCTGATCTTGCACTGGAAGATCTCTTTTTTCCTACTACGCTCGGGTTAAGACTACACCCAGGGTTGCTCTAACTGAGCTCGGATCGCTTTACTGGGCAATGGAGTCTCGAGCCTGAGTCTGGTTCTCTGGAAGGTTTTCCCACCATATTGTGTGTGGCAGGGCCTCCCTGAATAACTTTACACATTTGATTTGTATGTGGGGTCTGTTTGGACCTCCCATCTTGGTTTATTCCCACCCCCCATTATTGGATGAGCCAAGTACAATCAACATGACGGCCCATCCAAGAATCTCAACAGACTGAGGACTTCAATTACTCACCGTCATAGACACTAAAGTAGAACCAACATGCTCTTTACCTCACAACTAGTTAGTAAATGGAGGCCATGTTAGAAAGGTGTCTAACAATGTTGCTGCTCAATTCCACATACAGGATCTGATTTCCTTGCCTCTCTCTAATCACCTCTCAATCCCTCAATTTTGTACAGGACTCACCCCTCTCCCTTCCTCCTCTACATTCACATAGATTATTCCACTCTAATACCCTGTTCTTCTCTTCCTTCTTTTATTAGCATTCGATCCCCTTTTACAGCCTTGTTAGAATAATTGCAGAATCTTTCCCCCATTACCTTCCCTGATTAACATTTGACCCCCTTAACCATGGATCCCCATTTGCGTAGGTCACTAGATGCCAACCTGGTTCCAACTGCCCGCAATTCCTACACTATCATTTATCCCCCAAATCTATCCAAGGCTTCTCAAATCCCACCCAGAAACCCAAATTTCCAACCACTATTTCTACACAACTAAAGGATCTACCATAAGGGACCTTATATTCTACACCAAAAGAAGACAATGAAGGATACCCCTTTGCTCTCTGCACCGGATCACTCCCCACGGTCTCAGATTAATGTTAGGTCCCTCAAATGCTTGCAAAGCAGAGGCAACCATTCCCCTTTATAATAGCTGGTTTATCCTTATCCAAGCATCTGAACCCAACCTATAACTTCTCTATGACATTTTTCAATTGATAAAAATCTCTGTGACGAAGAACGATTCCTCCCTAACTCATTATCAGCCTACCCTTCCAGACGACCCTCTAACACCACATTTTGCTGCCTCCAATCTCCCAACCACTTACTCAACCCCACCCCTTTCCCCATCTCTAACATTCACCCTGGTCAACTTAACCAATAACTCTCACACATCCCTACCCTTGGAACCAGTTTCTACCTTCACCCACTCTAAGAATACTCTGAGCCTCCTCCACACATCCAGAACAGTGACCTTTGTCACACCTGGCCTGATCACCAACACCTTCAACTCATCTTGGACCCAGACTGCTGAATACTCACCCTCTATCACCAGTGACACACCTGGGATGCTCACCTATGAGCAACCCATGTATCTTGCAAACTTAAAACTCCCTTACCGGACAAACAACATCGCCCCACTCTCCCCACAAACTCCCATTAATGCGTTCTTGAGCCTCATACCCTGCAGCTCAATCAGAGTTCCAGCTCTATACCCCCTCCCTTCCCTAGGCTCCCCCACTTATGCAACACCAAACACTACGAGTCAGAGCACCCTCTCTCCTGGCCCCTTAACTTACATCTCAAACACCTGCTCCCACACCAATATTGATTCCAAACTCAGTGAGATCTCTCTGGAGCTTCATCATCCTAAGGCAGACATATAAAGCCTTATCAACATTACTAATGAGCTAGCGAATTATTGCTGTCCCACTTAATTGCTGGTTAAGAATAGACATTCACTTTTACATACCAATAATAAGCAGACAAGACCGATCTCATCCCCCACTTTCAATAGGTTATCAGTAACCCTGGGCGTAGTTCACGAAGTAGCACTTCGCGAAGCTACGCAAAGTGCACTTCGCACTACGCGAGCTACGCGTAGCACTTCGCGAACTGCGTAGTACCCTGTTCGCACTGTGCAAGATGTCGTTTTCAATGATTGCAAAGTGCGGACAAGCAACCGGCACTGTACAATCATTGAAAACGGCATCTTGCACAGTGCGAGCTGTAGTTTTCTGCTGCTCGAGTAGATTTTTACTCGAGCAGCAGCTTTCTCAACGCGGACTGGTAGTTTCCCATCGCGAGCGGTCGCGAGCATACACGCCCATTCGCAATGAGAAACATGACCTCCTCGCATTGAGAATCTCGCCGGGAGGTTTATTTTCCACGCTCGTGATTGCCAACTTGATGTTGCTGATCGCGAACGAGGAAAAAGTCTCGCCGGGATGTCATTTTGTTTGCTCGCGGACTCCAACTTGATGTTGAGGACCGCGAGCAAGCAAAAAATGACCGCTGCACTACGCAACACTATGCGACGTGTGTTTGCGTAGTGCGAAGAAGCGCAAACTTCGCAAACTACGCGAGCGTAGCGTAGTGCTTTGCCCAGGCTTAGTTATCAGCTACTGAACCATTGCCCCAGTTCTCCTGGAGAACTATTCCCTACCCCGAAGCCGCCTCCCAGCCCTTCAGATTGGAAAACTCACTGTTGGACATTGATATCCACTCTCTCCTGCTCTCTTACAATCCTATAAACTACAAAACCCCAGACAACTTGGGCCAAATCCAAATAATTCAGATTAATCCACACAGATCAGTTAATAACTCTAACCTCAATCACATTCCCATCACCCAGACTGCCTCCATTTACAATACACCCCACCTGAAATGTATGCTACTCAACTGCAGATGGGCATCTAAACATGCGGCAGATATTGCGAACTACATCCTTTCTCACAATCTCACCCTCATAGTCTTGACAGAAACGTGGTTAAATGACTCCGCCATTCCTACTGTTGACATGCTAATACCGCTTAGCTATGACATCATTAGATTAGATAGACCATTCAGACCTGGTAGTGGCATAGCTTGTATTTAGCTCAACACTCTCATGGTGAAGCAAGCACCACTTATCTCTTTCACATTGAGCGAATACCTAGGCATCGAAATCTGGACTAAAGATAAACCTAGTTGCAAACTACATGCTTTATATCACTTTCCAGGAGATAACCTCCCATTCATTGAACATATTATGGAAATCATCACAACTATCACTGGTCTACACTGCCTCCAGATCTTCCTTGGCAACTTCAACCTCCACTGGAATGACCCAAATGACCAAGCAGAGATCAGCATTAAAACCTTTCTTGCTGACTTCAAACTTATTTAAATCTGTGGAAGCCCTACCCACAACCTTCGAGCAACCTTGGATCTAGTCATCTCTGGGGACAGCTACACCACAGTGGAATCTATCACTCCATGTGACTGGACAGACCACCACCAAATAACTGTTCTCATCAAAGAGTTCCTGCCTTCAAAAAGGGGAAAATAAAAAAAACACACATGGGATAAGGAGCATTTGTAACATTAACCTAAATGATCTGTCATCTATCAGTAGTTGCAGCCTCCCCCCTCCTGAGAACATGACAGACGTCCAGGTCCTTTCAATAACTCAATGTCAACTATCCTTGATGCTATGGCGCGCCTCCAACTTATAAGAATGGCCACCAAAGCCCCTAAACCCTGGTGCAATGGTAGCCTAAATGCTGAAAGACGCAATCTATGAGTGGCTGAACAGTCATGGAGACTCTTCCCCTCTCTAGATTGCCTCAAAACTTGAGAACTTTACAAAGTATTTACAACAAATGCATACATAGCACCAAAGCAGATGTCATCCAGAAACAGCTAAATGACTCCAGAAACCGACCAAAAAAACTGTTTGAAATCATCAATTCGCAGTCCAATAGGCAACCCACCCCTCTCCCGGGTTCTAATCTGCAGCCTAACTGTGAAGAACTTTCCGCCTTCTTGCTGTGTGAGACAAAAAAGATTGAAAATGACTTACGGATGGCAATGGATCTCCTTCCATCTCCTCCACTCAGCAAACCCCATCTGTCCATTTAGCCTGTACGTCCTACACACTTCCTCAAAAACAATGCCTCATGGTGCTCATTCGAAACCTATGATGAACCTAATATATAAAAAATACTGTCTACTCCCAAAGCCTAAAACCACTTCAATGAACCGCTACCCTCAAATCTCTTTAGTGAAATTAAAATCTCTCTGCTCGCACTCTGGAGTAAAATAGCAAATGCATTGCTACGTCAAGGCATCATACCATATTGCCTCAAGTCACGAGAGGTCACCCTGATTCTTACAGAAAATGACGGCAGACCATAAGGATCTAAATAACTTCCACCCGATCTCCTGCATCCCGACTCTTTCAAAGCACATTGAGAAATGTGTCCATATCCAGCTACGCAATCACATTGAAAAATTTCAACTCGTGGACCAATATCAATCTGTATTCCGTCAGGCACACAGCACCGAATCAGCTCTCAAACATGACAGACTCCTAGATTTTCTTGCAACAGGATGGGCTCTCTGGTTCTGTCCTAGGTTGGTTTACCTCCTTTCTCCACAATGGATCCCTGTCCAACTCCACACCGGTCTCATTAGGGGTTGTGCAGGGTTCCTCTCTTTCACCCACTCTCTTAAAACCTGTTCATAGACCAGTTAACCAAAGTCACATCTACGCCGACGATACACAACTTTACCTGAAAATCTCCTCCTTGGAGGATATTAGATCCCTTAGCACAACTCTACAAACAAACAAATTTAGCTAATCTTCAACCATCTCAAACTAATCACTGTCAAAACCGAATTTCTTTTAATTTCACCCCCCAAAACAATCTCTAGACATTGATGACTGGTTGAAACATTTAACTGCTCTCAATTGTGTTCCGCATGTCATCGATTCTGCAAAATCTCAAAAGAACCTGAACATGCAGGATCACATAAGCTCAGCCTCCAGAGGAGCTTATTTTCAACTGAAAATCCTTTGGAAAATCAAACCCTTCCTCCCTGTGGATGACTTCAAAACAGTTGTCCAATCCCTAGTGTTTTCCAGACGGAACTACAGAAATGCAAATCTGTGTGGCCTACCCAAAAATAAGATAACCCCTTTTAGAGCCTCAATTAACGCAGCTGCAAGGCTCGTTACGGAATCTAAACATGATACTTAGATTACACCCGATTTGAAATCTCTAAACTGGCTCCACTACGAGACTGTAAGGCATCTAAAAATTGCCTGCTTAAAACACACAAAGCCATTCACTTCAACACCCCAAAATACATTGCACAAACATTGGAGTTGTCACGTGGCTCTAGAACCTCCAGAAGCGCCTCATCGTTACTACTAAAACCACAGAAATTTAAGACGGAAAACAAGTACAATCATGCCTTTTCTGGTATTGCTCAGAGAATTTGGAATTCCCTACCATCAAGAATCAGAATCAGTCCGTCATCTGCATTGTTGAAAAAACAAGTGAAAATGCT
This sequence comes from Triturus cristatus, assembly GCF_964204655.1. Lineage (NCBI taxonomy): Eukaryota > Metazoa > Chordata > Amphibia > Caudata > Salamandridae > Triturus > Triturus cristatus. The sequence goes on along the minus strand of NC_140581.1, from coordinate 69,814,475 downwards.
ATTGATGAACAAATTCTTGAGCTAGCTGCCATTATCTTGACTCTCCCCACAGATGTCACTCCGGATGCACTGGTAATCTACCTTCTGACACTATGCCTACTCTGTTGATATCTCTAGTGAACTAGAAGGATTTCCACCTGGGTACAACCTCATCTGAAACTATTGTTGTGGTCAGATGTTTTGTTTATTATGGCCTGCCCTACCTACCTGCCTTACATTTTTTCTTTGTTTATACCGTTTGGATGGGTTCCCAGTAGCTCTCCATTCCCACCTACTTCCCATGACCTTCAGTACTTTTGTTGTACGGTTTATTATTGTTCTGATTTACCGGTTCGGTCACCTGCATATATGTAAATGCACTCTGATACCCTTTAGGGCCATGTTCATGCTTCACAAAACTAAAAAAAATAAAAAAAAATAAAAATAAAAGAAGTTAGCAACAGAGTCATGTATTCATTAGATATATTAATATCATTCAGCCCAGCCAACGCATTGCGTCCGTGAGGACTTCATCAGGGCTGCAAATTAAAAAATACGAAAACTATAACGATATGGCTCCAAAACATAAACAAAACCAAAGGAAATGATGGACGGAGTGTTGAACATTGCAAGCACTCACCCTCAGTCAAGCGATCTGGGTTTAATCCATCACTGTTCTTTAGCCCACTCCGCCACCCGAGTTCAGACATGGCCATATGCAAATCAGTCTGACCCTGTGCCTCATGGGAACAGTCCAGCCCGAACTACCAAGCCATGTTTTCCCTGGACCGGAAACAAGCTTCCTAGGACCGGTTTCTGGCATTTCAGCCGTCTTCAGCCAGGTTTGCTTGAATCCAGTGGCAAAGTGAGCAAGGGACTCACGTCTGAGCATACCCTGCCAACTTATGACGAACAAAGCAAAACCAAAGGAAATGATGGACGGAGTGTTGAACATTGCAAGCACTCACCCCCAGCCAGCCGATCTGGGTTTAATCTATCACTGTTCTTTAGCCCACTCCGCCACCCGAGTTCAGACATGGCCATATGCAAATCAGTCTGATCCTGTGCCTCATGGGAACAGTCCAGCCCGAACTGCCAAGCCATGTCTGCCCTGGGGTGGCAGAGTGGGCTAAAGAACGGTGATGGATCAAACCCAGATCTGTTGACTGGGTGTGAGTGTTTGATTGGTTCTGATGCTCCGTCCATCACCACCCCCTTTTGTACCGCTTTGTTCGCCATAAGCTGGCAGGGTATGCTCAGACGTGAGTCCCTTGCTCACTTTGCCACTGGATTCAAGCAAGCCTGGCTGAAGACGGCTGAAATGCCAGAAACTGGTCCTAGGAAGCTTGTTTCCGGTCCAGGGAAGGTATGGCTTGGCAGTTCGGGCTGGACTGTTACCATGAGGCACAGGGTCAGACTGATTTGCATATGGCCATGTCTGAACTGGGGTGGCAGAGTGGGCTAAAGAACGGTGATGGATCAAACCCAGATCTGTTGACTGGGAGTGAGTGTTTGATTGGTTCTGATGCTCCGTCCATCACCACCCCCTTTTGTACCGCTCCAAAACATAAACCACATATTTACAATTGTTTCTTATTTTTTATGTGGGTATACAGTCAACGTTGCATCAAATATCCAGAGTTTTTGATCAGTGGTTTTCAAATACACAATTTGTTAACATGTAATGCAAGTTTGTTGTTATTGTGGGTAGTTTATGTCACCAACTTGCCTAATAAGTAGCACTCAGCATAACAGGAATTGTTATGACATCCCAATGTGGGATTAGACTCACTCAAAATAACGGGCATGTGTCTCTGACTTTACTCAATTCTGGCAGTACCTGCATATATATTTGGCTAATTTCACCTGTTTATGTTCACAGTTCAAAACAGTTCATGTACAATCTGCTAGAGTATATTTGAGTTTATAATTTATAAGTGTCTAGACCTCTCCTTATCTAAGTAGTATATCCCTCTATATGTAAAAATATACTCACTTAATTTATTCTATATGTTGAGCGTCACCATTATTAAGGGAATGTCAGACTGTACCATCAATTAAACACAAACTCATTTGGAGGCTCTGTAAAAACAAAGGAAGAAGTCACAATAGAATACCAAGCAGATATTAAAGCAGGACATGTCAGAAAACTCAATTACGAGTCCAAATACCATATGTAGCACCAAAGATGATGCCAAAATAGTCCAGCCCCTTTGCAATCAGTCAGACTATTTCCATTCAGAATCAAGTCTGGCACAATATCACAAACACAATATCATAACACAATTTACTCACTTGTTTAGAACAGATGCAATATACTCACAAGCCCAACACCTAAAGCTGAGTGGTGAAAAAGGAGGGTATAGTCAACCGTTGTTTATCCTTTTGTGAGCCAATCAAATCACAGGTTAATCCAATCGAGCCAATCAGGAAATAGTGTCATTACAAGCTATTCTTACTGGCTTGGAGGGTAGTTCCCACTTCGGTCTGGCCAGGCCTTCGACTGATGGAAACAATCAAAGGTTACAATGGTACGTTCACCAATCATACGTACCAATCCCATGGACACTAAGCCAAGCCATAAAGTAACGTTTTGTATACAGCTGACAATACCAAGCTTAACATGCAATAGAGTCATAGCATGCCCTAATTATGTTGAGGGGCAAAAATAAGCTAAGCTCATGCTATCTCCAGAGTCATGGTTAATATTTCCGACGACATAGTCACTAAATGAGATATTATGGAGTAAATATAGATTTGCACACCTTGCTCTAGTACCAGTCATGTAATGTTTTGAAAAGGCAGAATTTCAAGCGGGCCTCCCTCGCTCCCTGGTCAAGTGCCTCCAGAAGCTAGGCCCGATCGGCCTCCTCATACCCTGCTAATAACTGGGTTTGTCATTTGGTTCGGAGAGTGTTGAGTAGGGGAATCGAGAATAAGTGACAGTTCTTTAAGTCGAATAGCCCCTACATGACCCCTGTGAGCAACCACACCCCCTGAAGTAGGAGATCACCGGGGAGGTCTGTGGGGCCCATGGGCATGCTCCCAGCTATGGTGAAGGCAGTGCTGCAATAGGACATGCCTCCATGACTGTTGGGGTGGGAGACAGTACTCCTCACAGAGCTTCTTGAAGGGCTTGGGGGTCCCGTCGGGAATTACTTGGTCTGTGATTTGTATGCCTACTGCTTGCCACGGTTCCTAGTTTAGGCTTACCCTCCAATGCACAAGCGAGGAATTCCCAATAGTGGTGCATGCTCATGATGAAGGGGGTCAACTCTGAGGAGATGGTGCACTCAACTCCAGGATTTCATCATGGCCTGCCGCATCAGGTTGCCAGAGTACAACCTAGGCGTACCTCCCTTGTACCGAGGGAGCAAGTGTTCTTCAGACACCCACTATGGTGGCTCTGGTGTCCCGGGGAGCATATAGGCAATCTGGGAGACCTAAAGGGCCAAGGTGAAATGTTCTACTGTTGGTAGACCCAGGCCTCCACAAGTTTGGTGTAGGCAAAATGGGGGTGAGAGAACCCACAAACAAAAGAATGGATCCCTGCATCCACTGAATGCAATATTAACAGTGGGACCATGAGAGTCATTATGCAGAGGGTGTGGGTAAAACGCAGAAGCATGACCATCCATACAGCTTGCACTTTTCCGCATGTAGATAGACCTAGATGAGGCCACTTTTCAAAGTCCAACTTCATGAAAGATGTGGGGAGGTCCAAATTGTCTTCCACCATATGGTCCAGGTCCCTGTTAACCAGGATCCCTAGGTACTTGAGATGGGATGATGTCCATTGGAAGGGATGGCAATGGATGGCTGCCATCGTGGTTATGCGCGATAGGAGCAGTGCCTCACTCTAATCCCAGTTTGCCCGGGTCCCTGACAGGTCTGCAGAGCCAGCTATGATGTATAGCAGGGCCAGTATTGAACACTGGTGGTCCATGAGGGTGAGGAGTATGTCACTCGCATACAAGTAAATCCTGGATGCACTGCCTGACATCGGTATGCCAGTGAGTAGCCTTGGTTGCCAGATGGTGGCCACAATAGGCTCCATGGCCAGCAGGAACAGCAGGGGCGGCATAGCACAGCCCTGTCTTGGTCCTCTCTGGAATGACAGTAAGCCGCCGCACTTGACCTGGGTAGTGGGCTGTCATATTAACATTGGATCTTGGCAATAAAATGATCCCTGAGGCCAAATCATTTCAGGGCGGCAAATGGGATACCCCTACTTGATCCAATCGAATGCGTTCCTGGCTTTGAGGGAGAAGCCAAGTGCTTCATCTCATTTGTCTTTGGCCTTCCATAGGAAATGAGCAAGGGCTAGAAAATGGGTCCCGGACGAGCGGTTGGGGATGAACCCCACTTGCATGGGGATCATTAGGGAAGAGATCACTTCCAGAGATGGGCTACCAATACACTGGTGAGGATTTTTATGTCCTCATTAAGTCCTTGGAAGTTAACAGGGCATGTAGGTTTAGAGGAAAACTACTATGTTGCCTGCTGTTCTTTTAAAGCCAGCACTGCCTTCCAGGCTGCCTTTACATTACATTTATATGAAAAGTCGATTTGATTTAAGGCACGGGTAAGGGAGGAGACACATAGTTTTTACCTGTACTGAAACAAGAAGCAATCCCAACACTTAAGTAAATTATACGAAACGCTGGAGGCCAACGAGGATGAACTTGTCAGGGCTATAGCTAAAGGGGTGTGCATAGAGAAAATTCTGCATAAGCTTTCCTTGGCAAAAGCAGCAATAGGCGAAGTTTCAGCAGCAATGGTGGCTGAAAAAGACTTGGATCAGCAGCAATATTTCTATGAGTACAGCGAGCGGGTTGGGCATATGCTGGCTACATGGATAAGGCAAAAGGGAGATCTTTAGCATAAAAATTTACAAGGGAAACCTAGTCACAGGTTCTACTGATATACAAGAGGAATTCCGCAATTTTTTGAGTAATTATATGGGGAGGAAGGGGGTCCTGAGGAGAGATCAATAAGGGTTTACTTAGACTCCATTCAAACAGCAGTTTTTCCAAGAAGATGTGGAATCCCTAGAGACTCCATTCTCAAATGAAGAAATACATTTAATGATCTTCCCTCCGGAAAGGCTGGGGGACCATATCAGATTCCTCTAAAATTTATACCGTTTTTTTTTACAATATGTGGGCCCGACTTGGTTAATATGCTCTGTCAGGATCAGAAGGGGGTGACTCCCCAGTATATTGGGCCTGGTTAGTATCATCATTTTCTTAAAGAAGGGGTAACCTCCAACTGAGGCTGGGACCAATAAACCTATAACACTCATGAACAGTGATGCTAAGATATTTTTAAAGGTTTTATCCAGTCAGTTTAATCTCATCATAGGTAAGGTGATTTCCCCTAGGCAGCACGGTTTTATTCCAGGCAGAGGAACTACCGACCACATCTGCAGGGTGGTTATATTGTACAATGCTGCCTCAATCTCTGGAGACCCTATGGCGCTGATTCTGCTTGATGCAGAAAAAGCATTTGATAAGGTCTTCAGTTATTTTTTGTGGGCTGCTCGTGAGCGGATTGGTATAGACAAGGACTTCATTGATGCTATACGGGTAATGTATAGGGCCCCTGTTAATTGGCTTTGCTTAATGGGTAGCCAAACAGAACAACTTTGGATCACAAGGGGTGCAAGACAGGGTTGTGTTAGTTCAGACCCCCTGATTTGAAAAAAGCAATGCTAATATGAGAATTCAACCCATTTAGTTTCAAGGAGATGACACCAAGATTTTGGGTTACGCCAACGCTCTATCGGTAGATATATCTGACCCTCTTGCAGTATTATTAGAAATTGAGCCGGGCCTTTGGGAGAGTGTCAGGTTATTTGCTTAACCAGGATAAAACACAAATAGTAATGAATAGTATGGTCCATTTAGTTGATCCTCGGGTGACACAATCTCTGATCTATATAGAGGTGAATATAATATCTGAGCTGCAAATAATTGTGGAGATAAATCCTACCCCAGCCACTCAGAAAGATTTCGATAGGATGAATAATTGACATCTTTCAATTGTTGGCCGGTGTAGCATTATTAAAATGATGTTTCTCTCTAAAGTCCTTTATTTTTTTAGAGCAATACCATTGGAGATCAATAAATGCTGGTTCAAGGGGATGAAAGCTATGATTAATAAATGTATATGGGCACACGGGAAGACTAGGAGGGCCAAGAGATTTATGACATTTATCTGCGGGGGAAGCTCATGGATAATCGGAGTAGCAGTGGGTTCCCTGACATCTATGAATTAATATTAGGAGATGAGGCTCAAAACTGGCTTTTGAAATATAATGTATCTAGTTACTACAAGAAGGTTAGATTCAAAACCCTCTCAGCTGCATGTTGTGTATGGGTAGCCGTAAAGAAAACAAGCATTGGCAATGCCAATCGGTCTCGCCATTAGGATGTTATATGTATTTAGCTATGCAGCATATTAGCGTGGTTGCTGAATCACTTTTGCACTAGAAGTCAGGGTAATTGCTTATGAATAAAGAAGGCGCTTTTTGAGGCAGCAGAACCCCTCCGCAGACATTAGCTAAAATGCTGAGTGTCGCGCTCTCCCTCCGCTAATGTGCTGCATAGCTAAATACACATAAGATCCCAATAGCGAGACTGATTGGCATTGTTCAAGGGTGACTTCTGAGTATCTACATCTCCTACGTATCCTCTAAGAAGGCAAGGGGTGTAAGGACACTGTCAAACGTAATAGCCAAACCCCGTTTTTAATCCGATGAAGCAGTACAGTGAGTTCCATTGTCAATGTCAGCCAAATGGCACTGCTACAGTAATGCAGTTTTACTGTCCTGGTTTGTGAAAACCCTAGCAAGAGACTTTGTTTTGTTTTAAGTTGTGATGACTCACTTAACGCAAAGGGCATAATTAAGAGTTCACTGGTAAGGGAAATGCACTAGTTTCTGGAGGAGAATTTACTAGGCACGTTTCTTCTATACTTTCCCTGTCCCTCCATTACCGCCCAGTGCATGCGACCAAGATCAAACATGCAGAATCAGTCATACGTTGACACCTGCAGAAGTGCACAAAAAATTAGAATTTTGTATTTTCTTACATCGTCATCATCCAGTTGTATATCGTTCTTCTCTCAGAGAATAAAATAATCTCATAAAAACAATTGTTTCCAGGCTCGTAGCATGTATAGACATCTCTTCTGTTCACTTCAAAACATCGTCAGCAGACCATAAAAGGACATAAACAAACCTGTCATGACGTGGCAAGGGTACACTTCTAAGATACACTAATAAGCCATTAGACAGTGTGAAATTAGAGCACGTGAGTGAAAGTGTGCTAAAATATCATATGGAAAAAATAAACATTGTAAAAGAAGCTATATTGTAAAAGGCTGAATTAAGGTGTGTCCTCTTGTTTACCATTGTTACAACAAGCATTGGCAAAACTAATAGGGCTGGCCCTTGTATAGTGCACACAAAAGCACAACATGCATGCGCGCGCGCACACACACACACACACAATATACCCTTAACACGCATTCAGGCACAAATGTACACTAGTACTTATACAGTCAAATATTAGCACATATTGACATACAAGCACCAACGGTAATACAAATAACACCTAAGTAGTCAAGAACACACAGCAGATGCACATAGAGTCAAATATAGACAATGCACATGTATGCAAACGTACTGTCACAGATACATGCCTAAAGCTAGACATGCACACGCAGGGGCATGGATAATGCGTGGCTGCTGGGTGAGATACTTGAAGTCAGTGACAGACCTCTGGATGGCTGTTTAAGCACATTCTACAGCTGAAAAAAGCAATGTGTTCTTGTATGCCAAGCATCCGGGGGAAGTAATTTGGGTCAGAGTAATGGTCTGAGTGTCATGGGAGTGAATATGATGGTGTCATGGTAAAGGTGTGAGTCTGATACTGTGATGCTGCATGATGTAGTGAGTCACTTGTGGTGAATCCGAAGCAGTAAGTGGAATGTAGTCAGTGTGGCCTGCCTGTGTATGACGTGTATTGTCTAACGATGCCTTTTGTAATGTTTGGGCACATGGAAGAAGAGTGAGCTAATAGTTTCAACAAAAGGAGAGAATGTGGCCTAACGGCTCGGGTGGTAGACCTGGGAGCTGAGGGACCGGGTTCCAGCCTCAGCAGGGATGCTGGACATTTTGTGATTCTGGGCAAAGCACTTAATTTCCCCGTGCCTAACAACAATGAATGAGTCTGCCTGTAACGTAACTGGTGCTCATAGATATTATCTGGAACGGAATCCCTTAAATGTGCCCCACATCAAAAATCAAACCGCTCATCCACACTCGGTTATGTTCTTTGCATCCTGGTATCTGCAGTGTTTCTCTTATTGTATAAACAGGATTACTACTACAAATCCCAGATCACACAGGGAACAAAACTGGGCGATCTTCTCGCACCCGGCATTGGACAATTCAAAAACTAGGCTAGGAAATGGAGCATCTGAAAGTTGGCTAAATTGGATAGCAAGGTTTCATGACAATGGTGTAGAAAAAATGACCCGCATCCCATTTCTTGCACAATAGAGCTGTGTGTTGTGTAATTTGAGTTATGAACAAGTAGCTATTAAAGTGGGCCGGGTCCTGACGGTGCTCAGCACCTGCAGTTCTAAAAAGCAGGTGCCGAGATGGGTCCTATGTACGGCTGTTCATTTTTGCCCTCAGGGTGAATAAAAAATCCTAACTTTGCAGCAGTACCACTTTTCACTGCCTTTGATGTAACTTCGAAGAGACTCGCTGTAGTCTCATTTCAGAACTGAAATATTTTCAATATTAAATACAACAAACCAATCGTTTTTGCTTATTTGTCTTACGCAACTAACAACCACTGACAAAGTCAATAGTCCTAGCTTGTAGGTGTAATGTTACTTGCCATATTATGTATCGGGATGCAATGACAGAAACAGCAAATACCAGTAGGGAGACACACTATGTTAAAGACAGGCTTTTAGCTAAGGGTGTTTTTAAGCTATGCCCTTAATTACATAGGCCAGGCCCCTTTGAGAGATGCCCGCACATAGTTTTTTCACCCCACACCAATTATTAATATACGCCAATATATGTACATATAAACCATGTGAACCAGAATGAAGTGGCATACTATTGTTTTACTTTTATGATCGCTCTTGGTTAGCTAGTTACTTCAAAAACTGGCAACGCTGCTCAGTGGCTGCTCCGATGACAGCCCTGAAATGGAACAGAATGTGCAGGCCTATGCCTTACCCTTCTCACTCGGTGTGGCATTCAGTCTCGTGTGAGCGAATGTTCAACCCAGCCTCTGCATTTTTGCGTTTTACTCGCAACGGAGAGACTTGGCATTTCTGACAACCTTTAATGACTCCAAAGACCCACAACACTTTCACAAAATCCTACCACCCAACCCACACCCCCACTCCTCAAACTGTGCAGCCTATCAACCTCCATACTGCAGCTTCCCGGTGCCTGACACTAGAAACGTGTCTCTTGCTGAAGAGTCAGAAGATCCACAGTGACCGCCAACCCCGGCTCACGCCAAGGAAAGGGCAAGCCCACCCACCCACTAGTCATTGCGCGCGCCTGCCATGTTAAAAGTAACCGCGGGAAAAATAATTACAGCGAAAAATAGCATTTACATAAATTCCTGAAAGCGGTGAAGTGAGGAAGCCCGGCTGTAGGCCGAAAGCGTGCAGCCATTACTTTGCAGACTCCAGAAGCTCACTCTCATCTGCTGGCTGGCTTGAAAAAAAAGTAAACACAACACCAATTCCCAGTATAGCCCACTCACTCGAACCCAGTCCTTGCTCACGGGGCTGAAGCGCCGACTGAAGCTATCCGCCACCTGCACGACTTGCAGGGGCGGCTCCTCTTCCTGTTGAGCTCCAGCCAACCCCAGGTACTTGTGCTGTTCCCTCTCCGACTTTGTACAATGGCCGCCATGTGTAGCTGAAGCCGTAGGTCATGCGCGATGACGTCAAATAGGATCTGCTATTAGTGACAGGGTGCCGTGGACAGGGAAAAGAGACTACAGCATACAGACATGAAAACAAAAACGTCTGTAGTGCGCATGTGTTGTGCATGTTTTGGTCAGGCAAAATGTCTCGGGACATCAAAAAAGAGTGCGATCACCCAGCCAATCCAATAACAAACAAGCATTTCTTAATGCAATAGGGCTCGTATTTACGCGAGACCTATTGCATTGGAAACGGGAGCGTGGGGGTCCAGGAAGGCACGAACTGGAGTGGTGGGGGTTGAGAGGGGCAGCCAAAAAGTCACAGACTGTGGGAGGGGGCAGGGGGCGACATAGGGCCAAAAATAGTTTTGGAGTAAAGGGGTCAATAGCCAGGGAAGGATATAAATAACAACATGGCCGTCAGGAGGAGGGACTACCAAGTCGAAAACGAATCAAAATGCAGCATTTTTGCTTGAAGCCAATCAAAAATATGGCTGGGAAGTGGGCGGAGCTTTCCCCCACTGTAGTGTATACTGCATGCCTCGCAAAGCGAGCAGCGCAAGCGCTGCAGCGCTAGGCGAGACCTAAAAAGTTATTGTTAGGGAGGATGAATATTCATTCCTTGATGCAGTTATGTAACGCTTGGAAGACCTTGGAGTTTGGAAGATGGGGGATCTTTTTGATGCAGATGGAATAATGGAATAATGTCATTTGAGGAAGTTCAGATGAATTATGGGGTTGATCTGAATTTTTTTTTTAAATATTTGCCGGTACGGAGCTTTTTAGTTAAGAAGAAATGGGGGTTAAGAGGATTTAGTAAGGACCTTATAATGTCATTAATAAGGGATGCACTAGCAGTCAAATATACAGAGGGCTGAACCAATTAATTAAGAATGATCTCGAGAAGCAATGTGAGAAATGGAAACAAAAATTAGGTTTAACCAGTGTCAGTTTCTTAGACTCGTTAAAATTAGGTCATTTTGTGCTCGGTCGGGTAACAGGTGCAACATTATAAAACCATTTTCTCTCTTTACTATACACTGGCCAAGATTGCCCAATGATGGGGGCTTAGCTGGGGCCCGCTACCCCAATGCCATAGTAGAGAAACTGATATTATACATAAGTTTTCTACTTGTCCTCTCTTAGAAATGCTGAAGAAGGATATTGAAACTTTTCTATTTCACTCCCTGAAGATAAAAGTAAAGCTTACAGCTGAATTAATGTCTCTGGGGTCGCTAGTAAAGGAATGACAGGAGCACATCAACTTTTATAGTTCCTTGCCATGGCGGTGGCAAGAATATGCATTTCTTCTGCTTGGTTGGATCCATTCCCCCCCACCTTTCAGAAATAGCTTGTGCGCCTTTTATCCACTTTTAATCTTGAAAAGAGGGTATATGGAAGAAAGGGATGGAGGGCAAAAAACTAGGAAAGTGTATTTGGGGCCCGATCTATAATTGGAAAAATGCCAGTGAGACTTGTCAAGATTTAGTATGAATTGTTTGTAATTTTTTGTATATCGAATGTTATTAATTGTAGTTTTTTACGGCAAGAAATGAATTTCATCTTTCCCTTTACAATGTATCTATTTATTATTGGCTGAGTTTCCTCATGGATTTATATATATGTGTTTATTTAACTGATGGTGTTGCAATAAAAAAAGAAAAAATCTACTTTGGATTTAAAGGTACATCCAAAGACTCAAAATACCTTATTTTCACATACACATCACCCATAAGGTCTCCCCTGGGTGCCCCCGGTGTAGGGTGCCTTGCAACTATGAGCAGAGACATTATAAAATATGAAACGTCACTACTTATCCATACGTTCCAACAGCCACTTATAGCTGTAGGACATTTATCAATTATTTTAGCCTCAATTGTAGCTAAAACTGAAGCAATAGAATCACCTCTCAGGTTGTGTTGTGCAACAAAAGTAATTGACCATCTAAAGTCATCCCCGAATGATTTATTTTTCTGTAGTGGTACCCCTAATTCATGACATTTGATATGAAATTTATTTTGGGGAGTATGTGTCTTCGCAGGCTGAGTTGTCGGACCTACATACACCTTATTACAAGGGTATTTTGCAAGTGAACAACATTTCTCATATTATAGTTGGGAAATTGTGTTTGTTTTTGCATGATACCATTGAGTGTTACAAACGTTGTGTCACTAGTGAGCCTACCAGATAAATAGCTCTGACACCTGTAATCGCCCACTATCAGGGGTAAACCCAACATTTCAGAAATATCTCTCGGTTTTCCAATAGTTTTTTGTCGCTCTCACAATTGTTGATGTAAATTCTTGCCTCTCCTAAATAAAAATAGAGGTTTGGGAATATCAAAATCTGATAAAATGTTCCAGTTCTTTTGGATAATCCGATTCACCTTCAGTATGCCCTATTCCATGTGACGGAATAGGGCAGTAAGTAGAACTCTGAGCGTCCGCCATGGCCCCCCACAGCCTCAGCTGAACACTTAAGTGGAAAAACAACAGTTAATGGACAAATTGCGGTAAGATAAACACCTAGCTCACATGTAGAAGCGCTTTGCTTCTCAAGTGCCTTCCTTTCCAAAATGACTAAATGCACAACTCTCTTATTTTTCAGTAAATCATCCGACTGGCCTAAAACGACTATTTCTACCGTTGTGAGGAATATTTCACTTCCCTAATGATTCTTGACGCATTCGAGGTATGTCTTCACTTAAGCAGACTGACCTTCACCTTATAAATTATTGCTTTGCCAGGAGTTTTTTGCCATCTCAAATTGCAACTTTGGGAGTGTTTTAAGCATTATTATCACTCCATAGGCAACCACCTGATCCATAAGGACCTCTACTCAACTGAGACACCCAACGCGCCCGCAGATATTCATGAAAATCTGCACCAGCGTAAGGGCCACTACCGCTAAATAGATAATTTATTAATTGGTTGTTCTTATAACACACACCCTAAAATTAGCTTTTTATTGAACCCATAGGCTGTATACCTACCCCCACTGTCCTGATGAAGACCCGCCGTGACGCTTATTAATATTTGCGCTTTACACGGGGTCGAAACGTTGACGCATACTATATGTCTGCACAACGCTTCTGATCACAGATTAATTAACAAAGGATCGTGAAGTATATGTGAAAAATCATAAGGACATAACCTAAAATTGTACCCTTCCCTTTTTGCTACACTTTCATTTTTGTCGCATATGAAGTATACTGTCTTTATTATTTATCACTACATGTCACTCCTTTATCACAAGTAACTTATATTCTGCTTTCTCATTTGCATTTATGTATCACTATAGCCCATAATATTTGTTATTTCTTTAAAAATACCAATTGAAATTCTGCTTCGGTGTGTGTTATCTCCCCTTTTTTTCTGGCTCTATGATATTTGTTACATGTAATGTATATATGCTTTGAACACTCTAAAGAAATAAGAAATTTCCCAACAGAACCATTGTCTCTATATAATACATATACCCAGGTTCTGAGGGTCACCGGGTCACTCCATTATTTTTTCTAAGTATACCATTGAAGGTTTTGACCTGCGAGGGTTTTTCTGTATACTCAAACTACAATACCCTGTCTTAATTATCATAATATGTCAGACAGGGAAACGCTTGTATATAGCGAGGACTATATAGCGAAACTAATCCAAGAACAGAGTGAGCTTAATCCCTTAATACTCGCCTACATGGTCACCTTCTAACTAAGTATTTACAAGCAAACATTATCCCAAAGGGCCTGCAGGTTAGAAATGATCCAGCCATCTTCAAAGAAATCCCCAAGTTCTGAGAGGGTTTCTCATTCGTTGCGAACAAATGCTCCCGACACTGGATGGTGTTGGGAGTTGAGACCACTCTCGAGAACGCCAAAAACTTGCTCAGGAAATTGCGGAACTAAAAAGAGAAATCTTGGAAGACAGAACAGTTACAAACGCAAAAGAAGCCCTAGAACGTGCTGAAAAAACATTGGGCAAATTTAATACCATTACTCTTAACAAAAAATTGGATAAACTCAGCAAAGACATCGGAGCATATGATAAACAACTAACCTATCCATACCTAAGTGACAACCACTACGAGCAGGATGCTCAAGGTTTCTACACTACCCGGGGACGACAAGGATACCGCAGGTACGCCAATCTCTCTAACTCATCCTTTGGAAGTGGATCTGACAGCGACAGTGATAGACCAACCACAAGTACAAACAGCAGACCCTACCAACTAGGACAGCATCTCCAAGACCAACAGGGACAACGCTTCCACGACCCACAAGGCAGTGTTCCTTTTTTAGGGGAGCAAACATGGATGAACAGGGACACCAACTAGGACAGACCAGCAAGATGGAACCGAGGACAGAACAGACGTGGAAACACAAGAGTAAGGTTCCAGATGAACGGCAACCATGGAGAGATCAACACAAGGAGACAGACCTACAAGTGGTGATAAATGAAGAAATGACCATAGTACTTGAACCGGTACCCCCTCCTAGTGAGATGCTACACAGACCACCAGTCACTGTTGAAGACATCCACCTAGCTAAAGGTAACATCAATATCCCAAAACATGACCTTTCAACTAGAATTGAATAGGACGCTAACTATACTGACCCCTTCAGATTAGAAGAATTGCCAGAGAGAAGAAACTCACATGCCTATGAATTGCCAGACAGACCACAAGCTGAAGATGAAGATGATGCCAGCATTGTAGAGTTGGGACACAGCACAGATTTCCGTGATTAATTGCTAATGTCACCTGTAGAAGGAATTACTAATGCAAGAGAATTAACACCTGAAACTGAACATGAGCTTGTACCCTCTGTAAGCGAGATACTACACAAACCACTAGTCACTGTTGAAGACATCACCCTACCAGACGGTCCAACAGTGAGCATTGAAACTAATAACGAAGATCCCTCTGGACCAGAAGAATTACTAGTGAGTACAAACACATGTGACATTGAATTACCAGACCGACCACAAACTGAAAATGAATATGATGCCAGTATTGAATACCCAGGACACAGCACTGATGTCCGTGAAGATTTACCAATACCATCCTTGGCGTGATACACTGATACAAGAGAAGCAACACCTGAAACATTTCTGATCACATATTGACACAAAATGAATATGATATACTCTGTAAAGGCTTATCATTCATTCCAACGACCACGCCAAATAACTTTAACATCAAACTAGAACTTCAACAATTCTTCCGAAAAATCCGCCTTAAATACCACTTCAAGAACAACGAAAATTGGAGCAGACGCGCATCAGCAACTAAATTCAGGCCAGCCTCAACGTTCCTTCCTGTAACATACCTAATGAGCGAAAAGATTAAGGGTGGGCGGAGTGCTCTGTTCCGCCCACAGAGTGTACGTAGTGCTGCCTGCTTCGTGCTTCACGAAGTAGTCGTAGCAGGCAGCACTACGCACACGGCGTGGCGGAGCAGAGCTGCCCGCCACCCGCCTCCCGCCCGCCCTCATTTAAAAATAATTTTAACTATTTTAAAGTATGAAAATTCCTTACCTGAGGTTGGAGTCCCGGGGCTCCCTCTTCCTGGTGCAAATGCAACTTCTTCCTCGCAAATGCGCGGACTCCCGCACATGTGCACCCTGTTAAACAAAGTTGGGTGTAGACACTGATCCTTGGTAGAAAACAACATCCCCAATAAAAGGTACAACAGGGGTTAGATTCACTCTAGATAACCGAAAGAGTGCAACCTCAACAACAAAGATACACCAGAGAGAAAACGCTCTGGAAAGAAACAAAAGTTCCCATGATTAGGGCAGAAGGCATGCTGACACTTAAACTAGAATAAAGGTCCGTTAATGATAACAGAAAAGTTCTAAACACTAGGGAGAAACTTCCCACTCAAAGTCCTGCAAACATGAAACCCTTCAACTTCAACCGGAGCAGAGTGTCAACATGAAAAGATACCCCATGGGTAGTAACCCTAGGAACTGACCAAACAACCTCCTCCAAAAATAGGGAACAACACAGGGTACTAACCCTGGAAAATGACACAACCTCCCCTAAGTAGGTTACACCACAGGGTAGTCACCCCGGTAACAACACAACCTCCACTAAAAATAGGGAACAACACAAGGTAGTAACCCTGGAAAATAACACAACCTCCACTAAAAATATGGAACAACGCAGAGTACCAACCCTGGAAAATAACACAACCTCCCTTAGGTAGGGTGCACCACAGGGTAGTCACCCTGGAAAACAACATAACCTCCCCTGGTAAGGGTACACCATGGGGTACTCACCCTGAATACTGAAAATCACAACCTCCCCTAAAAAGGGTACACTAAAGAGTACTAACACTTAAAACAACACTAAGTCTGAAATGGGCACAAAACACCCCCACAACCTCCCCAAAAGAAAAGGGTGCACTCCAAGTTTAGTCACTCAACACACTGTTCTTCAAAACAAAGTTGGAGCATTGGGGCACTAAACACCCGCTCAAGACACAGTGTTAAAACATGATGTGAGGCAATGGGTTCCCCCACCCCTTACACACCAATACAAGAAATGCTATATGGGTGAAGGCATTATAACCAAGGAGGAAAATGTTAGGTTCCGGTGATCGATCTTTCACCCGAGACCTCCAACCAAAGGCGTCCCGCAGCTCCCAGCATACCATGTAAAACACTTGGATTTCTTCAATGTGCACTCGCTGAATTCCGCCGTAGAAATGAAATGCCACAACCTTCAAAGGTCCATCCTAAGTCACACACCTAATCGTGACCCAAAAGTTCCAGACAGGGCAACGCGCTCCGCTTTTTATGCCGCTCCGGCCGTTGACCACAGGAGAGAACTGTGTGACTGGTAAATTGTTGTCCTCAAAACTTTATTGGCAACGCGGTTGGCAAAATAAGTACACCGCAGTGAAGAAGGCCATGAAAGAAGAAAAAATCCAAACGCAAAATGGCGGCACGCATCTTGATCCCACGCCGGATGGCTATCGGCAAGGGCGTGCACCACAACGTAGACCACAGTAAGCAGCTTGAAGAAGATGCAAACGTCATAGGAGTTGGAGGCATGACACAAAGGTAAGTCTGCCCGTGTTGAAGTATGCGCTTGGTGGGAGGGATTTGAGCAGTAGCAGTTTAACTGTTACCGTGTAACGCCACCACTTCTAAACAACCCAATAAGCACAAATAAAGTGTGTCCACTCACCACACAGCTCACTACACAACACGTGACCTCTGCCCCCACTGACATGGGTACATGTCACGCTTCTCACAAAACAAGACGCCTTCCTCCAAGGCGCAGCGGCAATGCATTGAGAGTCCACACAGGCAAAATTTTACCCACACTTTTGGTTCCTCTGCGAAGCTCTATGTATCTCTCGGGTAAGCGGTTATTTGCACACGAAGGGCGACCACAAGTAGATTGACACGACGCATCTGGGGCAGTTGGAGGAACTCCCTCAACATGTAACACTGGCAAGACTGTGAGAGACTCACCCATAGTTCAAAGAGGATGTAGGCAAAACTAGCTGTCAGGCCACAACCCTTCCCACTCAGATTGAGGGCCAGATAAAGTAGGTAAACGCCGAAGACCTCAGGGAAGTCCATTGCTGGAGAGACTGCTTAAGCAGGGTGACAGCAGGCTCACGATTAACAAACGCCCAGGCTGCAGGCTGTCCAGATGGTACAGGACACTGGTGGGGCTGGCCATGGCGTTACCTTTGAGTCTCAATTGATGTTTTGAAAGTCCTTAAAGTCTTTAGTTCCTTGTCCTTTAGTTCCTCAGTTGTCCCTACTCCTTACTCCTCGCGTAGATTCAAGATCGTCCCCAAAATTTCCAGAGTCCAGCTGTACAAGCAGAGTACTTCTTTATTTGTAGCTTGGTTCCAGAATAGGAGATCAGGATAATAGGAGAAGATAGATGGTACAACGACAACACCACTAGGAGCAGGCTCCTAGCTGCTCAGCCTGAGTTGACTAACTGACACTCTAAACACAGAGAGGCACTCAGGCATTCTATGATGTCATGGTACATTCTAACAGAGCAGTACAGTGGAGAATAGTAGAGAAGTAATTTACTACACTACCCATGCACATGTGCCTAATGCAGAAAAGCAGCGGCTCTGTGAGCCACACTGACAATGCAAGTGACACTACATAACAGATAGCATGGCTGCAGTCACAATATATGACATGGTGCACAAGACAACTTTGAGGCGGCTGAGTGTGGATCACATCCATAAAGGAGAAGGTCACACCCTGACACATCCACGTGCACCTACAACCCATGACGTCAAAAACACACCTGCAGACAAAAAATGCACATGAGTACAAAATCCATCCAAGAGCACACATGACCCAAGTGGCAAACATCCCTGCACCCGAAAAGCACACAAGTAAAAGGTACACCGCCTCAAAGGGATAAGGGACCGCTAAATCAGAGCTGTAGGGGTGACTCACCAACAATGCAGCACACACACATAGCAATCACAGTACATCAACATTGACGACAAAGTCGTACAAAGTGCAACCCTTACACCACAGGACAGAGGGCACAACTGGTGCCGCTCGTGTGAAGAAACTAGCTAATCACATCTGGCATTGCATGACACTGTGAGATAATAATGTACGAGTACAACCACACATCTGTCTTGTAGTCAAAATGTCCACTGTCTCCCATCAAATAGCAAGCTTCACCAAAACAGCCAACATGTACATTGTCATGCAGTCTGAATGTAAAGATCTCCAATGCGTAAACATATATGGAACACACTGTTCACCTGCATCTCCCCATTACATTGCAGAGGGACAATCAACACCTCCTGCAGAGCAGACCACACATCTCTACAGTGATGATGAAGAGGACACCCTGCACATTTCCCCAGACACCCTGCAATGGTTCGTGGACAGCCTCCACACTCCACCTCCAGGAGCAGGGGAGCCCAGCAGCATCGAGGTGACCCCACACCATGCACAGACCACACAGCAGGAAGCACACACTACCATGGCTGGCTCACAGTTGCGAGGTTCTGGGAATTGTAGTGTTTTACATAACGCTATGACCAAGGGTGTGAAACGTGAAATATCAGAAGTCTGCTTTTAGTTTTGGGCGGGCCCGTTGACGAGCATACATGTGATTATTCACCTGTGGAGAAGGAGGGAGGTGGGATAAAAGTAGCACCAGTTACCATCGGTTGATTTTGTTGAACGCATAAAGAAATTCGGTGCTGAGACACTTTCTCGAGATGTTTTCAGGAGCATGGCTTTCCAGCGAGCTCAGATCATTTTAAATGTGGGATTATTCATGTGCTACGATAAGCGTATTTTTATGTCCAGTTGAGTAAGGGCTTTTAATCATGGGCTGAACGTAGATGGGAGAGAAGTGAATGACGCATACAATACTTCAATTCTAAATTTGTGGCAGGGGCCGCTATATGAAGGAGATGGATTATTAATTGCTGTGATGGTTTTAGACAGATATTAGCAATGGGCTGCAATGAGCACACAAATGTATATATGTAATAATTTTGTTATGCTATCATTCTAAAATTCGGCTGTGCATCGTGAAGTGGCACCGACAGAGGTGTCAATGTGTTCTGTTACGTTGTTGCGCGCAACTGGGCGGAGCGCGAATCAGGTTTGCACACCAATACAGTTTGAAAGAGTACATGACTTTAAATTTTGAGTACGCCGGTGTGCATCTCACTACCTTTTTGATGGCTCACAGGACCCCCACAACCAACACATGGAATTCCAATGCAATGTGTTAGGGTGCCAGGAGAAGCTGATTGATCAGCTGCGGGTGGGGTTTGACCTCATGGCAGCCAAACTCGATGCCATACGTGGGTGTCTGAGTCCCATCTGGGACTACTTACAGTCCCTAACAGACACCCACTGTCTGCCCCATGCTCACCAACAATCCTTGGCTGACATCGCTGGGGCCATTACTCGGATACAAGAACTGTCTAGTCAGACCGGCTCCAGCGATGACAGCAATGAGTCGGGACAGCTGCAGAGGACAATGGTGAACATGGAGCCGATGCAGGCTGGAAGTAGGGCTGCCACGGCTGAACGCCAGCGAGATGTAGCTGGGATCTTCCATACCTTGCAGATCCTCATCTTGCCATTGCTGCCACTGAGCCTGCCACAGAAAACTGCTGCAGGAACCTCGACACACACATCTCCTCCCCCTGACGTGTCATTGGCACACAGTGATGCAGCCCTATCACCTTCGCACCCTGATGCGTCAGTGGCCCACAGTGATGCAGCTATAACACCACACACACACCTGACACATCAGACACAGAAGACGTCTCAGATCAGTAAGATGTGGAGGGTAATGACTGTGTGAGGAAGGTGGCAGTAGCATCCGTACCCGCCACATGGCCTGTCCCTGCCTCGTTCAGCCCTATGCATCATGCCCTGGAACAACACCTCCCACTGTCCCACGAAACATTCTGCGACATTCACCTGGACCCCGACATGGCCTCCCATATCTGCTCTGGTACCACTTTGAACTTTTTTTATTAACGGTGTGATTACTTAAAATCCTTACAGTATAAAACACATGAACCGCCCCCCCTCCCAACTACCCTTCCCCAGGAGCAACCCGGTATTCACCTTTAAAATAGCACCATGGCTACATGGGCTCTATTTACTGCTTTATGTCCATTTAAAACTTTAATTTAAAAATGAGTTAAAATATTGAGTCACCACCCTCTCACACTTTTACTCCTGTAGGGATAAGTGGTTATATAAAAATTCAACAGGGTCATTCCCTCCAAGATGTCAATGGTTATTATTAAAAGTTCTTAGTGTGCCCCCTAGTGGGCCCCACATTCACTTTATGATTCCAGTGTACATACGAATAACCCCTGGGTTAGGAGACGACTGACAGGGTTAGGGCACCAGATGATTTTCATTACAGAATGACAGGGACCCTGAAATCTGCAGCCTTTTGATGAGAACCAAGTGAAATTCTAATTTGATGGGCAAACTTGCCAACTCTGGCAAGTAAGCAAGTTGTGGTTTCTGAAAAGCACCATTTCGAGGCCTCATTGCAAGTTCTGAGTCCCATGTCCCTTAGGGCCGGTTGCAGCAAACAACGACAATCGATGGCCAGCTTTGGACAGCAGCATAAGAGATGTAGCCAGGATTCTCTGTAGTAATTGCATAACCGGCAGGAGATGATGTTGTCTATACGTGCCCATTTTGGGTTGAAATCCGAAATCTTGAGGGCCGTGAGGCGCAAGTACAGAATTTTCTTTCTTGCTTGGGCTAAGAGTGGTCTCGCAAATATGGTTGAACTTTCCCAGGTGTATATGACTTATCCAGGGCCAGTGTGAGAGAGTTGTGCCGGAGTGAAGATCGATCCAGTTAAAAAAAGATGGTCTGGACTTGGCGCTTCACAGCTTTGGCCCAGGCAGATTGAGGAATTTCGTGAAGGGGCATGCTCTTTGCCTCAATATTCAGGTGGTCTATTGCTTGATCGACTTGGAGTGCCATGGGGAACCTTCTGCCCTGAAAATTAGTTTTAGAAAATATTTAGGATTGTTTTCAGTGGCTTTCATTACTCTGATGTAATATTTTATTAGGTCCCCCTGTAGTGCCAGTGCCAGTCTGTTCAGTCCTATTTCCAGCCTTAGCCTGGTGTTCCTTGCTTGTCTGGGAGCTTGTAGCACAGTCTTGTAAGCTGTTATCTGGGCCGCATTGATGACGCTCTCAAATGCTCCTGGGAAGGCTAAGTGATATAAGTGCTTGCTGGAATTATTTTGCCCTAAGAACAGTCATCATGGGTTCTATAGATGGACTTACTAGGCGATGGCTTAGACTTCTGAGTGACGGAATAATTTTGTTAATTATCGGTATTACCTCCTTTATGTGTTTGGCTGCTGTGGCCCTCTTCGTCACCCATGCCGCCAAGTAATTGTAGGATGTAGCTATCCTGATTCAGTGCCCACCCAAAGACCATGTTGCTTGTTTTTTGTGAGGGTATTTAACAAAGATAACTATCTTGGTCTTGCTCTTATTGATCTGTAGGCTTTTTTCCACGTTGTACACTGCAAGACTATTTAATGCTCTTTGGAGCCCCACCCTAGTGTGGTCCATGACCACTTTATCGTCCGCATACTGGAAGGTTCCCAAGGCCAACTTCCCCAATCTCGGTGGTACAAGGCTGGCGTCTTTCAAGGCTGGCCCCAAGTATGCAGTGTACAAGTTAAATAGTAGGGGAGCCAAAACACATCCCTGCCTTAGCCCGGTGTTAGTTTTGATTCTTGGGGTTACAATTGTTGGACTTAGTTTAACCCGGACCCATGTCCCCTCGTAGAGGGTTTTTATTGCTTTTGGTAGGGTTTCCAGGATCCCCCAGGATTCGAGTTTTACCCATAACCGTATTCGGTTGACTCTGTCGAAGGCCGTGGAGTAGTCTATTAAGCAGCAAAACAGGAGCAGGTTATTACTCAATATGGCTTGCTTCAAGAGGTAAGAGAGTGCTAGGATGTTGTCCATGGTGGAACTATTTGCCCTGAAGCCAGTCTAAAAAGTCGGGAGGATACCATTCTTTTCCACTCAACCCTCTAGGTCCCTTAATAATAGGCGGGCATAAACCTTAGCTTCAATATCGAGCAGGGATATGAGTCTATAATTAGCAGGGTTCGAATGGTCTCTCTTCTTGTGTATTGGAAATAAGACCGAGCCTTTCCAGGAATTTGGTAAAATTGCTGTGAAGTATGGATAATTGTATAGCGGGTTAAGGATGGATGCAAGAAAAGCAGGAGCGGCTTTGAAGACTTGGGCGGGAATGCCATTTGGGCGAGGGGCCCCATCTGTTCTTATTGCCCTAATGTACCTTACAGTCTCCTCCGCTGTATAAGTGACGGGCTGACTGGGCACTGTAATTTCTTTCTGCGCGCCCTGAACTATAATGGTTACAGCTGTCGCCTACAACCAATCTGAGATGGGGAAGCCCATTTTGTTTGATTCACTAGTATACAGACCATTCACGTACTGTTTCCACACGTTGCCAGCAACGCTATTTTCTTTGTGCTGGCTTCCAGAGCTCAGACTGTTAATATATCGCCATAGCTTGCTGTTATCTTTTTCTTTACCAATGACACAGCAATCCAGCCTCGGACTGAACTCTTCCTCTTCAGATTAACTTTGCATATCCTCAAGGACTCTGGTTGGCCCACCACTGGGCAATCACGTTATGTGGACTTGAACTAGCCATGTACCGCTCCAGATCCCACCCTCCCCAGAATGTGAATAAACATTCCAAATCACACAGATGTGTCATGTCTATGTTCACTCATGCTTACAAGTATGGATGAATGTAGGGACATTGAGTGCACAAAAAGGTACACCCTGGTAAATGTCATCAATGCGCATGTTTGACCCTGACCCACATGGCCAATTAGATGACTGTGAAGGTGTGAACTAGCTGTGGCTTCATTGCACATGAACAACAGTCTCACAACCCCCCAACATAGCGCCACGTCCATGAATTATATAGGGCTGTGTGTGGAAATGTCAAAATCGGTAGCACGCTTGAAGTAGTGTCCCCCATAGCATGTGGCTACAGAACATCTCTTCGCATGACCTACTCACACACATCAGTGTGGACACAGGCTGTTTTAATGGACCACATTGATCCACATGGCAAGAAGTTGCACTTAATACTTACATTGCTGAAGACACGTAAGAGCACAGGTTTACCAGCAACTATCCCAAACACAATGTCTGTCTCACAGAGGGGGAGCTGCCAATAGGGATTCATCACCAATGTACCAGCGGCCGTCTGTCCCTCACTGTGTACAGACAATGCTCATTGAGGCACATGATTTGTCATACTAATCAACACTCATCACAGTTGTACACTGGTGAAGTTGCGTAGACTTTATTAGCATGTGCGTGTCAGTACGGGCAAGGAATGGGCCACAACAGGCAGACAAATGCTTAAGACACTTACAGGCAGAATGGGAACGTGTTGAGGTGCAAGAAATGGGGAGGCAAAAAACAACACATATCCTTACGGATGGCAACGGTCTCAGCCCACCTTGTCCTGTTGGTTGAGTCATGTGATGTTTGGCATCAGCTCATTGCCCGGTGTCATAGCCCATGGGATCTGCATGCAGCTGTACCACCGAACTGCGCCAACTGTGTGCTATGCTGACAGTGAGCAGGTGAAAGGGACCAACAACAGTCACATGTCGTGCTACATTGCCATGTGTGTAGTCTCTCTCCAGCAGTATGTCAGATTTAGGAACGTTGCCAAACGACGCTGTGCAGCTCCGCCCATGGGGCTGCATCACCTTGCACAGGTATGTGACAACATGCGTAGGTGCACTCAAATGCATTCTGGGTCCAGCTGAATGCAGACATGTCCAATGTTGTTCTGGGATATGTGACCATTCATCCACGATTCAACATGGTTTTGGGACCTGTGCTCTGGGTGTCAATCAGTTGTGACTGCAGGAAGGTAGTTATTTATCCATGAATGCGAGCGCAGCGTCATAGGCAATCAGTTCCAAAAGTACGTTGTTCTCGAGTTTAAGGAACAGGAGGGAGAGCCAATCCATTAACTGGTCCGGACAGATGTGCTCCGTCCATGCAGTTTCACCAATCCGCAACACAGCCTAATAGGGGAGCGCCTCAATGTGGTAACTGCACATGATGACTTGTGCAATCTCCCATCCACTACTGCCAGAACATATGCCACAGATCAGGCCATCCCATGCACCGGTATCCCGGTTGTAATCCTGTTTGTGGGCCAACAGAGGGTGATAATCCAGTTCAGCTACCATTGTGTTGGATAGGCAGACCTCCATGGGCCCCTCGAATGTGCATGATCGACAACGGAACCAGGGCTGGACGCATGTGATGTAAGCAAGCCGTAAACTCAGACGGTAACTGATTCACAAAACTGCCATTGGCAGAGCTCCGAACAGATGCAGCATTCGTGCACGGTACAGTTCCACCTGACAGGGGTTGTGCATGTGCCTGGGATTGCTTGCCATTGCGTTTGTTGGTCTCATACCACTGGCTCGCCTCAGATCGGTGGCAGATCTGTAAATGATATGCCACAGCTCACAGCAATGAGTCGTATGTGTGTTCAACGTTTGGACGGTTAGGTTGTTTTTTACAAATGTGCCAGGTACATTCCATGCAGGTGTAGCTTGAGCAGGAACAAGTGTGTGTGGGGTGTGGACACGTTGGTCTTTCATTAGCGCAGTTCGTAGTGTGGGAGTCGTTAGAGTCTGGTATGGTATCTCACTCAGGGGGTGCCGGTTTCATTGAAGACCAAGGTCGGAAGTTCGGATGTCCTTCCGCCTTGTGTATTGAGACAAAGGAGCTTTCATGCCTAATTTCAGTCTGACTACTGCTTGCATTTCTGAAATGTGATGTGGCCTTCGGGCTGAACATTATGCCAGGCCTTAGATTTTGGGTGCACCGATTGCGATGCTGGAGTGGGTTACACTTTTCCTTTTTATGTACCCACTTCATTTTTGCATGTTTGTTATAAAATAAATAATATTTAATCATAATATAATTATTGGTTTGATGCATGGTTATTAATCAACCGAATTAACAAAAAGAATATACGTGGGAATGCATTTGCATGGCTAAATAACCTGTGAACTAAGATTGTATGCATATTAATGCGATAAGTGTTGCTTATGTGATGTTATTGTATTTTGTGCTTAATAAAGTGAGTATAAACTGCTTTAAATGTCACATATTGCTAGATAAATACATACACAAGGGTTTTAGTACGGGGATAACACTGTGTTGTCATTTTAATGTATTAATTACGGTTTTTATGCTCCTTTACTTAAGATTGGCCACTTTGGGCCTAATAAAAGATGGCTCCCGACTGAAGCCTGATTTGAGTGAATAACGTCACCATTGCAACAATGGAGAAAGGCAACTGCACTGACATCAGCGACCCTGACACTGTGATGACCTGTTCCCACTGTGCCCACCGAGGTCACCTTGGGCGAAGAGCCAACGTCCCCAGAACGTGAAAAGTTACTTTATGAACTATTGAACCTAGACCTTTCCTGCTCAATGATACATTTCTCCTATGGGAAAATCATCTAATGTTGCCGGATACACCGAGACGAACGTTTAATTATCCAATCAGATACCTGTAAACCGATATTTGCAACATTCAGAATGTAAATTTGACTATAAATAATGGTAGACTAGAGAGGTATTGTGAGCCGCTTCTTGAACGTCATTACCAGTTTCCTGATGTTATGCTGACGGAGAGGACGGTGACTCTGCATGACAGAACAGAACTTTGACGATTTGACTGATGACCAGACTCTGACTTATAAAACGACAATTAGCCAGAATAGGTAAATATGACCAAATGAGATTGAAATATTTAGATTTAACCTGCATTTAATTAGATAAAAGAACTAAATTGTATATATGTGTTGTGTTATTATTTCATTGAGATGTACTTTGGTTATTTCAGAAATGTTGATTTTTCACTAAATATATAAACAACTAACATGGTCCGATCGACCCTTTAGATAGAAGGGATGCTTAGCGTGTTTTAGGGAAAGAGGTATTCCCTTCCAGAGCAGTGTAGGGAAAAAAACAGAGTTTTCCCCTCTTGTTAGGTGCGGATAGTTTGATGGAATGAATGTTGTTGTTATGGGCCCCACCAGCATGTGAGTTGTATGAATATGTGCGACTGTGAAATCATTCTGTCTGTGGTAATAGAGGGGAATAGTGAATCCCGATCTGCGTCAGTTTTCTGGTAGCAAGATGATGGTTGTTATTGTTTTGGTTTAGTGAATTTGCTTGTATATGGCTTATTGGTTATTGATTTGTATTGATATATGTATTAACACTCTATGTTGAGTTGCGTCGAGTTTTATGTAGTTGTATGGCTTCTGGGACGTAGGGTGTCAGTGACAGTTCCGTAGTAGAGCAAAGGCAAGCGCTGCTCTCGGGAAAGGCGGAATTGTTGGCCCTGTATGCACACAGGGGAAACGTGTAACAATTGAAGTTGCGCATTGCATTGTCTGGGTCCGATTTGGTAGCATCGCCACGTGTTGCCATTAGAGACATATTTTCTGTGTGAGAGAAGTGTGTATGATAGCGAAGGTTACCTGTGAAGTTCTGGTCTTAGGTACCAGGGATCCTATTGGCATTCCGATAACGCTTATCACTAGAAAGGTAATAGGTACTCTCTGAGCTTGTTAGAAGGACAAAGTAGAGGTAAGTGCTGCTTTGTTAACGTGTGTCATAATTCTGTAGTAGGACAGACTGTACGCTGTTCTCGGAAAAAGGCAGGATTCTGTGTGGATGTACTACATTTTCTTGCATGAACGTGTGTGAATGAAAAAGCCATTCCGGTTAAATGCGAAACTCTGGTTTTATTTCTCAGGAGCATTACGTCTCCAACTATGTGTCTTAATTCCGGAGAAACAGTTAATTGATGCTTGATAGAAGGGTGAAGTAGAGGGATGTGCTACTTTTTCAACGGAAGTAACGATTCCGTAGTAGGGCAGAGGTAAGCGCTGATCTCGGAAAGGACGGAATTCTCGTGGGAAAGGTCTATTGCTATTCTTTAGTTAGCGGAGCAGACAATGGAGATGTTTTTATGTTGTAACTAACAGAATTGTAGAAATTGAAACAAAGTCTACCAAGTGGTTTTGTAAAGGAGGGGTAGACAGGAGACAGGAGTCAGGAGCAGGAGCTGCTGCAGCGACTGCTGACGTCAGAAAGACCGCGCTGGGATTGGACAGTGGGTCAGAACAGCAGAAGCGCTCTGATTGGTGCATTAGTGAACGCCACGCAGGGATTGGAGAAAATACAGGGTGACGTAAACACTCCAGGATTGGTGTGTTAGTGTGAGTCGCGCTGGGATAGGAGGATTGTGACAGTGACGTAGACGCTCCGGATTGGTGCGTTAGTGTGAGTCGCGCTGCAATTGGACAGTAGATCGTACAGTTGTAGAAGAGACTAGCGGTACACAGAAGATAGGGAAAATGTATTATCATGCAGCAGAAAAGAAGAAGAAAAGTCTTTTTAGTAGAATAAAGGGATGGTTTGTGAAGGACAAAAAGATTGTGATGAGAGAAGGACAGTTACTTCCTCCGACGAAAACACCCGCATCCTTCATGGTTGCGAAATATGGATATCATACTTGCATTTGGTTAGACAATTGGGTGAAATACACAAAAGAGGACAGAGTCCTAGCTTTCCCGGAACATGGTTCATTTAATCTGGCCATATTGAGGAATCTGCGGGAACGGATGATGAGTTTAGAGCCAAGACCTCGACCGACACAGTTCGAGGCATTGACAGAGTGGGAAGATGAGATGCATGAGCGAGAGAAACAGAGAAGTGGTAATAGATATAGATACCTGTTTGGACGACAGTATGATCGAGAAAACCATAATGACCGAATGAGAAGGTGGCGAGACGCAAGTATGACTGAAGGGCTGTATCCTGTAAGGACTGCAGGAGAGAATGAAGGGAGAAAGTGCGTGGGCAAAAGACATAATGTAGAATCTAGAAGGTATGGAGCGAATGAATCGGAAGATGACATTCTGGATGACATGTTTTATAAAAATCCACCACCGTATAGACAAGAATCAGATGCTTTGACCCCAAGTGCCCCAATGAGAGAAACCCTGGGAATTATTAAGACAGAGACTATGACCCCAGAGGTAAAAACAAGAAATTCATTCAATTAGAGAAGGAGAAAAAGAAGCAGAAAATAAGACAAATAGTGAAAATTCTATGGAATAAGCAAAAACTACATTAGAACTAACTGAGAAAATAAGAGAATTGACAAAGAATCCATTTCTAAGCCCAAATATTACAGAGAGGAACAGAATGACAGCTGGATCAATGTTAGAACCACAAATAATTACAGAACCAGGGAATATAGACAAATCTGATAACACATATCAACGTGGGGGGAGGTCTAAGGGAAGTTTTAACAGAACAATAGACCGGCAGGTTGTGTTTCCCCTAACGACAATTATCAAAACACTATAGGGATGCTGAAACTATTTTTCAAAATGAACATCGCTATTTTTCTAATCTATCTAACAGTGAACATTCTGCCATCCGATCGTTAGAAGATGATAAATCTATTATCATAAAGCCTGCTGACAAAGGGGGAGCGACAGTTATTATGGATGCGGAGGCATACCAATCAGAATGCAGGAGACAACTAAACAATACGAATTTCTATCATCGTATCAAACTGGATCCCACCAAAAGACTTCTGGCGACCATCAAGAACTTGACAGATGAGGCTCTTGAACAAGGCTGGATCACTGGTCATGAGGCACAGTTCCTTTACACAGCATATCCTATCATCCCGTATTTCTATGTATTACCCAAAATACATAAGGGGGTCTTTCCCCCTCCTGGCAGACCTATAATTTCGGGGATAGGGTCTGTTTTAGAACCCCTTTCTACCTTTGTAGATTTCTTCTTGAAACCTTTGGTGAGAACTATGCCCTCTTTTGTTGAGGATACGAAAGATTTGCTACGCATCCTGGATGGGATGCCATTTGATGTTACCCAAGACATTTTAGTGAGTTTTGACGTCGAGTCATTATACACATGCATTCCTCAGGATGAGACTTTATCCACTGTCAAAATGCTCCTGGAAGGTGCCTCACTGCAGAGCCCCACACCAGTGGACTTTATCATGACATGTGCAACCATAGCCATGAAAGAGAATTTTTTCAAATTTGAAGAAGATCTCTTTTTACAAGTCTCGGGGAAGTCCATGGGGAGCATTTTCGCACCATCTTTAGCGAATCTGTACGTCCACCAGATCGAACAGACTGGGATCCTCTCCGATACGAATCCGTTTCTAGGTCACATCTTGACCTGGAAACGTTATATTGATGACATTTTGGTCATCTGGAGGGGGTCCATCGAGACCATCAAGGAGTTCCACGCCTGGTTGAACAATCAGAATAGTTTTCTTAAATTCACCTGCGAGTTTTCAAGGGAAAGCATATCCTTTTTGGATTTACGGATTGGACCAAACAATGGCACCCTCAGCACTGAACTTTACAGGAAGCCAATGGCACGGAACTCCCTCTTGCATTTCCAGAGCTATCACCCTAGGGCTCTAAGGGAGAACCTCCCATTTGGACAATTCCTTCGTATCCGTCGGAATTGCTCTGAGGTGTCCAAATATCGTGAACATGCTTCTCTTTTATCTATACAATTGCAGGAGAGGCAGTATCCCATGAAAATCATAAAAACATCTATGAAGAGAGCCAGGAACAACCATAGAGAAGCTCTGCTCGAGAAAAAGACACAGAGTCCCATTGAAGAGAACAAAAGAATCACCTGTGTCAACACTTTCTGCAACTACTCCAATGCTCTCAAGAAGAGCATCTTGAAGAACTGGAGGTTTCTCAAAATAGAGGGTAGTCCTTTACCCCCTCCCCTCTTTGCCTTTAAAAGGAGCTCCAATTTGAAAGACCGACTAGTGCATACACGCCCCAGGGTACTGAGAAATCAAGAAGCAACTACACTTTGGGGGTTACCACCAGTTGTAGGTCACTTCCCATGCGGGAATTGTGCAGTATGCCCCCAGACTCGACATACCACCGAGGTAGAGATAGGGACGAATAGACCTTGGTCCCTTAAAACCCACACGAACTGCAATAGTGAACGAGTGATCTACCTAATAAAATGCCCCTGCAATAAGAACTACGTGGGCATGACATCACGAAAGGTTAAGGTGAGAATATCGGAGCACAAGAGCACCATCCGGTGCAAGAAAAGTGCCACCAAGCTCACTAATCACTTTATATCGGTGGGTCACAAAGAGAACGAGCTTCAGTGGGTGATTCTGGAACAACCACACATTCCACCTCATATCACTGACATCCAGAAATTCCTTCTACTCAGAGAGCAGAGATGGGTGCACAGACTACATTCGGACACTGAAGGTCTGAATGATGAAATTCCTTGGCTGTTGTTATAAAATGTACCCTCCTCTTTGGCTAATATTGATGTGTTTTGGCCTGTTTTCTCATAGGGGATATTATAAAAATACAGAAAAGATGGTTATTACAAATGGAACACCGTTATATCTTGAGATAGACAATTCCCCTTTATGTCCTTTGGGGTTACATACACATTAATGATGTGGTTTGGCCTTTATGCTACATTTATAAGACACCGGATGTTAGTTATTATAGAGGGGACACCATGACACCTGTAGATATGTATGTCTTTTTGGGCTCATAACATACGACGAACTGTCCTGTACTGAGTGCTTTTTGTAGACACCCTAGATGATTATGGTTGTTTATGTACCGATTTCTTAAACACTACCACACACTCTCTGAGTGATTAATCGATTTTACTGTCCGTTGTCACTCTATCGCGTGGTAGTAGTTCTGCGCTTTAACGAGTGCGTTTGACAGGGGTGCTGTATTGAGTAGCAGCTAGTTCCTGCACTCGCGCGATGCTGGCGTGAGAGAGTGAGTTAGTGATCTCTCCGCCACGCATGCGCGTTATTCGATTACAGGCATCGCCTCGGACACCTAAACCGGCCCGCCTCACCTGCATTCATTTGGGCTTAGCAGGGATAAATAGACTTCGCCGCCGTGTCCGCCGGCACCTCCGGTCTTAACTCAAAGACCGCCCCGGGGTACCGACGGACAGGTGAGTGTTCCTTTCCCAGCCCTATACGGTTTGACTGTGTGGATGCCGCACTTTGGTTTGATCAGGCTCGTTTTGTATTAGTTTTGTTGACTGTGTACACGCTGTCTTAGGGAGGTCTGAGTGATTGATCTTGACCACTCCCTCCTTTGTATACCAGTCTAGTTGGTACATTTGGCGCAACTATTACAACTTTCTTTAGAGTTCTGTGACTTGCTTTTATAGTCTGTGTTTGCCTCTATGTTCCACGTCTACTGGCACAGCTCACCATATACCCAGTACGATAGTGAACATTTAAACATTTTGGCACATGTGGCACAGCTTTCGTTGAAATATTAAGATTTCATAATATTTCTTTTTCATAGTGACTTTCTTTGACCATACCTGCCTTTGCATTGGGATATGTTGGTGCATTTCTCATGTTTTAAACCATGCTTTTTAAGAGGAGAGTTTTTTCAGGTACTACCTGTTTTCTCTTTCTCCTACTATTTTGTCCTTTTAGAGCGGGGCCCCTTTCCCTGAGTCGAGACCAGGTTGAGGTGAGGGCAGTACCCACTGGTTATGGGTAAGTGCAATTCAAAATGAACAGTATTGAATGCCATACAGCATTAGTGAATGCTATCTTAGGTCATTTAGTATGTTTGACCTTTAGTTGAGCTTGTTTACACATTTGGTCTTTGTTTCTTTTTCAATTCTTCCACAGGTATCCGGTTTTGATTGCTTCTAAACCTGACCGGTGCGGTAGGAATAATTTATCTGCACACCCCACTTTTTGTATACTTTATTCACACGTTTTTCACATAAAAACTACAGCAGTAATTTAGGTCCTGATGAAAGCCCAGATACTTTTGATCGATTGAGGGCAGAAACATGTTGACCGTACTTGCTATGGACAATAGCATAATGTCAAATTAATTTATGCCATATTGCCATTTTGCTTTTTAAACGTGACAGGGGTCCTCTACCAATAAAGAACTTTTGAGCACCCTTAGCCATTTTTAACTCTCACTATTATGATTTTACTGCTGACCTTTAGGATCTCCCACCTTTGATCTATGGGTAGGACCTCATCCAAGACAATACTCGTGAGAGATCAGGTGACAATCCTCCTTGGTTGCTCCTTCTATGCTAGTGACCAGATCACTGCTTCATGAACTGGTCCTGCTGGTCGGAGTACACAGACCCAGATGATAATAACAATTAACCACCTTAAGTGATTGATGGGTCCTGTTGAAGGAAGTGCTCTCCTATAGAGTCGTCACGTTGAGAATGGGGTTTACCTAGACCATTTTGTGTAATTTCTTTGCTCAGCCATAGACTCAGGTTGTATTAGTGTTTTGAATATAGACAAATCAGCAGGAATAACCACAGATGAATTGAGCGAATGGTTGAAAGGTTTGCAGGAAAAAGAAAAGGAATCCCAGACAATTGATGTGGCCAAGCTGCGTATGGTATTAGAGGAATTAATAGTAGGGACCATCCCCTCAGAAAAGCTAAAAAACTACCATGATGAGGAACTGTTGTTCCTATGTAAGAGTGTCACATGGAGAGCAAAAAACCTACATGATAGGCTAGAAGAAATAGCAAGTGAGATGGGAATTGACATGGATAAGGTAAAAGCTTTACAAAAGCCTTACCAAGTGGATTTCACTGAAAAAGATATTGAAAACATGAATACCACAGGACGAATAGGAGAGATCAAGGAAATAATCACATTGTTGAGAAAATGGGGTGATGTGGACAAATGGAGAAGTAGGTGGTATAAGAAGCGAGAGGATGCCTCAGACAGGACATATTCAGCGTTCCCTGTGAGAGAAAAAGAAAAGGTAGTGACAGAATTCCCTATGAGAGAAATTCCAGGAGGAGGATATGTACATGTCCCATGGACCAGACAGGATATTTTGTCATTTACAAATGATTTCCCTCGATTGCGGGAAAAGCCCGTCGAGTGGTACAGACCAGTTGACAGATTTGTAAAATTGTCAAAGGTTGGTCAGTGGATTGATTTAAATAGCCTATTCGATATAATAGTACCAGCAGATTTATGGACAGAATGTAAAATTATAATAGATTGGCCAACCAAGGAATACCCAAGGGATCCTAAAACAGGAGCACCAGACCCCGAAGTAATGAAAAAATATGAACAAGTGATGGTATTCTTGAAAAACAAGGTACGTCCCAAAGAAACTGACTGGGTAAAGATAGATCGAACACATCAGGAAGTAAAAGAATCAGTCCATGCTTACTATGAAAGACTAATACTAGCTTTGAAGCAGTTCAGTGGAGATGAGAATCTAGGTGAAAAGGATCTGAGTCATTTTGTATACAGATTTGTATATGGTTTACGTCCTGAAATTAGTGATATGATCAAACAGCACACAGTAGACTGGCAAAGCAAGAAAATTGATGAGATACTAAGACATGCTAAATATTTTAGTGATGAGATTGAGGCAAAGCAACGAAAACTGAAGGAGAAGGCAATGTGGGCACAAGTGAAAGTGGCAGAAAGACAGGAAGCTCAATTAGTGGAGCAGGCCAAAGATACAGGAATGAGACCAAGATTTGGGCCTGGAAAAGGGAAAGGCAATATAGAAGAAGCTAAAAAGAAATTCCCATGTCATAATTGCGGCAGGATAGGGCATTGGAAATCCGAGTGTAAATTTCCCGCAAGCACTAACAAGGAAAATCCATCCTTGAATCAACAGGTGCAGCAACAGAATGAGGTGAGTGGTCAACAGCAGCAGCAGCAGAGGGCTGCTAATCCACAGAATCAGGTGCCAAAACCGCCTTTGCCACAAAGCAGAAACACACAGAAGTATAGTAACGACTCGGGATTCTACAATGAAGAACAGGTAAACAAATTGCCATGCGCAAGCGCTGTTTCGCAGTACTGGCTGTAGCATGACGAGAGTGGTTCAGAGGAGGGTTATTGACGGTGCCGAAAAGAGGAAGAAGAGTGCGTACTTGGCGCAACTCTAGAAATAGACCAGACAGGACCATTTGTGGATGGGAATATTAATGATGAAAACATTACTTTTCTAATCGACACTGGTGCTACACGATCAACTGTTAGGTCAGCTGATGTAAATAATCTTCCTCTTTCGGATGAAACAATCCAAGTAGTTGGTGTGTCCAACAGACAAATTAAAAAGTACATTACAGAACCAGTAAAGGTCAGAATAGGGAAATTTTCAGACATGCATTGCTTTGTGGTGTGTGATACCAGTCCTGTAAATTTGCTAGGGAGAGACTTGTTGTGCAACATGAATTGCACCATATTTAGTACTCCGGATGGAATAGCATTTGAAACACCAGATGAGGATGAGCACTTTGAGAAAACTATGTGTTGCCCAAAGCTACTTGACAGCGAGTCCAGGGCAGAATCGTGTAACCTGCCTCACTGCCTACGGATTTGGGTGCTGTGCAAGTTGTGATGCAGGCCAGTGTATCTGGGCAGAACGTCACTTGATTGTCTTCAGAGTTGGATGCTCGCGATCTACTTGCGGGAGCACGCGCCGCCATATGGTAGCAATTATCGCACGCTCGCGCAAGTAGATCGCCTCACGTGCACGCGTTGCCATTAATGCAATGGAACGCGTGCACATTTTTGGCTAAAAAGCCAAAGCGACAGGAAAAGGTCCAGACACACACACACAAGCAGACGTCAGACATGAGCAGGGCTCAGGCTTCAGCAAGAGCATGGACTGGGACTCATTTCAGTGGTTGACAGACAGGTTTGTCGGGAGTATTTGCAACCTCCAGAACAGCAGATCTTAACAAGCAGGAAGGGGGTAGCAAATGGTGTGCACTTTCGCGGCCGCTTTGATGTCCTCAGTGGCCCCGCGGCTCACTCAGGACATAAAAGCGGCTGCGAAAGTGATCAGGCAGTGCTTTTCAGGCTGCCAAATGGTGCGTGCGCCCGACGCACATGCACTGTATTTGGAGGCCTGAAAAGCACTGTTTGCACTTCCAGATCCCCCTTTTACAAAAGCTCTCGCGAGAGCAGCGCTAAAGCGCTGGCTCAGGCGAGACCTAAAAATGATTGTGACCTAGTGTCATGTTACTGGTGCTCATGTAAAGAGCTCCAATACCTTTGGAGCGACTATATAAAACTACAAAAACAATATGTCTGTTCATCTAGGCGACAAGGTGAGGGTGAACCCTAAGGCAGGGATACCCCATACCTCATTATTCCGGCACACAAACGTTTTGTATTC
Source organism: Triturus cristatus (assembly GCF_964204655.1). Taxonomy (NCBI): domain Eukaryota; kingdom Metazoa; phylum Chordata; class Amphibia; order Caudata; family Salamandridae; genus Triturus; species Triturus cristatus. The sequence goes on along the minus strand of NC_140581.1, from coordinate 69,778,653 downwards.
TATGACTTGTCCACGTATCCATTATAATAACAGAACTATATGTCCCAGAATACAAAGCAAATACCCGAATTGGCACAGCTATTCATGTGCAGAGCTGGGAAATTTGAGAGCTCTGGACTTACAAAAAAACGAAGTCATGCCACACTTAGATTTAGGTTGCATTTTTGGGGCGCGTCAGACTTGCTAGCTGAGAAACCGGGTAAACCTTTGAGGGATTTGGAAGGCTGGGGGTGGGGTTGTGCAGACTGTCCTGGTTTCATCGCCGAAAGTGGGCAATTGACCGAGCTCTAAAAGCCTACGAGGCTAGCAGCACCCGCCGTTCTAGGCTGACCAGATGACTCCATGTCACCGGGACACCACTTTTCCATTCCTGGACTTTGCTTTTACATAGCAGCATCAATAGGTTTATTGGTACAGTGGTCTTAATTAGCATGAAACAAGACTACAACTCCCAGAATGCATTGGTATGTAAAAGCATAGGCCAGTAATGGAAAATTGGTGCCACTCAGCCATCCTACCTCTCTCCATTGCCCATCCTAGGCCGAGCAGCCCACAAGTTCATCTTTCAGGCATAGGTGGAAGAAATAATGAGCTGGCTGTGAAACTGTGCAGCTAGCTCGTGCGTGAAAGCATTTGGCAACCACTAAAAGGGAGATTTAAGGAAAACATATTGAGAGAATATATTTTGCCCAGTGACTTGCACTGGAGTAGTAGTAGTAGTTTAGTGACGCGAAAGCAGAAAGTTTTACTGATAAATACAAATTAGCAGTGTTGGACAGCTACAGCGCATGCGCAGACAGCCAGGCACGGGAAGAAGGCAGAAGGTACCTTTAGTTCTAAGTTGTATTCAGATAGCGTTTATGACCCCTGATGAGGCATTGAAGCACTTTGCGGCAAGTAGCACGCTAAGTTAAACCAGATTGGTCGCACACTGCTACACCTACCAGGCGTGTTCCCCCAATGAAAATGGTCCCTGAAGGTCAGCGTCGGCGGATACACCTATGCTCGAGTGTGAATGCAAGTATGCGTGGCGTGTGCCATCCCTGGACACGTATTTCGAGGTAGTTGCCTCTCGTCAGCAGGGAGTAGGAAAATGTGTGGGGTTGCTGTGTAAGCTGCTAAAATCGTTATCAGGTCTAGTACCTCTCGTAGCGCGCAGGTGCGTAACCATGAGTCCGTCGACTCCACCGGCTCAAGGGAGCCTGAATATAAAGTTAAACCAGATTGGTCGCACACTGCTACACCTACCAGGCGTGTTCCCCCAATGAAAATTGTCCCTGAAGGTCAGCGTCGGCGGATACACCTATGCTCGAGTGTGAATGCAAGTATGCGTGGCGTGTGCCATCCCTGGACACGTGTTTCGAGGTAGTTGCCTCTCGTCAGCAGGGAGTAGGAAAATGTGTGGGGTTGCTGTGTAAGCTGCTAAAATCGTTATCAGGTCTAGTACCTCTCGTAGCGCGCAGGTGCGTAACCATGAGTCCGTCGACTCCACCGGCTCAAGGGAGCCTGAATATAAAGTTAAACCAGATTGGTCGCACACTGCTACACCTACCAGGCGTGTTCCCCCAATGAAAATGGTCCCTGAAGGTCAGCGTCGGCGGATACACCTATGCTCGAGTGTGAATGCAAGTATGCGTGGCGTGTGCCATCCCTGGACACGTGTTTCGAGGTAGTTGCCTCTCGTCAGCAGGGAGTAGGAAAATGTGTGGGGTTGCTGTATAAGCTGCTAAAATCGTTATCAGGTCTAGAACCTCTCGTAGCGCGCAGGTGCGTAACCATGAGTCCGTCGACTCCACCGGCTCAAGGGAGCCTGAATATAAAGTTAAACCAGATTGGTCGCACACTGCTACACCTACCAGGCGTGTTCCCCCAATGAAAATGGTCCCTGAAGGTCAGCGTCGGCGGATACACCTATGCTCGAGTGTGAATGCAAGTATGCGTGGCGTGTGCCATCCCTGGACACGTGTTTCGAGGTAGTTGCCTCTCGTCAGCAGGGAGTAGGAAAATGTGTGGGGTTGCTGTGTAAGCTGCTAAAATCGTTATCAGGTCTAGTACCTCTCGTAGCGCGCAGGTGCGTAACCATGAGTCCGTCGACTCCACCGGCTCAAGGGAGCCTGAATATAAAGTTAAACCAGATTGGTCGCACACTGCTACACCTACCAGGCGTGTTCCCCCAATGAAAATGGTCCCTGAAGGTCAGCGTCGGCGGATACACCTATGCTCGAGTGTGAATGCAAGTATGCGTGGCGTGTGCCATCCCTGGACACGTGTTTCACGCTAAGATTAGAGTTAAAGAGTAGATTCGTAATATACGCTTTTTTCCCTGTGGATCACTTATGGTAAGTTTGTGCTCTTGAGGTTTTGGGTGATTAGTAGTGTTTGGAGTAGGAATAGAATCATGGGAATCAATTAGAAAAGGGGGTGTTGTTTTGGAAGTAGTGGACATGTGCGCCCGTTGGCTGTGGTAAGCTTGTGCTCTTGAGTGATTGCAGCCAGAGAGACGCGGAAATGGGAGGATGACCAGATGCCTCCATGCCGCTGGCATGGTAAATTTACGCCCTGGGCCTTCCATTAAGACATCATTGCCATTGGAGGCCCTAGCCTCGTTTTCTGACTTAGCAAGCAGGGTCCAAAACTCTCAGGGCCTTATTTATGAGGCCTTGCAACACTTTTGCACTACCATTATGTCACTTTTTGTGATGCACCAGCAGCATGAAAAATGCACAATGTTGCGCCCCATTTGCAAAGTGATGCATCTAAGCAGATGCGTCACTTTGTAAAGCCCTGCACTACATTATACCTGCGTCAGGTATAATGAATGCAGGGTGGGCGTTCCCCCGTAAAAAGCCTCGATAAAGTGGCACAGCGAAATCTATTAGATTTCCCTGCACCACTTCTAGGACGCCACTGCGTCAAAATCTTACGCCTGCCTCACAGCAGGCGTAAGACTGACGCAAGCACATTTAACATGGGACTTGCCCATGTGTAAGTGTAATGACACATTGCTGGAGTTGCGGAACTTTTGTGACACACTCCAGCCATACGTCATTACCATGCCTACAGATACGTTAGAAATACTGACGTATCTGTAACTCCTTGCAACATGGAGCGCCGTACATTAAATACGGCGCATCCATCATGACGCAAGGAGGGCGCAGTGAAAACTGTTGTATCGCTGTTTTCACGCGACGATGCAACAGTTTTCATAAATGAGGCCGTCAGGCTGCGGTGTTAAATGAAAGTCCACGACTGTAAACTTGCTTTCGTGGTGGCATGGAGTCATCTGGTCACCCCAAGAGGGTTGGACGATGAGCAGAGAGTGGCCAGAAGGTTCCTCAGCATCCGCGCCCCTGAACTCAAGCCTGGTTAACTGCATAGCTGAGGGTGCACCGAATACGACTGCCTGGGCTGGAGGCCTGCGCCAGCTGAAAACCTGCTGTGGTTCCTAGATCAGGAGTCATGATGGAGTGCGCTAGAGTGTGCTGGAGTATGCTGAATGATGGAAGCCATCTGATGCTTCGATGGTGGATGCTGATTGGCTCATGCAGCTGAGATAAAAGATCTAAGTGTTTTTCCCACAGATTGGGATAGAACCTAGGTGCCAACAAGGGGCTAAGCATCCCTACTTCTCATATGGCGGGGTAGGCCTCTTAGTGAAGTGGGTGAAGGCTTTGTTTCAAAAGATGAGAGCGGTTAGAAGCAGCATAAACCGGCAGTATTAAGGGCTATATAAAGGGTGAAGGTTCAAAAGGCTGAGAAAAGTTGTCTCTCTTACCCAAGGACTGCTGGCGTGCTTCCAAAAGAGCTCTGGCGCGGCTCATTGCCCACGCATCATAAGTTCTATTAAGCTACTGCCATCTGGTGAACACCCATTACAACAATGTGCGTACATCGCGGGTGCATAACAACGCACATTTTTACATCGCGGGAACATTAACATTACAACGTGCATGCTGTTACATCGAGCGTTCTATTACAATGGTAATAGTGACACAGCGTGCTATTAATTATTTACTTATGGTGCCGTCATTGTCGTCATTGTCCTCTTCTCCATTAACATTAACTGGGCACAGACAATACGGTAATATTGACAAGTAAGATTGACAACACAGCGTGCTGTTACTTATTTACGTATGGTGACTTATGGACGTATGGTGACGTGAGCCAATACGTTAATATTGATCGTATGGTGACGTGGGGCAATACGGTAATATTGACAACACAACACAGCGTGCTATTACTTATTTATGTATGGTGATGTCATTGTCCTCTTCCGCAGTTACCATTAATTGGGAACAATACGGTAATATTGACAACACAGCGTGCTAAACTTATTGTAATATTAACAACACAACACAGCGTGCTATTACTTATTTACGTATGGTGACGTCATTGTCCTCTTCCGCAGTGAACATTAATTGGGGACAATGAACATTCATTGGGTAGCACAAATATTAATCATTACTATGTACAATGAACATTAATTGGGTTACTACGTAATGTGACACCGTGATATGACTTATTTATGTATTTATGGACAGTGGTCATTAATTGGGTTACTACGTATGGTGACGTCATTGGCCTCTTCTAATCGTATTTATGGACAGTGATCATTACTATGACGCATTCGTATAAGATTATTTCAATGTTTGGCCTCTGGGGGACGGCTGGACACACAAAAAAACCTGCTTTGCCTGAAGCTTCGGATAGTGAAGGGGGCCTGGGAACGATTTTAAGTGGAACTTTATGTTATTATTTTGTATAGTACATCAAGCAAACCATGGGTCTGCTTCAAAATACTGTTCGTGAACTGAGCAGGAAAACAAAAGAAAGAAATGAAAGGGAAATTATAGATTTAAACAGTATGTCACACAAAGACACCGGCACTCTCTATCCCACTGGCTCTTAGGGGGCCTTCATGGACAGGCGGGGCTGTGTTGCAATTCAGTTAAGGGCACGTGAAAGATGACAAGTTCACCAGTGCCCGTGTCTTCTAAAAAGACATCATTTATCAACCTGCGGCAATGAGCTAATCAATGTATCATAAACAGTAACCTATGCACAATTGTCCCTGAGGGCTTTGGGCAAGAAGCATTATAACGTGGTGTTGGATGAGGTGCTTGCAGTACGTAGCTGTATTGCCCTGGTAACTGTCACAAAAAGTGAATCGGTGCCGTCTACTAGATGGTCGTCATACTGTTTGGACATGATGTCGAGTACAACTAAAAGACGTCGTTCGTTATATATTCCTAGGCAGATGATCAGACAATCAGAGGCTCACAAGACTGCAACGACGTGACAGCCAGAATACATTTCAAAGATAATAATAGATAATAAGCAATGGTGTCGCAAATGGCTGGAAACACGGTGTCCGACACATTTTATACCCCCCCCACATGAAGTTTGTAGGCAGGTGAAGGGAAACATTGAGGTAATGTACGCTTTTCAATTGTAGAATTATTGTCCGCAAACAAAAAAAAAGAAAAATAGAAAAGAATCAGCGTCGTGGGAAGGGGGGGGGGGGGGGCAGTGGGGGTCAGAGGTTAGAGGCGGGATCACGCTTTTTCAAAATAACCATGCGTTTCTAAACAACCATGCGTTGTAATGGCGTGCGCTTTGGCTGTGTGCGAGGTATTGTACTTTCAATAGGAAACAACGCATTGGCGTTGAAACGCTGTGCGTTGTTAAAAATGCCGATGTAATGGTCATTGCGATGTTTTACACGCGTGGTAAATGCATGCGTTGAAATCGTTCGCTATGTACGAACATACATCCCTGCCATCTTTATGACGCATTATCTGCCATTGGCTTGGCATTGCAGCACTTTCATAAGTCTCCGGCAGGACCCTCACATGCCAGAGGGGGCGTCATACCCCCACTTTCATGCTTTTCAGGCCCCCACCCTTCTACTGCATTTATAGCCTCTTAATGCAAGCGTGAGTTGTTTACTAGTGTAGTGGCAACTACCATAGCCCACAACTAGATGGTGGCAGATGATTCAGCTGCCATACTCTCTACTTTCTGCCATACTCTCTACTTTTATCGAGGATATTCGTGTATACCTAGAATAAGGCCTCAGAGGGACCCTGCTTGAAGGTTGTGACCCAGAACCCCGAAAGCCTTTGTCAGGCCTGGCCCAGGGATGACTTTCCAAACTAACCCAAGATTTCCATATCACCCTAGAGTACAATTCAGCTTGTGAAGAAGTCTTATCAGAAGTGTAAATAGAAAAGTTCCTCTGTTAGGTGACTGTTGTTAAGTACAAGTTGTGGGTGACATTTCTTGGAGTTTGGTGGATGAGACTGGAGGGCTGCACCAAATCACTTACTCATCTTCTATAATATGTGTTATGTTATGTGATGTCATGCTATGCCATGTTATGTTAATCTATACTATGCTATGTTATGTCATATCATGTCATGTCATGTCATGTCATGCTATGCTATGCTATGCTATGTTATGTCATGCTATGCTATGCTATGCTATGTTATTTTATGTTTTGTTATGTTATGCTATGCTATGCTGTACTATGTTATGTTATGTCATGCTATGCTATGTTAAGCTATACTATGCTATCTTATGTCTTGTCATACTATGCTATGTTATGTTTTGTCATGCTATGCTACGTTATGTTATTTTATGTTTTGTTATGTTATGCTATGCTATGCTGCGCTATGCTCTGTTATGTTATGTTATGTTGTGTCATGCTATGCTATGCTATGTTATGCTCTGTTATGTTGTGTTATGTCATGCTATGCTATGCTATGTTATGTTATTTTATGTTTTGTTATGTTATGCTATGCTATGCTGTGCTATGCTCTGTTATGTTATGTTGTGTCATGCTATGCTATGTTATGCTCTGTTATGTTGTGTCATGCTATGCTATGCTATGCTCTGTTATGTTATGTCATGCTATGGGTTTCAGATATGAGGGAAGGTTGCTGGGCATCTTTTCCAGCCTGTATCAGCTGAAGGGTCCCACATGCCCATTTCTACATATATTACTTCAGTGTTTTTAGGGATGTAAGTGCCACCCTGCTGTCACTGCACACTCCTACCTGGGCAGATGAGACGTTGTGCTGGAAGTACAAAAATCCCCGCACCTAGTGTTCTCACAAGCTCCCGAGGGAGTTATCGGCGCCATCTTACGATCATACAGCAGCACACACACATAGAGTTAATAACACCCACCCAACACCGTCCAGATAAATGACTTAAGGACATCAGAACTCCGAAGCGCCATCAAACACCTCCAATTAACTAACACACGCCTGCTGGGCAGTGTGCCATCCGCAACAGGGCTCTGGGCACAGCCAACAAGCGTATACTCCAACCAACTATCAACAACAGAACATCAAACATCCTCACAACGTGTGCTACTTTATCACAACTCACAAACCCGCCTGACCTGAGAGGGAATCCTCAAAACTAGGCAAGAACACCCCAAATTTAGCTGGTGGGACCAGCTTATACCAAGGCAGAATCTGTGGCATATAACTACGTGCAGCACACCACAACTATTGAAATATTGACACATTTGCAATCAATTTAGATGCCAAGCCCTCTTTAATTTGAGACATACTTGCCCAGAAAGTTATCACAAAGACAGACACCCCGGTGGACAAGGCGCTGATACATTAAACATCTGCTGATGGAGGGCAGCACTGCACGTTAAACCCAGGATAGGCAAAGCCACTGGAATTATGTGATTTGCGGCCGCAGCGTTTTCACGGTCCTGGTAGATGTGCCGCATTTGCCACTTAACCCATTGTCTGCTGTATAATCTCCAAACGTTAATTAAAAAAGAAAAACCAAGCGTTGGCCGCGCGCGAGCGGCTGGAGACGCAATATGTGGTGGGGAAGGGGGAGAAGCGGGAGTTGTGTGTGCGCGTGCGTCATCGTGATCGTGATCGCTCTGAAAGCGAAAGTGATCGCGATCGCGATGATGCACGAGTTTTCAAAGTGCTGCTGGCGGCCGGCTGCGCGCGTGCACGATCGCGTGAACGCAAGCGTTAGGCCAGCCAGCAGCACTTTGAAATTCCCACATACAAAATGTCTCTTCGAGCCAGCGCATGCGCTGGGCTCAGCGAGACCTAAAAAATCAAAGGAGGAAGTGATAAGTGTAACTGAGGAAAACAAAAGAACAAGAAAACCAAATCAGAAGTATAAGTCACCAGAATGGACGTACGTGGCTCTGCCTGAACAAGGAGAAGAGGCAGATAGTCAAGGAAATCCAGAGCAGGCTTTGCTGAAATTGATTGAGGAAGAAGAAGCAGCAGGAATCCTGAGAGTTATCTTGTCCGACATTGGAGAAGAAGCGGAAATTCAGGAATTTCTGTACTTGGATGAAGAGAGAACAGTGAAAAATGATGAGATGCCAAACTGAATGAGAACAAAGGAAAAAACATTTGGAAAAGATAATTAAGAGACTAAACTGGAAATTTGAACGACTGGTATAACTTGATTAGGTGCTCAGTGCCTTAAGGTGAAAAACCGGTTGTAAACGTAGAAGAGGCTAAGTCAAAAGACACGGTCCATTCTAACAAAAAATGGCTAACATAGATGATAACAAGAGTAGATGTACCCTTCTGAAAAGATGGTGCAAAATGTGTTGTTGTTGTACAGGCTTATTAATGCTTATTTGGAGCATACTTGCTCTATTGACCTATTTCAAAGTAACTTTAGATACATTAGAAGGACATACTGAAAATACAACTAACATAGGGAAGACTCCTCAAAGGGTGGTTCCAACTAGAATAAGCAATGATCATATACACAAAGATAGGTCTATAACTGATTTTTCTAGCAACGTGTTTTCAAAGTTATTGTATGAATATGTAAAGACAATGGATGTAAGGGATTGCTACGTATGTATGCAGTTACCTGCCTCTGTTTCAGAAGGGGTGACTTATCACCACCTTCCAGCAACTTATGGAATATCATGTAGTGTGTTAACAAGTGTATTTTATCAACTAGGGAAACTAGAACATATTTTTTCAGATATAGATAACATTCTTGGACAATTGCCTATGAATAATGAACTAAATCCAGCTAAAACTGCTAAAGTATTAGGTGACATTTTTGTAGAAACTAAGGAACTAACATTAGAAAATATTTTTAGAAACAATTTAACTTGTAGTTTGAAGAAAGAAGAAAAGACATTCTTAGACACGGTTGAAGAAAGGAGAGTAAAGATGCATAGAAAAGCAGAAGGAAGAAAAATGGATAAAACAGTTTGGGATGAAGATAAAGAGAAAGAATTGAAAAGTGAAGCCAGTCCAACTATGGCTTTAGATACACCACAGAAAGGCAAATGATGTATTATGAGGGAAAGATCTCAATATCATTATTATTATATAGAGACTTGTGAGTGCCATGATACATACTTTATTGCAAGCGGATGGGGATTCAGAGGTGGAAATGATCCAGTCTTTCCTGGATTGTATTATATTTGTGGGAACAAGGCTTATTACCGTTTGCCTGACCATTGGAATTGCACATGTTATGTTGGCCTGGTTTTTCCAAAAATCTTTCATATGGATAGAGTAGATACTAATGCAGAGAGTAGTCAACTAATACACAGTAGAAGAGAAACTTGGGCAGAAATTGTAGGTGATATTTTTGGAGCATTGATACCAGCAGTGGGAATAATAATAATAATATTCGGAAACTATCAACAGTAGTGGATCACTTGTCAACAAGCAACGCTGGAGGATTCTTATTGGTAAATACAGAAATGGTTGCCATGCGTGCTATGGTAATGCAAAATCGACTTGCACTTGATATCTTATTGGCAAAAGAGGGTGGAGTCTGTGGAATGCTGAAAGTACAACATTGTTGCACTTACATACCTGACGAAAGCAAAGATCTAAAAGTATACATCAAAAACATTACAGAATTGCATGATGAAATTGTACCACTGGACGCTGAAAATGTTTGGACTAAAATTAGTAATAAGATGGCTGCTATTAAAAATTATTTAGCAAAATTAGGTCGTACTATTTTAGGTAAAATATTATTTCCACTAACGTGTGATTTTTCTATTATTAATACTTAGATTAGGATGTATGTGTTGTAGATATAAAAGAAATAAGAAGAAATTAAAACGAGAAAATATTAAAAAGAAAGAAAAGAAACTAGAAAGAGAATGTGAAAAGATAGAATTGGAGGAGTGGAAGGAGAGTATGTATGAAACAGCAAAAAGAGAAGATGAGGGTGAAACCGAACTATAATCTGAGCAAGAAAACATTTGAATTTCCATAAAAGGGGGAACAAATTTGTGGGTTTTTTGTGTGTTTTTGTGGTGATAAAATCACCAAAGGGGGGACTGCTGGAGCGGGTTACACTTTTCCTTTTTATGTACCCACTTCATTTTCGCATGTTTGTTTTAAAATTAATAATATTTAATCATAATACAATTAATGGTTTGAAGCATGGTTATTAATCAACCGTATTAACATAAAGAATATACGTGGGAATGCATTTGCATGGCTAAAAACCTGTGAACTAAGATTGTATGCATAATAATGCGATAAGTGTTGCTTATGTGATGTTATTGTATTTTGTGCTTAATAAAGTGAGTATAAACTGCTTTAAATGTTGCGTATTGCTAGATAAATACATACACATCAGGGTTTTGGTACGGGGACAACACTGTTTTGTCATTTTAATGTATTAATTATGGTTTTTATGCTCCTTTACTTAAGATTGGCCACTTTGGGCCTAATAAAAGATGGCTCCCGACTGAAGCCTGATTTGAGTGAATAACGTCACCATTGCAACAATGAAGAAAGGCAACTGCACTGACATCAGCGACCCTGACACTGTGATGACCTGTTCCCACTGTGCCCAGCGAGGTCACCCTGGGAGAAGAGCCAACGTCCCCAGAACGTGAAAAGTTACTTTATGAACTATTGAACCCAGACCTTTCCTGCTCAATGATACATTTCTCCTATGGGAAAATCATCTAATGTTGCCGGATACACTGAGACAAACTTTTAATTATCCAATCAGATCCCTGCAAACCGATATTTGCAACATTCAGAATGTAAATTTGACTATAAATATTGGTAGACTAGAGAGGTATTGTGAGCCGCTTCTTGAACGCCATTACCAGTTTCCTGATGTTATGCTGACGGAGAGGACGGTGACTCTGCATGACAGAACAGAACTTTGACGATTTGACTGATGACCAGTCTCTGACTTAGCAAACGACAATTAGCCAGAATAGGTAAATATGACCAAATGAGATTGAAATATTAAGATTTAACCTGCATTTAATTAGATAAAAGAACTAAATTTTATACATGTGTTGTGTTATTATTTCATTGAGATGTACTTTGGTTATTTCAGAAATGTTGATTTTTCACTAAATATATCAACAACTAACTTGGTCCGATCGACCCTTTAGATAGAAGGGATGCTTAGCGTGTTTTAGGGAAAGAGGTATCTCCTTCCAGAGCAGTGTAGGGAAAAAAACTGAGTTTTCCCCTCTTGTTAGGTGCGGATAGTTTGATGGAATGAATGTTGGTGTTATGGGCCCCACCAGCGTGTGAGTTGTGTGAAAGTGTGCGACAGTGAAATCATTCTGTCCGTGGTAATAGAGGAGAATAGTGAATCCCGATCTGCGTCAGCGACACACATGCAACAGTTGGCATGTATGAGCCAAGGGCCCGGTTGTCCTTGCGCTCCTTGTTCAGTCTCTCTCTCTCTCTCTCTCTCTCTCTCTCTCTCTCTTTCTCTCTCTCTCTGTCCTTTGTGAGTGCCTGACACTCCTTCTTATCTTGGATATTGTCTTACAGGCTGTCACTTACAGATTGTCCAGGGATGACCCGCCATGAATCTTCCACATAGTTGTTTGGAGAAAGATTTGATTGTGATATTTTGTTTGGACTTTCAATGGTGTACAATTGATTTAGCTTTTTCTGTACTCACATGACTATTAGTTGTTGTGATTCTGCTGCATCAGGCGAATGATTTTGTTCATGATTCCGTGATGTTGATGTACAACCTCTTGGTCTGCGGGAGGTGGGGGTGTGGCCCGGGGCTGGGTTGTCTGGGGGTGGGTGGCGGTGGGTGTTGTGGCCCTCTTGGGGCTCCGAGCTGCATGAAATTTGTTGTTCTTCAGGTGTGGCTCTAGGCTGGGCTCCCTTTTCTGTTGCAGGTTGTAGTCAGACTTTGCACCAGGTCAGAGCAGGTGTTAGTTTCCTGCTGCTAACGTGCCTTATTGCCTGTTTTGTGATCTTATCACAGATCTGGGTGGTCGTTGAGAATGTTGTGACATGGTGTTGTCGTGGATTTTTGCTTGGGAACGCCTACTCTGCATCTCATTAGCGATAGTTGCCGGGGTCATGCGTGGCGATATTTTTTGCGGCTGCTATCACAGGTAAACTGGTGGTATCGGATGTTAGCACCAGCTTGTGAATGGGGTGATGAATGTATGATGCTTTGGCTGAGATAAAGTGCTGATAACTTGTCCATAGACCGTTGAGAATATGCCCCATGGTGTATGTTTTTGTCACTCACTAACACCCAATGACATACTTTGTAATAGCACAATAACTTGGATACTGGAAAACTGAACTCAACCCTAATATCCTAAGATGTTAATTTGACACATCCTGCATGTCTACACCAGTGATAAATGCCAACGAATAGATGGAACTCTGCTAGTACATGTAGTGACATCTGAGCATCTGCATGAAAAGGCTGTCTATATGATTTATAGGAAGCTGATTAATAAAGTCTCAGGAAATCTAGAACAGTTAGGGGACACAAGGGTGATGTACAGGAGAGAAATATGGTTTTGAACTGGAATGTTGCTATTCAAGGTCAAGGAAGCTCTAAATTAGTGCACCTCAGAGTGTGACACCCTGTTTATTATACCTGGACTATGCTGAACTAGCACTCCATATTCCATAAAGAAAAAGGAGTATGGTCCTTACCTGACAAGGTGTGGTTCGATGGAAGATCTTTTACACATATTACTGTTTTCCTCCCAATTGAAGAACCTCTATGATGGCTTTCATAAATGCTTAAACAGAGTACCAAATGCTACACTAATACCAAATGCTAAATTTGCGGTGCTGAGAATATGGTGGATTCAACCCAGATCTGTGGCTGGGGTGAGCGTCTGAAAAGTTTCAGTGCTCCGTCCATCATCTCCTTGTGATTGCTTTGAGAATATGGAAATGGCACATTATTAAAAAATAATAGAAGGTTATAAAATCCGTAACTTATAATTGACTGCTGGGACATATGCAGACTCTGTGAAAGTCCAAAGATACTGAGCCTGGCACATTGGCAGTCAATAAGGATTGCTGTAGCTCATGGTAAAATGTGTGTATGAAGTCAGAGGCTGACCTAAGAAATGTGAGAAAATCTTGACCCTCGATTGAATACAGAGAAAATTCTGGGAGAGAAAAAGAGACATGATTCCAAAGCAAGTCAATGATCAGGAAATGCCTAGAAATTATTCTCTCGCCACACCTCTTCCAATATGACTGTTCACTGGTAATGAGATGTGTTCATCTGCATGCGAGAAAAATACGAGCTGTGCTGGTAAAAACATGAAGTCAACTGAAAAGTCGTACTTTTTCTCAACACTATCTGTTGTTGATCATAACCATTTAAAAGATTCATACGAATATGTAGAAAGAGGAGTTTTTGCCTGAACTAATCTTTTGAGACATATAGTAATACTGTACCCAGGATTTTTCAAAGAATCATCTCATTGTGCATAAAACTGTCTGAAGAAAATTAGTAAAAAGCATTGTAATTACATGTGGCAATCTGTGTGGAGATGGACTTTTCAGAGTCTAGTTTCAAAGAAATGCAAGATTACATAAGATGCATCATTTGAGGCACACCTTCAGATATTCATGCATTCTTCTGTGAATTGGCCACAATGGTTTCTGCAATAGTTCTCTGTTGCATAGGGGACACCAAATAGCAGTGCATTCACCCTACCCCTGAAACTTACTGCATTCCACAATATTAACATTTTGGGTGTTATGTTTCATGCAGGTACCCCGATATGCTCTTGTAGTGAATAAACCTTTCACCTGCATTTCCCCTGCCATTACACTACATAACGGTTCTTGGTACTGAACTTTTACTTAGTTACGGTACTGCCTACAGGATGTGGGGTTTTCACTGAAAACTAGCCTCATTCATTATGCATGAAGATTCTTGGATTATTGGATCTCAAGAGGACTAGCATCTCCTTCATAATAACTATGTATGAGGGTCATTTCTTCCGTCATCCTAGTCCGACATGACATAGCAAGGTAGATCCCCTGAGGGTACCACTCTGGGTATTTAAACACCATATCTTTGCAGAGGCAAAGAGAGTAGAAGAAGGACTTCCATGCTGACACACTGAAGCGAGACGCTGAGGTTCAGACACTCCAGCTCGCAGTCGTCTGACATCCCTCACAGGGGTGTCCATCTTGAGACCAAGACGGGTTCCCACAATCTCTCAATTCAGGAAATGGTGTTGACTTTATCCTAGGGTGATTCTTGTCTTTACACCTACATATATGCTTGGTACACTTAGGTACATCTAGTTAGTGTCGCATTGTAGGAGTACATATTATTACTGTCATGTATACTTATACTTGCCTGTATTCATTGTTTTATCACCATATTAGGAATCTACCATCCTTTTACTCAATTGGTGCTTACAATCATCTGTATCTGTTTCTGTCTTATGGTTGTTTCAGCACACCTATTTTACATTAGAATGACGCTGGTTCAAAAAATGTTTATTGACAAACGTCCCCACCGTTTATTCTGTGTATTTTTCTAAGACGAAGTGAGCCAAGTGACTGAGTGAAAAGTACTGTACTGTTTCCATGATCCCTGATGTTCGATATTTGCCAAAAATTATTCCCTCCTTGGTAAGAGGGGTTTATAGTGGCACTGTGAGCTGGCTGGTATACAGGCTAACATACCCGGTGTGGGTGTCTGGAATCAGTCTGAATATCAATCCTGCAGTGTATGTTTTCTAAATGCACAGATCCTATATAGGTTTATAGGAACGACACAACATTGACTAAAGTATTACCACATCAAGAGTCTCATTGACAGTGTAATGTGGACATAAACATTTATTTTCTATTTCATTTGTTGAGCTCCTTTCACATTTTCTGACAGTCCCTTGGTACATAGCATTCAGTGAAGTTTCCAATGTAAAAAGAATTCAATGTTTTACAAAAAAAAGGTTATCCAATATTAACAGGAATAATATAGAAAGAGAATAAAATGAAAGCTTTGCAGTGCATTTTATGTGCTTCCAAAAACAGTGTATAATTTGTGCCGCAAAGAGTGTTTAGATTTGTCAACATGAAATCACAAGTGAAGATGTATTAATACACTTGGCGGGTTAAAGCTTACTGCTGAAATTTGTTTGTGACTGCATATATTACAGCCTGATATCAATAAATATTTTTGTAAACAACAAAAATTGAACTGCACGTGTTCACAATTGTATTGTAACATTTATATAGCACATACTATCAATTTGTGGGTCACTGAAGCACTTGCCTACACCGTGCAGGAAGCAAGGTTGGAAGTGTTGTTTTCTTTGTTTTGATCATGTCTGGGAAGTGTTTCCTTTTTGCGCATGATGACCAATAATGTGCAGTTAGCGTGTTAAGGGATGAAGCACTTAGGATTTCAAAGGAGAGACAGTCAGACAGTTTATCGTTTTTCCCATGCTGGCAGGTTTGGGCTGCTCTGCAGGGCTCTTTACTATTTTTCTTATGTTCATAGTCCACTTAACTTGTTACTGTTCTGGGTTTTCCTTTCAGAGACACTATGTTTTAAGTTTTTTGACTGGATCAGGCATAGGTTAAAGAGAAACATGGAAAGATCTTTTGGAATGGACTTTATTAATATAATTCCATATCTGATTATCATTATAAGAATTGATATTGCAGTGAAAATCTGCTTCAGTACAGACTTGGTGAAACACCTGATTACCTGGTTATCTACAGACTCAAATGTCTCCATGTTCGGTTTGGTGAAATGTTCCTCGTACTGCATTTAGAATTAACACAGAAGGTATAGCCAGTTTCTGTCCAAATTGGTAATATAGGACAACTCAGAATCGGGGTGTAAAATGGAGATTTGTAGCTCTTCAAGAGTAAATCATTTCAATTGTTTTCAAAGCAAAATGTTAGTTTACTTTTGTCTATGATGCATAATGAACTACTTTTAGCAACTGGGTGAGCAATATTTAAATTAATGCTCAAATAAATGTAAAATAATGGACAATCATACTTCATTAAAAACGAGTTAACCTAACACTAAATAAAACATATATGTGAAATCAGTGCATACTTTCATATATTTGCTCAATCGTCACCTCACTTAGGCTGCTAAAGAAACAAGCATTGAAAATGCAATAGGTCTCGCCCTCGTTTAAGTTAAAGCAATTCTTTTTGTAATTAGGTGGCTTTTTAGCTTTGCTTTTATTAGTGTCTTTCAAACGTTCATGTACATAAAATGCATATGTATGATTATATGTATATGTATATGTATGCATGCATTTATATTTGTATTTATATAGATATGGAGATGTATAGATATATGTTTATATATGTATGTATTACCTACTGGCGGTCGCCAGTAGGTAGTTATAGTTAGGACCTATTTTCCATTAGAAATCCGCAACATTCTATTTGGAATAACTTTGGCGCCCGTTGACCAATCTTCGCGAAAGTTTCAAAACTTTTGGCCTGCTCCGGTCCGCTCCTATCCTGAAAGTCTCGGGATGATTCGTGTAGCGGGGGCTGAGAAAAAAGGGGGGTCCCAAAATGTGTTTTCCCCATGCAATTTCCTATAGGACATTTAGCCGCAGCTACAGCTCGAACTTTGGCAGAAAGGTAGACAGGGGTTCAGAGTCGTCCCTTTTGCTGAAATGGTGTAAATCCGTTCAGTAGTTCCTGAGAAAATCAAAAGTAAAATCACATATACATCTGGGCGGAGCCTAACCACACATCTCATCGTGAGATCTGATTGACTGTCAGCACTTCATCCTAGAAGTGTTGGCAGCCATCTTGGGACCAATATACATGATAGCACCTCATTAAAAAGCACTGAAGTTAATACAAGGTTTTAAGACTTTAGTTACATTATAAATAATTTGTTGATGGTACCATACTCATTTTAGGAGTTGTGGTATGTTCTAAGGTGATTTTACCATTTGAAAAAGCCTTCTGCTGGGATATCATGAATCATGTTTGAGAGAAAACTATTTTCTCATGCTTTTCCCACAGAGGTTTGGAAGGTGATCTATACGCTAAACTGAGAGCATATCTTTTCTCAGTCATGTGAGAATGAAGTCTGGCATTCTCAATAAAACATGTACATCCAACAAGGGCAGAGACTGTTAGTTGATTCCTTTGTGTTCTACTGCAGCTTCCCAGAGTGTTCCAAAGAACAACTAGAGTGCTAACAGTCCTACTTATGACAAACGTATTGCACACCTGAAGCCATCTTGATTGGAATAAAGTGGTAACTCTTAAAACATTTAATTTAAAAAGGAACAAAATGAGGGGCTTCATTTTGCCATAGAAAGTATGATTAGTGGGTTTAGAAAGGGACGTGGAACTGGGTTTAGAAAGGGACGTGGAACACTAGATCAATGCCTGAACTTAGACTTAATTATCGGAAAGTATACCAGGGCCAAGCCAGGCACATTATATCTTTGCTTTGCCGATCTAAGCAGTGCATTTGACCTAGTGGACCATTCCATCTTATGGCCAGTCCTTGTGGAACTTGGTGCACCAGAGGCTATCATTTTTTTCTTAGCAGGATTATATGATAGAATGCAAACATGTGTGCGTTTCGGGGTAGGAGGGGAGTGTACCCCAAATTTTGACGTAAAACATGGGATAAGACAGGGCTGTGTCCTAGCCCCTTTTCTGTTTACTCTATTTATTAATGCGGTCGATTCGGTCCTGAAAACAGTTAAAGCAGATGCTCCCCAGATTGGTGGAACAGGCGTCCCAGTTCTGCTTTATGCGGACGATGCTGTGCTCCTGTCCCGGACCCCGATAGGTCTGCAGCGACTAATGGACCAGTTTTCAGACTTTATCAGTAAACGGAGGCTAGTCATTAATAAGAGTAAAACTCACACTATGGTTTGTGGTACTAGAGGTAAAAAAAATCATGCCTTTTTTATCGATGGGGTAAAAGTTCAGGATGTGGATACATTCTGTTATTTGGGTGTTATCTTTTCTCATGATGGTAGTTGGTCCCATGATTTAATGAATGTTAGGTCCAAAATGAAGAAAAGTTCCTATGGTATTTTTAAATTTGCCACTAAGATCGGCGACAGAAGAATCAGTGACATGATCAAAATATATAATGCCAGAAGTGTTTCCATTGCATTATATGGGGCTGGGTTGTGGGGCCATACTAATGTTGACTCCTTGCAAAGGGAAGAAAACTGTTTTGTCAAAAAATTGCTTTGTGTCCCCACCTCAGCCTCCACTGATTTAATCCAAAGAGAAGTTGGGGTTACCCACTTAAGTGACCTGATTTTGATAAGGCCACTAATGATATGGCGTGCCATCTGGACTAAGGAGGAGAGAGTTTTTAACCAGTCTGTCATTGAGGACTGCCTCAAACTGGACTATTCTTTGAATATACCATGGCTCAACTATATTGTGGATAGCTTTGATACTATATTAGGACTCGATATAGCGGCAGATCCTGGTTCTGCTGGCAACCTTTCAAAGTTAGATATGAAAAATATTTTCATGACGCATCGAGCCCAAAAACGTGCAGCTTTAAGTGGACGCCTCACTTCAGTTATTCTGTACAATAAATATATGCATAGTGATGGCTTCCAACTGTATTTGAGCCTGGTAACTAAACCAGCTCATAGGTTTGTTCTGACTAGACTCAGACTTGGGATGGCCCACGGGTTGGTGGCTTTTCCACAACTAAAGAAACAGCCAGTTGGACCGTGCCCATGTGATGGTCACTTGAAACAGAGCACCCTGCACTTTATGCTAATTTGCACTCTTTTCTTGAACATGAGGATTGTTTATTTAAAACCAATTTTTAAAAAATATGCTATTTCCAATGTGGAGGATGCTATGACATTGATTTATGAATTGAATTCTCCGGACAAATGTTTCTTTATTGCCACGTTTTTATGTAAGTCTATTCAGCTTAGGAAAAGCATGATTTTTTAATCTTTTATGTGTTTTTTTTGTGTAGCATTTTGCTTATGTGCTTTTATGGTCATTGTTTCTTTGAATGCACCGAATAAAGCTTCATGAAATGAAATGAAAATGATTAGTGCTGCAGAAAGAAAAATGAGGACACATTTTGACTTCTCAAATCCTCTTCTATTTCATTAAATAATTCTGACATGTAGACTGAAACATGCACTTTGAATACCAGCAGCAGACTTCCCTGGTGAGGAGTAGCTTTACTACAGTGATCTAATGAGCAACTAAAGTGCTAACATTCTGATTTTATGGCAAATGTGTGATACATCCGAATGCCTTCTTAATGGAATCAAAGTACAAAACTGAAAGTATTCCTACTGAGGAGACTGTAGTAAGTGAGGAAATTAGGAAACTTCATAACAAATAAGTCTCCCAAGATGGCCACCAGAGACAAAAGAGCCCAAATGTAGCATAAATATCACCCAGATGTAGCCCAAGTATAGCTCAATGATAGAATGTCTCAGAGTGTTTTAAAGAACAACTAGAGCGATAACAGTCTTACTTATGACAAAAGTTTGGCACACCTGAAGCCATCTTGATTGGAATAAAGTGGTAATAAAGTGGTAACACTTAAAACATTTAATTTACAAAGGAACAAAATGAGGGGGTTCCTTTTGCCATAGAAATTATGATTAGTGCTGCAGAAAGAAAAATTAGGACACATTTTGACTTCTCAAATCCTCTTCTATTTCATTACAAAATTCTGACATGCAGAATGAAACATGCACTTTGAATACCAGTGATGGAGCGCAGAATGCGATAACTCTCCCTTCTACCGCAGATCAATTGATTTTCTCATTCACACACCATTCAATTCTGTCGCTGGTGGGGCCCATAACACCAACATACACTCATCAGAGATCTGCACCTTCTGGGAGGTGGTAAATTCCTTTACGCTCTCATGGAAGAAACACTTCTTTCTCTATCTTACTTCTAGTATCCCTTCCATTAAGTGGTCGATCGGATCATTTAGTTGTCGGCAAAGTGATCTATCAACTATTCATTAATACCAATACTTTTCAATGAATAACAATCCGACACATTTATAATCAATCAAATATTCTTTATCTTTTTTTTTTGTACATCTTTTTATTGTTTCCAAACAACAGAACATACACAAGTCACACAAGGCAGGTTTCTTTCATGCAAGGCATCTGGGGTGGCGCAGCACCGGAAACTTATGAAGACATCACAGACACCAGGCTGGTAGCCCGAAGCCGGGCTGCATCCTATGTTACATCCGCACTTTCCAGGCCGGATAGACGGGCCCGCGGCGGCTCAACTATATATCCTCTGTAGGCGTTCCAGAGCGACCATACCTCCTCCCATTTCCTGGGACACCCTCGTGCCATGTATACCGTCTTTTCCTGTAGCATGCACCAGTCCATATCGTTCTGCCAGTCCACCAATTTCGGCAGGATCGATGCCCCCCATAGACGGGCTATATTTCTTTTAGCGACCATTTGTCCCAGTGTGACCCATAGTCTCCCCCGTTGGGGCAAGTCCGTGGGTTCCCAAATATTCAGCAAACATCTCTTAGCCTCCATGCGTATCTCAGTCTCCCACACCTCCCCCATACATGACACCACTCGCCTCCAGTACCGCTGCACCCCTGGGCATTCCCATAAAATATGAAAGAAGGACCCTCTCTCTCCGCACCCCCGACGGCACAATCCCTCCCCTCCCCTACCCATCGCCTGTAGCCTGGTGCAGGAGACATACACTCTGTGCAAAATTGTTAGCTGCACCAGTCAGAGTCTAGCTGATATCGCTACTTCCCTAGGAGACCGCAGAGCGGTAATCCACTCCTCATCGCCAATCTTCAGCCCGTCTGCCACTCATTTCTCTTTCAGGGAGTCAAGAGGGTCGGGGGGGTTGTTAAGCAGTTTTTTGTATGTGAGGGAAATGGCGTGTTCCGGCATGTGGCCATCCAACAACCTGTCCTCGAGCGGGGAGGCCTGCGGAAGTCGGGTCCCCGGAGGGATATTAGCTCGAAGGGAGTGACGGACCTGTAGGTATCTGAAATATTCTGTCCGCGCCATGTCATAAGTGTCCTGGAGGTAGGCAAAGGGTCTGACCCCCTCCGGCCCCCAAAGGTCCCCCACCCGGGAGATCCCAATGAGGTCCCAGTTACGGAACCCCTTCGTATGCCTCAGGCTGCCTAATCTCTCTGATGCCCCAGTGTAAGCGTGTTAGACCATCCCAGCGCCCCGTGCCATATTTGAACCGAGTGCTTCGTTGGCCCCGTGAGGTGGAGCTTGCCTGGTCTAGAGTATAACGCAACTTCATAGTTTCCCCCAGGGAGCAACCATCTGTCCATCCCGTAACCCGGGTCGTTGCCGTCGCAGTATGTCCCCTGGTTTATTGCCGATTTGTGGGCGGCCCAATAGTACTTATGGATATCCGGGAGAGCGATCCCCCCCATCATACCACCCCAGTGTGAGTTTCCGCAGCGCTATTCTGGGTACTCCCCACCATAGGAGGGCCCTCTGCTCCACCTCTACCGCTGCAAAGTATGAGGCAGGCACTAGATCCGGATGGCTTTGGAGCGCATACAGAAACTTAGGGAGGGCCATCATTTTAAAGAGGGCCGCTCGGCCCAGCAGTGACAGCGGCAGCCGTTGCCACGAGGCCGAGTCACGCTGGAACCGCCTCAGCGGCGGCATGAGATTCCTTTCAAACCGGAGGGCTTTATCCAGTGTGGCAAACACTCCGAGGTATCTAAAGCCCTCCTCCGCCACTGCTAGCGGACAGGTGTCAGGCAGTCTGGGGGGGGTCGCCGTGCAGAACATAAATGACGGATTTCGCCCAGTTGATGCGAAACCCTGAGTTCTTCCCGAAACTTACAAGGATATCCATCACAGCAATTATAGATCTCCGCGGGTGGGAAAGGTAAAGGAGGATATCATCAGCGTAGAGTGATATTCTGTCTTCCCATTCGTCCGCCCACCGTAGCCCTGTGAGGCAACTGTCATGTCGGATCCACGACGCCTGCGGCTCGAGAGAAAGCGCGAAGAGAAGAGGGGAGAGCGGGCACCCCTGCCTGGTGCCCCTCTCCAGACCAAACACCTCAGACACCCTGCCGTTAACCACTACCTGCACCAATGGCTCCGTGTATAAAAGGCGAACCCAGGCCATAAAGCGCGGCCCAAAGCCCATCTTCCGGAGTACTGCCATCATATATGGCCATTCGAGTGTGTCGAATGCCATTGTGGCATCAAGCGATACCACCACCGCGTCCTCCCGAATCGTATGGCACCTTCCAAGTACCCCGTGCAGGCGGCAGAGGTTTAGCGCCGTATTACGGTGGGGCATGAAGCCGGATTGGTCCGGGTGGACCAGCGTGGGAAGGACTGAGTGGAGCCTGTTCGCAAGAGTCTTGGCAAGTATTTTCGGCTCTGCGTTCAGCAGAGAGATCGGCCTGTATGAGGAGCAGGCATCCCTGGGTGGCCAAGCGCTGGTCACGCGGCAGTATCCCCGCCTCTGCACTCTCCTCGAACATTCGTAGGAGATGCACGCCGAGGACGTCCGGCTTCAACTTGTAGAGCTCGATAGGCAAACCATTGGGGCCTAGCGCTTTCCCCGGGCGGAGGTCTAAAATCGAGCGCTCCAGTTCAGTCGCGGTGAGAGGGGCTTCCAGAGCCTCGCGGTCGGCATCTGACAGGCTGGGCATATTAATATCCGCAAGCAAGTCGTCTGAGTCTTCCTCCGGACGGTCCGACCCCTTACTGTATACCCGCCGTAAGTGCGCCGCGAATTCCGCGACAATCTCTCTGGGCTCCGTTACCGTATCCCCCACCCGCGTCCTGACCTCCGGCACTACCGTTGCGGCCCGCTGCTTTTTCTCCAGCCACGCGATAAGTTTGCCTGCCTTGTCTCCCTGGTCGTATATCCTACCCACCTTGTGCTGAATGGCAGCCTGGGCCGCGTGCGTTACCAATTCCCTATATTCTGCGGTTTTAAGTCGCAGGCGATGGCGTACACCCTGCTCCGTCGCCTCACATGCGGCCTCTTCAAGCGCACTTAGGTCCGCCTCAACCGAGGCGACCTGCGCCTTACGGCAGCCGGCAATAGCCGACCGGGCCTTCCCCCGCAGCACCGCCTTGAAGGCCTCCCACAGGGTAACCGCAGAGCTCGTCGACCCAGTGTTGAGCTCGAAGTAGCGCTCAATGGAGCTAGTCAGCTCTCTCCGCATGTCCTCGTTCCGGAGGCGCCAAGCGGGTATGGGGAAAATACATCCCTCCCTTCCACCCCCTAGCTCTGCCTGTACGTACACTGGCGAATGGTCAGAGATGCCCCTCGCCAGTAGTGAGGCCTCTCGGATGTGCATGTCTGGCTGCAGGGAGGTCAGAACATAGTCCAGCCGGGAGAAAGAACGATGCGGACCCGAGTGGAAGGTGAAGTGTCTACTCACAGTGTGCATCAGCCGCCAGGCGTCCGTAAGCCCGAAGGCTTTAAGGAAGTCCGCCAACCACCTCTGCCCCGGGGGCGTCACCCTAGGCGGGTGCCTGTCCAGGGTGCCGGAGGCTACCGCATTAAAGTCCCCCCCAACTAGCAATTGTCCGTTGGGAAAGGAGAGCAGAAGCTTACCCAGGTCTGCGTATGCCAGCGTCTGTAGGCCAGGGGGAATATACGTAGAGACAAAGTTTACCCGGCGACCCGCCCACCTCTCCGACAGGCCCGCAAATCGCCCCAGGGGGTCTATTTCCATGTGGTCAATTTGTAAGGGCAGAGAACGGCGCAGCAGGATCCCCACTCCCCTTGAGCCAGAGGTGAAGCCGGAGTGCACCGCTAGGGTATATCCAAATCTATTGAGGGCCTGACACGTGTTCCCCATCAAGTGCGTTACCTGTAAGAGCACTACATCTGGGAGGTGGCGTTTGATGAACTGCATGACAATAGTACGTTTAAGCCCATCCCCCAGCCCGTTGACATTCCAACTAAGGAGCCTAAGGCCCTCCCTTCCGCTCCTAGCCATAGTCCCTACTGTAGATCTCCGCCCGTCCTCGTGCCCCGGCGATGTCCGCCAGCCCCCAGCAACCATCAGTGTGTGACCATAACAACCATATAACGTCCCCCCCCTCCCACCCCCCCCGCAACCCTCAGCTTTAAACATCACAATTAAGGCCAACTCAAGTGGCCCAACATCCGGCGTTTGCCATAACTCCCCTGCAGCCACTGGAACTTTACCCCAAACAATGCCCCCCTCCCTGCCACCTGCTCCGTGGGCCTGAAACTACCCACTACCCCAATTAGCAGAGCGCCTGTCGCCCAGCCCAACCCGGAGAGAGTAGCCACCCTCCCCGGAAAAACTCTGTTAGGGAAAAACTGAGGCCGGCACCAACTCCAGCCGCCGCCAACACTATGCCACCTGCAGTATTACACCATCAAGTGTGCGAGGCACTGTAGGGACCATCCCAGTGTCATTACAAATAACTAGAGAGGGGGGGGAGCACTCTCATCCACCCCACCTCCCTGCCGCCCCTCCAGGTCCCCAGTTCTGGGCAAATACTTTACTGTTCGTTGCGGCCTGCTGCCTTGGACAGAATGTTCAGCGCTTCAACGTGTCCGGGGGAGAGTCCCATCGTGGACTGTTCGATCTGGACCGCCACGACCCCTGGCTCTGTTCCGCTCTCCCCACTCCTTCATCCATCGAGCCGGGGGATGCCTCCACCTCCCGGGGCGGGCGGTCGCGGTCGCGCCCGACGCGGCCCTCCGTCTGTGCCGCGTCAAGACACTCCCGGACCGCCTCCGGCGACGTGAAGAAGTGCGACTTCCCTCTGCTATGATCTTCAGTTTAGTGGGGAAGAACATCATGTATTTAATCCCTTGCTCCCTGAGCGCTGCCTTGACGCCCAGGAACGAGCAGCGCTCCTGCTGTACCCGGAGCGTGAAGTCTGTGAAGAATCTGATGGTGGCCCCCTCGCGTTGAAGATCCCCTTTCCGCCTGGCCTCTTGCAGGATGGCGTCCCGGTCCCGGTAGTTCAGGTTCTTGGCGATAATTGTCCTAGGCGAGGCCCCCGGCCTGGGCTTAGGGATCGGGGCCCGGTGAGCCCGCTCAATCGTGAAAAGCTTCAAAAGCCTTCCGGGCTTCAAGTGGTGGAGGATGAGGTCCTCGAGGAAGAGCTCTACACTGCCCCCCTCCATTCCCTCCGGCACACCCACGACTCGTCTCGCCCTCCCTTCTTAATCCTCGAGCCGCAGGGCCATTTGGCGGTGTTGGGAGACTAGCTCATTGATGCGGCCCTCCAGTCGCTTCTCTGATGCCTGCAGGGCCTTAATGTCCGTCTCGTTGGCTTTCGACCACTCTGTAGTCTTCCCGAGGTCCGTGCGCAGTAGGTTGACCTCAATCGAGATCTTGTCCATTTTGGTCTCAAGGTTCGTTCCCAGTGTCTGTATGGCGGCCATAATGGAGGTCAGGGAGGGTTCCGCCTTCTCCGCCGTGGCATCCGCCATTACCCCGGGGAGCGCCGGACCAGTGGGCACCACATACTTGTCCAGCTTGTTGGTTTGCGAGGGTTTCCCCGTCTTTGGGCGCATGTCAACAGTGGTCCGCCGCTCTGCAAAGGACGTGCCCCAGTCCGGCTGTAAGCCAGGGCCCCGGGCTTCGCGTTGCGTCCCCTCGCCGCCCGGCCAGCACACCGTCTCCGCTCCCACGGCCGGCGTTGCCCTCGTGGCTCGATCAGCAGCTGCTCCCTTGCTCCAGGCATCGGCCACTTATGCCCCTCATGTGTGCTAGCCGCCGGCGTGAGTCACTCATGGGGTCCCCCAAATGCTGGGCGCTGAATTGCGGGATGACTGGTCCGCTCGCGCCTCACCCCCTGGGCAGGCCTCCCTCAAAGTGGCCCACTGCCTCCGGCCGCCTCCTCCCCACTGCCTTATTCCGAGGGTCGCAGCGGCCCACCGAGTCCGTGTGCCAGGGCCTGCTCACTCTCGTCTCTGCCACCCTGCCCGGTACTGCGTCCTCCCGGATGTGGGGCTCCTCACTCGTCGAGTCCAGTGCAGGCCTCACCTTCGTAGCTCCCAGGCTACCCTGCTGTCTCCGATATCAGCCTCTGTCACAGCTGTGCTCCACGGTACCGGAGCTCTTCAGGGCCCGATTGCTAGGGCCATGGCACTCTCATCGCCGCTCCCTGCCTGGAGCGTTGTCTCCGCTGATGCGAAGCCCCTCCTCTAATGCCAGGCCTTCCACGCGCTTCAATCCGCGTCCGGGGGCTCAGTGCTGCAGAGGCAATCCGCTCCCGCTGGACCTCCGCGAGCTCAGCCCCCCCGCAGCACAGTCTCCAGGCCGCCCTCTCTCCTGCAGTAGTCCGGCTGCCTCCCGCGGCCGCGATCCACGCCGCAGCCCCGCTGGCGACACAGGCCTCAAGCCGGGACCTCGAGTTGCGACTGGCCCGCGCTTCAGGCTCCAGCCGATCGCGGACGCCGGTGCTGCACCAGCCGATGTGGCCACCGATCGCCCCCTCGCTCGCCGGGCGCCTCTTCTGGCCTCTGTCGAGCGCGCCTCCCTTCAGGAAGGCGGCGCAGCTGCTCCGGTGCCGGCAGGTCGGATATTTGGGCGGATTTTTGCGGGCAGCACAGGTAGCTCAACGGAGCTTACGAGCTGTCGGCGCCTGGCCACGCCCCCAAATATTCTTTATCTAAATAATTCAATTGAATCTTGGTTAATCAAAAGCCGCAAAACTTCATATTTACCTAATCTGGCTAATTGTCGTTTTCTAAGTCAAAGTATGGCCATCAGTTCAGTCTGTCAGAGTCTCGAGGAAACAGCTGTCCTGCAGTGTCACCGTCCTCTCCATCAGCATAACGTCAGGAAATGAGAAGCTTCGCGATCTCACCTCTCTATTCTACAATATTTTATAGTAAAATTACATTTCAAAAGTAACAAATATCATTTTTGAAGCAATCTGATTGGTCAAGGAGGTTACATTCTGGTCGGTCAGGAAACATTCAACGGAGTTCCCATATGGAAAAAGTTTCATTACGTTAATGTTCATATGTTGTCAGTCAAATGTAACGTTATAATTGTTCATTCAGGGAAGCTGGCACACATCCCAGGCTGTCCTTGGTGGGCACAGTCTGGTTAGGTCAAGTAAAGGCCGTTGTTGCTGAAGCTAGCTCAGGCGCACTTCTCCATAAGCCCGAGATGAGGTCATTAACTTTTGTCGAATGCAGTCGGCAGCCATTTTCTGGCAGGCCCAAATGGTCAACTTAAGCAAAAGAAACACAAAACATAATTAATACATCGAAATGAGTGATAAAATGTTATTCCCTCTCTAATTCCCATATGTGTGTGCATTTATCTAGCAGAAGCAAAACTTAATGCGGTTTCATACTCACTTATTAAAGCACGATTCACAAATACATCAAAAAGGCAACGATATCACATTAGTATGCGTACGTATTGAGTTCACATATTATTTCAGCCATGCAATTGCATTCCCACGTGTATTTTCTCTGTTAATAAGGTTGATCAATTGTAATACTTCAAACTATTAATACAATTATAATTAATCGATTATTCGTTTGTAATATAAACATGCAGAAATGAAGTGGGTATATAAAAAAAAACTTTACCCGCTCCAGCACCAGCACCAGCAGCAGACTTCCCTGGTGAGCAGTAGCTTTACTACAGTGATCTAACGAGGAACTAGAGTGCTACCATTCAGAATTTATGGCAAATGTGTGACACATCTGAATGCCATCTTGATGGAACCAAATTAAAAAAAGCATTGAAAATACAATAGGTCTCGCCCTCGTTTAAGTTAAAGCAATTCTGTTTGTAAATAGGTGACATTTTAGCTTTGCTTTTATTAGAGTTTTTCAAACTTTCATGTACATAACATGCATACATATATGTATATGTATACAAGCATTTATATTTTCATTTATATAGATATTCAGGTAATATATATGTATGTATATATATATACACACATACATATATAAATGCATATGCATATATATGCATATATATATGTGCATATATGTTCGTGTAGAGAGACGTAGAGAGGTAGAGGTGTAGAGGTAGAGAGGTAGAGAGGTAGAGAGGTAGAGAGGTAGAGGTTGAGAGCAGTAGAGAGAGAGGTAGAGAGAGGTAGAGAGGTAGAGAGTAGAGGATGAGTAATAGAGAGTAGAGAGTGCGTAGTAGAGAGTAGGAGAGAGTAGTAGCAGAGAGTGAGTAGTAGAGAGTAGTAGAGTGAGTAGTAGGGAGAGAGTAGTAGAAAGTAGTAGAGAGTGAGTAGTAGAGAGTAGTAGAGAGTGGGTAATAGAGAGTGAGTAGTAGAGAGTAGTAGAGAGTGAGTAGTAGAGAGTGGTAGAGAGTGAGTACTAGAGAGTAGTAGAGAGTGAGTAGTAGAGAGTGAGTAGTGGAGAGTGAGTAGTAGAGAGTAGTAGTGAGTAGTAGAGAGACAGTAGTAGAGAAGAGTAGTACAGAGTAGTAGAGAGTGAGAGAGTGAGTAGTAGAGAGTGAGTAGTAGAGTGAAAGTAGTAGAGTGAGTAGTAGAGAGTGGTAGAGAGTGAGTAGTAGAGAGTGAATAGTAGAGAGAGTAGTAGGAAGTAGTAGAGTAGTAGAGAGTGAGTAGCAGAGAGTGAGTAGTAGAGAGTAGTGTAGTAGAGAGTGAGTAGTAGAATGAGTAGTAGAATGAGTAGTAGGGAGTAGTAGAGAGTGAGTAGTAGAGTGAGTAGTAGAGTGAGTAGTAGAGTGAGTAGTAGAGTGAGTAGTAGAGAGCAAGTAGTAGAGATTGTGTAGTAGAGAGTGAGTAGTAGAGAGTAGTAGAGAGAGTAGTATAGAGTGAGTAGTAGAGAGTAGTAGAATAGTAGAGAATGAGAAGTAGAGAGTGTGCAGTAGGGAGTGAGTAGTAGAGAGTGAGTAGTAGAGGGAGTAGTAGAGAGTAGTAGAGAGTGAGTAGCAGAG
This sequence comes from Triturus cristatus, assembly GCF_964204655.1. Classification (NCBI taxonomy): domain Eukaryota; kingdom Metazoa; phylum Chordata; class Amphibia; order Caudata; family Salamandridae; genus Triturus; species Triturus cristatus. The sequence continues at coordinate 69,749,487 of NC_140581.1, read as the reverse complement.
AGTGAGTAGTAGAGAGTAGTGTAATAGAGAGTGAGTAGTAGAATGAGTAGTAGAATGAGTAGTAGGGAGTAGTAGAGAGTGAGTAGTAGAGTGAGTAGTAGAGTGAGTAGTAGAGTGAGTAGTAGAGAGCAAGTAGTAGAGATTGTGTAGTAGAGAGTGAGTAGTAGAGAGTAGTAGAGAGAGTAGTAGAGAGTGAGTAGTAGAGAGTAGTAGAATAGTAGAGAATGAGAAGTAGAGAGTGTGCAGTAGGGAGTGAGTAGTAGAGAGTGAGTAGTAGAGGGAGTAGTAGAGAGTAGTAGAGAGTGAGTAGTAGAGTGAGTATTAGAGAGTAGTAGAGAGTGAGTAGTAGAGAGAGAGTAGTAGAGAGTGAGTAGTAGAGAGTGAGTAGTAGAGAGTAGTAGAGTGAGTATTAGAGAGTGAGTAGTAGAGAGTAGTAGAGAGAGTGCTGGAGCAGGTATAATACTTTTTATTGAAATACCTATTCCATTTTTGTATGTCTATATTAAAAGTACTTATGAATAATTATAATAATGAACTGTTTGGAGTGTTTGAAATTAACCAACCTTATTAACAGAAAGAATATACGTGGGAATGCATTTGCATGGCTAAAATAATAAGTGAACTAAGCCGGTACGCATATTAATGAAATAAATGTTGCTTATGTGATGTTATTGTGATTTGCGCTTTAAATAAACATGCACTAATGGCTTTAGATGTTGCTTATGGCTAGATAAATGCATAAACATATGGGTATTAGCAGGGGAATAACACAGTTTTAATTATTTCTATGTATTAATTACGATTTTGTGTTTCTTTGCTTAAGTTGACCATTGTGGCCTGTCACAAGATGGCCGCCGACTGAAGCCTAGCAGTACTAAATAGCTTCCCGAGTTATACAATGGAGAAAGGCGCTTACACTGACACCAGCTGTGTCCCCAAGTTGACCCGTCACGCCATGTCCATGAAGACTACTCTGGGAAGAGTGCCAGATGCCCCTGAACGAGAAGAAAAATGTATTATTATCAAACTCTGAAATGATGAACCGGACATGTACAGGACGAACTCAAAACATTTATCAGGGTCATGTCCTGTTGAAACAAAATTGTTACTATGAACTTCGCTATTCAGAACTTTGCAATTTGGAACTTTTAATACATGGGAACCTTTGCGAATGTTGATGTGAGATCCGGACTTCAATTTGAAACGCCCCAATCCGAATCACAAAAAAGGGTAAAAGAAACATTGTACATGTAAATTTTAGTATAAATATTGGTAGACTAGAGAGGTATTAGATTCCCTGACGGTATAGGTCCAGAAGCGCCACTTCTTGAACTGAAGATCAGAGGTCCCGATGCTGACGGAGAGGATGGTGACTTTACATGACGGCACAGAAAACTCTGACAAACTTCCTGAGGACCAGTTCTGACTTAGAAAACGACATTTAGCCAGAATAGGTAAATATGACAAAGATGATATTGCATTAACTAGGCTTTTACTTGCATTTGATTTAGATAAAAGAAATTACTTTTTGAATAAATGTGTCGGGTGATTATTTCATTGAAATGTTTAAATTGCATAATTTAGAGTGTTAAGGTGTTATTAAACCAGTCAACTAAATGATTCGATCAACCTATTTGATGGAGGGACTGTTAGGGTGATTCTAGGGAAAGTGGTTCTTCCATCAAGGAAAAGCAGATTGGTTAGGATCTGATGTTTTTCCCTTTTGTAAGGCACGGATAGATTGATAGAGTGAATGTTGGTGTTATGGGCCCCACTAGCGTATGATGTGTGTGTGTGCGTGTGACTGTGAAATCATTCTGTCCGTGGAAGTAGGGGGAAATTGAAGAACCCGATCTGCACCAAGAGAATAGTAGAGTAGTAGAGAGTGAGTGGTAGAGAGTAGTAGAGTGAGTAGTAGAGAGTAGTAGAGAGTGAGTAGTAGAGAGAGTAGTAGAGAGTAGTAGAGTAGTAGAGAGTGAGTAGTAGAGAGTGAGTAGTAGAGAGTGAGTGGTAGAGAGTGCTAACATTTCAAATTTATGGCAAATGTGTGACACATCTGAATGTCAAAGTAAAAAACTAGAAAGTATTTCCTACTTAGGAAACGGTAGTAAATGAGGAAATTAGGAAACTTCATAACAAATAAGTCTCCCAAGATGGCCACCAGAGTCAAAAGAGCCCAAATGTAGCACAAATATCACCCAGATGTAGCCCATTTATAGCCCAATGACAGAATGTCCCAGAGTGTTCTAAAGAACAATTAGAGCACTAACAGTCTTACTTATGACAAAAGTACGGCACACCTGAAGCCATCTTGAGTGGAACAAAGTGGTAACACTTAAAACATTTAATTTGAAAAGGAACAGAATGAGGGGGTTCATTTTGCCATAGAAATTATGATTAGTGCTGCAGAAAGAAAAATTAGGGCACATTTTGACTTCTCAAATCCTCATATTTCATTAAAAAATTCTGACATGCAGACTCAAACATGCACTTTGAATACCAGCAGCAGACTTCCCTGGTCAGCAGTAGCTTTACTACAGTGATCTAATGAGCAACTAGAGTGCTACCATTCAGAATTTATGGCAAATGTATGACACATCTAAATGCCTTCTTGATGGAACCATAGTAAACAAGCATTGAAAATGCAATAGGTCGCGCCCTAGTTTAAGTTAAAGCAATTCTGTTTGTAATTATGTGGCTTTTTTAGCTTTGCTTGTATTAGTGTTTTTCAAACTTTCATGTACATAACATGCATATGTATGCATATATGTATATGCATGCATGCATTTATATTTATATAGATATGCAGATTATTATCTACTGGCGGTCGCCAGTAGATAGTTATAGTTAGGACCGAGGTCCCATAGGAAATCTGAAAATTCTATTTTGAATAACTTTGACGCCGGTTGACTTATCTTTGTGAAATTTTCAAAACTGATGGGGCGCTCCGCTCAGCTCCTACCCTGAAAGTCTCAGGTGATTCGTCAAGCGGGGGCTGAGAAAAAAGGGGGGTCCAAAAATGCATTTTCCCCATGCATTTCCCCATAGGACCTTTAGTCGAAGGTACAGCCCGAACGGCAGAACAGAATTACTTGAAATTTGGCAAAGATGTAGTCCTCAGGTCAGGCATGTGCCTTTTGCATATATGGTGTAAATCCGTTCAGTAGTTCCTGAGAAAATCAAAAGTAAAATCACATATATATCTGGGCGGAGCCTAACCACACATCTCATCGTGAGATCTGATTGGCTGTCAGCACTTCATCCTAGAAGTGTTGGCAGCCATCTTGGGACCAATATACATGATAGCACCTCATTAAAAAGCACTGAAGTTAATACATGGTTTTAAGACTTTAGTTACATTATAAATAATTTGTTGAAGGTACCATACTCATTTTAGGAATTGTGGTATGTTCTAAGGTGATTTTACCATGTGAAAAAGCCTTCTGCTGGGATATCATGAATCATGTGTGAGAGAAAACTATTTTCTCATGCTTTTCCCACAGAGGTTTGGAAGGTGATCTAAAAGCTAAACTGAGAGCATATTTTCTGTAAATTCGCATTATCTTTCTCAGGCATGTGAGAATGAAGTCTGACATTCTCAGTAAAACATATACATTCAACAAGGGCAGAGACTGTCAGTTGATTCCTTTGTGTTCTACTGCAGCTTCCCAGAGTGTTCTAAAGAACAACTAGAGCGCTAACAGTCCTACTTATGACAAAAGTATGGCACACCTGAAGCCATCTTGGTTGGAATAAAGTGGTAACTCTTAAAACATTTAATTTAAAAAGGAACAAAATGGGGGGGGGTTCATTTTGCCATAGAAAGTATGATTAGTGCTGCAGAAAGAAAATTAGGGCACATTTTTAGTGACTTCTCAAAACCTCTTCTATTTCATTAAAAAATTCTGACATGCAGACTGAAACATGCACTTTGAATACCAGCAGCAGTCTTCCCTGGTGAGCAGTAGCATTACTACAGTGATCTTATGAGCAACTAGAGTGCTAACATTCAGAATTTATGGCAAATGTGTGACACATCTGAATGCCTTCTTGATGGAACCAAACTAAAAAACTGATAGTATTTCCTACTGAGGAGACTGAAGTAAATGAGGAAATTAGTAAACTTCATAACAAATAAATCTCCCAAGATGGCCACCAGAGACAAAAGAGCCCAAATGTAGCCCAAATATCACCCAGATGTAGCCCAAGTATAGCCCAATGACAGAATGTCCCAGAGTGTTCTAACGAACAACTAGAGCGCTAACAGTCTTACTTATGACAAAAGTATGGCACACCTGAAGGCATCTTGATTGGAATAAAGTGGTAACACTTAAAACCTTTAATTTAAAATGGAACAAAATGAGGGGGTTCATTTTCCCATTGAAATTATGAATAGTTCTGCAGAAAGAAAAATTAGGGCACATTTTGACTTCTCAAATTCTCTTCTATTTTATAAAAATATTCTGACATGCAGACTGAAACATACACTTTTAATACCAGCAGCAGACTTCCGTGGTGAGCAGTAGCTTTACTACAGTGATCTAATGAGCAACTGGAGTGCTTACATTCAGAATTTATGGCAAATGTGTGACATATCTGAATACCTTCTTGATGGAATCAAAGTAAAAAACTGAAAGCATTTCCTACTGAGGAGACTGCAGTAAATGAGGAAATTAGGAAACTTCATAACAAATAAATCTCCCAAGATGGCCACCAGAGACAAAAGAGCCCAAATGCAGCACAAATATCACCCAGATGTAGCCCACCTGTAGCCCAATGACAGAAGTGTGCAAAACACTTATTTTTTGTGTATTTGCAGTTTTATATAGTGCAGACTTGTCAGGTATTGGTGTGCTTTACATGAGCATTGGTTACATCACACAAGATCAAATTCATTTTGGTTGTAGACATGGGGAGATTAAGTGATTTGACCAGAATCACAGAATGTTGAGCTGAAGCAGAAACTCCAACATGGTTCCCCAGTTGCAAAGTCTGCAGCTCTGGAAGTAACACCACATCCTCTCCCCTAGGTGCAACATTTAATCAAGTGGTCAACTGGTTAAAAAAACATAAAGATTACAAATAATTTAAAAGTTCTTTGTCGCTATTTGAAAACTCAGAAAATATGTCCTCATTTTAGATTTTTAGAGCACTAACCATAATTTTGATGCAAATAAGACCCTCTCATATATGTAATTTCTAAAGGAAATACTCTAGGTATTACAGTTTTGATTACATCAAGATGTTGTCAGGCGTTCCACACTTTTGTAATAAATATAGAATGTTAGCAATCTAGTTGTTCATTGGGATACTATTGAGAGGCAGAGGCCAGGGGCACGGACTCTGAAAATTGAAGGCAGGTAGGAGAGTGCAGAGGCAACAATTTGACCACACTGGGCATGCAGGAAGGGCAGTGGCAGCACAACAGGCTATGGAGGGCAGTGGAAAGGGGGGCAGGGGCAACAAACCAACAATACAGGACTGGCAAGAGAGGCTGTGGAAATATAATAGACCATTGTGGGCAGAAGGAAGAGGCAGTGGTAGTACAACCATACATGCCAACAGACCCGTTTTAGCCAGGAAACGTCCAATGTTTTTAAGCTCAAATGGGCTTTACTTGATCTGTCTCCTGTCTATAATCTCCTCTTTTTTAATGTAACTCAAGGGGGAAAATCACTACCCCAGTTTTTTTTAAAAATCTCCCTCTTACCAAGCTCAAAATGTTTGCAAGTATGGTACATTGGATCATGGTAGGCAGGAGGAATTGGGGTAGGGACATGGACTCGGATAACAGAGGACAGGAGGGACATGGAGAGGTGCACCAAACTGACCCTACAGGGCAGGCATCAGGGAGTGCAGCACAACAATCCATGGAAAGCAATAGGGAGGGGACAGGACCATGCACATGGACAACAGAGAACAGAGGGGAAAAAAGCAATGGTAGCTAGCTGACCATAATGGACAGACAGGAGAGAAAGCTGTGGCATAACAGACCATAAAGGGCAGGAGGGACGGATCAGGGGCATTACAATGGAACAGGCAAGCCAGGAGGGAGGGAATAGGAGTCTGCACATGGAAACAGAGGGCTGGGGGCAAGGGGGCAGGAGCAGCAAGATGACCATGGAGGTCAGGCAGGATGGGCACTAGAAACAAGACACACCATGGAGAGCATCAATGAGACTATGTTGTCATACACACAGACCATGGAGGGAAGGTGGGAGGGGGTCAGGGGCAGCTAGCTGACCACACAGGGAAGGTGGGAGGGGCCAAGGCTGCACAGAAGACCATGCATGGCAAGCAGGAGGGTTAGTGGCAGCACAATGGCTAGGATGGGCAAGAAGGAGGGTGCAGGAGCATGCACAAAGGACCATGGAGGATAGAAGGGAGGGTCAGGACCTGGGCACAGGCAAGAGAGTTCAGGGGAAGGGGCCTCACAACAGACCGCACGGGACAGGCAGGAGGAGCAGATGCAGCACAACAGACCAGGGAGGGCAGAAGGGTGTGGCAGTAAAATGGACCATGGAGGACAGAAGGAAGGGGATAGGGGCATGGCATGTGGACAGGCAGGGTGGAGGTTGCAGGGACAGGTTACAGTCATCTGACAATGCTAGGAAAGTGGGAGGGAAGTGGCAGCTCAACAGAACACTCAGAGTAGATAGGAGTGGCAGGTCCATGGAACATGGTGGGAAAAAAGGATGGAGCAGGGGCATGCACAAAGATATCGGAGGGCAGGGGGAAGGAGAATAGGGGCAGCAAGCTAAGCACAGAGGCTAAGCAGGAGGTCAATGATGGGCCATAGAATTGGGCAATGGAGGGCAGGAGGAGTGGACTGGTACATCATGCTAAATGGAGGGCAGTGGCAGCACATCAGACCATGCATGGCAGGAGGGAGGAGGCTAGTCTATGGATTCAGACAACAGAGGATAGGGAGGAGGTGGATGGGGAAGCAAGCTAACTGTTCAGAGAAGGTGGGTATTAGGAACTTTGTTTTTAAAATGTGTGTCTGTGTGAACTACTTAAAATATGAACAAGTATGCAGCATAATCTCACTTTTATTCAGGAAGAAGAGGACGTTTGTGACTGACTCCGGGCTCACTTGGCAGAAACACCCCCTGACCCTCCACTCCCATCGCACAAGGTAATGTCCGTGAAAAGGGTAGGTGGACGCAGTGTTATATAGAACATAGTCCTGAGAGCACGATTGAAAATGAAAACTAGATATAGTATATGGTATAAACTATGCACCAAAAAGTGTGATATAAGATGAACCGGGGCGTGAAATATAATATGCAATACATTGTGCACAATGACAGATTCATTGGAGAGCGCGAGATAGCACAGGCACTAGCGCGTGCTATGCGATATGCGCCTTGGAATGTAATATGCACAGGGCAATGTTGTGTAACCTAACTAGTCTCTAAAGTTGTAATATAAAATATGTGCTGGGGAGTGTAACGTTGCATATGCACTGTGACAAAGATATGGATCCCAGATTGTAATATGTATGGCATAGCGCTGTGCGTTATACCATAGGCATCGAGGAAGGCACGTTAGATGGGACAATATAACCCGTGCGAAGGCAAGTGTGGCACGACATTCACGGGGTGGTGTTACAGTGCACATGGGCTAGAGAGTGTCATAGCATACGCACTAGCTGGTGGAATACAACACAGAGGTGTGAGGCACTGGTGGGTGTAACACAGCATTGGGCTCAGCCAGGGGCACGCTGTGACTCTCAAGTGAGGTTTGTCTCCTTTCCAGAAAGTAAAATAAAAAGTATTACACATCCGGCGGTGGATGTGTGTTTTATTTACCGTGATGGGGGTTTCTTGCATAGTTTGGTCGAATTTTTGTTGAATCCCCTTTGAATGGCTTGGCGTGCATGTATATTAAATGTGCCCGTCAATAGCTACCCATGTTTGTATAAATAAACGACAAGGGTGTCTACTTGGAGAGTACCCACCGGCGGGGGCACCGGGATTAGGCACGGTAGGGCGTCAGACACGTCAGAGCTTCACTAGCGGTGTAAATACATTCCATGTGGATTCATTCTATGCATAGTTGCCTTTTAATGATTATCACGCAAATCGTCATGGTGATGGGTACATACGGTTTGTCCAGCATGTCCTAAGTGTTTCTATAAATATATATATTTTTTCAAAATATTAAAAAACAAAGGCCAGCCCCGGGGGTTGGGGTCCCCGGGGCCGATTAAGGCCTTGGGAGGGCCACATTTTTTTTAAACAAAAAAATTAGGGTGCAGGCCTTGGGGGATGGGGTCCCCAGGGCCAGTAAATTAGAAAAAGAAGGGAGGCCACACAGCCCTCCTTCTTAAAAAAGTAAAATAAATAAAAGACCGGCATCGCGCCGGAAGCCACGCCCCCTCCTAGCAGCACTCTGCAAACGCACCCCCTGGCCAGTTGTAAGTTGGGGAACTAGCCCAACAGGTATCTCCACTCCAGTATGCTCCAGGGAGCTGCGTTGCAGACAGGTGTTCTGAGGCCACGCCCCTTTTTACACCTCTATGCAACGCAGCTCTGTGGCGCTTACTTTAGGTACCTAGTGGGCTAGTTTGACCCTAGGGACCCTTAGGATTCAAGGGGACTTAATCTCTCAACTTAGAACGGCCACAGGGCGCGTTTACACAGTGGTGAAGGGAGGGGACGGGGCCTGAGGTGACATGTGCAAACACGCCCTGTGGCACGTTTTAAGTTGGGGAAATAATTCCCTTTCAATCCTGAGGGACCCTGGGGGCCAACTAGCCCACCAGGGGCTTCCAGTAAGTGCCACTGCTCTGCGTTGCAGAGAGGTGGTGCAGGCCGTGCCCCTTTTTACACCTCTCTGCAATGGCGCTTACTGGATGTACCTAGTGGGCTATTTTGCCCCTAGGAATCCTCAGGATTCAAGGGGAATTAATGTCCCAACTTAAAAAACAGCCACAGGGCATGTTTACACAGTGGGGAAGGGAGGGGACGGGGCCTGAGGTGACGTGTGCAAACACGCCCTGTGGCGCGTTTTAAGAGGTAGTTTTAATCACCTGCCCTATTATATACTAGGGGCTTACAGAGGAGCTCATGCTGATCACAGGGTGACCCCAACGCATAGTGTTCCCTAGTGTATGTAGGTGTTTTCACTGTATTCTGAGTGTCTTTTAACATAGCACTGGCTCTAGGACTGGTTAGTCAGACTCAGTTAACACCAGTATCTGTCTGAAAAAGTTGAGGGTACAGGATGAATTTGCAACAAGGCTTCTTTCTCTTCTTCTGTTTGTTCTTTCTGCACGTTATCCTTCTTCCTGCATTTTTCTTCGTCTTTGAGGACTTCTGTTGCTTCTTTCTCCATTTCTTTTTTTTCTTTCTGTGCGTTTTTTCTTCTTTCTTCACATGTCCTATCTCTGTAGCCATAGTTAGAAATTAGCATTTAAAAACCTTTGAAATTCACTGAAAAAACCATAGGTTTCAGGCACGGTATAGTTAGGAATTAGCATTTAAAAAACCTTAGAAATTCACTGAAAAAAACATAGGTTTCAGGGGCGTTCTAGTTAGCTGGACTTTTCATTCGTACAAAACCATTGAAATTCCCCCATTATAGTTAGTTCAGCTAACTATAACTTGCGCGCCCGCAATGCACTGCTGATGACGTAACATATTACATCACTCATGACATGGTCAGTGACATCACTGATGACATCACTGATGACATCTCAAATTACATCACTGGCTATGCGATGAAATCCCGATATTTGATGGGTTCCTCCAACTCCACCGTCCAGCCAAGAAAAAAAGATTTGGCCGTCCGGCTGGGGGGGTTAGGACACTACTGTCTACAAAAGTAGCAAAGAATGTGAACTTGCTAAAAGTAAAATGTTAATGGCTCTTGGTATGTAGATCACTGTTGCCAATAATGGATAAAAAGTATGAAAATGTCATTATCATAAACGTGTATATGCAGTGGGATAATGTTGTAGAGTACGAAATAGAGATGGCACTTTTTAAAGAGGTCATAGACTCTCTATGTGGAAAGTACGAGACAGATATGTTTTTTATTATGGGTGATTTTAATCATAAACTGCATCCGAAAAAGGTGGACCTTTGGCACAGGGAAATTTTGGATGCATATGGAGTAAATCAAGCAGTTTTTCCAAGCTGTGAATCCCAGAAAAGAGATCAAGCTCTGGGGAATTATCTAGGGACGAAGGGCCTTTTCTGTCTGAATGGCAGAACCGAATCAAATCGCCCAAAGAAAACCTTTAAAATAGGTACACAAAATTGTCCAATAGAAAATATATTTATGTTCGTATGGAATTTCCTTCTCGTGAGAGAATTTAAAATACATTGGAAAGAAGGCAGTGATCATAACTCCCTGCAATTGAAGATCCAAAGGAGCTCCCCGAAGTCCCGAGAAATAGTAATTTCTCAACAAGTTGAATATCCTAAAAGAGTGATTACTAGATTAACTGAAGAATGCATGGAAAAATTCAAGAAACTCCAAGAGAAGATTGTTCTCGGGGATATAGCAGGCTAGACCCTGGAATGGTTTGAAGGAAAGATAGCACAAGTAGTGCAATGCCTACGAAAAGATCTAAAAAAGGATAAAAAAAATCATTATATAATCCCAGCCGGACCACCAAAATGGTTTTCGGTGGATTGTTTAAAGAAAAAAAGAGAAATAAGGAAAGTAATAAGAAAAATTGGTAAAAAATACGATAACAAGAGGCAAAGCTACCTTAAAAAATTGAGAAGAGAGTATAAGAAGCTAACCGCAAAAACAAAAAGAGCATATAAAGATAAGTACTGGGAAAATGCATTAGTTTCTATTGAATCGAAAAATATAAGACAATTCTGGAAGCTGGTAAAAGCCGCGTCTGGCCATCAAGAGGGGGAGATGAACTGCGTGGTAGAGGAGGCAGTGTGGGAGAAGTATTTGAAAGATCTGTATGACCCCAGGAGGGATTTAGATGCAGTAGAGCTCCAACCTTGGCATGAGCTAATGGAAGAATTAAGACCTGACTTCACAGAAGAGAACGTAAAAAACACAATAAGCAAGCTGAATCTAACATGAGCAGCAGGACCAGATAAGCTCCCAGCAGTTATAATAGAGTCCCAGCTGTAGTGGTGGGTGAGATTTTTTCATTGTATGTTTTCGGCCATTCTAGAGGCAGGGAAAACTCCTAAAAATTGGAAGGGAGCCGTAATAAGACCAGTCCATAAAAAAGGTAATTTAAATTAACCTAAAAATTATAGGCTGATCAATTTGTTAGATAAAGGGGAAAAAGTTCTCAAAAATTATTTTAAATAGACTAAAGGACTGGGCGGAAGAATTATCGATTGTGCCAGTTGAACAAGGGGGCTTTAAGGAAGGCCATTCCACGGTTGACCATTGCTTTGCCCTGTGGGAAATAGCCTGTAAGTCAATAGAACAAAATGGTAAATTATGTTGTTGCTTCGTCGACTTTAGAGCAGCATTCGACTCAGTTGATCGGAATTCCCTGTGGCAGACCTTAGAAAATAAAAACATCCCCGCAGGTCTATTGGCAGTAATAAAAGAGCTGCATTGTGGTAACTGGGCACAAATAATTAAAGATACAGAAGGGTCATTGACGCCCAAAATAGCAATAAAGAATGGGTTGAGACAGGGATGCGTGTTGGCCCCGCTGCTGTTTGCTTTATTTATAGCAGATTTACCTACCACCCTAGAAATTGTAAATAGTGCAAGCCCGAGAATGGATGGAAATAAAGTACCCTGCAGATGACCTGGTGATCCTGGATCAAACCGAAATAGGCCTGAAAAGAAAACGTAATGTTTTTAAAGAATATTGCGAAGGGAAATTTTTAACTGTAAATATGGATAAGACAAAAATGTTATGCTTTGGGAAAAAAGATATTAAATTTAAATGGTTTTTAGGTGATTTGAAATTGGAAATGGTAAACGAATATCGCTATCTCGGGATGTGGTTTGATAGGTCCTTAAAATGGCATATACACTTAGAAGCTCAGAAAGCGAAGGCTTTCTCATCGATCTGTGGATTGAAAAAATGTAATAGGCAATATGGGGATATGTCCCATAGACCCGTGCTTAAAGCCTTTGAAGTGATGGTACCCCCACAAATGCTCTATGGGGCAGAGGTCCTTTGTTTAAATGGCAAAGAGGACTGGGATCGAGAGGAAGGGAAGTGTCTGAAAACACTTTTGTCTTTGCCCCTCTCATCGATGGTCCAGGCTATACGAATCGAGATAGGTATAATTGCCTGGAGCGTGCAGTCACAAGCGTCTCTAATTAGATTTTGGAAACGTTTAGATACAGAGACAAACCAAAAAGTATCCCAATGGTGTAGGAAAGAGATCCAATCAAGTATCTTGAAATGGGATAAGAAGTCAAGGAAGAAAATATTATTGGCCTGTGAGAATATAAAAGTGGAAATTGACCAAGATTCCCTGCATGTAGATTTTACAAAAAGTGAACTCAAAAAGCATAGTCTGGAAGTATCTAGATGAGAAGATAGGGAAAATCTGACCAAGAAAATGTCTGTGCAATTTATGAGGGTCGCATGGTCAAATGAAAATTGGTTCCCCTATTTGGATATTTTACCAAACCATTGGTATAGACAGGAGTTCTTAAGAACGAGAATTGGTATAAATCCATGGCTGGTAAATGAAGAACAAAAAATTAAAATGCTACTTGAAGATGGTAGATGTAAGTGCACATTGGGAACAAAAGGTGACATATTGCACATTCTATTAGATTGTGCAACAGTAGTAGAGCAGCATAAACGATACCTTCGCCCAATTCTGTTAAAATATGATATAAGGCGACGGCCACAGGGGATAGAGCTATTCGTTGAAATGCCAAACCTTGAGATAGCAATTGCATTGGGGAAATATTTGAGGGCAATTAAAGTTTTCCCCAGCGAGAAGTAGGTGAATCCTAATTTTTTTGAATCCTTTTTAAAAAATTTAATTGTACCGTTAAGAGAGTTTTAAAATTTATATAATTTTTATAGAGTCGTGTCCCCGACTGTAGAAAGTAATTATGTGTACCTCACCTCTGATAAACCGTTACCCCCGATATGAGTCTGCACAATGTACGTGGCTTTAATTATTGCTGATCTGAGAAAGTACAGACATTGTTTTTAATTGTTTTTATTTAATATTGTTTGTAGAACTGTGTAGAATTGTTTAGAGACCATGGTCTAAATAAACATTCCTTTGACTGACTGACTGACATCACTGATGACATCACCCAGTGAATGTGTGTTTTTCTGAAAATCACATATGTTTTATATATGTATATCTCAAGGTCGATGGAAGAATAAATGGGTATATAGGTGTCTAAATGGATGATTTGTTTTTGAAAAATTGATTGTATAACTGACTGATTAAGTGTATCTTGGTGAATACATGGCTTAGTGAGTAATGTTTAAATATGTAAATATCTGTATCAGTCTCTCACTTTCTGTATAAGTGGCTGCATGGGTTGGTGAGTAGCTACATGAGTGTCTATATAGGTTATTAGTTGGTTTTTTGAGTATCAGTATGAGTGTCTGAGTGTCTGTATGGTTCGGTGGGGGGTATTACGTAGTGCATAAGTGCATGAATGAGTGACTCACTGTTTGTATGTGTTGAAGACAGGATGTGTGCAGGACTGTATGGGTGGACGAGTGTGTGCATGAGTGTGTTAGTGAGTGAATGACTGTCTCAGTAGTGTCTTTATGAGTAACTACATATGTTTTAAACTAGTATATGTGACTATTGGTGTATATAAGTGGGTATATGTGAGAGTGAGAGATTGAAAGAGTTCCTGTATGAATAAGTATGTGTTTCTATAAGTGATTGTTTAAAAGTATGTGTAAGTTTCTGTAGAAGTAAGTGTGGTGGTGTGCGTATAACTGTATATGCAAGTAAATGGATGTTTGATTCTTTATTAGCATGAGTTACTATGTGTGTGAGTAACTCTATGGATGGGTGGCGTTGTGTAACAGGATGTATAGGTGTATGAGTACATATGATGAGTGAGTAGATGTATGAGTGACTGTATAGGACTGTTGGTGAATGAGTGGATGTGTATGTGGATCTTAGAATTACTGAATAGGTTGTTGTAACTTATATTGGTATGTCCATTGTTTTGAAAATGTTAGTTTCTATTTTTGAATGTGTGTATCAAAGGTTATATTAGATGGAGAGGAGGTCTGCCACTCTATCACAAAGATGATGTCATCAGTGATGTCATTTGAGATGTCATCAGTGATGTCATGAGTGATGTCACTGACCATGTCATGAGTGATGTAATATGTGACGTCATCAGCAGTGCATTGCAGGCGCGCGAGTTATAGTTAGCTGAACTAACTATAACGGGGGAATTTCAATGGTTTTGTACGAGTGAAAAGTCCAGCTAACTATAACGCCCCTGAAACCTATGGTTTTTTCAGTGAATATATATATATATGTTTATATTTTTGTATGTATTACCTACTGGCGGTCGCCAGTAGGTAGTTATAGTTAGGACCCCTTTTCCATAGGAAATCCGCAACATTCTATTTTGAATAACTTTGGCGCCGGTCGATGAATCCTCGCGAATTTCTCAAAATAGGTGGGGCGCTATGCTCCGCTCCTACCCTGAAAGTCTCGGGGGGATTCGTCAAGCGGGGGCTGAGATAAAAGGGGGGTCCCAAAACACGTTTTTCCCATGCATTTTTCCATAGGACCTTTAGAACGAGCTACAGCCCGAACGGCTGAACAGAATTACTAGAAATTTGGCAGAGAGGTAGTCCCTAGGTCAAGGAAGTGCCTTTTGTAGGTTTGGTGTAAATCTGTTCAGTAGATTCTGAGAAAATAGCCTTTAAATCAATAGATATATCTGAGCCCGCTTACGGTACGCTTACCGTACGCTTACCGTACGCGTACGGTGGCGTGCGCGAGCGCGATTCTGATTGGCTCTTAGATCTTAGTAAACATTCGAATCGGCCGAAACCAGGAAGCGGCGTCCGCCATTTTGTCTCTCGCACTGAGTGTTATTTATCAAACATGATGCCCAAAAACATGTTACGGGGCTGTTTTGACAACTCCCTCCCACATAGTCATGTTGAGGGAGTCCCCAAACATCCCCCAAGAGCAAAAACGGTTTTATTTTTTTTTCGGCAATTTCGCCGAGTACGCTTACCGTACGCTTACCGAACGCGTACGGTTAAAAAATAGAAATAAAAAAAACACAATCCACACTTACCCCACCCCCTGTGCTATTGGTAGCCGCAGGCCAACAAATGTACAGGGCTTATTACATCAGAAAAAAAATTAAATTTTGGCAACATGAAATTATAAAATCGAAATAAAAAAACACTATCCACATTGACCCCACCCCCTGTGCTTTTGGTGGCCAAAGGCCACCAAATGTACAGGGGTTATTAAAGTTGATAAAAACCGTGCACGGAACGAACTGCGTTAAGTGGGCGCGCACGCCTCGAATGGCGTAAAGTAACTTAGCATTTAAAAAACCGTACAAATTCACTGAAAAAACCATAGGTTTCACACACGTTATAGTTAGGAATTAGCATTTAAAAAACCTTGCAAATTCACTGAAAAAACCATAGGTTTCACACATGTTATAGTTAGCGGAAATTTTACTGATAAAAAACCAATGAAATTGCCCCGTTATAGTTAGTGCTGGCAACTATAACTCACGCGACCGCAATCTTCTGCTGATGACATATGTGTCTTTATAAAAAAAAATATTTGTAATATATGTATAGCTAAAAATGTATGGAAGAAGACATGGGCAAATAAGTGTCTAAATACAGTATTAGCATCAGCAGAGGATTGCGGTCGCGTGAGTTATAGTTGCCAGCACTAACTATAACGGGGCAATTTCATTGGTTTTTTATCAGTAAAATTTCCGCTAACTATAACATGTGTGAAACCTATGGTTTTTTCAGTGAATTTGCAAGGTTTTTTAAATGCTAATTCCTAACTATAACGTGTGTGAAACCTATGGTTTTTTCAGTGAATATATATATATATATATATATTCACGGAAAAAACCATAGGTTTCAGACATGTTATAGTTAGGAATTAGCATTTTAAAAAACCTTAGAAATACACTGGAAAAAAACGTAGGTTTTAGGGGTGTTATAGTTAGCTGGACATTTCACCTATACAGAACCATGGAAATTCCTCCGTTATAGTTAGTTCAGCTAACTATAACTCGTGCGCCCGCAATCCACTGTTGATGATGTCACATATTGCATCATTCAGGACATGGTCAGTGACATCACTGATGACATCATTGATGACATCTCAAATGACATCACTGATGACATCATCAATTAGATGTAATATGTGACTTCATCAGCAGTGGATTGCAGGCGCACGAGTTATAGTTAGCTGAACTAACTATAACAGAGGAATTTCAATGGTTTTGTACAAGTGAAATGTCCAGCTAACTATAACACCCCTAAGACCTATGGTTTTTTCAGTGAATGTATATATATATATATATATATATATATATATATATATATATATATATATATATATATATATATATATATATTCATCCAATCCAAGATACTCCTATTCGTGCCTTCAATCTTTATGGGGTGGCGCAAGACCGGCGGAGAAAGACCGGTAATCAATATGTTCCCAAAACGAAATACCACTCGCGCTCTCAGAAAGTTTCTGACGCAGATACACCAGACCTCATTAAAAGCAAGTTGGGGGTTTATTTCAGTCATAAACCCGCCGTGAAGGCGGGTTTATGACTGGAATAAACCCCCAACTTGCTTGAAATGAGGTCTGGTGTATCTGCGTCAGAAACTTTCTCAGAGTGCGAGTGGTATTTCGTTTTGGGAACATATATATACATATTTATATATTCACTGAAAAAACCATAGGTTTCAGGCACTTTATAGTTAGGAATTAGCATTTAAAAAACTTTAGAAATTCACTGAAAAAAAAACATAGGTTTCTGGGACGTTATAGTTAGCTGGACTTTTCACTCGTACAAATGCATAGAAATTCCCCCATTATAGTTAGTTCAGCTAACTATAACTCGCGCGCCCGCAATGCACTGCTGATGATGTCACATATTACATCACTCATGACATGGTCAGTGACATCACTCATGCCATCACTGATGACATCTCAAATGACATCACTGATTACATCATCCAGTGAATGTGTGTTTTTCTGAAAATTACATATGTTTTATATATGTATATCTCAAGGTCGATGGAAGAATAAATGGGTATATAAGTGTCTAGATGGATGATTTGTTTTTGAAAAATTGATTGTATAACTGACTGATTAAGTGTATCTTAGTGAATACATGGCTTAGTGAGTAATGTTTAAATATGTAAATATCTGTATCAGTCTCACTTTGTGTATAAGTGGCTGCATGGGTTGGTGAGTAGCTACATGAGTGTCTATATAGGTTATTAGTTGGTTTTTTGAGTATCAGTATGAGTGTCTGAGTGTCTGTATGGTTCGGTGGGGGATATTACGTAGTGCATAAGTGCATGAATGAGTGACTGACTGTATGAGTTGAAGACAGCATGTGTGCAGGACTGCATGGGTAGATGAGTGTGTGCATGGGTGTGTTAGTGAGTGAATGACTGTCTCAATTGTGTCTTTATGAGTAATTACATATGCTTTAAACTAGTATATGTGACTATTGGTGTATATAAGTGAGTATATGTGAGAGTGAGAGATTGAAAGAGTTCCTGTATGAATAAGTATGTGTTTCTATAAGTGATTGTTTAAAATTCTAAGTATGTGTACGTTTCTGTAGAAGTAAGTCTGGTGGTGTGCGTATAACTGTATATGCAAGTAAAAGGATGTTTTATTCTTTATTAGCATGAGTGACTATGTGTGTGTGTAACTCTATGGATGAGTGGCGTTGTGTAAAAAGATGTATAGGTGTATGAGTACATATGATGAGTGAGTACATGTATGAGTGACTGTATAGGACTGTTGGTGAATGAGTGGATGTGTATGTGGATCTTAGAATTACTGAATAGGTTGTTGTAACTGGTATTGGTATGTCCATTGTTTTGAAAATTTTAGTTTCTATTTTTGAATGTGTGTATCAAAGGTTATATTAGGGGGAGAGGAGGTCTGCCACTCTATCACAAGGATGATGTCATAAGTGATGTCATTTGAGATGTCATCAGTAATGTCATGAGTGATGTCACTGACCATTTCATGAGCAAGTTGGGTCGCTCCCCATGCCGCACGGCTCCCCCTGTGCACCCGTGACACCTGTGCTCCTGTGGCTGCGATCGGGTGACTGCTTGTGCCTCCTACTGCTATTTTATTCTGACCTATTGTCATTTTCATTTCGTTTTTGGTATCGCTTGTTTTGTTGTGTAGGCGCCCTTAGCGCCCCTTGCCCTCTGTCCCCCCTCCCCGCTTCCCACCGCTGCACCCCTGCGGCCCCGCCCCCCTTGCCTTCTGTGTCCCGTCCCCGTCCCCCTCGCCCATTGGCCACCCCGCTCCCGCCTCCCAGCTGCTCCTCATTCCCACTTGGCCTCTTATGGAGGACGCCGCGCGGCAGTGAGTGTGACCCTTGACCCTGCTCGCAGGTCGGGTCGCTCCCCACACCGCACGGATCCCCCTGTGCACCCGTGACTCCTCTGCTCCTGTGGCTGCGATCGGGTGACTGCTTGTGCCTCCTACTGTTATTTTATTCTGACCTATTGTCATTTTCATTTCGTTTTTGGTATCGCTTGTTTTGTTGTGTAGGCGCCCTTAGCGGCCCTTGCCCCCTGTCCCCCCCCACTCCCCGCTTCCCGCTGCTGCACCCCTGCGGCCCCGCCCCCTTTGCCTTCTGTGTCCCGTCCCGTCCCCCACGCATATTGGCTGCCCAGCTTCCATCTCCCAGCTGCTCCTCCCTCCCACTTGGCCTCTTATGGAGGACGCCGCACGGCAGTGAGTGTGACCCTTGACCCTGCTCGCAGGTCGGGTCGCTCCCCATGCCGCACGGCTCCCCCTGTGCTCCTGTGACTCCTGTGCTCCTGTGGCTGCGATCGGGTGTCTGCTTGTGCCTCCTACTGGTATTTTATTCTGATCTATTGTCATTTTCATTTAGTTTTTGGTATCGCTTGTTTTGTTGTGTAGGCGCCCTTAGCGGCCCTTGCCCCCTGTCCCCCCCTCACTCCCCGCTTCCCGCCGCTGCACCCCTGCTGCCCTGCCCCCTTTGCCTTCTGTGTCCCATCCCGTCCCCCACGCCCATTGGCTGCCCAGCTTCCACCTCCCAGCTGCTCCTCCCTCCCACTTGGCCACGCGGAAGCACAGCAGACGCATGCAGGGGGCGTGCTGCTGGCGCGCCAAAGGCAAGCCCGTCTGTGCCCGTCCACGCCTGGACTGCACCCAGCGCCAGAACCCCTGGACCCCGTGCCCACCACAACGCCAGACTCCGATTCGACGCCAACGCCCTCCTCGCTCTCAACACCGTCCGGGACCGCCGCTGCTTCCAGGCTGCCCCGAAACGCACCCACGGACCCTTCTCCTGCCACACCTGTAACTTCTCCTGTGACAGAACCACCAAGCCTCCAAGGACCGGACACAACCACCTCCACTGCATACTCCTCAACACCCGCTCCGCACGCAAGCATGCCGTCGAGCTCTGGGACCTACTTGACACAACGGCCCCAGACGTGACATTCCTGACCAAGACCTGGTGGAACGAATCCTCAGCACCGGACATCGCCATAGCCATCCCGGACGGCTACAAGATCACGCAAACGGAATCGGAGGAGGAATAGCAATCGTCCACAAGGTCACACTCCAGGTCCACACCCTCGCAGTGGACTCTCTCAACTCCGCCGAGCACCTTCACTTCGGAATCCACACCGACCCCAACACCACCCTCAGAGGAACACTCGTCTACAGACCTCCCGGTCCCTGGGCCCTGTTCAGGGACTCCATCGCCGACCTCACAAGCACCCAAGCACTCGCCTCCACGGACTACATGCTCCACGGGGACTTGACCTACCACCTCGAAAACAACAACGACACCAACTCCGCCACCCTGATCGCCAACCTCGGCCTCGACAACTCGTCACGGAACCCACTCACGCCGCCTGCCACACGCTCGACCCCATCTTCTCCACAAGCACCTACGTCGCCTTCAACCACACCACCGAACTCCACTGGACCGACCACCACTGCATCCACTTCACATTCAAAAAGGCAACCACGCACCACCACACTCAACAGCTACCTCGCCGCTGCTGGGGAAAAATCACCGAGAACCAACTGACCTCCGCCCTCGCACTGGACTCTCCAACCGACCCCACCGATCCTGACACCGCCGCCCAAAACTTCAGACAGTGGATCGAAGACTGCGCCAACACCCTAGCCCCGCTAAAGAAGCCCTCCATCAACCAATCCATCAAGAAAGCTGCATGGTTCACCAAAGAACTCTAGACCTCCAAACACTCATGCCGGGAAAAAAATGGCTTCAAAACCGCACGTCAGAGAACCACGCTGCCCACAAGGATGCCATTCGCAGACACCACCAACTCATCAGAACAACCAAGAGATCCTCCTTCAAAGTCCGCCTGGACAAGGATAGGATAGGATAGGATACGTATTTATAAAGCGCAGCGATTGCCGAAGCGTCTTGGCGCTGATACAACACAAAGGGGGACAAAATCCTCAGATGCCAGCCTCTTGAAAGAGCCGTGTCTTTAACATTTTTCTGAAAGTTTGATGGTTTCGAGGAGATTTTAAGCAATGGGGAAGCCTATTCCAGAGTCCAGCGGCACGAACCGAAAAAGCTCTGCCTCCCCATCTAGCTTTCATGATTCGATTGATCATGATGAGGCTCTGAGTGCTAGACCTTAGCACACAGCCGGTGGTAAAGGGAATGAACAGCTTCTGAACGTCCCTGGCACCACCTCCGAAGACAGCTTTGTGTACTAGGCATATAGCTTTAAACTCTATGCGCAAATGGACAGGGAGCCAGTGTAGTGCAGTGATTCCCCCTGAGATCGATTGATCTCTCGGGACATCCAATAATAGCCTTGCCGCAGCGTTTTGGAGAGTCTCCAACCTTCCTAACTGTGTCTTGTTTATCCCTAGCAATAAAGCATTGCAGTAATCCAGTCTAGATAAGACCAGACCCACTACCACCGCTTTACGCATTTCACTGCTGATGAAAGGAAAAATCTTACGCAACGTCCTTATTAGGAAGGAGGAGGATGATGCAAGGCTGTTGACATGAGCTGAAAAATTCAGCTGATTGTCAAACAGCACGCCCAGATGTCTTACTTTGGGCATGGGGCAGGGACACTCACCAGCCCCTGCCGGCCACCAGGATCTGTTCCACAGGGGACTTCCATGACCAAACTCAATAACCTCAGTTTTCTCGGTGTTAATCTTCAGGAAGCTTTCTTGCATCCAACTCATAATTTCAGACAGGCAGCTATGGAATTTAAGGGCCATGTCGGTGGATTGTTTAGTCGTGGAAATTATGAACTGGGAATCATCAGCGTAGGAGACTATCGAGAACCCATGCTTCCTGATGAGGTTCGCCAAGGGAGTCACATAAATGTTGAACAGCGTGGGTGACAGTGCTGATCCCTGTGGAACACCACATGGCAGATGAAAACTGTCCGACTGTAGCCCGTCCCAAAGTAGACTCTGCTCCCTCCTTTCCAAAAAGGAGGAGAGAAGGGATAGGGCAGTCCCACGAATGCCGACCTCCTGAAGCCTTTGAGTCAACACGGTATGATTCAATCAATCAATCAAGCATTTGTATAGCACGCTACTCACCCGGAGGGTCTCAAGGCGCTTGGGGGAGGGGGGTCCGCTACTGCTCGATCAGCCAGGTCTTGAGTTGCTTCCTGAAGGAGAGGTGGTCTTGGGTCAGGCGGAGGTGGATGGGGAGGGAGTTCCACGTCTTGGCAGCCAGGTAGGAGAAGGATCTTCCTCCTGTTGTGGCTCTTCGGATGCGGGGGACGGCGGCGAGGGTGTGGCTGGTTGATCAAAGCTGGCGGGTGGGAGTGTGGAAGGTCAAGCGGTCGTTGAGGTATCTTAGGCCTTGGTTGTGGAGAGCTTTGTGTGCGTGGGTGAGGAGTCGGAACGTGATTCTCTTGCTGACGGGGAGCCAGTGCAGGTTTCTCAGGTGTACGGAGATGTGGCTGTGTCGGGGAATGTCCAGGATGAGGCGTGCTGAGGCATTCTGGATGCGCTGGAGTCGTTTCTGGAGTTTGGCTGTGGTTCCGGCGTAGAAGGAGTTGCCGTAGTCCAGTCGGCTGGTGACGAGGGCCTGGGTGACCGTCTTCCTGGTTTCGGTGGGGATCCACCGGAAGATCTTACGTAGCATGCGTAGGATGTTGAAGCATGATGTCTGGTCATGGAGAGGGAGGAGTCTAGGACGAAGCCCAGGTTGCGTGCGTGGTCTGTTGGTTTGGGTGCGCTGCCAAGGGCAGGGGGCAACCAGGAGTAGTCCCAGGCGGAGGGTGATGATCCCATGATGAGGATTTCGTCTTATCTGAGTTCAGTTTCAGGCTGCTGTTCGTCATCCACTCGGCTACGTCTTTCATCCCTTCGTGTAGGTTGGTTCTGGCGGTGGTGGGGTCGTTGGGGAGGGAGAGGATCAGCTGGGTGTCGTCGGCATAGGAGATGATGTTGAGGTTGTGTTGGCGTGCGATGGCTGCGAGGGGGGTCATGTAGACGTTGAAGAGGGTAGGGCTGAGTGATTATCCTTGTGGTACGCCGCAGATGACTTCGGTGGCCTCGGATCTGAACGGGGGTAGGCGGACTCGCTGTGTTCTTCCGGCGAGGAAGGAGATGATCCATTCCAGTGCCTTCTCCTGGATACCGATGTTGAGGCGCTGCACTAGGGTGCGGTGGCAGACCGTGTCGAACGCCGCGGAGAGGTCCAGGAGGATGAGGGCCGTTGTTTCCCCGTTGTCGAGCAAAGCTCGGATGTCGTCGGTGGCTGCGATGAGGGCGGTCTCGGTGCTGTGGTTGGCCCGGAAGCCGGACTGCGAGTGGTCGAGGGATCCGTACGTCTCGAGGAAGGCAGCCAGTTGTCTGTTGACGGTTTTCTCGATGACTTTGGCCAGAAAAGGAAGGAGCGAGATGGGGCGGTAATTTTTGAGGTCGGTGGGGTGCGCTGATGGTTTCTTCAGTAGGGCGCTGAGTTCGGCGTGCTTCCAGCTCATTGGGAAGGTGGCGGTGTCGAAGGAGGCATTGATGATGTCCCGGAGGTGGGGTGCGATGACGGAGTCGGCCTTGTTGAAGACGTGGTGAGGGCAGGGGTCTGTTGGAGATCCTGAGTGGATGGAGTTCATCGTGCGGATGGTGTCTTCGGTGTTGACAGGGGTCCAGGCACGTAGGGTGGTGGTGGGGGGCGTTGTTCCGGTCGTAGGGTGCGTTGGCTGTGTGCTGAAACTTGTGTATATCTGCGATTTTGCTGTGGAAGAACGAGGCGAGCGAGTTGCAGAGGTCTTGCGAGGGCGTGATGTCGTTGTTTCCGGCACTGGGGTTCGAGAGCTCTTTGACGATGTTGAAGAGTTCCTTGCTGTTGCAGGCGTTGTTGTCCAGTCGTTCCTTGAATGCAGATTTTTTGGTGGCGTGGATCAGCTGGTGATGTCTTCGAGTGGCGAGCTTGAGGGTGGTCATGTTGTCTGTAGTTGGGTCTCTGTGCCAGGCTTTCTCGAGGGCCCGGCAGTTCTTCTTGGAGCTCTTGAGTTCGTCGGTAAACCAAGATGCTTTCTTGGTGCCGGGTCTGGCGGGGGGGTCTTCAGTGGAGCGAGGTCGTCTGCGCAGTTGCTGATCCATTTCGTGAGGTTGTTGGCGGCTTGGTTGGGGTTCGCTGATCTGGTGGGGGGGTTCTGGCTCAGGGATGTGGTGAGCTGGTCGGCAGTGATCTTGTTCCAGCTTCTGCGGGGGACCAGTTGCGGGTGGTGGTGAGTCGTGGTCCTTCTGAAGCTGAAGTGGACGCAGCTGTGGTCTGTCCAGTGGAGTCCTGTGGCGTGGCTGAAGGTGATGTCCTTGCTGGAGGAGAAGACGGGGTCGAGCGTGTGGCCGGCGTAGTGGGTGGGGGTGGTCACCAGTTGCTTGAGTCCGAGGTTGGCGAGGTTGTCCAGCAGGGTGGTGGTGTTGCGGTCGTTGTTGTTCTCCAGGTGGAAGTTGAGGTCCCCGAGGATGATGTAGTCAGCGGAGGGGAGGGCGTGCGGGCTGATGAAGTCGGCGATGTCTTTGCTGAATTGTGTGTGAGGTCCTGGGGGTCTGTAGATGAGGGTGCCTCTGAGGGTGTTCTTGGGGTCGGTGTGGATCTGGAAGTGCAGGTGTTCGGCGGCTGTGAGGGTGTCTTCGTAGTTGGTCGTGATGCGGATGGTGTTCTTGTGGACGATGGCGATGCCACCTCCATTCTGGTTGGCGCGGTCCCTCCGGGTGATCTTGTATCCGTCCGGGATGGCGATGGCGATGTCGGGTGCTGAGGAGGCGTTCATCCAGGTTTCCGTGAGGAAGGCGACGTCTGGGCATGTGGCGTCGAGCAGGTTCCAGAGTTCCACTGCATGCCTGTGGACGGAGCGGGTGTTGATTGACGGTGTCGAAGGCTGCCGACAAATCTAGCATCACTAGGACTGCCTTACCTCCCTTGTCCACAATGTTACGAATCTCCTCTGCTGCCACCAGAAGTGCTGACTCAGTGGAATGCTGTGCCCGAAAACCGTGTTGGGTTGAATCTAGTAGGTTATGGGCGCTTAAGTATTCTGTCAGGGATCTATTTAGCTCCCTTTCCATAATCTTGGCTGCAAAAGGCAGAGCGGCAATTGGACGGTAGTTCTTTAATGCAAGAGGATCTAATGAGGTTTTTTTTTAATAAAGGTCTGATGGTTGCACTCTTCCAGCTTATAGGGTAGGTTCTGGACTCGATTACCTGGTTAATTAGAGCACATAGCTCTCCAGCAATCAGGTCTGCCACAAGATGCATAATCACAGGGGGGCAGGGATCTTTGGGTGAGCCTGATTTCGTAAGGGTAATCAGTCTACAAGTTTCCTCTCTTGTGATGAGAGGGAAAGGGCTAAAGCCAGGCTGGCCATCCCTATCAGTTGACAACAACTGGCTGTGACTGTCCAGACTAGGGTGCAGATTAAGGAGCTCCCTATAAATTACCTGCACCTTATCTTGGAAGAACCGGGCAAGTTTCTGGCAAATTTCCAGATTTGGCCGATAAGTATTGTCCAAAGGGGGCTTAGACAGAGCCGTGATTGTTTTGAAAAGCTCCTTAGCTGAATTCCCAGTGCCCTTAATCTTAGTCTCATAAAATGCCCTTTTAGCTGATATGATTGCATCTCTGTAGGCTGATAGGGCATGGTTATACCTGGCCTTTCCGTCAATACTGTAATCCACTCTCCAAAGGCGCTCCACCCTTCTACAAGTCCTCTTCAAAACCTTGAGCTCCCTATTGTACCAGGGGGCAGATGGCTTAGTCCTGCTTGTACCGAGCAGTTTCACAGGCACTACTTCATCAGCCGCAGCTACCATCCATTTGTTAAAAAGCAGTGCTGCCTCAGAGTTGTCTCTGCTGTGAAGGGGGCGTGAGTGACCCAGAGCAGTAATTAAGTTGTCTGCGTTCGTCTGAGACCAAAGTCTGGTTATTACCTTCAGCGGTTTAGAGCGGGAAGAAGCTACTACTGTTCCCGCACTAATATTGAAGTCAACTACACTGTGGTCAGACCAGGGGAGAGCTGTAATGTTCACAATCTCCAAATCCATGTTACTTGTAAAGATCCCATCTAGGGTGTGGCCCATTGTGTGAGTCCAACCCTTAACCGCTTGGTTAAAGCCTAGAGCTGCCAGGTTTTCCAATAGTAGAGGTACCTCTGGTTGGTTGGTAAGTTCCAAGTGGTAATTGAAATCACCCAGGAGAATAAAAGGATGGGGATCCATTCGGGATTCAAGATGGCTCATGAGCCTTGAGGGGAAAGTGGATTTAGGTCCAGGCGGTCGATAAATTAATAGGCTTTGGAGTTTGAAAACATTTCCCAAGTATATCGTGAAATAAAGTGCTTCTGCTGGGAGATCGAGGTATGTTTCCACTCGTAAGTTTAAATGTGCTCGGTGAGCCACCGCTATCCCCCCGCCCCTCTTGCCTGTTCTATCTTGAGAGGAGACCACATAACCGCTGGGTAAGGTGATATTCCAGTCAGGGCCGGATGTACTGTCGGTCCAAGTTTCGGTTAGACACATTAATTCAGGGGAGCGGCTTTCCAGCAGATCACCAATTTGATACCTGTTCCTATGTAGAGAGCGAACATTTAAAAGAATACAGCTTAAGATTTGAGGCTGATTGACTTCGGTCTGTTTTAGTGGGTTGTGCCTTCCGATGCCCTCTGCATCGGCTGTAGGAATCACGTCCAAGAGGCTGTCTAGACCTCCCTCCTCTCGGTCACATCTGAACCGATAGCAGCAATTAGTGCAGGCCCAAGTCTCTATGTCTTCCCGTGATAGTACCCTATCATGAGGCTTGCATGGGGCAATGTCTAAAGCCATCAACTCAGCTCTACAATAATAACGTACCTGATGGACAGGGGTCCTAGCGCTGGGCGCGACTCGGGAGCAGACAGGCGCAGACGGGCTTGCCTTTGGTGCGCCTTTGGCACGCCCGCTGCGCGGACGTCCCAGCGCCCCTTTTGTGAGCATCAAACACGCCCACCAGCTGACGCGTCAACCCAGGTGCAATGCGAACCCGCCAAACTGCCGGGTCCGCTTGGGTCGAGCGTCGGAGAGAATCAGCAAAAAAAGTGGACTAGCAGATGTGTCTTCTCATAGAAATATGCGGCGAACACGAAGGTAAAACCGTTTTTAAGTTAAAATGCCTAATGGTGCAAAACAGCGCTATGTGCAATATTACGTAAAAGCTTGTTGTTTAAAGATAAGAAGGCATGTTATGGAGAGTAATACATTAAAATGGCAGTACAATCTCTAACATAAATTTCAAATCAACTTTGAAAGTGGCGCAGAGTAGAAATAAGCTACGTTTTTGTCAATGAGGGACAAACAGGCTGTGCGAGTCAGGAAGTAAAGATACGAGGCCCCTTTGCATAGCCGCTGCGCGGATGTCCCAGCGCCCCTTTTATGAGCATCAAACACGCCCACCAGCTGACGCGTCAACCCAGGTGCAATGCGGACCCGCCTAACTGCCGGATCCGCTTGGGTTGAGCGTCAGAGACAATCAGCAAAAAAAAGAGGACTAGCAGATGTGTTTTCTCATAGAACTATGCGGCGAACACGAAGGTAAAACCGTTTTAAGTTAAAATGCCTAATGGTGCAAAACAGCGCAATGTGCAATATTACGTAAAAGATTGTTGTTTAAAAATAAGAAGGCATGTTATGGAGAGGAATACATTAAAATGGCAGTACAATCTCTAACATAAATTTCAAATCAACTCTGAAAGTGGCGCAGAGTAGAAATAAGCAACGTTTTGTCAATGAGGGACAAACAGGCTGTGCGAGTCAGGAAGTAAAGATTCGAGGCCCCTTTGCGTTGACAGCAATGCACACGATTGCAAAGAGCTCTTCAGTATCGTCAAGGAACTCTCCAACCCCAGCTCCAACACCAACGACATCCCGCCCTCGCAAGAACTGTGTGACTCACTGGCCACTTTCTTCCACCGCAAGATCATAGACATCCATGACAGCTTCAACGCACCGCCAGCCCGAACCACGACTGACCCCACCCCGAACACCACCTGCACCAACCAGCTGACATCCTGGGCCCGCAGCCACGACGACGGGACACGAAAGATCATGAACTCCATTCACTCGGGATCGCCAGCAGACCCCTGCCCACACCACGTGTTCAACAAAGCAGACGCCACCATCGCACCCCAACTACGAAAGGTCATCAACATCTTCTTCGACTCAGCGACATTCCTGGAAAGCTGGAAGCACTCCGAAATCAATGTCCTCCTCAAGAAGCCCAAGGCGGACCCCAAGGACCTCAAGAACTTCCGCCCCATTTCCCTGCTCCCCTTCCCGGCAAAGGTCATTGAGAAAATCGCCAACATACAGCTGACCCGCCAACTCGAGGACAACAACATCCTAGACCCATTGCAATCCGGATTCAGACGGAACCACAGCACCGAGACAGCCCTCATTGCCCCCACAGATGACATCCGATGCCAACTAGACAATGGCGAAACCTCAGCCCTCATCCTCCTGGACCTGTCAGCTGCCTTCGACACGGTCTGCCACCACACACTAAGAACACACCTCCAAGAAGACGGAATTCGGGAAAAAGCTCTGGACTGGACCACCTCCTTCCTCTCTGACAGAACCCAGAGGGTCCGCCTCCCACCCCACCGTTCCAAAGCTACCAAACTCATCTGCGGCGTACCCCAGGGATCATCCCTCAGTCCGACGCTGTTCAACATCTACATGGCCCCCCTCGCTCAAGTGGGCCGCCAACATTACCTGAACATCATCTCCTACATCGACAACACCCAGCTCATCCTCTCCCTCACCAAGAACCCACACACCGCCAAAACCAACCTCCACGAAGAAATGAAGGCCATTGCCGAGTGGATGAGGGGCAGCCGTCTGAAGCTGAACTCAGACAAGACGGAAGTCCTCATCCTCGGCCCCACCCCGTCTGCCTGAGACGACTCCTGGTGGCCGACAACGCTAGGAACAACACCGACGCCCACGGACCACGCACGCAACTTGGGAGTCGTCCTCGACTCCTCCCTCTCCATGTCCAAGCAGGTCAGCGCCGTCTCCTCCTCCTGCTACAACACCGTCCGCATGCTTCGCAGGATCTACAAGTGGATCCCGATCGAAACCAGAAGAACGGTGACCCAAGCCCTCGTCAGCAGCCGGCTGGACTACGGCAACGCACTCTATGCGGAAATCTCGACCAAACTCCTACAGCGACTACAACGCATCCAGAACGCCTCGGCCTGTCTGATCCTCAACCTCCCCTGACGCAGCCACATCACCCCCACCTCAGAGACCTTCACTGGCTCCCCATCAACAAGAGGATCGCCTTCAAGCTCCTGACCCACGCTCACAAAGCACTCCACAACTGCGGACCAGCCTACCTAAACAACAGACTCAACTTCTACACCCCCACCGGCCAGCTCCGCTCCGCTCCGCCAGCCTCGCCCTCGCCTACATCCCACGAATCCAGCGTACCACCTCCGGAGGCAGATCCTTCTCGCTGTCAAGACCTGGAATACCCTCCCCACCCACCTGTGGCAGACCCAGGACCTGCTCACATTCAGGCAGCCACACCCCCCCCCACCCCAGTGCCTTGAGACCCTCACGGGTAAGTAGCGCGCTTTACAAGTCTTGTGATAATGATAAAGTGATGTAATATGTGACGTCATCAGCAGTGCATTGCGGGTGCGCGAGTTATAGATAGCTGAACTGACTATAATGGGGAAATTTCTATGGTTTTGTATGAGTGAAAAGTCCAGCTAACTATAACGCCCCGAAAACCTATGGTTTTTTCAGTGAATTTTTAAGGTTTTTTAAATGCTAATTCCTAACTATAACGTGACTGAAACCTATGGTTTTTTCAGTGAATTTGAAAGGTTTTTTAAATGCTAATTTCTAACTATGCCTACAGAGATAGGACATTTGAAGAAAGAAAGAAAAACGCACAGAAAGAAAAAAAAGAAATGCAGAAAGAAGCAACAGAAGTCCTCAAAGACGAAGAAAAGTGCAGGAAGAAGGATAACGTGCAGAAAGAACAAACAGAAGAGCAGAAAGAAGCCTTGTTGCAAAATCATCCTGTACCCTCAACTTTTTCAGACGGATACTGGTGGTAACTGAGTCCTAGAGCCAGTGCAATGTTAAAAGACACTCAGAATACAGTGAAAACACCTACATACACTAGGGAACACTATGCGTTGGGGTCCCTCTGTGATTAGCATGACCTCCTCTGTAAGCCCCTAGTATATAATAGGGCAGGGGATTAAAACTACCTCTTAAAACGCGCCACAGGTCGTGTTTGCACACGTCACCTCAGGCCCCGTCCCCTCCCTTCCCCACTGTGTAAACACGCCCTGTGGCCGTTTTAAGTTGGGAGATTAAGTCCCCTTGAATCCTGAGGGTCCCTAGGGTCCAACTAGCCCACTTGGTAACTCCAGCTGCATTCCATATAAGCATGTCGGGGTTTTTTTTTACTAATATGAGGGACTAGTAATTGATCTTAGGCCTAATAAGGGATGATGATTCGGCCATTATTTCTATAAGGCTGTTATTAAAGAATAAACTAGAATTCAGTCTTATACTTAATGGGGGATAACTCTTATAAATCGGTAACGATGTCAGTAGGGCTGTTACCAAAGAAAGGCAAACGTACATTAACACTTACGGACTTCACTAATATTTAACGATGTGCCTAAAAATATTAGGCCAATTAATATGCTAAATAGGGTCTTTTGAAATATGGATGCTTAAATAATAAATAAAAAATGACGAATATACAAGTAATGATGAGCATAATACAATCATATCAAGACCTCCAGATATCGTAAATAGTATAGGAGTTTCCCTCTATATGGGTTTAAGTAATAAGGGTTCCTTTTAATAAATTGAGATTTAGGAACAAACAAGATATATAGGGACATATAGGTGAATATGTAATATGTCTGTTTATATATAGGTCCCTACAGAATTAAGAGGAAAGAGAAGACAAATTGAAGTTAATAAACCTCTCCAGATCATTTTAATGGCATTTCCTTAAGATTGAAGACGAGGAAAGGGTGCGCGAACTACCAAGCATTGTGGTGAGCAGTGAATACTAAATTTTATACAATTAGATAATCCTTTGGAGTATTCCCTGTAATCTTTTAAATGAATGGTGTTTTGATTTTTACCCATATGTTTCTTTTTGAGAGTAAAGTTCTCCAATGATCAAAAGTGGTCTTTTACTCTATAAATGAATACAATTACGGTGGCTTTTGCGGAATAAATACACTACCTCAATTATTAATAAGGTATGCCAGCATTGCCCCTCTAATGTGAAACAAATAACAAACAATAAAAAATAGTGTTATCGGATGATATACTAAAAAATGGTACCTGTTTATACTATAGGCTGAATAACCAGAAGGCAGAAAATTCAATTTTGGAAGGTCATCCTCCACTGAATGTCTATTCAATTGAAAGATGAGGTATGCGTTTTTTTCTTATTATATCGAATAGTACTATCATGCTAGATAGGAGATATGCTTGTATAAATCAAATTGTGTTTACTAGAGATAAGACTGTCAAGAACAACAAGACAGTATATAGCCAAGTGTCTGTTCCGAGTAGTCATAGAAAGCAGCTTAGAGGATGTTGTTGATATGTAAAGAAATATGTAACCAATGAAAACGAGTACTGTATAGAATATTAAGAACACTGTATAATTGCACTTTTTTGGTTAAATCAGTAAAAATAGAAAAATCTTTTATTTTAGATTTGATGAAACTTTTTAGTCCTGAAGAAGGTGGAAAGATTAAGAATATCACCGAAACGCTGCGTCGACTTTTAACTATGTTGTTTTTTAATTATGAGGATTAGTTTCTTTTGTGATTACTATAGAGTGTAACCCATTCTGGGAGGCATAGATACATTGTACTAATGATTTTTTATGATATGTAATAAATGATTACGTTTTTAAGCAATGTTTCCCATAAAGCTTTATTCAGTGCATATATAAGATACAGAGGTTTTTGGAGATAGACCTTTAGATTGATATGCAACAACAGTCCTCTGTTTGTGTTCTTTGTTTTAAGAATATTAATTAAGCTTGTGAATAATTTTTGACACCTGGATAAGCTTCGTTTGATTCAAAACAGGGACTTTTGTGTGTTTTTCCAATAACTCCAGTAAGCGCCACAGAGCTGCGTTGCAGAGAGGTGTAAAAAGTGGCACGGCCTGGACCACCTATATGCAACGCAGCTCAGTGGCGCTTACTGGAAGCACCTGGTGGGCTAGTTAACCCCCAGGGGCCCTCAGGATTGAAGGGGAATTATTTCCCCAACTTAAAATGCGCCATAGGGCGTGTTTGCACACGTCACCTCAGGCCCCGTCCCCTCCCTTCCCCACTGTGTAACCACGCCCTGTGGCCTTTTTTTAAGTTGGGAGATTAAGTCCCCTTGAATCCTGAGGGTCCCTAGTTATACATGCTTAACTCCCCCCCTTTACCTCTGTCTCCACCCCTCGCCTCCCGGGGTCACTTGTATGCTCCTCAGCCATAACCGCCCTTGTGTAGTCGCACTCGGACCAGTGTTGGGCCGGAAGAAGCGGGGCTATACTATCCAGTCAGTGCAGCAGCCTGCGGCATACCTCCGCCAGCGCAGACACTGCCAGCTTCCCCCGTATGTCCTGTGTGACCCTCCCCTTCCAGGCGCCGGAACTCAAAAAGCATATGCTCCCAGCGGTCCGCCATAGGTTCCTTCCACAACCCCAGGGTTTCCTCCATTCGGATGGCAGTCCCCTCTGCCCTAGCCCATGCCTGAAATGAGGAGCTCCATGCCCGTGTGTGTGGCAGGTCGTGTGCCTTCCACCGCCTCGTAATGAGGCGCTTTGCTACTACGAGCCCCAGGTCCAGGAATCGGGACGTTACCTTGTCTTTAGGGGATCTTTTAAAGTGGTGCAAGATGTGTTCAGGCCAGTCTAATGGTATGTTACGACCCACACTACCCTGTAACAACCCGCTGATTACGCTCCAATAGGTGCCCAACCCAGGATAGCTCCACAGCACGTGCAAGAACCCCGCCCCCAGCTCATTACACCTAGGGCACAGTGCATCATTGCGATGGAAATACCTGTTAATCAACTCTGGCGTGAGGTAAGCCCTGTGGACAATCAATAACTGGATTTGGTGGAACTGCATGTTCCTGGGGATACGCACTGGACCTCTAAGTATCCTCTCCCACTCCTTATCTGTTAGCGGCCGCCCCAGGTCCAGTTCCCATTTGCCTCGAAGCGGGTCCAAGCTGACCGCCGCGTGTTTCCTTAGTGATGCCGCAAACCAGCGAACCAGGTGCCTGCCTCTCCCCATGACGTGCATGTATTGCATGGTTAGATGCTGGCTGGGCTCCGTGGTCATGTCTCCCCATTTGGCAGTCAATCTCACCATCAGGGAGCGGTGCGCCAAGAACCCCCCGGGCGGGAGCCCGTCCTCTGTCACCAGGGTCTCGTATGGTATGAGCTCACCATCCCGTTATAAATCCCCCAGCGTACGTACATCGGCTTCCCACCATTCCGCGAGCGCAGGAGCCGTGAGCACCCCTCCACCACTGGGGGAGCCCTCCAGAGGTATAGCCGGCGCGTATGGGACAGCAGCGTGGGTGAGATATATGGCCCTCCGAAAGCACTTGTATGCCACAGCCAAAGGGAGCGGCATCAGCCTTGTGACTGTAGCAAGAGGGTGAAAAAATATGGTTATTTGTTCTAGCGAGTAAGGCGTCATTTTTGTGGCCGTATCCTCCCTGCCCCTATCGGCCAACCAGCGGGCAACCCATTGCAGCTGAGCGGCCAAATAGTAGTAGACCGCCCCAGTCTGTCAGCAGGAATAACTTCACAAGCGCCAACCTATGTCTAGCCGTGCCCCAGACAAAGTCCCGCAACATCCTATTGAGCCTGCCAAAAAAGGGGGCCGGAATATATGTAGGCAAATTAACAAAGTAGTACAGGAGGCCGGGGGAGCATGACCATTTTGGCGAGTGCCACCCTGCCCGTGGTCGTCAGTGGAAGTGTACTCCAAAAACTCACCTGCGACTTAAGTGCCATGACCGCCCTTCCCAGGTTCCCGTCAAATAAGTCAGCCGGGCAGCGGTAGATTTGTATCCCAAGGTATCGGAAGGTGCCTTACTTCCACTGGACCGACGTACCATCAAGGCAATATCCCGGATCCTCAGTCCCTGCGCTGGAAGCATAAAGACAGGATTTACCTGCATTCACACGAAGTCCCGAGATAGTGGCAAAGGTCTGCAGCAGCTGGGTCAATCGCTCCGGTATGCGCCCCACATCCATCACATACACCAACAGGTCGTCAGCATAGAGCGACACTTGATGAACTGCGTCCCCCAGCGGTATACCATCCCCCAGGGTCGTCCGTATAGCCGCCGCCAGGGTTTCCATCGCCAGGGCGAACAGCAACGGGGACAAAGGGCACCCCTGCCGGGTGCTCCGGCCCACCGGTACCGCCTCCGAGACGTAGGGGCCCAGCCGAACACGGACTGTGGGGCTCCAGTAGAGCAGGTCGACCATTTGGAGGAAACCCCGTCCAACCCATACCGCAACAACACCACTGACAGATAACCTCATTCCAGTCAATCAAACGCCTTCTCCAGATCTAGGATAAGGCATCCCGCTCTGGGCCACTCGTGTACGGCCTCGGCTGCCACCCTGAAATACCTCCTAAGGTTTAATGACGTGGACCTCGCAGGGACAAACCCGTTCTGGTCTGCATGTACCAAGTGGGGGACCACTGGCGCCAACCGTTCCGCCAGTACTTTTGCGAGGATATTGTAATGCACGTTAAGCATCGCCTGGGATCTGTATGATCCCAACGCCGTGTGGTCTCTGTCTGGTTTAGGCAGGGCGACCAGGAACGCCTCACGCATAGAAGGGGGAAGCAACCCTTCCTCTAACGCTTTGTTGTAGAGCATATGAAGCAACGGCGCCAGGGACTCGCGGTATGCTTTATAGTACTCTGCAGGCAATCCGTCTGGCCCCGGCATTTTCCCGGATGCCATTGATTGGATCGCCTCCCCAATTTCCTCCAGGGAGAGAGGCTCACTGAGTGCTGCATTATGCTCCTCTGAGGCCACGGGCAGTTGGATAGAGGCCAGAAACTCCCCCAGAAGGTGCTGGGGACCAATCCCTTTGGCCTTGTACAATTTTTTATACTGATCAATGAAGGCCCGGTGAATTTCGCGCTGCGTGTATACCATCGCGCCATACTCCCTTCGGATTGCACCTATTGGGGCACGGCGGTCCTCCTGCCATATCAACCAAGCCAGCAGGCAGCCCACTCTATCCGCCCTAGCGTGTGTTCTGGCCGTGTGCGCCGCATAATTAGGACATCGGAGTCGCTCCATAAGCTCCGCGTGTTTACCGTGGAGGTCCTCCAATCTGTGCGAATGCCTACCCCCTCCTTCTCCCTCCCTCTCGTACTGCAAGAACTCATCCTCTAAGCACGCCAGAGAGTCCGAAAGCGTCCTACGTATATTCCACGTGGCCCCCAAGCAGTGCCCCCGGACGGCCACTTTGTGGGCGTCCCACTCCACTAATGCGCTGCTCGCCGTCCCTTCATTCATGTCAAAATATGCTAATATAGCCGTACCGAGGGAAGAGCGAAACCTTCAGTGCACTTGTTTGAAGTCGCCAAGTGGGCACCGGCGGTCGGTCCGCATCCCAGCTGATCCGAAACCACAGGGGATTATGATCAGAGTGCGTCTGCCCCAAATATTCTGACTGCGCAATAAGCGGGAGCAATGATTGGGAACCCACTTTCCTATCCAACCGGACATGCAAATCATGTACTGCTAAATAATAAGAGTAGATCCTGTCCTTCGGGTGAAGTATGCTCCACAGGTCCTGCAGCGCCCAGTGCGTGAGCCAGTCCCCGAGCACCCGAGCGATGGACTCCGCTACTGTGGCACGGAGGGTGGGGAAAGTTCTGTCTAACTAAACATCAGGCACCATATTGAAGTCTCCTCCCAGCAGCCAGGGGAGCCCAGCATAGGGGTGCAGGAGCTGCATCAGCCGTACTAAGAAGGACGACTGGTCCACATTAGGTGCATATAACGATCCTAGCAACATCTCTTGACCATTCAGCTTCCCCCGCACTAGCGTGTACCTGCCCTCCCGGTCCACCACCACCTTCTCACAATTGAAGGGGATGCCCGCCCGCACCCAGATCCGTGTGCCCCGTGCATGTGCTGAAAAGGTGGTGCTGTATATTTGCCCTCTCCAATGCCTGCAAAGCCTGTCAAGTTCCGTCCGGGTCATATGCGTTTTCTGTAGGAGGGCAATCCCAACAGAATGCCGCTGCAGATAGGAAAAGATGGAGTAACGCTTCGACGGCGTGTGCATGCCCCGTATATTCCAGGTCACGATATTAGTGTGTGCCATCATAAAGCTGATTAGTCAGACAGGACTTGGGGCGAAGTGTCCGCACCAGGGGAGGGTGTGGGCTATGGTCTAAGGGGAGCATGTTGATGCGCTGCCATGCAAAAAATATAACTACTGTGAACAGTGTAACAAATAGGGCGTATCCCCATTGGGGCATCCATCCAAACCTTAGAGACTCTAATCAGTGGTGAGTTATTTCAGTATAGTGCCTGATGAGGTTCATGCGTTAACAACAACTTGTTGGTACTATTCCCCCTCCCATATCTCCTCTGAATGTAGGTGGTGCAGTATCATGTCGAGAATTAAACTGACACACAGGTCCAGTGCGAGTCGCAGCGACAGGAGCCTACAAGTGTAGACGAGTGTGGCATCTAATGCCATGTGCATCCCGCCCCCGCGCAGCAGGCAGCCCCCGGTTCAACTAATACGCCCCGCTAGGTCCCAAGGGCCCCTCAGCACGCAGTGCGATTCAATGACATGTGTGTGTACATATGTAAAAGGGGGAAAAAAACAACAACAAGCTTCAGCTAGCATGTGCAATCCCTGCCCAAACTCAGCATACTGACATAATATCACACAATCAGGTCAGCAGTTTGTGGGGTAACCGCTGGCAAATTCAAGTCTTCCGAGATCTCGGTGGATGGAGACGACACACCACTAGTTCCCGGAGCACTGTACGTGCGGACCTCCATGCGATCACTGCTTTGTGGTCTCCCAAGTGTCGCCACCGCCTCAAGTACCTCCTGCCGCTCCATTCTGATTCTCTCCGGGCTAGGCGCTACTGGCCCCGGACATGCAGATTGGCGTATTCCCCGGCGCCTGCGCCTTCTGGACCTTCTCTCTGGGCGGCTGCCAGCATCTGAACCCGAGGGTCTCGTTCCTGTCCACTGCCCCGACTCTTCCAGCCAGTCCCACACATCCGTCGGGGAGTGGAAGAAGCGGGTCCCCTCCTTTTCAACCACTCTTAGCCGGGCCGGGAACAGCAGGGAGTAAGGCAGCACCAGCTCCCGAAGTTGACGCTTCACCGCTATATAGTTGCTCCTGCGCCGCTGCATGGCTGCGGTATAGTTCGGGAAAAACATAACTCGACTGCTGCTCACGGTCATGTCGCCTGATTTTCGAGTTACGCTCAGGACCACATCCCTGTCCCGATAATTGAAGAGCTTAAAAAGGAACGGGCGGGGCCGGGCCCCCGGCCTGGGCTTCTGCGCCGGTACCCTGTGCGCTCTTTCCACTACAAAGTGTTGGGATAACACCCCCTGAGGCAGAAAATCACGCAACCAGTTTTCCACATATTGCTCGAGGTTTCTTCCTTCCTCTCCCTCCGGAAGTCCCACCACGCGATTAATATTGCGTCGGGAACGCCCTTCCGCATCATTTACCCGGTGTTCAAGCGCATGGACCCGGTCCAGCACATCTTGTAATGCTGGGCTATGGCTCTGGGCAACGGGCTGTAGCTCTTGAAGCGTTTGATTGTGTGCCTCAACCCTCTCGGCTAACTTACGATGATCAGCATGGAGGAGGTTAAAATCTGATGTGACCTTATCAATCCTTGTTTCTAGGGACTCCTTGGTCTGCTCCAGGGTAGTGCCAATCCTCTCCACCGCCGCAAGCACAGAATCCATTTTGGTTGAGAGGGTTGCCGTTTGCAGCTCCATGTCTCCCCCCGGGCGCCCCTGTGTGGGGTCCAGGCTCCCTTTGCGCATCTGACCTGGCTGCGATTTATCTCGTAGCCGGCCCACCGTGGATGCCCATGAGCAGTCGGCATCCACAATCTGTCCGCAGGCGATGTGGGCACAGCCGGTTGCAGGCCCCCCGAGTCAGGACTCCCTCACACCGTCCAGGCGAAAAAGTTTCCCCCCACGTCGCTCAGCTAGCAAAGTATCCCGCTGGCTCCCCTCTTTGTGCAGTTTCTGGAGTTTCGCTCGATCCTCAGGGCCCTAATGTCCGACTTCGAGCATAGGGGGGGCGGGGAAGAGATCCTCCAGCTAGTGCCAGCAGCAGGCTCCAGGGGGGAAATTGTTCAGTTCACCAGTGATTTCCCTCAATCAGCAAGGGGTTCTCTGACTGTATCGCCCTTTTCCCTAGGGCAACGCACCACTATCCTTGCACCTCTGGTGCACTGCCTGTCAGGGCCTCCTGTGTCCCTCACTGATGGCGCTCGGTGGGACCAGTTCAGGCACGCCTCGGCCTCACCAGGTACACCTGATAGGTGTCCGCCAGTGGGCCGCTGAATTCCTGCCACCCCAACTTCGTGCAATGCCTGCACCCCAAAGCTGCACCAATTGAAGTGCTGGCTGGTCCATCCGTGGCAGAGCTACCGGTCAGTGTCCCAGCAAGGGCCGCATTGTCCTAGTCACTTCGTCCAGGTCCCCAACTTTCAGCCTCACAGAGAGCCCCCTATCTCCTCACTCTTTGTCCCTTGGCGCACCCTCCAGTTTCAGACTCACCGCTCTCGGGGAGTGTTGCAGTCTCACTCAAAATGGCGCCTCCCTTGAAATGGCACCTGCTTCCTTCTTCACCAGACTGCAGGCTAGCAGTATCTCCAGACTAGGAAGCAAGCAGCCCTCACCACGACCTCTTATCTCTCTGGACACTCCAGGCGCGCCTTCTCTCAGCTCCTGCAAACTAGGCGGCTACTCCCGGGTGGGAACGCCGGCCACCGCTTGTCACCCAGCGGGGACGCAGCCACTTGGTCCGTCTTGTGCCCTGCAATGTGCGCTGGCCCCAGAGTACACCAGTCCGACCTCCGCCGCTCGCACCTCACCATGAATGGGGCCACGTAGCACCCCCAGGCCTCAGGTCTATCCGTAGTGTCAGCGTGTATGGTCCACCAGGCTCCTCAGTCACCAGCAGCCCATCACCCACACAGTCACTGCAGGGCTCGCATTTGTCACAGGGCCTGTACAGGGCCGAGACCCCAGCTCACCTCTTGCTGCTCCGCCTTACAGCCCAGTCAGCGGCGACAGTCCCCACCACTCGGGCAGCAAGCGCCCTGTCCCCCCTGGACCTCGCTGTTCTTTCGGGCCGCAGCTCCACTGCACCCAGCCACCGGTCAATCCTCGAGTCGTGGCAGGCCCTCTCCTGGGCCTCCTTTAACGCCTCGGCACCCAGCAGCAGCGCCACCCGGTCCACACCCCCAGTCCTTAGCAGCCTGCAGCTCTCAGGGTGCCCCACCCGTAGGGGGAGGACCGGCCGCACATACAGCGCGTCAGCGCGGCCTCAGGCTCCAACGGCTGACGCTGCCACGCGGGACTCTTCGCGCACCCTCTCCTCCCGGGCCACGCAGGGTCGCAGCGCCCCGACCGGCGCTTCACAAATCCCCGTCCACTGGACTGTGCTGGCTCCCTGCTGTTTCCCCGCACCAGGCCCGCATCCGATGGGCTCAATCTGCTCCCTCACAGGAGAACTCCCAGGGTAAGCCGGGGGTAGCGGTCGGAGCTTCAGTTACTCGCGTCCGCCATGTTGGCCGGCTGGCCATGCCCCCCCTCTCCAAGTAGACACCCTTGTAATTTATTTATACAAACATGGGTAGCTATTGACGGGCACATTTAATACACACGCACACCAAGCCATTCAATGGGGATTCCACAAATATTCGACCAAACTATGCAAGAAACCCCCCTCACGGTTAATAAAACACACATCCACCGCCGGATGTGTAATACTCTTTATTTTACTCTCTGGAAAGGAGACGAACCTCACTTGAGAGTCACAGCGTGCTCCTGGCTGAGCCCAATGCTGTGTTACAACCACCAGTGCCCGCCGAGTGCCACACACCTCTGTGTTGTATTCCACCAGCTAGTGCGTATGCTATGACACTCTCTAGCCCATGTGCACTGTAACACCACCCCGTGAATATGTCATGCCACACTTGCCTTCGCACGGGTTATATTGCCCCATCTAACGTGCCTTCCTTGATGCCTATTTTATAACGCACAGCGCTATGCCATACATATTACAATCTGGAATCCATATCTTTGTCACAGTGCATATGCAATGTTACACTCCCCAGCACATATTTTATATTACAACTTTAGAGACTAGTTAGGTTACACAACACTGCCCTGTGCATATTACACTCCAAGGCGCATATCGCATAGCAAACGCTTGTGCCTGTGCTATCTCACGCTCTCCAATGAATCTGTCATTGCGCACAATGTATTGCATATTATATTTCACGCCCCAGTTCATCTTATATCACACTTTTTGGTGCATAGTTTATACCATATACTATATCTAGTTTTCAATTTCAATTGTGCTCTCAGGACTATGTTCTATATACCACTGCGTCCACCTACCCTTTTCACGGGCATTACATTTTGCGATGGGGGTTGGAGGGTCAGGGGGTGTTTCTGCCAAGTGAGCCTGGAGTCACAGTCACAAACGTCCTCTTCTTCCTGAATAAAAGTGAGATTATGCTGCATACTTGTTCATATTTTAAGTAGTTCGCACAGACACACATTTGAAAAACAATAAAGTTCCTAATACCCACCTTCTCTGAACAGTTAGCTTGCTGCCCCATCCACCTCCTCCCTATACTCTGTAGTCTGTATCCATGGACTAGCCTCCTCCCTCCTGCCATGCATAGTCTGATGTGCTGCCACTGCCTTCCATTTAGCATGATGTGCCAGTCCACTCCTCCTGCCCTCCCTTGCCTAATTCTATGGCTCATCATGGACCTCCTGCTTAGCCTATGTGCATAGCTTGCTGCCCCTATTCTCCTTCCCCCTGCCCTCCGATGTCTTTGTGCATGCCCCTGCTCCATCCTTTTTGACCACCGTGTTCCATGGACCTGCCACTCCAATCTACTCTGAGTGTTCTGTTGAGCTGCCACTCCCCTCCCACCTGCCTAGCATTGTCAGATGACTGTAACCTTTCCTTGCCACCTCCACCCTGCCTGTCCACATGCCATGCCCCTATCCTCTTCCTCCTGTCCTCCAAGGTCCATTTTACTGCCACACCCTTCTGCCCTCCCTGTTCTGTTGTGCTGCAACTGCTTCTCCTGCCTGCCCCGCGTGGTCTGTTGTGAGGCCCCATCCCCTGAACTCTCTTGTCTGTGCCCAGGTCCTGACCCTCCCTTCTATCCTCCATGGTCCTTTGTGCATGCCCCTGCACCCTCCATCTTGCCCATCATAGCCATTGTGCTGCCACTAACCCTCCCGCTTGCCATGCATGGTCTTCTGTGCTGCCATGGCCCCTCCCACCTTCCCTGTGTGGTCAGCTAGCTGCCCCTGACCCCCTCCCACCTTCCCTCCATGGTCTGTGTGTATGCCATCATAGTCTCACTGTTGCTCTCCATGGTGTGTCTTGTTTCTAGTGCCCATCCTGCCTGACCTCCATGGTCATCTTGCTGCTCCTGCCCTGCCCCCTTGCCCCCAGCCCTCTGTTTCCATGTGCAGACCCCTATTCCCTCCCTCCTGGCTTGTCTGTTCCATTGTAATGACCCTGATCCGTCCCTTCTGCCCTTTAAGGTCTGCTATGCTGCAGCTTTCTCTCCCTCTGTCCATTATGGTCAGCTAGCTACCATTGCCTCTTTTCCGTTTGTTCTCTGTTTCCATGTGCATGGTCCTGTCCCATCCCTATTGCTTTCTATGGATTGTTGTGCTGCACTCCCGTCCCGCATGCCCTGTGTGGTGTATTGTGTTGCTGCAAACCATGATGCCTGCCCTGTAGGGTCAGTTTGGTGCACGTCTCTATGTCCCTCCTGTCCTCTGTTATCCGAGTCCATGTCCCTACCCCAATTCCTCCTGCCTACCATGATCCAATGTACCATGCTTGCGAACATTTTGAACTTGGTAAGAGGGCGATTTTGAAAAAAAAATGGGTATTGATTTTCCCCTTGGAGTTACATTGAAAAAGAGGAGATTGTAGTCAGGAGACAGATCAAATAAAGCCCATTTGAGCTTAAAAACATTAGACGTTTCATGGCTGAAACGGGTCTGTTGGCATGTATGGTTGTATTACCACTGCCTCTTCCTTCTGCCCACAATGGTCTACTATATTGCCACAGCCTCTCTTGCCAGTCCTGTATTGTTGGTTTGTTGCCCCTGACCCCCTTTCCACTGACCTCCATAGTCTGTTGTGCTGCCACTGCCCTTCCTGCCTGGCCAGTGTGATCAAATTGTTGCCTCTGCACTCTCCTACTGTTGCAGGGATTCTGAGTATGCTCAGAACTATGCGCAGGAAACCAGGACCTCAGAGAATTGTGGTGTACCAGAAACTCCCCTCAGAACCAAGAACCCCTTATCCGACTAGCTTAGTGTCCCTTTCGTTAGCCTAGATCTAGCTAGGCGGTCCCAATGTATAGACAACCCAGAACAAGCGACTTAGATATTCTCAGGAGTGGTGGGAATCCGAAATACCTGTTTGTACATATATATTCGTCCACAACAGAATAACAAAGACACGGTGAAAGTTTAAAGAGTTTATTTTATAAACCTCACGTCCTAAGATGCAGTACTTTGGCTAACACTAGTAGACAAATGGTCAAGATCAAGACCATCATCATTGTTACAATACCATACAAAATGAAAGGAGCAATCATAATACAAATGACAGTGGAAAACAACCACCCTCCTTTCTCTAATAACTAATAGATTATTATTATTATTATTATTAGACTAATAGAAGGTCTCTTAGGCTTGCATAGGGGACCCCATACCTTATAGATCAGCTTATAGGTATCACATCACAGGATCAGTCAAACTCTCCTGCATCAGCTCTTCTGTTCGACTGAATCTAAAACATTCTGCTCTGCGATATTAAAAGCACTTGTCCTTCAGATATGGCAGCTGCATGTATGATATGTCTAAAAAGTGGTACGATCAATCTAATCGGGGAACTACCTTTACAACGCAACTTTTACAACGCAATGCTATTACAACGCATTTTTTACAACGCAAAAGCTTTTACAACGCATGCTTTTACAACGCATGCTATTATATGGTAAGTACTTTTACAACGCATATACCATTACAACGCATTCTTTGAAAATGCCTTTACAACGCATGCATTTACAACGCAATGCTATTACAACACATGATATTATATGGTAAGTACTTTTACAACGCATATACTATTACAACGCATTTTTTAATTTTGGAATTTTTACTTAAATACATATATAAATTTAAAACAAGTGAGTAGTTTTACAAAATATTCATACTTGAGTATTTTTCTAATATAAAAGAGTATTTTTTAAGTTAATTTAATACTTGAGTATTTTTCAAAAAAGAAAGAGTATATTTTAATTTAAATTTAAAAATATAAGTGCGAGTAGTTTAACTAAATATTAATACTTGGGTATTTTTCTAATTTAAAAGAGTATTTTTAAGTTAAATTAATACTTGATTATTTTTCAAAATAGAAAAAGTATATTTTATTATAAAATTAAAAATATAAGTGTGAGTAGTTTAACAAAATATTAGTACTTGAGTATTTTTCAAATATAAAAGAGTATTAATATTAATAATAATAGAATTCTAATTTGAGGAATTAATAAATGAGTAATTTTATTTAAAATTAAATATGTAAATAAAATTTAAAAAAGGATTATTATTAAATATTAATACTAGAACAATTATTTAAAATTATTAACAGTTAATTAAAGCAAAAATTAGTTTTAAGAAAGATTAATACTAGAGTATTTTTAAGTTACTTATATAAAGTTTAATGTTTGTCTTAAAAAAGGAAGAGTACTTTTGGAGTATTATATTTAAAAATTAGAGAAATTTAAAAAAAAAATAATAATAATTAAAATTAAAAGAGTAATAAGAAATGAATTTCAGAAATAATAATACCTTAAGAAAAAATCCCAGGAAAAAAATAACTTACTTGAAAAAAAAATTCCCACGCTTTTGCATTGAAGTCTATGAGATAATTTGTCCTTCATTTATTTTGGCAGCTTCAGAATATACAACCCGCGGAACAAGAAAAGAAGAATCAGAAAGAGAAGAAAGAGCAAGTTTTGAAGGAAAAAGACAATAGAGTCGAGGTAAGGAACATATTTAGTAAATTTACAATTAAAAAGGTACATTTTTAATGAATAAATTACAATTTAAAAAATAATGACAGTAAACAAATAATCTTTTCAAAATATTTATTTATTTAAAAATCCATAAAAAAATAAACCATATTTTTATTTAATTATGCAATGCATTTAACAATTTTTAGAAAACATATAAATATTTTATTAACATTTTTAAACATTTATTTACATATTAGTTAAATAAAGTAGTCCGTTATAAATATTGATGCACGCGATGACGTAATGACGTGAGCGTCGATGTAATGCGCCATTTTGAAGAGCATCGGAGGAGGAAGCAGCAGGAAGCTGATCTGCGTCCAGGTAGGAAATATTTTCACTTTAAAATATATATTAAACCTTTAATAGTGATACATATATAGTGAGGAAAGAATAAGGAGAGGTTGCGGGAAAACTAATTGATGTTTTAAATGTTTTTAAACATGTCCACAATAATTTCATTAATGCATGCCTATGTCGGGTCGCGGAAAGTTATTTGTTCATTTAAAAAATGTATGTAACTGTTTAAAAATTAAAAGTTACTGTTCACAAAGTTTATTTCTTTACTTCGGAACTAAAAAAAGTGATTTTGAACTTCATTTCTAAGTGAAAAAAAATAGCGTACTCGTAAATTTTTGGAGAAAATGATTGAATAAAAATTGGTGATTATGCAGCAATGTGCATTTTGGATTATG
The DNA here is from genome assembly GCF_964204655.1 of Triturus cristatus. Classification (NCBI taxonomy): domain Eukaryota; kingdom Metazoa; phylum Chordata; class Amphibia; order Caudata; family Salamandridae; genus Triturus; species Triturus cristatus. The sequence continues at coordinate 69,704,673 of NC_140581.1, read as the reverse complement.
GCTTGACATGTAAAAATTAGATTGGTTTGAGTTTTGGTGATTTTTTAGGTCGGAAATTAAAAACGAAGTTTTGTGTAATTATATTAATGGCGTTCGGATGTTGAAAAATTGGTCAAATACTATGGGAAACTAAATTTGTTGACATTGGTAGTTGTGCTAGAAATGAAGATTTTGAAAAAAAAATAAAAACCCGACTTGTTTGTTTGAAAAAATGTTTAGAAAATACATTGAATGCCAATTGTAATTTGAAATTTTTTTAAATTTGAAGCAAAGCAGGAAAGTAAGTAAAAAAAAAAATTTAGAAAGAAAGAATGTTAGAAAGATTTTCCAGGTAATCTATAGCCACACACAACGAAAATTGTTGTACAATAGCCAATAGTCTCTCAGACATTTCCCTTGTTTTGACTGTTACTCGTGGGTTTAGACTACCTGCGAGTGTTTGGGCTATTCTCATTTCTTGAAAACGTTTCTCCTTCTTCAAAGTTTCCAAAAAAGAGTAGAAGTTTGGATGAGGTTTGCCAATTGTGTGGTTGAAGGAGTTATGCCATCCCTCAATGGCATTGTTTGTTTTTGCTTCTCCCTCTAAACAACTCGTGTAGCAGTTCCACCACTCCACATGGAATCGTGGCTTCCTCCTGCGACCCGATCTGCTTAGGTGTCCAATCCATGTGTCCTCGAACTAATTTAGAATGGGTGCCAATTTTTCTTCGTTACTCGTGTAATAAACAGATTCTATAATTGCAGTGTAGTACTCGTCCACACTATCGGGAGCAACAAAACAAAGTGCAGTTAATTTTTTTAGTTCAAATTGCAGTTTGCTATCACGAGAATATTCTGCAACTAGGGATGTTTTTTGTAATTTACGCCAAAATGCCTGGGAAAAATGAAAAAAACATCCCTGAATTTGGGTATCCGTGTACGTTTTATTGATCACATTGATCATGCTCAATTCAAAATCAATAATTATTTTCCGAGGACTTTGAGATGTTTTACTTTTAATCACTGATAAAAGTTCAGTGTATGTTGCAGAAGTCTTATCAGGTAGCAAACTGTATACTAAGGGAATTACACTATTGTTAATTTTGGCATGTATAGTGTAAATTTGAGTGAAAGGATGGGGTGTACTTTTAAACGTCCCATCCATCATCCAAATTTCAGTACTTTCTAACTTAGCAAGGTTACGTGGGGTACTAAAAATGAGAATTCGTTTCTGAGGGTTTTCGTTGTCATGCAGAAGGAAAGGTTCATCAGAAAAAGAAATAGAAAGATCATGTGGAATTCTAATGTCAGAGAAAGAATGTGGCTCAGATAATTGAATGTTACTTGCCTGCTTTTGTCTTTGAATAATTCTTCTCAAATTAGGAATTATAGGCATGTTACTAGCAACATGACTGGGGACATGCTGTGCAACCTCTCTTAAAATGGATCCTGTAGAATCATTGGAGGTGCTTGCAATAGCTTTCATTTCGTTCACAGTTTCTCTAATTTCTACCTCCATTGCAGAGGCAGAGTGGTTATGTTCAGTGGTTTTCACAACTAAATTATCAACAGTAACCGCTCTGCCACTGCAATGGGTAGTGTAGTATTGCACACACCTCCAATGATTTCTAGTTAAACTTATTCTTTCCTTACTATATATGTATCCTCCATGGTTTAATAAATTTTTGCCCTTCCTGGATTTAATATACTTTGCAGCTTCCAGACTAGACATTATCTGAAAAGAGAAGAGAAGAAAAACAAATTAGTCTGAAAAATTAAATGAAAAACCTAAAATATAACAGTTACACCATCCAACACTTTCCCTACTGCTGCACCTTCCTGGAGTTGGAATAGTAAATTGCACCCCTACACCATCCAACACTTTCCCTACTGCTGCACCTTCCTGGAGTTGGAATAGTAAATTACACCCCTACACCATCCAACACTTTCCCTACTGCTGCACCTTCCTGGAGTTGCATCCCGTGCCAGATTTTATTGTACTTTTAAATAAAAAAAAAAAAAAATCGCGTTGTAATGGTATGCGTTGTAATAGATTTCGTTGTAACAGCACTTTTCAGTATTTTAATAGGTTTTGCGTTGTAAATGTATTCGTTGTAAAGTAATGCGTTGTAGTAGTACTTGCGTTGTAAAAAATGCGTTGTAATGGTATGCGTTGTAATAGTATGCGTTGTAACGTCATACATCCATCTAATCACAACACTCTGTACCTTCTAGTGACCCAGACTCGTTCTTTACATGATGTACAGACCAAGGGCACATATCACTGTTAAGAATGTAAAACAACAGTTTGTTATTCTGTAAGGCAAAGTCGAGTAAGCATTTCTGAAATGAATAACACATAACAACAGTGTCGTGTGCAGCGCAGCAGAAACGACAAGCAGGCTTTCTAACAGATGTCTCGGTTATGCTAACTTAGTGTTGTAAATAGGGCGTGGCTAATCCACACTACACTACCTGCCTTCAATTTTCGGAGATCGTGCCCCTGGCCTCTGCCTCTCAACAGTATCCCAATGAACAACTAGATTGCTAACATTCTATATTTATTACAAAAGTGTGGAACGCCTGACGTCATCTTGATGTAATCAAAACTGTTATACCTAGAGTATTTCCTTTAGAAATTACATATATGAGGGGGTCTTATTTGCATCAAAATTATGGTTAGTGCTCTAAAAAACTAAAATGAGGACATATTTTCTGATTTTTCAAATAGCGATAAAGAACTTTTAAATTATTTGTAATCTTTATATTTTTTGTATCCACTTGACCACTTGATTAAATGTTGCACCTAGGGGAGAGGATGTGGTGTTACTTCCAGAGCTGCAGACTTTGCAACTGGGGAACCAGGTTGGAGTTTCTGCTTCAGCTCAACATTCTGTGATTCTGGTCAAATCAGTTAATCTCCCCATGTCTACAACCAAAATTAATTTGATCTTGTGTGATGTAACCAATTCTCATGTAAAGCACTCCAATACCTGACAAGTCTGCACTATATAGAACTGCAAATACACAAAAAATAGGTGTTTTGCACACTTCTGTCATTGGGCTACATGTGGGCTACATCTGGGTGATATTTGGGCTACATTTGGGCTCTTTTGTCTCTGGTGGCCATCTTGGGAGATTTATTTGTTAAGAAGTGTCCTAATTTCCTCATTTACTGCAGTCTCCTCAGTAGGAAATGCTTTCAGTTTTTTACTTTGGTTCCATCAAGAAGGCATTCAGATGTGTCACACATTTGTCGTAAATTCTGAATGTTAGCACTAGTTGCTCATTAGATCACTTTAGTAAAGCTACTGCTCACCAGGGAAGTCTGCTGCTGGTATTCAAAGTGCATGTTTCAGTCTGCATGTCAGAATTTTTTTATCAAATAGAAGAGGATTTGAGAAGTCATAATGAACCCTAATTTTTCTTTCTGCAGCACTAATCATAATTTCTATGGCAAAATGAACCCCTCATTTTGTTCCTTTGTAAATTAAATGTTTTAAGTGTTACCAGTTTATTCCAATCAAGATGGCTTCAGGTGTGCCATACTTTTGTCATAAGTAAGACTGTTAGCGCTCTAGTTGTTCTTTAGAACACTCTGGGAAGCTGCAGTAGAACACAAAGGAATCAACTGACAGTCTCTGCCCTTGTTGGATGTACATGTTTTACTGAGAATGTCAGACTTCATTCTCACATGACTGAGAAAGATAATGTGAATTTACAGAAAATATGCTCTCAGTTTAGCTTATAGATCACCTTCCAAACATCTGTGGGAAAAGCATGAGAAAATAGTTCTCTCAAACATGGTTCATGATATCACAGCAGAAGGCTTTTTCACATGGTAAAATCACCTTAGAACACACCACAATTCCTAAAACGAGTATGTTACCATCAACAAATGATTTATAATGTAACTAAACTCTTAAAACCTTCTATTAACTGCAATGATTTTTAATGAGGTGCAATCATGTATATTGGTCCCAAGATGGCTGCCAACACTTCTTTGATGAAGTACTGACAGCCAATCAGATCTCACGATGAGATGTGTGGTTAGGCTCCACTCAGATATATCTATCTTTTTAACTCTAATTTTTTCAGGAACTACAGAACGGATTTACACCATTTAAGCAAAAGGCACGAGTCTGAACTGAGGACTACCTCTTTGCCAAATTTGGTGTAATTCCGTTCAGCAGTTCAGGCTGCAGCTGCGTCAACAGGTCCTATGGGAAAATGCGTGGGGAAAATGTGTTTTGGTACCCCCCTTTTTTCTCGGCCCCCGCTTGATGAATCACCATGAAATTTTCAGGATAGGAGTGGACCGGAGCTGGCCAAAAGTTTGGAAAGTTTTGCGAAGATTCGTCAATCGGCGCCAACGTTAATCCAAATAGAATGTTGCGGAGAGTAGGAGAGAGCGAGTAGTAGAGAGTGACTGGTGGAGAGTGAGTAGTAGAGAGTGAGTAGTAGAATGTGAGTATAAGAGAGTGAATAGTAGAGAGTGAGTAGTAGAGAGAGTGTAGTAGAGAGGGAGTAGTAGAGTGAGTAGTAGAGAGTGAGTAGCAGAGATAGAGTAGTAGAGAGTCGTAGAGAGTGAGTAGTAGAGTAGTAGAGAGTGAGTGGTAGAGAGTAGTAGAGTGAGTAGTAGTGAGTAGTAGAGAGTGAGTAGTAGAGAGTGAGTAGTAGAGAGTGAGTAGTAGAGTAGTAGAGAGTGAGTGGTAGAGAGTAGTAGAGAGTAATATACTAAGTAGTAGAGAGTAGTAGAGAGTGAGTGGTAGAGAATAATACAGAGTAGTAGAGAGTAGTAGAGGGTGAGTAGTAGAGGGTGAGTAGTAGAGAGTAGTAGAGAGTGAGTACTAGAGAGTAGTAGTAGTAGAGTAGTAGAGAGTAGTCAGTCAGTCAGTGTCAGTCAGTCAGTGTCAGTCAGTCAGTGTCAGTCAATCAGTGTCAGTCAATCAGTGTCAGTCAATCAGTGTCAGTCAGTGTCAGTCAGTCAGTGTCAGTCAGTCAGTCAGTGTCAGTCAGTCAGTCAGTGTCAGCTAGAGCAGCTCTGCTGACCTGGTTCTCTGGCTCTAAAGCAGCTCTGCTGACCTGGTTCTCTCTCTCTAAAGCAGCTCTGCTGACCTGGTTTCTCTGGCTCTACAGCAGGTCTGCTGACCTGGTTCTCTGATCTTTATAACGGACGGGGTAACCCAATATGGTCAAGGACCTGGGTAATGTATATTACAAAAAACAGTGGTCCTGGACCTATATTTTGAATGAATTAATCAAATTGCCTCGTATTTTATGGTTCTCTGGCTCTCCAGCAGCTCTGCTGACCTAGTTCTTAGGCTACAGAGCAGCTGTGCTGATCTGGTTCTCTGGCTCTGCAACAGCTCTGCTGACCTGGTTCTCTACCTCTAGAGCAGCTCTACTGACCTGGTTCTCTCCCTCTAAAGCAGCTCTACTGACCTGGTTTCTCTGGCTCTACAGCAGCTGTGCTGACCTGGTTCTCAGGCTCTAAAGCAGCTCTGCTGACCTGGTTCGCAGGCTCTAAAGCAGCTCTGCTGACCTGGTTCTCTGGCTCTAATGCAGCTCTGCTGACCTGGTTCTCTCCCTCTAAAACAGCTCTGCTGACCTGGTTTCTCTAGCTCTGCGGCAGCTCTGCTGACCTGGTTCTTTGGCTCTACAGCAGCTCTGCTGACCTGGTTTTCTGCACTCACGAGGCACGCACCCGACTTCACAAAAATATATTTAAAAATAATCTAAGTTTATTATAAGTACAAATATATAATTTTTATGAATATCTTACATAGGGCCATATGTAGATAATTTATATTTACCGATTCATAAATACCGAATTTTACCGATTCGGTATTTATGAATCGGTAAATAGTATGTAGGTAAACATTCGGAAATTATTACAGAATCGGTAATATTCGGTATTTATGAATAGGTATTTACCGATTCGGTAATAATGCATCCCTTCCCATTCATGCCTATGGGCCTGGAGGCCCATAGGAATGAATGAGAAGCCATTCACTATTACCGATTCGGTAAATACCGAATCGGTAATAGGGGAAGCATATACATGGGTGGCAGGGTGTCACATTGACACCCTGTTGCACCCCTGAATCGTGCATGTGTGCACATGTGGCGCACAGTCTGCCACATGGCACTTTTAAATCAGCAAAATATAGCTTTTTGAAAGGTATTCGTTATTTATCACCAACCTGTAGTTGGTGGTAAATACCGACTCCTTAATACTAGAATTCACTCTTTTGAGTGCTCCCTACATATGATTTAAGGATTCGGTAATTTACCGAATCTGTATTTTACCGATTCGGTATTTTACCGATCCCTTACCGTTTCGGTAAATTATCGAATCCTTAAATCATGCCTCCTACATCTCAAATAGCTAAATACCGGTCGGTAACGGGATATTTACCGAATTTCGGCCGTTACCGACCGGTATTTAGCTACCTACATATGGTCCATAATATCTTGCCCTAATATGTATATTAAAGACACATACATATTATTTTGGAACATACATTTTGTTTTCGGGAGTCGCGCACCCAGCACGCCCCAGCACGCATATCCTTCATGAGTTTTCTAAAATGGCAGCTAGAATGTATGCACCCACCGTGATGTGTACGCTTTGAGTGCGCGACTCCGAAAAAAAATTGATTTTTTTTTTAAAGAAAATAATATAAATATATTAAAATAAAAAATGAACAAGAAAATTAATCAATATTTCAGTTTTACTTTATTTTTTTTTTAAAATTGCGTGCAATTTTCAGAAAAATATATAATGTTATTTAATGAATTAAATATTCAGAAATAAACAGTTAAAAAATGTTTTGAAAATCAGTACAAAAAATAGGTATAACTACTATCACACTTAAAAATTAGCATTTACAAATCCTTTGAAATTCACTGAAAAAAAACATAGGTTTCAGAGATGTTATAGTTAGAAGTTAGCATTTAAAAAAGCTTTGAAACTCACTGAAAAAAAACATAGGTTTCAGAGACATTATAGTGAGAAATTAGCATTTAAAAAACCTTAGAAATTCACAGAAAAACCATAGGTTTCAGGGGTGTTATAGTTAGCTGATCATTTCGCTCGTACAAAACCATAGAATTTCCTCCGTTATAGTTAGTTCTGCTAACTACAACTCGCGCGCCCGCATTGCACTGCTGATGATGTCACATATTGCATCATTCATGACATGGTCAGTGACATCACTGATGGCATCTCAAATGACATCACTGATGACATCATCCAGTGAATGTGGTTTAGTTTGAAATTTACATATGTATTACATATATACCAATCTGTATTGAAGATTGAGTGGATATATAACTGTCTGGATGGAGGATTTAGAAGCTGTCTGACTGTCTGTTTAAGTGAGTAATTAAAAGTGTCTCACTTAATACATGGATTAGTAACTAAACTATGTGAATGTGTGCATCACTGTCTCTGTTGTTGTATAACATGCTGCATGAGTTGGTCACTAACTACATGAGTGTGTACATTAGTTATTGATTAGTTGGGTGAGTATTTGTATGGGACAGTGAGTTTGTGTGTGGTTGGATGGGGTGTATGTAACTCTATGCATAGATGTGTGAATGGATGATAGACTAGGTGTATAGGTTTAACAGTGCATGTGGAAACAGTTGTTTGGGTGACTGAGTGTATTTATTTGTGTGATGGTGCGCGAATATATGTTTTAGTTGTACATCTTCAACAAAGTACAAAAATAAAAGGTATTGTATGTGAGAGTTGGTTTATATAAATACGTATGTGTAAGAGTCAGTAATTGTGAGAGGAACTATATGAATGAGTGTATAATTGTGATGGTGATTTCTTAACATATTAACTATGAGTTACTATGTGTTTGAATAAATGAGGTGTTGTTGGATAATTGTGTGAGTGAGTAAATGTAAGTGTGATTATTTTTTTTCATGAGTGAGTAGTATGACTGCATAACCAACTAAGATGACTGCTGATGTGTCAATGTCTATATATGTGTATAAGTGCATTTTATAGTGTTCTATTAATTAGTGACTGCATGTATAAATGATTCTGTTGTTGAATGGGTAGTTGTGTGTGTAGACTTAGGAATCAGTGAGTGGGTATGTAGTAACTGGGATTGGTGTGTTATGGTTTCAAATATGGTACTCTGTATTTTACAGTGAGTGATGAAAGGTTATACTAGTGTATGATGAAGTGTATCAAATTGTCATGTGGATGTCACCAGTGATGTCATCAGTGATGTCATCAGTGATGTCACTGACCATGTCATGAATGATGCAATATGTGACATCATCAGCAGTGCATTGCGGGCGCGTGAGTTATAGTTAGCAGAACTATATATAACAGAGGAATTTCTAGAAAAATAGTAGAAAGAGAGGCAGAGAGAGAGGTAGAGCGAGAGGTAGCACGAGAGGTAGCACGAGAGGTAGCGCGAGAGGTAGCGCGAGAGGTAGCGCGAGAGGTAGCGCGAGAGGTAGAGCGAGAGGTAGAGCGAGAGGTAGCACGAGAGGTAGCACGAGAGGTAGCACAAGAGGTAAGAGTTAGAGAGTAGTAGAGAGTGAGTAGTAGAGAGTAGTAGAGAGTGAATAGTAGAGAGTAGTAGAGAGTGAGTAGTAGAGAGTAGTAGAGAGTAGATGAGAGTAGTAGAGAGTGAGTAGTAGAGAGTGAGTAGTAGAGAGTGAGTAGTAGAGAGAGTAGTAGAGAGAGTAGTAGAGAGAGTAGTAGAGAGAGTAGTAGACAGTGAGTAGAGAGTAGTAGAGAGAGTAGTAGAGAGAGTAGTAGACAGTGAGTAGAGAGTAGTAGAGAGTAGTAGAGAGTGAGTAGTAGAGAGTAGTAAAGAGTGAGTAGAGTGAGTAGAGAATGAGTAGACAGTGAGTAGAGAGTGAGTAGAGAGAAGTAGAGAGAGAGTAGTAGAGAGTAGTAGGGAGAGAGTAGTAGAGTAATTAGTAGAGAGTGATTAGTAGAGAGTAAGTAGTAGAGAGTGAGTAGTAGAGAGTGAGTAGTAGAGAGTGAGTAGTAGAGAGTGAGTAGTAGAGAGTAAGTAGAGAGTAGAGAGTAGTAGAGAGTGAGTAGTAGAGAGTGAGTAGAGAGTAGTAGAGAGTAGTAGAGAGTAGCAGAGAGTAGCAGAGAGTAGTAGAGAGTAGTAGAGAGTAGTAGAGTGTGATTAGTAGAGAATAGTAGAGAGTGGTAGAGAGTGAGTAGAGTGAGTAGAGGTAGTAGTAGAGAGTAGTAGAGAGTAGTAGAGTGAATAGAGATTGAGTAGAGTCGTAGAGAGTAGAAGAGAGTAGTAGTAGAGAGTAGTAGAGAGTGATTAGTAGAGACTACACTAGTAGAGAGTAGACTAGTAGAGACTGAGTAGTAGAGAGCGAGTAGTAAAGTGTAGTAAAGAGTAGTAGAGTAGTAGAGAGTAGTAGAGAGTGAGTAGTAGAGTAATAGAGAGTGAGTAGTAGAGAGTGAGTAGTAGAGAGTAGAGAGTGAGTAGAGAGTGAGTAGAGAGTGAGTAGAGAGTAGTAGAGAGTAGTAGAGATTGATTAGTAGAGAGTAGAATAGTAGAGAGTAGAATAGTAGAGAGTGAGCAGTAGAGAGTGAGCAGTAGAGATTGACTAGTAGAGAATAGTAGAGAGTAGTAGAGTGTAGTAGAGGGTAGTATAGAGTGATTAGTAGAGAGTACTAGATTGAGTAGTGGAGTAGTAGAGAGTGAGTAATAGAGAGTGAGTAGTAGAGAGTAGTGGAGAGTGAGTAGAGAGTAGTAGAGTGACATTGTCTCACACACACAGTCTCACACACGCAGTCTCACACACACGCAGTCTCTCACCTACGCAGTCACACACACGCAGTCTCACACACACGCAGTCTCACACACACGCAGTCTCACACACACGCAGTCTCACACACGCAGTCTCACACACACGCAGTCTCACACACACGCAGTCTCACACACACACACACAATGTCACACACGAAACAGGGAAGAGCAGACTCAAAACCAAATGTGGAGACTATGAACATCCAAGGATGGTCGTGCAGCCAGAGGCAACACCTGTGGAGGTCCATCAACAGCCAAGGACAGCCAGCAACAGGTAATATATGTGGAGCCAAAAGTAGGCATCTTCTGTGAACAGAGAATTTAAGTTACGGGAGAGTCAGCCAAACATACATAACAATGACAAACTTTTACACCTCACTAACATGCGGATTACATTTAAATTAACAGTCTCTGCACAAAGTAAATGTAAAAAAAAAAAAACTGGCTAAAATCTGCAACAATGGCCAGTTTCTTTCTGTGTGCCCATTTCCCCCCACCCGCTTTCGATTTGCACCAAACAGTGCTGGTAAAGAGAATGTACAACCCTCAGCAAAGATGGCTGATCCGACCAATTCACTACATGAAAGGACACAGGCAGTCAGGGTATCCACCGTAAAACATATGGGTGAAAAGCGACAACCTCAAAAGGGAAAAGACCCTCATTGAGGCCTTTGGTACCAGGCCCCACGCTTGGCATCGTCCCTAGGAAATGAGGAACTTGCTCAGTTACAAAGCAGGCCTGTGTAAGCCTCGTGCTACCCAGACTTCCCCCTAACAGCTGCAGCAACCAAGCATCTTTGCACACACTTAATGATCTCTAGTATCACTGACTGCAAGGTGAGGGGGAATATACTATTACTGCCAAGCAGAGACTTGGGGAATGTGACATCCTTCAACATAGCCAGGTGGACCTTGGGGAGACAGGTGACCCTAGTAACACAGCCAGGCCAATGTTGGGGAAAGTGAAGGGAACAATTGACTACATCATCATGACTTCAAAAGAAATCACAACAGATAAAACAATTTGTTTACGCACAACAGTTCCCATAATCCAGATTGAAGGTAAAACACATTCTAGCCACACAACACTGTTAAGCCTAACTTAATTAACACAACCTTGTTAGAGACCCGGGAGGAACGCAAATTTACTTTAAAAAAAAATATCCTTAAGATTGGTTTGCAACACAGCTCTAAACACATAAGAACCAACCTTCATTTTTTGACTTTATTATATTTATAACATGTTTTTGCTTTGACAAAACTCAAATAAATAATACAGTTGCCCTAACCATTTATCTGTCTCTTCGTATATTTGGGCACACTGCCCTGAATTTGCTTCATTGTGACTTAGGATGACAATTTATTGTTAAACACAAGTTAACAATCACACACTCAACTGCACGGTATTGGACCACATGAGGATACACACAAGTCGGTATTGTTCTGACTCCTTCCTGTGCAATGTTTGAGGTCTACTTTGGCCTGCCCTCTGTGCCTATAAGTAGATGATGGTTATGAGCTGTGTTTCCAGTGTTGTGTTTTGCTGGTGTTGGTCTTCTGAGGCCATGTATGGTTTCGCAGTGGAATGTGAACAGCACATCCGGATCTGTGCTTGCCTATCTCTATCGTCCACAGTGAGGAAGGAGCCGCCAGGAGGAGGAGGAGGAGGAGGAGGAGGAGAAGGAGGAGGAGGAGGAGGAGGAGGAGGAGGAGGAGGGAGGCCTGGTCTGCAGCCAATAAAGGATAATGAGATACGGGGAGGTGAAAGATTGCAATTGTATGAGATGAAGAGTGTAAAGCCTCGTCAGGGGCAAGCTTCACCTGTATCCTTCCTGCCCACCACGTGTGATGAAAAAACGGGACTGGAAGCTAATGCACAATGGTCTTAAACTTATAGTTTGTTTGTTTTAGTCAAAATGTGGAGGTTTGCAGGTAGGGAGAAAAAAAGTTGATAGAGGAGTAGAATCTTGCACCCCCACCTTTTTAGGAAACATACTTCACCTCACCAGGGTCCTACACCCCCCAACCCGCTCCCCAAAGTGCCTCTTCCCCAAGAAACGTAATCAATTATAGGGAAGTACGCACAGGTCCGGCGGCTCCCCATCACACTAGCGGCGCCCCCCTTGCCAGCACTTCTCTGCCCACGGCCGCCTCCTCCCCATCCTCACCTGTTGCTTCTCGTTATCCACTGGATGCCACCGGAAACGCTGCTAAGCCTGGCCCTGTGCGGCAGCGACACCAGCGCGAAAAGTTGCAGCAACCGTGCGCTCCCCTCCCCGGAGCACCGCGCAGAGGAAAGAGAAAAGTACTGCTGGGCTGAGGGAGAAGCAAACTCTTCCCGGGCCACCTCTTAGCAACCATGACGGTCGCAGTCTCCTAAGAGACGAATCCGGGCTGGCCCTGCCGCATCCACCACCAAGATTGCCGCTGCCCGCGTCCCGTGCAGGGGGACATCAGCAGGGCAGCCTTCTAGTGGCTGCCCGTCGGAGCCCCCCCCCCTTTTGCTCCGCCTCGCTTGAGGCCGCACCTCGGGGAGGGGAGGCACCCAATGGGACTGGCTGGGGGAGGCGTGCCACCAGGGAGGGCGAGGCTAGCACCCCCTTTTTAGGGTTAACACCTTCTGAAATGAGCATGACCAGAGATGTGCTGCTCTCCACTGAAATTTGACAGGTTAATGGGCAAGGCTAGCGGAAAAAGCCAGATGTATTGTCATCATTTAGGGCGGACGTGACCCAGGTATTGGCAAGATAGAGACACTGCCAACTATGAAGATATGAACAAAATCATAACTGGGGCTCACAACAGATTATTTGATGAAATAAGAAGTTTCATTTTCAAGCCACGATGTCGGTGCAACGATTTACCTATAGCACAGCAACACCGGTATAACAAGGACTGTAGGCAAACCTATTAACTCCTTCAGCAGCAATAAAGTCCAAAAGCTAGCTTCTATTCAACAAGCAAGGAAATTGGATACGCTGTCGCAGTGGAGAGTAAGAAAAGATTGGAATAAACCGCGGGACTTGTATAAGACTCTATTGTCCAATTTAATGTAACTTAATTTGCAAGTAGAAAGGCTAAAACGAGGAGATGTTGCTAAGATATGGGTTAGTTTGTAGTAAACAATAGGATAATAAGATGTGAAAGGAAGAAAATTGAGATACCCGTGATGTCAGCTTGTGTTTATATACGTAGGTAAAGTGGTTAACTCACACGTTACCTTCACCCTGCTTATTGTGCTGTAGCTGTTGGGAACACAATTCCAAGCCAGGAAGGCACCTAATTTGGCCAATTGAAAAATCTTAATAGGATTGCAGGTCCATACGCGCCTATTTCACCAATGCCTTGTTACCCATGCCATATTTTCCAGCCTGAGAAACAGATTTAGGTGTTGCTCTTCTCGCTCAGCCTTTCCTTGGAGCCAGGGAGGTGGGAAACGTTCACAAATGTGGGTCCTCGAGCTGAGAGATGTATCCTTCGGCAGCTCAGTCAGTCATATTGGCTTTATCCGGAGTCATGATAAAAGCCGTCCATTTAGCAGTTACGTTAAAATGTTTTGCCCTGCTAAGAAATCATGCAATCCTCTCAGCAGCAGCAGCAATTCAGGAACCATGACGCTATCTATACATCGCCTTTGTAGACAAAGTGGAAATTAAAACCTTCTTCGTGCTAGGATATGAAGGGAATCGATGGGTTGACGAATTCAGCTATGGTTCAGTTCTGGCTCCATATGTAGGTGCTAGATCTTCCCATAATTACGTTATCTGCAGTGGCATCGCTAAGAAAGTTACGAACACCAGTAACGTCTAAGCTGAACGGCAGTGGGGCCACAAGACATCCTTTGTTAGTCTGCCCTGGGCTTCTGAGTAATGCTGCAAATTAATGCCGTCATTTACGGGTTACAGAACAGGACCCATAATTTAGCCCACTAAAAGCTGGCTCGCAGGGGCAGGGCACCTATAACAGCGAAGGGAGGAAGGGGGGCTCTGGCAGCGACGAAAGCCTCCCCAGAGCTGTGGCGGAGTTACAGGGCAATCTGGAGGCAGAAGGGTACAGTAAGGGTACCTCTGCGACAGGCGGTACAGTAACGGTACCCCTGTCCGGCACAGTAAGGGTGCCAGAGCCAAGGTCCGGGAGCCAAAGGAGGTTCTGCGAAGACCGTGACGGCGCCCCGTTAGTCCTTCGGGTGGTTGGGGGGCCTGACCAACCGGGGGTGTGCCACAACACGCTCCGCCCCCATCAAAAGGGGCGGGAGTATGCGACAGATCACGTGATCCAAAGTATGATCTGAAAATATGTGCCGCACTGCAGGGCATCGAACCACCGTGCGTGCTGGCTCGACAGGCGGGCGGAGCAGCGAGGGGCTGCTTGCCCTGGATCGCCCGTAAGATAACCCACTTATCGTCATACTTATGTTGTATGAAATAAACCTGCAGCAGTTCTTCACCCACAATGAAAGTGTCAGTGTAATCTATGGGTGACGTCTGTGCATGCGTGTTGAGTGGAGCGGATGACGGTGTGGTCACTATGCCGCTGCCCGCGTCCCGCGCAGGGGGACATCAGCAGGGCAGCCTTCTAGTGGCCGCCCGTCGGAGCCCCCCCCCCCCCTTTTGCTCCGCCTTGCTTGAGGCCGCACCTCAGGGAGGGGAGGCACCCAATGGGACTGGCTGGGGGAGGCGTGCCACCAGGGAGGGCGAGGCTAGCACCCCCTTTTTAGGCGCCTCACCCCCTCTGATCTTCCTCTGCTTCCTGCGCCGCTCCTCCCTGCCACGCGCTTTCCCACCCTTTCCTCTTACCCTGCGCAGCGGAGGTAGCGCGCTATTGGAATGTTTTTAATGTTTTTTTCTTGCGTTGCAGGCGGAGTTACAGGGCGATCTGGAGGCAGAAGGGTACAGTAAGGGTACCTCTGCGACAGGCGGTACAGTAAGGGTACCCCTGTCCGGCACAGTAAGGGTGCCCGAGCCAAGGTCCGGGAGCCAAAGGAGGTTCTGCGAAGACCGCGACGGCGCCCCGTTAGTCCTTCGGGTGGTTGGGGGGCCTGACCAACCGGGGGTGTGCCACAACACGCTCCGCCCCCATCAAAAGGGGCGGGAGTATGCGACAGATCACGTGATCCAAAGGATGATCTGAAAATATGTGCCGCACTGCAGGGCATCGACCCACCGTGCGTGCTGGCTCGACAGGCGGGCGGAGCAGCGAGGGGCTGCTTGCCCTGGATCACCCGTAAGATAACCCACTTATCGTCATACTTATGTTGTATGAAATAAACCTGCAGCAGTTCTTCACCCACAATGAAAGTGTCAGTGTAATCTATGGGTGACGTCTGTGCATGCGTGTTGAGTGGAGCGGATGACGGTGTGGTCACTAGATGCACAGGAGGGGCAGAGGCCACAGACTTCAGTACAGCCCTCACCCCCAAAAGTAACCACACGCCGTGCAAAGGGGAGCCGCCCGCTGCTTAATTAAAGGGGGGTGGGGCGAAAGTTAATGAAACAGCTCCCTCCCGGACACCAAAACGCACGATGCAGAAACTGATGAAAAGTGGACCGGAGAAGGCAGCTCAACTTGACGCAGGCAGCGTAGGCAGAGCAAAAGGCATTCGCGGTCATGAAAGTGGAGGAGGACCGGTCTTTCCGTTCGCCGCAAACGATCTCCTTTCTTTATGGGGTCATGTGTTTGAAACAAATGGCCCCATAAAGGTAAGAAACGTTTTGCGACGCACTGAAGGCAGATGAGCCAGTCCACGTGGGATGGCTCAACAAGCCAAATGTGAAAGTCACAAAGAGCTCTTTCCCAAGAGCATAACCGGTGACACCGGCCAATGGGAAAGAGGGGTGGGGCTTAAAGCCCTTTACAGAAAATACCCAAAAACAATTTAGGCCCATATGTTTTAGGCAAAAGAAACATGCCTATGCATACAAATAAATCCATTACTTACTGGTAAATGTCATTATACGAATTAAGGTTCTCCTCGTCCTAGTCTTTACTGTATGAAGCCGTCTCACCTCCAGATAGGCCCTTCTACATTCTAGTCTGTTTTTTATTTCTATATCCAATAAAGGCTACTCCCTCCCTCCACAATGCTTGCTAGTGACTAGACCAGGCAAAGCTAACAGCAAGGGGAGAGGGGAGCACATGACTGGGACAAGAAGAACCATAATCGGGATAATGAAGGATTCATTACCCCACATATGACCTCCTCATCCCAGGCATTACTGTATGAGGATTTTACAAGCAAAAAAGAACATGCTTGACACCATAGTAAGCAAACAACGATTTCTAACCCATACTCATTTCATTGCTGCCTTCACAATGGCGACAGAAAAACTCTCCACAAAAGAGTGTGGCACATAAAAACTATAGTGCTTATCAAAGGTGTGATGAGACTGCCATGTGTCTGCCCTGCAAATCTCGTTTATTATCGGCAGCCTGACAAATCTCCCCCTGGACAACTGGAGCAAAAGCGTGAACCAAAGGCGACAAGGCCAAAATGGGCCACCATGATCACTGGTATGTCTCCAGCTGAAACGTCTGCAGCACCCTGGGAAGGAGGGGAATTAGAGGGACCATATACAGAAGACCAGAGGGCCAAGGGATTGGGAGAGCATCTACTGCCTAAGCTTGATGACAAACCAATGCCAAACAAAACATTGGAAGAAGGGCATTGTGGGAAGATGAAAACAACTGATCCATACTTCCCAGAAGAGGTGCCATACTTCCTGAAATACCAGATAAGAAAGATGGTAAGGAACTGGGAAGGGCAGATTGTGACTCAGACTGTCAACATGAAAATTGAGCTGTCTCTGAATATAGATTGCCTTCATGGCAATGAGATAGATCACTGCCAAATAGCAAATCACATTGTCCAGCGTGGCTCTTGATTGTCACCATGGACCATCAGATTTGCCTCCTGCAACTGTGAATGAATAAACTGATTCACTTCTCAAATTGCCACAATCGCCCTCAAATTGGATGAATGACCTTTGCCCCTCAATAACCATTGACCCTTTGCTTCGAGAGCCCCTAGGCTTACCCCCAACCCCATAGACTGACATCTGACGTCCCATCTCCCTGCTTCCGTTCCCAGCAAAGGTCATCGAGAAGATAGTAAACACACAGCTCACCCGTCACCTCGAAGACAACAACATCCGGGACCCGTCCCAATCAGGATTACACAGCAACCACATCACCGAGACCGCTGCCATCGCCGCCACAGACAACATCAGGATCCTGCTAGACAACGGCGAGATGGCGGCCCTCATCCTCCTGGACCTCTCCACCGCCTTTGACACCATCTGCCACCGCACTCTACGCACACGCCTCCACGACGCCGGGATCCAAGAGAAGGCCCTGGACTGGACCTCCTCCTTCCTCTCCGCCAGAACTCAAAGAGTCCGCCTCCGCCCGTTCTGATCTGATGCCTCCAAGATCATCTGCGGCGTCCCTCAAGGATCCTCCCTTAGCCCGACGCTGTTCAACGTCTACATGGCTCCACTAGCACACATCACCCGACAACACGACCTCAACATAATCACCTATGCCTATGACACTCAGCTGATCCTCTCCCTCACCAAGGACCCCCTCAACGGCAAATCCATCCTCCACCTGGGAATGAAGGCCATCGCAGACTGGATAGAGGACAGCTGCCTCAAACTGAACACAGACAAGACAGAAATCCTCATCCTCGGGTCCAACCCCTCCTCTTGGGACGACTCCTGGTGGCCTACGTCACTGGGATCCCACCGGCACCCACCGACCACGCACGCAACTTGGGAGTCATCCTCGACTTGAAACTCTCCATGACCAAACAAGTCAACGCAGTCTCCTCCACCTGCTTCAACACCCTCCGCATGCTCCGCAAGATCTACAGATGGATCCTGACAAACACGAGGAAAACAGTCACCCAGGCCCTAGTCAGCAGCAGACTCGACTACGGAAACACCCTCTACGCCGGAGCCTCGTCCAAGCTCATCAACAGACTACAGAGAATCCAGAACGCCTCTGCACGCCTGATCCTCGACGTCCCGCGCTGCGACCACATCACCCCCCACCTGAGGAACCTGCCCTGGCTCCCAGTCGACAAAAGAATCTCCTTCAAACTCCTGATCAACGTACACAAGGCTCTCCACAAAACCGGCCCAGCCTATCTCAACAGTCGGCTCTCCTTCTACATACCCAACAGGAAACTCCGCTCTGCTGACCACGCCCTGGCCACAGTCCCACGCATCTAGAGAACTACGGCCGGAGGCAGATCCTTCTCCCACCAAGCCACCAGGACCTGGAACACCCTCCCCCTCAACCTGCGACAAACCAAAGACTTTCTGACTCAAGACCTGGCTCTTCGACCAATAGCAGCAGCATCCCCCCCAGCGCCTTGAAACCCTAACGGGTATGTAGTGTGCTTTACAAATTATTGATTGATTGATTGACGTCAGCAACATTGGAGAAGGGAGTTGAAATGGAATGGGAATTTGCAACCACCAGGTCAATTACTGAACAAGAGTGGAACCTGAAATTTGTAATTGTCGAGGGATCGATTTCAATAAGTCAAGAAATGATGGATGAAAGGCTTGAGATGCAAACAAACCCAGGGTACCACTGCAGTCATGGGCCTCCATCAGACCCTGAACCTTCAACCAGTTTCTGGGTGGAGCTGATGCCCAGGACATCAGTGCTCTTGTAGTGTCTAGATCCTTGAATGGTATAAAAACTGCTACCTTCACAGTATTGAAAATCACTCCAATGAACTGCTGCCGTTGAACAGGGGTCAAGTGGAATTTTGAAAAAATAAATTTCAGTTTGTACCCAATTGTTGAAGTAAAGCAATGGAAGATTCCAATGCTGCTTGTGCCTTAGGAAGAGAGGAAGCAAAACATTGACAATTATCGAGGTAAGGGAATATTAAAAACTAGTGAAGTTGAAAAACCCCCGCAAGTGGAGAAAATACCTTGGTGGAAAACGGAGGAACCATTGATAGACTGAACTGCAACACCTGGAATTGATAATGTACCACTTTTACTGCAAATGTCAGGAATTTTTGGTAGTTGGAGTAAAGTAGGATGTAACAATAGGATTCTTTTAAATCTACAATTGACAATAAATCGCCATGCTGGATGAAGGGAATGATGTATTATAGAGTGATCATCCAGAATGGTTCCACCTTTACATACTTGTTCATTGACTATATGGTTTGTAGACGAGGAAGAAAATAGAGTAAAATCCTTTCATCCAGTCGGGTGTCAGTACTGGCACAAGTGCCCTTTTTAGGAGCCCCTTCTCCACTCCTGTTAACATGACATCATTTGTATTCATGTCTTTTGATGTTGTAACTCAAAATAGGAATTGATACCCTTGGTGGCTGATGGAGAGAGCCCATTGATCTATTATGTGTTAGAGCCACTGGAGAACTGATGCCCGACCCAGACCTCAGTATACTCACTTCTGGCGGCTTCCCTGGGTGCCCTGACCCTGTGGCCAGCAAACGCGACTCCCCGATCAAGAGTCCGGCCTTGAAAGGGACATGAATTGGCCCTGGGAATTTGAAAATTGTGCTTTTGAAAATAGGACTTCTTTCTATGAAACGACTGAAAAGGCTTCAGAGTTTTCTTTTTTTCTGCAGATCTCTGGACAATAGAGAATAAACTATTTTAACAGTTTTGGTCCCTTAAAAGACAGAGTGTGTATTAGAGGTTTCTGAGCTGCATCCATATGATAAGGCTTTGTCCACAGGGATCTGCAACCTGCAGCAGTTGCCCCTGATGTGGATGAAAAGGGTAGCAAAAGTGGCATCAGAGAGGTACTGAACCAATACCTCCAGCAGAGCCAAAAAAGGGATTGGATCTCACTGGTCTTGGGGAAAGAAAAACAGTTTCACAAATCCTTATGTAGTAACTGGGAAGCAAATGCAGAATATTTGCTGGCACATATCCCGAAAATGGAAGCTGAGTAAGCTCTCTTGGGAGCAGCCTCTACCTTCTTTTCAATAGGATCAGAAAGTGTTGCATCCTCAGAGGACAAGGAAAAAGAGGAAGCCATGTATACCAACAAGGAATTTGCAGATACTGATCATCAAATTGTACAATATGATACCTCTTGTTCACAAAATGAGGAATACTCTGTTATCAATATTCTTACATTCTTTTGCAATAGTGTCACACATTGAAAACAACAGGAAGTAAGCAGTGCTAAGAGCACCACTTGTATTTAAAGCTGTTACATAGCAACCAAGTCTCAGAAACCCCTAGACTGGGCTGCATAAAAACAGTGTTCCTCCTCCCTGCAGCCGTATGACCTTGGAAGCACCCCCACCGTGCCCAAGTGCTGACTCTCATCACAGCAGTCAAGTGACCCACCTCAGACCGCACACCATGCTTCCCACCCCAGCCAAGCACATCCACTGGAAAGCCGGCCCCTGGCAGCATACGGTAAGTGTGTTATGTCAATTTAAAACCCAAAAATCAATAAAAATATTACTGAGATGAGGAGCTCCTATGAGGGGGTAATTCTCCTCTCAATTTAAGAAGATGTCAATTTCTACCACTGAAGTCCCTAGACCAGCTAAGAAGGCCAATTGTCTTCAGAGCAAAGATGTGAGATATGATTTGAAATACATAAAACAAACTGTAGAAAAAGACACAACCACTTCTTGATAAATTTAAGATACTTTTAGCAACCCCATGCCACGCCTCTCATAAGGAGCGAAGTCACACAAGCTTCACAAATGATCTCTCTGACAAACTTGTTGTATTTGATTTTAGGTTGTATGATTGCTGTAAGTATTGCTCATTTTATTCCGTGTTTTGAGGTCCTACTGAAATGAGCAGCAGATTTGATTGAGAAAAATATTTTGATTTTGGAACCTGAAATGGCATTACACTTTTGTTTCCTAGAAGAATTGTGTTCAACTTAATTCCATTCACAAAACAGAATTTTTTTTGACTCATCATAGGGCGTTCTGAAGTTTATGGCAGGCAGGTTCCTGTGAAGACAGTTTGGATTTCAGAAGACAGGGCACTCCTGGGAACTTCTAGTGCAACTGACGACAGCCAGGAGAGTTACAAAGACCCCTGGGAGGCCAAGGTCAGTGTGCATGTGGGAGAACAGGAGGCAATTATGAATAGCGAACACATTCCATCAGTATGTCGTCATTATCTGTACGAGTAGTTATGGTGCCATCCATCCTCAGTCCTGTCAGTGCCTCCTCCACGCCTCTCTCTCCTAAGGTGTCATGCTATGTCCCTCCAGGTTTCTCACCCTTCTTATACTGTCCAACCAGCACATATTCCCACAGATGTGTGACTTCCCTCTATGCTAGATCCATGCATTTTGCAGGAGGTGATTCTGCTCACATAGGCGAGTGTGTAGCAGTTAGGAGGCAATTATTTTTCTAGTTGTGTTTGGTCAGTCTGCCTACCTGTCAGGTGTATTTACCAGTGGGGGCTCGCAGTGGGAGTGCTGTGTGTGGTGTGGCAGGGTGGAGATGGGCAGGGTGGGGGTAGTGGAGTCTGACATACGACGGCCATGAGTAAAGTAAGTAAATAAATAAATAAAACTATTTACCTTGCACTTGCTGCATCGCCGAGTTGGCGATCAGCGAGCGCAAGCAGCATTTTGAAACATGTAGATTTTCCCATCCAGATCCAATTTCACTCAGTCTGAATAGAGCATAGAGTGTTCAATGTTAGGTCCACATAGTGTTTGTTTAATTTAAGCAAGTTTGCAGAGCATCTTCTGTACCAAAACTGTAAAGACAGGAAAGTAAAGATAGAAGAGTCCTTATGGTGTAGTGGCCCTTTCTCTTAGGCCAGCTGCAGTGCAATTTATTGTTTGCAGAATCTTAGTGGCCAAGCAATGGCACACCACGCAACATAATGGAGCTACCACTTCCTCCAAATCAATCAATGCAGAGTGCCGAAATGATCTTTCTGGAAGACTTTAATTTTCATTGGGAAATCAATAAATTCTCCGCTGTAAACCACCTTGGCCCCTGTCTTACACATCTTGAAACCAGCACATGCTAAAGGAGCCATATTAGACTTGACAATCTCAAAAGATAACCTTCTCGTACCAGTAGAATGGTCTGATCATTTCCTCCTCCCTTTCTCTCTATGACTCTCGCACTCCATGACCCTGGGCCAATCATGGATTCATGACACTAAGAACATTGATGTCAGCATTCTCAAGGACAATACACAGATCACTTGACCATCTATCAGCCTAGCCATGAATATCAATGACATCTGTACATTTGTTTACCTGCCTTTCAGATCTACTTGATAAGGTTGCTCCTCTCCTGAGGAAAAATAAAGGACTCATGTCACCCTTCACCTTTAACCTCACATGCCTCCTTACCACCAGATCACCTTCCAAAAAGCATATTTTCTGTGAAAAATCAAACCTCTTCAGATATCTCCTTGACTCAGCTAAGAGCTGATCTAAACAACTTTTTGATCTAGTCAAAGTCGGCAACTATCTCTCTGCTCCCATGTTCACTGCACTTGTCGACGCATTCTCGAAAGCAGAAGAATTCATCCGATTCTTTGACACCAAAATAAAATGACTTTGGTGGCAAGATGATCATCCTTATCTTACTACTCTGTGCAAAACAAAAGAACACTTGGCAGCTATTTGACAGAATTACTAAGGAAGACTTACTGAAGATTATCTTGAAAACAAAACTATTGAATCAACTATGGACCCTATCCATTCCTGGGTAACATAGCCAAAGACCTTTAGGCGCACACACACATGCTCCTCTACTGGACAATATTGGTAAGTCTTTCACTCAGTCAAGGAATATTTCCTGACTGCCTGAAGACAGGTCAAGCCAAATCCCACTTCTCAAAGAACCCTCTGAAGATGTGAGCGATCTCAACAATGTTTGCCCTGTTTCCAACCTCCTTTTCATGGCAAAAATCATTGAGAGATGCATTGCTGATCAACTTACCCATCGCATCAGAGACAACAAACTCCTGGCTGAATACAAATCAGGCTTCAGCCATTGCTGCAGCTCTGAAACAGCACTGCTTCAGGTGTTTGATGATGTTTCTGCTGATTCTTCTTGACCTATCATCAGCCTTGGATACAGTCAACCATTATATGCTCCTTCACACATTCAAACATAGAATGACATTGATGGCACTGTCCTTAAATAGTTTTACTCATTCCTCACAGACAGGTCACAGACATAAAAAATTGATAATTGTTTCTCAGTATAAATGGCTGTAGAACAAGGAGTGCCTTAGGGATCGATCATGGATGTGGCCGTATTCAATCTTTATATTGATCCCCTTGAAGCTGTGCTGAGAAAGTTCATTGTAAAGCACTCTAGTATCTCTCTGGTATGTCTAAGCTATATAAAAATACATAGATAAATAAATTATTGGTCGAGGTGGTTTGCCAGGTGGTAGGAGTGGGCCCAAGGCTCTGAGATCTCTGTCTGCCGAGACTAAAGCTGCTGTGGCCAAATAAATAAATAAGCACAGACTCTTTTTCACCTTTTGCCTTCTGTGCTTCTGTTTTCATTTATTTTACCCTTTGTGCTTTTGTTTTCCTTTCTTTGCATGTTTTACCTCAGTTCTTCAGCTTTTTCCACGCTTTTTGTCAGTTTTTCCACCTTTCAATCTGCTCTAATGTGCTCTGTGTCCTCGTATTTCCACTTACTGCCTTGTACTTTTTTCTCCCTCTTGCCTTTCTGCCACTTTTTGTTCTCAGAACACTGCACTCATCTGCTCCTTCCTTCCAGATACTTCTCACCTCCTGTGTTCTCCTACCATCCACACTTGACCCCCCAGCCCCAACCACTGCACCCGAGATCTTCTTTACCCTTTCGGAACTTAAGAACCAATGGCGGACCTCAGATCCTGCACCTTTTTCCACATTAAGTAAAGTGAGGTCCTGTGCACTGCAATTCCTGTACCTGCTGTTTATTGGTACCACTGCGTCACATTGAGTGGAATGGTGCACCAGGAGGATATATCTCTTTCCTATAAGATTCAAGATGAGGTATCTGATAGTCTATCGGATTCCTGTGGAGGGCGATTTCATTTTCGCAGGCGGACTTGATTGGAGCACATTCCCCATGGACTACAGATATTTGGAAATTAATTGAAGGACAATTCTGATACTTATACCAAGACATTTATATGCCCTGAAGAAGTTCAGAAAATCTTTTTTTCCTGAATGAAATGCATTGGCTGAATGATGCTGATGTGTAAATATATGTTTCATGGAAGAAAATAAAGGATTGAATCCATTTCTGCAAAGATACATTGTCTTGAATCTTATTTGAAAGAGATATACCCTCCTGGTTCACCATTCCACTCAAAGTAGCACCCTCCTGGATCTTGTTAATGATGTCCTCATGCAGTGAGCATGCTGCTCGTGCCTATTTTGAGACTCCATTCACCTGTCTACAACTAATAAATGTATCAATTTATCTTCATTCATCTAAAAAGAAAAAAAAGTTAATTAGCCACTGAGCCATCAGTCTTATGATTATTCTCACTACCTATTTTCATTCACTGTTTTTAAATCTTATAGCAGCTATCCTGGACACCCAACCCAGGTATTCCGTATTCCATTTCCAGCTCCATATGGAGTTAGAGATAATGTACCATAGTTGCACTATTCATCATGTGGTCACTATTTTTCTAGAAGAAATACATTTTTGTACTACTTTTATCCTTTCTGTGCACCAGTCACCATGGGCCTTTCCATTTCCTAAATTCTGAAGTGCAGTATCACTATATACAGGATTTTGTTTCTTCTTTTGCAGGTCTTCCTAGTGGTAACATGTGCCACGGATGAATAGAAAATCACTTTTTTAGTTCCTTATGTTTTTGTATTTTGTGGTGAAGGCCTGACACTTGGGCCAATCAACCTAAGCACTTTTTTATCATCCTTTCTTAGTTAGAACAGGAACTTATTGTCAAGAATAATGGGTCTGAACTAATACTATATCTTTTTGGGTTGTAACTTTCCCGATAAAGGCGCTTGGCACAGATACACGCATAGGTCTCTTGAAAATGTATCAATAATCTAAAGCCACATGTTCTGTCCTATCATGATCATGTTTGTGTGACATTATGAGTAGTTGAAGGGTCTATCATAAATTATGCTATTGGATTGAACTGAACTCCATGTGGAACAATTAGGTATATGACAATACCAACAATCTCGCTACATTCTTGATGTATCGTTATTTGAATAGGTAACTGTATGGATATTTGTTTGCTATCTTTTCAGTTGATGTTACATTGTAAATTAATCATTTTTAGGGTCACATATATCAAGATTAGCACTAGCGATTACCTAATTGCAATTTTCTGTGAATCACAATTAGGTAAATCGCTATTCCTAATGTATGAAACTCCAAGAGATTTATTTAGCGATTCCAAGGGGTGGCAAATCGGCCAAGCTCATTAATATTAATGAGGTAGGTCACAATGTGCTGCCCAGTAGGAATCGCTAAATTCAGGGGATGGTGGCCTGCTAGGGTCAGCAGACCACCATGTCCGTGATTGCTTTTCAATAAAGCAATCTTTTTTTTTAAAATGCAGCCCGTCACTCTTAAAGGAAAAAAGGTGGCGTTTAAAAGAAAAAAATAAAAGGTTGTCTTTTCTTTTTTGAAGAGCAAGCAGTGGTCGCTGGGACCACTGCCTGATCTTAAAAAAAATATTTTTGCCGCCATTCCCAAAGGGGAGGTGGTCCCTTGGTGACACCTTCCCCTTTGTGAATAGGTTACCACCTACTTGAAGTTGGTAATAAAATACAAATGTTTTGCTACTGCATTCACGGTCACAAAATATTCATGCGTACCTCTGCGATTCAGTATTTGGAGGGGATGCACTAAACACTCCCCATCCAAATACCGAATTGCAAACCAATTTGTTACTGAATCGCATAATAGGTGGTTTGATACATAGGAGAAGCCTTTTTTGCATCGGAAAATGGCCCTGTTGCAAAAGCAAAATATGTTCATACATGTGGCCCTTTGTCTCTGATAAAATATATAGAAATGTTATGCCTTAGTCCCCCAACCCATATATATATTAAAAATGTACTGTACATTTATTTATAGCTGCTCAGTGTTGTCAATATATTAGCATTATTGTCTTTACACACTGCCTCTGTGGTGACTTGAACATTCCTATAATCACACACAATCTACATTACAATTGTCACCCACTATTTGTGTGTGGATTGAATACTGTCATTACATACTATTTCAGAGCGGACATGAACAGAATTATATTTAAACAGTATCACCATGGGGGCTTAAAACACTAAACAATATCTTTGTGGGGGCTTGAACATTATTATAATTGCACACTAACTCTTTGGAGATATGACCATTAGTATAATGATACACTATCTTTGTGAAGACTCAAACCATCACTACAATATTCACCCTATTTCTACAGGAACTTGAATATCACTATAATCAGTTCATCTATGAGGGGACTTGAACATCACCATAATGACACATTATCTCTGTAGGACCCAAGAACACCACTATAATAACACACTATCTTTGTGGGGGCTTGAACACCACTATAATCACAAACTATATTTGTGGGTACTTGAACAGCACTATAATAACACACTATCTCTGTCAGGTATTGGACATCACTATATTCATGCACTTCCTGTGTGTATTGAACATTGTCTTTACACACTATTTCGGAGGACACAAGAAAACAATTGTCTTCACACACTGTCTCTATTGTGAATAAAACAATCACAATAAACACAAACTATCTTGGTGAGGACTTGAACATCATTACAATCACACACTATATTTGTGGAGTTAAAAAATCACTATATTCACACATTATATCTTTGGTGACTTGAACATCACTATAACCACACACTATCTCTGTGGGGATTTGAACATCATAATAACCACACACTATCTTTGTGGGGACCTGAGATTTCCAATAATGGCATAGAATTTGTGTATGGGCTTGAATGTTGTTATCCTCATATTCTACCTGTTTGGAGGATGAACAGTGTCTTTATACATTAGTTCAGCTAGGACTCGAACAAGATTATCTTTACACACTATCGCTTTGAGGACTTGAGCATCACAGCAACCAAACACTACCTCTGTGGGGACTTGAATATTCCTATAATCACACACAATATATGTTTGGCCATGAAATCATAATCTTCACACACTTCATGTGTAGATTGAACATTGTCTTTACACACTATTTCAGAGATGACGTGAACACAATTGTCTACACACATCATCGTTACTGTGAGTTAAAATTCACAATAACCACATGATATCTTTGTGAGGATTTGAACATTGCTATATTCATCCACTAGCTCTATCGGCATCTGACCATCACTGCAATCACACTCTATTTTTGCACAGACTTTGATTTCACTAAAATCACATACTTTCTCTGTGGGGACATGAACATCACTATAATGACACACTATCTCTCAGGGGGCTTGAACATCACTATAATCACACACGGTTGGAACCGCTGTGTGTCGCTGTAGAGCAGAGAGCGAGTGATCGCGCAGAGTGCCGCCACCGCCGCCGCTGCTCAGAGCCGCTGTGAACCGCGAGCTGATCCCCCGCAGAGTTTCCACCGTATTCTACTGTATTTTGCCATCTTCTGCCCCGGGAGAGGGCGTGCCGCTGGTGTGGGCCTGCGGCGGACGCGGACGTGGTCGCAGTTGCAGGTCGGTGGAGCCAAGTGGCTTGGCTACACGGGCGGGGAGAGCACAGAGAACGGAGAGCCAGTGTGGTCCGCGGTGCTGTTGCTGCAGAAGCTCCCACCCTCATAGTATCGCAGACCACTGGGCCACCGCTATCAGGGAAGCTGAAGGAAGCTGGGATAATTGGCGGTGGGGCACGGAGCTGGGAGCCGGGAGCCTCCCTTCATCTACCTCCACCTCTGCGCCTGCCTTTGCCTCAGCCTTTGCCTTTGCCTTTGCCTTTG
The DNA here is from genome assembly GCF_964204655.1 of Triturus cristatus. Classification (NCBI taxonomy): domain Eukaryota; kingdom Metazoa; phylum Chordata; class Amphibia; order Caudata; family Salamandridae; genus Triturus; species Triturus cristatus. Next base: position 69,676,916 of record NC_140581.1, on the reverse strand, counting down.
CCTCTGCCTTTTCCTTGCTCCCCTTCCCTTCCCTCGCCCCTTATACATTGGCACCAACAACAACAGAGCCAGCGACAGTGACAGCGACGGAATTGACCCCACCTTCGCCTGAGAGGGTAGGACAGAGAGACAGGGGACTATTCTGGAGAAACGGACTCGGGTTTGAGCACGCCTTTACACCCGACAGGTGAGGAGGAGTGAGTTAGTGGGTTTGCATGGGCCGGGCCCTAGGGGACTCTCTGGAATTGATTTTGACAGAATATGAAACTGTATCTGAGAAATCTACGAGCTACTGGTTCTTGCACTAGTTAAATAGATCCCAGGGGGGGGATACAAAATCACAAGGAGCAGCCAAGCAACCAAGCATCACAAAGCCCTCAATAGGTTCTTGAACATAGATTAAAAGATCACAGATTGAACATTAAATTATTAAATTATAACCATGCGATCAGGGAGGATAAGGAAAACGATAGTAAAGGCAAAGTCAAAAGCTCAACTCAAAGCAGAGAAAAGGAAAGCGGAGAATGTAAATAACAGCCCTTTACAAGAGCCGAATCTTAATGAATCCTACGCGGACTTTTTAAAGATAAAGCGCGAAAAACTGGACATAACGGAGACAAAAGGAAAAAATAGTGATAACGACAAAGATAAAGATAAGGATACAAACTCAACAAACACAAATTTAGAAAAAAGTACGTCTCAACTCACCATTCCATCTATAGCTTCTACATGGGAAATGAATAAACCTCCACCAATTAACCCAATTGTCACAATTTGCACAACAAAAAATACAACTAATGGAAACAAGGGAAATAACCCTTGTATTTACCAACCTAAGATATACCCAAAATTTTCTTTCTTGAAAGATCCAACAACAGCAATCTTTTCAAAAACAAGTATGTTAAAAGGCTTACAAACCCCTCTTTTGCCTCTTGAATCAAACTGTTTTAATTTGATACCTCAAAGTAACCCAGGAATGCAACAACAATCTATACCAGTTCAGCAAGGAATTACCGTTAAAAGAGACACCAGGAACATCGAACCAGCTAGGTTGACTCTTTAAACAAATAATGAACCAACAAAATTAACGGAGACCCCTTGTGCGAAAGGACTTCAAACAAATAATGCTATTACACTATTTGACAACCAATTCGAAACGGCAAGTAACATAAATCTGGAACATAAAAATCAACTGTTAACACCGTCTACTTCGGGACTTTTTTGACAATTTAAGTGAACTTGCCCATCAACTACAAAATGAAGAACATGATAACAACGATAAAAATACACAGAGCCCACACATTTTACAGGGTCTGGAAGTTGATATTTCACCTATGGCAAATATAAAATCATTTGTTAACATGAAGACACAGGCAGACACAATAACAGGGGAGTCCGTGGTAAAACACCTACATGAGAATACAGTAAAATACAAAAATCCAAAGGAAGGAAAAATAAAAGACATGGAAACAAAGGGACCCCCACTTAAATTAGAACAAAATAGGGGTCCAGGCATAGATTCAAACCAACTACTACCAGACCACACGGAAACAACATCATCTAAAAATATCCTTTCAGACAGCACCCACCAGATCTCACTTGTGGACAAATCAAATAAAAGCGATATGTCCTTCCTAGCCACGCAAGAATGGGAAGAAATGGTCGCTTCTTATAATCAAGATACAATACCAGATAAAATTTCTCTGGAAGATAAAACATATTTAAATAATAAAATAATCTGGGAGGCAATGCTAAGCACAATGCAATACTCAACAGCGGGGATAGATAAGATATTAGCTGGCCTGAATGATTTAATAAAGAAGGGCCAGGAAGGTACTTATGCAATACAACAAGTTAGCCAAGAATACACATGCGCACCAATAATTGACAAGCTATCTATATTACCATCTATATTAGGAGACTTATTACTCGACATAAAAAAAGTTCTCATCGATCAAACACTAATAAAAACCACAAACACGACGGTTAAAGAAGTACTTCAATCAACAGATAAAACGGAAATTATTGTAGATAAAAACTCTCTGCAAAAACAAAATGAACTTCAAGAGGAAGGCGGGCAAGTAGAGACCGAGGGAAATACCACTCTTGGAGTAAAAAATGTCCGCAAAAACAAAAGGAAAGGAAGAAAAAATGAACAGATAAGCATAGGACATCATTCTTTTACTGATATCACATGTGATCAATGGCTAATATCTCAAAATACTCCTCCACAAGTCTTGAAGTCAAATGAGAATAAACAACAACAAACAGTAACATGGAAAGATAGCTGCTCGGGAAAACTCATAGCGGTAATAGAGAAGCAAGACTCCTCACCAACCATTCAAAACCAAAGAGAAAGGTCCGAAGAAACTAAACATAATCAAGATACAAGCCCCCAAGGAAGACCGCCCCCTCATAAGGAGGATACAAATCAGACCTTAAATATTCAACTTAACTCTCACAAATCTAACGCTGTGGTCCACAGAAATAAAATCGATACGAACTCTCGGGCAATTGAACAACAAGTAGGGTCTAATGACCTAGAAAAGATAAGGCCAGTACAGAACACACGGGTAAACATTAGCCACATGATCGATAGTCGATTCTACGATAATCATCAACAGGAAAATAAAACAGAATTGAACATCATTATATTTCATCCGCTATATGAATCGAGAGGGCCTATGGACATACTAAATAGACAGAACATCTTACAACTCTTACACGCTAATAAAAAATTGGAAAACATCATGTCCTCTGACTTACGATCGATCGAATTCTTACGAAAAAACAACCAAAACTCAGAACGCACTAGAGCGACATGGCAAAATTCGGAGATTACAAGAAGAATTTATCAGGAAAAGGATTACTTCAAAAACTGGGGAATAGAACTGGAGCTAGTTATAATACCATCATATCCAACTCCTTCCCTAACAAACAGAACAACTAACTCAGACAAAACAATCAATTCAGTATTAAGAGGCGCTAGAAGTAGAAGCCCCGGAGCCAAAAGGGATGCGAACTTGCTAACTACAATAGCGAATGACGTTCCTCAATTCACCCAATCACAACTTTCAATAAACCAAAATTGGCAAGGAAACCAGCGTGCTATTACAATAGAGGCCAATAAATGACCCGACCGGACAATTACTCACTTACCACAAACTAAACAAAGTGGGATAAAAATATGCACCTGGAACATCAGAGCAAGAATTTTTCAGCTATATAGAAAAATTCAACATAATACTCTTGGAAGAGACATGGAAAGATCATTCATTCAGTTTGAAAGGATTTGCATCACTTTCGACTCTAGCTACTAAGACCTCAAATCTAGGTCGTAGCTCAGGAGGCTTATTGATATTAACTTCTGCAACAACTATTGGAGAAACTATACCAATAACCATTAAAATATCACCTCCAAATAGTGTGCAAGCCACAAAAATAGAGATGAAAATAGATAAACAAATACAGAAAGTAATAATAATAAATATCTATTTACACCCAAAAGGGAAGAAAAAAGCTATTATAGAATTACCTGCCGAATTAGACAGGTTGATGGAAGAGGAAAAAACGGACCATATTATTCTTGCAGGAGATTTTAATATGCATCTTATAGAAACGGCTCAAACCCCAGACTTTATACAAGAGATATCAGAAGCCTGGGAAATACCAATACAGACCTCTAGACCTAAAATTAAAATGTCTAGTTGTGCAAAAAAACTTCTGCAGGAATTAGAACATCGTAATTTGAGGGCTCTGAATGGCCGCTTCAGCGAGGACCAACCACCGGCGGCAACTTTCCACACAACTAAAACTTCAACACACTTGGATTATACCTTTGCGAGCCTAGTTTTTTTAAATAATATAACAGCATTTGAAATTGGTAATATTGACCTTAGTGACCATTTTCCTCAAGAATTAACCTTGAGAGCAAATCCAGCAGAGATATTTCCAGCAGCCACAGAAATAGTCCAAACTAATACTATCAATCTCAAGCGAATAAAATGCAGCTCGGAAAATATAGAGACAATAGCTGCAACCGCAAAACAACTCTATGCACAAACGGACAAAAATAGTTGCAATCCCTTAGAACGTTGGAATAATTTCACCAACACTCTCAGCGAGACATTTCCGAGCAAATCAAAGAAGAAGGTAAAATCAGCCTCATATAATTCCAACAAAATAGTGAAATGCCCGGAGATTAAGAGATTGACCCGTATTACAAACCAAACATTGAAATTGTTACGTAAACATCCATTTAACTGGCAACTGCAAAATACCTTGCGACAAACAAGGAAAATATTAAAACAAAAAAGATGGAGAGCTAAGCAAGAGAAAGATCATAAAGCTTGGACATTACTGTATTACGAGGCAAAGTAAAAAAACAGTGCTAAATTTTGGAAAAAGGTTTCAATGCTGCTGAGACCAGGATATCACGGGATAAGCTTTAACGTCCCCGAAGCAAGATGGTATACTTACTTATACAAACACTTTAATGATTCGGAACCAACTGTGGATACTCAGATAACAGGTGCAACAATAAGAAATTCTGCCCTTAAACCAGCCCCAGAGAGTAGTAAAACAGCGACAAGTGAGGCAAGACACAAAATACTCTACTTGCCAGAACAAAACAAAGACCAGTTAATTAAAACAAACCTAATGAGCTTATCAGAAGAGAACCCAGACAGAGGATTACAACTTATCAGGAAACTAATTGCAAAAGGTAGGAGAGCAGGAGCACCTGGGCCTAATGGAATTCCTCCAATGCTATTTAAGCAAGATCCCGATTTCTGGCGTAAAGTTCTGGAGCCAGTCTATAGATATGCCCTAACATACATGAAACTACCAGACTCATGGAGAGGTTCAATTGTAAGCCAGATATAGAAACAAGGAGGACGCGACAATCCAAATAACTATAGGTTAGATGTAGAGGCCAAATATTATGCAGGGATCCTTCTGGAAGAACTTACAAGATGGACAGCTGAAATTAACATCATTCCCATAACACAGACCGGTTTCCAAAAAGGCCAAGGAACAACAACGAATATCTTGGCCCTGTCCATACTTATGGACGCTGCAAGAGAGAAAAAACATGCATTGTACCTCTGTTTTATAGACTATGCAGCAGCATTCAATCATGTGGACCGTAATATGCTCTGGTAATAACTGGCAAAATGGGGGATACCTTCGCTACTTCTGAACCAACTCAGACACCTATATACAGAAACATGGATTAGGATAAAACTGGGAGAAGGCTCGCGATTATCGAGAAAAATTCCAACAAACAAGGGCCTCAAACAAGGTTGCGTCCTTTCACCAGTATTATTTAACCTCTTCATGGCTGATCTGCCAGAAGAATTGGACAAATGTTCATCTCATAGTCCATCACTAGGAGGAAAAACCTTGACAAACCTACTCTATGCCGATGACCTAGTTTTACTCAGTCGCACTCCTATTGGCCTACAGCGCCTTTTGGATACAACTAACAGATTTTCAAAAAGAAACATCTTAAACATAAACAATTCAAAAACCAAAATTATGGTAGTGAATTACCATAAAAAATCCACGCCAAAATGGTACCTGGATGGGCAAAGAATACAACAAGCCACTACTTATAAATATCTGGGGATCCTCCTGGATCACAACAACTCGTGCAAACCACAGCTGGAGACCTTAAAGAAAAAAGGTATGACATCCTGCCTGGCACTCAAACCATTGAAGAATCAGCTACCAGATCTCTCCCTGGAACCTTTCTTAAAAATATTGAGAGCCAAATTTCAGCCTAAAATCTTATATGGGAGTGAACAAATGAGAGGGAGAGACGCTTTAACGCTAAATAATATTATAACAACAGCATATCATGTGATATTCCAACTTCCAAGATATGGCTCTCCAGCCCAACTTCGACTGGAATTTGGTGTACAAAACCAAACAGTGGAGAGAATGGGAGCCTACGCAAAAAGCTGGCACAAAATCAGACTAGCTGAAAAAGGCACTTTAAACGACCTTTTATGGACAGAATTAACACGAAACAACAAATCCCCATCTAATAAATATCTCAAAGATTCAATCGAGAAATTGGGCTTAGAGAACCTATGGAATACTTCAGTATCCCACAATGTTTTTAAAAAACTGGCGACAAAAGTAACAAAAAGCATCTCCCTCACACTGGATAAGGAAATATTGTCAAGACAAACTCATGGATGGACAGTTATGAACAACTATAAAAATGGCAACCCTCAAACCTATCTAAACTTAGGAATAAAGATTCATACAAAACAAAAATTCTTGAAGTTAAGATTGGGGGTTGGACCCATAAAAGCATTATTGCCGCCATGGAAACGAACCGGACAAGACAGTGAATTTAGATTATGTGGACTAGGTGAAGAGAACATTACCCACATCATCTGTATATGCGAAAAACTGAAAGACATAAGGGTATCCTTATTAAAACCATTTTTTATACAGCATGGTGTGAGGACTTGCAGACAAGCAATACTTCTATGTTTTAATCCGACTGTTACTCAATTAAACTGTCGCCTTACAAAATTTTGGGATATCACAGAGAAAAGATTAAATATCCAATTAGATTCGCTAATGGTTTAACGAAACAGCGATTATTCCTCGGATGATCGGCAAATTCCTCCTATTTGCTGGGGGGAGACTTGAACCACTATAAACACACTGTATCTATGTGGGGACATTTCTATCTTCAGACACAACCTAAGTTTAGATGTGATCATCATCATTAGCATCTTTACACACTTTGTGGATATTTGATCTTTTTCTTCACATACTATTACATTTGGGACTTGAACAAGACTATCTTCACAAACTACCTGCGTGGGGACTTGAACATCTCTATAATCAAAATCTATCTTTGTGGGTACTTGAATAAGTTTAATTTCACACAACATCTCTGTGAGGGCTATAACAGTCCTATAATCATGAACTATCTATGTTGAGGTTTAAAGATCATTATCTTCACACACTTTGTGGATGTGGGGACTTGAGCAATGTCTTTAAACATTGTTTCAGTGGGGATTTGAACACAATCATCTTCACACAATATTTCAATTGAGACTTGAAAATGATTTTACTCGCACAATATCTTTAACCCCTTCGCTGCTAGGCCTTTTCCCCTCCTGTGCTAAGCCTTTTTTGGGCTATTTGGGGTAGTGCGCGCTTAGGCCCCTGTAACTTTTTGACCACATTAGGTATCCATGCCAAATTTGCGTCCTTTTCTTCCAACATCTTGGGGATTCTAAAGGTACCCAGGGTTTGTGGATTCTCCTACAGGGTTCCCAGAAATTAGTCAAAATACAGCAACATTTTGTTTTTTTTGTGAAAAATTGGAAAAACAGACTGCAAATGAAAGCTTCTGGATTTTTCTCTGCAAATGGTATCAAAAAAGGGTTTGTGGGGCTGAAATCACCATTTCTCCAGATTTTAGGGAATGACAGAATTTTGTTAGAAAACCAACATTTTGTACACAGTTTTGGCATTTTTCTGGGACATACCCTATTTTTGCTATTTTTTGTGCTTTCAACCTCCTTCCAGTTAACGGTAGAAATGGGTACAAAAACAATAATGGATCCTGGAAAGCTATACATTTTTGAAAAGTAGACTAAATTCTGAATTCAGCAAGGGGTCATTTGTGTAGATCCATCAAGGTTTCTTTATAGAAACTTACAGGTAAATATAGGAAAAATTAAAAATTTGTTGAAAAAAGCAGCATTTTGAGTCAACGTTTTCACCTGTAACTTCTTCGAATTATGATATCTCTTTGAAAGCAATGTACCGTTACATCCGGTGGACCTTCTTGGTTGTGGGGACATATAGGACTTGTAGGTTCACCAAGAGCCCAACGAACACAGAGTAGAAAACTGCGCAGCATTTTGTAATGTTTTTTTTTTTGTTCCGGGTATATAGCAATTATTGTGGGAAAATGTATACATGGAAAAATCGGTATGAAAGACGCCTATGTATTACTGAAATGGGAACAAATTACAGAGTTTAGAAACTGTGCATATTTGTACATTTTCGAAATTGGGAATACTCATATTTGCATGACAATTATTGGTCATTTTTCAAAATGACTTTTTTTTTACACAATGTCTTTCATTTGGAAGGGAGAAATGCATCAAAAATCAATAGGTAATAACAGTTGCTTTACAAATCTGAACTACCCTAAGTCTCCCGATAAAAATGGTACCTCACTTGTGTGGGTAGGCATAGTGCCCACGACAGGAAGTGGCTCAAAACCTAGGGTGAACGCACCACATTTTCACACTGAAAATTTACACTTTATTTGCGAAGAGTCTAGCTGTAGTTTTTGAACCCTAGCCCTGCCGGCACCTAGGGAAACCTAGCAAACCTATACATTTTTGAAAACTAGACACCCAGGGGAATCCAGGATGGGGTGACTTGACTGCCTCCCAACATGGTCTGTTACCCAGAATCCCTTGCAAACGTAAAAAATTGACAAAAAAAACACATTTTCCCCACATTTCTGTGATGGAAAGTTCTGGAATCTGCGTGGATCCACAAATTTCCACCCACCCCGCGTTCCCCAAAGTCCTACGAGAAAAATGGTACCTCACTTGTGCGGGTCGGCCTAGTGCCCGCGACATGAAACGGTGCAAAACGCAATGTGGTTTTGCAGTGAAAAATGACCCTTTTTTTGGCAAAGTGACTAGGTGTAGGTTTTGAACCCTAGCCCTGCCGGCACCTAGGGAAACCTAGCAAACCTATACATTTTTAAAAACTAGACACCCAGGGGAATCTAGGATGGGGTGACTTGACTGCCTGCCACCATGGTCTGTTACCCAGAATCCCTTGCAAACGTAAAAAATTGACAAAAAAAACACATTTTCCCCACATTTCTGTGATGGAAAGTTCTGGAATCTGCGTGGATCCACAAATTTCCACCCACCCCGCGTTCCCCAAAGTCCTACGAGAAAAATGGTACCTCACTTGTGCGGGTCGGCCTAGTGCCCGCGACAGGAAACGGCGCAAAACGCAACGTGGTTTTGCAGTGAAAAATGACCCTTTTTTTGGCAAAGTGACTAGCTGTAGATTTTGAACCCTAGCCCTGCCGGCACCTAGGGAAACCTATCAAACCTATACATTTTTGAAAACTAGACACTCAGGGGAATCCAGGAGGGGGTGACTTGACTGCCTCCCAACATGGTCTGTTACCCAGAATCCCTTGCAAATGTAAAAAATTGACAAAAAAAACACATTTTCCCCACATTTCTGTGATGGAAAGATCTGGAATCTGCGTGTATCCACAAATATCCACCCACCCCGCGTTCCCCAAAGTCCTATGAGAAAAATGGTACCTCACTTGTGCGGGTCGGCCTAGTGCCCGCGACAGGAAACGGCGCAAAATGCAACTTGGTTTTGCAGTGAAAAATTACCCTTTTTTTGGAAAAGTGACTAGCTGTAGATTTTGAACCCTAGCCCTGCCGGCACCTAGGGAAACCTAGCAAACCTATACATTTTTGAAAACTAGACACTCAGGGGAATCCAGGATGGGGTGACTTGACTGCCTCCCACCATGGTCTGTTACCCAGAATCCCTTGCAAACGTAAAAAATTGACAAAAAAACACATTTTCCCCATATTTCTGTGATGGAAAGTTCTGGAATCTGCGTGGATCCACAAATTTCCACCCACCCCGTGTTCCCCAAAGTCCTACGAGAAAAATGGTACCTCACTTGTGCGGGTCGGCCTAGTGCCCGCGACAGGAAACGGCGCAAAACGCAACGTGGTTTTGCAGTGAAAAATGACCCTTTTTTTGGCAAAGTGACTAGCTGTAGATTTTGAACCCTAGCCCTGCCGGCACCTAGGGAAACCTAGCAAACCTATACATTTTTGAAAACTAGACACCCAGGGGAATCCAGGATGGGGTGACTTGACTGCCTCCCACCATGGTCTGTTACCCAGAATCCCTTGCAAACGTAAAAAATTGACAAAAAAAACACATTTTCCCCATATTTCTGTGATGGAAAGTTCTGGAATCTGTGTGGATCCACAAATTTCGACCCACCCCGCGTTCCCCAAAGTCCTACGAGAAAAATGGTACCTCACTTGTGCGGGTCGGCCTAGTGCCCGCGACAGGAAACGGCGCAAAACGCAACGTGGTTTTGCAGTGAAAAATGACCCTTTTTTTGGCAAAGTGACTAGCTGTAGATTTTGAACCCTAGCCCTGCCGGCACCTAGGGAAACCTAGCAAACCTATACATTTTTGAAAACTAGACACCCAGGGGAATCCAGGATGGGGTGACTTGACTGCCTCCCACCATGGTCTGTTACCCAGAATCCCTTGCAAACGTAAAAAATTGACAAAAAAAACACATTTTCCCCATATTTCTGTGATGGAAAGTTCTGGAATCTGCGTGGATCCACAAATTTCCACCCACCCCGCGTTCCCCAAAGTCCTACGAGAAAAATGGTACCTCACTTGTGCGGGTCGGCCTAGTGCCCGCGACAGGAATCGGCGCAAAACGCAACGTGGTTTTGCAGTGAAAAATGACCCTTTTTTTGGCAAAGTGACTAGCTGTAGATTTTGAACCCTAGCCCTGCCGGCACCTAGGGAAACCTAGCAAACCTATACATTTTTGAAAACTAGACACGCAGGGGAATCCAGGATGGGGTTACTTGACTGCCTCCCACCATGGTCTGTTACCCAGAATCCCTTCCAAACGTAAAAAATTGACAAAAAAAACACATTTTCCCCACATTTCTTTGATGGAAAGTTCTGGAATCTGCGTGGATCCACAAATTTCCACCCACCCCGCGTTCCCCAAAGTCCTACGAGAAAAATGGTACCTCACTTGTGCGGGTCGGCCTAGTGTCCGAGACAGGAATCGGCGCAAAACGCAACGTGGTTTTGCAGTGAAAAATGACCCTTTTTTTGGCAAAGTGACTAGCTGTAGATTTTGAACCCTAGCCCTGCCGGCACCTAGGGAAACCTAGCAAACCTATACATTTTTGAAAACTAGACACCCAGGGGAATCCAGGATGGGGTGACTTGACTGCCTCCCACCATGGTCTGTTACCCAGAATCCCTTGCAAACAGAAAAAATTGACAAACAAAACACATTTTCCCCACATTTCTGTGATGGAAAGTTCTGGAATCTGCGTGGATCCACAAATTTCCACTCACCCCGCGTTCCCCAAAGTCCTACAAGAAAAATGGTACCTCACTTGTGCGGGTCAGCCTAGTGCCCGCGACAGGAAACGGCGCAAAACCCAACGTGGTTTTGCAGTGAAAAATGACCCTTTTTTTGGCAAAGTGACTAGCTGTAGATTTTGAACCCTAGCCCTGCCGGCACCTAGGGAAACCTAGCAAACCTATACATTTTTGAAAACTAGACACCCAGGGGAATCCCGGATGGGTTGACTTGACTGCTTCCCACCATGGTCTGTTACCCAGAATCCCTTGCAAACATAAAAAATTGACAAAAAAACACATTTTCCCCACATTTCTGTGATGGAAAGTTCTGGAATCTGCGTGGATCCACAAATTTCCACCCACCCCACGTTCCCCAAAGTCCTACGAGAAAAATGGTACCTCACTTGTGCGGGTCGGCCTAGTGCCCGCGACAGGAAACGGCGCAAAACGCAACGTGGTTTTGCAGTGAAAAATGACCCTTTTTTTGGCAAAGTGACTAGCTGTAGATTTTGAACCCTAGCCCTGCCGGCACCTAGGGAAACCTAGCAAACCTATACATTTTTGAAATCTAGACACTCAGGGGAATACAGGATGGGGTGACTTGACTGCCTCCCAACATGGTCTGTTACCCAGAATCCCTTGCAAACGGAAAAAATTGACAAAAAAAACACATTTTCCCCACATTTCTGTGATGGAAAGTTCTGGAATCTGCGTGGATCCACAAATTTCCACCCACCCCGCGTTCCCCAAAGTCCTACGAGAAAAATGGTACCTCACTTGTGCGGGTCGGCCTAGTGCCCGCGACAGGAAACGGCGCAAAACGCAACGTGGTTTTGCAGTGAAAAATGACCCTTTTTTTTGGCAAAGTGACTAGCTGTAGATTTTGAACCCTAGCCCTGCCGGCACCTAGGGAAACCTAGCAAACCTATATATTTTTGATAGCTAGACACCCAGGGGAATCCAGGATGGGGTTACTTGACTGCCTCCCACCATGGTCTGTTACCCAGAATCCCTTGCAAACGTAAAAAATTGACAAAAAAAACACATTTTCCCCACATTTCAGTGATGGAAAGTTCTGGAATCTGCGTGGATCCACAAATTTACACCCACCCCGCGTTCCCCAAAGTCCTACGAGAAAAATGGTACCTCACTTGTGCGGGTCGGCCTAGTGCCCGCGACAGGAAACGGCGCAAAATGCAACGTGGTTTTGCAGTGAAAAATGACCCTTTTTTTGGCAAAGTGATTAGCTGTAGATTTTGAACCCTAGCCCTGCAGGTACCTAGGGAAACCTAGCAAACCTATACATTTTTGAAAACTAGACACCCAGGAGAATCCAGGATGGGGTGACTTGACTGCCTCCCAACATGGTCTGTTACCCAGAATCCCTTGCAAACGTAAAAAATTGACAAAAAAAACACATTTTCCCCACATTTCTGTGATGGAAAGTTCTGGAATCTGCGTGGATCCACAAATTTCCACCCACCCCGCGTTCCCCAAAGTCCTACGAGAAAAATGGTACCTCACTTGTGCGGGTCGGCCTAGTGCCCGCGACAGGAAACGGCTCAAAACGCAACGTGGTTTTGCAGTGAAAAATGACCCTTTTTTTGGCAAAGTGACTAGCTGTAGATTTTGAACCCTAGCCCTGCCGGCACCTAGGGAAACCTATCAAACCCACGCATTTCTGAAAACTAGACACGCGGCGGCTTCCAGGGAGGTATGGCTTGCGTGGATCCCCCAACGTTTCCTTACCCAGAATCCCCTGCAAACCTCAATTTTTGCTCAAAAAATCACTTTTTTCACACATTTTGGGGTGGGAAAGTAGTGGCATCACCGGGCTCACACAAATTTACCACCACCCAGCGTGCCCCCAGGTCTCCCGGTAAAAATGGTGCCTCACTTGTGTGGGAGGCCCAAGTACCCGCGGCAGGCAAGGGCCCAAAACGTAGTGATGCGACATCAAAATGGCCTATCGCCAAACCACCTGGTTTTGCAAGGGGGGTCACTTTGGTTTTTGGCCCAGAGCTCGGCGGCCATCTAGGGAAACCTACCAAACCCATGCATTTCTGAAAACTAGACACCCAGCGGCTTCCAGGGAGGTATGGCTTGCGTGGATCCCCCAACGTTTCCTTACCCAGAATCCCCTGCAAACCTCAATTTTTGCTCAAAAAATCACTTTTTTCACACATTTTGGGGTGGGAAAGTAGTGGCATCACCGGGCTCACACAAATTTACCACCACCCAGCATTCCCCCAGGTCTCCCGGTAAAAATGGTGCCTCACTTGTGTGGGAGGCCCAAGTACCCGCGGCAAGGCAAGGGCCCAAATCGTAGTGAGGCGACATCAAAATGGCCTATCGCCAAACCACCTGGTTTTGCAAGGGGGGTCACTTTGGTTTTTGGCCCGGTGCTCGGTGGCCATCTAGGGAAACCTACCAAACCCACGCATTTCTGAAAACTAGACACCCGGCGGCTTCCAGGGAGGTATGGCTTGCCTGGATCCCCCAACGTTTCCTTACCCAGAATCCCCTGCAAACCTCAATTTTTGCTCAAAAAATCACTTTTTTCACACATTTTGGGGTGGGAAAGTAGTGGCATCACCGGGCTCACACAAATTTACCACCACCCAGCGTTCCCCCAGGTCTCCCGGTAAAAATGGTGCCTCACTTGTGTGGGAGGCCCAAGTACCCGCGGCAGGCAAGGGCCCAAATCGTAGTGAGGCGACATCAAAATGGCCTATCGCCAAACCACCTGGTTTTGCAAAAGGGGTCACTTTGGTTTTTGGCCCGGTGCTCGGCGGCCATCTAGGGAAACCTACCAAACCCATGCATTTCTGAAAACTAGACACCCGGCGGCTTCTAGGGAGGTATGGCTTGTGTGGATCCCCCAACGTTTCCTTACCCAGAATCCCCTGCAAACCTCAATTTTTGCTCAAAAAATCACTTTTTTCACACATTTTGGGGTGGGAAAGTAGTGGCATCACCGGGCTCACACAAATTTACCACCACCCAGCGTTCCCCCAGGACTCCCGGTAAAAATGGTGCCTCACTTGTGTGGGAGGCCCAAGTACCCGCGGCAGGCAAGGGCCCAAAACGTAGTGAGGCGACATCAAAATGGCCTATCGCCAAACCACCTGGTTTTGCAAGGGGGGTCACTTTGGTTTTTGGCCCGGTGCTCGGCGGCCATCTAGGGAAACCTACCAAACCCACGCATTTCTGAAAACTAGACACCCAGCGGCTTCCAGGGAGGTATGGCTTGCGTGGATCCCCCAACGTTTCCTTACCCAGAATCCCCTGCAAACCTCAATTTTTGCTCAAAAAATCACTTTTTTCACACATTTTGGGGTGGGAAAGTAGTGGCATCACCGGGCTCACACAAATTTACCACCACCCAGCGTTCCCCCAGGTCTCCCGGTAAAAATGGTGCCTCACTTGTGTGGGAGGCCCAAGTACCCGCGGCAGGCAAGGGCCCAAAACGTAGTGAGGCGACATCAAAATGGCCTATCGCCAAACCACCTGGTTTTGCAAGGGGGGTCACTTTGGTTTTTGGCCTGGTGCGCGGCGGCCATCTAGGGAAACCTACCAAACCCATGGATTTCTGAAAACTAGACACCCGGCGGCTTCCAGGGAGGTATGGCTTGCGTGGATCCCCCAACGTTTCCTTACCCAGAATCCCCTGCAAACCTCAATTTTTGCTAAAAAAATCACTTTTTTCACATATTTTGGGGTGGGAAAGTAGTGGCATCACCGGGCTCACACAAATTTACCACCACCCAGCGTTCCCCCAGGTCTCCCGGTAAAAATGGTGCCTCACTTTTGTGGAAGGCCCAAGTACCCGCGGCAGGCAAGGGCCCAAAACGTAGTGAGGCGACATCAAAATGGCCTATCGCCAAACCACCTGGTTTTGCAAGGGGGGTCACTTTGGTTTTTGGCCCGGTGCTCGGTGGCCATCTAGGGAAACCTACCAAACCCACGCATTTCTGAAAACTAGACACCCGGCGGCTTCCAGGGAGGTATGGCTTGCATGGATCCCCCAACGTTTCCTTACCCAGAATCCCCTGCAAACCTCAATTTTTGATCAAAAAATCACTTTTTTCGCATATTTTGGGGTGGGAAAGTAGTGGCATCACCGGGCTCACACAAATTTACCACCACCCAGCATTCCCCCAGGTCTACCGGTAAAAATGGTGCCTCACTTGTGTGGGAGGCCCAAGTACCCGCGGCAGGCAAGGGCCCAAAACCTAGTGAGGCGACATCAAATTGGCCTATCGCCAAACCACCTGGTTTTGCAAGGGGGGTCACTTTGGTTTTTGGCCCGGTGCGCGGCGGCCATCTAGGGAAACCTACCAAACCCACGCATTTCTGAAAACTAGACACCCGGCGGCTTCCAGAGAGGTATGGCTTGCATGGATCCCCCAACGTTTCCTTACCCAGAATCCCCTGCAAACCTCAATTTTTGCTCAAAAAATCACTTTTTTCACACATTTTGGGGTGGGAAAGTAGTGGCATCACCGGGCTCACACAAATTTACCACCACCCAGCGTTCCTCCAGGTCTCCCGGTAAAAATGGTGCCTCACTTGTGTGGGAGGCCCAAGTACCCGCGGCAGGCAAGGGCCCAAAACGTAGTGAGGCGACATCAAAATGGCCTATCGCCAAACCACCTGGTTTTGCAAGGGGGGTCACTTTGGTTTTTGGCCCGGTGCCCGGCGGCCATCTAGGGAAACCTACCAAACCCACGCATTTCTGAAAACTAGACACCTGGCGGCTTCCAGGGAGGTATGGCTTGCGTGGATCCCCCAACGTTTCCTTACCCAGAATCCCCTGCAAACCTCAATTTTTGCTCCAAAAATCACTTTTTTCACACATTTTGGGGTGGGAAAGTAGTGGCATCACCGGGCTCACACAAATTTACCACCACCCAGCATTCCCCCAGGTCTACCGGTAAAAATGGTGCCTCACTTGTGTGGGAGGCCCAAGTACCCGCGGCAGGCAAGGGCCCAAAACCTAGTGAGGCGACATCAAATTGGCCTATCGCCAAACCACCTGGTTTTGCAAGGGGGGTCACTTTGGTTTTTGGCCCGGTGCGCGGCGGCCATCTAGGGAAACCTACCAAACCCACGCATTTCTGAAAACTAGACACCCGGCGGCTTCCAGAGAGGTATGGCTTGCATGGATCCCCCAACGTTTCCTTACCCAGAATCCCCTGCAAACCTCAATTTTTGCTCAAAAAATCACTTTTTTCACACATTTTGTGGTGGGAAAGTAGTGGCATCACCGGGCTCACACAAATTTACCACCACCCAGCGTTCCCCCAGGTCTCCCGGTAAAAATGGTGCCTCACTTGTGTGGGAGGCCCAAGTACCCGCGGCAGGCAAGGGCCCAAAACGTAGTGAGGCGACATCAAAATGGCCTATCGCCAAACCACCTGGTTTTGCAAGGGGGGTCACTTTGGTTTTTGGCCCGGTGCCCGGCGGCCATCTAGGGAAACCTACCAAACCCACGCATTTCTGAAAACTAGACACCTGGCGGCTTCCAGGGAGGTATGGCTTGCGTGGATCCCCCAACGTTTCCTTACCCAGAATCCCCTGCAAACCTCAATTTTTGCTCCAAAAATCACTTTTTTCACACATTTTGGGGTGGGAAAGTAGTGGCATCACCGGGCTCACACAAATTTACCACCACCCAGCGTTCCCCCAGGTCTCCCGGTAAAAATGGTGCCTCACTTGTGTGGGAGGCCCAAGTACCCGCGGCAGGCAAGGGCCCAAAACGTAGTGAGGCGACATCAAAATGGCCTATAGCCAAACCACCTGGTTTTGCAAGGGGGGGTCACTTTGGTTTTTGGCCCGGTGCTCGGCGGCCATCTAAGGAAACCTACCAAACCCACGCATTTCTGAAAAATAGACACCCTGTTGCTTCCAGGGAGGTATGGCTTGCGTGGATCCCCCAACGTTTCCTTACCCAGAATCCCCTGCAAACCTCAATTTTTGCTCAAAAAATCACTTTTTTCACACATTTTGGGGTGGGAAAGTAGTGGCATCACCGGGCTCACACAAATTTACCACCACCCAGCGTTCCCCCAGGTCTCCCGGTAAAAATGGTGCCTCACTTGTGTGGGAGGCCCAAGTACCCGCGGCAGGCAAGGGCCCAAAACGTAGTGAGGCGACATCAAAATGGCCTATCGCCAAACCACCTGGTTTTGCAAGGGGGGTCACTTTGGTTTTTGGCCCGGTGCGCGGCGGCCATCTAGGGAAACCTACCAAACCCACGCATTTCTGAAAACTAGACACCCAGCGGCTTCCAGGGAGGTATGGCTTGCGTGGATCCCCCAATGTTTCCTTACCCAGAATGCCCTGCAAACCTCAATTTTTGCTCAAAAAATCACTTTTTTCACACATTTTGGGGTGGGAAAGTAGTGGCATCACCGGGCTCACACAAATTTACCACCACCCAGCGTTCCCCCAGGTCTCCCGGTAAAAATGGTGCCTCACTTGTGTGGGAGGCCCAAGTACCCGCGGCAGGCAAGGGCCCAAAACGTAGTGAGGCGACATCAAAATGGCCTATCGCCAAACCACCTGGTTTTGCAAGGGGGGTCACTTTGGTTTTTGGCCCGGTGCTCGGCGGCCATCTAGGGAAACCTACCAAACCCATGCATTTCTGAAAACTAGACACCTGGCGGCTTCCAGGGAGGTATGGCTTGCGTGGATGCCCCAACGTTTCCTTACCCAGAATCCCCTGCAAACCTCAATTTTTGCTCAAAAAATCACTTTTTTCACACATTTTGGGGTGGGAAAGTAGTGGCATCACCGGGCTCACACAAATTTTCAACCACCCAGCGTTCCCCCAGGTCTCCCGGTAAAAATGGTGCCTCACTTTTGTGGAAGGCCCAAGTACCCGCGGCAGGCAAGGGCCCAAAACGTAGTGAGGCGACATCAAAATGGCCTATCGCCAAACCACCTGGTTTTGCAAGGGGGGTCACTTTGGTTTTTGGCCCGGTGCTCGGTGGCCATCTAGGGAAACCTACCAAACCCACGCATTTCTGAAAACTAGACACCCGGCGGCTTCCAGGGAGGTATGGCTTGCATGGATCCCCCAACGTTTCCTTACCCAGAATCCCCTGCAAACCTCAATTTTTGATCAAAAAATCACTTTTTTCACATATTTTGGGGTGGGAAAGTAGTGGCATCACCGGGCTCACACAAATTTACCACCACCCAGCATTCCCCCAGGTCTACCGGTAAAAATGGTGCCTCACTTGTGTGGGAGGCCCAAGTACCCGCGGCAGGCAAGGGCCCAAAACCTAGTGAGGCGACATCAAATTGGCCTATCGCCAAACCACCTGGTTTTGCAAGGGGGGTCACTTTGGTTTTTGGCCCGGTGCGCGGCGGCCATCTAGGGAAACCTACCAAACCCACGCATTTCTGAAAACTAGACACCCGGCGGCTTCCAGAGAGGTATGGCTTGCATGGATCCCCCAACGTTTCCTTACCCAGAATCCCCTGCAAACCTCAATTTTTGCTCAAAAAATCACTTTTTTCACACATTTTGGGGTGGGAAAGTAGTGGCATCACCGGGCTCACACAAATTTACCACCACCCAGCGTTCCTCCAGGTCTCCCGGTAAAAATGGTGCCTCACTTGTGTGGGAGGCCCAAGTACCCGCGGCAGGCAAGGGCCCAAAACGTAGTGAGGCGACATCAAAATGGCCTATCGCCAAACCACCTGGTTTTGCAAGGGGGGTCACTTTGGTTTTTGGCCCGGTGCCCGGCGGCCATCTAGGGAAACCTACCAAACCCACGCATTTCTGAAAACTAGACACCTGGCGGCTTCCAGGGAGGTATGGCTTGCGTGGATCCCCCAACGTTTCCTTACCCAGAATCCCCTGCAAACCTCAATTTTTGCTCCAAAAATCACTTTTTTCACACATTTTGGGGTGGGAAAGTAGTGGCATCACCGGGCTCACACAAATTTACCACCACCCAGCATTCCCCCAGGTCTACCGGTAAAAATGGTGCCTCACTTGTGTGGGAGGCCCAAGTACCCGCGGCAGGCAAGGGCCCAAAACCTAGTGAGGCGACATCAAATTGGCCTATCGCCAAACCACCTGGTTTTGCAAGGGGGGTCACTTTGGTTTTTGGCCCGGTGCGCGGCGGCCATCTAGGGAAACCTACCAAACCCACGCATTTCTGAAAACTAGACACCCGGCGGCTTCCAGAGAGGTATGGCTTGCATGGATCCCCCAACGTTTCCTTACCCAGAATCCCCTGCAAACCTCAATTTTTGCTCAAAAAATCACTTTTTTCACACATTTTGGGGTGGGAAAGTAGTGGCATCACCGGGCTCACACAAATTTACCACCACCCAGCGTTCCCCCAGGTCTCCCGGTAAAAATGGTGCCTCACTTGTGTGGGAGGCCCAAGTACCCGCGGCAGGCAAGGGCCCAAAACGTAGTGAGGCGACATCAAAATGGCCTATCGCCAAACCACCTGGTTTTGCAAGGGGGGTCACTTTGGTTTTTGGCCCGGTGCCCGGCGGCCATCTAGGGAAACCTACCAAACCCACGCATTTCTGAAAACTAGACACCTGGCGGCTTCCAGGGAGGTATGGCTTGCGTGGATCCCCCAACGTTTCCTTACCCAGAATCCCCTGCAAACCTCAATTTTTGCTCCAAAAATCACTTTTTTCACACATTTTGGGGTGGGAAAGTAGTGGCATCACCGGGCTCACACAAATTTACCACCACCCAGCGTTCCCCCAGGTCTCCCGGTAAAAATGGTGCCTCACTTGTGTGGGAGGCCCAAGTACCCGCGGCAGGCAAGGGCCCAAAACGTAGTGAGGCGACATCAAAATGGCCTATAGCCAAACCACCTGGTTTTGCAAGGGGGGGTCACTTTGGTTTTTGGCCCGGTGCTCGGCGGCCATCTAAGGAAACCTACCAAACCCACGCATTTCTGAAAAATAGACACCCTGTTGCTTCCAGGGAGGTATGGCTTGCGTGGATCCCCCAACGTTTCCTTACCCAGAATCCCCTGCAAACCTCAATTTTTGCTCAAAAAATCACTTTTTTCACACATTTTGGGGTGGGAAAGTAGTGGCATCACCGGGCTCACACAAATTTACCACCACCCAGCGTTCCCCGAGGTCTCCCGGTAAAAATGGTGCCTCACTTGTGTGGGAGGCCCAAGTACCCGCGGCAGGCAAGGGCCCAAAACGTAGTGAGGCGACATCAAAATGGCCTATCGCCAAACCACCTGGTTTTGCAAGGGGGGTCACTTTGGTTTTTGGCCCGGTGCGCGGCGGCCATCTAGGGAAACCTACCAAACCCACGCATTTCTGAAAACTAGACACCCAGCGGCTTCCAGGGAGGTATGGCTTGCGTGGATCCCCCAATGTTTCCTTACCCAGAATGCCCTGCAAACCTCAATTTTTGCTCAAAAAATCACTTTTTTCACACATTTTGGGGTGGGAAAGTAGTGGCATCACCGGGCTCACACAAATTTACCACCACCCAGCGTTCCCCCAGGTCTCCCGGTAAAAATGGTGCCTCACTTGTGTTGGAGGCCCAAGTACCCGCGGCAGGCAAGGGCCCAAAACGTAGTGAGGCGACATCAAAATGGCCTATCGCCAAACCACCTGGTTTTGCAAGGGGGGTCACTTTGGTTTTTGGCCCGGTGCTCGGCGGCCATCTAGGGAAACCTACCAAACCCATGCATTTCTGAAAACTAGACACCTGGCGGCTTCCAGGGAGGTATGGCTTGCGTGGATGCCCCAACGTTTCCTTACCCAGAATCCCCTGCAAACCTCAATTTTTGCTCAAAAAATCACTTTTTTCACACATTTTGGGGTGGGAAAGTAGTGGCATCACCGGGCTCACACAAATTTTCAACCACCCAGCGTTCCCCCAGGTCTCCCGGTAAAAATGGTGCCTCACTTGTGTGGGAGGCCCAAGTACCCGCGGCAGGCAAGGGCCCAAAACGTAGTGAGGCGACATCAAAATGGCCTATCGCCAAACCACCTGGTTTTGCAAGGGGGGTCACTTTGGTTTTTGGCCCGGTGCTCGGCGGCCATCTAGGGAAACCTACCAAACCCATGCATTTCTGAAAACTAGACACCCGGCGGCTTCCAGGGAGGTATGGCTTGCGTGGATCCCCCAACGTTTCCTTACCCAGAATCCCCTGCAAACCTCAATTTTTGCTCAAAAAATCACTTTTTTCACACATTTTGGGGAGGGAAAGTAGTGGCATCACCGGGCTCACACAAATTTACCACCACCCAGCATTCCCCCAGGTCTCCCGGTAAAAATGGTGCCTCACTTGTGTGGGAGGCCCAAGTACCCGCGGCAGGCAAGGGCCCAAAACGTAGTGAGGCGACATCAAAATGGCCTATCGCCAAACCACCTGGTTTTGCAAGGGGGGTCACTTTGGTTTTTGGCCTGGTGCGCGGCGGCCATCTAGGGAAACCTACCAAACCCATGCATTTCTGAAAACTAGACACCCAGCGGCTTCCAGGGAGGTATGGCTTGCATGGATCCCCCAATGTTTCCTTACCCAGAATCCCCTGCAAACCTCAATTTTTGCTCAAAAAATCACTTTTTTCACACATTTTGGGGTGGGAAAGTAGTGGCATCACCGGGCTCACACAAATTTACCACCACCCAGCGTTCCCCCATGTCTCCCGGTAAAAATGGTGCCTCACTTGTGTGGGAGGCCCAAGTACCCGCGGCAGGCAAGGGCCCAAAACTTAGTGAGGCGACATCAAAATGGCCTATCGCCAAACCACCTGGTTTTGCAAGGGGGGTCACTTTGGTTTTTGGCCCGGTGCTCGGCGGCCATCTAGGGAAACCTACCAAACCCATGCATTTCTGAAAACTAGACACCCGGCGGCTTCCAGGGAGGTATGGCTTGCGTGGATCCCCCAACGTTTCCTTACCCAGAATCCCCTGCAAACCTCAATTTTTGCTCAAAAAATCACTTTTTTCACACATTTTGGGGTGGGAAAGTAGTGGCATCACCGGGCTCACACAAATTTACCACCACCCAGCGTTCCCCCAGGTCTCCCGGTAAAAATGGTGCCTCACTTGTGTGGGAGGCCCAAGTACCCGCGGCAGGCAAGGGCCCAAAACGTAGTGAGGCGACATCAAAATGGCCTATCGCCAAACCACCTGGTTTTGCAAGGGGGGTCACTTTGGTTTTTGGCCCGGTGCGCGGCGGCCATCTAGGGAAACCTACCAAACCCACGCATTTCTGAAAACTAGACACCTGTCGGCTTCCAGGGAGGTATGGCTTGCGTGGATCCCCCAACGTTTCCTTACCCAGAATCCCCTGCAAACCTCAATTTTTGCTCAAAAAATCACTTTTTTCACATATTTTGGGGTGGGAAAGTAGTGGCATCACTGGGCTCACACAAATTTACCACCACCCAGCGTTCCCCCAGGTCTCCCGGTAAAAATGGTGCCTCACTTGTGTGGGAGGCCCAAGTACCCGCAGCAGGCAAGGGCCCAAAACGTAGTGAGGCGACATCAAAATGGCCTATCGCCGAACCACCTGGTTTTGCAAGGGGGGTCACTTTGGTTTTTGGCCCGGTGCGCGGCGGACATCTAGGGAAACCTACCAATCCCACACATTTCTGAAAACTAGACACCCGGCGGCTTCCAGGGAGGTATGTCTTGCGTGGATCCCCCAACGTTCCCTTACCCAGAATCCCCTGCAAACCTCAATTTTTGCTCAAAAAATCACTTTTTTCACACATTTTGGGGTGGGGAAGTAGTGGCATCACCGGGCTCACGCAAATTTACCACCACCCAGCGTTCCCCCAGTTCTCCCGTTAAAAATGGTGCCTCACTTGTGTGGGAGGCCCAAGTACCCGCGGCAGGCAAGGGCCCAAAACGTAGTGAGGCGACATCAAAATGGCCTATCGCCAAACCACCTGGTTTTGCAAGGGGGGGTCACTTTGGTTTTTGGCCCGGTGCTCGGCGGCCATCTAAGGAAACCTACCAAACCCACACATTTCTGAAAACTAGACACCCGGCGGCTTCCAGGGAGGTATGTCTTGCGTGGATCCCCCAACGTTCCCTTACCCAGAATCCCCTGCAAACCTCAATTTTTGCTCAAAAAATCACTTTTTTCACACATTTTGGGGTGGGGAAGTAGTGGCATCACCGGGCTCACGCAAATTTACCACCACCCAGCGTTCCCCCAGGTCTCCCGTTAAAAATGGTGCCTCACTTGTGTGGGAGGCCCAAGTACCCGCGGCAGGCAAGGGCCCAAAACGTAGTGAGGCGACATCAAAATGGCCTATCGCCAAACCACCTGGTTTTGCAAGGGGGGGTCACTTTGGTTTTTGGCCCGGTGCTCGGCGGCCATCTAAGGAAACCTACCAAACCCACACATTTCTGAAAACTAGACACCCGGCGGCTTCCAGGGAGGTATGGCTTGCGTGGATCCCCCAACGTTTCCTTACCCAGAATCCCCTGCAAACCTCAATTTTTGCTCAAAAAATCACTTTTTTCACACATTTTGGGGTGGGAAAGTAGTGGCATCACCGGGCTCACACAAATTTACCACCACCCAGCGTTCCCCCAGGTCTCCCGGTAAAAATGGTGCCTCACTTGTGTGGGAGGCCCAAGTACCCGCGGCAGGCAAGGGCCCAAAACGTAGTGAGGCGACATCAAAATGGCCTATCGCCAAACCACCTGGTTTTGCAAGGGGGGTCACTTTGGTTTTTGGCCCGGTGCGCGGCGGCCATCTAGGGAAACCTACCAAACCCACGCATTTCTGAAAACTAGACACCCAGCGGCTTCCAGGGAGGTATGGCTTGCGTGGATCCCCCAATGTTTCCTTACCCAGAATCCCCTGCAAACCTCAATTTTTGCTCAAAAAATCACTTTTTTCACACATTTTGGGGTGGGAAAGTAGTGGCATCACCGGGCTCACACAAATTTACCACCACCCAGCGTTCCCCCAGGTCTCCCGGTAACAATGGTGCCTCACTTGTGTGGGAGGCCCAAGTACCCGCGGCAGGCAAGGGCCCAAAACGTAGTGAGGCGACATCAAAATGGCCTATCGCCAAACCACCTGGTTTTGCAAGGGGGGTCACTTTGGTTTTTGGCCCGGTGCTCGGCGGCCATCTAGGGAAACCTACCAAACCCATGCATTTCTGAAAACTAGACACCTGGCGGCTTCCAGGGAGGTATGGCTTGCGTGGATGCCCCAACGTTTCCTTACCCAGAATCCCCTGCAAACCTCAATTTTTGCTCAAAAAATCACTTTTTTCACACATTTTGGGGTGGGAAAGTAGTGGCATCACCGGGCTCACACAAATTTACCACCACCCAGTGTTCCCCCAGGTCTCCCGGTAAAAATGGTGCTTCACTTTTGTGGGTGGCCCAAGTACCCGCGGCAGGCAAGGGCCCAAAACGTAGTGAGGCGACATCAAAATGGCCTATCGCCAAACCACCTGGTTTTGCAAGGGGGGTCACTTTGGTTTTTGGCCCGGTGCTCGGCGGCCATCTAGGGAAACCTACCAAACCCATGCATTTCTGAAAACTAGACACCCGGCGGCTTCCAGGGAGGTATGGCTTGCGTGGATCCCCCAACGTTTCCTTACCCAGAATCCCCTGCAAACCTCAATTTTTGCTCAAAAAATCACTTTTTTCACACATTTTGGGGTGGGAAAGTAGTGGCATCACCGGGCTCACACAAATTTACCACCACCCAGCATTCCCCCAGGTCTCCCGGTAAAAATGGTGCCTCACTTGTGTGGGAGGCCCAAGTACCCGCGGCAGGCAAGGGCCCAAAACGTAGTGAGGCGACATCAAGATGGCCTATCGCCAAACCACCTGGTTTTGCAAGGGGGGTCACTTTGGTTTTTGGCCCGGTGCGCGGCGGCCATCTAGGGAAACCTACCAAACCCATGGATTTCTGAAAACTAGACACCCGGCGGCTTCCAGGGAGGTATGGCTTGCGTGGATCCCCCAACGTTTCCTTACCCAGAATCCCCTGCAAACCTCAATTTTTGCTCAAAAAATCACTTTTTTCACACATTTTGGGGTGGGAAAGTAGTGGCATCACCGGGCTCACACAAATTTACCACCACCCAGCGTTCCCCCAGGTCTCCCGCTAAAAATGGTGCCTCACTTTTGTGGGTGGCCCAAGTACCCGCGGCAGGCAAGGGCCCAAAACGTAGTGAGGCGACATCAAAATGGCCTATCGCCAAACCACCTGGTTTTGCAAGGGGGGTCACTTTGGTTTTTGGCCCGGTGCTCGGTGGCCATCTAGGGAAACCTACCAAACCCACGCATTTCTGAAAACTAGACACCCGGCGGCTTCCAGGGAGGTATGGCTTGCATGGATTCCCCAACGTTTCCTTACCCAGAATCCCCTGCAAACCTCAATTTTTGCTCAAAAAATCACTTTTTTCACATATTTTGGGGTGGGAAAGTAGTGGCATCACCGGGCTCACACAAATTTACTACCACCCAGCATTCCCCCAGGTCTACCGGTAAAAATGGTGCCTCACTTGTGTGGGAGGCCCAAGTACCCGCGGCAGGCAAGGGCCCAAAACCTAGTGAGGCGACATCAAATTGGCCTATCGCCAAACCACCTGGTTTTGCAAGGGGGGTCACTTTGGTTTTTGGCCCGGTGCGCGGCGGCCATCTAGGGAAACCTACCAAACTCACACATTTCTGAAAACTAGACACCCGGCGGCTTCCAGGGAGGTATGGCTTGCATGGATCCCCCAACGTTTCCTTACCCAGAATCCCCTGCAAACCTCAATTTTTGCTCCAAAAATCACTTTTTTCACACATTTTGGGGTGGGAAAGTAGTGGCATCACCGGGCTCACACAAATTTACCACCACCCAGCGTTCCCCCAGGTCTCCCGGTAAAAATGGTGCCTCACTTGTGTGGGAGGCCCAAGTACCCGCGGCAGGCAAGGGCCCAAAACGTAGTGAGGCGACATCAAAATGGCCTATCGCCGAACCACCTGGTTTTGCAAGGGCGGTCACTTTGGTTTTTGGCCCCGTGCTCGGCGGCCATCTAGGGAAACCTACCAAACCCACACATTTCTGAAAACTAGACACCCGGCGGCTTCCAGGGAGGTATGGCTTGCGTGGATCCCCCAACGTTTCCTTACCCAGAATCCCCTGCAAACCTCAATTTTTGCTCAAAAAATCACTTTTTTCACACATTTTGGGGTGGGAAAGTAGTGGCATCACCGGGCTCACACAAATTTACCACCACCCAGCGTTCCCCCAGGTCTCCCGGTAAAAATGGTGCCTCACTTGTGTGGGACGCCCAAGTACCCGCGGCAGGTAAGGGCCCAAAACGTAGTGAGGCGACATCAAAATGGCCTATCGCCAAACCACCTGGTTTTGCAAGGGGGGTCACTTTGGTTTTTGGCCCGGTGCTCGGTGGCCATCTAGGGAAACCTACCAATCCCACACATTTCTGAAAACTAGACACCCGGCGGCTTCCAGGGAGATATGTCTTGCGTGGATCCCCCAACGTTCCCTTACCCAGAATCCCCTGCAAACCTCAATTATTGCTCAAAAAATCACTTTTTTCACACATTTTGGGGTGGGGAAGTAGTGGCATCACCGGGCTCACGCAAATTTACCACCACCCAGCGTTCCCCCAGGTCTCCCGTTAAAAATGGTGCCTCACTTGTGTGGGAGGCCCAAGTACCCGCGGCAGGCAAGGGCCCAAAACGTAGTGAGGCGACATCAAAATGGCCTATCGCCAAACCACCTGGTTTTGCAAGGGGGGTCACTTTGGTTTTTGGCCCGGTGCTCGGCGGCCATCTAAGGAAGCCTACCAAACCCACGCATTTCTGAAAACTAGACACCCGGCGGCTTCCAGGGAGGTATGGCTTGCGTGGATCCCCCAACGTTTCCTTACCCAGAATCCCCTGCAAACCTCAATTTTTGCTCAAAAAATCACTTTTTTCACACATTTTGGAGTGGGAAAGTAGTGGCATCACCGGGCTCACACAAATTTACCACCACCCAGCGTTCCCCCAGGTCTCCCGGTAAAAATGGTGCCTCACTTGTGTGGGAGGCCCAAGTACCCGCGGCAGGCAAGGGCCCAAAACGTAGTGAGGCGACATCAAAATGGCCTATCGCCAAACCACCTGGTTTTGCAAGGGGGGTCACTTTGGTTTTTGGCCCGGTGCGCGGCGGCCATCTAGGGAAACCTACCAAACCCATGCATTTCTGAAAACTAGACACCCAGCTGCTTCCAGGGAGGTATGGCTTGCGTGGATCCCCCAACGTTTTCTTACCCAGAATCCCCTGCAAACCTCAATTTTTGCTCAAAAAATCACTTTTTTCACACATTTTGGGGTGGGAAAGTAGTGGCATCACCGGGCTCACACAAATTTACCACCACCCAGCGTTCCCCCAGGTCTCCCGGTAAAAATGGTGCCTCACTTGTGTGGGAGGCCCAAGTACCCGCGGCAGGCAAGGGCCCAAAACGTAGTGAGGCGACATCAAAATGGCCTATCGCCAAACCACCTGGTTTTGCAAGGGGGGTCACTTTGGTTTTTGGCCCGGTGCTCGGCGGCCATCTAGGGAAACCTACCAAACCCATGCATTTCTGAAAACTAGACACCTGGCGGCTTCCAGGGAGGTATGGCTTGCGTGGATCCCCCAACGTTTCCTTACCCAGAATCCCCTGCAAACCACAATTTTTGCTCAAAAAATCACTTTTTTCACACATTTTGGGGTGGGAAAGTAGTGGCATCACCGGGCTCACACAAATTTACAACCACCCAGCGTTCCCCCAGGTCTCCCGGTAAAAATGGTGCCTCACTTGTGTGGGAGGCCCAAGTACCCGCGGCAGGCAAGGGCCCAAAACGTAGTGAGGCGACATCAAAATGGCCTATCGCCAAACCACCTGGTTTTGCAAGGGGGGTCACTTTGGTTTTTGGCCCGGTGCTCGGCGGCCATCTAGGGAAACCTACCAAACCCATGCATTTCTGAAAACTAGACACCCGGCGGCTTCCAGGGAGGTATGGCTTGCGTGGATCCCCCAACGTTTCCTTACCCAGAATCCCCTGCAAACCTCAATTTTTGCTCAAAAAATCACTTTTTTCACACATTTTGGGGTGGGAAAGTAGTGGCATCACCGGGCTCACACAAATTTACCACCACCCAGTGTTCCCCCAGGTCTCCCGGTAAAAATGGTGCCTCACTTTTGTGGGTGGCCCAAGTACCCGCGGCAGGCAAGGGCCCAAAACGTAGTGAGGCGACATCAAAA
Organism: Triturus cristatus; assembly: GCF_964204655.1. NCBI lineage: Eukaryota > Metazoa > Chordata > Amphibia > Caudata > Salamandridae > Triturus > Triturus cristatus. The sequence continues at coordinate 69,648,488 of NC_140581.1, read as the reverse complement.
TGGCCTATCGCCAAACCACCTGGTTTTGCAAGGGGGGTCACTTTGGTTTTTGGCCCGGTGCTCGGCGGCCATCTAGGGAAACCTACCAAACCCATGCATTTCTGAAAACTAGACACCCGGCGGCTTCCAGGGAGGTATGGCTTGCATGGATCCCCAACGTTTCCTTACCCAGAATCCCCTGCAAACCTCAATTTTTGCTCAAAAAATCACTTTTTTCACACATTTTGGGGTGGGAAAGTAGTGGCATCACCGGGCTCACACAAATTTACCACCACCCAGCATTCCCCCAGGTCTCCGGGTAAAAATGGTGCCTCACTTGTGTGGGAGGCCCAAGTACCCGCGGCAGGCAAGGGCCCAAAACGTAGTGAGGCGACATCAAAATGGCCTATCGCCAAACCACCTGGTTTTGCAAGGGGGGTCACTTTGGTTTTTGGCCCGGTGCGCGGCGGCCATCTATGGAAACCTACCAAACCCACGCATTTCTGAAAACTAGACACCCGGCGGCTTCCAGGGAGGTATGGCTTGCGTGGATCCCCCAACGTTTCCTTACCCAGAATCCCCTGCAAACCTCAATTTTTGCTCAAAAAATCACTTTTTTCACACATTTTGGGGTGGGAAAGTAGTGGCATCACCGGGCTCACACAAATTTACCACCACCCAGCGTTCCCCCAGGTCTCCCGGTAAAAATGGTGCCTCACTTGTGTGGGAGGCCCAAGTACCCGCGGCAGGCAAGCGCCCAAAACGTAGTGAGGCGACATCAAAATGGCCTATCGCCAAACCACCTGGTTTTGCAAGGGGGTCACTTTGGTTTTTGGCCTGGTGCGCGGCCGCCATCTAAGGAAACCTACCAAACCCACGCATTTCTGAAATCTAGACACCTGGCGGCTTCCAGGGAGGTATGGCTTGCGTGGATCCCCCAAAGTTTCCTTACCCAGAATCCCCTGCAAACCTCAATTTTTGCTCAAAAAATCACTTTTTTCACACATTTTGGGGTGGGAAAGTAGTGGCATCACCGGGCTCACACAAATTTACCACCACCCAGCGTTCCCCCAGGTCTCCCGGTAAAAATGGTGCCTCACTTGTGTGGGAGACCCAAGTACCCGCGGCAGGCAAGGGCCCAAAACGTAGTGAGGCGACATCAAAATGGCCTATCGCCGAACCACCTGGTTTTGCAAGGGGGGTCACTTTGGTTTTTGGCCCGGTGCTCGGCGGCCATCTAGGGAAACCTACCAAACCCACACATTTCTGAAAACTAGACACCCGGCGGCTTCCAGGGAGGTATGGCTTGCGTGGATCCCCCAACGTTTCCTTACCCAGAATCCCCTGCAAACCTCAATTTTTGCTCAAAAAATCACTTTTTTCACACATTTTGGGGTGGGAAAGTAGTGGCATCACCGGGCTCACACAAATTTACCACCACCCAGCGTTCCCCCAGGTCTCCCGGTAAAAATGGTGCCTCACTTGTGTGGGAGGCCCAAGTACCCGCGGCAGGTAAGGGCCCAAAACGTAGTGAGGCGACATCAAAATGGCCTATCGCCAAACCACCTGGTTTTGCAAGGGGGGTCACTTTGGTTTTTGGCCCGGTGCTCGGCGGCCATCTAGGGAAACCTACCAAACCCACACATTTCTGAAAACTAGACACCCGGCGGCTTCCAGGGAGGTATGGCTTGCGTGGATCCCCCAACGTTTCCTTACCCAGAATCCCATGCAAACCTCAATTTTTGCTCAAAAACCACTTTTTTCACACATTGGGGTGGGAAAGTAGTGGCATCACCGGGCTCACACAAATTTACCACCACCCAGCGTTCCCCCAGGTCTCCCGGTAAAAATGGTGCCTCACTTGTGTGGGAGGCCCAAGTACCCGCGGCAGGCAAGGGCCCAAAACGTGGTGAGACGACATTTGGGATAGGCAATGTTGATGTCGCCTCACTACGTTTGTTGTCCTTGCCTGCCGCGGGTACTTGGGCCTCCCACACAAGTGAGGCACCATTTTTACCGGGAGACCTGGGGAAACGCTGGGTGGTGGTAAATTTGTGTGAGCCCGGTGATGCCACTACTTTCCCACCCCAAAATGTGTGAAAAAAGTGATTTTTTGAGCAAAAATTGAGGTTTGCAGGGGTTTCTGGGTAAGGAAACGTTGGGGGATCCACGCACGCCATACCTCCCTGGAAGCCGCCGGGTGTCTAGTTTTAAAAAATGTGTGGTTTGGTAGGTTTCCCTAGATGGCCGCCGAGCACCGGGCCAAAAACCAAAGTGACCCCCCTTGCAAAACCAGGTGGTTTTGCGATAGGCCATTTTGATGTCGCCTCACTAGGTTTTGGGCCCTTGCCTGCCGCGGGTACTTGGGCCTCCCACACAAGTGAGACACCATTTTTACTGGGGGAACGCTGGGTGGTGGTAAATTTGTGTGAGACCGGTGATGCCACTACTTTCCCACCCCAAAATTTGTGAAAAAAGTGATTTTTTGAGCAAAAATTGAGGTTTGCAGGGGATTCTGGGTAAGGAAACTTTGGGGGATCCACGCAAGCCATACCTCCCTGGAAGCCGCCGGGTGTCTAGTTTTCAGAAATGTGTGGGTTTGGTAGGTTTCCCTAGATGGCCGCCGAGCACCGGGCCAAAAACCAAAGTGACCCCCCTTGCAAAACCAGGTGGTTTTGCGATAGGCCATTTTGATGTCGCCTCACTACGTTTTGGGCCCTTGCCTGCCGCGGGTACTTGGGCCTCCCACACAAGTGAGACACCATTTTTACCGGGAGACCTGGGGGAACGCTGGGTGGTGGTAAATTTGTGTGAGACCGGTGATGCCACTACTTTCCCACTCCAAAATGTAAGAAAAAAGTGATTTTTTGAGCAAAAATTGAGGTTTGCAGGGGATTCTGGGTAAGGAAACGTTGGGGGATCCACGCAAGCCATACCTCCCTGGAAGCCGCCGGGTGTCTAGTTTTCAGAAATGCGTGGGTTTGGTAGGTTTCCCTAGATGGCCGCCGAGCACCGGGCCAAAAACCAAAGTGACCCCCCTTGCAAAACCAGGTGGTTTGGCGATAGGCCATTTTGATGTCGCCTCACTACGTTTTGGGCCCTTGCCTGCCGCGGGTACTTGGGCCTCCCACACAAGTGAGGCACCATTTTTACCGGGAGACCTGGGGGAACGCTGGGTGGTGGTAAATTTGTGTGAGCCCGGTGATGCCACTACTTTCCCACCCCAAAATGTGTGAAAAAAGTGATTTTTTGAGCAAAAATTGAGGTTTGCAGGGGATTCTGGGTAAGGAAACGTTGGGGGATCCACGCAAGCCATACCTCCCTGGATGCCGCCGGGTGTCTAGTTTTCAGAAATGTGTGGGTTTGGTAGGTTTCCCTAGATGGCCGCCGAGCACCGGGCCAAAAACCAAAGTGACCCCCCTTGCAAAACCAGGTGGTTTGGCGATAGGCCATTTTGATGTCGCCTCACTACGTTTTGGGCCCTTGCCTGCCGCGGGTACTTGGGCCTCCCACACAAGTGAGGCACCATTTTTACCGGGAGACCTGGGGGAACGCTGGGTGGTGGTAAATTTGTGTGAGCCCGGTGATGCCACTACTTTCCCACCCCAAAATGTGTGAAAAAAGTGATTTTTTGAGCAAAATTTGAGGTTTGCAGGGGATTCTGGGTAAGGAAACGTTGGGGGATCCACGCAAGCCATACCTCCCTGGAAGCCGCCGGGTGTCTAGTTTTCAGAAATGCGTGGGTTTGGTAGGTTTCCCTAGATGGCCGCCGAGCACCGGGCCAAAAACCAAAGTGACCCCCCTTGCAAAACCAGGTGGTTTGGCGATAGGCCATTTTGATGTCGCCTCACTACGTTTTGGGCCCTTGCCTGCCGCGGGTACTTGGGCCTCCGACACAAGTGAGGCACCATTTTTACCGGGAGACCTGGGGGAACGCTGGGTGGGGGTAAATTTATGTGAGCCCGGTGATGCCACTACTTTCCCACCCCAAAATGTGTAAAAAAAAGTGATTTTTTGAGCAAAAATTGAGGTTTGCAGGGGATTCTGGGTAAGGAAACGTTGGGGGATCCACGCAAGCCATACCTCCCTGGAAGCCGCCGGGTGTCTAGTTTTCAGAAATGCATGGGTTTGGTAGGTTTCCCTAGACGGCCGCCGAGCACCGGGCCAAAAACCAAAGTGACTTCCCTTGCAAAACCAGGTGGTCTGGCGATAGGCCATTTTGATGTCGCCTCACTACGTTTTGGGCCCTTGCCTGCCGCGGGTACTTGGGCCTCCCACACAAGTGAGGCACCATTTTTACCGGGAGACCTGGGGGAACGCTGGGTGGAGGTAAATTTGTGTGAGCCCGGTGATGCCACTACTTTCCCACCCCAAAATGTGTGAAAAAAAAGATTTTTTGAGCAAAAATTGAGGTTTGCAGGGGATTCTTGGTAAGGAAACGTTGGGGGATCCATGCAAGCCATACCTCCCTGGAAGCCGCCGGGTGTCTAGTTTTCAGAAATGCTTGGGTTTGATAGGTTTCCCTAGATGGCCGCCGAGCACCGGGCCAAAAACCAAAGTGACCCCCTTGCAAAACCAGGTGGTTTGGCGATAGGCCATTTTGATGTCGCCTCACTACATTTGTTGTCCTTGCCTGCCGCGGGTACTTGGGCCTCCCACACAAGTGAGGCACCATTTTTACCGGGAGACCTGGGGGAACGCTGGGTGGTGGTAAATTTGTGTGAGCCCGGTGATGCCACTACTTTCCCACCCCAAAATGTGTGAAAAAGTGATTTTTTGAGCAAAAATTGAGGTTTGCAGGGGATTCTGGGTAAGGAAACGTTGGGGGATCCACGCAAGCCATAACTCCCTGGAAGCCGCCGGGTGTCTAGTTTTCAGAAATGTGTGGGTTTGGTAGGTTTCCCTAGATGGCCGCCGAGCACCGGGCCAAAAACCAAAGTGACCCCCCTTGCAAAACCAGGTGGTTTGGCGATAGGCCATTTTGATGTCGCCTCACTACGTTTTGGGCCCTTGCCTGCCGCGGGTACTTGGGCCTCCCACACAAGTGAGGCACCATTTTTACCGGGAGACCTGGGGGAACGCTGGGTGGTGGTAAATTTGTGTGAGCCCGGTGATGCCACTACTTTCCCACCCCAAAATGTGTGAAAAAAGTGATTTTTTGAGCAAAAATTGAGGTTTGCAGGGGATTCAGGGTAAGGAAACGTTGGGGGATCCACGCAAGCCATACCTCCCTGGAAGCCGCCGGGTGTCTAGTTTTCAGAAATGCGTGGGTTTGGTAGGTTTCCCTAGATGGCCGCCGCGCACCGGGCCAAAAACCAAAGTGACCCCCCTTGCAAAACCAGGTGGTTTTGCGATAGGCCATTTTGATGTCGCCTCACTACGTTTTGGGCCCTTGCCTGCCGCGGGTACTTGGGCCTCCCACACAAGTGAGGCACCATTTTTACCGGGAGACCTGGGGGAACACTGGGTGGTGGTAAATTTGTGTGAGCCCGGTGATGCCACTACTTTCCCACCCCAAAATGTGTGAAAAAAGTGATTTTTTGAGCAAAAATTGAGGTTTGCAGGGGATTCTGGGTAAGGAAACGTTGGGGGATCCACGCAAGCCATACCTCCCTGGAAGCCGCCGGGTGTCTAGTTTTCAGAAATGTGTGGGTTTGGTAGGTTTCCCTAGATGGCCGCTGAGCACCGGGCAAAAAACCAAAGTAACCCCCCTTGCAAAACCAGATTAACTATTGTTACTACAGCGTGAGAATTTTGGAATGATACTGCAAAGAAAATGTGGCAGACAGTTTGAGGTTTACAGGACAATGGGGATAAAAAATATTTTTCAATTCACTAGAGAGACATCACCATGAACTCCCAAGGGTTTTCGACAATATCTACAGTTGGTGGGTTATTCTTACATGGAAAGTGTACCTTGGCAGATAAACTAAAGACAAAGATTCCTGCACAACCATCTATTCCTCAAACACACACACATACTGGTTGGATTTGGCACGAGGGCGAGTCATGGTTCAGTGTATTAAATTTTATTAACAAGAGATTTCACAAAAATGGAATTCACTGTCAATAATTAAATTCACAAAAAACCAAACCAATGACTCGCAGCTCGTGAGCTGTAAAGCCACGTCAAGGCACCAACCACTTTACAGGCCATTCACACACCTTTCATACGTGATACAAACAAGACCATTCGTACCACCAGGTACAAAAGCAACACAGTACAAAAATCACCAAAAAGGAACAAGGTACACCCTGCTTCAGAAAGACAAATATTACTGCACAGCCATCTAACCCGCAAGCACACTGAACCATTGACTCACAGCTCGTGAGCTGTAAAGCCACGACAAGGCACCAACCTCTTTTCAGGCCATTCATACACCTTTCATACGTGTGAGACATACAAAACCATTCACACCGCCAGCCGCGGGCCCATCACATAACAAAACTCACACCAGCACACAGCGCCATTCAAGGGCCCATCACTTTCACACGCCCACAATCCAGACACAGCAACTACACAGGCTGAAGGATTGCGTGGAGTGGCACTCAGCTAGCAGTGTGTGTAGTGACCAGCAGAAAGTCACTACTCACACACAGCCAGCCGAGCACCAGTCGACACACACCGCTAGCCAAACGCCAGTCCACGCACACCGCTAGCCAAGCGCCAGTCCAGGCACACCGCCAGCCATTCGCCAGTCCAGGCACACCGGCAGCCAATCGCCAATCCACCTACACCGCCAGCCAAGCTCCAGTCCACGGACACCACCAGCCAAGCACCAGTCCGCACACACCACCAGTCCACGCACACCGCCAGCCAAGTACCAGTCCACGCACACCGCCAGCCAAGCACCATTCCCCGCACACCACCAGCCAAGCTCCAGTCCACGCACACCACCAGCCAAGCTCCAGTCCACGGACACCACCAGCCAAGCTCCAGTCCACGGACACCACCAGCCAAACACCAGTCCGCACACACCACCAGTCCACACACACCGCCAGCCAAGTACCAGTCCACGCACACCGCCAGCCAAGCACCATTCCACGCACACAGCCAGCCAAGCACCATTCCACGCACACCGCCAGCCAAGCACCATTCCACGCACACCGCCAGCCAAGCACCATTCCACGCACACCACCAGCCATGCACCAGTCCACGCACACCGCCAGTCCATGCACACTGCCAGTCCATGCACACCGTCAGCCAAGCACCATTCCACGCACACCACCAACCAAGTGCCAGTCCACACACACCAACAGCCAAGCACAAGCCTACACACACCGCCATCACATTTAGGATTTTTTTAGAAAAAAATAAAAACACAAACAAATTGCAAATAGATACAAATCTTCTAACAGAAAATCAGCAACTAAATACATTGCACTAACACCAACCTTGAAACAGAATCATATTTTCCAAAGAATACAGACCAGGCAGTTCACTTTACCACTCATGAATGTTCCCAGAAATTTTTTCACATGTGGTACGCTCTGAAACAAGCAGGGAGACACAGTGCAGGATGAGAGGGACAATCGGGGCAGTACATACGACTCTCCTTCCACAAACCTCTTCGCCAACAGACTCTACATCTCCTACTGGGAAAATCTTTTGCGGGTGTGGGAGGAATGTGATCTGGAAAGTGGCGTTCTTTCAATCTAGCAACATCCTCCACCACTCCAACTCTAGGAACACTTGCCTGTTCCACTACAACAAGGCTGCCTATTACAGACTCCTGAAACTTAGCAAAAGTCATCTTTGACTCAGGGCAAGAATCCTGGAACACAACAAAAGCATTAAACATTGCCAAGTGGAAAAGATGGATAGCCAACTTCTTGTACCAAATGTAAGCCTTACGAAGAGCAGTGTAAGGTTCTAACCTCTGATCTACTCTGTCAACACCACCCATGTGCCTATTATAGTCTAAAATGCACACAGGTTTGCGCACTTCAGCGACCTGACCCCAAACAGTCACAGGTGCAGTGCTTTCATCATGGATGGAAGTCAGCATGTAGACATCTCTCCTGTCTGTAAACTTCACAGCAAGAAGCTCCTGGCAACGCAACGCACTGCACTGTCCCCGCACAAGCTTTTGACAAACAAGTTCTTTCGGGAAACCTTTACGGTTAGAGCGGATTGTGCCACAAGCAAAAGTGTCCACTTTGGCCAATTCCCTGAACAACCGCACACCAGTGTAGAAGTTATCTACATATAAATGGTGGCCTTTGTTAAAAAATCCTCCACCAAGTTCCCAAACAATTTTCTCAGTCACTCCAAAAGTGGACGGACAACCAGGGAGGTTAAACCTAGATTCCTTACCGGTGTACCCCCTGAAATTAGAGACATATCCAGTCCTACTGTCACACAGCATATACAGCTTTATTCCATAGCGTGCCCTCTTACTAGGAATGTATTGCCTAAAAACCAAGCGGCCCTTGAACAACACCAAAGACTCATCCACTGCAATTTCTCTACCAGGGGCATAAATCTCAGAAAATCGATCAACAAAGTGATCAAGGACAGGCCTAATCTTAAAAAGACGGTCACAATCAGGGTGATCTCGTGGCAACGCTAAACCATTATCAACAAAGTGCATCATCCGAAGCAGAATCAAATACCTGTCACGAGTCATGACTGCCGGAAAAATAGACGTTGCCATCAAGGGACTGCTAGACCAATATGAAGCCATTGATGGCTTCCTTAGCAAGCCCATCAAAAAAGTTAAACCCAAGAACTTCTTCATCTCTTCAACATTTGTGGGAGTCCACTGGGTAGCTCTAGAGTGTGGCTTAAGACTGGCACTGTTGTCCCTCAAAAACTGTTCGGCATACAAATTAGTCTGCTCAACAATCTCTGCCAAAAACACATCGTCCATAAACAACTGAAAAAAATTTACAGGCAAAAAGTTTTCAGTATTCACTCTAGACCCTGGAACACCAGTAAACTCTGGCAATTCCGGCTGCACCATGCCAGGGGCAACCCAGAGGTCATCACTTTCAACGGGCAGCCTCGCAGCCCCAGCCTGCAGCCCAGATGTCTCTTGCCGCACTACACCAACGGGAAGCCTTGCAGCCGCAGGCTGCAGCCCAGAAGCCTCTTGCCGCACTACACCAACGGGAAGCCTTGCAGCCGCAGGCTGCAGCCCAGATGCCTCTTGCCGCACTATCGGCACATCAGTCTCCTCCTCTAACACAGGCACTTCATCCGCACTAAGAGTATCTTCATCATCCGATGACCCCATACGGAGAGAAAACTCACTGCCAGAATCGTCCCCTGCCTCCTCTCCCTCAGATGCAGAGTCAGTCTCTGAACCAATATCAGAGGAAGACTCAAACAGCAAACCAACAACCTGCTGAGCAGTAATCCTGCGGCTAGCCATTATACTTACTAAGATAGAAGACTGCACAAACAAGTCAACAACAACCAACAATGTGCACACCAAGTAAGTAAAGAAATGTGTACCTTTATCACAAAGATCAATGTACTCAAAAACTATACAATCCAATTACAAGAGACAGCTGCACTCACCAGAAACAAACTCTGCAGTGACACAGCAAAAACCAACGATATCAAACTAGAAAGAAGAAAAAAAAACAAATTACTCACAAGACAACAAAATACACATCGAGCACCAATGCAAAAAGTTTTTGACACTCAAAAACCAAACATACTGCTATTATTACACCATTTGCAAAAAAAAAACAGGCAGAGAAATCAAACACATTTACATTGTACAAAAATAAGTCTCTTACCAAACTACACAAACAGCAGAACCACCAGCCACAAAACTTGAACGTGAAAAGAAGAAAAGCCTTCACCTAGAACAAAAAAGTAAACAAAAAAAAACATTACAATTGGAATTCACAAAAAATATAACAATAAACATTATAACATGCTATGTCACTACCCAAATGGTCAATCGGGTTGTGTGCCAGGTGGGGCAGAAAACAAATTGCACCCTGGAAGCGAGGGGTCACTTCTATTTTTATTTGAACTAATTCCCTGGGGTCTAGTGGGCTTTTCTGCCCCCCGTGGGAGCAGAAACGGCGAAAAAATAAAACCGATCTGCCCCCAGAGGGGGCAGAAAAGTCTTCAAAAAATGTAGGGGCCCAAGGAAGCGACCCTTGCCCAAGGGGTCGCTTCCTACAATAATATTTATATCCCTGGTGTCTAGTGGGCTTTTCTGCCCCCCCCCCAGGAGCAGAAATGGCGAAAAAATAACACCGATCTGCCCCCAGAGGGGGCAGAAAAGTCTTCCAAATATTTGGGGCCCTAGGAAGCGACCCTTGGCCAAGGGGTCGCTTCCTACATAATTACTGATATCCCTGGTGTCTAGTGGGCTTTTCTGCCCCCCCTGGGAGCAGAAACGGCAAAAATAAAACACCGATCTGCCCCCAGAGGGGGCAGAGAAGTCTTCCAAAACTTTGTGGGCCCAAGGAAGCGACCCTTGCCCAAGGGGTCGCTTCCTACAATAATAATAAGATCCCTGGTGTCTAGTGGGCTTTTCTACCCCCCCTGGGAGCAGAAACGGCAAAAAAATGACACCGATCTGCCCCCAGAGGGGGCAGAAATGTCTTCCAAATATTTAGGGGCCCAAGGAAGCGACCCTTGCCCAAGGGGTCGCTTCCTACATAAATACAAATATCCCTGGTGTCTAGTGGGCTTTTCTGCCCCCCCCTGGGAGCAGAAACGGCGAAAAAAAAACACCGATCTGCCCCCAGAGGGGGCAGAAAAGTCTTCAAATAATAAATGGCCCCAAGGAAGCGACCCTTACCCAAGGGGTCGCTTCCTACATAAATACAAATATCCCTGGTGTCTAGTGGGCTTTTCTGCCCCCCCTGGGAGCAGAAACGGCGAAAAAAAACACCGATCTGCCCCCAGAGGGGGCAGAAAAGTCTACAAATAATAAATGGCACCAGGAAGCGACCCTTAACCAAGGGGTCGCTTCCAAAATAAAAAAAAAACACATCCTTGGTGTCTAGTGGGGCATCCCTGCTCCACGATCGCGACGCTGTGCGCGATCGTGGAGCAGGAATGCCCTGTATTGAGACATCAGGGGAGAGGAAATACTCTTTCCTCTCCCCCGATGCCTCAATACACTCTAAAAGTCCCCCGCCACCCCACCGGAGCAAACAACACTCACCTTCCTCTGTGGACGCCTGGAAGCAAATGGCTTCCAGGCGTCCGAGCACTTCCTGATGACGCCAGCGCGCGCTGTGCGCGCTGACGTCACCAGGAAGCGTGGGGGGGGCTCGGGGTGGCAGCGGAAACTCTTCCGCTGCCATCCCCGTCTGTGGGGGCACGATCGATGCCCCAGGGGGGGAGCGCCAGCGCTTCCCCCAGGGGCTGTCCTCATGACGGAGCGGTTCCATCATGAGCACAGCCCAACTGATGCTCATGACGGAACCGCTCCGTCATGAGCATCCAAGGGGTTAAGAGGATTTGGATATGTTTACATTCATACACAATGTCTGTGAGGACTTGAACAATCCTATTATTATACACTGTCTTGGAGTTGAGTATCATTATCGTCATACTTTACCTCTGTGGGTATGTTTGTCAACATTCTTGACATCATCTATATAAAGTCAATGGTGATACTGTGATCACAAACCACCTTTAGGGGCATCATAACACACCAGCCCCATGCAGACATTAACATTACATACCATTCCTAGGAAGATGTGATATAATAGCTAGTTTCGACAAAAATATAATTAACTAAGCAAACTCTTGGTTCCAATTGACCACTGCTTTATTCCATCTAATATTTCTCCCTGTTTATTAGTTCCCTTATCTCCTAAGATATTGAGCACTATGACATGAATGAAATGCAGTTTTAAGTGCATTTGTTTCTGTAATCATGATATATGATATTTTCTGACGCATTATCAGCATTATTCATTTTGTGTGTGCCCCTAGGTTATGTGCAGCACTACATATATGAATAGATGATGTTGTTATTGCCGTATAGTGCTGATGAAATAAACTTTTACCCATGTGCCTTTGACTGTATTCAGCCACTAATAATAATTATTGAGTAGATCTTCACAAGAATGGTGGCACCACTGGCATAATTAAACTTAAAGGAGCCCCCCCTGCAAGGTTTGTGGAGGGGCCCCCTGCAGACTCAATCAGGAGCTCTCACCCAAAGTAATGTGCTGAGGGGGGGGGAACAACCTTTACAACGCAACTTTTACAACGCACTACCATTACAACGAAACTGTTACAACGCGAGTGCATTGACAACGCAGGACATTACAACGCAAGTCTTTACATAGACTTGCACTAGATGGCGTGCTAACATTAAAAATAGTGTAGTTTACTATCCCAGTGCCTTCAATACTGTTACGTGGACTGGAGTTGGAATAGTAAATTACACTTTTTTAATGTTAGCACGCCATCTAGTGCAAGTCGATGTAAAGACTTGCGTTGTAATGTCCTGCGTTGTCAATGCACTCACGTTGTAAAACTTTCGTTGTAACAGCATGCGTTGTAACAGCATGCATTGTAATGTCATACATCCGCTGAGGGGGCTCCATAGTGCTTGGGGGCCTCCCGCACTGTGGGGGTTTCAGGGGCCTATGTTACGACACTCGGGAGCACATGTTCACATCCCCCAGAATAACGGTTCAGTGTGTAATTAATAAATAATACATTTACAAATTTGAAGTAAGATCCTATATCATGATGTGAAAAGGGGTGAGTGTGTGCTCCTATTTGTTTGATCTCTTTCCTTAATCCATTTCTCGAACAGTTTAGGTCTGTGATCACATTTACAATATTTAATTTTTTCCATGTTCAGTAATGCAGTACCAAACTTATATATACATTTCCAAACTGTAATTCCAAACAGCATTACACTAGTCAACTTTAGTCAAGTGCAATCCCATTCAATGTCTCACTCCAGGTGCGTAATATGTATGCAATGATATTCACATTGGGCAAACATATCTGGGCCACAAAAGAGCCCTCTCCAGGTACATATGCAGTTGGGATTTAAACCTTTAAATTCAAGTTCAAAGAGTTACTGTTTGTGGGTGGGAAAAAGCCTTTACCACACAGTCATTACCACATTATGCATTTACAACAAAGGGCCCTATTACGATGGTGGGTGGAGTTTCCCCACCCGACATCGTCTCGGTCATGGGACTGACTGACACCCAGTTGGTGGTCCTGACTGAATAATTAGGATACTACTGTATATTTTTTAATTGGAGCATGCATTATGCCTGGAAGCATGCTCCCATTGAAAAATGGTAGGTGCGGTTCATCCCTGCACCCCATGGCAGGCACCTCAAGGTGCCTGCCATGGTGTGCCCCTGTTGAGCCCTGTCATGGGGTGCAGGGTTCAACAGGGGGACACCATAGGGACCCCCATGACCTCCAACCAGAAGGCCGTGTACCCAAGGGGTCCCGACTGAGGGCCCCCAAAGTCGAGTTCCAACAGGCTCTCTGTGTCGGAAAGACTGGCATGGAGAGGCTGCAGAAACCCGACATTGTCGTCCAATGGGCAGACAGAGCAGCCCTTGGGATTGCTGGCCACATTCCAACTGGTGGACGAGCTCCCCGAGCCCGTTGGAAGCCAGTCAGAATGATTGTTCAGATTCCTTTCTGACCACCTCCATCGTAATGAGGCGGTCAGAAAAGGAATCAGACCAGCATATTACGATGCGGTCGGAGCCTTTTCTGACCACATTGTAATAGGGTCCAAAATGTTCTTCTTTCATTCAAAGCAAGTTATTTCTTGATACTCCTGTGAAAAGATTTGTTGTGGAACAGTAAGTGAAAGTGGGTTGAGTTTGGTGTTTAATGACTGCGGAAAAATCAAATTTGAACGGGTTAAATCTTTGCTGTGTAGAGCATCTCAACTAAAACAAACACTGCACACCAGGGGTCGATAGACTCATAGCATCATTTAGCTCTCATACATAACATTTCTAGTTAGGGTCACATGAGAATATTTGTCTCCTGGCAGACTCTAAGCGTCCTTAAAGCAATAACGATGTGCCATTGTGACAGCTTGCAGATTGATGACTACTGAGGCCAAATAGAAGCTGAGCCAGTACCTGGAGTTCAACTCCATATGACATGATATTTTATTAAAATGATAATATGGAGTCTTTTAATGCAAAAAACAGGCGTTGAAGCAGCCTGTGGTACTATCACCTGGTATTCGCAAGGGTGGGCAACACCAGACGACTCCAAAAAGAGCATCCCAACACAGCTCCAATTAAAAAAATAATTGAATACATGTAGCTTTAAACAATTCGCCATCACAAAGCAGCAAAAGTACATGTCTGCTCCCAGAATACAGCTGCCTTCCCTATCACTCATGGGCTGTATGTTTGCATTGGACCCTATACCGCACTCTGCTCTCTTTTGACTAGGTTTGTTCTATACGTATATCTCATTCACACATACATATTCTTCTAAGGCAGCTCCAAACACCTTGATTGAGAGTGCTGCTGTCAGACCCAAGTGGACGCATAGGTAGAGAGAGTAAGGGCTCTCTTTTAAAGTGACACACTCCATAGTATTTATACTGCTGGAATTTGTTGTGTGTGCATAGCAACGAGGAAAAAAGATTACAACATTTTTGCTTCAGACAATGATTACGGTGATCATATCGAGCCATGGCATATATGTATATATATATATGTATAAATAAATAAATTACATCATAGAATAGGCTGGAATTTTTTTGATTATAATAGAAAGAGTCACAGTCTTTGCTTAAAGAGATCCTAAATGAAAGAAGCAATAGAATCTGAGATTGATGGGTGGTAACCAGACGACCAACGGTTGTGGTAAAGAGGGATAGAGTAGACAATGGATAGAGCTCAGCGCAGAGTTTGAATCTGAATTCCATTCGAATCAAGACAGTGCAGACTTTGCGTATAAGGATGTTCAAGAGTTGGGTGGTGTGACAGAGAAGGTCCTGTTTTCTTGTTTGTTGGGTGTGGCTAGAAATTTAACCTTGACAGAATATATTAGGATTGGGATTATAGGGTCTCATTGGTACAATTAGAAAAATTCCCCTTTTCTGTTTTGTCAGCCTGATTTTTGCAGATTTTTATTTCTGGTTTTTAGACTTTGCACACTAAGGCATTGGTGTTCAGTGCCTAGTGTATGTACTCTGACCCAAAAAAATATAGATATTTGCTGATCCCTGATTGTTGTATATTAACTTTCTGTATGATGAGGAAATACACCCATGGCATGAAAATGTAGATGTCATTTGTAAACTGCAACATATATTGCGCCCTCAACTGGTGTTGCAAAGCAAACATGGCTTCAGGCTTACAATTGAAGACCCTTTTACATAGGTATAAACCTGCCCCTAAAATATCCTTAAGTTATCCCTATGGCAGCCTTGTAGCTCACATGGTAAGGTGCCCAGTATTTAAATTGGAACATGAAGAAAATTAATATTGCCATTTCCCTGCACTGACAGGGACCTTAAAGCTAATATCAAAATAGTATGCCTATTTGTCCTATGTAGCAAACCGGAGTAAATATTAAAATAGTAGTAAAGCTATCACACCACATAGAAAAATAAGTAAACAGCTATTTTTAAGTTATTAAATCCCAATTCAATGATGAAGCAGTTTTTCAATAAATATGAAGGACTAGTAACATTTTGAAAGTTGCCTTTTCCTTGTCCAAAGTTCCAGGAGATTAATAGCTTTTCCCTGCTTGACCCTGGCATGAATAAGGTGTTTATGCAAAATTCCTCCCGGGAGCACCAATCCCTTGACCTGAAGGGGTAGAAATGACTCTCCTGAATGTCATTCCTCAGAATATTCAGATTGGGAATTGTGAGCGTCCTGTAACTCTGAGGTATCAAATCCTGTCTGTCTGCTCTAGTGAACCCCATGCAACACGTGTGGCACACTTGAAAGTAAATTAACATGATGTCAAGAAAATTCTTGTGTGTCTGGTTGCTGGAGGGGGCCTTCTTTTTTCCCCACCAGACCTTTGTCTCTGGTTTTGTTGTGGATACAGGACATGTGTTAAGCTGACTTTCAGTGTTAGATAGGGAGAATATTGTTTGATTTCCCTATGAAACTACCAAACACACACACATACACGCACACACAAACACACACACACACACACACACAACCCTCAGACCCAATTTTTTGTGTGGCTGAAAGCTTTTACCATCTTTGAAATGACCTGTACAGAGCATTTTGGCCTCATTATGATGAGGCAAACAGGAACTTCTGCAAGTATGTAAGTCAGAGACTGAGAACCTTTACTCCATTGGACAGAGAGGAACTAGGAGTGTCTTAAGGTATCCACCACCCACAGGCTACTGAACGCTACAAAGATGGACCCTTACCCAGACTTCCTCAGAATAGTGCTGACTTGCTAAAGGATACCAAGTGGACTGAACTGGCTATACTTTGAATCTGTGACATGTGAGAAGAACCTGAGAAAGATGGACCCTTTCTACTTTGAATTCAAAGACAGAAAGATTACCAAATATCATAAGGCTGATTCTTTAAGTTGCTATAAGAATATAAAAAAGCTATACTGTATATTTTAGTGAAGAATGAGCAGTGGCACATGGACATGGACTGGACTTTGCAGTACACCTTGGGAGTCTATACATGCTGCCCATGAGGACTTCCAAACCTTGAATGTGAGCCTAACAATGTTTTAGGCACCAAAGAGGTTTGGGAAGTTTTTCAAACTGTTGTCCCAGACTGCTGGAGCTACAAGGGGACGGGCCATGAAAAGTATCCAATCGACAATTAAACCGCATCAGATTGATTTTCAGGTTTGGCCAGCATGGAAACGAGTTTTACATCAGAAAAACAACAGAATACCTTCCCTCATTTAGATTACTGATTTCAGGCCTAGCAGGGCAAATCTACTTGGTGTATCAGACATGCACTACTCCGTGGTTGGCCTCAAAGCTTACATCGGTCCTTTCAGTCTAATGTGACCATTGACCACAATTACCACTTTGTGCTTTTTAGATCAATTTTATACCATATATTTCTGAAAATCCTATATCCCTTTCCCATTATTGGATATGTCAGTTTGGTCTCATTTTGTACATAACATTTTTCTCTATAGTTTCTAAATTGATGTGGGATTTTTATTGGGTTGCGTTTTTTACCTTTACCTGTTTCAGTACCACAGACTGCATTAAACATTTTCTCGAAGTTAGGCTTGTCAATCAATGTATCAATCAAACAATGAATCAATCAATCAACCAATAAGGATTTATAAAGAGTGACAAATTACCTTTGAGGGTATCAAGGAGCTGGAGTTGCAAGCTGCTTTGTGTTGCTCTGTTCATTCAAACAGCCATGTCTTGAGTCCTTTTCTAAATTCCCGGAGAGATGTGGCATTCCTGAGGTACAGAGGAAGATCATTTCAGGCTTTGGCCACCAGGTGAGAGATGGAGCACCCTCTGCTATTGGATCAGGGGATTTGTGGGGTGTGAAAAAGAAAAAGGGAGGGGGATCACAGGTGTATGGTCAGTTGGTATAAGGTCATATTGATGTATTATGGTGCTTCATCATGCAGAGATTTGTATGTTTGGGTCAGTATCTTGAACTGCCATTCCTTTTGGATGGGAAGCCAGTGTAGCTTATTGAGGTGCAGGATGATGTGAGTCCATCTGGGGAAGTCACTAATGTGTTGATTGGGACCCACCTGAAGATTTTTTGGAGCACAACTTGGGAGTGAAAGCAGGCAGACAAGACTGTGTTGACCTGTTTCTGCATAGATAAACTGCTGTCCAAGATGTTGCTAGGTTACCGTTCTGGTTTGTTGGAGCAGTGGAAGGGCAGAGCTCAGCAGGGCAACAAGTATGTTTCCTTGGCAAGGTGTTGTTCCCAGAGATAAGGACTACCGTCTTGTCCGAGTTAAACTTCAGACAGTAGTCCTTCATCCAATTGATGATGTTCATCATACATCTGTGTAAGCTGGTATTTGTGGTGGGGGGCCTTCTGACAGCGAGAGGATGAGCTGGGTGTCATCGGCACAGGAGAGCATATTGAGTCTGTGTGATCCAACAGTGTAGTCCAGGAGGGTCATGTACATGTTGAAGAGGGAAAGGTTGATGGACCATTCTTATTGGATGCCACAGATGATCTCCTTGGGTTCTGAGGTCAATGGTAGGAGACAGGTTCTCAGGGCTGTGAGGTATGAGGCTATCCATTTCAGGGCATCTCCATGGATTCCAATTTGGAGGAGTCTGTTGATCATGATGTGGTGGGAGATGCTGTTGAAGGTGACTGACAGGTCCAGGATAATGAGGTCTGCCAATTTGCTGCAGTCTAGGAGGACCCCAATGTCGTCAGCGCCTGCTAGCATGGCTTTCTCATTGCTGTAGTTGGCTCAGAATTCAGATGGAGAGGGGTCCATGAGGTTGTGGTGTTCCAAGAGTTTGGTGAGTTGCTGGTGATTGCCTTTTCAAGAACCTTCACTGGACAAGGTAGCAGGGAGATGGGCCGGTAGTTCTTTGGATCTGGTAGGTCAGTGGATGGTTTACTCAGGAGAGGCATCAATTCAGTGTGTTTTTAGTACTCAGAGAAGGAGCCCATGGTGATGGAGGTGTTCAGGACTTTCTTGAACTCATCGCCAATCTTCTCGCTATTTAAGTTGAAGATGTGGTGGACACATGGGTCCGTGGGTGCTCCAAAGTTTATTAAGTTCATGATGGAGATTGTGGCTTGAGTTGTTGGTGAGCAGTTGTTCTGGTTTTGTGTTTGTGGGTGTAAGTATTCTGATGCTGTCGGCAGTGGGGGGGGTTGGGTTTGAAGTTCTCATAAGTGGTTGGGATTGTGTCTTGGAATTGGTCTTCCATGGTGTCAGACAGTTCTTGGGAAGGGGTTACATTGTTCCCCAATGTTCCAGAGTTGGAGAACCCCTTGACGATAGTGACAGCTCCTTAATGTGGTTTGTGCTAGTTTCTATGCAGTCCGCTAGTGCGCTCTTCTTTGTTTCTTGCACGAGGTGATACTACTTGATGAATGGTGTTATAAAGGTTGTATGACCTTCTGTCTTTTAGCTAATTTACATCTTCATTTCTAATTGCCGGCAGTTGCATTTGGAGGGTTTCAGCTCTGCGGTGAACCAGGTGTCTCTTCTGGCTGGTAGTTTGGGATTTTGCTGGTTTGGCAGAGGCGATTGTGTCGGTGCATTCTGTGAACCACTGGGAGAAGTTCTTTGCAGCCTGTTCTAGGTCAGTGGTATGTCTGACAGGTTTATGGGAGTAGGGAGTTGAGAATGTTGTTCCACCGGTCCTCAAATATGTTTTTCCAGTTTCAGCATGTTGAGCTATGGGGTGTGGTGTCAGTTTTGGTTTATTCTGCGATGGTGAAGTGGGCGTTGTAGTGGTCAGTTCAGGTGAGCTGTCAGACTTGGTTGTATTTGGTTCTGTTGTTAGATGTAAAAATGAGGTCTGCTATGTGTGCTGTGTTGTGAGTGGTGTCAGTGACAACTTGTTGGAGGCCAATGTTGCTAATACTTTCTAGAAGATCAGTTGTGTTGGTGTCATGGGAGTCGTCACGGTGAATGTTAAGGTCTTCTAGGAAGATCTAACTCTTGGAGTCAATGGCGATTGGGTTGATGATGTCATGGATGGCGTTGCAGAAGCTGGGGCATTGTTTGACTGGTCTGTATGCAAGGGTGCCTCCGATGGTGCTTTTCTGTCTGTGTGAGGTTAGAAATTAGGATGCTTGCTTATCGGGGTTCGGTCATCTGAGGAAGTTGTGCAGTGGATGGTAATTCTACCTTCATGTTTGTTGATCTGGTCCAGGTTTGTTATCTTGTAGCCTTCAGGTATGTAGATTATGACATCTGGTGTGGGGCGAATTCAGCTAGGTCCCTGTGAGAAAAATTATGTCTGGGGTTAGAGAGGAGATAGTATCCCAGATCTCTGTGGCGTGTTTGCTGAGGTATCGTGCATTGAGAAGAATGCACTGGAGTTTTGCCGTAGCAGTCTTAGTTGGCTTTGTTTACGCAGTCATGCTTGCAGTGTATCCGGCATTGTTGGTTGCTCGATGGAGTGTCAGCACTGGCAGGAGAACAGTCTTCTGGTTGTGCGTTGAATTGTGCTCCAGCTATTGTTGTTGATGTGCCCAAGATCCAGGGCTCACAGGTCTGTGGTGGTGTAGCTGCACAGGGTGGAAGAACCAGTGTTCCTCATGTTGGTTGTGGTCTGTGTGCAGAAGGGATTGCTTTCAGTATGCTGGTGGAGTGCATGCTGTGAGCACCCACTGCCCATTCACACTGCAGCCTCCATTAAGTAGGAACCTGGAGGCAGAGGGTGAGGCTAGGTGGGAGACAGCAAAACAAGCCGCAGGTGGGAGCGGCGAATGAGAAAAAACCAAGCAGGAACATTCAAAAAAGAGGGAAAAGGAGGAGAAATTACCCAGAAAAACTGAGGAAAAGGAAGAAGAAAGCAGTAAAAAATGATGAATTTTGGCTCTTGGGGTTCAGCTTAAATAGAAATTATTGAAACTTTTGACTGGACCTAAAAATACAGTTGTATTATTACTTGTGGTTGGCACAATTTCACCCCAAACAATAAACCACTTTCTCACAGTACATTCATGGGTGTAGTTTCAGGGGGGGGGTTTGGGGTGTTATACCACCCTAGTAAATGTACTATGCAGTTAATAGTTGGATACAAGTGCTTTTAGTCCAGTGAATTTGCCTCCCAACTTTGGAGCTTTCTTGAACAGTCAATCAAATTGGCAGTACTTCTTGCCATAATTTCTGCCCCAATCCCCTGCATGTGGATTCCAGATGCAGTAGTGTAAGATGATGTATAAAGATTGTGTACTTAGGTACAGATTACTAAACAGTCATTCAACACAGTGTAGCAAACAAATTGCTGTGTTCCGTGACAGGGAGATGATAGAACAGCACTAGGAGGTGGAACTATTCTGCTCTCTCCCTTTACAGCACAATTTTGGCTGCCATGCCAAAGCAGACAACATTACACCATAGGGAAGGGTGTTGCTATTATGATGAGTATAGTTTTTATGCAGGAAGGGGTTCATTCTGTACAAAAACAATGGTTTGAGAAAATGGAAAGAAGATTGTCACACTTTGTATGTGTTCTGTACAATGCAGTACAAATACAAAGAGGGAAAACACAAGGAGAAATTAAAACATTTGAATTTCAAAAGTGTTCATTCAGTACTTTAAATGTACAAAAAATTGATGAAGGTCAATCAGCTTTAGCAGCCTGTCCAGTTAATGTGTGAAATTGAATGAAAATAGGCTAAAGATGCTGCTATAGAGCAGACAAGAACGCAGTGCAGTGCATTAAAAAAGGCCATTTGCGGAAGAGTCCAGCCTCACTAACTATAGGCATTCTAAAATGTTCCTTTGTTTGATAAGGTCAAAGGTATCTGTTTATACTAATTTAGTGTACATCCAAGCCAGTTTGTCTTCCAGTCTTCCAGTTTGTGGCCAGATGAAGATCTACATTGCAAGCCAGTATGGTCCCCTCAACCAATGCGACTCTTGCCAGCTTCTAGTCTATTTCAATGGAGCGATAGCTGACAGCCTTGAGCACTATCAATCAGGCTTCCCATCAGACCTGTGCACACCTAATTTGTTAGTCTCGGGGCCTCCATCATCAATCCTTTGGCCAACATGCTTCTTAATATATTGCTAGCATTAGCAACAGTTCCCTGTTTCTTGAAACAAGCAAAGATCTTGCCTCTGGTGGAGAAACCATCTGCAGACCCTAGATTTAGCCATGTAATTAGAAGCTGATCACTCTTCTGTCTGCACTATCCAAGATACTTAATAAAAAAAACAAGAATCAACAACTTTTCCTATGTCTGGAATCCAATAATTTGCTACACCTGTTTATTGGTACCACTGCGTCGCAGATAGAAACTGATACATTGAGTGGAATGGTGCACCAGGAGGATATATCTCTTTCCAATAAGATTCAAGATGAGGTATCTGATAGTCTATCGGATTCCTGAGGAGAGCGATTTTATTTTCGCAGGCGGACTTGATTGGAGCACATTCCCCATGGACTATACATATTTGGAAATTAATTGAAGGATATTTCTGATACTTATACCAAGACATTGATATGCCCTGAAGAAGATCAGAATGAAATGCATTGGCTGAATGATGTTGATGTGTAAATATATGTTTCATGGAAGAAAATAAAGGATTGAATCCATTTCTGCAAAGATACATCGTCTTGAATCTTATTTGAAAGAGATATATCCTCCTGGTTCACCATTCCACTCCTGGATCTTGTTAATGATGTCCTCATGCAGTGAGCATGCTGCTCGTGCCTATTTTGAGACTCCATTCACCTGTCTCCAACTAATAAATGTATCAATTTATCTTCATTCATCTAAAAAGAAAAAAAAGTTAATTAGCCACTTAGCCATCAGTCTTATGATTATTCATACTACCTATTTTCATTCACTGTTTTTAAATCTTATAGCAGCTATCCTGGACACCCAACCCAGGTATTCCGTATTCCAGCCCCATATGGAGTTAGAGATAAGGTACCATAGTTGCACCATTCATCATGTGGTCACTATTTTTCTAGAAGAAATACAATTTTGTACTACTTTTATCCTTTCTGTGCACTTGTCACTATGGGCCTTTCCATTTCCTAAATTCTGAAGTGCAGTATCAATCAATCAATTGTAAACTTTATTCGATATGTAAAAACAATATCATAAAAAGTACACATATATTTAAAAAGAATCAATAAAATTCAATAATAAAATATCACAGAGGGTCATAAAAAACGTTTAAAAAAGTACACTAGGCATAATTACAGTCATATAGGGGCGTCATGGAATCATTTGAATAAGAGATACGCGACAGGCATTACATCTTGTATCATCTAAGGCTGCATTGATGCCCTTACTCTCACAATCACTTTTAAATAAGAGGAAACAACAGCAATGGCTAAAGGGGTTGTCCAGTGTTTTTAGTTTATAATAGGCCGCTCTACAAGATTGTAGTCCCCATGATTTGAGCAATGGTTTCAAAAAGGTAGCCCTCGGCAGTTGGTAAAATCTACAAAACAGGATGCAGTGAATGTTAGATTGTGTTGAGAGACCATCACAAGGGCATTTCTCCAAATTGCTGGACCAACAGTTTTGATTGGGAAATGTTAGTAGTCTGAAGAAGGTGTCAGTATGGAAACGAGCCACGAGCATACGAATATAAAAGGGGATGGTATTGAAAATAAGTATTGCTGAATCCCTTTAGTTATAGTAGAATGTTGGTGATAAACTACCGTGCTCTTAAGTTTTTCAAATGACCAACGTCGGCTAGTCAGGTGGCTTAAGACTAGTTGTTTTAATGTGACTCTCGATATTTTATTCTGGATGCCCTAGGTCGGATGACAGGTTTCTAACATATTTCAGCCACTTAATATTGTCAGCCTCGTACAAACTAAGGCAATCTGTGATGATTTCCCTATTAAAATATGTCTCTTGGTTGGTCCAGACTTTGTGCCATAAAATAATGGGGGAGGAATTTATAGTGTCCGTAATATGCGTGAGGCCAAGTTCATTATGCATCACATATGTTGATGTACCACGTGGGACAGCCAGGAGGTAGCGCAAGAATAAGTTCTCAAAGCGCTGGATATGGTCAACGTGCTCAATTCCCCAGATCCCAGATCCATAAGTGCCAGTCGAGATGCACTTGGCCCTGTAGATCTGTAATAAGGGGTTGATCGGGCGTCCCCCCAGCTTTTTTGAGAAATTAATCAATGCACCTATAGCTTTGGAAAACGCAGTACCCCTAGCTTGAGCGGCAGCCCACCAAGTGCCCCTCTTATCAAAAATGATGCCCAGGTATGGGAACCTATCAGTACTTTCCAGCTTTCTGCCATTTAAAAAGATGGAGCATTGTTTCTTTCCAATCCCTAGACCGCAAGACATGGTAAAGGTTTTGGAGGCATTAACATTTAAACCTCTCCGTGACATAAAATCGGTAAATTCACCTACTGCCCTTTGTAGCCCCATGCGAGTCTGTGACATTATTGCTGCGTCATCTGCGTAAAGAAGTATGGGTATTGGTATCCATTTATAGTGGGGTAGTCATGGTAGGTTCTGTTGAGATGGTGACCAACAGAGTTTATATAGAGGGTAAAAAGTAAGGGGGCTAGTATACATCCCTGTCTTACACCTCTCCTAATATAAAACCTTCTCCATGTCTACAATATCTAACACGGGCTGAGGCTCCCCTATAAAGCTCTTTAATAAATGCAAGAATGGGGGGCTCTAGTCCAATCTCAACGAGGGATTCCCAAAGGAGCTCATGGTCGACGCAATCAAATGCGGAACTGAGATCTACGAAGGTCACAAAAAGGTTTCCCTTTTTTGCCAGAGTGTATTTGGCAATTATAAGGGTCAAATTCAAGCCTTGCTCAATGGTACCTTTACCCTGTCTAAAGCCATATTGTAAGTTTGAAATTATGTCTTGCTCACCTATCCAATCATGAATTCTGTTTAAAATGATTCGCCCTGCGACTTTCATTAAGGAGTCGAGCAGCGAAATTGGGCGATAGTTAGAAGGATTATTCCTGTCGCCTTTTTTATAAATCGGCACAACAACCGCCTCTGGCCAGGTAGAAATAAAGCCGGTAGCATTCAGAGAGTTTAGAACATTGGTGAGCAGGGAAGCCCACAGATCCGGCTGTGATTTAAAAACATCAATTGTTACACAGTCCGGGCCGGGGGCCTTCCCAGAAGGGCTTTCTTTCAGTGCGACAAGTACCTCACCACAATCGAAGAAAATGTCCAAAGGAAAAGGACTAGAAATGTTTGGCTCTGGCTGGGGGTTAGGGTGACTTTCCAAGGCTCCCACCTGTTCTTTAGGGTCTGAGATATTATATAAAGTACCAAAGTGACTAACCCAAGTTTCAGCGGTTATGGCTAGGTCAATCTTTGGAAGCTTGGTGCACTTAAAGAAAGGTGCGTTTACTGCCTTCCAAAAGGCAGTGTTATCCCTATTACTGGAAGCTTCCTGTAGAGCTAGCCAGGCCTCTGAGTTCAGCTGGTTTTTCCTGGCCAGTCGAACTGCACGATAATTTTGTCTGGCTTGCCGTAATTCTGTCTGATTCCTTGGATTAGATTTTAGGACGTTTTTTAAACGTTTCAGAGCTTTAGAGCAGGTCCTATTAAACCAACCTTGGCTGCATGATGAGGTTTTCCTTGGAGCTCGTGCAAGTAATCTTTTGATCTCCGATGTGATTATAGAAAAAGAGTGGCTAATTGCCTGGGGATTTTCTGTTGTTGACAAGCATATCTGTATGTGCTCGTAGGTGTTTTTAACCAGTGAGTTAAGGAAGGCAGAGGGGACTACTTTGTCCCATTTTAGATAAAGCCCAGTTGTAGTTCCCAACTTATGTGGCGGAGTATGGGGGGGATTCTTCCTAGCGTTAGACT
Source organism: Triturus cristatus (assembly GCF_964204655.1). Taxonomy (NCBI): domain Eukaryota; kingdom Metazoa; phylum Chordata; class Amphibia; order Caudata; family Salamandridae; genus Triturus; species Triturus cristatus. The sequence goes on along the minus strand of NC_140581.1, from coordinate 69,623,084 downwards.
TAACTTGTAAAGTTAATTTTAAGGTCACCACAATAGGGTAGTGATCACTAATAGCAGTATCAAGAGTCTCCCAGTTAAATATAATCCCTGAGTACCTGGAGGATAATAAGGTGTAATCAATTGTAGAATGACAACCTCTCCCATTATAAGTTGGTTTACAACACTTTGGTGGAAAACACAGCTCATTCACATATGATAAACTGAAATGAGATGTTAGACCGTTTAAAAGGTCTCCTAATTTAGTGTGCGAAAAATGGGTAGAGGAGTCATTGCTGACAGTATCCAGACCACAGGTGCCTTTAATACTCTGTGTGCACAGGGGACAGTTAAAGTCCCCCACCCAGATGAGGAACATATCAGTTTTAAGCTGGTTCTCAATTTTTATTAAGTCGGCCTTTAAACCATTGAGAACCGATTCGTAGCGGGGGCTAGGGATATTATTGACCAAAATAATATTTTTAGAAGGTCCACCTATTAGAGAAATAATCTGGTAATTTCCAATCCCAGTAAAGTTTATTTGTGTTAATCCACATTCCACAGATATATATGTCGAGAGCCGGCCCTTATTTCTGCCATATAAACTAGGAGAAGCTGGGGTATGTAAGGTCTTATACCCTATAAGATGGAGTTCATTAATGGTCCAGGTTTCCTGCAAGCAAATGATACTATGGCGGGATACGATTTGAACCCATAAGGGGTTGGTCAATTTGTCAAGGAGACCTGCCACGTTCCAAGACAATAGACTGTCCCCCAGTGGGAGTTGTTTTTTACAGATGTTACCATTCATGGTAGCCTTCGTAATCTCAATGGTTTCCTGAGGTAGAGGGGGAATTAATAATGGTGAAATATCACTCATTGGATGTTGGGTCGAAAAAATGTAAGGTGTTAAACTGCCGACTGATCTATCAGATTCAGGATATAAAGGGTGACAATCAGTGGCATGATTTAAACTCATCACAGACTTGCCAGGGTTCATAAAGTTGATCTTCTGGTTAGAGTGATCAGAATTTGAAAAGTTTTGCAGAGGACTCAAAATAAAAGAGTTGCCAACCTCACTCTCAGGATTTAAAAGTCATTCTAAATCGTCCAGACCGGAGAGAGTGGCGTATCGGTTTGAAGTAGGAAAAGTGAAATGGTGGGCCTCTGTGTTAACCGTGGGTAATAAATGTGGTATTGGGGGGATTGACAGAAGGGAGCGGGGATAAAAATAGCTTAAATCGTGCGTTGAAATGCCAACACCCCTTCTCACGGTATACCAGTCCACTACGTGGGGCAATGCCCTGCGGTCTCTAAAGTTAATAATGATGACATCTCCCTGAATGTCCTTTGGTCTGGGTCCCAACCATCTCAATCTTCTCACATGGAGTATTTCGCCGTTGATATCAGGGGGAAGTGGCCTGTTTTGACTCAGCCAATGTACTACCTTATTTTTGAGTTCTTGGTGTCTCTCTGTTTTACCCGGGACCAGCTCCGGGACACCTGTGAGTATCACTACATTAGAGCTGCTTCTGGAGGCAGGTCGATATGGTGGATCGTTTCCTTACTGTTATTCGGAGGTGGCTGCATATTAACATTATTGCAATGGGGCTCTACAGGGTTGTGTGCTTTATCGCCTCTGCTATCTCTTGCGCCGATGATTCTTTCCTCTGCTGTAAAAGTGACATCATGTGTGTTCTCCATACCAACAGGTGGGATCGCCTGGCTGGCTTTTTTATTAGGTAGGGAGGACCCAGCATCGGAGATAGGGATGGAATTTTTAACAAGCAGGTGTTCAATTCCCTATTTGATGCAATAATTAAAGCAGTTGATGCTTCCAGAGACGATAACAGTGCTGCAATATTTTTGACCCTCTCCGCCAAGGGTAAAAGTAATGATTTTACCAGATGCTCTATGTCGCCCAGTAAATTAGAAGGAAGCGACATAGGTAACTGTGTACAGACTTGTGAGGGCTTTACAGGTTTTGAATTCAATGGAGTTTGAGGAGTAGCTTTGTGAAACTCAGGATGGGCATCTTTCCTTCCTTTTTTCTTGTGCGATATTTTCTTTACTAGGGGCTTAGGGGCGGTGGATTTGTTTCTGACAACCTTTCTCTTATTATTTTTAACAGTTTTTATTGGAATCAAGTCCTCGGAAGAAATGTCCATTGTTGATTGTGTATTTGAAGTATGTGTATTAATAGCCTTTAATGTGACCGGTATGTCTGTTAAGTCATATAGCTGCGGGGAGGAGCCAACGTCGTGTGCAGGATCAGTGCCCATGTTAGAAGTCGGGGGTGAAAGTACGTGCTGGATGTGGTCTAGGGACGAGCGCTTATGGTACTTAGGGTCCAAAGACAAACGGCACTCTGTAATTGCTATCTCTTGCTCTAGGACAGTAGCGGCCCTGGTGATAAAATGATCTAATGTCCCCCTGACAGAACCCCCCACTAAGGATTTCCTGGTTTTACTAAGGCAAATAGGCATGATGTAACGATGCAGGACGCCTCAAGCTCAGAACCGAAATATGAACAACTGTTAACAAATTGCAAATGAGGAACAAAGGAAATTACTTAAGGTGGGTCCGACCACATATGCACATAGGTAAATCAATTAAGGCTCTCACAAATAAGTCTAGTGGAGGCCTCAACAACCAGCGTAAGGGGGGGTGGCCCAGCCCAGCCTCAGTTGGCCATGGATGGCCGTAGACGGCCCGCCCTTTGCCCGGGCTTCGCCCGGCACATCCCGCGCGCGGCCCGCGAAGCGGGAGGCACGAGGTGGTTTAAATCCGCTGCGGGAGGGAGAGAGGGGCTACTGCTGCTTGTCACTGTGCCCCCAGGCCTGCTGATACTGGTAGTTTGCTTCACTTGCTCAAGGATTCCTCAGCTCTCCTTGCGCTGCGCGTCCCGCGAAGCGGGAGGCGCGAGGTGGTTTAAATCCGCTGCGGGAGGGGGGGAGGGGCTGCTGCTGCTTGTCACTGTGCCCCCAGGCCTGCTGGTACCGGTAGTTTCCTTCACTCGCTCAAGGATTCCTCAGCTCTCCTTGCGCTGCGCGTCCCGCGAAGCGGGAGGCGCGAGGTGGTTTAAATCCGCTGCGGGAGGGAGGGGCTACTGCTGCTTGTCACTGTGCCCCCAGGCCTGCTGGTACCGGTAGTTTGCTTCACTCGCTCAAGGATTCCTCAGCTCTCCTTGTGCTGCGCGTCCCGCGAAGCGGGAGGCGCAAGGTGGTTTAAATCCGCTGCGGGAGGGGGGAGGGGCGAGGTGGTTTAAATCCACTGCGGGAGGGAGGGGCTACTGCTGCTTGTCACTGTGCCCCCAGGCCTGCTGGTACCGGTAGTTTGCTTCACTCGCTCAAGGATTCCTCAGCTCTCCTTGCGCTGCGCGTCCCGCGAAGTGGGAGGCGCGAGGTGGTTTAAATCTGCAGCGGGAGGGGGGGAGGGGCTGCTGCTGCTTGTCACTATGCCCCCAGGCCTGCTGGTACCGGTAGTTTGCTTCACTCGCTCAAGGATTCCTCAGCTCTCCTTGCGCTGCACGTCCCGCGAAGCGGGAGGCGCGAGGTGGTTTAAATCCGCTGCGGGAGGGAGGGAGGGGCTACTGCTGCTGGTCACTGTGCCCCCAGGCCTGCTGGTACCGGTAGTTTGCTTCACTCACTCAAGGATTCCTCAGCTCTCCTTGCGCTGCGCGTCCCGCAAAGCGGGAGGCGCGAGGTGGTTTAAATCCGCTGCGGAAGGGAGGGAGGGGCTACTGCTGCTTGTCACTGTGCCCCCAGGCCTGCTGGTACCGGTAGTTTGCTTCACTCGCTCAAGGATTCCTCAGCTCTTCTTGCGCTGCGCGTCCCGCTTAATGTTGGCATAATAATCTTTACTCACAGCACTAATACCTGGAGTGTGTATTAAAACTGATACTACCCGCCGCAGCCCTGGTTCCACCACACAATGAACAGCGCAGGCTCGTACAATCTTATAGCAGCTATCCTGGACACCCAACCTAGGTATTCCGTATTCCAGCCCCATATGGAGTTAGAGATAATGTACCATAGTTGCACTATTCATCATGTGGTCACTATTTTTCTAGAAGAAATACATTTTTGAACTACTTTTATCCTTTCTGTGCACCAGTCACTATGGGCCTTTCCATTTCCTAAATTCTGAAGTGCAGTATCACTATGTACAGGATTTTGTTTCTTCTTTTGCAGGTCTTCCTAGTGGTAACATGTGCCACGGATGAATAGAAAATCACTTTTTTAATTCCTTATGTTTTTGTATTTTGTGGTGAAGGCCTGACACTTGGGCCAATCAACCTAAGCACTTTTTGATCATCCTTTCTTAGTTAGAACATGAACTTATTGTCAAGAATAATGGGTCTGGACTAATACTATATATTTTTGGGTTGTAGCTTTCCCGATAAAGGCGCTTGGCACAGATACACGCATAGGTCTCTTGAAAATTTATCAATAATCTAAAACCACATATTCTGTCCTATAATGATCATTTTTGTGTGACATTATGAGTAGTTGAAGGGTGTATCATAATGTATGCTTTTGGAGTGAACTGAACTCCATGTGGAACAATTAGGTATAGGACAATACCAACAATCTCGCTACATTGTTGATGTCTCGTTATTTGAACAGGTAACTGTATGGATATTTGTTTGCTATCTTTTTAGTTGATGTTACATTGTAAATTAATCATTTTTAGGGTCACATATATCAAGATTAGCACTAGCGATTACCTAATTGCAATTTTCTGCGAATCACAATTAGGTAAGTCGCTATTCCTAATGTATGAAACTCCAAGAGATTTATTTAGCGATTCCAAGGGATGGCAAATCGGCCAAGCTCATTAATATTAATGAGGTAGGTCTCAATGTGCTGCCCAGTAGGAATCGCTAAATTCAGGGGATGGTGGCCTGCTAGGGTCAGCAGACCACCATGTCCGTGATTGCTTTTCAATAAAGCAATCTTTTTTTTTAAATGCAGCCCGTCACCCATAAAGGAAAAAAGGTGGCGTTTAAAAGAAAAAAATGAAAGGTTGTCTTTTCTTTTTTGAAGAGCAAGCAGTGGTCGCTGGGACCACTGCCTGATCTTAAAAAAAGCATTTTTGCCACCATTCCCAAAGGGGAGGTGGTCGCTTGGTGACACCTTCCCATTTGTGAATAGGTTCCCACCTACTTGAAGTTGGTAATAAAATACAAATGTTTTGCTACTGCATTCACGGTCACAAAATATTCATGCATTCCTCTGCGATTCAGTATTTGGAGGGGATGCACAAAACACTCCCCATCCAAATACCGAATTGCAAACCAATGTGTTACTGAATCACATAATAGGTGGTTTAATACATAGGAAAAGCCTTTTTTGCATTGGAAAATGGCCCTGTTGCAAAAGCAAAATAGGTTCATACATGTGGCCCTTTGTCTCTAATAAAATATATAGAAATGTTATGCCTTAGTCCCGCAACCCATATATATATTAAAAATGTACTGTACATGTATTTATAGCTGCTCAGTGTTGTCAATATATTAGCATTATTGTCTTTACACACTGCCTCTGTGGTGACTTGAACATTCCTATAATCACACACAATCTACATTACAATTGTCACCCACTATTTGTGTGTGGATGGAATACTGTCATTACATACTCTTTCAGAGCGGACATGAACAGAATTATATTTAAACAGTATCACCATGGGGGCTTAAAACACTAAACAATATCTTTGTGGGGGCTTGAACATTATTATAATTGCACACTAACTCTTTGGAGATATGACCATTAGTATAATGATACATTATCTTTGTGAAGACTCAAACCATCACTACAATATTCACCCTATTTCTACAGGAACTTGAATATCACTATAATCGATTCATCTATGTGGGGACTTGAACATCGTGAAACTCCAAATGGATTGTGGAACGTCGCACTCCTGGTTGTTAGTGGTAAATGCTGTTGAGTTTATTTAGGGTGCCTGGTAAATGTCCTCCTGAGCCAGGAGGTGAAAACTATAATTGTGAATGCGTTGTCTCCCGTAGGAGTAACGTCCTTTACTCGGCACTCCTTTGTTGTCAAAATTCAAATAATGGTAATTCAATTGGTGTAGTGACAGTAAGGGTGAAAGGGGTCCTTGGGTTCGGGTGAGAGGTGCGTTGAAGTCTTTGTTAGGCTCAGAACTCGTTTAATGGCTTACCAAGTGACCCGTGCTCCTTGTCTGAGAGGTGCTGCCTTGAGGGAGTGACAGCCATGCGCATCTCCGGCACCGGAGATGCGCATGGCTGTCACTCCCTCAAGGCAGCACCTCTCAGACAAGGAGCACGGGTCACTTGGTAAGCCATTAAACGAGTTCTGAGCCTAACAAAGACTTCAACGTACAAAGGACACGGCTCCAACCCACCCCGCAGCACGGGATGCACGGGAAAGAGACCACCACCGTCTCAGGCACACAGCACCAGCACCTCTCACCCGAACCCAAGGACCCCTTTCACCCTTACTGTCCTCAGGAGGCGGCTGCGGGAAGAAATGTAATTCCCCTGAAGAAGGGTTCGCCCGAAATGCATAGGGCTGAAACACAGTGAATTTTGAACTTTACTATGAACAATACTATGCCGGAAATAGTATGAATGTTAATGAAATAGTCTACAATTTGAATCAGAAAATAAATTGTTAAAGAAAACTACACCAATTGAATTACCATTATTTGAATTTTGACGGGACTTGAACATCACCATAATGACACATTATCTCTGTAGGACCCAAGACCACCACTATAATAACACACTATCTTTGTGGGGGCTTGAACACTACTATAAACACAAACTATCTTTGTGGGTACTTGAACAGCACTATAATAACACACTATCTCTGTCAGGTATTGGACATCACTATATTCATGCACTTCATGTGTGTATTGAACATTGTCTTTACATCACAATAAACACAAACTATCTTGGTGAGAACTTGAACATCATTACAATCACACACTATATTTGTGGAGTTAAAAAATCACTATATTCACACACTATATCTTTGGTGACTTGAACATCACTAGAACCACACACTATCTCTGTGGGGATTTGAACATCATAATAACCACACACTATCTTTGTGGGGACCTGAAATTTCCAATAATGGCATAGAATTTGTGTATGGGATTGAATGTTGTTATCCTCATATTCTAGCTGTTTGTAGGATGAACAGTGTCTTTATTCATTAGTTCAGCTAGGACTTGAACAAGATTATCTTTACACACTATCACTTTGAGGACTTGAGCATCACAGCAACCAAACACTACCTCTGTGGCGACTTGAATATTCCTATAATTACACACAATATATGTTTGGCCATGAAAACATAATCTTCACACACTTCATGTGTAGATTGAACATTGTCTTTACACACTATTTCAGAGAAGACGTGAACACAATTGTCTACAAACATCATCTCTATTGTCAGTTAAAATTCAAAATAACCACATGATATCTTTGTGACGATTTGAACATTGCTATAATCATCCACTAGCTCTATGGGCATCTGACCATCACTGCAATCACACACTATTTTTGCACAGACTTTGATTTCACTATAATCACATACTTTCTCTGTGGGAACTTGAACATCACTATAATGACACACTATCTCTCAGGGGACTTGATCATCACTATAATCACACACTATCTCTGTGGGGACTTGAACATCACTATAATCACACACTATCTCTGAGGTTTCTTGAACATCAGTATAACCAAGCTCTATCTTTGTGGGGGCCTGAACATTCCTATAAGCAGAAACACTTTGTGTGTGGACTTGAACATCCATATTCTTGCATTCTCTCTGTATTCATACACAATTTCAGTGTGGACTTGAACAAGGTTATCTTTGCATGCTATCTCTGAGGGGACCTGAGTATCACAATAACCCCATACTACCTCTGGGGGGAGACTTGAACAACTATAAACACACTGTATCTATGTGGGGACATTTCTATCTTCAGACACAACCTAAGTTTGGAAGTGATCATCATCATTAGCATCTTTACACACTTTGTGGATATTTGATCTTTTTCTTCACATAGTATTACATTTGGGACTTGAACAAGACTATCTTCACAAACTACCTGCGTGGGGACTTGAACATCACTATAATCAAAATCTATCTTTGTGGGTACTTGAACAAGTTTAATTTCACACAACATCTCTGTGAGGGCTATAACAGTCCTATAATCATGAACTATCTATGTGGAGGTTTGTGAATGTGGGGACTTGAGCAATGTCTTTAAACATTGTTTCAGTGGGGATTTGAACACAATCATCTTCACACAATATTTCAATTGAGACTTGAAAATTATTTTACTCGCACAATATCTTTAAGAGGACTTGGATATGTTTACATTCATACACAAAGTCTGTGAGGACTTGAACAATCATATAATAATACACTCTGTGGGGAGTTGAGTATCATTATCATACTTTACCTCTGTGGGTAAGTTTGTCAACATTGTTGACATCATCTATATAAAGTCAATGGTGATACTGTGATCACAAACCACCTTTAGGGGCATCATAACACAGCAGCCCCATGCAGACATTAACATTACATACCATTCCTAGAAAGATGTGATATAATAGCTAGTTTCGACAAAAATATAATTAACTAAGCAAACTCTTGGTTCCAATTGACCACTGCTTTATTCCATCTAATATTTCTCTCTGTTTATTAGTTCCCTTATCTCCTAAGATATTGAGCACTATGACATGAATGAAATGCAGTTTTAAGTGCATTTGTTTCTGTAATCATGATATATGATATTTTCTGACGCATTATCAGCATTATTCATTTTGTGTGTGCCCCTAGGTTATGTGCAGCACTACATATATGAATAGATGATGTTGTTATTGCCGTATAGTACTGATGAAATAAACTTTTACCCATGAGCCTTTGACTGTATTCAGCCACTAATAATAATTATTGAGTAGATCTTCACAAGGATGGTGGCACCACTGGCATAATTAAACGTAAAGGAGCCCCCCCTGCAAGGTTTGTGGAGGGGCCCCCTCCAGACTCAATCAGGAGCTCTCACCCAAAGTAATGTGCTGAGGGGGCTCCATGGTGCTTGGGTGCCTCCCGCACTGTGGGGGTTTCAGGGGCCTGTGTTACGCCACTCGGTAGCACATGTTCACATCCCCCAGAATAACTGTTCAGATGTGTAATTAATAAATAATAAATTTACAAATTTGAAGTAAGATCCTATATCATGATGTGAAAAGGGGTGAGTGTGTGCTCCTATTTGTTTGATCTCTTTTCTTAATCCATTTGTCGAACAGTTTAGGTCTATGATCACATTTACAATATTTAATTTTTTCCATGTTCAGTAATGCAGTACCAAACTATACATTTCCAAACTGTAATTCCAAACAGCATTACACTAGTCAACTGTAGTTAAGTACAATCCCATTCAATGTATCACTCCAGGTGCGTAATAGGTATGCATTGATATTCACATTGGGCAAACATATCTGGGCCACAAAAGAGCACTCTACATGTACATATGCAGTTGGGATTTAAACCTTTAAATTCAAGTTCAAAGAGTTACTGTTTGTGGGTGGGAAAAAGCCTTTACCACACAGTCATTACCACATCATGCATTTACAACAAAGGGCCCTATTACGATGTTGGGTGGAGATTCCCCACCCGACATCGTCTCGGTCATGGGACCGACTGACACCTGGTTGGCGGTCCTGACCGAATAATTAGGATACTACTGTATATTTTTTAATTGGAGCATGCATTATGCCTGGAAGCATGCTCCCATTGAAAAATGGTATGTGTGGTTCATCCCTGCACCCCATGGAAGGCACCTCAAGGTGCCTGCCATGGTGTGCCCCTGTTGAGCCCTGTCATGGGGTGCAGGGCTCAACAGGGGGACACCATAGGTGCCCCCATGACCTCCAACCAGAAGGAGGTGTACCCAAGGGGTCCCGACTGAGGGCCCCCAAAGTCGAGTTCCAACAGGCTCTCTGTGTCGGAAAGACTGGCATGGAGAGGCTGCAGTAACCCGACATTGTAGTCCAATGGGCAGACAGAGCAGCCCTTGGGATTGCTGGCCACATTCCAACTGGTGGACGAGCTCCCCGAGCCCGTTGGAAGCCAGTCAGAATGATTGTTCAGATTCCTTTCTGGCCACCTCCATCGTAATGAGGCGGTCAGAAAAGGAATCAGACCAGCATATTACGATGTGGTCGGAGCCTTTTCTGACCACATTGTAATAGGGTCCAAAATGTTCTTCTTTCATTCAAAGCAAGTTCTTTCTTGATACTCCTGTGAAAAGATTTGTTGTGGAACAGTAAGTGAAAGTGGGTTGAGTTTGGTGTTTAATGACTGCGAAAAATCAAATTTGAACGTGTTCAATCTTTTCCTTATAGAGCATCTCAACTAAAACAAAAACTGGTCGATAGACTCATAGCATCATTTAGCTCTCATACGTAACATTTCTAGTTAGGGTCACATTAGTATATTTGTCTCCTGGCAGACTCTAAGCGTCCTTAAAGCAATAACGATGTGCCATTGTGACAGCTTGCAGATTGATGACTACTGAGGCCAAACAGAAGCTGAGCCAGTGCCAGGAGTTCAACTCCATATGACATGATATTTTATTAAAATGATAATATGGAGACTTTTGATGCAAAAAACAGCCGTTGATGCAGCCTGTGGTACTATCACCTGGTATTCGCATGGGTGGGCAACACCAGACGACTCCAAAAAGAACATCCCAACACTGCTCCAATTAAAAAAATAATTGAATACTTGTATCTTTAAACAATTCGCCATCACAAAGCAGCAAAAGTACATGTCTGCTCCCAGAATACAGCTGCCTTCCCTATCACTCATGGGCTGTATGTTTGCATTGGACCCTATACCGCACTCTGCTCTCTTTTGACTAGGTTTGTTTTATACGTTTACCTCATTCACACATAAATATTCTTCTAAGGCCGCTCCAAACACCTTGATTGAGAGGGCTGCTGTCAGACCCAAGTGGACGCATAGGTAGAGAGAGTAAGGGCTCTCTTTTAAAGTGACACACTCCATAGTATGTATACTGCTGGAAGTTTGTTGTGTGTGCATAGCAACGAGGAAAAAAGATTACAATATTTTGGCTTCAGACAATGATTACGGTGATCATATCGAGCCATGGCATATATATGTAGAAATAAATAAATTACATCATAGAATAGGCTGGAATTTGTTTTGATTATACTAGAAAGAGTCACAGTCTTGCTTAAAGAGATCCTAAATTAAAGAAGCAAAAGGTTCTGAGATTGATGGGTGGTAACCAGACAACCAAAAGTTGTAGTAAAGAGGGATAGAGTAGACAATGGATAGAGGTCAGCGCAGAGTTTGAATCTGAATTCCATTGGAATTAAGACAGTGCAGACTTCGCGTATAAGGATGTTCAAGAGTTGGGTGGTGTGACAGAGAAGGTCCTGTTTTCTTGTTTGTTGGTTGTGGCTAGAAATGTAACTTTGACAGAATATATTAGGATTGAGATTATAAGGTCTCATTGGTACAATTAGAAAAATTCCCCTTTTCTGTTTGGTCAGCCTGATTTTTTGCAGATTTTTATTTCTGGTTTTTAGACTTTGCACACTAAGGCATTGGTGTTCAGTGCCTAGTGTATGTACTCTGACCCAAAAATATATAGATATTAGCTGATCTGTATGATGAGGAAATACACCCATGGCACGAAAATGTAGATGTCATTTGTAAACTGCAACATATATTGCACCATCGACTGGTGTTGCAAAGCAAACATGGTTCAGGCTTACAATTGAAGACCCTTTTACATAGGTATAAACCTGCCCCTGAAATATCCTTAAGTTAGCCGTATGGCAGCCTTGTAGCTCACATGGTAAGGTACCCAGTATTTAAATTGGAACATGAAGAAAATTAATATTGCCATTTCCCTGCACTGATAGGGACCTTAAAGCTAATATCAAAATAGCAGGCCTATTTGTCCTATGTAGAAAACCAGAGTAAATATTAAAATAGTAAAAAAGCTATCACACCACATAGAAAAATAAGTAAACAGCTATTTTTAAGTTATTAAATTCCAATTCAATGTTGAAGCAGTTTTTCAATCAATATGAAGGACAAGTAACATTTTGAAAGTTGCCTTTTCCTTGTCCAAAGTTCCAGGAGATTAATAGCTTTTCCCTGCTTGACCCTGGCATGAATAAGGTGTTTATGCAAAATTCCTCCCGGGAGCACCAATCCCTTGACCTGAAGGGTCAGAAATGACTCTCCTGAATGTCATTCCTCAGAATATTCAGATTGGGAATTGTGAGCGTCCTGTAACTCCGAGGTATCAAATCCTGCCTGTCTGCTCTAGTGAACCCCATGCAACACGTGTGGCACACTTTAAAGTAAATTAACATGATGTCAAGAAAATTCTTGTGTGTCTGGTTGCTGGAGGGGGCCTTCTTTTTTCCCCACCAGACCTTTGTCTCTGGTTTTGTTGTGGATACAGGACATGTGTTAAGCTGGCTTTCAGTGTTAGATAGGGAGAATATTGTTTGATTTCCCTATGAAACTACCAAACACACACACATATACACACACACACACACACACACAACCCTCGGATCCATTTTTTTGTTTGGCTGGAAGCTTTTACCATCTTTGAAATAACCTGTACAGAGCATTTTGGCCTGATTATGATGAGGCAAACAGGATCTTCTGCAAGTATGTAAGTCAGAGACTGAGAACCTTTACTCCATTGGACAGAGAGGAACTAGGAGTGTCTTAAGGTATCCACAACCCACAGGCTACTGAACCCTACAAAGATGGACCCTTACCCAGACTTCCTCAGAATAGTGCTGACTTGCTAAAGGATAACAAGTGGACTGAACTGGCTATACTTTGAATCTGTGACATGTGAGAAGGACCTGAGAAAGACGGACCCTTTCTACTTTGAATTCAAAGACAGAAAGATTACCAAAGATCATAAGGCTGATTCCTTAAGGTGCTATAAGAATATAAAAAAGCTATACTGAATATTTTAGTGAAGAATGAGCAGTGGCACATGGACATGGACTGGACTTTGCAGGACACCTTGGGAGTCTATACATGCTGCCCATGAGGACTTCCAAGCCTTGAATGTGAGCCTAACAATGTTTTAGGCACCAAAGAGGTTTGGGAAGTTTTTCAAACTGTTGTCCCAGACTGCTGGAGCTACAAGGGGACGGGCCATGAAAAGTATCCAATCGACAATTAAACCGTATCAGATTGATTTTCAGGTTTGTCCAGCATGGAAACGAGTTTTACATCAGAAAAACAACAGAATACCTTCCCTCATTTAGATTACTGATTTTAGGCCTAGCAGGGCGAATCTACTTGGTGTATCAGACATGCACTACTCCGTGGTTGGCTTCAAAGCTTGGATTGGTCCTTTCAGTCTAATGTGACCATTGACCACAATTACCACTTTGTGCTTTTTAGATCAATTTTATACCATATATTTCTTAAAATCCTATATCCCTTTCCCATTATTGGATATAAGTCAGTTTGGTCTCATTGTGTACATAACATTTTTCTTTATAGTTTCTAAATTGATGTGGGATTTTTATTGAGTTGCGTTTTTTACCTTTACCTGTTTCAGTATCACAGACTGCATTGTCAATCAATCAATCAATCAATAAGGATTTATAAAGAGTGACAAAATACCTGTGAGGGTATCAAGGAGCTAGATTTGCAAGCTACTTTGTGTTGCTCTGTTCATTCAAACAGCCATGTCTTGAGTCCTTTTCTATATTCCAGGAGAGATGTGGCATTCCTGAGGTGCAGAGGAAGATCATTTCAGGCTTTGGCCACCAGGTGAGAGATGGAGCGCCCTCTGCTATTGGATCAGGGGATTTGCGGGGTTTGAAAAAGGAAAAGGGAGGGGATCACAGGTGTAGGTCAGTTGGTATAAGGTCATATTGATGTATTCTGGTGCTTCGACATGCAGAGATTTGTATGTTTGGGTCAGTATCTTGAACTGCCATTCCTTTTGGATGGGAAGCCAGTGTAGCTTCTTGAGGTGCAGGATGATGTGAGTCCATCTGGGGAAGTCAATAATGTGTTGATTGGAAGCCACCTGAAGATTTTTTGGAGCACAACTCGGGAGTGAAAGCAGGCAGGCAAGACTGTGTTGACCTGTTTCTGCATAGATAAACTGCTGTCCAAGATGTTGCTAGGTTACCATTCTGGTCTGTTGGAACAGGGGAAGGGCAGAGCTCAGCAGGGCACCAAGTGTTTTTCCTTGGCAAGGTGTTGTTCCAACAGATAAGGACTACCGTCTTGTGCTAGTTAAACTTCAGACAGTAGTCCTTCATCCAGTTGATGATGTTCATCATACATCTGTGTAAGTTGGTATTTGTGGTAGGGGGCCTTCTGACAGCGAGAGGATGAGCTGGGTGTCATCGGCACAGGAGAGCATATTGAGTCTGTGTGATCCAACAGTGTAGTCCAGGAGGGTCAGGTACATGTTGAAGAGGGCAAGGCTCAGGAACCATTCTTATTGGATGCCAGAGATGATCTCCTTGGGTTCCGAGGTCAATGGTAGGAGACAGGTTCTCAGGGCTGTGAGGTACGAGGCTATCCATTTCAGGGCATCTCCATGGATTCCAATTTGTGAAGTCTGTTGATCAAGATGTGGTGGGAGATGCTGTTCAAGGTGACTGACAGGTCCAGGATAATGAGGTCTGCCAATTTGCTGCAGTCTATGAGGACCCCAATGTCGCCGGCGCCTGCTAGCATGGCTTTCTCATTGCTGTAGTTGGCTCAGAATCCAGATGGAGAGGGATCCATGAGGTTGTGGTTTTCCAAGTGTTTGGTGAGTTGCTGGTGATTGCCTTTTCAAGAACCTTCACTGGACAAGGTAGCAGGGAGATGGGCTGGTAGTTATTTGGATCTGGTAGGTCAGTGGATGGTTTCCTCAAGAGAGGCATCAAATCAGTGTGTTTTTAGTCCTCAGAGAAGGAGCCCATGGTGATGGAGGTGTTCAGGACTTTCTTGAACTCATCGCCAATCTTCTCGCTATTTAAGTTGAAGATGTGGTGGACACATGGATCCGTGGGTGCTCCAAAGTTTATAAAGTTCATAATGGAGATTGTGGCTTGAGTTGTTGGTGAGCAGTAGTTCTGGTTTTGTGTTTGTGGTTGTAAGTAGTCTGATGCTGGCGGCAGTGGGGGGGTTGGGTTTGAAGTTCTCATAAGTGGTTGGGATCATGTCTTGGAAGAGGTCTTCCATGGTGTCAGACAGTTCTTTGGAAGGAGTTACATTGTTCCCCAATGTTCCAGAGTTGGAGAACCCCTTGACTATAGTGACAGCTCCTTAATGTGGTTTGTGCTAGTTTCTATGCAGTTCTCTAGTGCGCTCTTCTTTGTTTCTTGCACAAGGTGGTACTATTTGTTGAATGGTGTTATAAAGGTTGTATGGCCTTCTGTCTTTTAGCTAATTTACCTCTTCATTTCTAATTGCCGGCAGTTGCATTTGGAGGGTTTCAGCACTGCAGTGAACCAGGTGTCTCTTCTGGCTGGTAGTTTGGGAGTTGGCTGGTTTAGCGGGGGCGATTGCGTCGGTGCATTCTGTGAACCACTGGGAGAAGTTCTTTGCAGCCTGTTCTAGGTCAGTGGTATGTCTGACAGGTTTATGGGAGTAGGGAGTTGAGAATGTTGTTCCACCGGTCCTTAAATATGTTTTTCCAGTTTCAGCATGTTGAGCTATGGGGTGTGGTGTCAGTTTTGGTTTATTCTGCGGCGGTATAGTGGGCGTTGTAGTGGTCAGTTCAGGTGAGCTGTCAGACTTGGTTGTATTTGGTTCTGTTGTTAGATGTAAAAATGTGGTCTGCTATGTGTGCTGTGTTGTGAGTGGTGTCAGTGACAACTTGTTGGAGGCCAATGTTGCTCATACTTTCTAGAAGTTCGGTTGTGTTGGTGTCATGGGAGTCATCACGGTGAATGTTAAGGTCTTCTATGAAGATCTAACGCTTGGAGTCAATGGCGATTGGGTTGATGATGTCATGGATGGCGTTGCAGAAGCTGGGGCATTGTCTTTCTGGTCTGAATGCAAGAGTGCCTCTGATGGTGCTTTTCTGTCTGTGTGAGGTTGGAAATTAGGATACTTCCTTATCAGGGTTCGGTCATCTGAGGAAGTTGTGCAGTGGATGGTAATTCTACCTTCATGTTTTTTGATTTGGTCTAGGTTTGTTATCTTGCAGCCTTCAAGTATGTAGATTATGACATCTGGTGGGGGGCGAATTCAGCTAGCTCCCTGTGAGAAAAATTATGTCTGGGGTTAGGTAGGAGATAGTATCCCAGATCTCTGTGGCATGTTTGCTGATGTATCGTGCATTGAGAAGAATGCACTGGAGTTGTGCCGTAGCAGTCTTAGTTGGCTTTGTTTACGCAGTCATGCTTGCAGAGTATCCGGCATTGTTGGTTGCTCGATGGAGTGTCAGCACTGGCAGGAGAACAGTCCTCTGGTTGTGCATTGAATTGTGCTCCAGCTATTGTTGTTGATGTGCCCAAGATCCAGTGCTCAGAGGTCTGTGGTGTTGTAGCTGCAAAGGTTGGAAGAACCAGTGTGCCTCATGTTGGGTGTGGTCCGTGTGCAGAAGGGATTGCCGTAGACATGCTTTCAGTATGCTGGTGGAGCGCATGCTGTGAGCATCCACTGCCCATTCACACTGCAGCCTCCATTAAGTAGGAACCTGGAGGCAGAGGGTGAGGCTAGGTGGGAGACAGCAAAGCAAGCCGCAGGTGGGAGCGGCGAATGAGAAAAAAACAAGCAGGAACATTAAAAAAAGACGGAAAAGTAGGAGAAATTACCCAGAAAAACTGAGGAAAAGCAAGGAGAAAGCAGTAAATAATGAGGAATTTTGGCTCTTGGGGTTCAGCTTAAATTGAAATTATTGAAACTTTTGACTGGACCTAAAAATACAGTTGTATTATAACTTGTGGTTGGCACAATTTCACCACAAACAATAAACCACTTTCTCACAGTACATTCATGGGTGTAGTTTCTAGGGTGGTTTTTTGGGGTGTTATACCACCCTAGTAAATGTACTATGCAGTTAATAGTTGGATACAAGTGCTTTTAGTCCAGTGAATTTGCCTCCCAACTTTGGAGCTTTCTTAAACAGTTAATCAAATTAGCAGTACTTCTTGCCATAATTTCTGCCCCAAACCCCTGCATGTGGATTCCAGATGCAGTAGTGTAAGATGATGTATAAAGATTGTGTACTTAGGTACAGATTACTAAACAGTCATTCAACACAGTGTAGCAAACAAATTGCTGTGTTCCTTGACAGGGAGATGATAGAACAGCACTAGGATGTGGAACTATTCTGCTCTCTCCCTTTACAGCACAGTTTTGGCTGCCATGCCAAAGCAGATAACATTACACCATAGTGCAGGATGTTGCTATTATGATGAGTATAGTTTTTATGCAGGAAGGGGTTCATTCTGTACAAAAACAATGGTTTGAGAAAATGGAAAGAAGATTTTCACACTTTGTATGTGTTCTGTACAATGCAGTACAAATACAAAGAGGGAAAAAACACCGGCGCTACTCTTGTAGACATACTGGTGGAATTTGTTCACTATTACACCTAACCATACTGCACCGGTGGGAAGCAATCAAGTGATAGTTTTAACATGTACTTTGATGATGTTTCCCTAGTATGGCTCGAGATTTGTCATTGACAATTCCTCTGCTACCCTACAGAAAAGGATGAAGTTATCAAGGCCATCAATTTGTTTGTGTGCTGGAAAGCAACAGTCTCCGATGGACTCACCAAAGACTTCTATAAGGCTTATAAACATATATTAGCCCCACACCTTATGGCAGCTTATTCAGAGGCACCCCAAGATCGGACACTACCTCAACCCATGAGTGAAGCAATGATTTTTATCCTCCTTAAACCTGTCAACGATCCTACCAAATGCACCTCATACTGCCCGCTTTCCCTCATTAACTGCAACAATAACATATTAGTCATGGTTGTAGCCCCTGTGCTCTAACTCCTATTTCAAACTCGCTAGTGCAGACCCTGTTCACTGACATCATTGGCCCATTTTGCCATCTTCAGCATAAGGGTTCAAAGACCAAATTTATGAAAAAGTGTCACAGTGCAGCATGCCACCTTGCTGCGATGCATCTCTAGGAAAGGGCAGAAATACACTGTATTAAAGGCAATAAAGCACAATCCTGTCCTTTCCCCTGAGCTGGTACACAATGGGCTGCCTTGTGGTAACACGAGCACCCTTGAACCATGGAATATCAAGTATCCACAGCTGCCTGGTCATTCCAAATTGTGCTAGTGATTATTATCCTCTAATAGTTAACTTAACCATGAAAAACTGGAGAGGGAACCAGGAAACCCCCTCAGTCCCCATTAAGTACAGTTCAAACCAAGGTCTTAGATTAAAATGGGAGCCGATTGATGTGTAAGCTTTTGAAGCAAAAATACTTAGGGAAAAACCCTGTTTAATAAATAGCTGTTTGAGCAGGGATTTTGAGACACTGTGTCAAGCCATTTCATCTGAACTAAGGGTTAAACACCCCAACTCTTCCACAAAGTCCTTTCCACTGGTTTGACCGTTCTTGCAATAAAACCCTTAAACAATTAAAAGCTGCTCTCCGTGTTATCCCATGAAATAAGGATACATTCAGTGCAGCACTGAAAAACTGTAAGGCTGCACTTGAAGCTAGTAAGGAAGAGCTTAGGAATGAAGCCTGGTCTAACCTTCTGGCCGCTTGTCACCTTAGGGAGTCAAAGATGTTTTGGGATGTTGTCAACCGTCCTTCGTTCACTGAAGGACCTGATACCAACATTGATTGCTTGAATGTTAGAACAGCGTGAGTTGTGCACTTCTGAATCATTTTTATTCCCCTGAATAAGGTGTTCGATAATGGGGCAAGGGATACCATACAATTAAAGATGGGAAACAGGGCACCCAATTTAGACAATCATTTCCATGAAGGAGGTGGAGTCAGCCATTAAACAGGGCATTTGCAGGAATGCTCCAGGCCTGGATGGTGTCCCGCTTGATCTTTTAAAAAAACATTCCCACTCTCTGGGCCCCAGTACTTACTAATATCTTCATGGTAGCAGTTCTCGACCCACTCCTTGCCTCTTGAAGAGGTCACTGTGGTCCCAAATTTTAAAAAAGGGGATCAAAATGGTGTGCTATTTGCCAATTTCCTTGATGGATGCAATGGACAAGGTCTTCGACAGGATGCTTTTAGCTTGATTGGAAGGTTGGGCCATTGAAAACAACATACTCTCAAGGACCCTCTATGGATTTAGACAAGGACTTGAGACAGTAGAGCAGTGTTTAAATGTAATACTAATTGTCAACAAGTACATAAAGGCCATGACGTTCTCATTACATCTGGCATTCATGGACCTGTTGAGTGCTTTTGACACTGTAAATCGTGACACACTCTGGAGTATGATAGGGGATATCCTGGTTACTCTCCTTCGGAGACTTCACTGGAATACTACAGTAAAAATACGTTATGGCCCTGATAGTACTGATCCCTCAATTTCAACTGAGGGTGTTCAACAGGGATGCATCTTGGCCCTTTTTTGCTTCTTGCTTTTGTCACTCATTTTAAATTCCCAGAATGAACTTTAACTAACCCCTTAAGTGCCACGCCCTTTCCCCCTCTTGTGCCGGGCGTTGCATTAGTGGGTGGGGCTCATGACGAGATAGTCTCGTCATGGGCACAGCGCAACCGTGCTCCATGACGAGACTATCTCGTCATGGGCACTGAAGAGGCTAACAATGACATTTGCTTTGATGTATTCAGTGTTATAAGGGTGGGCCTTTTTATAAGGCAATGCTATGGTTTAATTGTTGCTCTGAGAGGGGAAACAACCTTTACATCGCAGTCATTAGACCAGGATGCCTTTACAACGCGGTTGTTACTACGACCGCGTTGTAACAACTTGATGCAATTACTACGCAAGTCATTAAATCGACTTGATGTAGATGGCGCTCTAACGTGCAGAATAGTATAATTTACTATTCCAACACCTTCCCTACCGTTGCGTAGGCTGGAGTTGGAAATATAAATTTTACATTCCTAATGTTACAGCGCCATCTACTGCAAGTCGATGTAATGACTTTCGTAGTAATGGCATCGCGTTGTAATAACACGGTCGTTGTAACGACTGCGTTGTTACAGAACACAAAGTAATTGCATGCGTTGTAGCATGCTATATTCCTCGGAGACTGATGAGGAAATCAACAGATGTGCTGCTGTAATTACTCTTTGAAATAATACACAATGCACTTTTCATTAACTATATACATATAGTGAGCTTCTCCAGATTATTTATGTGGCGCAGAACTCACGGTATTTCTGGATTCGTAATCTACTGGAAATCTAACAAAGTTTTGCGAGTAACTTGACTAGAGGCTCCCTTTTCTTTTACTTTTATTCTCTTAGATTGAGTTTCTCTTAAATATTGTGTATGGGATAATGGTGGAACTGCTGTATATATTTGTGTGTGTATATATATAAATATACATACATATATATATATATATATATATATATATATATATATATATATATATATATATATATATATATATATATATATATATATATATATATATATATATATATATATATATATATATATATATATATATATATATTATCTACTGGCGGTCGCCAGTAGATAGTTATAGTTAGGACCGCGTTTCCATAGGAAATCCGCAACATTCTATTTGGAATAACTTTGGCGCTGATTGCCGAATCCTCGCGAAATTTTCAAAATAGGTGGGGCGTTCCGCTCCGCTCCTTCCCTAAAAGTCTCGGGGGGATTCGTCCAGCGGGGCTGAGAAAAAGGGGGGGTCCCAAAACACGTTTTCCCCATACATTTTTCCATAGGACCTTTAGTCCAAGCTACAGCCCGAACGGCTGAACAGAATTACTTGAAATTTGGCAGAGAGGTAGTCCTCAGGTCAGGGATGTGCCTTTTGCATATCTGGTGTCAATCTGTTCAGTATTTCCTGAGAAAATTGCAGTTAAAAGTACATAAATATCTCTAGTCGCGTACCATGCACGCAGAGTGCGCGCACGATGCCGTGCGCGAGCGTAATTCTGATTGGTTGTTAGATGTCAGTCAACATTCGAATTGGCCGAAATCAGGTGTAAATCTGTTCAGTATTTTCTGAGGAAATAGCATTTAAAAGCATATATATATCTATAGGCGTGCACCGTGCGCGCACGGTAAGCGCACCCTGCCTTGCGCGAGCGCGCTTCTGATTGGTTGTTAGATCTTAGTAAACATTCGAATCAGTCGAAACCAGGAAGTGTCGGCCGCCATTTTGTCTCTCGCAGTCTGAGAGGGAGAAAAACAAAGGTGGAGAACGTGAAAAGGGGGCAGGGTGGACAGTTCCTGACCCCCTAGCCTTTGTCAGGGGTCCCAGAAGGACCCCCAAGAGCCAAAATTTGTTTTATTTTTTTTTCGAAAAATCGCGGTGTGCGCGCAGCGTGCGCGCACGGTAGAAACGGAAAAATTCCGTGAACTGCGTAACGTGGGCGCTTAGTACGCAAAGCGCACCAAGCGCCCACAGCGCGCGCACGGTGCGCGAAACGCACTGTGCACGCACGGTGCGCGCACAGTGAAAAACATTAAAAAAAAATATATTATAAGTACATAACTTAGCATTTAAAAAAACGTACAAATTCCCTGAAAAAACCATAGGTTTCACACAAGTTACAGTTAGGAATTAGCATTTAAAAAACCTTGCAAATTCACTTAAAAAACCATAGGTTTCACACATGTTATAGTTAGCAGGACATTTCACTCGTGAAAAACCATTGAAATTCCCCCATTATAGTTAGTGCAGGCAACTATAACTCACGCGACCGCAATGCTCTGCTGCTGACGTCAGATATTACATCACTGATGACATATGTGTCTTTCTGAAAAAAAATATATTTGTAATATATGTATAGCTAAAAATTAATGGAAGAAGACATGGGTAAATAAGTGTCTAAATACAGTGATGTAATATCTGACGTCATCAGCAGAGGATTGCGGTCGCGTGAGTTATAGTTGCCTGCACTAACTATAACGGGGGAATTTCAATGGTTTTTCACGAGTGAAATGTCCAGCTAACTATAACATGTGTGAAACCTATGATTTTTTAAGTGAATATATATAGGGAAAATGCTGGTGGTCCTTGCATGCCGTCCATTTGTTTAAGACCGCCCATGAAGAAGGGGAACAGCCCGAAACGCGTCGGCGGTGAATTTGGAATGTGATCGCGAGTGTGGGATTCCAGCAACTATTGATGTGTGCCTCCACCCAAGGGGAAACTCTTTTTTCAAGCATATATATATATATATATATTCAGTGAAAAAACCATAGGTTTCACACAAGTTATAGTTAGCGGACATTTTACTGATAAAAAACCATTGAAATTCCCCCGTTATAGTTAGTGCAGGCAACTATAACTCACGCGACCGCAATCCTCTGCTGATGACATATGTGTCTTTATGAAAAAAAATATTTGTAATATATGTATAGCTAAAAATTTATGGAAGAAGACATGGGTAAATAAGTGTCTAAATACAGTATTAGCATCAGCAGAGGATTGCGGTCGCGTGAGTTATAGTTGCCTGCACTAACTATAACGGGGGAATTTCAATGGTTTTTTATCAGTAAAATGTCTGCTAACTATAACTTGTGTGATTTTTCACTGAATTTGCAAGGTTTTTTAAATGCTAATTCCTAACTATAACATGTGTGAAACCTATGGTTTTTTCAGTGAATTTGTACGGTTTTTTAAATGCTAAGTTACTTTACGCCGTTCGTGGCGTGCGCGCCCACTTTACGCAGTTCGTTTCGTGCACACACGGTGCGCTTTGCGCACCGTGCGCGCACAGTCAGCACGCGGTGCGCTTCGTGCACCGCACGCCCACTTTACGCAGTTAGTGCCGTGCACGCAGGGTGGGCACGCGGTGCGCTACGTGCACCGCGTGCCCACGTTACGCTAGATGGGCCATGTACGCACGATGCGCTTCGCGCACCGTCCGCACACGGAGGCCGTATTAGGCGCATCGTTGTTAAAGGTTATCTATTGATTGGTCGCACCGTAAGCTGGGTCAGATATATATATTGATTTAAATGCTATTTTCTCAGGATCTACTGAACAGATTTACACCAGACCTACAAAAGGCACTTCCGTGACCTGAGGACTACCTCTCTGCCAAATTTCAAGTAACTCTGTTCGGCCGTTCGGGCTGTAGCTGTGTCTAAAGGTCCTATGGAAAAATGCATGGGGAAAACGCGTTTTGGGACCCCCCTTTTTTCTCAGCCCCCGCTTTACGAATCCCCCCGAGACTTTCAGGGTAGGAGCGGAGCGTAGCGCCCCACCTATTTTGAAATGAAAATTTCGCGAGGATTCGTCGACCGGCGCCAAAGTTATTCCAAATAGAATGTTGCGGATTTCCCATGGAAACAGGGTCCTAACTATAACTACCTACTGGCGACCGCCAGTAGGTAATATATATACATATATATATATATATATATATATATATATTCACTGAAAAAACCATAGGTTTCACACATGTTATAGTTAGCGGAAATTTTACTGATAAAAAACCAATGAAATTCCCCCGTTATAGTTAGTGCAGGCAACTATAACTCACGCGACCGCAATCCTCTGCTGATGCTAATACTGTATTTAGACACTTATTTGCCCATGTCTTCTTCCATACATTTTTAGCTATACATATATTACAAATATTTTTTTTTCATAAAGACACATATGTCATCAGCAGAAGATTGCGGTCGCGTGAGTTATAGTTGCCTGCACTAACTATAACGGGGGAATTTCATTGGTTTTTTATCAGTAAAGTTTCCGCTAACTATAACATGTGTGAAACCTATGGTTTTTTCAGTGAATTTGCAAGGTTTTTTAAATGCTAATTCCTAACTATAACGTGTGTGAAACCTATGGTTTTTTCAGTGAATTTGTACGGTTTTTTAAATGCTAAGTTACTTTACGCCATTCGTGGCGTGCGCGCCCACTTAACGCAGTTCGTTCCGTGCGCGCACGGTGCGCTTCGCGCACCGTGCGCGCACAGTGAGCATGCGGTGCGCTTCGCGCACCGCGCGCCCACTTTACGCAGTTAGTGCCGTGCACGCACGGTGGGCACGCGGTGCGATGACAAAGCAAGAAAGCACGTCAACAAATCTGTTTCTGCTTTCCTCCGTGACTATGGTATGGGTGCCATTTACCACAACAACTTGCGTTATGACATGCAAGACATTTATAGAGGAGATGGTGTGCACTTCAATGATGAAGGGAACAGAGTCTTCCTCTTGAACCTTAGACTCTGCATCGGTACTTACTTGTAGGTACCACTAAAAAATCATTTCATAAACACAACGGCTCTTTTTAGAGCCCCCTAATATCTAAACACTTAAATCTGATTTTCATTTTTTTTTTTTTTTTTTCTACCGTACGCTTACCGTAAGCTTACCGTACGCGTACCCCGTGATTTTTTTTAAAATCAATAAATGTTTTCTTTGTACTTTACAGTCCTTCTTTGACCCCCTCACAAATGTAAGGGGGTCTGTAACTCTCCTCATTGCCCCCTTTTCTTGTTTTCACTCTTTTTTTTCTGAGTGAAATACACAAAATGGCGGCCGCCGCTTCCTGGTTTCGGCCGATTCGAATGTTTACTAAGATCTAAGAGCCAATCAGAATCGCGCTTGTGCACGCCACCGTACGCTTACGGTACGCGTACGGTAAGCGTACCGTAAGCGGGCTCAGATATATATATTGATTTAAAGGCTATTTTCTCAGAATCTACTGAACAGATTTACACCAAACCTACAAAAGGCACTTCCTTGACCTAGGGACTACCTCTCTGCCAAATTTCGAGTAATTCTGTTCAGCCTATCGGGCTGTAGCTCGTTCTAAAGGTCCTATGGAAAAATGCATGGGGAAAACGCGTTTTGGGACCCCCCTTTTATCTCAGCCCCCGCTTGACGGATCCCCCCGAGACTTTCAGGGTAGGAGCGGAGCGTAGCGCCCCATTTATTTTGAGAAATTCGCGAGGATTCATCGACCGGCGCCAAAGTTATTCAAAATAGAATGTTGAGGTTTTCCTATGGAAAAGGGGTCCTAACTATAACTACCTACTGGCGACCGCCAGTAGGTAATATATATATATATATTCACTTAAAAAACCATAGGTTTCACTCATTTTATAGTTAGCTGGACATTTCACTCATAAAAAAACAATGAAATTCCCCCGTTATAGTTAGTTCAGGTAACTATAACTCACGCGACCGCAATCCACTGCTGATGACGTCAGATATTACATCACTGTATTTAGACACTTATTTACCCATTTATTCTTCCATTAACCTTTAGATATACATATATAAAAAATATTTATTTTACAGAAAGACACATATTCACTGGATGATGTCATCAGTGATGTAATATCTGACGTCATCAGCAGTGGATTGCGATCCAGCTAACTATAACATGTGTGAAACCTATGGTTTTTTTAAGTGAATTTGCAAGGTTTTTTAAATGCTAATTCCTAACTATAACGTGTGTGAAACCTATGGTTTTTTAAGTGAATTTCCAAGGTTTTTTAAATGCTAATTCATAACTATAACGTGTGTGAAACCTATGTTTTTTTTAGTGAATTTCAAAGGTTTTTTAAATGTTAATTTATGTATGTATTATATTTTTTTTATATATATTTTTTTTAATTTGGATAAAGTTGAACAGCATAGTTCATATCTTCTATAAAATTATAAACAGTTTTAAATGTTTTTTTTTAATGGGTTTTTCACCGTGCGCACGTACGCGATTCTTTGAAAACGCACCGTGCGCGCACGGTACGCGCACCTTGCGATTTTTTGGAAAAAAAATAAAATGTTTTTTTTCACCCTTCGGGGTGACAAAGGCTAGGGGGTCAGAAACTCTATACCCTGCCCCCTTTTCATGTTCTTATATGTTTTTTTTCTTTTTTTAAGGGTTTTTCACTGTGCGCGCACAGTGCGCGCACCCCGCGATAAAAAAAATAAAATGTATTTTCACCCTTCGCAATGGCGTCCGACACTTCCTGATTTCGGCCGATTCGAATGTTGACTGACATCTAACAACCAATCAGAATTACGCTCGGGCACGGCATTGTGCGCGCACTCTGCGCGCACGGTGCGCGGCTAGAGATATTTATGTACTTTTAACTGCAATTTTCTCAGGAAAAACTGAACAGATTGACACCAGATATGCAATAGGCACTTCCCTGACCTGAGGACTACCTCTTTGCCAAAAATCAAGTAATTCTCTTCAGCCGTTCGGGCTGTACCTTCGACTAAAGGTCCCTATAGAATAATGCATCGGGAAAACGTGTTTTGGGACCCCCCTTTTTTCTCGGCCCCCGCTTGACGAATCACTCCAAGCCTTTCAGGGTAGGAGCTGAGCGGAGCGCCCCATTAGTTTTGAAAATTTTGTGAGGATTCGTCAACCGGCGCGAAAGTTATTCAAAATAGAATTTTCAGATTTCCTATGGAAACACGGTCCTAGCTATAACTATCTACTGGCGACCGCCAGTAGATAATATATATATATATATATATATATATATATATATATATATATATATATATATATATATATACATATATATATATATATATATATATATATATATATATATGTTCCAACAATTTGCCTCACAGAGGATGATCCAACAGAACCTTTATTTTCAAAATCGGCATTCCCTTCTGATTCTGTTCCTAGACTGACGCGTTTTGGAGCAGGGCTGCTCCTTCCTCATAGGCATCGATGGAAGTTCACAGAAAAAGACACACCCTCTCTCCTTTTCTGCATGCTAATTCCATAATTGCCCTCCGGTGGGCCTCTCTGGTGAGTTGCAATATTCATGCATGCTGGGAGTTGAAGTGTATGACTCCGAGGTTCTGTTGAATCATCCTCTGTGAGTGCGTCTTCGCATCAGGGCAAATTGTTGGAACGTTAATCACGGCAGTCCAGCCGTGGAAGACTACACCTCTTGACAACTGGACTTTGGGGCTGCAGGGGCTATGAATTGTTCGGAGCCTCTTAGCAGTACAGAGGATTTTAAATGCAAAACCGGCTTTACTTACTGCGGCCCACTGGAGGGCTGTGAAAATGTTAATTATTAATGGTGGTAAATCACAGAACCCACTGAAGGGTAAAAATCGGAGTCATACACTTCAACTCCCAGCATGCATGAATATTGCAACTCACCAGAGAGGCCCATGGAATTAGCCTAAATAATATATGATCAATTGTATTGGTGGTGAGTTTATATTTTATTGTTTTAAAAGCTATACTTGGAATTATTTCATAATAAGTTTGTTTTATTAAATGTACTGTATATGCTATGGTTTTAGATTTTACTTACTTACACAGTGGCAAATCTTGCCTCCCACACTGACCCTCCTCACACATTTTTTGGTGCACACTGTACTCTCTGTCTATTATTCTGATCTTTAAATCACTAAAAATAAATATTATCACAATATTTGTACATATATCATCTAAGAAAGTCACTAGTTTTATAAGAACCTTCCTCTTCTGTTAAAAATGTACTTCCCAATGCTGTGGGCATAACATTGCTTCCATTCACTGTCTCCAGGGACGTAGCCCTTAGCACAATGCAGCACTATTCACTCACTTATCTAGCTATCATCTAAAATAATTTATTTCATAGTGCAAATTAGTATGAGAACAAAGGCAAAAAAAAAAAACATAAAGACGCATCATTCGTGATAGAAGCATTAAAATGTAACAATGTACGCACGATGCGCTTCGCGCACCGTCCGCACACGGAGGCCGTATTAGGCGCATCGTTGTTAAAGGTTATCTATTGATTGGTCGCACCGTAATACAAAAGGCACTTCCGTGACCTGAGGACTACCTCTCTGCCAAATTTCAAGTAACTCTGTTCGGCCGTTCGGGCTGTAGCTGTGTCTAAAGGTCCTATGGAAAAATGCATGGGGAAAACGCGTTTTGGGACCCCCCTTTTTTCTCAGCCCCCGCTTTACGAATCCCCCCGAGACTTTCAGGGTAGGAGCGGAGCGTAGCGCCCCATTTATTTTGAGAAATTCGCGAGGATTCATCGACCGGCGCCAAAGTTATTCAAAATAGAATGTTGAGGTTTTCCTATGGAAAAGGGGTCCTAACTATAACTACCTACTGGCGACCGCCAGTAGGTAATATATATATATATATTCACTTAAAAAACCATAGGTTTCACTCATTTTATAGTTAGCTGGACATTTCACTCATAAAAAAACAATGAAATTCCCCCGTTATAGTTAGTTCAGGTAACTATAACTCACGCGACCGCAATCCACTGCTGATGACGTCAGATATTACATCACTGTATTTAGACACTTATTTACCCATTTATTCTTCCATTAACCTTTAGATATACATATATAAAAAATATTTATTTTACAGAAAGACACATATTCACTGGATGATGTCATCAGTGATGTAATATCTGACGTCATCAGCAGTGGATTGCGATCCAGCTAACTATAACATGTGTGAAACCTATGGTTTTTTTAAGTGAATTTGCAAGGTTTTTTAAATGCTAATTCCTAACTATAACGTGTGTGAAACCTATGGTTTTTTAAGTGAATTTCCAAGGTTTTTTAAATGCTAATTCCTAACTATAACGTGTGTGAAACCTATGTTTTTTTTAGTGAATTTCAAAGGTTTTTTAAATGTTAATTTATGTATGTATTATATTTTTTTTATATATATTTTTTTTAATTTGGATAAAGTTGAACAGCATAGTTCATATCTTCTATAAAATTATAAACAGTTTTAAATGGTTTTTTTTAATGGGTTTTTCACCGTGCGCACGTACGCGATTCTTTGAAAACGCACCGTGCGCGCACGGTACGCGCACCTTGCGATTTTTTGGAAAAAAAATAAAATGTTTTTTTTCACCCTTCGGGGTGACAAAGGCTAGGGGGTCAGAAACTCTATACCCTGCCCCCTTTTCATGTTCTTATATGTTTTTTTTCTTTTTTTAAGGGTTTTTCACTGTGCGCGCACAGTGCGCGCACCCCGCGATAAAAAAAATAAAATGTATTTTCACCCTTCGCAATGGCGTCCGACACTTCCTGATTTCGGCCGATTCGAATGTTGACTGACATCTAACAACCAATCAGAATTACGCTCGGGCACGGCATTGTGCGCGCACTCTGCGCGCACGGTGCGCGGCTAGAGATATTTATGTACTTTTAACTGCAATTTTCTCAGGAAAAACTGAACAGATTGACACCAGATATGCAATAGGCACTTCCCTGACCTGAGGACTACCTCTTTGCCAAAAATCAAGTAATTCTCTTCAGCCGTTCGGGCTGTACCTTCGACTAAAGGTCCCTATAGAATAATGCATCGGGAAAACGTGTTTTGGGACCCCCCTTTTTTCTCGGCCCCCGCTTGACGAATCACTCCAAGCCTTTCAGGGTAGGAGCTGAGCGGAGCGCCCCATTAGTTTTGAAAATTTTGTGAGGATTCGTCAACCGGCGCGAAAGTTATTCAAAATAGAATTTTCAGATTTCCTATGGAAACACGGTCCTAGCTATAACTATCTACTGGCGACCGCCAGTAGATAATATATATATATATATATATATATATATATATATATATATATATATATATATATATACATATATATATATATATATATATATATATATATATGTTCCAACAATTTGCCTCACAGAGGATGATCCAACAGAACCTTTATTTTCAAAATCGGCATTCCCTTCTGATTCTGTTCCTAGACTGACGCGTTTTGGAGCAGGGCTGCTCCTTCCTCATAGGCATCGATGGAAGTTCACAGAAAAAGACACACCCTCTCTCCTTTTCTGCATGCTAATTCCATAATTGCCCTCCGGTGGGCCTCTCTGGTGAGTTGCAATATTCATGCATGCTGGGAGTTGAAGTGTATGACTCCGAGGTTCTGTTGAATCATCCTCTGTGAGTGCGTCTTCGCATCAGGGCAAATTGTTGGAACGTTAATCACGGCAGTCCAGCCGTGGAAGACTACACCTCTTGACAACTGGACTTTGGGGCTGCAGGGGCTATGAATTGTTCGGAGCCTCTTAGCAGTACAGAGGATTTTAAATGCAAAACCGGCTTTACTTACTGCGGCCCACTGGAGGGCTGTGAAAATGTTAATTATTAATGGTGGTAAATCACAGAACCCACTGAAGGGTAAAAATCGGAGTCATACACTTCAACTCCCAGCATGCATGAATATTGCAACTCACCAGAGAGGCCCATGGAATTAGCCTAAATAATATATGATCAATTGTATTGGTGGTGAGTTTATATTTTATTGTTTTAAAAGCTATACTTGGAATTATTTCATAATAAGTTTGTTTTATTAAATGTACTGTATATGCTATGGTTTTAGATTTTACTTACTTACACAGTGGCAAATCTTGCCTCCCACACTGACCCTCCTCACACATTTTTTGGTGCACACTGTACTCTCTGTCTATTATTCTGATCTTTAAATCACTAAAAATAAATATTATCACAATATTTGTACATATATCATCTAAGAAAGTCACTAGTTTTATAAGAACCTTCCTCTTCTGTTAAAAATGTACTTCCCAATGCTGTGGGCATAACATTGCTTCCATTCACTGTCTCCAGGGACGTAGCCCTTAGCACAATGCAGCACTATTCACTCACTTATCTAGCTATCATCTAAAATAATTTATTTCATAGTGCAAATTAGTATGAGAACAAAGGCAAAAAAAAAAAACATAAAGACGCATCATTCGTGATAGAAGCATTAAAATGTAACAACATGCATTGATGCCTCAAAGTTATTTACAAAAAATGATGAGATACATTTATATCATATCTCAGTGCAGTGCAATTGCAGATAAGGATCACATGACAATAGTGAGGAATTTTAGAATTTAAAACAGGCCCTAATTGCCTTTAGTAATATTTATGAATCCACAAACAATTTGAAGACACTAACGGTCAAAATTCAAGTTACCTCAAGTAAATAAACTTTTATTTTAATAGTTAGAAAAAAAGAAATTTTCATTAAAATTTTTTTGAGAAATACAGGATTATGGAGCTCTCATTTGAAATGTATGTGCTTTCTGCTGCTAGCATGTGTATCTAATGAGCAAATTGTGTTTAATTGCAAACTGTGAATTGATTGACCTCTGAGGCGGAAGCCGGAGGTGTCCTTACGCTCGCTTTTTAAATTGAAAACTGTGATTAATTTGTATGTTTTAAACTTGCGCACTTACCCCCAGCCACTCCAACTATTTCCCCTGCCAAGCAGACACCCACTTTCAGCGGATTTTAGCGCTGTTGGGAAGGGAATCGGCTCACGGACGCCATCGCTAGGAAACGCGAGGCCACGCCCACACGATTGGCCACGCCCACCGCCCACTCTATGTATGCGCTGAGCAAAAGCGCCGGCCATTGAATTGATTGACCTCTGAGGCGGAAGCCGGAGGTGTCCTTACGCTCGCTTTTTAAATTGAAAACTGTGATTAATTTGTATGTTTTAAACTTGCGCACTTACCCCCAGCCACTCCAACTATTTCCCCTGCCAAGCAGACACCCACTTTCAGCGGATTTTAGCGCTGTTGGGAAGGGAATCGGCTCACGGACGCCATCGCTAGGAAACGCGAGGCCACGCCCACACGATTGGCCACGCCCACCCTCTTTCTCCATAAATGTGTGTCCCACGCAAGCGCAGCGGACGAGCGCAGCGGGAGCGCCGTTTGCGCGCCGACGGCGCGCCTAAGGCAAGCCCGTCTGCACCCGTCCGTGTCCCGGACGTGGCCAGCGCCAGCCCCCCTGCTGCTGCTTCTCCAGTCGCGGATCGGTCGCGTGTCTCCTACACTCGTGAGTATCTATTAACATTTAGTGCTAACTCTTGCCCCTGCTTGCATTGTTGGGACCTGGCTGATTTATCTCAGCGTATTTGCCAGGCATGCAAATTTCGCTTTCAGCCTACCCTAACTGCTCCTACCCAGCTTCCCACCGATTCGACATGTCTTCGGGCCGGTTTGATCAATGCTAGATCACTGGTCAAACATTGCAATGACATATTTGAATTGCTAAGTGACAATAAATTCGATCTCCTTTTTGTCACAGAAACGTGGCTTAATGAGTCATGCAATCCAGTGATTGAATTAGCTATTCCACGTGGCTTTAAAATCATTAGACAAGACCGCCCCTTAGGCAGAGGAGGTGGTATAGCAGCCATTTTCAGAGATAAATGGACTCTGTCTCTGGATCCTATGGGCCCCTCAGTTGATGCAGAGGTGCTCCACTTCTCTCTCACTCTAGGGGCACATTTCACCCTAGGTGGATCTCTGGTGTACCGGCCACCTGGCCACGCAGGAAAATTTCTAGAGGCACTAGAGGACATGATAGTCCCACGTGCCCTGAAATACCCCACATATCTCCTTCTGGGAGACTTTAATATTCACGTGGATCAGCCAGATCTACCTGACACAGTTCGGCTAAACGATGCTCTGGCGATGGCCCAGCTAAAACAGTGGATTAAAGCTCCCACCCATTCAGGGGGTCACGTTCTCGACCTACTATGTACCAACTTCGACATAAATATGTCTGACCCTGAGATAGTAAATTGGTCTGACCATATGCTGATAAGGTTCACCTGGCCCCTGTCCCGCCCCGCTGAGTCCAATCACTCCGCTGCTCACACACAGAAAATTAACATAGCTATGCTCTGTGATCAGCTTGACTCCTCTCGCCCCACACTTCCCTCCGAAATTGAGTCAGCCGTTAGCTCATTCAACTCATGGATTGAAGGCGGCGTTGCTTCTTCAACTAAAATAGGTCGTGTCTGTAGAGTGCGCTCCACCCCTTCTAAGCCGTGGTTCTCTAATACTCTCCGCGATCTTAAATCAGGTTGTAAAAAACTTGAAAGACGTTGGAGACAAGCCTATCTCCCTGAGGCCAAGAAAGAACTAAGAACGGCTCAAAAGAGGTACTATGCAGCAATTAAATCAGCAAAAAGTTTATACTACAACGGACGCATAACCGCGGCCAACAACAGTAGCAGGGAAATCTTTGCTATTGTCAAAAGCTTTGTTTCCCCTTGCGCCACTCAACCTCTCCTAGCCTCTTCGGAAAAATGGTGTGAAGAACTCTCTGTGTTTTTTGTGGACAAAATTGCAAAAATCCAAGATGACTTGCTTACTGTATGTAACAATTTTCCAGCCTCAATGACTATTCCTTCCCCCATTATGCCCATCTATACGGACCAGTTTACCCTCTTCACTCCAGTGGATACAACAGAGGTTGTTAAAATTCTTGCCACTTTACAATCAGGATCCCCCGCTGACCCCTGCCCGGCCAGAGTCCTTGCGGGCCTGGCTAATACAGTTGGCCAAGAGGTGACACATATTGTCAACCTCTCTCTCTCCACCGCCACTGTTCCGGCATGCTGGAAGCAGGCCAAACTGCTTCCACTTCTTAAAAAAAATGGCCTAGACCCGAAGGCCCCTGCTAATTTTCGGCCCATATCATTACTGCCGGCCCTGGCAAAGATATGTGAAAAAGTTGCATTCACACAGTTAGACAAATTTGTGGAAAGCTCTCAAGCTCTTCACCCTGCGCAATCAGGCTTCAGAGCTGCTTTCAGCACAGAGACGGCTCTAGTCGAGGTTTCTGAGGCCATTCGGGAATGTCTGGACGGAGGTGGCAGAGCGGCTCTGATCTTATTGGACCTCTCTGCCGCCTTCGATACGGTCCCTCACTCCCTCTTACTCACCAGACTAGCAGCCATAGGCATAACTGGCTCTGCTCTTGGCTGGTTATCATCTTTCTTGGATAACAGGTCCCAGCAAGTATGGATGCCACCTTTCTCCTCCTCTCCCAAAAAACTCTCTACTGGTGTCCCACAGGGGTCCACTCTAAGCCCCCTGCTTTTTAACATATATATGACCCCCCTCATTTATCTTGCGGAACAGCTAGGAGCCAAAATTATGGCTTATGCCGATGATACTCAGCTTCTGTTTACCTGGCCCAAAAACAACTCGGACACGTCGAGGGTCCAATTCTGTTTATCATCGGTTTTCCGCTGGCTGGCGTGTGCCCAGCTTAAATGCAATGAGAGTAAATCGGAAATCTTGCTGTATGGCTCCTTTCCAGATAACTTTAGCGACTCCCTCTGGCCCACCGATCTCCCATGTCCCAAATCTATTGGTGGACCTGCAAAAAATTTAGGAGTCTGGTTTAATAACAATCTCAGGTTTGAGGACCACCTGAAAAAACTTACTGGAATCTGCTTTTCCACCCTCAAAACCCTGCGCAGATTTCTCCCTCTGCTCCCAAGAGAGGCCAAGGAGACGGTCATTCGCGCTCTTATACTATCCAGATTGGATTATGCGAATGCCCTCTACTGCGGACTCCCAGCCTATTTGATCCACCGCCTCCAGGTCATTCAAAATGCCGCGGTTAGGCTGCTGTTCAACATACCCAGAAGATCTAGTGTCCGCCAACCCCTTAGAGATCTTCATTGGCTCCCAGTTGCTCAAAGGATCCTATTTAAGATCCTCGTGCTAGCATACCGAGCACTTCATCAAACGGGTCCAGCATATTTGAGGAAAAGATTTTCCCTTTATGTTCCCAATCGCCCTCTTAGATCAAGCAACCTCCACCAAATGACTGTGCCAAAGTTTAAATATAGCAGGCTCGGCGGTCAATCCATCTCTGTCAGAGCAGCGAGAGCTTGGAATACCCTTCCGCTTCACTTGAGAACATCCCCATCCATCATGACGTTCAGGAAAGGCCTAAAAACCCACCTTTTTAACATCACTGCCTAATGGATGTCTCTCTAACTCCGCTTGTAATATGATCTGTCTCCCTTTTCTTTCGCGCCAGGATACTATACTTTTTAGTAACAGAGCGCGCTACAAAAGCCTCTATAATAATAATAACTGTGGCACAAGGCAATTAAAAAAACTTGTAAAAAATTGACACAGATGTTCTGCAAGTCATTTGTTTGTCATTTAAATGATGGTGTCTTGTCCTCGCAGTACAATCAATACCCCACAGTGAGAGTGTGTTATTGCACCCAAGTCCCCATAAGAATACTGACACAAACACACACACATAGCTGTCATTTCATTACATTCACAGTTTCAGTATCTTTATACTGCATTGGAAACATCAATCCCAGCATAATCAACTAATTTGCTCATTACAGCTGATGTCATAATGCCTGCCGCCAAGATTAAAATCAGGTCATGGAGCATCGAGGAAGATGCACTTTAAACAATAACATTAAAACTGACTTTAATTTATGAACTGTTTTTGTACAATGAAAAATGACCAGTAGAAAGGAGAGCTTGATAATGCTACTCATTCTAAGCTCCAGCATTTTATGTAACCAGATTTATATTGAACTAATTTTAATGATTTTGCAACAAATTACTAACTGCTTGTTGATGGGTTTCTTCTTCATACTACAGAATCTGCTTGTGTTCATCATGTCTGCACCATACTTTCTCTTTCACACAAGGAAGTAATATTCTATCAATGTAAGTAATTTTTCGAATGATGATGGTGTAATCTAGAATTATAAGGAATAAAATACCTTCTGTCATATGTTAAAATGATATTGCATGTCATATCTGCCTCTGGCCTCCTTGCTCTATTGGCAACCAAACTCATCTGTGACCTGTAATAGCCTTATAATGTACAGTTTATATTACTTTTTTATATGTATAATTCATCTCCATTCATATAAATATCTTTCTCTTTGTCTCATTCTCATCCAGCTTATCTCTATAGCACTGTGTATCACCTTAATCTCTCAACTCTTCCTTCTTCAAACTTTCTATTTCTTTCAATAATCAGCGTTTGTGGAAATTATATATCCAGAGCACATTTATCAGTGAAAGTGGAGTTTAATCTGATGGCGTCAGATGATTCTTTGCATCTGGCCTTTAACATATGTTGCATCTGTCTGCCATCTCAGCCTCCACAGTCACCAAAGAAGAATTGTCCAGTATATTACTGGCAAAAGTTGAATCATGTGCATTATGGTAAAAGTCTGATGTATTCTTTTTGACCTTTTCCTTCTAATTCAGCCCTGCAATGCGTTAAAGATCTCTCATATGATTGCCTCTTCAATTCTCGCAATGCCAGTCATTGGTTCTGGAGTTTTTAGCTTGCCTTTTGTCATTTTTGTAAAGCTTGCCTATAATTTATGGGTGTGACTCTTTACTTCAGAATTGTTTTAGTTTTATCCTTCTATGGAGACATTCACGTAGCCCTGAGACTACTTCTCTTTGCATGATTACGAGGACCCAAAATCTCCTTAAGACCTATTGTAGACTCTTCTCCAAATGTATATGTTCAATCAGTGATGCAGTGAAGATTATTTCAGGTTAAAGGAAAGTGCTATGAAATATATTTTTCTCTGTCTTTATTTTATTTTCATCAGCAAAAATATAATGGAATCTTGATACTTTCAAAACCATTTGAGTTCCTACGTGTAATTTGTGGCCCCCTTGCGAGTTGCAGAGAAGCATAACATTATGTTTGCATACTACCAAGGAAATGTCTTCATTGTTTAGCTATGTCTCTCATGTTGCTCCTGTTGACAAACTGAATGCTATTCAGAGTATCAACCTGTGAAGTATAAAGGGCTGAGCAGGAGCTGCATTTAGTCTGACCCATGCAAATTATGACTTATTAGCCAAGGCACACTGGGGGTTAATACGCTATATTTATTTGCAGGCATAACAGTGAAAACCGGTTATGAAAGAAACATTAGTTAGTGTACAGTCAATCATAAGACAGAAAAGGACAAATCACTTTAAGTGTAGATATTTTGAGAAGAAACTCTAAGGCATCATCATTAAGAGGCATGAAATACATAGCAAGAGAAAAACAGGTGCATTCTTCAATTTGTTAGCACATTCTAAAGGTCAACATGTCAGGGCACAAGGCCACATCTAATTTCTCCTGTCATGTTGAGCCTTACAAAGTATGGAACTGTTCTGACAGCTACAGGAAAAGTGGTCTCATACAATGCCTTCTAGAGTAAACCAGGCTCCAGCCGAGCACAGGAGAATCCTCTCCATGCTTAGATGCCGCACAGGACATTCACAGGAGAAGGAGCTCTGACAGCTTCACTGGTGTCTTCCTCATTATAAAGGATGGAGCGGGCACATTTTCAAAGATCCATTACATATAACAAAATACCGATCTGTAAGTTTTATTGTAGGGAAGTAACAATTTTACTTTAACATATGCTTTCCATAATGAACAGATCTAACCTATGTCATCTGAAATATTTTTCTTCTAGTGAGCCTGTCATTCCTTGAGCTGTTAGAATTTCCTTACCACCATAAACAACTGAGGACTCATGTACTGATCTTAAGCTTTCCAAAAGGTAATAATCAGTCACAAATAACAGTTGGCAAAGAAGAATATGATGGGCAGATGTACCACCAGTTTTTGCGGTTGCAAACTGGAAATTGGCCCGTTTCCAATCTCAAAAAAGGGTAGTGGTATGTACAAACTCTATTTTGTGAGTTGGTGATTCGCAAAATAGTGCTTGCACATCGCTATTAGGAAGAGGCATGCCAAGGACCTCACTTCCTAATTGCGAGTCAGAATGGTATGTACCATTGTTTTGTGACTGCAGTCTAACACCTACTTCAAGTACGTGGTAAGCCACTTGCAAACGGGAAGGGGTCCCCTGGGGCCGCTTTGTGAATGATTGCAAAAATATGTTTTAAGAGCAGGCAGTGGCCCCACAGACCATGGTGTCATTGTTCTTGTTTAAAAGCATCCCCTTTTCTTTTAAGGAAAACGGGCTGCATTTAAAAACATACATGCTTTATTGAAAAAGCAGTCACAGACATGGTGGTCTGCTGACCCCAGCAGCTCCCTCCACCCCTGTGAGTGCTGGCAATTCCCAATGGGTCAAAAATTGTGACCGACCTCATGAATATTCATAAGGCAGGTCATGTGCGACCCCATTAGGAATTGCAAACAGTATCTGAGACACTATTGTCCATTCCATTTTGCGACTCAGAATTTGCGACTCGAAAATGTAAGGGTCATATATCTGGCCCGCTATACAAGGGTAAATCTTCCATGTCCACTGTTCATTGAGGGGGTAACCAGCACAAAATCCTTTGCCTACTATGATAAACTGTGCAATTTCATGTAACAAAATATCTATCTGCATGTTTTATTAGAGAGTTCCACCTCTAAATGCCTATTTACTTTAACATATGCTTTTCACAATCAATATGTCAGGCTCTTCAAGTCAATCATTTTATTATTGGCTTCTCATCGTGCCAACTCAAGCCTAGTATAGCTCCTTATCATCCTTGTCCTCCAAATCCACACTATCCTCATTTGTTGCACTTGAAGGAAGTACTTTTGCCTCCTTTAGAGATGGAAACAAAATGCATCAAGAATTGCATCTTCCACATATTTGAGTGTGATCTGAGCAGTCTTTATCAGAGGCTGAATAGCATCTTCCACATATTTGAGTGTGATCTGAGCAGTCTTTATCAGAGTCTGAATTGCATCTTCCACATATTTGAGTGTGATCTGAGCAGTCTTTATCAGAGCCTGAATTGCATCTTCCACATATTTGAGTGTGATCTGAGCAGTCTTTATCAGAGGCTGAATTGCATCTTCCACATATTTGAGTGTGATCTGAGCAGTCTTTATCAGAGGCTGAATTGCATCTTCCACATATTTGAGTGTGATCAGAGCAGTCTTTAGCAGAGGCTGAATTGCATCTTCCACATATTTGAGTGTGATCTGAGCAGTCTTTATAAGAGGCTGAATAGCATCTTACACATATTTGAGTGTGATCAGAGCAGTCTTTATCAGAGGCTGAATAGCATCTTCCAAATATTTGAGTGTGATCTGAGCAGTCTTTATCAGAGGCTGAATTGCATCTACCACATATTTGAGTGTGATCTGAGCAGTCTTTATCAGAGGCTGAATTGCATCTTCCACATATTTGAGTGTGATCTGAGCAGTCTTTATCAGAGGCTGAATTGCATCTACCACATATTTGAGTGTGATCTGAGCAGTCTTTATCAGAGGCTGAATTGCATCTTCCACATATTTGAGTGTGATCTGAGCAGTCTTTATCAGAGGCCGAATAGCATCTTCCACATATTTGAGTGTGTTCTGAGCAGTCTTTATCAGAGGCTGAATTGCATTTTTGCCACATCTAAAGCAAATCATGTATTTTACATCTTCTGTAAGCTTTCCACAGGCCAACTGTCTGGACTACAATCATTCATGTACAAGTGTAAAGAAAATCACAGTTGACACATGAAAAGACATTCACTCCTCAGAGAGTCTAACAAAGATCATTGAATTCACAGAGTTTGTTCGAGTGGATCACAAACACCAAAAACCCTGCCTACTAGGAAATCTGTGAAAGTTCCATCCAACAACATATCTGCTTATAGGCTCAACACAGTATAATAACAATCCAGCCTTATAAGGCTATTGTCTGTCGGGCTGACTGACTTTGTCATATTGATTCATGATAAACAGATGAAACCTTTA
The DNA here is from genome assembly GCF_964204655.1 of Triturus cristatus. NCBI lineage: Eukaryota > Metazoa > Chordata > Amphibia > Caudata > Salamandridae > Triturus > Triturus cristatus. The sequence continues at coordinate 69,583,426 of NC_140581.1, read as the reverse complement.
CCCTTTACGCGTTATGATTTCTTTACACCTTTAGCCATGACAGATCTACTCAAATGCTCGTAAACTTGCAACCATCATGCATACAGATATAAACTTATAAATATGTCTAGAAATACAGTTGCAGAAAAGATAAACAATCAATCTAGATGGGGTCAATTAGGGATCATCACTTCAACATTTGTTTATGCTGTGTCTGGTGGCTCAGTGGACTAATGCGTCTACTGCAGGGGCCTGTGTTGGACCTCTTGGTCACAGGTTCAAATCCTGGTGGGTCTACTCAGCCTTTCATCCATATGAGGTCAATAAAATGAGTACCATTGAGTTGGGTAGCAACAAACATCTGTTATTCAGTTCCAAGATACAAATACTTATGTATGTTATTTGCCAGAGAGGTTGGACAATGCAATAGCCCTTGCCTACTACGGTAATCATTGAGATTTCATGCAACTAAACATCTGTCCATAACCTGTAACACCAAGTAATAACCAAATAGGAAAAGCTTGCTGGATTTAAAGGATGCTTTTCACAATGAATAAGTTCGACAAACTTCCTTTTTCATAATGTTTATTAATGAGAACACCAGACCTAAGTCATCTGAGATAATATTTCCAGTGCACCAAAAAAGAGAATAGCTTGTCAGGCTAACCATACCAGGCTTACAGTTTTGAGAGCAAGCTTTTCTATAAGACAACCATCAGACACATATTCACAAAACTATAAAGGTTTACAAAATTCTGTCTTTCCAAATACGGGCTGATAAGGATTCTCACACAGTAAGCCTTCTATATCCACAGTTTATCACACTGAGTTCCCAACACAAAACCATTGCCTACTATGGCACATATGTGAGATACCATATTACATTATATCTATCTGGAGGATTTAAAATCGACTATTGATATTCCAACCTTAAAGGTCCACCGACCTAAACACATGCTTTTCAGAATAAATGTGTCAGGCCTAGTCCCATTATCATAACACTTAATCACAAACAGTTCAGGTCTATAGTCAGAATCACTGACTTTCCACTGTAAACTGCTCAGTCCTGCTGCATTGAGTGTAGATTTTGCTGTAAGTCAAAAAGTGGAATACGAGTAGTGTTTTAGTGGAAGAACATACATTTGGCCTATTCAAATCCAGAGACCCAAGATGTGGGTGGCGCTTATGCCCCTCTCTCAGTATGACTTCCAAAGCTCTTTTTTGATGATGATATACGTTAAGGTAAGGTAACAGTTGCACTTTCATGCTGGAAAAGAGAGTCCATGATGATTAGTGAAGTCCTGGGTCTCAAACACAAAACTGCAGTCTGAAGCGCAAAGTTAATAACCCCACTCCTGTTGCTGCCTGAGAAAAACAAACACTGTAAATGATCTAAGACAATTTTAAATAGGTGCCCATGTACGTTTTTCTTGGGCAGCTGGCTAAATAAATTAATTGATCAGAGCTGTGAGTATGGCAAGCTGTTTTCTGTAGAAGCACATAACTTTTGCCTAATCAAAATATGTACTCCAGACTATCAACATAAGGATGGAGTCAAAGCTTCGCACCTGTTAGTGCTCCTTAAAGTCTGTTTTTTAGATTGATCACATACTGTTTGGCAACAGCTGCAATATCAGCCAGATCCCATGAGCTTGCAGATGGATACGGATGAATGGTATGTGAGTGATGGGCTGAACGTTGGTGAGGTCATCAGTGTCCAGTGTAGGATTTATTAGGAGTGGGAGTATCCGGCCTGGCTTGAGAGGTTCGGAGAAGATACTTTGAGAGAGAGAGGCTTTGGAAATGGAGAGTGTGGTAGAGAGGGAGTTCCCTGACTGAGCTTTGATGAAGGGTGAGCGTAAGACATTATCTTTATAAGGAGTGGCTTTGAGGACGTTCAATATGATGGTGTGATCTGAGAGGGATAGAAATTTGAAGATGACTTGCTGCATTTTGTGGCAATGTGCAGGTGTAAGAGAAGAAGCAGGGTTGGTGTTGGAAGTTCTGTATTCATTGACTGAAGACAAGGTTAATGGGATTGCCCTTTTCTTAGTAATGGGTAAAAGGAGGGTCTGGCAGGGGGTTGATTCTGTGCTTGATTTTATGCCTTCTTTAGGCTAGAGGACCTGGTCAGCTAGCAGCACATTCACAATTAATGAGAGAAACTTAGGAGATGTGAGAGCTCCACCCAAAAGTATTGCGCAGCAAAATGCATGAAAAGAAGTAGATTACGGGGATTGCCACAAACTGCAGTGCTATAGGAACGCACTGATTTAGGATGCTGCAGCGTCCAGACTGTGAATGATGGTTGGTAATCTAACAGAGATCAGGAGTGAGTAATCTGTACTACTTTCAACCAGGGGGCGCAAAGTCACTACGATATTATCCAAGACTCCTAGAAGACCATCAAGCACTCCACTGAGCTCCAGGTACATGTTGGCCGCACTGGTCTTGCCAGCCAAGGTGCTCAGGAAAGTGGTGCATTTCCTCAACGAGATGAGAAATGTATTCAACTCGATGCAGCGCCCTTTCTGAGTTTAAGTCCTGTCGAAGGAGTTGAATTTCTACAGTGTTAGCTGCAATGGTTTGTTCTGTGGAATGGATGGCCTCCATACAGGATTGATGCTGAGATTCAAACTTCTTCACAGTGTCTTTGTGTTTCAAGTGAATCGCTTTAGCTTCTTTAGCTGCCGTTTCAGCATTTGACCTCCACCCTCGCCCAGAACCCACCCACCGACTGCACCGACCCAGCCGTTGCCGCCCTTAACCTCAGACAATTGATCGACGACTGTGCCAACACTCTCGCCCCGCTCAAGAAACCTTCCATCAACCACCCCAGCAAGAAAGCCGCCTGGTTCACCGAAAAACTCCAGACCTCCAAACGTACATGCCATAAGCTGGAGAAGAAATGGCTCCACGACCACACACCAGACAGCCACGCAGCCCAAAAGGACGCCATCCGCAGACATCACCACCTCATCAGAACAGCCAAGAGATCTTCCTTCAAAGCCTGCCTGGATAACAACGCACATGACAGCAAAGAGCTTTTCAACATAGTGAAGGAACTCTCCAACCCCAGCGCCAACACCAATGACATCCCGCCATCGCAAGATCTGTGCGACTCACTGGCCACCATCTTCCATCGCAAGATCGCCGACATCCACGACAGTTTCAACACTCCGTCTGCTCCGACCACGACAGACCCCACCCCAAACGCCACCTGCAACAACCAGCTGACCTACTGGTCCCACGTCAACGTCGACGAGACAAGCAAGGTCATGAACTCCATCCACTCAGGATCTCCGTCTGACCCATGCACGCACTATGTCTTCAACAAAGCAGACGCAACCATCGCACCCCAACTACGGAAGGCCATCAACATCTCCTTCGACACAGCGACATTCCCGGAAAGCTGGAAGCACGCCGAAATCAACACCCTCCTCAAGAAACCCAAGGCGGACCCCAAAGACCTCAAGAACTTCCGACCCATCTCCCTGCCCCCCTTCCCGGTGAAGATCATCGAGAAAATCGGCAACATACAGCTGACCCGCCACCTCGAAGATAACAACATCTTAGACCCATCCCAGTCCGGATTCAGACAAAACCACAGCACCGAGACAGCCCTCATCGCCGCCACAGACAACATCAGGCGCCAACTAGACAACGGCGAAACTTCAGCCCTCATCCTCCTGGACCTGTCAGCCACCTTCGACACAGTCTGCCACCAGACACTAAGAACACGTCTCCAAATAGCCGGAATCCAGAAAAAGGCCCTGGACTAGACCACGTCCTTCCTCTCTGGCAGAACCCAGAGAGTCCGCCTCCCACCCTTCCGATCCGAAGCCACTGACACCATCTGCGGTGTAACCCAGGGCTCATCCCTCAACCCGACCCTGTTCAACGTCTACATGGCCCCCTCGCACAAATAGCCCGTCAGCATGACCTGAACATCATCTCCTATGCCGGCGACACCCAGCTCATCCTCTCCCTCACTGAGGACCCACACACTGCCAAAACCAACCTCCATGAGGGAATGAAGGCCGTCACTGAGTGGATGAGGAGCAGCCGACTAAAACTGAACTCGGACAAGACGGAAGTCCTAATCCTCGGCCCCAACCCCTCTGCCTGGGACGACTCCTGGTGGCTGACCACACTGGGAACAGCACCGACACCCACGGACCACGCATGCAACCTAGGATTCATCCTCAACTCCTCCCTCTCCATGTCGAAGCAGGTCAACGCCATCTCCTCCTCCTGCTACAACACCCTCCACATGCTTCGCAGGCTCTGCAAATGGATCCCGACCGAAACCAGAAGAATAGTGACCCAATCCCTCGTCAGCAGCATGCTGGACTGCAGCAACGCACTCTATGCAGGAATCCCGACCAAACACCTACAACAGCGGCAATGCATCCAGAACGCCTCCGCCTGCCTGATCCTCAACACCCCTCGACGCAGCCGCATCACCTCCTACATAAGAGACCTGCACTGGCTGGCTCCCCGTCAATAAGAGGATTACCTTCAAGCTCCTCACCCACGCACACAAAGCACTCCACAACACCGGACCAGCCTACCTGAACAACAGACTCAACTTCCACACCCCTGCCCGAAAGCTCCACTCCACCAGCCTCGCCCTCACCGACGTACCGCGCATCCAACCAACAACCTCTGGCGGCAGATCCTTCTCCTTCCTCGCTGCCAAGATCTGGAACACCCTCCCCACTCATCTACGGCAGACTCAGGACCTGCTCACCTTCAGGAAGTGCCTCAAGACCTGGCTCTTCAAGCAGTAGCAGCATCCCCTCCCCTCAGCGCCTTGAGACCCTCACGGGTAAGTAGTGCGCTTTTCAAATTCACTGATTGATTGATCGATTGATTGAGAAGGCATTTGAATCCTTGGAATGGCTCTATCTGGCGGAGGTGCTACGCAAATATGAACTAGGCAACCTCTTTCTCACCATGGTACGCCTACTATATCAGCGCCCCACTGTCCGTGTCCGCACTGGTAGGATTGTGTCTGCTCCTATTAGAGTGAGGAGGGGAACACGACAGGGATGCCCGTTGTCCCCGCTACTTTTCTCTCTTTCCATGGAGCCTGTGGCGCTGCTACTCCGCAGAGGAGGGAGGAGTGGGGCATACGCCTCAGGTATGGGATGCATGCTGTGTCTCTGTATGCCGACAACCTCTTACTATATGTACGTGATGTTACTGACATACCCACGTCCATAGCAAATGTGGCAAGGGTGTTTAAGGAACTGTCGGGACTCCGGGTAAATTGAGCCGAGTCTGGAGTGTATCCCTTTAGTGGGGCAACGATAGAAACTGATGTGGTCATCAATGGTTCGCGGGTCCCGTGGTATCCCACCACCTTTCGATACTTAGGGATCCATATATACTGAAACACAGATGATTTATTGGAGGGTAATCTGACGAGGGCAATTTCGGCGGTACGAGCACAGGTGCACTTTTGGAGGTGGCTCCCGTTGAACGTCATGAGCCGTGTCACCTTGCTGAAAATGATAGTCCTTCCCAAACTATTGTATTATTTTTCTAACCTACCGGTCTATGTCCCCACTAAGACTTTCCGTGAATTGGAGCGTCTGTCTCGAGACCTCATATGGAACAAAGGCAGACCCAGAGTCGCGCTATGGAAGTTATATGCTCCCACTTCTCAGGGAGGGCTGGCCATTCCCAACCTGGAGCTGTATTACATAGCAGCTCAACTGCAGTGGGTAACGAAGTGTCTTAATGACACTAACATTGAGGACACGACGACCTTGCAGCAGCCGTGGACTCACGCCCAAATATATAATTTATTCCACCCGGCTACCCGGACTCCGTGTCCGCTCCAACTCCATCTGAGCCTTGCCCATCGATGCTATAAAAGGGGCTTGTACCTCACTCGTGCGACGCTCCCGTATGCCTCGATAATACCACTCTTTGGGACTCCCATAGGATAAATTAGTACTTTTGAAACCGCCCTTCGGCATTGGTGCACAGCGGGAATAGACACTCTGGGTGACTTTTAAGGGACGGCACAGTTTTAACATTTGAGTAGCTAGCAGAGGATACTGATTTACCTGCTGGACAGTTTCTTCTCCACACTTCTCTCATACGACCCCTTTCGGCCCTATTGGGGGATTTAATGTTCGAACCGCCAACACACCTGTTGTTGCAATATCTACACATCATGGGGGCAGACTCTCACATTGTGCACTGGCTGGTGACGGCTTTCCTCACGCACACACTGATGCAGATGCTGATGCTTCGTGCCCGCTGGGAGGCTGACAGGGATCGGCCCTGGATGGACAAGGAATGGACCACTTTCATAGCTGGTGCTACATATATACCACGGAGTTCTAAATTCAAGCTAATACAAACATACATCATACAGAGGGTGTATCTCTCTCCCGACAACATTAACAGATATTTTAACATTGTTACCTCTGAGTGCCCACGCTGTCATCAGCTCGACGCGGATCTACTCCATATGTTATGGGCCTGCCCCTCCCTTCGACTATATTGGCGGAGTGTTGATGCAGCATTGGGGCTCTGCACTGGCACCTCCCTGCCGCCCACGTGGGAGCTCTGCTATTGGGAGTCTATGTCAGGTCCAAGAAGAATAGGGTTACATCACGATTCAGAGATTTAGGACTAATAACGGCCATGATCTTAATTACGAAAAGGTGGAAGCAGGCGAACACCCCAGAGACGATCAGCTGGACACACTCACTTCAGATATGGGCACAGGCCGAAAGCACAACACTTCACAGGGAAGAGACGGCGGGGCTCCACAAATATCCCATAGCATTACAAAGAGACGCCATACTGACAGCTTTTATCACTGCAAATACCAGGGAGGGCCATCCCACCTAGTCAGCCATTCCATAAGCCGCATGTCGAAAGTCCTGGGGGGCGGGGGACGGGAATATGTAAACCTACACTCACATCTCACCGGATGCCGCTTTGTAGCGTACACCTGGCGTAGCATAGTCCTCTACCTCTCTTGTCCCGGTGCCTGCGCTTCTAGGGCGAGCCCCTAACATTGACACAAGTTTGGCCACCACCCCAGTGCGCTATCCTGTCATACCTCCCATATTCAATAGTCCCATGCTCTGTAATGTAATGACTTTCATAATGTTTTTTAGATGGCAGCCTTTTAATTATGTTGTTTATAGTCTTTGTATTGAAAAGGTTTAATTTGTTGGGGTATCTGCTTTTATCCTCTCTCTTTTCCTTTGGCACAGCTCCCTCGTCGGCCTGTTTTACTGGCCACGTAAGACTCTTTTCAACATTTGTCACTTTCAGGACGATCAGATAAACCTTAATGCTATAGGCAATGTCATTATGTGGTATTGACACCTTTTTCTCTCCTTTTCTTTTCATTTGGTTGCACTCCTCTCTCTCCACAGGCGATTAAGCAATGTGGGGAGGTATGTATGTCCGATGAACGAGAAGACGTTAAGAGAGATAGCCACTTGATGAAACGTTTGTGTGTTGTAACGCATCATAATACGATCTGCTGTAGCTTGAGTAGTTTACCCGCAACAGTATTGACACAAAAATGCAATATGTACTTGGAAACACTGATCTTTTTTTATTTGACGTTTTGTTATGTTATGTACCATGAGAAAAGGAATTTTTTTTTAAAAGACCAATAAATATATTTAAACAAAAAAAATGATGCAGGAGCTGCATACCTAAACCACCGCATCACATTGCATGCACCCACCAGTGACCTCCACTGCGCCCAAAAGGCCGTAGCTACCATTACATGCATATGCAAGACCATAGCTGAAAGAAGATATTTCTCCTACCTCGCAGCAAAGACCTAGAACACCCTGCCTCCCCACCTCAAGACCTGGATCTTTGACTGAACCACAGTGCCTTCTATGTACCAGTAGCCCCCCAGTGCCATGAGACCATTATGAGTTAGTAGTCATGCTTTATATTAATTGATTTAATTTCATCAAATTAGTATTACAAGGATGGTACATTGGCATTCCTATGCATCCACCCATGGGTTTTGAAGAAAATGTAAAGCTAACAAGACTTGTATACATGGATTTACGCCTCCCTAAGGCTGCCATAATGAGAGAATTATTTTTATGTTTCCTCCTTTCTTCCTCTCTGCATGTGTGCTGCATTCTGCAGCAATACATAGAAGAAATTGCATTAAAGCCTAGTTTTTGTGCAGGAAGGACATCCTTTCTGCACACAAACTATCCTGCCCACACCTCACGTGTCATTGTCCTTGGGTGCAAGGGTGCCTGCCTTGACACATGGCTGCAGAAAGTGCGCCAGTACATGAAGAGAGGATTACTTTGTCAACTTATTGTAGATATGGCACAGTTCATCTCTCTCTACTTTGCCCAACACGAAGTAGCAATTTTACTGACTGCCCTACGTTGCATAAAATCTTTGTAAATCTGGCTCTAGGTGTTTCTCTGAGTCTTGCCTGTGACTGTAATATGAATGTCTGTGTGTTAATCCTTTTATGACATTCAATATGAGCAAAGAGCAATATCTACCCGCAAATTCTCCAAACAAAGGAATTTTCATCAAGCGAAAGACTCCTTTATATGGTTTCTTCCTAGCGTTTTCTGCTTCAATTGCTTTGTTGAGAGCATCGTTTGCAGTGCTGACAGCTTGCTCTGCTGCTTGTAGTTGTTGTCTGGTGATGTACTCCTGCTCCTGCAGTCCAGAGAGTTGCACGTTAAGACCTTGTCTCTGAGCTTCTAGCACCTTCTGTTCATCATTCAGTTGTTTTATCTTGTTTAAGCGTTGTTCCACTTTAGCACTCAATGCTTTCACTTGTGCCAGGGATGACTGCTCTGCCTTTGATAGACTTGTGTGGGATGACTCCAGGAGTTGGTGGACATTTTGAAAGCCTTGAGGAAGGTCGCTGCTGGTCAGCAAGGTTTCAGCAACAGACGTCAAGGAATTTAAGGCATCCACAAAGGGCGGCAAAACAGCATGTTCATAATTCTTTGCTGTAACAGGAATGGCACCCAGAATGTGACCCGGAAGCACTATACCTTAAAGGGGAGGAGAGAAGAATAAAGAGTTGAGACCTATTTAGGAGGGGCAGTCATGTTTTCCAATATTTTTAGATAGGGAGGATGTCAAAATACAAAGATACTGCTCTACAACTTGACAATATTTTACAACTAATACAGCTAAGACTTTTCAGGCTTCAAAACAGTGCTGGTAATGCAGAGTATTCATCTCAATCCTGAATCTGGCAGCTATTGCAAAGCCCCAGTGACATGTGCCAAGTTTGTCCTGGTGCTTTGCTTCCAGCACATTAAACTGAAGGGGGTGAGGAAGGACTCTTGATTTCAGTGCCAGCTGGGCCCCATATAAATGCCTCAATTAGGAGGTCATGTTGAGGATATATATACCCCCAATACCATAAATCCTCATCCAATTTCCTACCAAATACACCAATTTTTCATATCTGTAGTTGCCATTTATGACTAATTGTTCTTTTCTACAATTTTTACTTTAATCACTCAGCTCCGGCACATCTGCTTTTGATATATGTATGTGCACCTATCAAACTATAAGATGATGTTTTACACTCAATTGAGTAATGCTTTCAGTGTTGTGCAATAAATACTACACATTTATCGGAATTATCACTTAAACACCACAATAGACAAAACATACATACATCATTCAACATTATTACATAGTCACATTACATTTATAAATGTACAACACATATAATCACAGATAGTGCTTCTTGTGGAAAGGTGTCCACTAATATAAACCAATTAAGGTTACATATTTCCATACACCGGGGACATATTGTGACCCTCAGAGATGTGTCCAAAAGGTACTTGATGGTCCTTAGTGGCCGGAGTTCATTCTGCCGGTCATAGAGGTATCACTACTCTCTTTGCTTATTCATCTAATATTATTTCCCTCTTTATTGTGGAATGACTGTTTCCTGACCACTGTAGTGTACATCATAATGCGTTCTTATTCACTTTTGCACCTGAAGTGTTTAATAACTGCTAATTTTCCAAAGGGGTATTCTAGTTCTCACTGGTGCACAGACAGAGTGGGCAATTCTGATTCCGGCCGCAAAACGAACCGGCCGACACGGACCCGGACCGGATACCGACCGACACGGACCAGCACCGTACGATCCGTGCAGTACGATGCAACGCATGTGAATTGCAACCGACACGTACGGAATACAAGCCGTACAACCAAGCCGTCGGGAAAATAGTGATTCGGCCGGAAAACCAATGCGATTTTCACCGATCGACACGAACCTGGAATGAACCCGACCGACCCGAACCCACAATGTCCGATCCACGCAGTACGATGCAATGCGTGGAAACCCAGCCCGACTCGCACGGAGACCAAGCCACATTTCCGACATGCACAGAAAACTGGGCCCACAAGCAATAGAGACCTTCGCGACCGACGCAAATGAAACGCAGAAGATAGGCAGCGTGAATGACCCGGAGAAGCCTACACAAGACAATATCAGCATCCGTTTCAGTCAGAAGAACGTCTCCTTCATGCCTACAAAAGCCAAAGGAAAAAAGAAAAAAAAGGACCAAACAAGCAATGACAAAGCCAATAAATGCCAAATAAAACAAGCATTTGCAATACAATAGGTCTCGCATTATTTAAGTTTGAGCTATTGGCATTGCTAAACAATGTAACACCAATAGCTCAAACTTTAATAATGCGAGACCTATTGCATTGCAAGTGCTTGTTCTTACTGCAAGCGATTGTTGAGCCCTAGACCTTCTAAACTGTTAGGTGGGATGATCAGCTTTGATCTCGCTTCCGTGTCCTTGATAAAAATGAAACTGTTACAATAGTTAGGAAATTTCTCATTCTGTGTCGGCACCAGAGGTGAGCATTATGCTAGACTAGAGCTTATGAGACTACATCCACTATTGGTTGAAAAGAATTCCTCTTGAACTTAAGAGTCAAAGGACTAGTCTGCTGCATTCAAAATGTCCTCTAATCTGGTCCCTGGGCATAGGCCTTGGATGCCATGATGCCTCTTACTGAGTGCGCCCAAATAACCTTTGTCTATCCCTGCCCCCTGCATCATCCAGTGCACCCATCTAGTGATGGTAGGAGAGGAGACTGTTTTGTGTGACTTTCAAATGGAAATCGTCAATTGTTACTTGCATGCCAGGCAAATGTCCTCTGTCATACTCTCATACGCTTTAATGCACCTTACAACATAAAGCTTTGGGAATCTCTAAAATCAGGATATAACACCACCACGGAATTACATTTTGTCTGTTTGGAAATATTGAAAGTAAATCCCTCTGGGCTAAATACTGAACCTAATATTTCAACTGCTCTGACATCCGATACCTTTCTGTAGGACACCAAGCATGGAAGCATGGCCAACTTACCAGACAGTTTTTTCCTCAACAGGTATTTATTACTCTGCCAAGAAAGGAAAAGGTTGAAAACCCTGTTCACATCCCAAACAGAAGAGTATCCAGGTTCTGGAGGCAAAGAGCGGGTTGGTGCCTCTCAACAATTTCCTGACCAGTGGTTGTTTGCCCACCAATAGGGAAGTGACTGCCAATATGGCTAAGCTGAAGGTGTTTACCAATCTGTATGCCATGTTTTGAGCTGAGATGATAGCAAGGAAGTTCGGGATATGGACAACGTCCAACCCACCGGGATCCAGGTTCCTCTGCACACACCAACCCATCCTTCACAACTATGCTAGTTTATAATGCTCTACTGTTCCATCTGTCCATGCCTTGGAAATGAGCAACTGAGCATGTTGCGAAAAGGCCAGGGACTTCATCATTCCCTGTAATACTCCAGGTCTTAAGATGTAACAGTCTTCCATTATCAGGTGATGTACGTTCCCTAATGGATCCTAAAGATGACCTTGTAGAGGGGGTAGACTGATTGGAGAATCCCAGAACAGTTCCATCAGAACTGGATATCCTACCTGGGATCTCCAGATTGGACTTACTGCAAACTGGTCCCCCTGCTGTCTCCTTACCTTTGCCGATAAGCGCATCAGCATCGGGAAAGCTGGAAATTCATAGCCTTGGTCCTGTCCTGTAGGAAGGCGTCCGTTGCTGTTGTGTTCGGATCCGGTTTCCAGCTTGAAGTATCTGGAATGCTGGTGATTCAGTCTTTACATGAAAAGATCCATTGTGAACGGGTCATATTGGATCTCAAGCTGATTGAACACTGCCAAGTGCAGCTTCCACTCAGTTGTGTCCTGAAGATGACTCAACTGCCAGTCCTCAACGTTGTAGGAGACCCCCGGCAGGTACTCTGCCATCACAGAAATATTCTTCTCTAAGCAGAATTCCCAGAAGCTAGGGGAAGTCTGTGGGCTCTAGATCTTGTTCCTCCCAGCTGGTATATATATTTCATCCACATGTCTATTTTCAGATGTACTTTGGGCTGCACACAGTCACTAAAGTGCCTGCGAGAAGCTCCAGAAAGTGGACGTCGTTCTGGAGAGGACCACTTTCCTCCTTTGGAGAAATCGCCACACCGTGCTCCCCAGCTGTCTCTGCTGGCATCTGATTCAAGAACTAGGTCTAGTACTGGAGTAGATTATTGCTCTCCCAATTGATGCTATCATGTCCAACAACCACCTCTCATCCCTTCTGGGGCTTCTGCAGACAGGAGTATTTTCTGAAGTGCACAAGGCCTTTCCTGAGGTAATGCGCTTAGAGGCACTAGAGGGCCCTGTAGTGGAGTAGCCCGGGAATACGACCTTTTAGACTAACCAGAGAACTATCCAGTCTGGCACTGTGGCACAGGGAAGTTTCTTTTTTTGGCCAAGGTTTTGTGTAGTTCCTGCCTGATCTTCATCTTCCTGGACGAGAAATACAGTTTCTTTCAATGAGACCACTAAGAATGCAATGTGCTGGGATGGAGCCAGGATCGACTACTTTTCATTTCTGAACAATCTCAAGTTCCTCAGGAGCAATGCCCATTGGAGGTGCTCGGTCAGCTTCCTTGTACATTGTTCCATTAGACAAATGTCATCCAAATGGACCTGTTTTCTCCAAAGCTGGTCCTGGAGGGCTGGTTCCATACCAGATTTTTAAGATAACCACATTTAGGATTGTGCTAAAAATCGGACATGGCTCCGGCCCTCCAGGGCCGACTTCGGAGAACCCTGAATAAGACGACAAGAGACAGCCCGTGTGACTGGAGGTGGCTCAATCACTGGTCTGAGGACTTTAGTAAAGCATCAAGAGGCCTAGGACAGGCTGAACGGCAGCATTGTGAATTCGTAGGTGTGGAGCCTCTACTGAACTGCAGGAGTCCGCAATGATGTGGCCAGAAGGGCATTGTGAGATAAGCGTCCTTCTGGTCCAACCAGACCATTCAGTCACCAGGCCTCAAGAGGTCCCTGCTAAGGCGAATACCCTTCATCTTGAATGGCAAAATACCAGCCACTCTGTAAATTCATTGAGGTTGATAAGGGAACGATGACCTCAGTCCCCTTTCTCCATCCAGAAGCGGTTGCTCAGGAAACCCCTGGGTTGAATAGAAGTTGGAGTAATGTTCCTTTTTGTCAATGGGCTGAAATCTAGTCTTCTATGAGCCAGGTGTCCGGCTCTGAAAGCGAAAGGGGACCAGGCCTTGAGCCTTGTTTCTGGACCCAAGCAACTCAGTTTGGAACCCTTGTACTGTGCTGCAGACGTATGGGCCTGCCACTTGCGTACAAAATTTGCCAGCCTTTCCCCCACCCCTAAGTGGGAAGAAGGGCGAACCCTCACCATAAGTAGCGGTTTGGTCAGAGATTCCGTAGAAAGGGCCTCTGGAGCTCCTGTGTTTTTGGAATTTTCTGGAAGGAAAGAAACCCCAAAATCTGGACAGGTCCTGCGACTGGCTCCATCTTAATCCTTAAACTCTGGCAGTAACTTGATGAGGGAAGCAGCTGGCCAAGTGCCCCCTACCACGACTGATTCCTAAGAAAGCCTTCGGACAAGGATTCTTTTAATCGAGGTCTAGGCATTGTCCAGGGATGTAAAGATAGCCACAATCTTTCGGTTCCTGAAGAGACCCCCCTTGAGCTACTGTCCCATCCTCTGAGGTGGGAAGGTCTCCTAGCTTGGGAGTCTACCTTAATAAAAAGTGATCAGTGCCACTCCATAAAAGGGCACAATGAGCATTGCCTTGAAGGATAATCACCCATTGAGCCCAACCTGACAAAGTGTCAGGTTATATCAAGGAACCGGATTCCTTGGCTTCTTCGGCCATATCGAGAATTTTTTAGAGGGGGCTGGTGGTGATGAGCTTATATTGGTATCACCGCCATGAATGGTCAGTGCCTTTCTGAGGCTCACAGATGTACTTAGCCAAAAGGTGGACATTTCTTTCCAAACAGGGAGCCCTTGTCCGCAGCAGAAGAACAATATCTACATTGTACTTGGAAAAAAAATATTTATTTCCTTGCCTCTCAATGCAGTGTCAACAGGGATGTGTGGTGTTGGTACAAAATCTTCTGGAACCTTGCTCAATAAATTAAAAAATGTGGCTGTCTGCCATGCCCAGTGTCACCATCCAAGTCTCCCGGGGAATAGTCTCCATGAAGGGTGTCTGCCGAAGGAGAGCGGAGGGCACCTGGGCAGGGATTGACTACATTTGTGGCCCGAGGAGTAGGGGTTTGAGTCTATATAGAAGTGTTATCTTTTGTGAAAGGACGAAGTGTTTCGATGTATAAAAAAACATCGAGATGGATGCCCTGTTAATGCTTTCTCTTGCCCTTTGTTTTACAAGGGGCATCCTCCAATTAGGTGCAGAGGTCGATGAGGACCCAGGAAGGACTTGTCTTGTAAAGAGAGATTCTTAGCAGCTACGTTATGCATTATACGTTTGTTCTCAAGGTGGGCAACTGCATAGGACACTGCCTTATAAATAGAGGTAGAGGCACTGCAGGTATTGCTCCATATTTTACTCTTGAGAACCTTGCAAATTGAGGGCACAATTGAGTATGCTGGCAACCATTGATGTTTTCTTTTACATTAAAGAGGCAACACACAAAGTAATGTACTCAATGTATCAGATTTGCTGAATTGAACCCAGAGCTTACTTATTGTTTAGATTCTTTATTCATCTTTATACACAAACAAGAGCACTGCGAGTGCATTTCCCCCAAAATGTAGCTTCATCAGGGCTGCAACTTATATACAACTGCGCAATTCTGTGACATACAAACGTCAAGAACCAAATTAATACAAAACATCGTTGCATGACCAACAATAACAATCCAATTTATTTTTAAAAAACATAGAATGTGAAACAAAATAAAATTTAAAAAAACGGGTTTAATAGGCACTGTAAACATAAGAGCCCACTATCATACATACATCTCATGATCCCCAACATTAGAGTATCCAACAAGATGGCAAAAAATGTCAACTGAAATATAAATTACATAGAAATATTGTACAAAATTCATATCCAAGTGGTGGTGTATCACACCCATATCCCCAAACGTAATATTAAAATAAGTTGCAACATTATATTGCTAGCAACAACAAAAAAAGATGCTTCTGATTCTTAAACCAGAGTAAATATCTAGGGATTGAATTTACTAAACAGAGATTAGAGAATTCTATGAGGAGCCGGTTAACGAAAGAGCTCAGAAAAATTACAAAAGAAATACAGTAGTCCAGAAAAAAATCTCTTGTACTTTTGCAACAATGGTAATCATCCCCAGATTCTTACACAGTATCTTACCATAGATTTTATACAAGATCCTTATCACTAGAAGTCCAACAGAATTAGTGTGGTAACCGTGAAGGAAGCCGCAATCATCCATGCATAACATTAAAGGGTGTCAAATAGAAGTTCATAATCACAGTGAGTATATTATAATAATATTCATCACATCTTGCCACAGACCATCCAAACATCTACAAATTGAACAAAAAACAACCAAGGAGCTCCATACCAGAGAGGCCGGAGACTACACAATGACACTTTACAAAGTATATCTCATGATGAGTAGGGTCCAGTGTGAGCATATTTAATCAAGAAAAACTGAAATGATGTGCAGGACAAGGGACTAAAAAGTGAATAATGAAGTCCAAAGACACAAGGAAAAGATCAAACACACGTACCACCCGTGCAATCGGTAAAATAAAACACAAGTTTATCCAAAACACTAACGAGCATAACACCCCCATCTCCACATGAAACAAAACAATTAATAGCCAGCACCCACGCAATAAGTGCTGTATTTCCCTAATAAAGTACTCGAACAGTACTATGTCAAATATACGATAGGCACTCGGTTTCATCCATTTAGTATACACAGTACTTTCTTAACTCGATGATTTCCAAGATCGGTTGTGTAAGCTTTAAAGCAATCACTAATGAGAAAGCCATTGCCACGTGTAATGAGGCACAATATACATGCCATCCCAATCTTTACTTCATAAATTCCTTAAAATTATCCTTTAAGATGCTATCCTGTATTCCTCAGGACAAGAGCTCTCTAACCACAAGATAAACTTGGGCTCATGTCCACAGCACAGAAGCTTTCTAAGCACAAATAAAAGCTTCATTTGCTTTAAAATAACCCCTTAATAGGCGGTTGAATACATAGTTAAATAATGAAAATTAATTATAAGATGTTTGACACATCCTTGTAGCATCGCTCAGTTTGGTTATTTGGTAGCTAACCTATAGTGGTATTCAGAGATGGTGTGGTACAGTGTTCCTTAGCTACCCCTCTTTATATATATATATATATATATATATATATATATATATATATATATATCCTCGCTCAGTCTCCACTGTTCCATACGAAGCACTCTCGGGCGGGTGCGGTTTGTGGTAGTGGAAACCGCTATTATATTGTCGCTCCAATTTCTCTTTCTTTTCGAAGAAATACCGCACTCACGGGGGACATTGAAGTCGTTCTTTATTAACGGCTTACAGCAAACAAAACAGACGCGTTTCGGCGTTAGCCTTCTTCGGTGTCAATAACACATCAGAAGGGGCATGTTTAAAAACGTAATCGTGGAGCATGGAAATCAAGAAGGGACCAACTTTGCAATTCATAGTATGGGCGCCATTTTGTAATGGTACATTTCATATATAAATATATACAAAATCGTTGAGTCTACCATACTTTAGTCTATATGACATGATATCCTTTAGACCAACATTGAATTTTTATATTTTTATATTTATATATGAAATGTAAGCCGTTAATAAAGAACGACTTCAATGTCCCCCGTGAGTGCGGTATTTCTTCGAAAAGAAAGAGAAATTGGAGCGACAATATATATATATATATATATATATATATATATATATATATACACACATATACATACATACATACACACACATATACCGACACACACCCCCATTGAGTTTTGTAAGCCCTGTGAATGGGGCTCGAGACCAAGGACACTTAACACACCCTGTACATTCTAGGGGTATTGAACCCGGGTTAGAGTCCACCAAGTGCAGTATTTTACAGACCCTTGCATGGAACAGGGCAGTTGGCTACAGGAAAGGGGAATTTACACCGACAGTGCAGGGGTGTCAGATTCCAGGACAAGGCTTCCCGGTCAGCGGTTTGCTCTGATTTCAGGAAGGAAATCCTGTATAGCTAATTGTGCGCTGGACGCGTGCGTCACTGTGATTGAGCTCTTTAAAGGAGCATGAGTGCCCTCATGCGATCCGAGGACCGCTACGAGTAAGAGACCTCTGAGAGTCAGTCAAAGCGACCCGTCAATGTATTGAGTGACAAAGCGTTCCCAAAGCCTGTGAATGGAAGCCAAGTAAAACAAGCATTGGCATGGCCAATAGGTCTCGCCTTTGGGACCTTATAAGTGTTTACCCATGCAACAGTTGCATAACTAAATACTTATAAGGTCCCAAAAGCGAGACCTATTGGCTATGCAAAGCGGCCGTGTGGCCGCGAAAGTTAAAGTGATCGGGATCACGATCAAACATCAAAGCGGCCGTGTGGCCCCGAAAGTGAAAGTAATTGCGGTAAAGCGCGGCCCGTGCGCCCGCGCACATGCACTGTACCTCTAGGCTGGCCTGGTAGCACTTTTTGGAGCCCTCTCAATACGTCTCGCCAAACCAGCCCATGCGCTGGGTCAGGCGAGACCTAAAAACCTGGGACAAAGACACACCCACAACTCCAAATATATAAAGGACTACAATCACTACCATCATCCCTTGCAAACAGGAGACACAGCCAGCAGCAAACACCATTACACAGCAACCACATACACACTCACAACTCACTCATCACACAACTCACACACCATCAGCACCTCATCCAACATCACACACACATACAGCCAGCAAAACCAACACCAACCCACCCTCACTTGCACCCTCACACACACATCCCTCATCACCACCACCCATCACCATGCCCTCAAAGAAGAATCCAAAGTTCACAGATAGTGAGTTAGAAGTGCTGGTAGACGAGATCATCAGAGTAGAGCCACATTTGTTTGGCACATTGGTCGAAAGGACCCTCTTGTCACAGAAAACCAAGATGTTGGCGAGGATTGTGGACAAGGTGAAAGCTCAAGCCCCAGTAAGGCTCACAAAGGACGATATCCAGAACAGGTGGTATGACGTGCGCAGGAGGGTCAAGAAACTCATCGAAAAAGATCACGCCCTGAGTCAGTGCACCGACGGTGGCCCTCCTGCCAAACCAGTCTACTTCAGGACCTCGGAGGAGACGGTGCGGGACATGCTACCACCAGAGAGCGTCCATGGGCTAACAGACATACCAAACCCTGGTGAGTACACAAACAACATACCCAAGATAGTGTGGCAAGGGGACAGTGAAACCATGCAACGCAAGCAAAGCTATAGTAACCATTAGATAATCAACCCAAGATGTGCATGCCAGTCAGACAAACACAATACCTGCCATCCCATAGTGACTTGGAACTGTGTCATGACATGCACCAAACTACAAACAAATAGAGCAAGGTAGCGGCACAATGCTAAATAGACACTGCCAGACAGTTTGCCACCACAAACACACTACCTCACAGTGCAGCTGACTGGCAGGAAGGAATTGTGGGGATGCAGGTGAAGTGAGTGTATCCAAAAGCATGATGGGGTTTGTAATCACAGATAATGCTTCCCCTCAAATTTGGCCCATCAAGACCTCACTGAAACATGCCCACATCACAGGGAGTGGAAAATGACTGACAAGATGGCTGACACTGGGTCCTGATGTGGGGAGCAGAAGGCCCTGCTAGGGCATGTGCGCAAATCAGAAGCAGGACACCACTGACTGACACGACTTGTACTGGTCTCTCCCCTGAGGCGGAAGCCGGGGGTTTTTATCTAGCGTTTAGCAATCTAATTTCACTGTTTTTTAATATTGCTGTATACTTTGCTGCTTAATCTTGCACTGGTCTCTCCCCTGAGGCGGAAGCCGGGGGTTTTAATCTAGCGTTCAGCAATTTTTATCTCATTGTTCTTTTAACATTGTTGTATACATTGCTGCCTAACCTTTTAAAATCCTTTTACCTCCCATTGCTGCTACTTACTTGTTCGCCGCCTTGCCATCACTCCTCGCGCGTTCTGTTACACTCTCGCGCCGTGAAGGAAGGGGCCGGCCATCTTGGGTGAGGGAGGGGTAGCGCTGCAGCTGCTCGACGCCACCCGCCCTCCCAGAGTACTTAATTAGCCAGATCACGCATCGCGCTGACTTGTACTGGTCTCTCCCCTGAGGCGGAAGCCGGGGGTTTTAATCTAGCGTTCAGCAATTTTTATCTCATTGTTCTTTTAACATTGTTGTATACATTGCTGCCTAACCTTTTAAAATCCTTTTACCTCCCATTGCTGCTACTTACTTGTTCGCCGCCTTGCCATCACTCCTCGCGCGTTCTGTTACACTCTCGCGCCGTGAAGGAAGGGGCCAGCCATCTTGGGTGAGGGAGGGGTAGCGCTGCAGCTGCTCGACGCCTCACGCCCTCCTCACATGGATAAATGGGAAAGAACACTCGTCCGCGCCTGTTCCGGGCCAGGGGCCACGACCCCTGCTGTATTTCCCTCACAATGCAAGCAAACATATGACCGCCCAACTCTTATGAGGCTCCAACCCGCCCCCTTCTCTATTAAATAAGGATGCCAACCTGACCTGCCCACACTGCAGCACTATGATCCGGGTTTTTAATACCAAGGTGACCATCAATCAGCAAAACGACACCAATGAAGTGGTCATTCTCATGGCACTCATCAATGCGCGCTCCTTAGTTAAACACAGCCAAGAAATTGCTGACCTTATCACCGACAATAACCTGGATGTACTGTACATCACGGAAACCTGGACAGATGACGCTTCAGGCCCCGATCTTGCTGTGGCAGTTCCTTCTGGTTATAAAGTCTACCGACAGGATAGGCTTGGAAAAAAGGGTGGGGGGCTAGCGATCATAATCCGAGAGCGCCTCCAAGTTCGTACATCACCCATCCCCGTCACTGCTTGTGAAGCTATGTATTTCGATATAAAGCTCACAGCCCTCTATAATTTTAAGGGTGTACTTCTATATCGTCCCCCGGGGACCAAAGCAAACTTCCTTACCAACCTTAGCGTAATAACAGAAGTCATAGCCACAGAAGCTTCTGTTACAATGATGGGCGATTTGAACTTTTATCTAGAACAACTGAATGACAGGGACACCGTTGCTCTCATCTCAGACCTAGAAATCATGGGTCTCAGACAACTAGTCACCGCCCCTACTCATAAAGCAGGACATACGCTGGATGGTATTTTCTCCAACGCCGAGGGCCTTCATATATCACACATCTTGCCCATGCCTTGGACGGATCATTATGCCATCTTCAGCGGTCTAAAAATCAAGGAAGCAGTGAAGAACAAGGCTGTATCTCCTATGATACCCCCTTTTAAAGTTTGGAAGAGTTTAGACCAGGATAAACTCGTAGCATTACTAGATGAAACCCGCCCTATTCTATCTGATGATCATACCACCGCTACCAACCAATTTCATGATTGGTTCAGCAAGGCTTCAAATCATCTGGTACCCACTAAACGGTATTCCAGGAATAGAAGCACTCCTACTGCTCCGTGGTTCACGGAAGAACTGAGAGCTTTAAAACAAATAAGCTGGAACAAGGAAAGGCAATGGCGCAGAAGCTATGACCCCGAAAGTAAGACTATCTACAAAGAATCACTGGCCATTTATAAATCCACGATTGTGGCTACCAAAAAAACATACTTCTCGGAGCAAATCGAAACATCTAAAAACTCTAGCAGACAATTGTTCACAATAACAAAAACTCTGACTGGTAATGCGCCAGATTTATATCCACCCCCGTCCCAATCATTTTGTGACGCGCTGTCAGAATTTTTCTACTCCAAGGTTAATAACATCTACCAAGCCTTCTCCTAAAAAAATAACATCAGCAAAGTTTCTTCTGCTTACACCAGCCCCAGTAACTCCTTGACCAGCTTTAGGACTCTTTCCACTGACCAGATAATTACTATTATGAAATCCATTAAATCAGGTTCGGCCCTGGACCCCTGCCCTTCCGCAGTATTTTCCATGGCGATCGACACTACCGCCCCTGTCATTACCCATGTCTGTAATTCCATACTGACCTCTGGGATCTACCCCGACTGTCTTAAAAACACGCTGATTAAACCTCTACTGAAAAAACCCAATCTTGACACGGAAGAGCTCAAGAACTACAGGCCCATAGCTAGTCTTCCCTTCCTAGCTAAAGTGGCAGAAAAGGCGATGAATCAGCAGCTCTCAGAATACCTAGAGACAAATTTGCTCTTGGATGATACACAGTACGGTTTCCGTAAATATCACGGCACAGAAACTGCCCTCCTCAAGGCAGCCGATGATATTAGAATCACTCGTGATCAGGGCATGACAGCGTTGCTTGTACTGCTAGATCTCTCGGTGGCTTTTGATACGGTCGACCACAAGATCCTGGTCAACCGTGTCGGGAAGAAGGGTATTGACCATTTGGCTAGAGAGCTGCTCTCATCTTTCCTAGCAGACAGAACTCAGGTGGTCACCCTGGGACCATATCAGTCAGCTAAGTTGTCGCTCCCGTGCGGGGTTCCCCAAGGCTCATCCCTGAGTCCGACGCTATTTAATATCTATGTGTCGGACCTTGCAAGTATAATAAAGGCATCTGGGATGAGCCTAACTTCCTACGCTGATGACACACAATTGGTATTGGCCATTAAGGATAAAGGGACGGAAGTGGCAGAACGCTTTCAAAACACCATGGGCCAGATAGGAGAGTGGATGGCTGGTAACTGCCTAAAGCTTAATTCCGATAAAACAGAGGTGGTCATCTTTGGACCCCTCTCTCCGACTTGGCCTACTCTTTGGTGGCCCCCCGAGTTCAGTACTCCACCCAATCCGACCTCTAAGGTTAGGAACTTGGGAATTATCTTTGATGATCATCTCAACTTTATGGCACATGCCAATAAAGTAGCAGCTACAGCCCACCACAAATTAAAGATGATAAGAAAAATCATGCCAGTTCTTCCAGATGCTGCTGCCAAAACTCTGGTTACCTCCTTGGTCTTACCTTCCTTGGATTATTGTAACTCGCTTTTTCTTAATAGTCAAACCAGAGTCACAAAAAAACAACAAACTATACAGAATGCGGCAGCACGCCTCCTGACAAGAAGACCCAAGTTTGCACCCATCTCGGACACCATCAGGACACTCCACTGGTTAACTATCAAGAACAGGATCACTTTCAAATCTCTTTGCATAATCTATAAAACCCTACACGACCAAGGTCCACGCCCTCTTAAGGACCAACTTAAACGTTATAGACCAACCAGACAACTCAGATCCATGACTCTTAACTATCTAGTGGTCCCACGCTCTAAAACTGTATCTTGGGGTGACCGCCGCTTTATGGTAGCAGCACCCAAGATCTGGAATATGCTGCCTCAGCACATTAGATCTAGCAAATCACTACATAAGTTTCGTAAGAGTCTGAAAACATGGTTGTTTAACCAGTAAACCCCCTGGTCTTTCCAATGATGAGAAGAGTCAGTCATTTAGTCTAGCGCCGAGACGCCCACGGGTATTCGTTTGCGCTCTATAAATGCCAAAATTAAATTAAATTAAATTAAAGACAACTTGCACGCCCTACAATCGAAGCACGTTTCATGGTGGGATGTCTGGCCAGGTGGGAAGGAGGACTGACAGCTCTGACCATACTTACCAGCATGTGGAGACACAACCCCCCAACACAAACTCCACACAACTCACCGGGTAGAATGCATTGACCCACACCTCTGTGAAACATCATCAAAAGACACCCCGTACTGGGTACAGCTGTGTGAAGCACAGGGGCTCTCTTTGGACTTGTAGCCAAACAAACACCAGGATTTCACAGTCAGCCATCTTTCCATTGCTGTTACACCCCCTCACAGGGAAGCAGAGTCAAGAGGGAGGAAGTATGGGCATGCTATGAAGGGGGGTGTAGCCAACAGCATCTACACCCACCCACATGGCACAGCAAGCTCACACTGAACCATGCTCGCCTCACAGGGAGTGGGAAGGGACTGATAAGATGTCTGACACTGGGCTTGTTGCAGGGATTCTGCTTATGCACAGAACTATGCGCAGGAAACCAGGACCTCAGAGAATTGTGGTGTACCAGAAACTCCCTTCAGAACCAAGAACCCCTTATCCGACTAGCTTAGTGTCCTGTTGGACTTGGCCCTTCTGGCCGGTTCACCCCGAAACTTTTTGCTTAAAATGGTGACTTGGTTTAGTGATTTTATTGACTTCGGCGCACTTTACCGCTGTGTCCCAGGGTAAAGTGCGTGCGTGTTGTGAGGGTGGCCTGCCCTCCCATAGGAATGCATGGGGGAATGTATGTGTCCCGGTAGTTCCTGATGCGTGGGGTGTGCAGGCCCGTGTTTGGTATGTGCGGACTCGTGGGAGTGAATGCTGCGCGTTGATGTGTGCAGCGTGCATGTACCTGGTGTGGAAGTGCCACTTCTAGAAGTGGGCACTTCAGTGTGCAGTCTGAAATGTGTGGCTTGTCTGGCGATTGGCTGGTGAGGTCAGGTGACGGACTAGGGAATTCCCCAGAGTCAGGAGGAGTCACCCAGTGGTGAATGGGGAGTTAGCATGTTGATGGCTGGGGAGGAGTGTACCTGGGTCCTGAATAGGACAGGGCTTCCCCCACACAATGCTGGCGCCGGCCCCTGTGGTGCGTCTAATGACCCTAGCCCTGCCAGTGAATAGGGAGAGGGGCTGAGCAAAACAAAGTGCTCAGGAACCTGCTGGAACTGGTTCGCCCCTTCCCTGCACCTTAGACAAAGCCTTGTACTGTATAAAATGGGGCTGTGTCCCCACAGAAGTTGTTCTCTTGCAGGATCCACTTGAGGGGGGGCCTGCTGCTGCTGGGCGCCAGGAGAGACCGCCACTGGGGACTGCCTCCCTGCTGGAGGGCCCTGTGAGCTGGCTCTGGGCCCAGCCTTTGCCCCCTGCTCTCTGAAGGACCTTTTTTGTGGCTGGACATTGCTTGTAGTGCCTGGGAGCGCTTTCTGGACTTTATAGCGCTGGGCGCGCTGTCGTCCTGAACTTAGCCACCTTCATAGCGCTGGGAGCGCTGGTTTACTTTATAGCGCTGTGTGCGCTGTGATCCTGATAGCGGGTGCCCACCCCGCGATTCCGCCGGTATCTGCCAGGGTGGGCGGGTGCCACCCCGCTTGTTTTCGTATTTCGAGGGCCGGTGCCCACCCAGCATTTACCCCGCCAAAGACTGCCTTTATCGAGGGAGCCTACCCCTCTTGTCGCGGAAACGATCACCGCTGCAGCCCGGAGTTCCCGGTCGCGTCATCCCCCTGCTGCGCTGTGATTGGTTCAGCGGGAGGGGGTGTGACGCACGTATTCCCCGGCCCCGAGAGACGTCGCGCTGAGGAAGGGAGCAGGCGGGAGCCCACCCCGGGCTCCGGCGACCAGGAAGCGCGGCCAACAGAAGCGGAGTCCCCCGAGGACGGCCCGGTGAGTGGGGAAGGGCTTGGGGACTCTGCCCGAGTATCGTGGGTGCCGGTCCCAGACCGGCTCCTTTTGTAAGAAGCCCCCGCCTCCGGCGCGGGCCCGTGGTTGCTGAGAGCCGCTCCGCTCTCCAACAGAGGGGAGCCTGAGTGTCTAGGGCGCTAGACGCTCCAACGTGGGGGACATTGTCGTTCTGAGCGCGTGGCGCTCCAACAGGTCCACAGTGTAGCTACGAGCCCCGTGAGGCTCCAGAAAGGGGCATAAGTAGCGAGAGCGCGAGGCGCTCCAACGTGAACACAGCTGGGTGTTCAGAGCGCTCAGAGCGCTCCAACATGGGGATTGTGTTTTTCTCGAGCCCAGTGAGGCTCCAACGTTGTGCTGAGCCACGAAGGCTCTAGGGGGCACATTTTTAATGGTCAGAGCCCAGAGAGGGCTCCAGAGGCACGCAGAGTGCCTGAAGTTCGTTTTCCAGCTGCCCAGCACTTAGTGGGCAGCTGCCACGTTTAGGTGGGGGACCATTCTTGTTCTAGTCTGCGCAGCTGGCGCAGCTTGACTTTGTTGAACGCAGGGCGTCCTAGCCCCTTCCAGGCCAGTTGGCCCAGGGACTGCCACAGGTGGTGGCATAGGAGTTTTGCGCAATTGTGTTCCTACCTGCACCTCTGAATGTGTGCTGATGCATCATGTGCCATTGCTTTTACACCTCTGAATGTTTTATGCATCATGTGTGTTCTTTACTTGCACCTCTGAATGTGTGTTGATGCATCATGTGCCATTGCTTTTACACCTCTGAATGTTTTTAGGCATCATGTGTTTTCCTTCCATACACCTCTGAATGTGATGCATCATGTGTAACGTTCTATTACCCCTACAGGTGTTGTGATACGTAGGTGGTTGTTGCTTTCTCCTAGTACAGGTGGTGCTAGTGAGGTTCTAGTTCCCTGCGTGACAGTCTCCTAAAGTAGTTAGGGTTACGCAGGTGGTACTTCCCCGATACCAGTGAGTAACTGGTGGTGTGCTATACATATTATTTTTGTGCTACAGTGATTTTATATATTTGGTGTGCTAAATATCTAAAAAGTGCTAATTCCTTACAGTGGTCCAGGTGGCCCTGTCTTGTACATAATCCCTTGTAAATTCTGCCCGTGCCTGTTGGCACATTGTAAAGTGTGTGTTTTTATCTAATGTGTTGTGTATAATACAAAGGCTATTTTTATAGAATACCTTGTGTGGAGTTTCCTTTGTGGTGGGCCTTGGGTGTTGTTGCTGGGTGCGCGCGCAAACGCTTTACACATCGCCTCAGAGATAAGCCTGACTGCTCGTGCCAAGCTACCAAGGGGGTGAGCAGGGGTTATATTTGGCGTGTAACTTCCTTGCCCTGACTAGAGTGGTGGGTTCTGCCTGGCTTTGGCGCAAGCCTTAGCCATCCAGAAATCGCCAGGTCTAACATTGGTGATCAGCGGTGGGATTTGGACTTGCGTTTGCGCTGTACCGCAGCAGCGACTGGCTACACCACAAAACTCTGCATTAGATAACCACATTTTAGGGATTATTGTTTTTGAGGTTCCTTTATTTCTTCTGAAGGTATCATTGTGTAATTGTGTCCAGTACATTTGTCCCCCACCCTGCGCCCAGAGTTTGGTACCTGTGTCACGTGGTGGTCAGGTTGAGGGATCAGGGGTGGTAGAAACTGCCTTACCAGTCCGAGGGGAGGGTTGTGTGTGGATGGTGTGTGGGGCACTAGACAGTGAGTGTGAGTTCTCCAGGATAGAGAGCTCACTGAAACCTTTTGTGAATTGTGTACTGCTGTGTAGCTCCGACCCCCAGGTTCCTTGTGTTGAACTCTTCTCAGGAACGTCCGCCAAAATGGAGCCTGCTTTTAACTTCTGTGGTCTATTTAGGTACAGTAGGTTGGAGCTGGTAAGGTTCTGTGAGGAGAGGGACATAGAGGTGGGTGAGTTAGATACCCAGTCCAAACTGAGGGACAACCTGATCACTTGGCAAAAGGTTGAGTGGGAGCGGGAGCGCAGCGAGGAAGATAGGGCCCGGGCCGCACGCCGAGAGGGTGGTGGGTCTGAGGAGAGCCCTGAGGAATCTGAGGAGGAGGAAGGTTACCTGACAGGGACGTCAGTAGAGAGTGGAGACCCCGTAGATAGGGAGTCCCTTGCTGGGTCCAGTGTCAGGAGCAGCACCCCATCCCTTTCCCTGTCCCCAGAGGAGTGGGTGGATAGGAGGGAAGAGAGGGAGCATCAGCTGGCCATGGAGAAGCTCAGGTTAGAGCATGCCTGGGGGATGGTGCAGCTGACGATGGCAGAGAAAAAGCTGGAGACCGAGAGGGTCTTAGCGCAGGAGAGGATGGCGGAGGCTGAGAGGGCCTTCGCCAGGGAGAAATCAGTGCTGGAAAGTAGATTATCGCCTGCGCGCAGTCGTAGTTTCCTGGGCTCCCCAGGGAGGGTTGAGTCCAGTGGTGGCAGCGAAATAGAGTCCCGTGCGACAAGTCCCACTCCCAGTTTCCCCAGTCTGGTACCTGTTTCCCAAGAGGAGGAGTATAGGTTGAAGTTCAGGGGCAGTAGAAAACCGTCTCACCAGTCGTGGGGGTTGTTTGTGGATGACTGTCATGAGGCACTGTGGGACTGGCTGGAGGTCAACACGGAAGAGGATTTGGATATAGTGCTCAAAATGATTGTCAAAGAGCAGATGCTCAGTAGTTGTTCTCCAGGGTTGCGCCAGCACCTGGTGAGGTATGACTACTTTTGTCCTTGGGCGCTGGCAGAGGAAGCGGAGCGCTGGGAAAGCGCTAGAGGTTCTCTGGAGTCATTAGGGAGTGACTCAAGTTGTGGTTCAGGTACCTTCCAGCCCAGCGTGGTGGAAGAGGCTCCGTGTAGCCCAGCTAGGTCCCAGAGTAGCGAGGAGGGTGTAGGGGCTTACGGCCTGGCTCAGTGGAGCGGGAGTAAGTGGGTGACCGAGGGTCCCCGGACGTACGAAACCCTGCCTCAGGACTTGGGTGGTTTCATGAGGGAACCCCAAGTTGGGGACCTAGGCTGTCCTGTTAGCCCATTTGAGGAGGATCACCTAGTGAGTAGAGGACCGGGAGCGCCTGTAAACAGGGCTCCTGTGGTTCTAGTGTCTGGCAGTACCGCTCCAGTAGGGAGGGTACAGAAGTCCAGCGAGAGGAGTGGCATGGGGCTGTGTTCCCCGGTGGAGGAGCCAGTGGGTCAGAGACCAGCCGGGAGGGCTGAGTCTCCTAGAAGTGACCATGGCGACTACACGTCTGGCCTGGGGGATCTTCGCGCACTGTCAGGTGGACAGGGGACGGGAGATCTGCGCCAGGCAGACGGTCATGCAACATATGGGGCATATGTTACTCTCGGGGGGATGGTGTGTAAATCCCCAGAAGTCCTGGAGTGCCAGGCAATTATTCCACCGAAGGTTTTAGACCGGAGGTTGGAAGGCCAGGTTCAGGAGCAGCCTGACCTGAAGGGTCTGACTACTGTAACCAGTGTCCTGACCGGTTCTTCTTCCAGAGGGGCCGCCCCAGTTGGTAGGGAGCAGGACTCTGGAAGGGGGTGCAGAGGGTGGGAGAGCCCACCTCTGACCCCGGTGCAACCTGAGGGGTTAAACCCTAGGTTGGTAGACCAGCTCTCAGGGAGGGGTCCTGAGCTGGTTGGTGAGGTATGTTACGAGGGTGCCTCTCAAAGGAGGAGAGGGCGGAACCCTAGGAGAAGAGGTAGGGGGAGGAGAGCCTCACCCGTGACTTTTGGTCAGCCTGAGGGTACGGGCCCTAGGCTGGAGGATCCGTGGCAGTTTAGAACTGCCCTGATGAGGGGTAGAGTGGAGAATGGCTGCTATGTGCCAGGGGTTACTACCCCCCACTCTGTGGTTAGGCAAGGACCAGTGGCACCTGGGTGGCCTAGGGCCTGGTCTTGGCCGCGGACAGCTTGGGAGTACCAGTGGGGTAGCCCAGTTGGTCCGGAGAATGGTTTGAGAAGAAACCACATGGGTTCACCGTGGCGTAGAACAGGCGGGTGTCCCGGCAGTGGCGGGCCCGCGTCCGTGTTCTATCGCCCCAAGCAGGGAAGTCCATCACGGTGGTGATTGGTCTACCCTGCGTTTTGGCTGGAAGGGGGTTGTGTTGGACTTGGCCCTTCTGGCCGGTTCACCCCGAAACTTTTTGCTTAAAATGGTGACTTGGTTTAGTGATTTTATTGACTTCGGCGCACTTTACCGCTGTGTCCCAGGGTAAAGTGCGTGCGTGTTGTGAGGGTGGCCTGCCCTCCCATAGGAATGCATGGGGGAATGTATGTGTCCCGGTAGTTCCTGATGCGTGGGGTGTGCAGGCCCGTGTTTGGTATGTGCGGACTCGTGGGAGTGAATGCTGCGCGTTGATGTGTGCAGCGTGCATGTACCTGGTGTGGAAGTGCCACTTCTAGAAGTGGGCACTTCAGTGTGCAGTCTGAAATGTGTGGCTTGTCTGGCGATTGGCTGGTGAGGTCAGGTGACGGACTAGGGAATTCCCCAGAGTCAGGAGGAGTCACCCAGTGGTGAATGGGGAGTTAGCATGTTGATGGCTGGGGAGGAGTGTACCTGGGTCCTGAATAGGACAGGGCTTCCCCCACACAATGCTGGCGCCGGCCCCTGTGGTGCGTCTAATGACCCTAGCCCTGCCAGTGAATAGGGAGAGGGGCTGAGCAAAACAAAGTGCTCAGGAACCTGCTGGAACTGGTTCGCCCCTTCCCTGCACCTTAGACAAAGCCTTGTACTGTATAAAATGGGGCTGTGTCCCCACAGAAGTTGTTCTCTTGCAGGATCCACTTGAGGGGGGGCCTGCTGCTGCTGGGCGCCAGGAGAGACCGCCACTGGGGACTGCCTCCCTGCTGGAGGGCCCTGTGAGCTGGCTCTGGGCCCAGCCTTTGCCCCCTGCTCTCTGAAGGACCTTTTTTGTGGCTGGACATTGCTTGTAGCGCCTGGGAGCGCTTTCTGGACTTTATAGCGCTGGGCGCGCTGTCGTCCTGAACTTAGCCACCTTCATAGCGCTGGGAGCGCTGGTTTACTTTATAGCGCTGTGTGCGCTGTGATCCTGATAGCGGGTGCCCACCCCGCGATTCCGCCGGTATCTGCCAGGGTGGGCGGGTGCCACCCCGCTTGTTTTCGTATTTCGAGGGCCGGTGCCCACCCAGCATTTACCCCGCCAAAGATTGCCTTTATCGAGGGAGCCTACCCCTCTTGTCGCGGAAACGATCACCGCTGCAGCCCGGAGTTCCCGGTCGCGTCATCCCCCTGCCGCGCTGTGATTGGTTCAGCGGGAGGGGGTGTGACGCACGTATTCCCCGGCCCCGAGAGACGTCGCGCAGAGGAAGGGAGCAGGCGGGAGCCCACCCCGGGCTCCGGCGACCAGGAAGCGCGGCCAACAGAAGCGGAGTCCCCCGAGGACGGCCCGGTGAGTGGGGAAGGGCTTGGGGACTCTGCCCGAGTATCGTGGGTGCCGGTCCCAGACCGGCTCCTTTTGTAAGAAGCCCCCGCCTCCGGCGCGGGCCCGTGGTTGCTGAGAGCCGCTCCGCTCTCCAACAGAGGGGAGCCTGAGTGTCTAGGGCGCTAGACGCTCCAACGTGGGGGACATTGTCGTTCTGAGCGCGTGGCGCTCCAACAGGTCCACAGTGTAGCTACGAGCCCCGTGAGGCTCCAGAAAGGGGCATAAGTAGCGAGAGCGCGAGGCGCTCCAACGTGAACACAGCTGGGTGTTCAGAGCGCTCAGAGCGCTCCAACGTGGGGATTGTGTTTTTCTCGAGCCCAGTGAGGCTCCAACGTTGTGCTGAGCCACGAAGGCTCTAGGGGGCACATTTTTAATGGTCAGAGCCCAGAGAGGGCTCCAGAGGCACGCAGAGTGCCTGAAGTTCGTTTTCCAGCTGCCCAGCACTTAGTGGGCAGCTGCCACGTTTAGGTGGGGGACCATTCTTGTTCTAGTCTGCGCAGCTGGCGCAGCTTGACTTTGTTGAACGCAGGGCGTCCTAGCCCCTTCCAGGCCAGTTGGCCCAGGGACTGCCACAGGTGGTGGCATAGGAGTTTTGCGCAATTGTGTTCCTACCTGCACCTCTGAATGTGTGTTGATGCATCATGTGCCATTGCTTTTACACCTCTGAATGTTTTATGCATCATGTGTGTTCTTTACTTGCACCTCTGAATGTGTGTTTATGCATCATGTGCCATTGCTTTTACACCTCTGAATGTTTTTAGGCATCATGTGTTTTCCTTCCATACACCTCTGAATGTGATGCATCATGTGTAACGTTCTATTACCCCTACAGGTGTTGTGATACGTAGGTGGTTGTTGCTTTCTCCTAGTACAGGTGGTGCTAGTGAGGTTCTAGTTCCCTGCGTGACAGTCTCCTAAAGTAGTTAGGGTTACGCAGGTGGTACTTCCCCGATACCAGTGAGTAACTGGTGGTGTGCTATACATAATTTGTTTGTGCTACAGTGATTTTATATATTTGGTGTGCTAAATATCTAAAAAGTGCTAATTCCTGACAGTGGTCCAGGTGGCCCTGTCTTGTACATAATCCCTTGTAAATTCTGCCCGTGCCTGTTGGCACATTGTAAAGTGTGTGTTTTTATCTAATGTGTTGTGTATAATACAAAGGCTATTTTTATAGAAT
Source organism: Triturus cristatus (assembly GCF_964204655.1). NCBI lineage: Eukaryota > Metazoa > Chordata > Amphibia > Caudata > Salamandridae > Triturus > Triturus cristatus. Next base: position 69,551,799 of record NC_140581.1, on the reverse strand, counting down.
ACCTTGTGTGGAGTTTCCTTTGTGGTGGGCCTTGGGTGTTGTTGCTGGGTGCGCGCGCAAACGCTTTACACATCGCCTCAGAGATAAGCCTGACTGCTCGTGCCAAGCTACCAAGGGGGTGAGCAGGGGTTATCTTTGGCGTGTAACTTCCTTGCCCTGACTAGAGTGGTGGGTTCTGCCTGGCTTTGGCGCAAGCCTTAGCCAAACAGAAATCGCCAGGTCTAACATTGGTGATCAGCGGTGGGATTTGGACTTGCGTTTGCGCTGTACCGCAGCAGCGACTGGCTACACCACAAAACTCTGCATTAGATAACCACATTTTAGGGATTATTGTTTTTGAGGTTCCTTTATTTCTTCTGAAGGTATCATTGTGTAATTGTGTCCAGTACATTTGTCCCCCGCCCTGCGCCCAGAGTTTGGTACCTGTGTCACGTGGTGGTCAGGTTGAGGGATCAGGGGTGGTAGAAACTGCCTTACCAGTCCGAGGGGAGGGTTGTGTGTGGATGGTGTGTGGGGCACTAGACAGTGAGTGTGAGTTCTCCAGGATAGAGAGCTCACTGAAACCTTTTGTGAATTGTGTACTGCTGTGTAGCTCCGACCCCCAGGTTCCTTGTGTTGAACACTTCTCAGGAACGTCCGCCAAAATGGAGCCTGCTTTTAACTTCTGTGGTCTATTTAGGTACAGTAGGTTGGAGCTGGTAAGGTTCTGTGAGGAGAGGGACATAGAGGTGGGTGAGTTAGATACCCAGTCCAAACTGAGGGACAACCTGATCACTTGGCAAAAGGTTGAGTGGGAGCGGGAGCGCAGCGAGGAAGATAGGGCCCGGGCCGCACGCCGAGAGGGTGGTGGGTCTGAGGAGAGCCCTGAGGAATCTGAGGAGGAGGAAGGTTACCGGACAGGGACGTCAGTAGAGAGTGGAGACCCCGTAGATAGGGAGTCCCTTGCTGGGTCCAGTGTCAGGAGCAGCACCCCATCCCTTTCCCTGTCCCCAGAGGAGTGGGTGGATAGGAGGGAAGAGAGGGAGCATCAGCTGGCCATGGAGAAGCTCAGGTTAGAGCATGCCTGGGGGATGGCGCAGCTGACGATGGCAGAGAAAAAGCTGGAGACCGAGAGGGTCTTAGCGCAGGAGAGGATGGCGGAGGCTGAGAGGGCCTTCGCCAGGGAGAAATCAGTGCTGGAAAGTAGATTATCGCCTGCGCGCAGTCGTAGTTTCCTGGGCTCCCCAGGGAGGGTTGAGTCCAGTGGTGGCAGCGAAATAGAGTCCCGTGCGACAAGTCCCACTCCCAGTTTCCCCAGTCTGGTACCTGTTTCCCAAGAGGAGGAGTATAGGTTGAAGTTCAGGGGCAGTAGAAAACCGTCTCACCAGTCGTGGGGGTTGTTTGTGGATGACTGTCATGAGGCACTGTGGGACTGGCTGGAGGTCAACACGGAAGAGGATTTGGATATAGTGCTCAAAATGATTGTCAAAGAGCAGATGCTCAGTAGTTGTTCTCCAGGGTTGCGCCAGCACCTGGTGAGGTATGACTACTTTTGTCCTTGGGCGCTGGCAGAGGAAGCGGAGCGCTGGGAAAGCGCTAGAGGTTCTCTGGAGTCATTAGGGAGTGACTCAAGTTGTGGTTCAGGTACCTTCCAGCCCAGCGTGGTGGAAGAGGCTCCGTGTAGCCCAGCTAGGTCCCAGAGTAGCGAGGAGGGTGTAGGGGCTTACGGCCTGGCTCAGTGGAGCGGGAGTAAGTGGGTGACCGAGGGTCCCCGGACGTACGAAACCCTGCCTCAGGACTTGGGTGGTTTCATGAGGGAACCCCAAGTTGGGGACCTAGGCTGTCCTGTTAGCCCATTTGAGGAGGATCACCTAGTGAGTAGAGGACCGGGAGCGCCTGTAAACAGGGCTCCTGTGGTTCTAGTGTCTGGCAGTACCGCTCCAGTAGGGAGGGTACAGAAGTCCAGCGAGAGGAGTGGCATGGGGCTGTGTTCCCCGGTGGAGGAGCCAGTGGGTCAGAGACCAGCCGGGAGGGCTGAGTCTCCTAGAAGTGACCATGGCGACTACACGTCTGGCCTGGGGGATCTTCGCGCACTGTCAGGTGGACAGGGGACGGGAGATCTGCGCCAGGCAGACGGTCATGCAACATATGGGGCATATGTTACTCTCGGGGGGATGGTGTGTAAATCCCCAGAAGTCCTGGAGTGCCAGGCAATTATTCCACCGAAGGTTTTAGACCGGAGGTTGGAAGGCCAGGTTCAGGAGCAGCCTGACCTGAAGGGTCTGACTACTGTAACCAGTGTCCTGACCGGTTCTTCTTCCAGAGGGGCCGCCCCAGTTGGTAGGGAGCAGGACTCTGGAAGGGGGTGCAGAGGGTGGGAGAGCCCACCTCTGACCCCGGTGCAACCTGAGGGGTTAAACCCTAGGTTGGTAGACCAGCTCTCAGGGAGGGGTCCTGAGCTGGTTGGTGAGGTATGTTACGAGGGTGCCTCTCAAAGGAGGAGAGGGCGGAACCCTAGGAGAAGAGGTAGGGGGAGGAGAGCCTCACCCGTGACTTTTGGTCAGCCTGAGGGTACGGGCCCTAGGCTGGAGGATCCGTGGCAGTTTAGAACTGCCCTGATGAGGGGTAGAGTGGAGAATGGCTGCTATGTGCCAGGGGTTACTACCCCCCACTCTGTGGTTAGGCAAGGACCAGTGGCACCTGGGTGGCCTAGGGCCTGGTCTTGGCCGCGGACAGCTTGGGAGTACCAGTGGGGTAGCCCAGTTGGTCCGGAGAATGGTTTGAGAAGAAACCACATGGGTTCACCGTGGCGTAGAACAGGCGGGTGTCCCGGCAGTGGCGGGCCCGCGTCCGTGTTCTATCGCCCCAAGCAGGGAAGTCCATCACGGTGGTGATTGGTCTACCTTGCGTTTTGGCTGGAAGGGGGTTGTGTTGGACTTGGCCCTTCTGGCCGGTTCACCCCGAAACTTTTTGCTTAAAATGGTGACTTGGTTTAGTGATTTTATTGACTTCGGCGCACTTTACCGCTGTGTCCCAGGGTAAAGTGCGTGCGTGTTGTGAGGGTGGCCTGCCCTCCCATAGGAATGCATGGGGGAATGTATGTGTCCCGGTAGTTCCTGATGCGTGGGGTGTGCAGGCCCGTGTTTGGTATGTGCGGACTCGTGGGAGTGAATGCTGCGCGTTGATGTGTGCAGCGTGCATGTACCTGGTGTGGAAGTGCCACTTCTAGAAGTGGGCACTTCAGTGTGCAGTCTGAAATGTGTGGCTTGTCTGGCGATTGGCTGGTGAGGTCAGGTGACGGACTAGGGAATTCCCCAGAGTCAGGAGGAGTCACCCAGTGGTGAATGGGGAGTTAGCATGTTGATGGCTGGGGAGGAGTGTACCTGGGTCCTGAATAGGACAGGGCTTCCCCCACACAATGCTGGCGCCGGCCCCTGTGGTGCGTCTAATGACCCTAGCCCTGCCAGTGAATAGGGAGAGGGGCTGAGCAAAACAAAGTGCTCAGGAACCTGCTGGAACTGGTTCGCCCCTTCCCTGCACCTTAGACAAAGCCTTGTACTGTATAAAATGGGGCTGTGTCCCCACAGAAGTTGTTCTCTTGCAGGATCCACTTGAGGGGGGGCCTGCTGCTGCTGGGCGCCAGGAGAGACCGCCACTGGGGACTGCCTCCCTGCTGGAGGGCCCTGTGAGCTGGCTCTGGGCCCAGCCTTTGCCCCCTGCTCTCTGAAGGACCTTTTTTGTGGCTGGACATTGCTTGTAGCGCCTGGGAGCGCTTTCTGGACTTTATAGCGCTGGGCGCGCTGTCGTCCTGAACTTAGCCACCTTCATAGCGCTGGGAGCGCTGGTTTACTTTATAGCGCTGTGTGCGCTGTGATCCTGATAGCGGGTGCCCACCCCGCGATTCCGCCGGTATCTGCCAGGGTGGGCGGGTGCCACCCCGCTTGTTTTCGTATTTCGAGGGCCGGTGCCCACCCAGCATTTACCCCGCCAAAGATTGCCTTTATCGAGGGAGCCTACCCCTCTTGTCGCGGAAACGATCACCGCTGCAGCCCGGAGTTCCCGGTCGCGTCATCCCCCTGCCGCGCTGTGATTGGTTCAGCGGGAGGGGGTGTGACGCACGTATTCCCCGGCCCCGAGAGACGTCGCGCTGAGGAAGGGAGCAGGCGGGAGCCCACCCCGGGCTCCGGCGACCAGGAAGCGCGGCCAACAGAAGCGGAGTCCCCCGAGGACGGCCCGGTGAGTGGGGAAGGGCTTGGGGACTCTGCCCGAGTATCGTGGGTGCCGGTCCCAGACCGGCTCCTTTTGTAAGAAGCCCCCGCCTCCGGCGCGGGCCCGTGGTTGCTGAGAGCCGCTCCGCTCTCCAACAGAGGGGAGCCTGAGTGTCTAGGGCGCTAGACGCTCCAACGTGGGGGACATTGTCGTTCTGAGCGCGTGGCGCTCCAACAGGTCCACAGTGTAGCTACGAGCCCCGTGAGGCTCCAGAAAGGGGCATAAGTAGCGAGAGCGCGAGGCGCTCCAACGTGAACACAGCTGGGTGTTCAGAGCGCTCAGAGCGCTCCAACGTGGGGATTGTGTTTTTCTCGAGCCCAGTGAGGCTCCAACGTTGTGCTGAGCCACGAAGGCTCTAGGGGGCACATTTTTAATGGTCAGAGCCCAGAGAGGGCTCCAGAGGCACGCAGAGTGCCTGAAGTTCGTTTTCCAGCTGCCCAGCACTTAGTGGGCAGCTGCCACGTTTAGGTGGGGGACCATTCTTGTTCTAGTCTGCGCAGCTGGCGCAGCTTGACTTTGTTGAACGCAGGGCGTCCTAGCCCCTTCCAGGCCAGTTGGCCCAGGGACTGCCACAGGTGGTGGCATAGGAGTTTTGCGCAATTGTGTTCCTACCTGCACCTCTGAATGTGTGTTGATGCATCATGTGCCATTGCTTTTACACCTCTGAATGTTTTATGCATCATGTGTGTTCTTTACTTGCACCTCTGAATGTGTGTTGATGCATCATGTGCCATTGCTTTTACACCTCTGAATGTTTTTAGGCATCATGTGTTTTCCTTCCATACACCTCTGAATGTGATGCATCATGTGTAACGTTCTATTACCCCTACAGGTGTTGTGATACGTAGGTGGTTGTTGCTTTCTCCTAGTTCAGGTGGTGCTAGTGAGGTTCTAGTTCCCTGCGTGACAGTCTCCTAAAGTAGTTAGGGTTACGCAGGTGGTACTTCCCCGATACCAGTGAGTAACTGGTGGTGTGCTATACATATTATTTTTGTGCTACAGTGATTTTATATATTTGGTGTGCTAAATTTCTAAAAAGTGCTAATTCCTGACAGTGGTCCAGGTGGCCCTGTCTTGTACATAATCCCTTGTAAATTCTGCCCGTGCCTGTTGGCACATTGTAAAGTGTGTGTTTTTATCTAATGTGTTGTGTATAATACAAAGGCTATTTTTATAGAATACCTTGTGTGGAGTTTCCTTTGTGGTGGGCCTTGGGTGTTGTTGCTGGGTGCGCGCGCAAACGCTTTACACATCGCCTCAGAGATAAGCCTGACTGCTCGTGCCAAGCTACCAAGGGGGTGAGCAGGGGTTATCTTTGGCGTGTAACTTCCTTGCCCTGACTAGAGTGGTGGGTTCTGCCTGGCTTTGGCGCAAGCCTTAGCCAACCAGAAATCGCCAGGTCTAACATGTCCCATTCGTTATCCGAGATTTAGCTTGGCGGTCCCAATGTATAGACAACCCAGAACAATCCACTTAGATATTCTCAGGAATGGTGGGAATCAAAAATACCTATTCGTATTCTCATATCAATCCAAAACAGAATAACGAAGACACGGTAAAGTTTAAAGAGTTTATTTTATAAACCTCGCGTCCTAAGATGCAGTATTTTGGCTAACATAAGCAGACAAATGGTTAAGATCAGAACCATCAGCATTGTTACAATACCATAGAAAATGAAAGGAGCAATCATAATAAAATGACAGTGGAATCAGCCACCTTCCTTTCTCTAATAAACTAATCAGGCTAGTCTCTAGGCTTGAATGGGGGACCCCATACCGTATAGATCAGCTTAGTGGAATCACATCACAGGATCAGCTTGGCTTTCTCCTGCAACAGCTCTTCTTTCCGAATGAATCTAAAACATGCTGCACTGTGATATTAAAGGCACTCATCTTTCAGGTATCTGCAGCTGCGTGCATGTTATGACTACATAGTGGGACGATCAACCTGCACACAACAACATGCACCGTCTAGTGACCCAGACTAGTTCTTTACACGATGTACAGACCAAGGTCACTGCTCACTGTTAAGAATGTTTAACAACAGACAGTTCTCATGTGAAGCAAAGACGAGTAAGCATTTCTCAAATGAATAACATGTAACAACAGTGTTGTGTGCACAGAGCAGCAGAAGCAGCAAGATGGCTTTCTAACAGCTGACGTGGTTGTGCTAACTTAGCATTGTACATAGGGAGTGGCTAACCCACACTACACCCCCCCTTGATCGGACCACTAACCACTAGGGGCGCACTGTTAAGAACGCAGAGTTCAAGTTAGATATAACAGGACCAAGGGCATGAACTGTAAGTCCATATAAGGTAAGTGAAAAGTTCAAAGAGAGAGAAGAAAAAAAAAAAAGAAAAACGATGTTCAAGGGAAAAAAAACCATGGTAGTGGGAAAAAAAAGAAGAACATCGAAGGATGTACCATGAAATGAAGAGGGCAAAAAGTCAATCCATCAAGGTATAGCCACAATAAGTTGCAACAGCTTCCAAGAGGAAATCATTGGAACGTTCCACAAAATGATCTGCCATCCAGTTCAGCAAGGGGAAGGAACACAGGTGACCCTCGACTACTGGGCTCATAAGACGATCAAAATCCGGGGCAGGTGACACCGAGCTTGACAGGCACAAATCTAGAGCCCATTGGAATGGACAATGTAGGCAGTGAAAGACAGGTTGTACGCAAGTAAAGAATGGAAACCGGAAGGACAATCCATTGGAGATGCTTAAGGTTGCCAGCGGTAAGGTGCCATAATACTCAAGCCTCCGGTTACGAAGATGGAGCAGCCGTGGCATGCTGTCTTGTAACGCAAATTGTGCAGCCATAGCGTAGCACCCAGATCAGCAAAAGTACCCCAGCTACGAGACCTCCGAAGACGCTGGAAAAAATAGAATGAAAAAATACGGGGATCACACCAAAAATAGTCTGAAAGGAGGTCACGAGGCCGGAGCCCACAACTTTAAAAAAATGAGCCAGGCCACTTGTTGACAAGGCATTAAAGATAGTCTGAATCAAGGTCCCAAAATGAAGTGGGAGGTCAGTATTCAAAAGTGCTTGCACCTCAGTGCGTGTGTTAGCCACGTGAAGGACAAACATTTCACGGGAAGAAGTCAACGCGACTTCTTTTTGAGACAATAGAGCCCTTATTCTACTCATCTTTTTGAACTCTGCTTTCAAGGTTGGAATCGAAGGCCAGATGGATACATCAAGCGGTCCATGCGGGGGTGGGAAAAGGACGTTATTACAGCAAACTACCCGTTGCGAAACAGTCACTATGTCCGGAATTCCCACTTACATCCCACAGCAAGCTTCATTATTTAAAAGCAAATAACTACCGTTTGCAAGCAGCGTAAAAGATGGTGTTATTACTGGCACCGGAATCCCTTTCAGGATGCAGGCTAAATTAGGGGCGTGTATATTACAAGCACCATGTAATTGAATATGCCTACACACTACAGAGTGATCCGGGGTGGAAGTGCACTCTTCACCTTTTAAATAAACCTCCTTGCCGTCTCTCACGCACCTATATGTGAATGGGAGCGACCAAACTTCATGCAGAAAAGCAGTACCAAGTTGTTCATACCTGCCCAAAGCAACATTTTTCATGCAAGAACTGAACTTAAACAGGGGGAAAGGTAACGAGATCAACCCGTGTATAAGCCGCACGGCGGAGTTCAATTCAGCAACAGAGAAAGATAAAGGCTCTAACTTTTCAATGTGCAGTAATGAGTAAGTAGCATCTTTCATGGACATGAACTGTTGTTTTGCAGTTAAATTAAAAGGAAGGAACAAAGATGAAGTATGCATGTAATCCCAATGGACCTTCCCTGCCTTTAATGTCTGCAAAGTCCATGCAAACTGCATAATTGAACGTAATTGATTTTGACCATGATACAATACAGACAAATCATCTTGCACAATGTCTACGACAGACGAAACAATATTATCTAAAGTATAAATTCTAGAAGAAAGGGTGTTAATGCTATTACCTATCACAGCCAGCACTTTCTCCATATTGGCCTTATCAATAGCGTGTAATCTGGATGCAGCCTCAATCTGAGACAGCTTCCAAACTTCGTTGTAAATAGCATATACCCATCTTTTGCACCTGCCATACGCAGGACCCTTAACAAAATCATTCAAATCTATGTTGTTGTTCAGGCGTGATAAATGTAGTTTAACAGACGCCAATGTGGAATGTTGCAGACATGACTGGCATAACTTATCTACCGAGTAGGTAGTAACTGTGTGTGAAGATTCAAAACGAGGGTCTACTCTAAGTTGTGTATACCCCGGAGTCAAACCTAAAAACCGATGTTGACAAGAATCTGAGCTTGTTTGCCAAATCAACCCCCCTTCAGGATTCAATGCAGAAACATTGAAGGATGTGTTGGAAACAAGGGACTGCAACGTATTAAGGGTCAGATTTGTATGATTCTCCCAATTAGGATAAGCACCCAGATCCGGGGTTGAGGGCGATTTCAATTTTTGAGATGTAGCCAATCCAAAATAGGTGGTCTGAAAAATAGATGAATTCAAAAATAACATGTGGTTTGGGACAAGGCAGGCACGATGCAAAGCTTCTGTTCCCTGTACCTGCCACGGTTTAGTTCCCCAAACCGATTTTAGATTGATAGTAGCTTTCCACAGGTCATATCCTCCGATAGCCAATTCGTCCATAAAGGACTTGGAATATAATAATTTGGTGTGTGTCAGTCTAACCTTAGATGCGGTTTCAGCCGCAACCTTAAAATAAAAAGAGGCCGGATTAGACACACTAAAATCTGAAAAGTATGTGAATTTGTTCACTAACGTCGTGGAGCTGCCAGGCATAGGGGCTGGACAATGTTCCCATTGTGTAAAATTGACAAAATTTCTAAAAGTATTTGCTCTGTGTAGGAAATGCGTGCCATAATGCTGGTAGCAAAATTATTCATCATAATTGTCTAAATACAAATCTTCAGCATCAAATGCAGCAGAATATTTCAAATCAGAAAACAGTGCTTCTATTGCTTGTACATCCCAATCATCCGATCGGATGTTCTGTTTAACTACATCACCCATAGAAACACGAAAAACATTTGGCACATTAATCACTTCAGTGGGGCCATGAATTTGAAATTTGACGGCATCCCAAGCGATTCCATCACGCACAGGCCAGGCAGTAATATTCACAAAAGTCTGGTCCCTTTTCATAATGTGTGAGGAGGAGTGGGGGGCCAAAGTTCCATCAATTAATCCAATTGTAGATCTTTCATTCAGGTAGTGTCCATTGATAAGTCTAAAAAACACTACCACAAAACCAATGGACATAAACAAATAAACACAGGTGAGCACCAGCCAAATGTAAGTCCAAGGTGGAATTAAAAAATGTCTTTTGAACCAGGCAACAAAAATAGAAACTTTTGATGGGGCATTGGAAGTCATTGAATTAGTGTCAAAGGAAGAATGTGACTGGTTAACTGCGGTGGATTGCAAAAGAGGCACCGGGAATTCTGCAGGATAAGCATACTCAGCATCTTCAGGCAGACCACCAGCCGTTGGTGGTAATAAAGGACCAGTAACAGTATGCATCTTGACGGCAACATCAGGCAAGGTGTTAGAAGGCTGCACCACAACAGAATTTCGCAGCATAGAAGGGCAAGAAACTGCAGGTGTCACACTATGGAGTATCGGCCACTCGCTGTAGCTTGACATTGTCAATAGAGATGTAACTGTTATCCTTGCAACCAGGAAGTGTAGGTAAAATACCCAGTACTCAAAGCACCGGGACCGGTGCACGATAAGAGGGGCCGAACTCCTTCTTGTTCTCCACCTTCTCGCGGACCAGGTCACCAACTCGAGGTAGCCAGCCGACCACCGGAATGTGGAGCGCAGCTTCGGATGTAGAGGGTACGTGTTCCTATGCTAGAGTGTCTCTGGCTTCTTGTAGAGTCTGCAATACAGCACAGTGATCATCTAGGTCAAAAGGCACTGCGGCCACCGCCATGTCTAGACCATCAAGGTCCGGGACAAACATTTGTATGCCAAAGAGCATCATGTACGGGGTCCGCCCACCCAGAGACCTTCTAGGGAGATTATTAAGTGCACGTTGCATGTCATATAAGTGGGCTAGCCAGTTCTGGCCAGTACCTAAAACCCTGGCTGTCAAAGATTGCTTTAGGTCACGGTTCATTCGCTCCACCACACTGTTGCCCTCAGGCCGGTATGGAGACGAAAATTTGACTTAGACCTCCAAACTTCTCATGGCTTCTTTGTACGCCTTAGAGGCAAATGCAGGGCCTTGGTCAGAATGAAGGGTACCACATGCAAAACTTCCAATAAAGACACGCAAACCTTTGATGACAGTTCGGGCATCAGCACTCCTTTGTGGCCACTCCCACAGAAAACGTGTGCACGAATCCACTGCAACCAAGATGTACTTGTACGCAGTATCAGAGGTAAAAGGACCGCAGTGATCTAAATAAACACACGCTGGTGGACACGCTGCAGATGAAGGTTTTATCTGCTGGCAAATGTCACAATTAAGAACGTATGCGCGCGCTTGTTTGTACAAACCGTACCACCAGTAACGTTGCTGTAAGAGAGATACAGTAGCAGACACTCCGGCATGCGCCGATGCAACGCCTTCATGGGCCGCTGATATCAGAGATGGTCTGCAGTCTGCGTTGGGAATCAATCTGTCACCAACGTTGTTAATCCTCACTAACAGGACGTTATCAGGACTTAAGCGATAATGGTAGCGAGAAGGGAAACCTCTTGGGAAGTCTTTCCCTGTCTCGGAAGCAACAATAGCCGCCAAGATGTCATCATCAATCTTAGATTTGGATCTTGTAACTGCTGCTACTAAATATGTTGCCACTGCGGTTTTTGCTGCCTCGTCAGCATGGACGCCAACACGTTGGTGACCAAGAGTGTGAATTACATTCACGAGTGGCAGGCGTTCTTTAAGTTCTGCCACTCGAACCCAAAGCATTTTATGCTTTATTGTGCTACCTTTGGAATCACGATAGTCATTTTGAGTCCAAAAATGTAGATTGTCGTTGTACGATTGAACACAATAGTATGAGTCACTCACAATAAGAGTAGTGACCCGAGGATCAGCAAACTCCAGCGCAAGCACCAGAGCCCGAAGCTCAGCTAACTGCGCGGTACAATCACCCAATGACTGCGTATGCACGACATCAGATTGGAACTCTCCATTCACGAAAGTACCGACAACAATTGCGCAAGCGCAGAATAGGCGTGCTTTGATCCAGTTGCGGGTTGCGCAGACCCGTCAGTGTAAATGACACAATGGTACTCCTCGAGTGGGCGCAAAGTCAGAGGAGTCGGATGAACAAATTCATATTCCAAAAACTCCTGTGTCTGTAAAGCCGCGTCAAAGATATATGTGACGTCAGGCGAGGTCAAGGAGGTAGCCCATGGTATCCACCTTGGATGCAAAGCCTTAGAATTAGGTACACTAGCTTTCGTCACCGCCTCTAGGGCAGGATATGGTGTTACCACCAGCATGCGCTTCCCTTGTGATAGCGCTCGTTCTTTCAGGATCGCCATCTGAACTGCTGTCAGTACTTCCTCGACAGCGGAAAAGCGCAGCTCAGCCGATGTGTACAGGTGTGATTTGTAAGCAATGGGGACGTTATCGCCCTCATTGAACGTTAAGTAGGTGAAACCCACCGTGCCCGGCACGATTCTAATGAACAGGTTAGTGTGGTTATCACGCGTTTGTAAAAATTTAGAAGCAAGAAGATCAGCCTGCAAAGTTTGCAATGCAGCTGAATGCTCTGGCAGCCAGCAAGATTTGGTAAAAGTAGGTTGTACCAAGGCGTAAAGTGTCTTGATACGCTGGGCATAGTCAGGAATGTAGGTACGACCGAAATTCAGAAAGCCCAGCAATGATTGTAATTTCTTCAGTGTCGTAGGAGCACGAAGGCGTGCGCATTTCTCAAGGAACTGCGGAACCAACCCTTGACCTTCATTGTTGAGTTCGTACCCCAACCATAACTATGAGGGGACAGGTTATGGCTATAAAAGCCATTGGAAATGTCAAGCGTCGTTTTGAATCGTTTTCTCACGAGACTATCGATGAGAGCCAAACTGGGAGTATTCTGTACCGCGCATGTCTGGCAGTGCGAATTTAAGTGCCGGTAATCCAAAACTAGGTGGTACGACCCGTCAGGCTTCGTCACAGTGAATAAAGGATTATTCATGGGTCACACACATGTTTCAATTACTCCCTGATATTCCAATTGTTCAAGGATAGACGCAACGTGAGGTCTTGCCTCGTGACGCATGGGATATTGGGGTTGTGGCTGGGGGTCGGACCGCAACGGAATCTTATGGTTGGGAGAAAGTGTATCCCAACCGACCTGAGTACCATACAACGCAGACGCAAGCACCTGTGCCCACTCCCCAGCCAACCTATTAGAATGTTCCATCGGCACTGTGTGCCCGAAGGACGGGAGGATCACCTCCTCCCCTCTAGGAGCATCTAACACAAAAGCCGGGGGGCAATCCGCCTCCGCCAAAAAAATATCATATGTGGAGGTCAGATTATCCCAAAAAACCACATTAATTTTGCGTTGTATGTCACCTTCAATTATAAGGACAATTTCAAACAGTCTTTCAAGGGGAGCCACGTGAGTATCAGCAGTTTCAACACTTACAAATGTATCACTTGCTGTCGCCGCCAGATATGGACGCAGTGCTTGCCGCACTACTGTAACTTCCGCCGCGCTGTCTAGCAGCGTTAGAGCCCATGTCCGGTTCTGAAGCTGTGTCCGTACCATCTGAGGCATATCTCGCCGTTACTGCAGCAACTTTCTTTTTCTGAAACGGGGGCCGTTGACGTGCAGACTCTTCCTGCTTGCCTTTACCGTCAGTCAGGCGGGGCTGCTCGCGACATTGAGTACCCCTTCCTTTCCCACGGTCTCCGCCACCAGATTGTGAAGCCGATGTTTCCTGTGAAGAACGAGGAGAGCGTTGTTCAGAAACCTGAAACCTATCAGGTGACTTAATACGAGAACGATCGCGCAAATCATATGTGCGGTCACTAGATGACTGGACGGGTGAGGCAGAACGAGACCCCTGTTCTGTTGCTGTTTCCCCTGTTTCTTGGCTCTCCAACTTTGTTTCGGAAAGTTGGGGTTTTTGTCTTTTGTAGACGAACTCACCTTGGTTTGCTGTACTACCTCAGGAATGTTCACGGTGGGTTTCACGCCCAAGGCGCTACGACCCACCATTCTGTAGGCTTTCGCAATAATTTTTGCCAATTCCCTGGGCATGTCGTTCACATCCACAAGTTCCAGCATATTTCCAACTTGGAACTGCATGGCATCTCCTTTGAGGTTGCCCATTACCATGGAACAAACCACATCGAAGCTGTCAAAAAGCCGCATTCCCAATTCAATGGCCGTCTCCGCACCATGATTTTCTTGTACTTTCTTGATGATGGAGGGTAGTACAGACATAGACGGAGTGCCATAGCACTTCGAATAGGTCACAGCAAAGACCTTGCCCCAATTGTCACAATCGACAATATCAGGGAACAGGTCCTTCGGCAAAGTAATGGTTAGAATCTTGTGTTTCTCCACAGGAGTGGTGTTTGGAAAAACTGCTTCCAGTTGATCAAACTTCTCAGCAAGCCAGTAAGGAAATTCATCCCTACTCTGGGGGCGCTTGCCGACAACCGAATTAACCATAACAGGACTAATGACCACCGTGTGGTGATCAGTCGAGTCACCCGCAACCGCAGGTGCCCCCGTCTGCACGTTGCGTGACACATACTGCACCAAAGCCCTATGGACCGTAATCAGGGCCGTGTGAAGTATTCGTAACTCAGCCACCCCCACCGTCAGGTAGCGGGGATGAGGCGTAAAGCCGGCCAGCACCGGCCATGTAGCCCCTGCAATAGACAACGGGCCCATTCTCGCCGGTGCCACCGCATGGAGAAGGGCGCCATCAAACCAAATTGTATGCTGCCAGGCAGAAATAGGAATTTCCAGTATCCTATACAGGGCATAGACTGCAGGCACCTGTGTGGCAGTGTAGGAGTGGAACGTATCATCGTTCGCATCCACCGCCGGCAAAGTCACCCATGAGTAAAACAACTTGTACGGGTACGTCGCATCAGCACTCACCACAAAGACCACAGCCAACCCATCATCATTCACCCCATGTCAACCGCCATTAGGACACCCTAAAGAGTAACAGCGATATCCACAGTAGCACTTGGGTTCAGAAAAAACTAACCTTTTTAATTATCAAGCTTGTAAGAACCTTAAGTCAAAACCTAGGTAGGTTAAGCCGTCACTCCCGTCAACCGGAAACTAGAGTGAGGGCATTGTGGACTAATACAAGCACTACTAAGGCATTTCAGATCAAAAGACCAAACGTTAGGTGGGCCATGTTGCAGGGATTCTGCTTATGCACAGAACTATGCGCAGGAAACCAAGACCTCAGAGAATTGTGGTGTACCAGAAACTCTCCTCAGAACCAAGAACCCCTTATCCGACTAGCTTAGTGTCCCATTCGTTATCCGAGATTTAGCTCGGCGGTCCCAATGTACAGACAACCCAGAACAAGTGACTTAGATATTCTCAGGAATGGTGGGAATCAGAAATACCTATTCGTATTCTCATATCAGTCCACAACAGAATAACAAAGACACAGTAAAGTTTAAAGAGTTTATTTTATAAACCTCGCGTCCTAAGATGCAGTACTTTGGATAACATAAGCAGACAAATGGTTAAGATCAGAACCATCAGCATTGATACAATACCATAGAAAATTAAAGGAGCAATCATAATAAAATGACAGTGGAATCAGCCACCTTCCTTTCTCTAATAAACTAATCAGGCTAGTATTAGACTAATAGAAGGTCTCTAGGCTTGAATGGGGGACCCCATACCGTATAGATCAGCTTAGTGGAATCACATCACAGGATCAGCTTGGCTTTCTCCTGCAACAGCTCTCCTTTCCGAATGAATCTAAAACATGCTGCACTGTGATATTAAAGGCACTCGTCTTTCAGGTATCTGCAGCTGCGTGCATGTTATGACTACATAGTGGGACGATCAACCTGCACACAACAACATGCACCATCTAGTGACCCAGACTAGTTCTTTACACGATGTACAGACCAAGGTCACTGCTCACTGTTAAGGATGTTAAACAACAGACAGTTCTCATGTGAAGCAAAGTCGAGTAAGCATTTCTCAAATGAATAACATGTAACAACAGTGTCGTGTGCAGAGAGCCGCAGAAGTGGCAAGATGGCTTTCTAACAGCTGACGCGGTTGTGCTAACTTAGCACTGTACATAGGGAGTGGCTAACCCAGACTACAGGCTCTGTTGTGGGGAGCACAAGGCCCTGCTGGGAACTGGGCTACAACAAACACCAGGACTTCCCAGTCAGCCATCTTGCCATTGCTGTCACACCCCTTCACTGGGAAGCAGAGTTAAGAGGGAGGAAGTATGGGCATGCTGGGAAGGGGGGTGTAGCCAAGAGTATGATGGGAGCCATAGTCGCAGACAATCCACACCCACCCACATGGCCCAGCAAGTTCCAACTGAACCATACTGACCCCACAGGGAGTGGGAAGGGACTGACAGGATGTCTGACACTGGGCTCTGTTGTGGGGAGCACAAGGCCATGCTGGGACATGGGCAACAACAATATCAAACTCTGTCTGTGACAAGCTGGGAAAAAGCAGTGTACAGGCAGGCATCTGTTCGTACAGTAGAAAATGTCATGTTTGTGAACCGTCGATGCATGTAGTAACATAACTCACATCGTGTGTCTCTTCCAAACACAGGTGGTGCTGGGGACCCAGCACCAAATGAAGAGGATTCCCAGGCCCAGACTCTGGTGGACACTGAGCTCTCTGGTTTGACTCTGCCTCTGTCCTCTTTGGATGACAACGACTAACCTGGCCCCTCCGGTGTGAGTCATCATGCAGCACCAGCAGCATCAACATCTGCACCCTCTGTACCTACGCCTCCAGCATCTGGAAACGGACAGGGCGCCTCCACCAACATGGACAGACAAAGGCCACTGAACACCGACAGCACAGGGACACAGGACCCCCCAGAAGCTACAGCAAACACCACCAGCAACACCACCCAAGGGGTCTCAGTGTCACCTGTGCATCCCGCCGCTGGTCCTGCCCGTGTGGATAGGGGTGCTGGGAAGGGTGTGAGGCAGATGGCGTGCCTTGCAGAGGGGTCTGGACTGCATGGTGACCCCCAACTGGCACGCATCATAGATGCATACCAGGATAGCACTGGAGGATTTGGCCAGGTAGTGGGGATCCTCAAGGACATGCAACAGGAGCAGGCTGCCCACCATGCCCGCATGGAGGCCAAGTGGGATGCCCTTACTGCAGTGCATCGGGACATACTCCAATGCCTCCGCCAGATCAACACAAACCTGTCCACATATCCCTGTGTGGCCACAACATCTGCTGCAACACCATCTGCCAGCGCCACAGGGAGGGAGGAGGACTCTGGTGGAGAGTCCCCTGCATCGCAGAGGCCTGCACCTGAGGATCCCCCCCCCTGGAAGAAGAGTGGTCGTCCGAAAAAGGACATGTGAGAGGCAGATGTCCCAGCACATTCCCCAGGGCCTCTAAACCTGTTCTGGACAATGTTCTTTTTGCGCAACCTGGTCACCTTGTTCAATCGCCGACATGACATGGAAGCTTCATGTTGGGCCAATGTAGCAGATGACTGTGGACTTTACTCTGGACATTTCATCTACCAGCACTTCCAACTCTAATGTGAACTTTGGATTCCAAAACCAATGTACAGCACCCACCATCCTGTGCATTTTCCTCATACATGTTTGAAAATAAACTCACCAGTACACCATACTTGCCTCTGTTGTGATTACAAATTGTCATGTGTCATGGAGATGTCGATCTGCTACACAATGTGACCAACGTTTGGAGAGTCATGGTGATGTGACACATGTGAGGGAGACACACCACTATGGCAACACAACACATACTCACCAAGGCCATGTTTCTCATCCCACACAATGATGTTGACTTGAAACACATAGGTATGCACAACAACAACACCTATCCACAGTCAGTGGTAACAAGTCCACAGGTGAGGTAAGCAAATGTCAGATGTGGGAAGACAGACAACGCACCTAACAAAGCATAACACAGGTTCATTACACATCAGCAACATGTTTATTCAAAAATAGTGGCAGGACAATTGTACGTTACGGTGGACACACGGTCACAGAGTGTCAGAGAATTGAAGTCCAGGGGTGTGTGGCACATCACTTGATGTTAATTGACTACTCCCACACTGGTGTCGAATTCTGGGTGTTGGGGGTCAGTGTTGAACATACAACAGGCACCCTGTGAAGGACAGACACAAGAGACAGTCAAAAGCACAGCAGAACAGGAGAGAAATGCAAGACACATGCACAAAACAGGTCGCAAGAAACCTACACAAAAACAAGTTAGCAGTACTACCCTATTGTGGAGTACACACCACCCGAATGGACACATCACTTCATGCATCCAGTCAAGTGGCACACAGACAAAGTCAGACAGCAACAGAGCAGCCACAACACGTTACAGGCTAACTCCATACATTGACATAACAACGCTGGAAACTCACATTCAGGTGAAGAAGTTGTTGATGAGCTGTGAGCGGACGTCACCCTCATCCTCATCATCACTGGCATCTTGGCCCAGGCCGGGATCCCCTACAGGTGCCGGAGGTTGGTCATCGTCATTGTCATCCTGGATGAGAGGCACCTTCTTCCGCACTGCCATGTTGTGTAGCATGCAGCATACAAGGATTAATTTGCACTCCTTTGCAGGTTCATATGGGAGGGCCCCTCCGGTCTTGTCCAGGCAGCAAAAGCGGCTTTTCAGGAGGCCGAATGTCAGCTCAATCACCCTCCTGCTCTGACCATGTGCCTCATTGTAGTGTATCTCGGCTGGTGTCAGAGGGTTCCTGAGGGGTGTCAGCAACCATGGCATGTTGGGGTATCCGGAGTCACCTACACTCACAAAAATGAACAAGTAGCTGAATTTTGTAGGAGTGCGGAATACAACATTGACAAACACACACAATGATGAACAGTCAGTACACACTGACAAGCCAGGCATGCTGAGCTGGTATCTATGACATCAGCGTTGCAATGCGACTACTCCTCATTATGAAGGCATCGTGCACAGAACCAGG
Organism: Triturus cristatus; assembly: GCF_964204655.1. Lineage (NCBI taxonomy): Eukaryota > Metazoa > Chordata > Amphibia > Caudata > Salamandridae > Triturus > Triturus cristatus. The sequence goes on along the minus strand of NC_140581.1, from coordinate 69,533,335 downwards.
GAACCATGGACACACCTGTGTGAGAGACATGTCTGAAAGACATACCGCCAGAGCATTGATCGAGTGGAAATGTCTCCTGTTCCGGTATGCCTGCTCATGTACCTGTGGTGGTATCAGGGCTACATGTGTACCATCAATAGATCCAATGATGTTTGGCATCCTCCCCAGTGTATAAAATAACCCTGGGCGTAGTTCACGTAGCCGCGCTTCGCGAAGCTTCGCGAAGCTTCGCGAAGATGTCATTGCACCACGCGACCTTCGCGTAGCTTCGCGAGCTTGCGTAGTTGCTTGTGGCAACCTGTTCGCGATGGCTTTTTCTTGTTCGCGAGCGTGGTAAGCATGTTCAGGGAGCTGTTTGCATGCTCGGGGGATATATCTCGCGATCTTACCCATGCGGACGCCAATGGGCGTGGCCATCTTGTTTTTTCATTGTCCCGCCCGCTCGCGATGCCTTATTTCCTGTTCCGGGTCGCGCATAGCGTGTTCGCGATGTGCATTGACGTGTGCGGGACCGCATTTTACTTGTTCATGATGAATAGTACATGTTCGCGAGAAATATCGCGCAAACTTACCCACGCGGTCACGAATGGGCGCGGCCATCTTGTTTTTCACTCTATGCTATGGTTCTGGGCCTACTTTTGTATCCTCCCTTTATCTTTGCCATCCTTTGTCTTTAAAACATTTTTTCGGACTTTTTAAAATTATTATCTATCTCTCTCTTTGCCTAAGTTTATATTTTCCATTTTATTTCTACTTTTACTGTGTTTTTGTTACTTTTATAAAGTTCTTTCTATCTTCTTCCCCCTAACTTTTTTTTCCCCTTCTAACTTTTCATTTCTGCCTCCCACCCACCCCAGAACCATGGCCAAGGGCACAGCAAGTCCGAGTGGCAAGGGCAAGGGACCTGCAGGAGCACAGAAGGGCCACCTGCCTTGCGGCAGAATGGGTCCTGCAGGGGTGCAGGCCCGGCAACTGTTTGGGGAGGAGGAGGTGACCGCCCTAGTTTTTTTCATCCAGCGCCACCTCCCCTTGACCTTGGCAGCAAGCGGCAGACCCGGCTCCGGGTACGCTACCCAGGAGCGGCACCGTCGGTGGGCGAAGGTGCGCCAGGCCGTGTTCCAGTGCTCTGGGGTCCGGCGCACCCACAATCAACTAGCCCTCCGGTGGTTCGACATCCTGGACCAGGAGTAGGACCTGTTGGACCTGCTAGGTGTCGAGGTCGTCGGGCTTGGTGAGTAACTTATTGTGTATATTAAATTTGCTGAACAACAAGATTACTGCTGCGTGCCAAGCGTTGCTGGTAAATTAAGTTCCAAAAAGCAAAATGTTCTTTGATTTAAGGACCCAGGTGCTCGGTGGTACTCTTACTTGTTTGCAACTTAGTTTGCGCTAGCTTGTGCTGATGCTGATTATATAAGAGTTTATTTTACAGAACTGAAGTTAGGTAATGTGATTTGCTACAGAGACTCTAGTCCTTCCATTGTCCTACTGTGAAATAGTGGTGGATGGATATTGGATACTAGGTAGTTTGTTAGTATTAGTTAATAATTGTTTTATGCGGTCTTCGTGACGCCTCCTCTGTCACTGAGTGCTGCTTACCCCAGTCCTCCGTTGAACCTTTTGTACTTTGTTTAGTCAGTGGTAGGCTTAGCATGGTCAGTCAGTAGCAGAACTAGATCAGAATCATGCAACCAACCCACAATTTGTTGTATCTATGTATGCACTAATGTATGCATGTGTCCTCCATCTCATCTATGCATTTGATGGCTGAAAAAAAATGGAAATGCAGACTTTGTGAACAATTGGCACGTCTGGAATAGGTGGTGTAGGTCAGGTGGTACTTACTAGGCTTCGTTAGTATTTGTAATCAGAATGATTATGGAACACTGGAGTGTTCATAAATAAGTAGACGGACCGTGAATGCAGGAAGAAGCCAGTAGTTGATCCATCTGATTAGATAGGTCAATTTTATTGCAATTGTTGTTTCCTAAAATGTTGTTTGACTTATTTTTCCAAATGATTTATTATTATTTCTTTCACAGCACTCCTTAATGTTTGTCTCTTTCTTTATTATATTTTACATGATCATCAGCACCACCCAGGGGCAAGAAGACGGGGTCAGAGTCGGCGGGGGAACCACATGAGGCCCGCTCCTCTACCGAGGCTCCTGCTGCTGGCCCCAGTAAGTCCTCCAGTGGTTATATTGACATTTATATTTCCCTAACTTTTACTGCATCTTTTTTTTCTGAACCATAAATTATGGTTCTACTTTCTAATTCTATTTTTACAAAAGCTTACTTCTTTGACCTTGACTATCTGTTTCCAAATTCTGTTTATCCCTGCCTCTAACTAAGTTGCTTCTAACTGCCTCTGCTATGACTCTCTGTAATACCACTACTACTACTATTACTATTATATTACTCTGTCTGTAGCGAAGCTTGCACAGTTGCCCACTCTTTATAGAAGGTTTTCTTTGGAATAATAAAACTCTGATTGACCAATAGCTCTAGCCACTGTGTCCTGTCCTTTGGGTTGTCCTCTTCAAGTCTTCTCAATGTTGAGGCTTTGACAATTACCACAAACAAAATGGCCAACCAGATATTTGACTAGTATTTTTGATTGGATAGTACATGATACTACTATTGTCTAGTGATTCTGCAGAGCCACATACAGAACTATGCACAACAAAATAGGATGTTGTTGATGGGAGGTTGGACCTTACTGATCACACCTCAGTCCGAAGAACCCAGGATCCCCTGACCAACTAGCTATAGTGTCTCACATTAGGGTCCCACTCCCGACCCCCCCCCACCGAAGAAGATACAAAATGTTAATGATGACTGAGACAGACAACCCAGAACATAATAATACCATTTTGCACACTCACTTGTGTAAGTCCACCCCACCACACCAAATACCACAGAGTCTATGTGTAAGTTCAAAAGGTTTATTTGAAACAAGTATCAAACTCTGTACATCGTTAATATGAAATTTATTTTACTACAGCCATAGTCAATAAGCCAGCAAAAAGCCTAACATTAAAACAGTAAACATTTACAAGTACATGACAACAAGAACAAGAGCCAAGATCTTTAGAATTCTGGAAGACCCCTAACCGTAGAATGTAGAAATACTGATTACATAATCTTGCATCATAATATGTTCTGTAAATCTCTGGTTTGTAGAAGGGAATCATCCGCCTATAATATGAGAAAAATGCTGCGAGTTAGCTGTTAGATAGTATACTGGTGAATGGAAGCATTTTGCAGTCATGGCAAAAATTGTAACATGTATGTGATGGCTAAGCAATATGAACTAAACAAACTCAATAAGTGTGTTTTTTTCCGACCTCGTCACTTGTACGCAACAGTCAAGTGGCCTCAAAGACATCTACTCTACTGCACATCTCACTAAGCTTGCAGGTATAATTAAATATGCGCCAAAGGAGTGGTAGTCGACATGATGAATCTAAAAGGGTTACACATGGCTCAGGCTAACTTTCAAAAGAGTAGAGTAGGACTAGATGACCCTAGGAAGTGGAACCATATCACCACTAGTGTCTGTCTACTGACTGTACATACTGTCTAGTGCTGATGTATGTTGTATTAACTTTTTTTTCAAAGTTCCAAGTGAACAACACTTAAAATAGGGGGAGGATTCCAGGCATCTAAACATTTGTGATGTTTTTTTCTAGGCACCCTACCATCCACCAGTGCCGTCGGGGCCAGCGATGCGGCCATTCCAGAGGGGGCAGGCGAACTGGTGGCACCTGCAGGAGAGACAGGGGGGGACGCAGCAGCAGTGGCTGGCAGCGGTAAGTTATATTCATTAATCATCGACATTACTACTAGCTGGAAGTGTGTTCACTATTTCACTGTACTGTGCGACTTATTATTATACAACGGTTGAAGAAGACACCCTTTACTTAGCATTAGCAGCGTGAGTAGAGTAACCAATTGCCTCTTCGATTTGACTCCAAAATCAGCTGTGAAGGTTTTATGGAGAAGACAAACTCAAAACAGATGACCTTGATGGATGTGTTGAACAAAGAGGGAAAGAACTAAGGGTGGAAGGACGGGCGAGATAAATAATATGACTGACTGGCAGAGAAGGATATGTGGTTGGAAGCATGCATAGGTGGCTGATAGTAATCAGATCAGATGCATGGGTTGCTGAAGGATGGGTGGAAGGTGAAAGAATGCCTGCCTGGGTGGGCGACAAAGTATGGGTGGAGAGTGCTAGATAGCAAAAATCAGCGTTGTTTGGTTCAAATTCAAACTCAAAGCCAAGGCAAGCAAGGAAGGAGCGGAAGCATGGGTGGTTGTTGGTGAAACCCACTAAGTATGAGAGATATAAAAAAGAAGGATAAACGTTTACTTGAATGGATGTAATCCTGGATGTACTACAGACAGTATAGGATTGGAAAGTGTCACTGGAGATTCTTACTTTGAAGAAAATGTAAAAGAAACTGCGTGACAGTAGCAAAGCCTAGGGGAATATAGGTAGTATTATCAGAATACAGTACACATGCAGTAGTTTGCAAGCACAGTACACTTGCAGTAGTTTGCAAGCACGTCATATATATTTATATATATATACATTATCAAGCAGAAGCCCTTTCCTCCCACTCTGGGGACTACTCCCTACCTATTATTATTAATGTATTTTCGATTGAGGCAGCCAGCCTGCAAAGTATGACCTATCTGTTGTTTATGGTTATTGGTTACACAATCAATGAAAGCAAAGTACCCTCTGCAGTAGCGGTTGGTGGTGGGATTGTTTGCGGGCGGTGACATGGGGAGGGGACGGGTGGGTGGCACTGCCGAGTAAACTGTGTATTACGGCCAAATAATAGGTAATCAACATAAAAATAAATAACATTATTTTCAAAGTGCGCGCTGCGCCGCCGTATGCGATGCAGTGCCTGCAACAATTTTTTTTTTTATGCATTGTTTAATTACCTGTTATTGTCCTTAATCCATAGTTTACTATCCCCACCCTGCACCTTCCCACATCACCAACTCACCGCCCGGCAGCACTCCCACCACTGACGGCTACTGGCCTGATGTCGTATCGTATTAGCATCTATAATATGAATTCAAACAATGATCATTGGATCAGATAAATATTCAGCCTTTTTGTAGTACCCATGGCAGGGTGTAAGTGAAATTGTGCATGCCATTTGCCCCCATGTAACAGAGTATGGCCAGTGCCAACGGCCGTAAGGCGTCATACAAAAATATGAGCTTCCCCACCGGCAGACAGTAGTAATAAATAAAACTAATGTGAGTCTGCATCATGTGGCTCATATCTGTTTCTCTTGGGTGCAAGCTTAGCTGACTGAGCTGGCATGCCGGCTACAACAAGGTTATGTAATTGGGCTAAACTACAGATAAGAACAACACGACTGGTGTACCGGAGTACATAGTACGATTATATTTATAATGTCGGAAACTCCCACAAATGTTAGAGTCCAAGGAAGTAGGAGTAGAGATACTTACCACCAAATCACAAATGTTATGAACTGTGCTTGCTAGTGATACTGTGACACTATGTATTGAATGATTTCAGTGTTAAGAGTATTGGCTAAAACATGTTCTTTTTCTTTCTTGATATAGATACTCCTTCCACATCAACAAAACCATCTCGGAAGCAGTTGGCCGCTAGGGCCCGGTGCCGGAAACTGGAGGCCATCTGTGAACATTATCGCCGGCTGGTGGCTCAGGGGGAGGAGGAGGAGGAGGAGGAGGAGGAGGAGGAGGAGGAGGCGGCTGCATCTGCAGCCTCCTCCAATGCCCCGGGCCCCAGTCAGGCCCTGCCTCCACTTTCACGGCACCGCAGTCCGGCATCCGGCCGCCGGCGCCCATCGAATTCAAGCACTGCTGCCCCCCAACCTGCATGTAACTGTAGGGCATTTCGCCGCCAGCTGCTCCGCCGGATGGCTCGCTTAGAGGAGAACCTGGAGGAGCGGGTAAAGATCCTGGTGGATAAACACCTTAAGGCCCGCCGACGATAGAGGACCTCGTCATTTGCCCCTTTTTTGATTCCTTTTGTTGGTGGGTGGGTTTGTGGGCGTTGGGGATTTTTCCGGACATTTGGGACTCGCAACTTTTGTTTTGGACATTGGTTGGGGTTAGGGAGGGGGGTGGGTTAGGTCAGAGTGGGATAGTTTATTTTTGTTAGGGATATTAAATATATACTATTTACTTATACGATGTTAATGTTTTGTGGTGGGTTACAGTTTTCCGAATTCAATCTAAGTTACATGGTTGTTTACTTTGTTTTTTGTGCTGCTGCATGCCCACAGCCAGTGTTTGATTTAAAAGATCTGCCGATTTTGTAACACACAAACCGATAGATGCAGTACCCCTCACTGAGTTATTTTAATTGTAATAATAGTACTGTCAGTCTCTCCTCCTACTCCATACCTCCCACCAAACTTATCTTACCTGCAATTGATGATGAAGTTCGGCACACTGATGGCTGCATGGTTGGTTTCCCAAATTAACGGACAAGATGCCATTATTGTGGTAGTAGTAGTAGACACTGGCAATAGCATTTGAAAAAAGAAAGAGAAAGTCACTTGACTGAGAGACAGTGGGAGGAGTAGTAGAACAGAACACAAAGTAAACTACAGCATGGGTGGGCTAGCTGAAGAAGACCCTTGCACAGCCTCAGTTGAAATTCAATTAGTGTTGCTTTCACCACATCTGCCCCAGCAAGCGTGTGATCAATTGGTGTACATTTAATGTAGTCATCACATCACACCTCAATATAAATCACACAGCCCGGGGGAAGAGGGTTAGGGATTGATGAATGGATGGGAAGTGGGCTTTTGGGAAAGGTTTGAGAAAGAAAAACAGACAGTATGCATGGACACAACAAAAGTAAAACACAATCTTGTAAGACGGCCATGATCCATTGTCAAAGAAATCAAAGTATAAAGTGAGAAAAAGCAAATGCATGCATGCTGAGGAAGAGAACTTGATGGTAAAGATAATGAGTTGTACTTACTATAACTACTATTACCCAATGAGACAGTACAGTCAGGGAAGATATTGAAATTTGCCTTGCCTGTCTGCCGCCCTCCGAGCTCAGACCGAACCCAATTACATGCTGTACCGGGCTTACTTTTATTTTTCAAGCAAGCAAAGGAAATTAAAAAATAGTTGTAGGGGTCAATTACCAAACAAACCACAAGACACAGTCGTAATGATTAAAGAGAAAAAAGCAATCAAATAAATTTAAAGACCAATGATGAATGATACTAAAGTTACTGTATTATCCTGGTCCAAATGTGGAGTTGCATCATTATCGTCATTCCTCTTGGTCCTCCCTTCCATGGACACTCCGCACATCAATCTTGGGTACCTCTGCCTGCCTGATGCGGATTGGTAAGGTAAGTGTGAGTCGTTTCTCCCACTATAGCACAGGTTAAAGGCCGGCCTGTAAGTGTAGATGGAAAAACAAACGGGGTATTGAAAAATTACTGCATTTAAAACAATAAACTCAATTACAGTGGAGTGCAAAACGAGAAGACAACACTCTGGAGAGAACACTTTCAGACTGAGGCAGCTTGGATAGGATACATAAGTGTCTACTCTACAGCATTAAGGTACAACAACAACGGGACAGGACTCAGGAGCCAGCACAGCCACAGAACAGGAGAACTGTGGCACAGGCCAGGCACCCTACCCCTTACTTACATTTTGAGCGAGCCAGAGAAATGTCATATGCACTGCAGCAACCGAGCATTTTCCAAATGAAGTGACTAAATCAATGCGCCACGGTCCCTCATACCACTACACTCTACTCCAGTCCACGCTACTACATGGACATCTAGCCGAGGTCTGTGCTGTGGTTCTTATTCAAACTGTTTACCTTTTAAGTCAGCCCATGAAACACAGTTATTCCATCAATTTTCTCCGATCCAACTGACTGTGTGCAAAGATAGTATGCTCAGCAGCATCATGATGATGACCGTGTGGTACGTCTTCTCCAACACCAACTCAGTCTGTAGTGACTGATTAAGTTTAGAATATATTCCATATTACTAAATTGCAACGGATATTGGCCGGCACCTGCAATGGTAGGAGTACAATGTGGTTATTATTAAACAACAAGGAAACATTAACTGTCACCACACCTGAGTCACTTTTACTTTGTCGATAAACTAGTATAGTTCTACTTCATGCACAATTATTCGTAGTCAGCCAGCATCCAATGCAATGCATGCCACCATCATTCACAATAATCACTTATTACCTGTCTTGGTGTTCTCTTTGGCTGTCTGATCTGATGCCTGCCTAGCCTTCTGCCAGTCAGTGATGAGTTTCTTTCGGCTTGGAAACAAAATGGAATATAGCTGGAGTCACGTTTCACTTCTTATGGAGGGTCTGTTAGAGGCAACATGTATTGTACTATTCTCCATCTCCATCCAATGTCTGGCATGCTTGAAATGTACTTAGGGAGAGTAAGGAAGATGGAGCAGGACCCTGAGGAGTGGAGTGGACAGTTATGCACAGACGTGCAACTCCAATAGGGAAATAAAAAAAGGAGACTGTTGATGGATTTGTTGTGATTAGATTTTGAACCAGAAAAACAGATACACAGTCACACACAAATAAAGGAAGGGAGAACAATTTGAAAGCCTAGTTGTCAGGGAAGAGGAGCTCGTCCTCAAACTCTGGTGGTTCAGACAGAAGTACGTCTAACAACCCACTATTTATGTCATCGAAGTCACTCTCCTCTTCCTGCTGTGATTCACATATTTTGTACTCCGGTGGTATAAAGTGTTGATTCATTTTGATCATAGTTAACCTCTCAACGCTTTTGGGCGAGAGACTGGTCCTTTTGACAGTAACAATGGCACCAGCAGCACTGAAAACACGCTCCGAAGAGACACTTGCAACAGGGCAAGCCACATACTTTATCGCCAGCCTGCTGAGCACCGGCCAGTGGCTTCTTTTCCCATACCAATACACCAATGGGCTTTGCTCCATGAAGACCTCTGTTGTGTCATCTAGATAGGCCTGAACCATCCGCTCAATGTTCAGGGGTGCTCCGATTTCCTGGGCCTCTTTTGCCTTTGCATCAGTCATGGACGTACAATACCCTTTCCGTAGAAACCAATCACCTGCCGTTTTTTTAAATGTGCCTGATGATCCTGTTGGTGCTGTTGATGTTATTGCTGGCAGTGTTGTTGACTGCTGGGAGGCAAACGCACTGCTCTTGGCCTCTGAAGTAGAACTTGGCTCTGGGTGCCCTGCAGTACTTTTTATGCCCTGGGGGGGCGGGCCTCTAATTAAGATCCTTTCGTTTTCAAACTCAGTGGCTTCCTCAGGTATCAAAGTTTTGTACTGGGTAACATTCACTTATGAAAAAGGAATTACTTCATTTCTGCGCAGCAATAATTTGTAACGTGGATCCAAAATTGAGGCAGTAATGTAATGTGGATGTGACACAATGTTATTTTGAATCCTTGTATTGTGAGATAAGCGAGCGGATAAGGTGTCTGCCAAATAATATGCGTCTACTTTGTCATCCACACCTGCATACATTTCTGACACCTCCTTCAGCTCTTGCTCTAGCATGTACAACAATGGGATAGCTTGGCCCATAGTACAGTCCTCCCTGCTCACTTCACGCGTGAAGACCTCAAAAGGAAGTAGCATCTCTGTCAGGCATTTGACGAGGTCCCATTGGGCCATCTCAACTCTCATGCCTTTCACAGTATTATCCCCTGATCTTTTCATGACATAAGCATTAAGTGGTATGTACTGCTCAAACAGACGCTCAAGCATGTAATACGTTGAGTTCCAACGTGTTGGCACCTCCTGGATGAGTGCTTTGACTGGCATTTTATGCTCATGTTGAATGACCGTCAGCTGCTTCTGGGCTTTAAAAGAATGGTTGAAATGTGTGCATATTCTTCTGCAGGTGGTCAGTAAGCTGCAGACTTTGCTTTCATTTTTCAGAAAGTCTTGAAAAACAATGTTAATGCAGTGTGCCAAACATGGCACCCTGAAATAGCCACCATCTTTCATGGCCCTAACTACATTACTGCCATTGTCCGTCGCAACAAAACCAATGGTAAGCCCTCTTGGTCGCAGCCACTCAAACACCTTGCTGTTAAACTCATCCAAAATGTTTGCAGCAGTATGAGATTTCTCCATAGCAAACATGGCTACAGTTGCATGTTTGCGAGTGTCTTTAAAAATCTCAGCGGTGTCAACAACACTGTCAGATATCTTATCTTTAACACCCGAAAAAGAGACCCAGTGTGCAGTGATGCACATGTAATCAGTGGCTTGGCAACTGGTCCACATGTCTGTTGTCAGGTGTATACTCTGAACAGCACTCTGTTTTAAGGCTTTTCCAAGCAATTCCAGCATGTCGTGATGTAGTGATGGAACAGCAACTCTTGCGAAATAGTAGCGGTTGGGAACTTTCCATTTTAGGCAGATGGTGGTCACAAACTCAAGAAAACCCACCCCTTCAACAAAAGAAAATGGGAGAAGGTCCAGTGCTAACATTTTTGCCAGCTTTGCATTGTACAAACGTGCAATTGGGTGGTTGCGTTTGTACTGCCCCTCCGGCCTACTAAACATGCTAAGAATGGTAGGCTGCATGGTATTCCTTCCTGTGGTCAACGTCGCACTTTTTGGGCCAGCAGTACTCCGTGGTGTCTCAGGCTGACTCTTATTCTTGCGCCAATGAGATGTGGCTGAGGATGTGGGCGTTACCACTGCAGTGCTGGGGACAGGGCTACTTTGTGTACCACTACCACAGAGAATGTCTCCCTCTTCTTCCTGTTCCACCGGGAGCGGACTTTCTACTCGTTTATGCCCAACAGCAATGGTTCTAGTTTTGATGCGACTAAGGTGCTCCTCCCACTGGATTGCGTGGTGTTTTTTCAGATGGGTCATTTGGCCTCCGGTACCATAGTTTGTACCAAGCTTACCACGACTAACAGAGGTATGACAAACGGAGCATCTAGCAATGTTCTCCTCCTTTCCGCTAACCGTAAAGAAGTCCCACACTGGGGAGCCTAACTTATGTCTCCTGCTGGAGGTGCCACTCCCACATCCAATGCCGGATGAACTGGAGGGTGTGTGTTGAATTTGACTTTGTGCAGGACCACTACCTACTTCTGCTGAGGTGGTGCTTGTGCTGGATATAGGACGCTGCCGGCACTTTGCTAATGTAAATATGGAAGCTGGAGGTCGTATTGGTGTTACCTGTGTTGGAGGTATGCGTGCTATATCCCTCGCAGCCATTTTGGATAGTGTAAAAATGTTGGTGTCCATCTCCTCAGGCCCGGGAGTGATGTTTGTGATGACTGGCTCATCATCATCATCATCATCCTGCTCTTCTACATCAACATCCATAAATGCAAGGCTTTCTGGAACCTTCCTTTTCCCATGCCTGCTCTTGTGATGTGTTTCCCTCTCAGACTAAGTTTGTGGCTTCCAAATGGCATCTAGATCATCAGAAGGGGGGCTTGGTGAAGAACTTGATGTACTAACCCTCCTTTTCCTTGCTGGGGATTTGTAAGCCAATGGAACATCTAAAGGAGTGGCTTCCTCTTCTTCCTCTGCATGAGGCTCAATTTCCTGAACTGCCCCTACTTCGGGAGGAACAACAGCTACTATTGCAGGCGGTGGCTGCGGCTGTTGACCACTTATCTGCTGTGTTGATGTTCCCTCCTGCGTTGATTGTGTACTACTTTGAGATAGCGATAAGTTTAGTTCAGGCTCAGCATCACTGCTTTCCACCATAAGGCTGGCTACCTCTTCCACACTCATCTGCTTGGGCCTGGGTTGGTGGGTTGGGCCCACTGATGTGGAGGTGCTGCCCCCAGTTGGCCCCCCGACACCGCTGCTGCAGGCGTCATTTTTAGTGTACCAAAAAAGGTTTTGGGAGGCACACCAGACTTAAGTAACACTTCCTTCTTCTTCTGTTCCTTCTTCTCCATGGCAACTTTCTTGGTACCGGAGGACCTGCTACCTGCTTTCTTTGGGGGCATCTTCTTCAGATGTCAAAACAGCACTCAGTTGCACAAGTTGCAGAGATGCCTGGTCAGGTCACTCACACATCACGTTGTGTACAGCAGCAGGACGTCGGTCTGGCACCACAACGGTAGATGATGAAGACACACCTCCTCTGTCTTTTGTGCACCTAAAAGCAAAAAGCCAGAAGAACATCAGTCAAAAGATCCATAATATAATATATAACTTATTAGTGTCTGGTGGGTGGGCATCACAATTATTAAATTGTATGAAGTCAGTGAACAACAACAGTATAGCCAGCCATTAAGAGACTGACAAGGCCAGGGATCCTGTTGTATTTGTACTGTGTACACTCAGGAAGAAGAATAGCAAGGAACAAAAACATAAATGTAGTCTAGCCTGTTTGCCCTAAATAAAAATGTGTGAATCTTATGGGATGGATGCAGCATCAGGGAGCAACAACACAACAAACATATACACATAAAAACTAAAGGCATATATTTACAACACCCAAAAAGTGAAATCTAACCCCGTAAAAAAGTAAAGGCCACATTTTACAATTCAATCCAATGCCATACATGATGTTGAAATTTAACGCCCAACACAAAAACAGTTGTTTAAATTCCATGCACCCGTGATGATTGATAAGTAGTACGACTGGGCCTACTGTACGACTAGGCCACAAGCTTGCAGGCCTATGCAAAAAGCACAATTCCTGCCTCCACAAAATGGCCGCCACACATGCTCAGGCCACCCAACAAAAATAACCAAAAAGTGATTACAAAGGACAGGAACAGAAAGTTGTAGTCTCTGTGGCACTTCCTCTCTCAAAAATATTTGTAAAAAAATAAAAGCTTCCCCGTGCTCCAAACCTACAGCTGAATGACAACCTGGGGAGTTTTTTTAGCAAAAATGCACAAAAAAGCGTTTTCGAGAAGGATTTATGTTGCTCGCGAGATATTGTTTGCCAGATTGCAAAAGCTGCGTGTTCAGGATCGCGAACTGTACAAAAAGGCTTTATCGCGTGCGCGAACACGCATATTGCGAGCGCGAAATGACGAAAACTGTAAGTCCGCGTTGTCGCTCTGTGCAGAGTTACCAAAAGTACGCGAGCTGAATCCCTAGGGTTACATACTGGCAAAAAAGCCCTATTTATTTAACACACACCCAAAAAATGCTATTCCACCCCAAAAAACACCTTTTGCAATAAAATCCAAAGCCATCCATGGTGTAAAAAAAAATCAACAGACAACACAAACTGTAAATTTAAATAACGCACCAAAGATTTGAGGCTGACTACCTCTGGGCCTACGGGCAGACTAGGCCACAAGCTTGGAACAGAATGGCAAAAGCAAGCACACTGCTTGGATGGCTCCACAAAATGGCCCCCACACACCCACAACCACAAGAAATGGAAGACAGTCAATGTACGCCTATGGCAAAAGCACAATGCCTGCCTTCCTAAAATGGCCGCCACACACATGCACAGGCCATCCACCACAAATAACCAAAAAGTGATTACAAAGGACAGGAACAGGAAGTTGTAGTGTCTGTGAAACTTACTTCCTCTCAGAAAAATATTTTCAAAAAAATAAAAGCTTCTCCGTGCTCCAAACCTACAGCTGAATGACAACCTGAGGAGTTTTTTTAGCAGATATGCACAAAAAAGCGTTTTCGAGAAGGATCTATGTTGCTCGCGAGATATTGTTTGCCAGATTGCAAAAGCTGCGTGTTCGGGATCGCAAACTGTACAAAAAGGCTTTATCGCATGCGCGAACACGCATATTGCGAGCGCGAAAATGGCGAAAACTGTAAGTCCGCATTGTCGCGCTGTGCAGAGTTACCAAAAGTACACGAGCTGAATCCCTAGGGTTACATACTGGCTAAAAAGCCCTATTTATTTAACACACACCCAAAAAATGCTATTCCACCCCAAAAAAACACCTTTTGCAATAAAATCCAAAGCCATCCATGGTGTAAAAGAAAATCAACAGACAACACAAACTGTAAATTTAAATAACGCACCAAAGATTTGATGCTGACTACCTCTGGGCCTACTGGCAGACTAAGCCACAAGCTTGGAACAGTCAATGTAAGCCTATGGCAAAAGCACAATGCTTGCCTTAACAAAATGGCCGCCACACACATGGCCAGGAGGACACAACAACAACAAGCATAATCCAAGGGGAACAAAGAAAAGAAATACAGGCCTTTATGGAAACAGAAGCACACACTACTAAACTACCACCACAAAATTGACACAAGCCACATGGGCATGCGAAGTCACAACAGGCCATGGAAAACAATGAACTGAAGCAGGCCTTAATATATGACCGGACAAAGGAGGCCTGCCAAAAAACACAGCTTTAATACACAAATGAAAATCAACAGGGCTATGAAAGGATTGGAAAGAAGTCATACATCAAGCACACACATCCCACAAAGGTATTTCACACACACACCAACAGAGAAATACACCACAGCCACATTTATCATTTCAAATAATCCTATGTCATCCATGCCCTACATGATGTTGCAAATTCTACAGACACCACGAAACATGAACCCATGGGTACCCTACTGGCTGAAATTGCAGAGAAAAACAACTAGGCCCCTATTGAAAGCACAGGCCACCCGCCACAAAAAGAATTTTAAAAAACAATGAAAAACCCAGAAAAATGTAGGTAATACAAGCCCCAATGAAACAAACACACCAATTCTCCAACTTACTTGTAGTAAATTAAATCTAAAATCAAAAAGTCCTCAAATAAATCCAATCCAATGGTATGAGCAGACAGACACAAAAAGTGATCCTTCCAGCTCCAAATCCAAATGAAAGTGAACTGCACATGCACAAAGCACTGGGAGGAGCCTGCTGGACAGGAACAGGAAGTTGTAGACTCAGGGGCACTTCCTTCCTCTTGAAAAAAAGAGTTAAAAAAATTAAAGGACTCCTCCTTACACAAAAGACTACAGCAAAATCACAATCTGAGGAGTTTTTCTGAGCTAAATGATCATTTTAGAGAAGGTTTTATGAAGATCGCGAGATATTCTTCGGCAGATTGTAGTTTTTGCATGTTCGGGATCGCGATGTTACCAAGACAGCCGCCGGAAGTCAGCTTGCGCTCCCGAATAACGTGTTCGCGTTCGCACACTCTCGCGGGCTTGGGCAGCCATAGTACAAATCTCGAACTTTCCATTTTGGGCAGATGGTGGGCACAAACTCAAGAAAACCCACCCCTTCAACAAAAGAAAAAGGGAGAAGGTCCAGTGCTAACATTTTTGCCAGCTTTGCATTGTACAAACGTGCAATTGGGTGGTTGCGTTTGTACTGCCCCTCCGGCCTACTAAACATGCTAAGAATGGTAGGCTGCATGGTATTCCTTCCTGTGGTCAACGTCGCACTTTTTGGGCCAGCAGTACTCCGTGGTGTCTCAGGCTGACTCTTACTCTTGCACCAATGAGATGTGGCTGAGGATGTGGGCGTTACCACTGCAGTGCTGGGGACAGGGCTACTTTGTGTACCACTACCACAGAGAATGTCTCCCTCTTCTTCCTGTTCCACCGGGAGCGGACTTTCTACTCGTTTATGCCCAACAGCAATGGTTCTAGATTTGATGCGACTAAGGTGCTCCTCCCACTGGATTGCGTGGTGTTTTTTCAGATGGGTCATTTGGCCTCCGGTACCATAGTTTGTACCAAGCTTACCACGACTAACAGAGGTATGACAAACGGAGCATCTAGCAATGTTCTCCTCCTTTCCGCTAACCGTAAAGAAGCCCCACACTGGGGAGCCTAACTTTTGTCTCCTGCTGGAGGTGCCACTCCCACATCCAATGCCGGATGAACTGGAGGGTGTGTGTTGAATTTGACTTTGTGCAGGACCACTACCTACTTCTGCTGAGGTGGTGCTTGTGCTGGATATAGGACGCTGCCGGCACTTTGCTAATGTAAATATGGAAGCTGGAGGTCGTATTGGTGTTACCTGTTTTGGAGGTATGCGTGCTATATCCCTCGCAGCCATTTTGGATAGTGTAAAAATGTTGGTGTCCATCTCCTCAGGCCCGGGAGTGATGTTTGTGATGACTGGCTCATCATCATCATCATCATCCTGCTCTTTTCTACATCAACATCCATAAGTGTAAGGCTTTCTGGAACCTTCCTTTTCCCATGCCTGCTCTTGTGATGTGTTTTCCTCTCAGACTAAGTTTGTGGCTTCCAAATGGCATCTAGATCATCAGAAGGGGGGCTTGGTGAAGAACTTGATGTACTAACCCTCCTTTTCCTTGCGGGGGATTTGTAAGCCAATGGAACATCTAAAGGAGTGGCTTCCTCTTCTTCCTCTGCATGAGGCTCAATTTCCTGAACTGCCCCTACTTCGGGAGGAACAACAGCTACTATTGCAGGCGGTGGCTGTGGCTGTTGACCACTTATCTGCTGTGTTGATGTTCCCTCCTGCGTTGATTGTGTACTACTTTGAGATAGCGATAAGTTTAGTTCAGGCTCAGCATCACTGCTTTCCACCATAAGGCTGGCTACCTCTTCCACACTCATCTGCTTGGGCCTGGGTTGGTGGGTTGGGCCCACTGATGTGGAGGTGCTGCCCCCAGTTGGCCCCCCGACACCGCTGCTGCAGGCGTCATTTTTAGTGTACCAAAAAAGGTTTTGGGAGGCACACCAGACTTAAGTAACACTTCCTTCTTCTTCTGTTCCTTCTTCTCCATGGCAACTTTCTTGGTACCGGAGGACCTGCTACCTGCTTTCTTTGGGGGCATCTTCTTCAGATGTCAAAACAGCACTCAGTTGCACAAGTTGCAGAGATGCCTGGTCAGGTCACTCACACATCACGTTGTGTACAGCAGCAGGACGTCGGTCTGGCACCACAACGGTAAATGATGAAGACACACCTCCTCTGTCTTTTGTGCACCTAAAAGCAAAAAGCCAGAAGAACATCAGTCAAAAGATCCATAATATAATATATAACTTATTAGTGTCTGGTGGGTGGGCATCACAATTATTAAATTGTATGAAGTCAGTGAACAACAACAGTATAGCCAGCCATTAAGAGACTGACAAGGCCAGGGATCCTGTTGTATTTGTACTGTGTACACTCAGGAAGAAGAATAGCAAGGAACAAAAACATAAATGTAGTCTAGCCTGTTTGCCCTAAATAAAAATGTGTGAATCTTATGGGATGGATGCAGCATCAGGGAGCAACAACACAACAAACATATACACATAAAAACTAAAGGCATATATTTACAACACCCAAAAAGTGAAATCTAACCCCGTAAAAAAGTAAAGGCCACATTTTACAATTCAATCCAATGCCATACATGATGTTGAAATTTAACGCCCAACACAAAAACAGTTGTTTAAATTCCATGCACCCGTGATGATTGATAAGTAGTACGACTGGGCCTACTGTACGACTAGGCCACAAGCTTGCAGGCCTATGCAAAAAGCACAATTCCTGCCTCCACAAAATGGCCGCCGCACATGCTCAGGCCACCCAACAAAAATAACCAAAAAGTGATTACAAAGGACAGGAACAGAAAGTTGTAGTCTCTGTGGCACTTCCTCTCTCAAAAATATTTGTAAAAAAATAAAAGCTTCCCCGTGCTACAAACCTACAGCTGAATGACAACCTGGGGAGTTTTTTTAGCAAAAATGCACAAAAAAGCGTTTTCGAGAAGGATTTATGTTGCTCGCGAGATATTGTTTGCCAGATTGCAAAAGCTGCGTGTTCAGGATCGCGAACTGTACAAAAAGGCTTTATCGCGTGCGCGAACACGCATATTGCGAGCGCGAAAATGACGAAAACTGTAAGTCCGCATTGTCGCTCTGTGCAGAGTTACCAAAAGTACGCGAGCTGAATCCCTAGGGTTACATATTGGCTAAAAAGCCCTATTTATTTACCACACACCCAAAAAATGCTATTCCACCCCAAAAAACACCTTTTGCAATAAAATCCAAAGCCATCCATGGTGTAAAAAAAAATCAACAGACAACACAAACTGTAAATTTAAATAACGCACCAAAGATTTGAGGCTGACTACCTCTGGGCCTACGGGCAGACTAGGCCACAAGCTTGGAACAGAATGGCAAAAGCAAGCACACTGCTTGGATGGCTCCACAAAATGGCCCCCACACACCCACAACCACAAGAAATGGAAGACAGTCAATGTACGCCTATGGCAAAAGCACAATGCCTGCCTTCCTAAAATGGCCGCCACACACATGCACAGGCCATCCACCACAAATAACCAAAAAGTGATTACAAAGGACAGGAACAGGAAGTTGTAGTGTCTGTGAAACTTACTTCCTCTCAGAAAAATATTTTCAAAAAAATAAAAGCTTCTCCGTGCTCCAAACCTACAGCTGAATGACAACCTGAGGAGTTTTTTTAGCAGATATGCACAAAAAAGCGTTTTCGAGAAGGATCTATGTTGCTCGCGAGATATTGTTTGCCAGATTGCAAAAGCTGCGTGTTCGGGATCGCAAACTGTACAAAAAGGCTTTATCGCATGCGCGAACACGCATATTGCGAGCGCGAAAATGGCGAAAACTGTAAGTCCGCATTGTCGCGCTGTGCAGAGTTACCAAAAGTACACGAGCTGAATCCCTAGGGTTACATACTGGCTAAAAAGCCCTATTTATTTAACACACACCCAAAAAATGCTATTCCACCCCAAAAAAACACCTTTTGCAATAAAATCCAAAGCCATCCATGGTGTAAAAGAAAATCAACAGACAACACAAACTGTAAATTTAAATAACGCACCAAAGATTTGATGCTGACTACCTCTGGGCCTACTGGCAGACTAAGCCACAAGCTTGGAACAGTCAATGTAAGCCTATGGCAAAAGCACAATGCTTGCCTTAACAAAATGGCCACCACACACATGGCCAGGAGGACACAACAACAACAAGCATAATCCAAGGGGAACAAAGAAAAGAAATACAGGCCTTTATGGAAACAGAAGCACACACTACTAAACTACCACCACAAAATTGACACAAGCCACATGGGCATGCGCAGTCACAACAGGCCATGGAAAACAATGAACTGAAGCAGGCCTTAATATATGACCGGACAAAGGAGGCCTGCCAAAAAACACAGCTTTAATACACAAATGAAAATCAACAGGGCTATGAAAGGATTGGAAAGAAGTCATACATCAAGCACACACATCCCACAAAGGTATTTCACACACACACCAACAGAGAAATACACCACAGCCACATTTATCATTTCAAATAATCCTATGTCATCCATGCCCTACATGATGTTGCAAATTCTACAGACACCACGAAACATGAACCCATGGGTACCCTACTGGCTGAAATTGCAGAGAAAAACAACTAGGCCCCTATTGAAAGCACAGGCCACCCGCCACAAAAAGAATTTTAAAAAACAATGAAAAACCCAGAAAAATGTAGGTAATACAAGCCCCAATGAAACAAACACACCAATTCTCCAACTTACTTGTAGTAAATTAAATCTAAAATCAAAAAGTCCTCAAATAAATCCAATCCAATGGTATGAGCAGACAGACACAAAAAGTGATCCTTCCAGCTCCAAATCCAAATGAAAGTGAACAGCACATGCACAAAGCACTGGGAGGAGCCTGCTGGACAGGAACAGGAAGTTGTAGACTCAGGGGCACTTCCTTCCTCTTGAAAAAAAGAGTTAAAAAAATTAAAGGACTCCTCCTTACACAAAAGACTACAGCAAAATCACAATCTGAGGAGTTTTTCTGAGCTAAATGATCATTTTAGAGAAGGTTTTATGAATATCGCGAGATATTCTTCGGCAGATTGTAGTTTTTGCATGTTCGGGATCGCGATGTTACCAAGACAGCCGCCGGAAGTCAGCTTGCGCTCCCGAATAACGTGTTCGCGTTCGCACACTCTCGCGGGCTTGGGCAGCCATAGTACAAATCTCGAACTTTCCATTTTGGGCAGATGGTGGGCACAAACTCAAGAAAACCCACCCCTTCAACAAAAGAAAAAGGGAGAAGGTCCAGTGCTAACATTTTTGCCAGCTTTGCATTGTACAAACGTGCAATTGGGTGGTTGCGTTTGTACTGCCCCTCCGGCCTACTAAACATGCTAAGAATCGTAGGCTGCATGGTATTCCTTCCTGTGGTCAACGTCGCACTTTTTGGGCCAGCAGTACTCCGTGGTGTCTCAGGCTGACTCTTACTCTTGCACCAATGAGATGTGGCTGAGGATGTGGGCGTTACCACTGCAGTGCTGGGGACAGGGCTACTTTGTGTACCACTACCACAGAGAATGTCTCCCTCTTCTTCCTGTTCCACCGGGAGCGGACTTTCTACTCGTTTATGCCCAACAGCAATGGTTCTAGTTTTGATGCGACTAAGGTGCTCCTCCCACTGGATTGCGTGGTGTTTTTTCAGATGGGTCATTTGGCCTCCGGTACCATAGTTTCTACCAAGCTTACCACGACTAACAGAGGTATGACAAACAGAGCATCTAGCAATGTTCTCCTCCTTTCCGCTAACCGTAAAGAAGTCCCACACTGGGGAGCCTAACTTTTGTCTCCTGCTGGAGGTGCCACTCCCACATCCAATGCCGGATGAACTGGAGGGTGTGTGTTGAATTTGACTTTGTGCAGGCCACTACCTACTTCTGCTGAGGTGGTGCTTGTGCTGGATATAGGACGCTGCCGGCACTTTGCTAATGTAAATATGGAAGCTGGAGGTCGTATTGGTGTTACATGTGTTGGAGGTATGCATGCTATATCCCTCGCAGCCATTTTGGATAGTGTAAAAATGTTGGTGTCCATCTCCTCGGGCCCGGGAGTGATGTTTGTGATGACTGGCTCATCATCATCATCATCATCCTGCTCTTCTACATCAACATCCATAAGTGTAAGGCTTTCTGGAACCTTCCTTTTCCCATGCCTGCTCTTGTGATGTGTTTTCCTCTCAGACTAAGTTTGTGGCTTCCAAATGGCATCTAGATCATCAGAAGGGGGGCTTGGTGAAGAACTTGATGTACTAACCCTCCTTTTCCTTGCTGGGGATTTGTAAGCCAATGGAACATCTAAAGGAGTGGCTTCCTCTTCTTCCTCTGCATGAGGCTCAATTTCCTGAACTGCCCCTACTTCGGGAGGAACAACAGCTACTATTGCAGGCGGTGGCTGCGGCTGTTGACCACTTATCTGCTGTGTTGATGTTCCCTCCTGCGTTGATTGTGTACTACTTTGAGATAGCGATAAGTTTAGTTCAGGCTCAGCATCACTGCTTTCCACCATAAGGCTGGCTAACTCTTCCACACTCATCTGCTTGGGCCTGGGTTGGTGGGTTGGGCCCACTAATGTGGAGGTGCTGCCCCCAGTTGGCCCCCCGACACCGCTGCTGCAGGCGTCATTTTTAGTGTACCAAAAAAGGTTTTGGGAGGCACACCAGACTTAAGTAACACTTCCTTCTTCTTCTGTTCCTTCTTCTCCATGGCAACTTTCTTGGTACCGGAGGACCTGCTACCTGCTTTCTTTGGGGGCATCTTCTTCAGATGTCAAAACAGCACTCAGTTGCACAAGTTGCAGAGATGCCTGGTCAGGTCACTCACACATCACGTTGTGTACAGCAGCAGGACGTCGGTGTGGCACCACAACGGTAGATGATGAAGACACACCTCCTCTGTCTTTTTTGCACCTAAAAGCAAAAAGCCAGAAGAACATCAGTCAAAAGATCCATAATATAATATATAACTTATTAGTGTCTGGTGGGTGGGCATCACAATTATTAAATTGTATGAAGTCAGTGAACAACAACAGTATAGCCAGCCATTAAGAGACTGACAAGGCCAGGGATCCTGTTGTATTTGTACTGTGTACACTCAGGAAGAAGAATAGCAAGGAACAAAAACATAAATGTAGTCTAGCCTGTTTGCCCTAAATAAAAATGTGTGAATCTTATGGGATGGATGCAGCATCAGGGAGCAACAACACAACAAACATATACACATAAAAACTAAAGGCATATATTTACAACACCCAAAAAGTGAAATCTAACCCCGTAAAAAAGTAAAGGCCACATTTTACAATTCAATCCAATGCCATACATGATGTTGAAATTTAACGCCCAACACAAAAACAGTTGTTTAAATTCCATGCACCCGTGATGATTGATAAGTAGTACGACTGGGCCTACTGTACGACTAGGCCACAAGCTTGCAGGCCTATGCAAAAAGCACAATTCCTGCCTCCACAAAATGGCCGCCGCACATGCTCAGGCCACCCAACAAAAATAACCAAAAAGTGATTACAAAGGACAGGAACAGAAAGTTGTAGTCTCTGTGGCACTTCCTCTCTCAAAAATATTTGTAAAAAAATAAAAGCTTCCCCGTGCTACAAACCTACAGCTGAATGACAACCTGGGGAGTTTTTTTAGCAAAAATGCACAAAAAAGCGTTTTCGAGAAGGATTTATGTTGCTCGCGAGATATTGTTTGCCAGATTGCAAAAGCTGCGTGTTCAGGATCGCGAACTGTACAAAAAGGCTTTATCGCGTGCGCGAACACGCATATTGCGAGCGCGAAAATGACGAAAACTGTAAGTCCGCATTGTCGCTCTGTGCAGAGTTACCAAAAGTACGCGAGCTGAATCCCTAGGGTTACATATTGGCTAAAAAGCCCTATTTATTTACCACACACCCAAAAAATGCTATTCCACCCCAAAAAACACCTTTTGCAATAAAATCCAAAGCCATCCATGGTGTAAAAAAAAATCAACAGACAACACAAACTGTAAATTTAAATAACGCACCAAAGATTTGAGGCTGACTACCTCTGGGCCTACGGGCAGACTAGGCCACAAGCTTGGAACAGAATGGCAAAAGCAAGCACACTGCTTGGATGGCTCCACAAAATGGCCCCCACACACCCACAACCACAAGAAATGGAAGACAGTCAATGTACGCCTATGGCAAAAGCACAATGCCTGCCTTCCTAAAATGGCCGCCACACACATGCACAGGCCATCCACCACAAATAACCAAAAAGTGATTACAAAGGACAGGAACAGGAAGTTGTAGTGTCTGTGAAACTTACTTCCTCTCAGAAAAATATTTTCAAAAAAATAAAAGCTTCTCCGTGCTCCAAACCTACAGCTGAATGACAACCTGAGGAGTTTTTTTAGCAGATATGCACAAAAAAGCGTTTTCGAGAAGGATCTATGTTGCTCGCGAGATATTGTTTGCCAGATTGCAAAAGCTGCGTGTTCGGGATCGCAAACTGTACAAAAAGGCTTTATCGCATGCGCGAACACGCATATTGCGAGCGCGAAAATGGCGAAAACTGTAAGTCCGCATTGTCGCGCTGTGCAGAGTTACCAAAAGTACACGAGCTGAATCCCTAGGGTTACATACTGGCTAAAAAGCCCTATTTATTTAACACACACCCAAAAAATGCTATTCCACCCCAAAAAAACACCTTTTGCAATAAAATCCAAAGCCATCCATGGTGTAAAAGAAAATCAACAGACAACACAAACTGTAAATTTAAATAACGCACCAAAGATTTGATGCTGACTACCTCTGGGCCTACTGGCAGACTAAGCCACAAGCTTGGAACAGTCAATGTAAGCCTATGGCAAAAGCACAATGCTTGCCTTAACAAAATGGCCACCACACACATGGCCAGGAGGACACAACAACAACAAGCATAATCCAAGGGGAACAAAGAAAAGAAATACAGGCCTTTATGGAAACAGAAGCACACACTACTAAACTACCACCACAAAATTGACACAAGCCACATGGGCATGCGCAGTCACAACAGGCCATGGAAAACAATGAACTGAAGCAGGCCTTAATATATGACCGGACAAAGGAGGCCTGCCAAAAAACACAGCTTTAATACACAAATGAAAATCAACAGGGCTATGAAAGGATTGGAAAGAAGTCATACATCAAGCACACACATCCCACAAAGGTATTTCACACACACACCAACAGAGAAATACACCACAGCCACATTTATCATTTCAAATAATCCTATGTCATCCATGCCCTACATGATGTTGCAAATTCTACAGACACCACGAAACATGAACCCATGGGTACCCTACTGGCTGAAATTGCAGAGAAAAACAACTAGGCCCCTATTGAAAGCACAGGCCACCCGCCACAAAAAGAATTTTAAAAAACAATGAAAAACCCAGAAAAATGTAGGTAATACAAGCCCCAATGAAACAAACACACCAATTCTCCAACTTACTTGTAGTAAATTAAATCTAAAATCAAAAAGTCCTCAAATAAATCCAATCCAATGGTATGAGCAGACAGACACAAAAAGTGATCCTTCCAGCTCCAAATCCAAATGAAAGTGAACAGCACATGCACAAAGCACTGGGAGGAGCCTGCTGGACAGGAACAGGAAGTTGTAGACTCAGGGGCACTTCCTTCCTCTTGAAAAAAAGAGTTAAAAAAATTAAAGGACTCCTCCTTACACAAAAGACTACAGCAAAATCACAATCTGAGGAGTTTTTCTGAGCTAAATGATCATTTTAGAGAAGGTTTTATGAAGATCGCGAGATATTCTTCGGCAGATTGTAGTTTTTGCATGTTCGGGATCGCGATGTTACCAAGACAGCCGCCGGAAGTCAGCTTGCGCTCCCGAATAACGTGTTCGCGTTCGCACACTCTCGCGGGCTTGGGCAGCCATAGTACAAATCTCGAACTTTCCATTTTGGGCAGATGGTGGGCACAAACTCAAGAAAACCCACCCCTTCAACAAAAGAAAAAGGGAGAAGGTCCAGTGCTAACATTTTTGCCAGCTTTGCATTGTACAAACGTGCAATTGGGTGGTTGCGTTTGTACTGCCCCTCCGGCCTACTAAACATGCTAAGAATCGTAGGCTGCATGGTATTCCTTCCTGTGGTCAACGTCGCACTTTTTGGGCCAGCAGTACTCCGTGGTGTCTCAGGCTGACTCTTACTCTTGCACCAATGAGATGTGGCTGAGGATGTGGGCGTTACCACTGCAGTGCTGGGGACAGGGCTACTTTGTGTACCACTACCACAGAGAATGTCTCCCTCTTCTTCCTGTTCCACCGGGAGCGGACTTTCTACTCGTTTATGCCCAACAGCAATGGTTCTAGTTTTGATGCGACTAAGGTGCTCCTCCCACTGGATTGCGTGGTGTTTTTTCAGATGGGTCATTTGGCCTCCGGTACCATAGTTTCTACCAAGCTTACCACGACTAACAGAGGTATGACAAACAGAGCATCTAGCAATGTTCTCCTCCTTTCCGCTAACCGTAAAGAAGTCCCACACTGGGGAGCCTAACTTTTGTCTCCTGCTGGAGGTGCCACTCCCACATCCAATGCCGGATGAACTGGAGGGTGTGTGTTGAATTTGACTTTGTGCAGGCCACTACCTACTTCTGCTGAGGTGGTGCTTGTGCTGGATATAGGACGCTGCCGGCACTTTGCTAATGTAAATATGGAAGCTGGAGGTCGTATTGGTGTTACATGTGTTGGAGGTATGCATGCTATATCCCTCGCAGCCATTTTGGATAGTGTAAAAATGTTGGTGTCCATCTCCTCAGGCCCGGGAGTGATGTTTGTGATGACTGGCTCATCATCATCATCATCATCCTGCTCTTCTACATCAACATCCATAAGTGTAAGGCTTTCTGGAACCTTCCTTTTCCCATGCCTGCTCTTGTGATGTGTTTTCCTCTCAGACTAAGTTTGTGGCTTCCAAATGGCATCTAGATCATCAGAAGGGGGGCTTGGTGAAGAACTTGATGTACTAACCCTCCTTTTCCTTGCTGGGGATTTGTAAGCCAATGGAACATCTAAAGGAGTGGCTTCCTCTTCTTCCTCTGCATGAGGCTCAATTTCCTGAACTGCCCCTACTTCGGGAGGAACAACAGCTACTATTGCAGGCGGTGGCTGCGGCTGTTGACCACTTATCTGCTGTGTTGATGTTCCCTCCTGCGTTGATTGTGTACTACTTTGAGATAGCGATAAGTTTAGTTCAGGCTCAGCATCACTGCTTTCCACCATAAGGCTGGCTAACTCTTCCACACTCATCTGCTTGGGCCTGGGTTGGTGGGTTGGGCCCACTAATGTGGAGGTGCTGCCCCCAGTTGGCCCCCCGACACCGCTGCTGCAGGCGTCATTTTTAGTGTACCAAAAAAGGTTTTGGGAGGCACACCAGACTTAAGTAACACTTCCTTCTTCTTCTGTTCCTTCTTCTCCATGGCAACTTTCTTGGTACCGGAGGACCTGCTACCTGCTTTCTTTGGGGGCATCTTCTTCAGATGTCAAAACAGCACTCAGTTGCACAAGTTGCAGAGATGCCTGGTCAGGTCACTCACACATCACGTTGTGTACAGCAGCAGGACGTCGGTGTGGCACCACAACGGTAGATGATGAAGACACACCTCCTCTGTCTTTTTTGCACCTAAAAGCAAAAAGCCAGAAGAACATCAGTCAAAAGATCCATAATATAATATATAACTTATTAGTGTCTGGTGGGTGGGCATCACAATTATTAAATTGTATGAAGTCAGTGAACAACAACAGTATAGCCAGCCATTAAGAGACTGACAAGGCCAGGGATCCTGTTGTATTTGTACTGTGTACACTCAGGAAGAAGAATAGCAAGGAACAAAAACATAAATGTAGCCTAGCCTGTTTGCCCTAAATAAAAATGTGTGAATCTTATGGGATGGATGCAGCATCAGGGAGCAACAACACAACAAACATATACACATAAAAACTAAAGGCATATATTTACAACACCCAAAAAGTGAAATCTAACCCCGTAAAATTAAAGGCCACATTTTACAATTCAATCCAATGCCATACATGATGTTGAAATTTAACGCCCAACACAAAAACAGTTGTTTAAATTCCATGCACCCGTGATGATTGATAAGTAGTACGACTGGGCCTTCTGTACGACTAGGCCACAAGCTTGCAGGCCTATGCAAAAAGCACAATTCCTGCCTCCACAAAATGGCCGCCGCACATGCTCAGGCCACCCAACAAAAATAACCAAAAAGTGATTACAAAGGACAGGAACAGAAAGTTGTAGTCTCTGTGGCACTTCCTCTCTCAAAAATATTTGTAAAAAAATAAAAGCTTCCACGTGCTCCAAACCTACAGCTGAATGACAACCTGGGGAGTTTTTTTAGCAAAAATGCACAAAAAAGCGTTTTCGAGAAGGATTTATGTTGCTCGCGAGATATTGTTTGCCAGATTGCAAAAGCTGCGTGTTCAGGACCGCGAACTGTACAAAAAGGCTTTATCGCGTGCGCGAACACGCATATTGCGAGCGCGAAAATGACGAAAACTGTAAGTCCGCATTGTCGCTCTGTGCAGAGTTACCAAAAGTACGCGAGCTGAATCCCTAGGGTTACATACTGGCTAAAAAGCCCTATTTATTTACCACACACCCAAAAAATGCTATTCCACCCCAAAAAACACCTTTTGCAATAAAATCCAAAGCCATCCATGGTGTGAAAAAAAATCAACAGACAACACAAACTGTAAATTTAAATAACGCACCAAAGATTTGAGGCTGACTACCTCTGGGCCTACGGGCAGACTAGGCCACAAGCTTGGAACAGAATGGCAAAAGCAAGCACACTGCTTGGATGGCTCCACAAAATGGCCCCCACACACCCACAACCACAAGAAATGGAAGACAGTCAATGTACGCCTATGGCAAAAGCACAATGCCTGCCTTCCTAAAATGGCCGCCACACACATGCACAGGCCATCCACTACAAATAACCAAAAAGTGATTACAAAGGACAGGAACAGGAAGTTGTAGTGTCTGTGAAACTTACTTCCTCTCAGAAAAATATTTTCAAAAAAATAAAAGCTTCTCCGTGCTCCAAACCTACAGCTGAATGACAACCTGAGGAGTTTTTTTAGCAGATATGCACAAAAAAGCGTTTTCGAGAAGGATCTATGTTGCTCGCGAGATATTGTTTGCCAGATTGCAAAAGCTGCGTGTTCGGGATCGCAAACTGTACAAAAAGGCTTTATCGCATGCGCGAACACGCATATTGCGAGCGCGAAAATGGCGAAAACTGTAAGTCTGCATTGTCGCGCTGTGCAGAGTTACCAAAAGTACACGAGCTGAATCCCTAGGGTTACATACTGGCTAAAAAGCCCTATTTATTTAACACACACCCAAAAAATGCTATTCCACCCCAAAAAAACACCTTTTGCAATAAAATCCAAAGCCATCCATGGTGTAAAAGAAAATCAACAGACAACACAAACTGTAAATTTAAATAACGCACCAAAGATTTGATGCTGACTACCTCTGGGCCTACTGGCAGACTAAGCCACAAGCTTGGAACAGTCAATGTAAGCCTATGGCAAAAGCACAATGCTTGCCTTAACAAAATGGCCGCCACACACATGGCCAGGAGGACACAACAACAACAAGCATAATCCAAGGGGAACAAAGAAAAGAAATACAGGCCTTTATGGAAACAGAAGCACACACTACTAAACTACCACCACAAAATTGACACAAGCCACATGGGCATGCGCAGTCACAACAGGCCATGGAAAACAATGAACTGAAGCAGGCCTTAATATATGACCGGACAAAGGAGGCCTGCCAAAAAACACAGCTTTAATACACAAATGAAAATCAACAGGGCTATGAAAGGATTGGAAAGAAGTCATACATCAAGCACACACATCCCACAAAGGTATTTCACACACACACCAACAGAGAAATACACCACAGCCACATTTATCATTTCAAATAATCCTATGTCATCCATGCCCTACATGATGTTGCAAATTCTACAGACACCACGAAACATGAACCCATGGGTACCCTACTGGCTGAAATTGCAGAGAAAAACAACTAGGCCCCTATTGAAAGCACAGGCCACCCGCCACAAAAAGAATTTTAAAAAACAATGAAAAACCCAGAAAAATGTAGGTAATACAAGCCCCAATGAAACAAACACACCAATTCTCCAACTTACTTGTAGTAAATTAAATCTAAAATCAAAAAGTCCTCAAATAAATCCAATCCAATGGTATGAGCAGACAGACACAAAAAGTGATCCTTCCAGCTCCAAATCCAAATGAAAGTGAACTGCACATGCACAAAGCACTGGGAGGAGCCTGCTGGACAGGAACAGGAAGTTGTAGACTCAGGGGCACTTCCTTCCTCTTGAAAAAAAGAGTTAAAAAAATGAAAGGACTCCTCCTTACACAAAAGACTACAGCAAAATCACAATCTGAGGAGTTTTTCTGAGCTAAATGATCATTTTAGAGAAGGTTTTATGAAGATCGCGAGATATTCTTCGGCAGATTGTAGTTTTTGCATGTTCGGGATCGCGATGTTACCAAGACAGCCGCCGGAAGTCAGCTTGCGCTCCCGAATAACGTGTTCGCGTTCGCACACTCTCGCGGGCTTGGGCAGCCATAGTACAAATCTCGAACTTTCCATTTTGGGCAGATGGTGGGCACAAACTCAAGAAAACCCACCCCTTCAACAAAAGAAAAAGGGAGAAGGTCCAGTGCTAACATTTTTGCCAGCTTTGCATTGTACAAACGTGCAATTGGGTGGTTGCGTTTGTACTGCCCCTCCGGCCTACTAAACATGCTAAGAATGGTAGGCTGCATGGTATTCCTTCCTGTGGTCAACGTCGCACTTTTTGGGCCAGCAGTACTCCGTGGTGTCTCAGGCTGACTCTTACTCTTGCACCAATGAGATGTGGCTGAGGATGTGGGCGTTACCACTGCAGTGCTGGGGACAGGGCTACTTTGTGTACCACTACCACAGAGAATGTCTCCCTCTTCTTCCTGTTCCACCGGGAGCGGACTTTCTACTCGTTTATGCCCAACAGCAATGGTTCTAGTTTTGATGCGACTAAGGTGCTCCTCCCACTGGATTGCGTGGTGTTTTTTCAGATGGGTCATTTGGCCTCCGGTACCATAGTTTGTACCAAGCTTACCACGACTAACAGAGGTATGACAAACGGAGCATCTAGCAATGTTCTCCTCCTTTCCGCTAACCGTAAAGAAGCCCCACACTGGGGAGCCTAACTTTTGTCTCCTGCTGGAGGTGCCACTCCCACATCCAATGCCGGATGAACTGGAGGGTGTGTGTTGAATTTGACTTTGTGCAGGACCACTACCTACTTCTGCTGAGGTGGTGCTTGTGCTGGATATAGGACGCTGCCGGCACTTTGCTAATGTAAATATGGAAGCTGGAGGTCGTATTGGTGTTACCTGTTTTGGAGGTATGCGTGCTATATCCCTCGCAGCCATTTTGGATAGTGTAAAAATGTTGGTGTCCATCTCCTCAGGCCCGGGAGTGATGTTTGTGATGACTGGCTCATCATCATCATCATCATCATCCTGCTCTTTTCTACATCAACATCCATAAGTGTAAGGCTTTCTGGAACCTTCCTTTTCCCATGCCTGCTCTTGTGATGTGTTTTCCTCTCAGACTAAGTTTGTGGCTTCCAAATGGCATCTAGATCATCAGAAGGGGGGCTTGGTGAAGAACTTGATGTACTAACCCTCCTTTTCCTTGCGGGGGATTTGTAAGCCAATGGAACATCTAAAGGAGTGGCTTCCTCTTCTTCCTCTGCATGAGGCTCAATTTCCTGAACTGCCCCTACTTCGGGAGGAACAACAGCTACTATTGCAGGCGGTGGCTGTGGCTGTTGACCACTTATCTGCTGTGTTGATGTTCCCTCCTGCGTTGATTGTGTACTACTTTGAGATAGCGATAAGTTTAGTTCAGGCTCAGCATCACTGCTTTCCACCATAAGGCTGGCTACCTCTTCCACACTCATCTGCTTGGGCCTGGGTTGGTGGGTTGGGCCCACTGATGTGGAGGTGCTGCCCCCAGTTGGCCCCCCGACACCGCTGCTGCAGGCGTCATTTTTAGTGTACCAAAAAAGGTTTTGGGAGGCACACCAGACTTAAGTAACACTTCCTTCTTCTTCTGTTCCTTCTTCTCCATGGCAACTTTCTTGGTACCGGAGGACCTGCTACCTGCTTTCTTTGGGGGCATCTTCTTCAGATGTCAAAACAGCACTCAGTTGCACAAGTTGCAGAGATGCCTGGTCAGGTCACTCACACATCACGTTGTGTACAGCAGCAGGACGTCGGTCTGGCACCACAACGGTAAATGATGAAGACACACCTCCTCTGTCTTTTGTGCACCTAAAAGCAAAAAGCCAGAAGAACATCAGTCAAAAGATCCATAATATAATATATAACTTATTAGTGTCTGGTGGGTGGGCATCACAATTATTAAATTGTATGAAGTCAGTGAACAACAACAGTATAGCCAGCCATTAAGAGACTGACAAGGCCAGGGATCCTGTTGTATTTGTACTGTGTACACTCAGGAAGAAGAATAGCAAGGAACAAAAACATAAATGTAGTCTAGCCTGTTTGCCCTAAATAAAAATGTGTGAATCTTATGGGATGGATGCAGCATCAGGGAGCAACAACACAACAAACATATACACATAAAAACTAAAGGCATATATTTACAACACCCAAAAAGTGAAATCTAACCCCGTAAAAAAGTAAAGGCCACATTTTACAATTCAATCCAATGCCATACATGATGTTGAAATTTAACGCCCAACACAAAAACAGTTGTTTAAATTCCATGCACCCGTGATGATTGATAAGTAGTACGACTGGGCCTACTGTACTACTAGGCCACAAGCTTGCAGGCCTATGCAAAAAGCACAATTCCTGCCTCCACAAAATGGCCGCCGCACATGCTCAGGCCACCCAACAAAAATAACCAAAAAGTGATTACAAAGGACAGGAACAGAAAGTTGTAGTCTCTGTGGCACTTCCTCTCTCAAAAATATTTGTAAAAAAATAAAAGCTTCCCCGTGCTACAAACCTACAGCTGAATGACAACCTGGGGAGTTTTTTTAGCAAAAATGCACAAAAAAGCGTTTTCGAGAAGGATTTATGTTGCTCGCGAGATATTGTTTGCCAGATTGCAAAAGCTGCGTGTTCAGGATCGCGAACTGTACAAAAAGGCTTTATCGCGTGCGCGAACACGCATATTGCGAGCGCGAAAATGACGAAAACTGTAAGTCCGCATTGTCGCTCTGTGCAGAGTTACCAAAAGTACGCGAGCTGAATCCCTAGGGTTACATACTGGCTAAAAAGCCCTATTTATTTACCACACACCCAAAAAATGCTATTCCACCCCAAAAAACACCTTTTGCAATAAAATCCAAAGCCATCCATGGTGTAAAAAAAAATCAACAGACAACACAAACTGTAAATTTAAATAACGCA
This sequence comes from Triturus cristatus, assembly GCF_964204655.1. NCBI lineage: Eukaryota > Metazoa > Chordata > Amphibia > Caudata > Salamandridae > Triturus > Triturus cristatus. Next base: position 69,501,015 of record NC_140581.1, on the reverse strand, counting down.
CCAAAGATTTGAGGCTGACTACCTCTGGGCCTACGGGCAGACTAGGCCACAAGCTTGGAACAGAATGGCAAAAGCAAGCACACTGCTTGGATGGCTCCACAAAATGGCCCCCACACACCCACAACCACAAGAAATTGAAGACAGTCAATGTACGCCTATGGCAAAAGCACAATGCCTGCCTTCCTAAAATGGCCGCCACACACATGCACAGGCCATCCACCACAAATAACCAAAAAGTGATTACAAAGGACAGGAACAGGAAGTTGTAGTGTCTGTGAAACTTACTTCCTCTCAGAAAAATATTTTCAAAAAAATAAAAGCTTCTCCGTGCTCCAAACCTACAGCTGAATGACAACCTGAGGAGTTTTTTTAGCAGATATGCACAAAAAAGCGTTTTCGAGAAGGATCTATGTTGCTCGCGAGATATTGTTTGCCAGATTGCAAAAGCTGCGTGTTCGGGATCGCAAACTGTACAAAAAGGCTTTATCGCATGCGCGAACACGCATATTGCGAGCGCGAAAATGGCGAAAACTGTAAGTCCGCATTGTCGCGCTGTGCAGAGTTACCAAAAGTACACGAGCTGAATCCCTAGGGTTACATACTGGCTAAAAAGCCCTATTTATTTAACACACACCCAAAAAATGCTATTCCACCCCAAAAAAACACCTTTTGCAATAAAATCCAAAGCCATCCATGGTGTAAAAGAAAATCAACAGACAACACAAACTGTAAATTTAAATAACGCACCAAAGATTTGATGCTGACTACCTCTGGGCCTACTGGCAGACTAAGCCACAAGCTTGGAACAGTCAATGTAAGCCTATGGCAAAAGCACAATGCTTGCCTTAACAAAATGGCCACCACACACATGGCCAGGAGGACACAACAACAACAAGCATAATCCAAGGGGAACAAAGAAAAGAAATACAGGCCTTTATGGAAACAGAAGCACACACTACTAAACTACCACCACAAAATTGACACAAGCCACATGGGCATGCGCAGTCACAACAGGCCATGGAAAACAATGAACTGAAGCAGGCCTTAATATATGACCGGACAAAGGAGGCCTGCCAAAAAACACAGCTTTAATACACAAATGAAAATCAACAGGGCTATGAAAGGATTGGAAAGAAGTCATACATCAAGCACACACATCCCACAAAGGTATTTCACACACACACCAACAGAGAAATACACCACAGCCACATTTATCATTTCAAATAATCCTATGTCATCCATGCCCTACATGATGTTGCAAATTCTACAGACACCACGAAACATGAACCCATGGGTACCCTACTGGCTGAAATTGCAGAGAAAAACAACTAGGCCCCTATTGAAAGCACAGGCCACCCGCCACAAAAAGAATTTTAAAAAACAATGAAAAACCCAGAAAAATGTAGGTAATACAAGCCCCAATGAAACAAACACACCAATTCTCCAACTTACTTGTAGTAAATTAAATCTAAAATCAAAAAGTCCTCAAATAAATCCAATCCAATGGTATGAGCAGACAGACACAAAAAGTGATCCTTCCAGCTCCAAATCCAAATGAAAGTGAACAGCACATGCACAAAGCACTGGGAGGAGCCTGCTGGACAGGAACAGGAAGTTGTAGACTCAGGGGCACTTCCTTCCTCTTGAAAAAAAGAGTTAAAAAAATTAAAGGACTCCTCCTTACACAAAAGACTACAGCAAAATCACAATCTGAGGAGTTTTTCTGAGCTAAATGATCATTTTAGAGAAGGTTTTATGAAGATCGCGAGATATTCTTCGGCAGATTGTAGTTTTTGCATGTTCGGGATCGCGATGTTACCAAGACAGCCGCCGGAAGTCAGCTTGCGCTCCCGAATAACGTGTTCGCGTTCGCACACTCTCGCGGGCTTGGGCAGCCATAGTACAAATCTCGAACTTTCCATTTTGGGCAGATGGTGGGCACAAACTCAAGAAAACCCACCCCTTCAACAAAAGAAAAAGGGAGAAGGTCCAGTGCTAACATTTTTGCCAGCTTTGCATTGTACAAACGTGCAATTGGGTGGTTGCGTTTGTACTGCCCCTCCGGCCTACTAAACATGCTAAGAATCGTAGGCTGCATGGTATTCCTTCCTGTGGTCAACGTCGCACTTTTTGGGCCAGCAGTACTCCGTGGTGTCTCAGGCTGACTCTTACTCTTGCACCAATGAGATGTGGCTGAGGATGTGGGCGTTACCACTGCAGTGCTGGGGACAGGGCTACTTTGTGTACCACTACCACAGAGAATGTCTCCCTCTTCTTCCTGTTCCACCGGGAGCGGACTTTCTACTCGTTTATGCCCAACAGCAATGGTTCTAGTTTTGATGCGACTAAGGTGCTCCTCCCACTGGATTGCGTGGTGTTTTTTCAGATGGGTCATTTGGCCTCCGGTACCATAGTTTCTACCAAGCTTACCACGACTAACAGAGGTATGACAAACAGAGCATCTAGCAATGTTCTCCTCCTTTCCGCTAACCGTAAAGAAGTCCCACACTGGGGAGCCTAACTTTTGTCTCCTGCTGGAGGTGCCACTCCCACATCCAATGCCGGATGAACTGGAGGGTGTGTGTTGAATTTGACTTTGTGCAGGCCACTACCTACTTCTGCTGAGGTGGTGCTTGTGCTGGATATAGGACGCTGCCGGCACTTTGCTAATGTAAATATGGAAGCTGGAGGTCGTATTGGTGTTACATGTGTTGGAGGTATGCATGCTATATCCCTCGCAGCCATTTTGGATAGTGTAAAAATGTTGGTGTCCATCTCCTCAGGCCCGGGAGTGATGTTTGTGATGACTGGCTCATCATCATCATCATCATCCTGCTCTTCTACATCAACATCCATAAGTGTAAGGCTTTCTGGAACCTTCCTTTTCCCATGCCTGCTCTTGTGATGTGTTTTCCTCTCAGACTAAGTTTGTGGCTTCCAAATGGCATCTAGATCATCAGAAGGGGGGCTTGGTGAAGAACTTGATGTACTAACCCTCCTTTTCCTTGCTGGGGATTTGTAAGCCAATGGAACATCTAAAGGAGTGGCTTCCTCTTCTTCCTCTGCATGAGGCTCAATTTCCTGAACTGCCCCTACTTCGGGAGGAACAACAGCTACTATTGCAGGCGGTGGCTGCGGCTGTTGACCACTTATCTGCTGTGTTGATGTTCCCTCCTGCGTTGATTGTGTACTACTTTGAGATAGCGATAAGTTTAGTTCAGGCTCAGCATCACTGCTTTCCACCATAAGGCTGGCTAACTCTTCCACACTCATCTGCTTGGGCCTGGGTTGGTGGGTTGGGCCCACTAATGTGGAGGTGCTGCCCCCAGTTGGCCCCCCGACACCGCTGCTGCAGGCGTCATTTTTAGTGTACCAAAAAAGGTTTTGGGAGGCACACCAGACTTAAGTAACACTTCCTTCTTCTTCTGTTCCTTCTTCTCCATGGCAACTTTCTTGGTACCGGAGGACCTGCTACCTGCTTTCTTTGGGGGCATCTTCTTCAGATGTCAAAACAGCACTCAGTTGCACAAGTTGCAGAGATGCCTGGTCAGGTCACTCACACATCACGTTGTGTACAGCAGCAGGACGTCGGTGTGGCACCACAACGGTAGATGATGAAGACACACCTCCTCTGTCTTTTTTGCACCTAAAAGCAAAAAGCCAGAAGAACATCAGTCAAAAGATCCATAATATAATATATAACTTATTAGTGTCTGGTGGGTGGGCATCACAATTATTAAATTGTATGAAGTCAGTGAACAACAACAGTATAGCCAGCCATTAAGAGACTGACAAGGCCAGGGATCCTGTTGTATTTGTACTGTGTACACTCAGGAAGAAGAATAGCAAGGAACAAAAACATAAATGTAGCCTAGCCTGTTTGCCCTAAATAAAAATGTGTGAATCTTATGGGATGGATGCAGCATCAGGGAGCAACAACACAACAAACATATACACATAAAAACTAAAGGCATATATTTACAACACCCAAAAAGTGAAATCTAACCCCGTAAAATTAAAGGCCACATTTTACAATTCAATCCAATGCCATACATGATGTTGAAATTTAACGCCCAACACAAAAACAGTTGTTTAAATTCCATGCACCCGTGATGATTGATAAGTAGTACGACTGGGCCTACTGTACGACTAGGCCACAAGCTTGCAGGCCTATGCAAAAAGCACAATTCCTGCCTCCACAAAATGGCCGCCGCACATGCTCAGGCCACCCAACAAAAATAACCAAAAAGTGATTACAAAGGACAGGAACAGAAAGTTGTAGTCTCTGTGGCACTTCCTCTCTCAAAAATATTTGTAAAAAAATAAAAGCTTCCCCGTGCTCCAAACCTACAGCTGAATGACAACCTGGGGAGTTTTTTTAGCAAAAATGCACAAAAAAGCGTTTTCGAGAAGGATTTATGTTGCTCGCGAGATATTGTTTGCCAGATTGCAAAAGCTGCGTGTTCAGGACCGCGAACTGTACAAAAAGGCTTTATCGCGTGCGCGAACACGCATATTGCGAGCGCGAAAATGACGAAAACTGTAAGTCCGCATTGTCGCTCTGTGCAGAGTTACCAAAAGTACGCGAGCTGAATCCCTAGGGTTACATACTGGCTAAAAAGCCCTATTTATTTACCACACACCCAAAAAATGCTATTCCACCCCAAAAAACACCTTTTGCAATAAAATCCAAAGCCATCCATGGTGTGAAAAAAAATCAACAGACAACACAAACTGTAAATTTAAATAACGCACCAAAGATTTGAGGCTGACTACCTCTGGGCCTACGGGCAGACTAGGCCACAAGCTTGGAACAGAATGGCAAAAGCAAGCACACTGCTTGGATGGCTCCACAAAATGGCCCCCACACACCCACAACCACAAGAAATGGAAGACAGTCAATGTACGCCTATGGCAAAAGCACAATGCCTGCCTTCCTAAAATGGCCGCCACACACATGCACAGGCCATCCACTACAAATAACCAAAAAGTGATTACAAAGGACAGGAACAGGAAGTTGTAGTGTCTGTGAAACTTACTTCCTCTCAGAAAAATATTTTCAAAAAAATAAAAGCTTCTCCGTGCTCCAAACCTACAGCTGAATGACAACCTGAGGAGTTTTTTTAGCAGATATGCACAAAAAAGCGTTTTCGAGAAGGATCTATGTTGCTCGCGAGATATTGTTTGCCAGATTGCAAAAGCTGCGTGTTCGGGATCGCAAACTGTACAAAAAGGCTTTATCGCATGCGCGAACACGCATATTGCGAGCGCGAAAATGGCGAAAACTGTAAGTCCGCATTGTCGCGCTGTGCAGAGTTACCAAAAGTACACGAGCTGAATCCCTAGGGTTACATACTGGCTAAAAAGCCCTATTTATTTAACACACACCCAAAAAATGCTATTCCACCCCAAAAAAACACCTTTTGCAATAAAATCCAAAGCCATCCATGGTGTAAAAGAAAATCAACAGACAACACAAACTGTAAATTTAAATAACGCACCAAAGATTTGATGCTGACTACCTCTGGGCCTACTGGCAGACTAAGCCACAAGCTTGGAACAGTCAATGTAAGCCTATGGCAAAAGCACAATGCTTGCCTTAACAAAATGGCCGCCATACACATGGCCAGGAGGACACAACAACAACAAGCATAATCCAAGGGGAACAAAGAAAAGAAATACAGGCCTTTATGGAAACAGAAGCACACACTACTAAACTACCACCACAAAATTGACACAAGCCACATGGGCATGCGCAGTCACAACAGGCCATGGAAAACAATGAACTGAAGCAGGCCTTAATATATGACCGGACAAAGGAGGCCTGCCAAAAAACACAGCTTTAATACACAAATGAAAATCAACAGGGCTATGAAAGGATTGGAAAGAAGTCATACATCAAGCACACACATCCCACAAAGGTATTTCACACACACACCAACAGAGAAATACACCACAGCCACATTTATCATTTCAAATAATCCTATGTCATCCATGCCCTACATGATGTTGCAAATTCTACAGACACCACGAAACATGAACCCATGGGTACCCTACTGGCTGAAATTGCAGAGAAAAACAACTAGGCCCCTATTGAAAGCACAGGCCACCCGCCACAAAAAGAATTTTAAAAAACAATGAAAAACCCAGAAAAATGTAGGTAATACAAGCCCCAATGAAACAAACACACCAATTCTCCAACTTACTTGTAGTAAATTAAATCTAAAATCAAAAAGTCCTCAAATAAATCCAATCCAATGGTATGAGCAGACAGACACAAAAAGTGATCCTTCCAGCTCCAAATCCAAATGAAAGTGAACAGCACATGCACAAAGCACTGGGAGGAGCCTGCTGGACAGGAACAGGAAGTTGTAGACTCAGGGGCACTTCCTTCCTCTTGAAAAAAAGAGTTAAAAAAATTAAAGGACTCCTCCTTACACAAAAGACTACAGCAAAATCACAATCTGAGGAGTTTTTCTGAGCTAAATGATCATTTTAGAGAAGGTTTTATGAATATCGCGAGATATTCTTCGGCAGATTGTAGTTTTTGCATGTTCGGGATCGCGATGTTACCAAGACAGCCGCCGGAAGTCAGCTTGCGCTCCCGAATAACGTGTTCGCGTTCGCACACTCTCGCGGGCTTGGGCAGCCATAGTACAAATCTCGAACTTTCCATTTTGGGCAGATGGTGGGCACAAACTCAAGAAAACCCACCCCTTCAACAAAAGAAAAAGGGAGAAGGTCCAGTGCTAACATTTTTGCCAGCTTTGCATTGTACAAACGTGCAATTGGGTGGTTGCGTTTGTACTGCCCCTCCGGCCTACTAAACATGCTAAGAATCGTAGGCTGCATGGTATTCCTTCCTGTGGTCAACGTCGCACTTTTTGGGCCAGCAGTACTCCGTGGTGTCTCAGGCTGACTCTTACTCTTGCACCAATGAGATGTGGCTGAGGATGTGGGCGTTACCACTGCAGTGCTGGGGACAGGGCTACTTTGTGTACCACTACCACAGAGAATGTCTCCCTCTTCTTCCTGTTCCACCGGGAGCGGACTTTCTACTCGTTTATGCCCAACAGCAATGGTTCTAGTTTTGATGCGACTAAGGTGCTCCTCCCACTGGATTGCGTGGTGTTTTTTCAGATGGGTCATTTGGCCTCCGGTACCATAGTTTGTACCAAGCTTACCACGACTAACAGAGGTATGACAAACAGAGCATCTAGCAATGTTCTCCTCCTTTCCGCTAACCGTAAAGAAGTCCCACACTGGGGAGCCTAACTTTTGTTTCCTGCTGGAGGTGCCACTCCCACATCCAAGGCCGGATGAACTGGAGGGTGTGTGTTGAATTTGACTTTGTGCAGGCCACTACCTACTTCTGCTGAGGTGGTGCTTGTGCTGGATATAGGACGCTGCCGGCACTTTGCTAATGTAAATATGGAAGCTGGAGGTCGTATTGGTGTTACATGTGTTGGAGGTATGCGTGCTATATCCCTCGCAGCCATTTTGGATAGTGTAAAAATGTTGGTGTCCATCTCCTCAGGCCCGGGAGTGATGTTTGTGATGACTGGCTCATCATCATCATCATCATCCTGCTCTTCTACATCAACATCCATAAGTGTAAGGCTTTCTGGAACCTTCCTTTTCCCATGCCTGCTCTTGTGATGTGTTTTCCTCTCAGACTAAGTTTGTGGCTTCCAAATGGCATCTAGATCATCAGAAGGGGGGCTTGGTGAAGAACTTGATGTACTAACCCTCCTTTTCCTTGCTGGGGATTTGTAAGCCAATGGAACATCTAAAGGAGTGGCTTCCTCTTCTTCCTCTGCATGAGGCTCAATTTCCTGAACTGCCCCTACTTCGGGAGGAACAACAGCTACTATTGCAGGCGGTGGCTGCGACTGTTGACCACTTATCTGCTGTGTTGATGTTCCCTCCTGCGTTGATTGTGTACTACTTTGAGATAGCGATAAGTTTAGTTCAGGCTCAGCATCACTGCTTTCCACCATAAGGCTGGCTACCTCTTCCACACTCATCTGCTTGGGCCTGGGTTGGTGGGTTGGGCCCACTGATGTGGAGGTGCTGCCCCCAGTTGGCCCCCCGACACCGCTGCTGCAGGCGTCATTTTTAGTGTACCAAAAAAGGTTTTGGGAGGCACACCAGACTTAAGTAACACTTCCTTCTTCTTCTGTTCCTTCTTCTCCATGGCAACTTTCTTGGTACCGGAGGACCTGCTACCTGCTTTCTTTGGGGGCATCTTCTTCAGATGTCAAAACAGCACTCAGTTGCACAAGTTGCAGAGATGCCTGGTCAGGTCACTCACACATCACGTTGTGTACAGCAGCAGGACGTCGGTCTGGCACCACAACGGTAGATGATGAAGACACACCTCCTCTGTCTTTTTTGCACCTAAAAGCAAAAAGCCAGAAGAACATCAGTCAAAAGATCCATAATATAATATATAACTTATTAGTGTCTGGTGGGTGGGCATCACAATTATTAAATTGTATGAAGTCAGTGAACAACAACAGTATAGCCAGCCATTAAGAGACTGACAAGGCCAGGGATCCTGTTGTATTTGTACTGTGTACACTCAGGAAGAAGAATAGCAAGGAACAAAAACATAAATGTAGTCTAGCCTGTTTGCCCTAAATAAAAATGTGTGAATCTTATGGGATGGATGCAGCATCAGGGAGCAACAACACAACAAACATATACACATAAAAACTAAAGGCATATATTTACAACACCCAAAAAGTGAAATCTAACCCCGTAAAAAAGTAGGAGCCAGGCCGGCGGCCAAGATGGCCGCCCGGGCTCCCGGCTCCGTCGACCCTCTCCCCTTGCTACTGGATCTAGCTGTCGGGGCAGCTCTGCTGACACTTTCCTGGATGTCGGAGAAGGACCTGTCCCACCGAGAGTTACTCCGGAGGCTCTCCGAGCTTCAGGGACGGAGATATGCTTCCCGGTCGGTGTGGCCTACGTGGGTCCCGGAGCCGGGACCTCACGTGATACTGTAGCCGGCTGTGAGTGGAACAACAACGGCCGGGAAAAAACGGTCACCCGCGGGGGCGCTCGAACCCCCCCTGAACAACAACCTAGCGTCCGTTGCTGAGTGCCGTCCCCTCATGCCGGACGGGCCCCCCCCCACCCACCCGAATGCTGCCTTGCTAAATGTGGACGTGTGACGCAGCTCTTTGTCTCTCTGCTGGAGATTGGTACGACCCGCTTGCTGCTGTCTGTATCCCGCAATTCGGCTGATCGGGGCCGATTGCTGCATGGCGATTTGGAGTCGTTCGGATGCACGGGGTGGCGCAGATGAGACCTTCCGGGGGGCAGTTTGAGATGGCTATCACAACGTGTGCAACCGGGGAGACGTCCGGATGGCACAAATGATGGCGGCTCTGGTGTGAACTCCGGTGGCATTTATGCTGTGCGCCCCATTTGGTAGTGATACCCTCATGGAACCCTGCCCACCCGAGGCGATGGCGATGCGCATTTCAAAAGGAGTGCGGAGTTCGGAAGCCCCTTCCCGTGTTTTGGCAGCACAGCGTGTGGGTTTGGTTCGCGTGGCGATTAGACCCCGGCATAAGTGGAAGTATGAGAGAGCCTGATGCGGTATTTTCACCGTGTGCCTTTGTCCAGTGACTCCCTCTACAATCGGTGGTATGGCCCGGATGGGTGTCTTTACGGGACCCTACACGTTTCTGATGAGTGGACGTTGGTGCGTGGGGTCTCCTCGATCGTTACAAAGGGCATCGTCGGAATGGAACTTGGTCCATGGACACAGGGAGTGTTCGGGGATTCCATCGGATGTGAGGCTGGTGGGGACTCCTTTATTGCCCTCTCCCTTGTGGCTGACATCGTCGTGCAACCTAGATAAATTGAACTGCCTACTCTTCCTGAACCGGACTATGTCTTGCTGCGTGGGAGGCGGTCGTGGGCTGTGAACGGCTGTGAAATGTGTCGTGTCCTGGTGTATTGCAAGAACTCTTACTCTTCTTTGGATATCCTTGTCTATTGTACTCTTGGTGTTTTGTTGGCTACGCTTTGTGCGGACTGGGACACGTTTCTGATAAAGGCCGGGTGGGGCTGGGTTACAAAATGGTGATAGTTTCCCTCAGATGCTGAAAGGGGGGTGACTGGGTGGGCTGGCGGGGCGACTACTGTTCTGATTCGATGGGTTCCTCGGATATTTTGCAACAGCGCTGATATACTTGTAAGCTACGCGGGGGGGCCGGGAGCCTGTACTGGGGGACCCCCCAATATGTCTTTTTCTTTTATATTTCCTTCTTTTATATTTCCCCTGTCTTCTATATTTCGGGTTCCGTGCACCGGGCGACAGGCACGCTGTTAAGGGGGAGGCCGTAGCCATTGGCAGAGGTGCAGGGTGGGGGGTTAGGGGAGGGGTACTATTGCTCTTTCCTTTTATGTTCCTAGGGCCTCTTTCTTATTCTTTGTGTCTCTTGGCTTTTTTTTTTCATTTCTCCTCTTTTTTACTTCTTTTGGGAATTGTTTAACAGGTTCCTCTCTATACGTCCTGGTAGTACAGATTACAGGGGTGGATGTTTCTATAACGTTTTTATGTTGCAGCGGGCATAAATCTGTATTGGTGGGCGAATTGTATAGCTCATTGTTTACCCTGCTTAAGGTGCGTCAACGCCAACGTCCTGCCTGCAGTAGTCCTGCCTGTGAATATCCTGAGCTATGGTAACCCCTTGCTTTTGTATTATTGGATTGTGTGGCATCAGATCCTGTTCCTTCCTAAAATTCTAAAAGAAACCTCTTTCATCCTGGTGCCGATATGGTACCGATAATATCCTGAGTTACGACGGGGCATTTGGGAGGCGGGTTGTTGCACTCTTATGGCTTGATTGATTTGCTTTGACCGACTCTGTACTACTGGCCGGCTGTGATGGTTTCAGGCCCGGGTTTGTAACTGCTTTATGTACCAATAAAGGTTTACCAAAAATAAAAAATAAAAATTAAAAAAAAAGTAAAGGCCACATTTTACAATTCAATCCAATGCCATACATGATGTTGAAATTTAACGCCCAACACAAAAACAGTTGTTTAAATTCCATGCACCCGTGATGATTGATAAGTAGTACGACTGGGCCTACTGTACGACTAGGCCACAAGCTTGCAGGCCTATGCAAAAAGCACAATTCCTGCCTCCACAAAATGGCCGCCACACATGCTCAGGCCACCCAACAAAAATAACCAAAAAGTGATTACAAAGGACAGGAACAGAAAGTTGTAGTCTCTGTGGGACTTCCTCTCTCAAAAATATTTGTAAAAAAATAAAAGCTTCCCCGTGCTCCAAACCTACAGCTGAATGACCACCTGGGGAGTTTTTTTAGCAAAAATGCACAAAAAAGCGTTTTCGAGAAGGATTTATGTTGCTCGCGAGATATTGTTTGCCAGATTGCAAAAGCTGCGTGTTCAGGATCGCGAACTGTACAAAAAGGCTTTATCGCGTGCGCGAACACGCATATTGCGAGCGCGAAAATGACGAAAACTGTAAGTCCGCGTTGTCGCTCTGTGCAGAGTTACCAAAAGTACGCGAGCTGAATCCCTAGGGTTACATACTGGCTAAAAAGCCCTATTTATTTAACACACACCCAAAAAATGCTATTCCACCCCAAAAAACACCTTTTGCAATAAAATCCAAAGCCATCCATGGTGTAAAAAAAAATCAACAGACAACACAAACTGTAAATTTAAATAACGCACCAAAGATTTGAGGCTGACTACCTCTGGGCCTACGGCCAGACTAGGCCAAAAGCTTGGAACAGAATGGCAAAAGCAAGCACACTGCTTGGATGGCTCCACAAAATGGCCCCCACACACCCACAACCACAAGAAATGGAAGACAGTCAATGTACGCCTATGGCAAAAGCACAATGCCTGCCTTCCTAAAATGGCCGCCACACACATGCACAGGCCATCCACCACAAATAACCAAAAAGTGATTACAAAGGACAGGAACAGGAAGTTGTAGTGTCTGTGAAACTTACTTCCTCTCAGAAAAATATTTTCAAAAAAATAAAAGCTTCTCCGTGCTCCAAACCTACAGCTGAATGACAACCTGAGGAGTTTTTTTAGCAGATATGCACAAAAAAGCGTTTTCGAGAAGGATCTATGTTGCTTGCGAGATATTGTTTGCCAGATTGCAAAAGCTGCGTGTTCGGGATCGCAAACTGTACAAAAAGGCTTTATCGCATGCGCGAACACGCATATTGCGAGCGCGAAAATGGCGAAAACTGTATGTCCGCATTGTCGCGCTGTGCAGAGTTACCAAAAGTACACGAGCTGAATCCCTAGGGTTACATACTGGCTAAAAAGCCCTATTTATTTAACACACACCCAAAAAATGCTATTCCACCCCAAAAAAACACCTTTTGCAATAAAATCCAAAGCCATCCATGGTGTAAAAGAAAATCAACAGACAACACAAACTGTAAATTTAAATAACGCACCAAAGATTTGATGCTGACTACCTCTGGGCCTACTGGCAGACTAAGCCACAAGCTTGGAACAGTCAATGTAAGCCTATGGCAAAAGCACAATGCTTGCCTTAACAAAATGGCCGCCACACACATGGCCAGGAGGACACAACAACAACAAGCATAATCCAAGGGGAACAAAGAAAAGAAATACAGGCCTTTATGGAAACAGAAGCACACACTACTAAACTACCACCACAAAATTGACACAAGCCACATGGGCATGCGCAGTCACACCAGGCCATGGAAAACAATGAACTGAAGCAGGCCTTAATATATGACCGGACAAAGGAGGCCTGCCAAAAAACACAGCTTTAATACACAAATGAAAATCAACAGGGCTATGAAAGGATTGGAAAGAAGTCATACATCAAGCACACACATCCCACAAAGGTATTTCACACACACACCAACAGAGAAATACACCACAGCCACATTTATCATTTCAAATAATCCTATGTCATCCATGCCCTACATGATGTTGCAAATTCTACAGACACCACGAAACATGAACCCATGGGTACCCTACTGGCTGAAATTGCAGAGAAAAAAAACTAGGCCCCTATTAAAAGCACAGGCCACCCGCCACAAAAAGAATTTTAAAAAACAATGAAAAACCCAGAAAAATGTAGGTAATACAAGCCCCAATGAAATAAACACACCAATTCTCCAACTTACTTGTAGTAAATTAAATCTAAAATAAAAAAGTCCTCAAATAAATCCAATCCAATGGTATGAGCAGACAGACACAAAAAGTGATCCTTCCAGCTCCAAATCCAAATGAAAGTGAACAGCACATGCACAAAGCACTGGGAGGAGCCTGCTGGACAGGAACAGGAAGTTGTAGACTCAGGGGCACTTCCTTCCTCTTGAAAAAAAGAGTTAAAAAAATTAAAGGACTCCTCCTTACACAAAAGACTACAGCAAAATCACAATCTGAGGAGTTTTTCTGAGCTAAATGATCATTTTAGAGAAGGTTTTATGAAGATCGCGAGATATTCTTCGGCAGATTGTAGTTTTTGCATGTTCGGGATCGCGATGTTACCAAGACAGCCGCCGGAAGTCAGCTTGCACTCCCGAATAACGTGTTCGCGTTCGCACACTCTCGCGGGCTTGGGCAGCCATAGTACAAATCTCGAACTTTCCATTTTGGGCAGATGGTGGGCACAAACTCAAGAAAACCCGCCCCTTCAACAAAAGAAAAAGGGAGAAGGTCCAGTGCTAACATTTTTGCCAGCTTTGCATTGTACAAACGTGCAATTGGGTGGTTGCGTTTGTACTGCCCCTCCGGCCTACTAAACATGCTAAGAATGGTAGGCTGCATGGTATTCCTTCCTGTGGTCAACGTCGCACTTTTTGGGCCAGCAGTACTCCGTGGTGTCTCAGGCTGACTCTTACTCTTGCACCAATGAGATGTGGCTGAGGATGTGGGCGTTACCACTGCAGTGCTGGGGACAGGGCTACTTTGTGTACCACTACCACAGAGAATGTCTCCCTCTTCTTCCTGTTCCACCGGGAGCGGACTTTCTACTCGTTTATGCCCAACAGCAATGGTTCTAGTTTTGATGCGACTAAGGTGCTCCTCCCACTGGATTGCGTGGTTTTTTTTCAGATGGGTCATTTGGCCTCCGGTACCATAGTTTGTACCAAGCTTACCACGACTAACAGAGGTATGACAAACGGAGCATCTAGCAATGTTCTCCTCCTTTCCGCTAACCGTAAAGAAGTCCCACACTGGGGAGCCTAACTTTTGTCTCTAGCTGGAGGTGCCACACCCACATCCAATGCCGGATGAACTGGAGGGTGTGTGTTGAATTTGACTTTGTGCAGGACCACTACCTACTTCTGCTGAGGTGGTGCTTGTGCTGGATATAGGACGCTGCCGGCACTTTGCTAATGTAAATATGGAAGCTGGAGGTCGTATTGGTGTTACCTGTTTTGGAGGTATGCGTGCTATATCCCTCGCAGCCATTTTGGATAGTGTAAAAATGTTGGTGTCCATCTCCTCAGGCCCGGGAGTGATGTTTGTGATGACTGGCTCATCATCATCATCATCATCATCCTGCTCTTCTACATCAACATCCATAAGTGTAAGGCTTTCTGGAACCTTCCTTTTCCCATGCCTGCTCTTGTGATGTGTTTTCCTCTCAGACTAAGTTTGTGGCTTCCAAATGGCATCTAGATCATCAGAAGGGGGGATTGGTGAAGAACTTGATGTACTAACCCTCCTTTTCCTTGCTGGGGATTTGTAAGCCAATGGAACATCTAAAGGAGTGGCTTCCTCTTCTTCCTCTGCATGAGGCTCAATTTCCTGAACTGCCCCTACTTCGGGAGGAACAACAGCTACTATTGCAGGCGGTGGCTGTGGCTGTTGACCACTTATCTGCTGTGTTGATGTTCCCTCCTGCGTTGATTGTGTACTACTTTGAGATAGCGATAAGTTTAGTTCAGGCTCAGCATCACTGCTTTCCACCATAAGGCTGGCTACCTCTTCCACACTCATCTGCTTGGGCCTGGGTTGGTGGGTTGGGCCCACTGATGTGGAGGTGCTGCCCCCAGTTGCCCCCCCGACACCGCTGCTGCAGGCGTCATTTTTAGTGTACCAAAAAAAGTTTTGGGAGGCACACCAGACTTAAGTAACACTTCCTTCTTCTTCTTCTGTTCCTTCTTCTCCATGGCAACTTTCTTGGTACCGGAGGACCTGCTACCTGCTTTCTTTGGGGGCATCTTCTTCAGATGTCAAAACAGCACTCAGTTGCACAAGTTGCAGAGATGCCTGGTCAGGTCACTCACACATCACGTTGTGTACAGCAGCAGGACGTCGGTCTGGCACCACAACGGTAAATGATGAAGACACACCTCCTCTGTCTTTTGTGCACCTAAAAGCAAAAAGCCAGAAGAACATCAGTCAAAAGATCCATAATATAATATATAACTTATTAGTGTCTGGTGGGTGGGCATCACAATTATTAAATTGTATGAAGTCAGTGAACAACAACAGTATAGCCAGCCATTAAGAGACTGACAAGGCCAGGGATCCTGTTGTATTTGTACTGTGTACACTCAGGAAGAAGAATAGCAAGGAACAAAAACATAAATGTAGACTAGCCTGTTTGCCCTAAATAAAAATATGTGAATCTTATGGGATGGATGCAGCATCAGAGAGCAACAACACAACAAACATATACACATAAAAACTAAAGGCATATATTTACAACACCCAAAAAGTGAAATCTAACCCCGTAAAAAAGTAAAGCCCACATTTTACAATTCAATCCAATGCCATACATGATGTTGAAATTTAACGCCCAACACAAAAACAGTTGTTTAAATTCCATGCACCCGTGATGATTGATAAGTAGTACGACTGGGCCTACTGTACGACTAGGCCACAAGCTTTCAGGCCTATGCAAAAAGCACAATTCCTGCCTCCACAAAATGGCCGCCGCACATGCTCAGGCCACCCAACAAAAATAACCAAAAAGTGATTACAAAGGACAGGAACAGAAAGTTGTAGTCTCTGTGGCACTTCCTCTCTCAAAAATATTTGTAAAAAAATAAAAGCTTCCCCGTGCTCCAAACCTACAGCTGAATGACAACCTGGGGAGTTTTTTTAGCAAAAATGCACAAAAAAGCGTTTTCGAGAAGGATTTATGTTGCTCGCAAGATATTGTTTGCCAGATTGCAAAAGCTGCGTGTTCAGGATCGCGAACTGTACAAAAAGGCTTTATCGCGTGCGCGAACACGCATATTGCGAGCGCGAAAATGACGAAAACTGTAAGTCCGCGTTGTCGCTCTGTGCAGAGTTACCAAAAGTACGCGAGCTGAATCCCTAGGGTTACATACTGGCTAAAAAGCCCTATTTATTTACCACACACCCAAAAAATGCTATTCCACCCCAAAAAACACCTTTTGCAATAAAATCCAAAGCTATCCATGGTGTAAAAAAAAATCAACAGACAACACAAACTGTAAATTTAAATAACGCACCAAAGATTTGAGGCTGACTACCTCTGGGCCTACGGGCAGACTAGGCCACAAGCTTGGAACAGAATGGCAAAAGCAAGCACACTGCTTGGATGGCTCCACAAAATGGCCCCCACACACCCACAACCACAAGAAATGGAAGACAGTCAATGTACGCCTATGGCAAAAGCACAATGCCTGCCTTCCTAAAATGGCCGCCACACACATGCACAGGCCATCCACCACAAATAACCAAAAAGTGATTACAAAGGACAGGAACAGGAAGTTGTAGTGTCTGTGAAACTTACTTCCTCTCAGAAAAATATTTTCAAAAAAATAAAAGCTTCTCCGTGCTCCAAACCTACAGCTGAATGACAACCTGAGGAGTTTTTTTAGCAGATATGCACAAAAAAGCGTTTTCGAGAAGGATCTATGTTGCTCGCGAGATATTGTTTGCCAGATTGCAAAAGCTGCGTGTTCGGGATCGCAAACTGTACAAAAAGGCTTTATCGCATACGCGAACACGCATATTGCGAGCGCGAAAATGGCGAAAACTGTAAGTCCGCATTGTCGCGCTGTGCAGAGTTACCAAAAGTACACGAGCTGAATCCCTAGGGTTACATACTGGCTAAAAAGCCCTATTTATTTAACACACACCCAAAAAATGCTATTCCACCCCAAAAAAACACCTTTTGCAATAAAATCCAAAGCCATCCATGGTGTAAAAGAAAATCAACAGACAACACAAACTGTAAATTTAAATAACGCACCAAAGATTTGATGCTGACTACCTCTGGGCCTACTGGCAGACTAAGCCACAAGCTTGGAACAGTCAATGTAAGCCTATGGCAAAAGCACAATGCTTGCCTTAACAAAATGGCCGCCACACACATGGCCAGGAGGACACAACAACAACAAGCATAATCCAAGGGGAACAAAGAAAAGAAATACAGGCCTTTATGGAAACAGAAGCACACACTACTAAACTACCACCACAAAATTGACACAAGCCACATGGGCATGCGCAGTCACAACAGGCCATGGAAAACAATGAACTGAAGCAGGCCTTAATATATGACCGGACAAAGGAGGCCTGCCAAACAACACAGCTTTAATACACAAATGAAAATCAACAGGGCTATGAAAGGATTGGAAAGAAGTCATACATCAAGCACACACATCCCACAAAGGTATTTCACACACACACCAACAGAGAAATACACCACAGCCACATTTATCATTTCAAATAATCCTATGTCATCCATGCCCTACATGATGTTGCAAATTCTACAGACACCACGAAACATGAACCCATGGGTACCCTACTGGCTGAAATTGCAGAGAAAAACAACTAGGCCCCTATTGAAAGCACAGGCCACCCGCCACAAAAAGAATTTTAAAAAACAATGAAAAACCCAGAAAAATGTAGGTAATACAAGCCCCAATGAAACAAACACACCAATTCTCCAACTTACTTGTAGTAAATTAAATCTAAAATCAAAAAGTCCTCAAATAAATCCAATCCAATGGTATGAGCAGACAGACACAAAAAGTGATCCTTCCAGCTCCAAATCCAAATGAAAGTGAACAGCACATGCACAAAGCACTGGGAGGAGCCTGCTGGACAGGAACAGGACGTTGTAGACTCAGGGGCACTTCCTTCCTCTTGAAAAAAAGAGTTAAAAAAATTAAAGGACTCCTCCTTACACAAAAGACTACAGCAAAATCACAATCTGAGGAGTTTTTCTAAGCTAAATGATCATTTTAGAGAAGGTTTTATGAAGATCACGAGATATTCTTCGGCAGATTGTAGTTTTTGCATGTTCGGGATCGCGATCTTACCAAGACAGCCGCCGGAAGTCAGCTCGCGCTCCCGAATAACGTGTTCGCGTTCGCACACTCTCGCGGGCTTGGGCAGCCATACTACAAATCTCGAACTTTCCATTTTGGGCAGATGGTGGTCACAAACTCAAGAAAACCCACCCCTTCAACAAAAAAAAAAGGGAGAAGGTCCAGTGCTAACATTTTTGCCAGCTTTCCATTGTACAAACGTGCAATTGGGTGGTTGCGTTTGTACTGCCCCTCCGGCCTACTAAACATGCTAAGAATGGTAGGCTGCATGGTATTCCTTCCTGTGGTCAACGTCGCACTTTTTGGGCCAGCAGTACTCCGTGGTGTCTCAGGCTGACTCTTACTCTTGCGCCAATGAGATGTGGCTGAGGATGTGGGCGTTACCACTGCAGTGCTGGGGACAGGGCTACTTTGTGTACCACTACCACAGAGAATGTCTCCCTCTTCTTCCTGTTCCACCGGGAGCGGACTTTCTACTCGTTTATGCCCAACAGCAATGGTTCTAGTTTTGATGCGACTAAGGTGCTCCTCCCACTGGATTGCGTGGTGTTTTTTCAGATGGGTCATTTGGCCTCCGGTACCATAGTTTGTACCAAGCTTACCACGACTAACAGAGGTATGACAAACGGAGCATCTAGCAATGTTCTCCTCCTTTCCGCCAACCGTAAAGAAGTCCCACACTGGGGAGCCTAACTTTTGTCTCCTGCTGGAGGTGCCACTCCCACATCCAATGCCGGATGAACTGGAGGGTGTGTGTTGAATATGACTTAGTGCAGGACCACTACCTACTTCTGCTGAGGTGGTGCTTTTGCTGGATATAGGACGCTGCCGGCACTTTGCTAATGTAAATATGGAAGCTGGAGGTCGTATTGGTGTTACATGTGTTGGAGGTATGCGTGCTATATCCCTCGCAGCCATTTTGGATAGTGTAAAAATGTTGGTGTCCATCTCCTCAGGCCCGGGAGTGATGTTTGTGATGACTGGCTCATCATCATCATCATCATCCTGCTCTTCTACATCAACATCCATAAGTGTAAGGCTTTCTGGAACCTTCCTTTTCCCATGCCTGCTCTTGTGATGTGTTTTCCTCTCAGACTAAGTTTGTGGCTTCCAAATGGCATCTAGATCATCAGAAGGGGGGCTTGGTGAAGAACTTGATGTACTAAACCTCCTTTTCCTTGCTGTGGATTTGTAAGCCAATGGAACATCTAAAGGAGTGGCTTCCTCTTCTTCCTCTGCATGAGGCTCAATTTCCTGAACTGCCCCTACTTCGGGAGGAACAACAGCTACTATTGCAGGCGGTGGCTGCGGCTGTTGACCACTTATCTGCTGTGTTGATGTTCCCTCCTGCGTTGATTGTGTACTACTTTGAGATAGCGATAAGTTTAGTTCAGGCTCAGCATCACTGCTTTCCACCATAAGGCTGGCTACCTCTTCCACACTCATCTGCTTGGGCCTGGGTTGGTGGGTTGGGCCCACTGATGTGGAGGTGCTGCCCCCAGTTGGCCCCCCGACACCGCTGCTGCAGGCGTCATTTTTAGTGTACCAAAAAAGGTTTTGGGCGGCACACCAGACTTAAGTAACACTTCCTTCTTCTTCTGTTCCTTCTTCTCCATGGCAACTTTCTTGGTACCGGAGGACCTGCTACCTGCTTTCTTTGGGGGCATCTTCTTCAGATGTCAAAACAGCACTCAATTGCACAAGTTGCAGCGATGCCTGGTCAGGTCACTCACACATCACGTTGTGTACAGCAGCAGGACGTCGGTCTGGCACCACAACGGTAGATGATGAAGACACACCTCCTCTGTCTTTTTTGCACCTAAAAGCAAAAAGCCAGAAGAACATCAGTCAAAAGATCCATAATATAATATATAACTTATTAGTGTCTGGTGGGTGGGCATCACAATTATTAAATTGTATGAAGTCAGTGAACAACAACAGTATAGCCAGCCATTAAGAGACTGACAAGGCCAGGGATCCTGTTGTATTTGTACTGTGTACACTCAGGAAGAAGAATAGCAAGGAACAAAAACATAAATGTAGTCTAGCCTGTTTGCCCTAAATAAAAATGTGTGAATCTTATGGGATGGATGCAGCATCAGGGAGCAACAACACAACAAACATATACACATAAAAACTAAAGGCATATATTTACAACACCCAAAAAGTGAAATCTAACCCCGTAAAAAAGTAAAGGCCACATTTTACAATTCAATCCAATGCCATACATGATGTTGAAATTTAACGCCCAACACAAAAACAGTTGTTTAAATTCCATGCACCCGTGATGATTGATAAGTAGTACGACTGGGCCTACTGTACGACTAGGCCACAAGCTTGCAGGCCTATGCAAAAAGCACAATTCCTGCCTCCACAAAATGGCCGCCACACATGCTCAGGCCACCCAACAAAAATAACCAAAAAGTGATTACAAAGGACAGGAACAGAAAGTTGTAGTCTCTGTGGGACTTCCTCTCTCAAAAATATTTGTAAAAAAATAAAAGCTTCCCCGTGCTCCAAACCTACAGCTGAATAACAACCTGGGGAGTTTTTTTAGCAAAAATGCACAAAAAAGCGTTTTCAAGAAGGATTTATGTTGCTCGCGAGATATTGTTTGCCAGATTGCAAAAGCTGCGTGTTCGGGATCGCGAACTGTACAAAAAGGCTTTATCGCGTGCGCGAACACGCATATTGCGAGCGTGAAAATGACGAAAACTGTAAGTCCGCGTTGTCGCTCTGTGCAGAGTTACCAAAAGTACGCGAGCTGAATCCCTAGGGTTACATACTGGCTAAAAAGCCCTATTTATTTAACACACACCCAAAAAATGTTATTCCACCCCAAAAAACACCTTTTGCAATAAAATCCAAAGCCATCCATGGTGTAAAAGAAAATCAACAGACAACACAAACTGTAAATTTAAATAACGCACCAAAGATTTGAGGCTGACTACCTCTGGGCCTACGGGCAGACTAGGCCACAAGCTTGGAACAGAATGGCAAAAGCAAGCACACTGCTTGGATGGCTCCACAAAATGGCCCCCACACACCCACAACCACAAGAAATGGAAGACAGTCAATGTACGCCTATGGCAAAAGCACAATGCCTGCCTTCCTAAAATGGCCGCCACACACATGCACAGGCCATCCACCACAAATAACCAAAAAGTGATTACAAAGGACAGGAACAGGAAGTTGTAGTGTCTGTGAAACTTACTTCCTCTCAGAAAAATATTTTCAAAAAAATAAAAGCTTCTCCGTGCTCCAAACCTACAGCAGAATGACAACCTGAGGAGTTTTTTTAGCAGATATGCACAAAAAAGCGTTTTCGAGAAGGATCTATGTTGCTCGCGAGATATTGTTTGCCAGATTGCAAAAGCTGCGTGTTCGGGATCGCGAACTGTACAAAAAGGCTTTATTGCATGCGTGAACACGCATATTGCGAGCGCGAAAATGGCGAAAACTGTAAGTCCGCGTTGTCGCGCTGTGCAGAGTTACCAAAAGTACACGAGCTGAATCCCTAGGGTTACATACTGGCTAAAAAGCCCTATTTATTTAACACACACCCAAAAAATGCTATTCCACCCCAAAAAACACCTTTTGCAATAAAATCCAAAGCCATCCATGGTGTAAAAGAAAATCAACAGACAACACAAACTGTAAATTTAAATAACGCACCAAAGATTTGATGCTGACTACCTCTGGGCCTACTGGCAGACTAAGCCACAAGCTTGGAACAGTCAATGTAAGCCTATGGCAAAAGCACAATGCTTGCCTTAACAAAATGGCCGCCACACACATGGCCAGGACGACACAACAACAACAAGCATAATCCAAGGGGAACAAAGAAAAGAAATACAGGCCTTTATGGAAACAGAAGCACACACTACTAAACTACCACCACAAAATTGCCACAAGCCACATGGGCATGCGCAGTCACAACAGGCCATGGAAAACAATGAACTGAAGCAGGCCTTAATATATGACCGGACAAAGGAGGCCTGCCAAAAAACACAGCTTTAATACACAAATGAAAATCAACAGGGCTATGAAAGGATTGGAAAGAAGTCATACATCAAGCACACACATCCCACAAAGGTATTTCACACACACACCAACAGAGAAATACACCACAGCCACATTTATCATTTCAAATAATCCTATGCCATCCATGCCCTACATGATGTTGCAAATTCTACAGACACCACGAAACATGAACCCATGGGTACCCTACTGGCTGAAATTGCAGAGAAAAACAACTAGGCCCCTATTGAAAGCACAGGCCACCCGCCACAAAAAGAATTTTAAAAAACAATGAAAAACCCAGAAAAATGTAGGTAATACAAGCCCCAATGAAACAAACACACCAATTCTCCAACTTACTTGTAGTAAATTAAATCTAAAATCAAAAAGTCCTCAAATAAATCCAATCCAATGGTATGAGCAGACAGACACAAAAAGTGATCCTTCCAGCTCCAAATCCAAATGAAAGTGAACAGCACATGCACAAAGCACTGGGAGGAGCCTGCTGGACAGGAACAGGAAGTTGTAGACTCAGGGGCACTTCCTTCCTCTTGAAAAAAAGAGTTAAAAAAATTAAAGGACTCCTCCTTACACAAAAGACTACAGCAAAATCACAATCTGAGGAGTTTTTTTGAGCTAAATGATCATTTTAGAGAAGGTTTTATGAAGATCGCGAGATATTCTTCGGCAGATTGTAGTTTTTGCATGTTCGGGATCGCGATCTTACCAAGACAGCCGCCGGAAGTCAGCTCACGCTCCCGAATAACGTGTTCGCGTTCGCACACTCTCGCGGGCTTGGGCAGCCATACTACAAATCTCGAACTTTCCATTTTGGGCAGATGGTGGTCACAAACTCAAGAAAACCCACCCCTTCAACAAAAAAAAAAGGGAGAAGGTCCAGTGCTAACATTTTTGCCAGCTTTGCATTGTACAAACGTGCAATTGGGTGGTTGCGTTTGTACTGCCCCTCCGGCCTACTAAACATGCTAAGAATGGTAGGCTGCATGGTATTCCTTCCTGTGGTCAACGTCGCACTTTTTGGGCCAGCAGTACTCCGTGGTGTCTCAGGCTGACTCTTACTCTTGCGCCAATGAGATGTGGCTGAGGATGTGGGCGTTACCACTGCAGTGCTGGGGACAGGGCTACTTTGTGTACCACTACCACAGAGAATGTCTCCCTCTTCTTCCTGTTCCACCGGGAGCGGACTTTCTACTCGTTTATGCCCAACAGCAATGGTTCTAGTTTTGATGCGACTAAGGTGCTTCTCCCACTGGATTGCGTGGTGTTTTTTCAGATGGGTCATTTGGCCTCCGGTACCATAGTTTGTACCAAGCTTACCACGACTAACAGAGGTATGACAAACGGAGCATCTAGCAATGTTCTCCTCCTTTCCGCCAACCGTAAAGAAGTCCCACACTGGGGAGCCTAACTTTTGTCTCCTGCTGGAGGTGCCACTCCCACATCCAATGCCGGATGAACTGGATGGTGTGTGTTGAATATGACTTAGTGCAGGACCACTACCTACTTCTGCTGAGGTGGTGCTTTTGCTGGATATAGGACGCTGCCGGCACTTTGCTAATGTAAATATGGAAGCTGGAGGTCGTATTGGTGTTACATGTGTTGGAGGTATGCGTGCTATATCCCTCGCAGCCATTTTGGATAGTGTAAAAATGTTGGTGTCCATCTCCTCAGGCCCGGGAGTGATGTTTGTGATGACTGGCTCATCATCATCATCATCATCCTGCTCTTCTACATCAACATCCATAAGTGTAAGGCTTTCTGGAACCTTCCTTTTCCCATGCCTGCTCTTGTGATGTGTTTTCCTCTCAGACTAAGTTTGTGGCTTCCAAATGGCATCTAGATCATCAGAAGGGGGGCTTGGTGAAGAACTTGATGTACTAAACCTCCTTTTCCTTGCTGTGGATTTGTAAGCCAATGGAACATCTAAAGGAGTGGCTTCCTCTTCTTCCTCTGCATGAGGCTCAATTTCCTGAACTGCCCCTACTTCGGGAGGAACAACAGCTACTATTGCAGGCGGTGGCTGCGGCTGTTGACCACTTATCTGCTGTGTTGATGTTCCCTCCTGCGTTGATTGTGTACTACTTTGAGATAGCGATAAGTTTAGTTCAGGCTCAGCATCACTGCTTTCCACCATAAGGCTGGCTACCTCTTCCACACTCATCTGCTTGGGCCTGGGTTGGTGGGTTGGGCCCACTGATGTGGAGGTGCTGCCCCCAGTTGGCCCCCCGACACCGCTGCTGCAGGCGTCATTTTTAGTGTACCAAAAAAGGTTTTGGGCGGCACACCAGACTTAAGTAACACTTCCTTCTTCTTCTGTTCCTTCTTCTCCATGGCAACTTTCTTGGTACCGGAGGACCTGCTACCTGCTTTCTTTGGGGGCATCTTCTTCAGATGTCAAAACAGCACTCAATTGCACAAGTTGCAGCGATGCCTGGTCAGGTCACTCACACATCACGTTGTGTACAGCAGCAGGACGTCGGTCTGGCACCACAACGGTAGATGATGAAGACACACCTCCTCTGTCTTTTTTGCACCTAAAAGCAAAAAGCCAGAAGAACATCAGTCAAAAGATCCATAATATAATATATAACTTATTAGTGTCTGGTGGGTGGGCATCACAATTATTAAATTGTATGAAGTCAGTGAACAACAACAGTATAGCCAGCCATTAAGAGACTGACAAGGCC
This sequence comes from Triturus cristatus, assembly GCF_964204655.1. Classification (NCBI taxonomy): domain Eukaryota; kingdom Metazoa; phylum Chordata; class Amphibia; order Caudata; family Salamandridae; genus Triturus; species Triturus cristatus. Next base: position 69,475,970 of record NC_140581.1, on the reverse strand, counting down.
AGGGATCCTGTTGTATTTGTACTGTGTACACTCAGGAAGAAGAATAGCAAGGAACAAAAACATAAATGTAGTCTAGCCTGTTTGCCCTAAATAAAAATGTGTGAATCTTATGGGATGGATGCAGCATCAGGGAGCAACAACACAACAAACATATACACATAAAAACTAAAGGCATATATTTACAACACCCAAAAAGTGAAATCTAACCCCGTAAAAAAGTAAAGGCCACATTTTACAATTCAATCCAATGCCATACATGATGTTGAAATTTAACGCCCAACACAAAAACAGTTGTTTAAATTCCATGCACCCGTGATGATTGATAAGTAGTACGACTGGGCCTACTGTACGACTAGGCCACAAGCTTGCAGGCCTATGCAAAAAGCACAATTCCTGCCTCCACAAAATGGCCGCCACACATGCTCAGGCCACCCAACAAAAATAACCAAAAAGTGATTACAAAGGACAGGAACAGAAAGTTGTAGTCTCTGTGGGACTTCCTCTCTCAAAAATATTTGTAAAAAAATAAAAGCTTCCCCGTGCTCCAAACCTACAGCTGAATAACAACCTGGGGAGTTTTTTTAGCAAAAATGCACAAAAAAGCGTTTTCAAGAAGGATTTATGTTGCTCGCGAGATATTGTTTGCCAGATTGCAAAAGCTGCGTGTTCGGGATCGCGAACTGTACAAAAAGGCTTTATCGCGTGCGCGAACACGCATATTGCGAGCGTGAAAATGACGAAAACTGTAAGTCCGCGTTGTCGCTCTGTGCAGAGTTACCAAAAGTACGCGAGCTGAATCCCTAGGGTTACATACTGGCTAAAAAGCCCTATTTATTTAACACACACCCAAAAAATGTTATTCCACCCCAAAAAACACCTTTTGCAATAAAATCCAAAGCCATCCATGGTGTAAAAGAAAATCAACAGACAACACAAACTGTAAATTTAAATAACGCACCAAAGATTTGAGGCTGACTACCTCTGGGCCTACGGGCAGACTAGGCCACAAGCTTGGAACAGAATGGCAAAAGCAAGCACACTGCTTGGATGGCTCCACAAAATGGCCCCCACACACCCACAACCACAAGAAATGGAAGACAGTCAATGTACGCCTATGGCAAAAGCACAATGCCTGCCTTCCTAAAATGGCCGCCACACACATGCACAGGCCATCCACCACAAATAACCAAAAAGTGATTACAAAGGACAGGAACAGGAAGTTGTAGTGTCTGTGAAACTTACTTCCTCTCAGAAAAATATTTTCAAAAAAATAAAAGCTTCTCCGTGCTCCAAACCTACAGCAGAATGACAACCTGAGGAGTTTTTTTAGCAGATATGCACAAAAAAGCGTTTTCGAGAAGGATCTATGTTGCTCGCGAGATATTGTTTGCCAGATTGCAAAAGCTGCGTGTTCGGGATCGCGAACTGTACAAAAAGGCTTTATTGCATGCGTGAACACGCATATTGCGAGCGCGAAAATGGCGAAAACTGTAAGTCCGCGTTGTCGCGCTGTGCAGAGTTACCAAAAGTACACGAGCTGAATCCCTAGGGTTACATACTGGCTAAAAAGCCCTATTTATTTAACACACACCCAAAAAATGCTATTCCACCCCAAAAAACACCTTTTGCAATAAAATCCAAAGCCATCCATGGTGTAAAAGAAAATCAACAGACAACACAAACTGTAAATTTAAATAACGCACCAAAGATTTGATGCTGACTACCTCTGGGCCTACTGGCAGACTAAGCCACAAGCTTGGAACAGTCAATGTAAGCCTATGGCAAAAGCACAATGCTTGCCTTAACAAAATGGCCGCCACACACATGGCCAGGACGACACAACAACAACAAGCATAATCCAAGGGGAACAAAGAAAAGAAATACAGGCCTTTATGGAAACAGAAGCACACACTACTAAACTACCACCACAAAATTGCCACAAGCCACATGGGCATGCGCAGTCACAACAGGCCATGGAAAACAATGAACTGAAGCAGGCCTTAATATATGACCGGACAAAGGAGGCCTGCCAAAAAACACAGCTTTAATACACAAATGAAAATCAACAGGGCTATGAAAGGATTGGAAAGAAGTCATACATCAAGCACACACATCCCACAAAGGTATTTCACACACACACCAACAGAGAAATACACCACAGCCACATTTATCATTTCAAATAATCCTATGCCATCCATGCCCTACATGATGTTGCAAATTCTACAGACACCACGAAACATGAACCCATGGGTACCCTACTGGCTGAAATTGCAGAGAAAAACAACTAGGCCCCTATTGAAAGCACAGGCCACCCGCCACAAAAAGAATTTTAAAAAACAATGAAAAACCCAGAAAAATGTAGGTAATACAAGCCCCAATGAAACAAACACACCAATTCTCCAACTTACTTGTAGTAAATTAAATCTAAAATCAAAAAGTCCTCAAATAAATCCAATCCAATGGTATGAGCAGACAGACACAAAAAGTGATCCTTCCAGCTCCAAATCCAAATGAAAGTGAACAGCACATGCACAAAGCACTGGGAGGAGCCTGCTGGACAGGAACAGGAAGTTGTAGACTCAGGGGCACTTCCTTCCTCTTGAAAAAAAGAGTTAAAAAAATTAAAGGACTCCTCCTTACACAAAAGACTACAGCAAAATCACAATCTGAGGAGTTTTTTTGAGCTAAATGATCATTTTAGAGAAGGTTTTATGAAGATCGCGAGATATTCTTCGGCAGATTGTAGTTTTTGCATGTTCGGGATCGCGATCTTACCAAGACAGCCGCCGGAAGTCAGCTCACGCTCCCGAATAACGTGTTCGCGTTCGCACACTCTCGCGGGCTTGGGCAGCCATACTACAAATCTCGAACTTTCCATTTTGGGCAGATGGTGGTCACAAACTCAAGAAAACCCACCCCTTCAACAAAAAAAAAAGGGAGAAGGTCCAGTGCTAACATTTTTGCCAGCTTTGCATTGTACAAACGTGCAATTGGGTGGTTGCGTTTGTACTGCCCCTCCGGCCTACTAAACATGCTAAGAATGGTAGGCTGCATGGTATTCCTTCCTGTGGTCAACGTCGCACTTTTTGGGCCAGCAGTACTCCGTGGTGTCTCAGGCTGACTCTTACTCTTGCGCCAATGAGATGTGGCTGAGGATGTGGGCGTTACCACTGCAGTGCTGGGGACAGGGCTACTTTGTGTACCACTACCACAGAGAATGTCTCCCTCTTCTTCCTGTTCCACCGGGAGCGGACTTTCTACTCGTTTATGCCCAACAGCAATGGTTCTAGTTTTGATGCGACTAAGGTGCTTCTCCCACTGGATTGCGTGGTGTTTTTTCAGATGGGTCATTTGGCCTCCGGTACCATAGTTTGTACCAAGCTTACCACGACTAACAGAGGTATGACAAACGGAGCATCTAGCAATGTTCTCCTCCTTTCCGCCAACCGTAAAGAAGTCCCACACTGGGGAGCCTAACTTTTGTCTCCTGCTGGAGGTGCCACTCCCACATCCAATGCCGGATGAACTGGATGGTGTGTGTTGAATATGACTTAGTGCAGGACCACTACCTACTTCTGCTGAGGTGGTGCTTTTGCTGGATATAGGACGCTGCCGGCACTTTGCTAATGTAAATATGGAAGCTGGAGGTCGTATTGGTGTTACATGTGTTGGAGGTATGCGTGCTATATCCCTCGCAGCCATTTTGGATAGTGTAAAAATGTTGGTGTCCATCTCCTCAGGCCCGGGAGTGATGTTTGTGATGACTGGCTCATCATCATCATCATCATCCTGCTCTTCTACATCAACATCCATAAGTGTAAGGCTTTCTGGAACCTTCCTTTTCCCATGCCTGCTCTTGTGATGTGTTTTCCTCTCAGACTAAGTTTGTGGCTTCCAAATGGCATCTAGATCATCAGAAGGGGGGCTTGGTGAAGAACTTGATGTACTAAACCTCCTTTTCCTTGCTGTGGATTTGTAAGCCAATGGAACATCTAAAGGAGTGGCTTCCTCTTCTTCCTCTGCATGAGGCTCAATTTCCTGAACTGCCCCTACTTCGGGAGGAACAACAGCTACTATTGCAGGCGGTGGCTGTGGCTGTTGACCACTTATCTGCTGTGTTGATGTTCCCTCCTGCGTTGATTGTGTACTACTTTGAGATAGCGATAAGTTTAGTTCAGGCTCAGCATCACTGCTTTCCACCATAAGGCTGGCTACCTCTTCCACACTCATCTGCTTGGGCCTGGGTTGGTGGGTTGGGCCCACTGATGTGGAGGTGCTGCCCCCAGTTGGCCCCCCAACACCGCTGCTGCAGGCGTCATTTTTAGTGTACCAAAAAAGGTTTTGGGAGGCACACCAGACTTAAGTAACACTTCCTTCTTCTTCTGTTCCTTCTTCTCCATGGCAACTTTCTTGGTACCGGAGGACCTGCTACCTGCTTTCTTTGGGGGCATCTTCTTCAGATGTCAAAACAGCACTCAGTTGCACAAGTTGCAGAGATGCCTGGTCAGGTCACTCACACATCACGTTGTGTACAGCAGCAGGACGTCGGTCTGGCACCACAACGGTAGATGATGAAGACACACCTCCTCTGTCTTTTTTGCACCTAAAAGCAAAAAGCCAGAAGAACATCAGTCAAAAGATCCATAATATAATATATAACTTATTAGTGTCTGGTGGGTGGGCATCACAATTATTAAATTGTATGAAGTCAGTGAACAACAACAGTATAGCCAGCCATTAAGAGACTGACAAGGCCAGGGATCCTGTTGTATTTGTACTGTGTACACTCAGGAAGAAGAATAGCAAGGAACAAAAACATAAATGTAGTCTAGCCTGTTTGCCCTAAATAAAAATGTGTGAATCTTATGGGATGGATGCAGCATCAGGGAGCAACAACACAACAAACATATACACATAAAAACTAAAGGCATATATTTACAACACCCAAAAAGTGAAATCTAACCCCGTAAAAAAGTAAAGGCCACATTTTACAATTCAATCCAATGCCATACATGATGTTGAAATTTAACGCCCAACACAAAAACAGTTGTTTAAATTCCATGCACCCGTGATGATTGATAAGTAGTACGACTGGGCCTACTGTACGACTAGGCCACAAGCTTGGAGGCCTATGCAAAAAGCACAATTCCTGCCTCCACAAAATGGCCGCCAGTCATGCTCAGGCCACCCAACAAAAATAACCAAAAAGTGATTACAAAGGACAGGAACAGAAAGTTGTAGTCTCTGTGGGACTTCCTCTCTCAAAAATATTTGTAAAAAAATAAAAGCTTCCCCGTGCTCCAAACCTACAGCTGAATGACAACCTGGGGAGTTTTTTTAGCAAAAATGCACAAAAAAGCGTTTTCGAGAAGGATTTATGTTGCTCGCGAGATATTGTTTGCCAGATTGCAAAAGCTGCGTGTTCGGGATCGCGAACTGTACAAAAAGGCTTTATCGCGTGCGCGAACACGCATATTGCGAGCGCGAAAATGACGAAAACTGTAAGTCCGCGTTGTCGCTCTGTGCAGAGTTACCAAAAGTACGCGAGCTGAATCCCTAGGGTTACATACTGGCTAAAAAGCCCTATTTATTTAACACACACCCAAAAAATGCTATTCCACCCCAAAAAACACCTTTTGCAATAAAATCCAAAGCAATCCATGGTGTAAAAGAAAATCAACAGACAACACAAACTGTAAATTTAAATAACGCACCAAAGATTTGAGGCTGACTACCTCTGGGCCTATGGGCAGACTAGGCCACAAGCTTGGAACAGAATGGCAAAAGCAAGCACACTGCTTGGATGGCTCCACAAAATGGCCCCCACACACCCACAACCACAAGAAATGGAAGACAGTCAATGTACGCCTATGGCAAAAGCACAATGCCTGCCTTCCTAAAATGGCCGCTACACACATGCACAGGCCATCCACCACAAATAACCAAAATGTGATTACAAAGGACAGGAACAGGAAGTTGTAGTGTCTGTGAAACTTACTTCCTCTCAGAAAAATATTTTCAAAAAAATAAAAGCTTCTCCGTGCTCCAAACCTACAGCTGAATGACAACCTGAGGAGTTTTTTTAGCAGATATGCACAAAAAAGCGTTTTCGAGAAGGATCTATGTTGCTCGCGAGATATTGTTTGCCAGATTGCAAAAGCTGCGTGTTCGGGATCGCAAACTGTACAAAAAGGCTTTATCGCGTGCGCGAACATGCATATTGCGAGCGCGAAAATGGCGAAAACTGTAAGTCCGCGTTGTCGCGCTGTGCAGAGTTACCAAAAGTACACGAGCTGAATCCCTAGGGTTACATACTGGCTAAAAAGCCCTATTTATTTAACACACACCCAAAAAATGTTATTCCACCGCAAAAAACACCTCTTGCAATAAAATCCAAAGCCATCCATGGTGTAAAAGAAAATCAACAGACAACACAAACTGTAAATTTAAATAACGCACCAAAGATTTGAGGCTGACTACCTCTGGGCCTACGGGCAGACTAAGCCACAAGCTTGGAACAGTCAATGTAAGCCTATGGCAAAAGCACAATGCTTGCCTTAACAAACTGGCCGTTACAACAAACAAATGATGGACGGAATGCTGACAATGCAGACATTCTCCCCCAGTCAAGAGATCTGGGTTAAATCCATCGTTCTTTTGCCCACTACGCCACCCCAGTTCAGACATGGCCATATGCAAATCAGTCTTGACCCTGTGCCTCATGGGAACAGTCCAGCCCGAACTGCCAAGCCATGTCTTCCCTGGACCGGAATCAAGCATCCTCGGACCGGTTTCTGGCTATCAGCCGTCATCAGCCAGGATAGCTTGACTCCAGTGGCGTAGTGAGCACGGGTCCCACGTCTGGGAATACCCATCCCACTTAGGGCGAAAAGCGTTACAACAAACAAATGATGGACGGAATGCTGACAATGCAGACATTCTCCCCCAGTCAAGAGATCTGGGTTAAATCCATCGTTCTTTTGCCCACTACGCCACCCCCGTTCAGACATGGTCATATGCAAATCAGTCTTGACCCTGTGCCTCATGGGAACAGTCCAGCCCGAACTGCCAAGCCATATCTTCCCTGGACCGGAATCAAGCATCCTCGGACCGGTTTCTGGCTATCAGCCGTCATCAGCCAGGATAGCTTGACTCCAGTGGCGTAGTGAGCACGGGTCCCACGTCTGGGAATACCCATCCCACTTAGGGCGAAAAGAGTTACAACAAACAAATGATGGACGGAATGCTGACAATGCAGACATTCTCCCCCAGTCAAGAGATCTGGGTTAAATCCATCGTTCTTTTGCCCACTACGCCACCCCAGTTCAGACATGGCCATATGCAAATCAGTCTTGACCCTGTGCCTCATGGGAACAGTCCAGCCCGAACTGCCAAGCCATGTCTTCCCTGGACCGGAATCAAGCATCCTCGGACCGGTTTCTGGCTATCAGCCGTCATCAGCCAGGATAGCTTGACTCCAGTGGCGTAGTGAGCACGGGTCCCACGTCTGGGAATACCCATCCCACTTAGGGCGAAAAGCGTTACAACAAACAAATGATGGACGGAATGCTGACAATGCAGACATTCTCCCCCAGTCAAGAGATCTGGGTTAAATCCATCGTTCTTTTGCCCACTACGCCACCCCAGTTCAGACATGGCCATATGCAAATCAGTCTTGACCCTGTGCCTCATGGGAACAGTCCAGCCCGAACTGCCAAGCCATGTCTTCCCTGGACCGGAATCAAGCATCCTCGGACCGGTTTCTGGCTATCAGCCGTCATCAGCCAGGATAGCTTGACTCCAGTGGCGTAGTGAGCACGGGTCCCACGTCTGGGAATACCCATCCCACTTAGGGCGAAAAGCGTTACAACAAAAAAATCTTACCAAGACAGCCGCCGGAAGTCAGCTCGCGCTCCCGAATAACGTGTTCGCGTTCGCACACTCTCGCGGGCTTGGGCAGCCATAGTACAAATCTCGTGGTGCTCGCGAACGGACAGAAAAGCAAGTTGGCGATCGCAGAATCACGGTAAGACGTTACCGCGCGCGCGAGAATGAATATTGAGCATGCGAGGAAGCAAAACTACTACGCTACGTGCTAGATTGCGTAGCAATCTGCAACTTCGCGCTCTATGCGAATCGCGAAGATGCCTAAACTTCGCAAGCTCCGCGAACGGAGCGTAGTTCAATGCCCAGGCTTAGTATAAAAGGCATCCTTTATTTCAGGGAGTTCAGCTAGGCTCGGGAACTTGATGTACAGGTCTAGGAAATGCAACATCCTCTCCAAGACATCTCGTAGCACCCGACTAAACATAGTTTGCGACATGCCACCAGCAGTAGCAACAGTGTACTGGAAAGTACCAGTACCTTCATCTTTGGGGTCAGTGCTGTAGGGTATGATCGGCCCGGTGGCCTGGTGAAGCGGTACCCTCGGATACAGTCACATTCCTGCATGGTTGCAAGGACTGGGAACAGTCGATGGACAGCTGGTGCCCTGCAGAACAAAGATGAACAAAAGAAGATTGTCTCTTCATCCACCCAAGTGGCCATGACCAGGCTCAATATTGTTACACGATCATCTTCCTGTGCGATATTCACAGTCCCCTTACACACACTACGACTCCCATAATGAACCAGCAGTGAGGATAGGGTTGTGTACCGCCCCAAAGGTCCTTCGAATGAGCTCATTGGTCCCAGAGATCGTTTGAACAGAAGCCCCTCCTTGAGTTCGTCGCTTGGCTTCCGAAGCTCTTGTGAACCTAATTGGAACCTGCCTCGCCTCTTAACCTGGTGCAGTCTTGTTTGTGCTTACAGCAGGACCTGCCTCTCTGGAAAATCCTGTATTCTACTGCGACCTTGTCTTTATCCCTGTGAGACAATCATCGTCTTCACCGGATTAGGTGTTGCCGTGTACCTCGGACCTGAGAAACGCAACTGCCAATTAATTCCTGCCTTTGAATCCCGTGTGGACGCCGAGGAGTTAGCTTGCCTACAAAAGTGCTGATTCCTTCTGCCCCACACCTCTAGCGAGTATTGAGGACATCACTTGCGCTGCCTACCTTTGTATTTGGATTTCCAGCCTGTGCATGGAGCCGCCGACTGGAAATTGAACTGCACCTTCCTCAGTGTAACGGGTACGTTACATGCGCTGCTAGCGTGTTTCATTTTTTTTCCCTTTCTTTATTTTGGCCCACTCGGACCTACACGCTGTTCGTCGCATGCCTACTGATTGCGGGTAACCCTATCTCACCGAGACCTCTTGCTCTACAGTGCTCCACTATTATTCGTTTGACCCAACAGTTCTTTTGATAGTGGCACCTCAATGGAGACTTATCAGGTCGTCCCTGTGGAAACATTAACATAGTGAAACCGACTCAAACGGAGCCACACAAAGTTTTTTTTTATTTTTTATTTGTCAACAAAACTTTGTTGCTTCAGGTGAGGCAATAATATCCACGGTGTGAGACAAACTCCTCATGATAATTCCTTTCTTTATGGAGCCGCTTTATTTCATGAAGTAAGAGACTTTCCCCTTTTCCTCAGTTGGGTGGAGAGTGTACAGAAGAAATACCAAAGGAGGAATAGCTTTGCTATTCAATTAGGAAATTGTGGAGGTACACAACCATTCTATGTTCGGAGAAAGGTGAAACACTGTCTATTTTCATTGTTGCTTAATTCTGCCTGACCGTGGTTAACTCTTATCTTCTCTTTTCTCTCTATTTTTTGTCTTTTGTCTTTACTGCAGTACTGATCCTCCACCCCTTACGCTTTCCTCCTGAGATCCTTCAGCCTCCCTGGTGGGCTTCCCAGAGGTCATTGTCTGGTTCCGGCTCTTCCTTGGGGTAGTATTCATTTCTCGGATAGTTTATCTTTCTGATGATGTCTCTACCCTAGGGGAGAGTTGAGACACTGGTCTTCGCTTCTGTGGATGCTGGCAGTCACCCTAAGGCTTATGCAAATAAGTCGAGTAGCAAGAGTGACAAATATCACATGATAGATCATGACATTACACAATGTACTGAGGTGTGTGTTGTTGGGCATGCACACATATGTCTCCTACATGAGCATCACCTCACATCTCAATTCCACATGTCCACATGAGTCCCATGTAGTGCAATGGCCAATCCTCTGGCTGTGTCACCTGACCTATGTACTGCTGTCACGTACCAAACACACACCACAGTGACAAGTGAGGCCTGATGTCTCCCAGGCATCACAGATATTTGCCATGCAAAAACCCAGGGTCCCTGTATTGCCACATCGACACTGACATGGACATAGCATATCACATACACACCACAAGGCAAGCGTGAATCCCACAGGTAGTGGCCACTGTTGTCCCTGCAGGCCATACATGCACATCTCTTAGACACACACACACCATCAAGGTTGATGCACATACCACATGGATGTGGAGACTGTCACCCTTTGGGCACATTTGATCAGACACATCTGAGACACAACATGCACACAGACTGTGGGTGCACATCAGTATTGTGGCTAGAGGTCTCACTGTGACGCACATGCAATCACCCCCAGGACTCAGGGTGTATGTGACATAGCCCAAACATATCCAACATGAAACTGTGTCCATGACTCATGCCCATTACTGTACATTTGCACATCACAGTGGTAATGTGCACCACACAAAAAGGATTCTGCCCCATGTACATGTGCACAGCCTGGGAGTGGCTGCAAAAAAGTGCCACCCATCAATCAAAATGCGGCCCCCCCAAACACCCAGGGAATGCAGCCTTACATGCCATGGGACACTGTGTGGGCAATGCTGTAGTGTGGTAGGTGTGCACAGGTGTCCCTGGCAAGTAATTGTGTGTTGAATACATTGAATAGTCACACCAATGAGGTCTGACGTGGGTGACAATGCGTATGCATTGCACGGTTCATGAACGAGCCGTGCATACGCTTTGCCATTGACTGCAATGAGGTCTGCCGCGGGTGACAATGCGTACGCATTGCACGGTTCATGACCGAGCCGTGCGTACACTTTGCCATCGACTGCAATGAGGTCTGACGTGGGTGACAATGCGTACGCATTGCACGGTTCATGACCGAGCCGTGCACACACTTTGCCATTGACTGCAATGAGATCTGACGCAGGTAACAATGCGTACGCATTGCAGGGTTCATGACCAAGCCGTGCACACACTTTAACATTGACTGCAATGAGGCCCGACGCGGGTGACAATGCGTACGCATTGCACGGTTCATGACCGAGCCGTGCCTACGCTTTGCCATTGACTGCAATGAGGCCCAAAGCGGGTGGCTATCATGCATGTGCGCCTGGTAGGCATGGTCTGAGACAGACGTATGGCTTTGTCATTGAATCGTATGGAGACGGGTGCATGTGTATTTTCAAAAATACGCGTTGTACAGTCAGTTGACTGAGCCGGGCGCACCCATTGGCTCTGGACTGTCATGGAGATGGATGCGGATTCAAAACTTGTACGAGTTGTGCACTGGAAATTCAGTTGGATGCCTACAACAATGTTGCAATTCCTAGTGTTTCATGAAGGTGAAGATTTGAACGATGTGTAAGGCGTGTAGGAGTCTTACATTTCCATGGATTGGCGAGATTCATAGAATGCGACTGTGTTGGACCTATAACTTGGGACACATGGCACAGATTCTGCCTCTGCAGCACAGATATAAGGCTGGCTGGCCCCCAGGGAGCTCACTTTCCTGCACTACATGCTCCTGGACCACATCCCTGCTACCACTGCTGCTGTCTCTGCATCCTCTGGCTCCTGCTATGGCACGTACTCTGGAGAGGGCCCCAGCCAGAACCAGGCCTTGCTGGATGGGTTCCTTCCACAGTACAGCAAGCTGTATGGGAAACCAGGGGAGCAGGTGACTGGGCAGTCCACTGCCTTCCTAATTGTGCATGTTGTCTGACTAGCAGTACTCGCAGTATGTACACCAGTGGCAAGCGTTCTCACTGACTACTTTCATCCTCCAAAGTGTGTAGGTACATGTAATGAACAGGTGTCCTGCTGCTAAAGTGCATTAGTGCAAGCTTAAACTTCCCAGACATGCAGGTGATTTGTCCTACTCCATGGTTGCACTACCTGTGTAACTCATTTCCCTTTGTGATGATGACATGTATCTCCAAATGTGTGCAGCACAAATATGGGGCATGTGTGTTAATGTACTTTTAACTTTGTCATCCTCACAGGTTGATGCCCACCAGAAGCAGGAAATATGGCTGACCATCGACTGGGCAGTTCGTTCGGTGGGGGTCTACCATCGCCGGATCCGCAACTGTCAGAAGAGGTGGTAGGAACTTCGGGGCTGGACCCGGAGGATATCTAGAGTCCCGCTGAAGCTGTCACCTCCACGCTGGAGGGGCGGACACTGGACCCTGACCCCCCACATGCTCCGGATCCCGGCGGTGGTCTTCCCGGACCAGGATGGGCAGCTGAAGGCCAGACAGCTGCAGGAAGGGGGTGAGTCCATGCCTAATCTGTGTACTATGTCTGACATGCTAATTGCAGTCTTTTGGCCTGGTCACACTTCCACATTACGTAGGTCTTGTAGTCCAATACTCAGGTCCCTCAATTGTGTGATGCACTCTACTCATCTGTTCCACAGGTGTGGCCCCTACAGTCTGTTGCTTGTGTCACTAGGGCACTGTGTCCCTGCAGTCAGCTATACTTCAGCTACCGGACAGCATCTGTTCCCGTGACTCTGTTGTGTGTTTCATTGGAGGTTCAATTGTTTGCCCAATGCCTGAGATCTGACATGTGATCTGTGTGTGCCCTTGAGACATGTTCCAATTGCTGGTCTGACTCGCCACGTGTGGCTGGGGTATTCCAAACAAACCCATGCAGCAGGGGACTCCAATTTTGGGGCCTCAGGAGTATGTATATCAAGTATGTCACACTTGCTATCCACCTGACTACTGTCCAGGGCCAAACACTGTTTCACGTAGACCTGGGCAGTCATGCCTCCTCAATGACATTTAGAAACACTCTGTAATCCTATTCCTGTGTATCAAATTACAGGTTGTGCTTTGTGACATGTGCCTTCAGGTGTCTGCCTCTGTGTCATTGTGGTGTGGCTTCCTGTTACGTACAACTGGGGTGTTCATGAGTTTGAGGGTCAGCAGGACATCTGAGATGTGACTATGAGAGACAAGACCTGTGTGACATATAGGTGTGTGATCATCTGACAGCGCACAATGGTGTATGCAACTCTGTCCTTCAGGCAGCTGGGTTACATGCATGGCAGACTGTGATGTGTTAATGTACAGGGAGTTGTGTATGCAGAGACTCATATGTCTGATTTGCATGATGTGGGGTCTTCTGGGTCTTGGATATGTTGTTTGCAGGGGATGGGCAAGTGCACCTGTCATCTGCAGAGTTAGATTTACACCTGAGCTATGATTGTGAGACAGTGCATACTGTGATTGTCTCGATGCCCTGCCCCTGTGACAGGAGACAGTGTTGACTGACTTTCAGGGCATGCCAGTGCCATGGCATTTAACTTGCTATGAGTGATCCTGCATTGTGTTCAAGTTTGCACCATGCACCCCATGGTGGCATTGCCCATGAGGACATGAGAACATCATAGTGTGTGCTGCTGGCATGCATCACAAGCATGTGAAATGAGTCCCCGCCCATCCCTTCATTCGGACACCTGTACTGAGTCAGTAGCTAGAGATGTGCTGTGTGTATAGTGACATACTCCTACATGTTCACTTGCATGTCCAACTAATGTGTGGGTGGTGCATGTCGGGCCATTGGGGTATTAGCATCCATCATGAAACAGACATATGTGTGCAAGTCAAGGAGGGATATATGTGCTATGCTTGATATTGAGAATGACAATTGGCTTATTCTAAACAGTGTTGGGACTTTGAACAGTGTTCAGCTGATGATGCCAGGGCATGCCCTGTAATGTGATGTACTCCCTGTGGTGTGTGCAGTCAGTGCAGGTGACTGATGTTGTTCTCTTACTTCCTATTCCTATGCAGATACATCCACAGCCACAGGAGGGGACAGCTCCATGGACCAGGAGGAGCCACAGAGCCTGACAGGGACAGAAGGAGAGGAGTCAGGGGACCCAGTGGCATGGAGGGCGAGTGGAGCCACACAGAGGAGTCGTCAGCACCATCCCCCCCAGCTGAGGGCCACAGCAGCTCTGAGGATGACTCCCTTGTGGAGGCGGGTGTCAGCAGCCACCAAACACCAGCTAGTGAGACTGTCCCCACCACCTCCCTCACCACCACCATCACCATCCTCTCATCGGCTGCCATCCCAGAGTTCCCTGGAGGCTCCCGTGTTCAGGAGAATGTCTCCTTTGTGCCAGGAACCGCACCCCCGCCCCTGTGTCCTCTGCTGCCCTGAGTGAGGAGTCTGTGGACTTACTTAGATAGATCCATGTAGGGCAGACTTCGATGCTGAAGGTCCTCCATGCACACACAAGTCTGTTGACACAACTGGTGTCGTTCATAGAGGGCATTTCATCCGGCATGTCTGCCCTACAGAGGACCAATCAGTCCGTGGCCTCCTCCCTGATGACAGCAGTGTCCCTCCTCCAACAGTCCCGAACCCCTCCTACCCCTGTACCACCCACGATTCCTAGCAGCCTACCTTTCCCAAGCACACACCCCTGTACCACCCACGATTCCTAGCAGCCTAGCTTTCCCAAGCACACACACACAACTGCACATTCTCACAAAGCCACAGACACGGGCAGCACCCAAACACCCACACCAAGGTCTAGACGTGCACACAAGCAAGCGCAGGGGACTGATACCACACTCACAGTGGATGGTTTGCTGACACACACAGTCATCCACAACCACTCCGCATTCCTCCGAAACCTCTCCCTCCCAGCCCCCTTCCCTTGCTTCACCTGCAACCCCATCTCCACAGAAGCTCTTCCTCTGTGACCTTGGTCTCTTCCCCACTGACCCAGAAGATCCAGCTTACAAGGGGAAGAGGAAGTCCCCACACACAGAGGGGAGTGCCCCTCATACCTGGACACCCTCCCTCAGGCACAGTCAGACTGAGACCCCCACCTGCAAGTCCCCCCGGAGCCAGAAGAGCAAGACCCCACTGCCGCTACACAGCTCCAAGGCAAAGCATCTGTCCTCCATCCCCAGGCTACCACTCCAGAGGTCCCCCACCACTACCTGCCCCGGGTTCCCCCACCCACAGATACACCATCCCCAAAATGCTGAGGCCCTCCCCCGTACCACTTGCTCCTCCACTCCTGGTCAGACGGTTAGTGGCACTGATGTCCCCCCCTCTGTTCTGCTGACCTCACCTGCACCCCATTCCGCTCACATGGACCCCATCCACTCCATCTGACCTGTCCCCTGAAGTTGTGCCGGCACCCACCCCATCTGACTTGTGCCGCACAGTTGTGACTGCACACACCACTTCAGTCAGCTCCACTGCAGTTGCAGGTGTCTCTCCTGCATCCACCACGTCTTCACTGCCTCCTTCTGCTGCGCCCTGATCCTGTCCCTGCGGTGCCTGGCCTGCCCCCATGTATGCCCCTCCGAGGGGATGTCCCCTGTCCTTAGCAGTGCAGGCAAGCAACGTGTGACAGTTGTCACTCTAGTTCACTCCTTGGCATTTGATAATGGACTGGCCATTGGCCTTTTGTTTGAATGGATGTTTAACTTTTAATATGCTGAATAAAGCTTTTTTCTTTATCCCTGTGAACTTGACTTAGCTGTACATTAGGTTGATGATGTTTAACATGCCCTTGCACCTGTAATCCTTGGTTTCCAATGTTGAATACTGAGGTGTTGATGTGAGGTACTCCATGTGGTCCATGAGATATGTATCCTATTCTGGTCGGTGTCCATGTCATCCTTTGCAGCTTCCTGGGTGTGTCAGGATCCACTATTTGTGGACATCTCTGTGAACATTTAATTTGCATATTCACATCTCTGGCTTGCACCCATGCACATATGATGTGCTTCCCATTGTCCAATTTGTCTATTTCACAGACTTTGTGCCTTTGTGCGCATCACCACTAGACCTACAGGTGTGGGCATCATTGGTATAGGAGCAACTGGGTCCTCTGTGCAGCTTGCTGTACATATGTTTTGAGTATGTGCAGATGACTTAGGGGAGACTCCCGTACCCAGAATGTTGTGACCAGAGCTATCATTGTGTGGTAACTGATGGCTGACTGACCAAGTGTTCTGCTGACATGACTGAGACGTGCTGTGACTATGTTTGGCACAGCTGGGCTTCCACAGGAGTTGGGTCCCCTCAAGTAAGTGTGTTGTCCCGTGACATGGCCTGGGCCCATGGTGTGTGTTGTATGAGCATGTGTGTGTGTGTCCACATCCCTTTTCATACACAGGCAGTGTTCCCTTGATATGTTCCTGTTGTTGATGCTTGCTGAGTGGTACTGTGTTCATCCCACAACTTTGCCATGGGCTACCGGATGTGTGGGTGCATGACACACTACTGTTAATTGGTGTTTCATCATTGGGATTTATCAGTTCTGAGTGGTGATGATGTTGTCAGACGCAGATGAGACACAGTCAGGGGTCCCCAAGGCACTTGTTTGTTCGCAATATCATGTAGTTGTCCATAGGTGGTACCTTTCAGGGATTGGGACATGTGTATGTGTGTGTGACTGCTCCCACTTGTCGGGTTCAGGGCTGCAATGTTTGCAGGTGTCAGCATGTGTGCCTTATGGTTCTCCTTGGGTTCTGCATTGCCCTGGGACTGTGGCAGGCATTCTGAAGGTTACATGAGCTTTGACGTCATGGGCATGTACCGCATGTACCGCACACTGTGCAGTATGTCTGCCAGGGTTGTGAACTATCCTTGTGTGATGTTTCTGTGCACCTTAGTTCCTCCCAACATTCCTGTGTTTGTCATGGGTACATGTGCAATGTCACCTGTCCATGTGTGCTTCACAGATGCACATTGTTGCAGTTCAGGGTGTGTGGTAGTGAGGGTGGACTGAAATAACTGTTAGCCTCACCACATCTCTGTGGGTATGGGACACAACCACTACTTTTCCCCAGGAGTGTTTGATGTGTTGGGACTGGGAATCATGCATGCTGTTTGTTATTTGCAGCTTTGACCATGATGTCACTTACCATTTGGTCACTGTGATGAGGGGCGGTTTAGACCCCTTCACCACAATGCTCGACATTTGCTGCAGTTTGGAAGCCCACACTTAACTTTTGTTCTACACAGTGAAGGGGTGTTCTTTTTACATTGACACAGTGCTATAGTGATGCTTGCCTTGTGTAGGGCACACTCATTTGTTGGTCACTCATGTGCTGTCATTTACATTATATGTTTGAACTCATACTCACTGTTGTGGGCATTTGTCACAGACTACACACTGTTGTCATGATGTTAGGGGGATGTATTTTCCTGACATACCTAATTTTGGAGTATGATGGATGTGTGGCGCATCACCCATCCTATGAGTGGGGTGGCAGGGGTGATGGGCAACAGGTCCCCTATGGGTGAGGGTGGCATGAGTGATGGGCAACATGTTTCCTATGGATGGGGGTGGCAGTAGTGTTGGGAAACAGGTCCCCTATGAGTGGGGGTGGCAGGGATGATAGGCAACAGGTCCCCTATGAGTGGGGGTGGCAGGGGTGATGGGCAACAGGTCCCCTATTAGTGGGGGCAGCAGGGGTAATGGGCAAGAGGTCCCCTATGAGTGGGGGTGGCAGGGGTGATGGGCAACATAAGCCCTATGAGTAGGGGTGGCAGGGGGGATGGGCAACAGGTCCCCTATGATTGGGGGTGGCAGGGGTGATGGGCAACGGGTCCCCTATGAGTGAGGTTGACAGGGGTGATGGGCAACAGGTCCCTTATGAGTGGGGGTGACAGTAGTGATGAGCAACATAAGCCTTATGAGTGGGGGTGGCAGGGGTGATGGGCAACATGTCCCCTATGGGTGGGGGTGGCTGGGGTGATGGGCAACAGGTCCCCTATGAGTGGGGGTGGCAGGGGTGATGAGCAACATAAGCCCTATGAGTGGGGTTGGCAGGGGTGATGGGCAACAGGTCCCCTATGAGGGGGGTGGCAGGGGTGATGGGCAACAGGTCCCCTATGAGTGGGGGTGGCAGGGGTGATGGGCAACATAAGCCCTATGAGTGGGGGTGGTAGTGGTGCTGGCCAGGCAACCCCTATGGTGGCCTGTTGTTAGTGGCCAGGATGTGGATCCCCTGTGTGTGTGTACCATTTTGCGGGTATGTTTTGTTTGTTTGTGTGGTAGGTGTCTGACTTACCGTTTGCGCTGTCGGTGTCGGTTCCTGATCCGGTCATAGATGTAGAGTACTGGTATGACCTGCACGATGGGATTCATGATGTGTTCGTGTCATACACGCTGCTTGTTGCTCCGTCTCATACCCGCTGCAAGCTGGTCCGTCTCGTAGCCGTGGATTGAGTTGTGGCATGAATCGTAGCTGATATGCTGTGACATGCCGTACGTGGCGATCCGTCCTGCGCGTAGGAAGTACGCATCGTACTTGTCAGGGCAGAAACTGCTGTGGAAACTGCTTCCGGGCGACTCGGTTCGGAGTTCGGGGTTACGACTCGGACGGAAAATGGAGCTTGAATCACAGCCTACGTGTTGGTCGTGTCTTTGGTAGTTATGCGCATCCTACTTCATCTAAAGGACGGACCGGCTATGGGTATGTGCCGGTTGCACGGTAAGGCTACAAACAGCTCCCAGTGAGCTGTCTGACCTGGATCGGAATCGACCCCAGAATGTTGAGTTTAAAATGTCGACATACACAAATATCGAGTTCTAAATATCGAGATACAGAAATATCTACAGGAAGAATATTGTGGTCAAGAATATCAACTTGCTGGTTACAAATATAGTTTTTGGAAATATTGATGTTGTTAATATCATTTGCAAAAATATAGTTGTTTACAATAGTGATGTTTTAGTTAGTGTTATGTATTTTAGTATGTATTTTGAAAGTATGTGATATATTTTTTGTATCAGATTACATTTTTTAATATATCTGTTACATTTTTCGTAGTTAATAATTTTATCTTAATTAAATCCTGCGTTTTTAACTTCTATAGTGAGTTTTGGATTTAAAGGGGAATAGGGTGGAAAGTAATTTAATTATAATAAATGTATTAAAATTTTTATTTAATAATATATATTTAATTTATATTTTTTTGTGTTAATTGTGGAAGCAGAGTGTTGTAAAAAGGGGCGTGCTCTCTGAACACCTCTCTGCAATGCCGCTCCCTGGCGCATACTGGAGGTACCTGGTGGGCTAGTTGGCCCCCAAGGGACCTCAGGATTGAAGAGGAATTAATTCCTCAACTTAAAACGCGCCACAAAATCAGCCAAACTACGAATTCAAATTTACTCACCTGTTATCAGGAGAGACCTCAGTGCTGAATCTTTAAGGCCAGTACTGATCCTGAAAAGTAATTCGAACCGTACTTACCAGTAACTTGAATTTCCTTCCATAGGCTAACATTGACTGGTTTCACTTGGAAATTCTTCTAAGTGTGGAGTTTTGGAACTTTAAAATATTCCTCTAAAATCAGCCGAACTACGAATTCTGAGTTACACACATGTTATCAGGAGAGAACTCAGTGCTGCATCTTTTACCCCAGCACTGACCCTCAAAAGTAATTCTAAGCGTACTTACCAGTTACTTGTATTTCCTTCCATCGGAATCCTTTGTGTGGTTTTCAGCAGAAAAGTTTCTAAGTGTGGAGCTTTGGAACTTATAAACATTCCTCTAATATCAGCCGAACTACAGATTCCGATTTACTCATCTGTTATCAGAAGAGACCTCAGTGCTGCATGTTTAAGCATAGTACTAATCCTGAAAGTAATTCTAAGCGTACTTACCAGTAACTTGTATTTCCTTTAATAGAAATCTATTGTGTGGTTTTCAGCAGAAAAGTTTCTAAGTGTCGATTTTTGGAACGTAGAAATATTCCTTTAAAATCAGCCGAACTACCAATTCCGATTTACTCACCTGTTATCAGGAGAGACCTCAGTGCTGCATGTTTAAGCCCAGCACTGATCCTGAAAAGTAATTCTAACAGTACTTACCAGTAACTTGAATTTCATTCCATAGGCTAACATTGACTGGTTTCACTTGGAAATTCTTCTAAGTGTGGAGTTTTGGAACTTACAAATATTCCTCTAAAATCAGCCGAACTACGAATTCCAATTTACTCACATGTTATCAGGACAGACCTCAGTGCTGCATCTTTGAGCACAGTACTGATCTTGAAAAGTAATTCTTTCTAACTGCACTTACCAGTAACTTGAATTTCCTTCCATAGGATGTCATTGCCTCCCACCCCTGTTCCTGTTTAATAGTTCTTCCGTGAGTCATTGAGCAGACGATCTCGTTGATGAAGCAACCGCATGCCTGTGAGAAGTAACTGAAACTGCATTTACCACAATGCCAGGGGTGAACCTTGCAGGGAGGTGAAGCGGTGTGCTCCCACCCCTGTTCCTGCTTAATAGTACTCTTGTGAGTCATTGAGCTGATGAGCTGGTGGATGAAGCACCCGCATGCCTGCGAGAGGTACCTGATCTGAGAAAGATGTTGGCAGCCTACTCAGCAAACCCCAAATTTCAAAGACTGTAAGCTCTACTGATGATGGTTGAAGAACCAGAAACACGTGTCTAGAGATCAGCACTATCTGCGCCAACTGCGGCGAAACACTCGAACACTCTTGAAGCAAGCAAGTAACCGAAACTGCATTTACCACAATGCCAGGGGTGAACCTTCCTGGGAGGTGAAGCGGTGTGCTCCCACCCCTGTTTCTGTTTAATCGTTCTCCAGTGAGTCATACAGCTGACGAGCTCATGGATGAAGCACCCGCATGCCTGTGAGAGGTACCTGACCTGAGAAAGATGTTGCCAGCCTACTCAGCAAACCCCAAATTTCAAAGACTGTAATCTCTACTGATGATGGTTAAATAACCAGAAACACGTGTCTAGAGATCAGCACTATCTGCTCCAACTGTGGCGAAACAATCGAACACTTTTGAAGCAAGCAAGTAACTGAAACTGCATTTACCACAATGCCAGGGGCGAACCTTGCTGGGAGGTGAAGCGGTGTGCTCCCACCCCTGTTTCTGTTTAATAGTACTCCCATGAGTCATTGAGCTGATGAGCTGGTGGATGAAGCACCAGCATGGCTGTGAGAGGTACCTGACCTGAGAAAGATGTTGGCAGCCTACTCAGCAAACCCCACATTTGAAAGACTGTAATCTCTACTGATGACGGTTAAAGAACCAGAAACACGTGTCTAGAGATCAGCACTATCTGTGCCAACTGTGGCGAAACACTTGAACACTCTTGAAGCAAGCAAGTAACTGAAACTGCATTTACCACAATGCAAGGAGCGAACCTTGCTGGAAGGTGAAGCAGCGTCCTCCCACCCCTGTTCCATTTTAATAGTTCTCCCGTGAGTCATTGAGCTGACGAGCTGGTGGATGAAGCACCCGCATGCCTAGAGAAGTACCTGACCTGAGAAAGATGTTGGCAGCCTACTCAGCAAACCCCAGATTTCAAAGACTGTAATCTCTGCTACTGATGGTTAAAGAACCAGAAACACATGTCTAGAGATCAGCATTATCTACGCCAACTTTGGCGAAACAATCGAACACACTTGAAGCAAGTAAGTAATCGAAACTGCATTTACCACAATGCCAGGGGAGAACCTTGCTGGGAGGTGAAGCAGTGTGCTCCCACCCCTGTTCGTGTTTAATTGTTTTCAAAGACTGTAATCTCTATTGATGATGGTAAAAAGAACCAGAAACACGTGTCTAGAGATCAGCACTATATGCGCCAACTGTGGCGAAACAATCGAACACTCTTGAAGCAAGCAAGTAACTGAAACTGCATTTACCACGATGCCAGGGGCGAACCTTGCTGAGAGGTGAAGCTTTGTGCTCCCACCCCTGTTCCTGTTTTATAGTACTCTCGTGAGTCATTGAGCTGACGAGCTCATGGATGAAGCACCCACATTCGTGTGAGAGGTACCTGACCTGAGAAAGATGTTGGCAGCCTGCTTAGCAAACTCCACATTTGAAAGACTGTAATCTCTACTGATAACGGTTAAAGAACCAGAAACACGTGTCTAGAGATCAGCACTATCTGTGCCAACTGTGGCAAAACACTTGAACACTCTTGAAGCAAGCAAGTAACTGAAGCTGCATTTACCACAATGCCAGGGGCGAACCTTGCTGGGAGGTGAAGCGGTGTGCTCCCACCCCTTTTCCTGTTTAATAGTTCTCCAGTGAGTCATTGAGCTGACGAGCTCGTGGATGAAGCACCCGCATGCCTGTGAGACGTACCTGACCTGAGAAAGATGTTGGCAGCCTACTCAGCAAACCCCACATTTGAAAGACTGTAATCTCTACTGATGACGGTTAAAGAACCAGAAACACGTGTCTAGAGATCAGCACTATCTGAGGCAACTGTGGCGAAACACTCGAACACTCGTTTACTGTTCTTTTTATTACATTTTGTGCAATTGCCTTGTGAAGTGCTTTTATTTTACATAGAAGTCCAGCTCCAAATTTATTTTACCTGCATGTTTTTTGTTTTTATAAGGCACAGATTTGCTGTAAGTACACTGAACATATTTTAATGTTATTGGGTAAAAACAGAAAAAGAATATTGTCATGCCTCTAGCTGCACTCCAAATGGTTAATTTGTCACCAATCAAATGCCGGGACTGTCATTAGGCAGCAGTTTTAAACAATGTTATATATATATTGTATTGCCTGCCTAACAAGCAGTGTACAACCCATGTAAATATAAAGGGAATGTGCTTTAAAGGATAAAACCTCTGGCTCCAGTCGCACTCCCAATGCTTAATTTGTAACCTTGCAACTGCTGGGGCGTTTATTATGCAGCAGCTTCAGACAACATACTTCTTTTTTTAGCCTGCCTAACAGGCAGCGCAAAATGCGTGTAAATATGAAGGGAATGTGCTTTAAAGGACAAAACTTACGGTTCCAGTCGCACTCCCAGTGCTTAGTTTGTAACCTCACAACTGCCAGGGCTTTTATTAGGCAGCAGCTTAAGACAACATACTTATTTTTTTAGCACGCAACTTTTGTTAATGGGAAGTGAATGTGCTTTCAAGGACAAATCTTCTAACTGTACGAGCTTAGAAACCAGGTTCCATTCTCAAATGTTGCTCAATAGGGTGTGATTTTGGACAAAACATTTAATTTCTCTAATTGCATTTAACAATACAGATGTCCCGAACTGCAGCTTAAGTATTTCTGTTGATTTGTAGGTGCTGCTGTTGAGCACCAGAAACCACCAGCTCATATTTAGCTCTGCACTTTGCCTATGTTTAAAATACCACTGCATATATAAAGCACGTTTTTAGTGTCATATTTTGCGCAATAGCGTGTGATTTTGGACAAAGCACTTAATCTCCCTAGGGTTTTTCAAGTGGAAAATAACAATGTTGTGTAGAAGACTGAATTAGGTGGTCTGTGGTTTTTTTGGCGCCTCGAGTGAACAGCTCACATTGCATCTTTAATGGGCTACAGAACCTACTTTTTAAATTAAAGTCCTGTTTTAACTTTATGGTAAGTTCATAATTTTTTTTTGCTAACTTAAATGCTTTGTTGCGGCTTAACATAATATATTTTTTGTAAGCGTTTGACAACCACCAAAACATATGTAAATATATTTAAAGCAAAAAAAGCTGGACCTGTACTTAGGCAGCAGCTTTAGCCACAATTCTTGTTTCCCCCTGAGTTTATCATCCTGCTGTTTTCCGTAGGTTACTGATCTGCATCCCACAGATGCTGTAGATGAAAAGATTATGATCTTTACAACAAGGCTTCTTTTTACTTCATTAGCTCCTCCTGGTTTCCTTTTGCAACTGTAGGACACATGCTAAGTTTCACACAACACCTCCTTTTTTTTCAAGAACAAATGCCAATACACTAGGATTTATTCACACCACTACACAAGGCAGCATAAAAACAAAATTTTTGAGCTGCACCTATGTAACCTTAAACTTATACTCCAGCTTTAGGGTACATTTATAGCTTTTATTTAAATTAGGCAGATACATTGCTTTGGCTCAACTCAACATATTTTAATGTCCTTTGGTAAAATAAGCAAGCATTTGCAATGCAATAGGTCTCACACTTACGTGAGTCTGAGCTATTGACATTGCAAATAACAGTGCCTTTTATCGTTGTTTTCGTTTTTAAAACATAAATAAAAGTCATTGTGATTTACAATTCCGATAGCTTAAATTTGCGCAAACGCGAGACCTATTGGATAGCAAATGCTTGTTTCATTATCTAGTGTGTGACTACAGAGAAGGTCCACCTCGGAAATTCCCTATGATGTTGGTAAACTTACTAAGACATGTATGTAGCATATATATTACTATGATGTGTTGTTGGGTAGTGGAACACAATGATGTTTGTCCATTGTTTTTGTATGTTCATACATGTCATCTGTAAGGGGCATAATGAACTATCACTGGAAAAGATACGAAAGAGATTTACAGAGAGATTAGCACAGGAGATGGATTGCACACTAATATACCAGTACCCTGTTATTTTATGATGCAATTTTCTCTTTTCAGCTTTGACCATATGTGGAAAAGGTCCTTCAAGTTTGATCTGTATAATAACATGCATGCTTTTTTGAAACTAATACATCTACACAAGTTAATGGGCTTTTATTAAATATCTAGCAGGGTAAATTAAGGTCCTGAAAAAAGCCAAATTACCCCTTGGGCAGTGTATTGGCAGAAGCATGTCGACCTAAATCAACACCTGGGATCATTATATACTAGGAGCGTCGTAAATATATTTTTTAATCTAGCCCGGAATCCTACACTATTACAGATTTTAATTAGGAATCGGAGGTTATTTTAGCAAACTTACACTCCTGCCTTCATTTATATTTACCATTCAAAGAACTCCGCTAACAAACACGTTGAGTACACCCATTCACATTCATTGTCTGGGTGAGGGTCCAATGATGAAGCATGCCACGGGTGGTACCTGTGGGTGAGGACACTAATAATATATATAAATATAGTTTATATATAAATGCACACAGCGTTGCTAGTTCATAAATAATTAGCCCGTACCTGCTCGATTCCAGACTGCGGGGGGCCTCCCCTGCTGATGCTGTCATTGCGAAGAGGCAGGAGCCACAACCCCCAGCCCGCTTTGCGGCAAGGACACCGCTGACGTACTTGGTTCGTGACAGCAACTGCTCTCATTGCAAGTGGGCGAGGGGGCAGGAACCACACCCCCAAGCCTGCTTTGCAGCGAGGATGCCACCAACGTACTTGGTTCATGCCAGGAGACTCTCTAAAACCGGCCAGGGCTCCTGCAGCATGGGAGCCCGTACCTGCTGGTTTCCTGGCTCCGTGGGGCCACCACTGCTACTGCTGTCATTGCGAGGGGGCAGGAACCACAACCCCCAGCCAGCTTTGCAGCGAGGACACCACTGACGTACTTGGTTCGTACCAGCAGGCACTCTAAAATCGGCCAGGGAGCCTGTACCTGCGTGTTTCTTAACTGCGGTGGGCCGCCAGAGCAACTGCTGTCATTGCAAGTGGGTGAGGGGGCAGGAACCACAACCCCGAGCCTGGTTTGAGGTGAGGATGCCGCCTCTGTACTCAGTTCACACCAGGAGGAGCTCTAAAACTGGCCAGGGCTCCCGCAGCGCTTGCCTCGTGCAGGCGTGCCCGGGGCCAAGGCCAATGGGGTTCTCAACATCTTCAACACCGTCTGATCCATTGGCACAACCCTCACTCTCAACCACCGTTATAATCCCGAGCTAGAGCGTTCCAGGCACAGTGCCAACGGGAGTGGAAGCTGCTACACGCTCATTCACGGGGAACCCGGGCGCCCAGAATACAGCCAGGGGAAAAAGGAAGCGCACTGATCTAGCTGGGATCGACCATCGAGCAAGGGGCCAATCGCCAAGGTTTATGAGAACAAAGCAAAACCCACTAGGAACTGTTGGTAGATCCTGTAGTGGAGGGGGAAACATTATGTCACAGACGCAGTGACAGACCATATTAGTAAAGTGGTGTTAGAGTCTTTGGAACCTATTTTATCCCGCCTAGGTCGTATAGAGGAGCAGCTTGATCGATTATTGCAGACTACAGGGAAATAAGCGGCACAAAAAGCAAAGTGGTGGGCCCACTTCAGCTAGTGGCATTTGTAAAAGGGGAGCCAATGCTTTCTCTAGTGTATCCAAGGGCGGGCGGGCTATACAAAGTGGGTCAATTAATACATACATACAATGCAAGAATACCACATGAATTCCCCTCGACCTCGGATAATCGCACCAATCACCTAACAGCATCGTCTGTTAGGGCATCTGGACAAGACTGAATCCCCAATGGGGAGCAAGGGGTCACCACTCATTTAAGATCTGACCCCCATAGTGAGGAGAATCAGCTGAAAGAAAACACGCTCATAATTGATCTTTCGCCTGGTCTGTTAAGCAGGCAGGGCGAGAATAACATCTTAAATTTACCCCCAGAGTGTAGACCCTATACTCTAATCTTGACAGGGGTCCTGAAACTTCCACCTGGAAAACAGGAAAGCTGTCAGAGCCTTATCAATAAATCAGCCTATTGGTGTACCAGCAAAATCCAGTATCAGATAAGTTGGCCAAAACACATTATCATCATAAGGCGGTTGATCTGGTTAGGCAAAACACCCAAAAATAGAGAAGGGGAATGTGTAGTGCTGAATTTTAATGATAGGTTGTGCATGCACTTTGCCTTGAAACATCTTAGAGACTCCCCCACTGAGCAGATACAGGCTCGTCCCTTGGGTTTCTTTTACCCTCGACAACAGGGGACTTTTAAGAGCCAACAGTTCTGGCAGCTGCCCAAGATTATCCCTGCACCCAGCCCCCCTCATGTATTCATCCTAATCACTTTGAGGCACTTTCTGGGTTAATAGATATAGGTTGACTACCCGCCCAACCGAGCAGATTAGACGATACAGAAAAAATAAGAGTTGAACCTGGGAGAGACAGTAGTGCAGCTGCTAGTATAACTGGGAAAAGGTTGGTCAATAATTCCCTGGGTCCTTCTTAGTATAGCACTATTAATATTTACAACAATACAAACGTAACTGAGACCGGTATCTACCTGCCTATTTCACCTCCCACGTACAATCTATGAGGGCTGGGATTTGACTCGGTCACCAAGCCTGCTAGGCTTGCCATTAATTGCTATACAGTGGACACAGTGATTACGGACCATGAAACCTGTCCTTTTAGAATTATCTCTTGGAACATTGTATGTGTCCGCCCGGAATTATCAGACGAGGTTTGGTCAGAATATGTTAAGGTCTTTGATATTATTTGTATTCAGGAAACATTGTATAAGGATGACATTGTGTAGGACTGCTATTGCTCTTTTAATGACCACACAACCCCTTCATCGGGATGGAGGGCATAAGGATGGTTGGTGACATTGATATCAGTTAAATTTGAGTCTATTCAGGGAGAGGTTGGAATGCATTCTTCCTGGTATCAACTCATTCTGATCTCCAACCTGATCCAGGTTAAGCTACTATTGATCAACTGGTACTATAACATTTTTTATCAAAACGATGTGACGTTATTGATATTGATAGGTGGAAATCAACAAGGTAGCTGGGAAGTTGCAGCCCCTGTGTATCTTCTGGGTGTGGGATTTTAATTGCACATTTTGTCAGCATAGCCCAAATCGAGTGAGTGGGCTGCTGGACACTTAAGGTCAACCACTGTCACATTTTATACATACACCTCAGGGCGAGGCTTTAAATGCCATTATAGTTCTAAACAATCTCTGCCCGGTTGATACCCTGGTAAGTATCCCCCCAATACAGTGCCCCACTTATGTTGGAGGAGGTAGGGAAAGTGTTATCAATTTCATGCTTATATCAAGTAAGTTTGCCTCCCTTGTTGGTAGTTTTGAAGTGGAGCCAAAATACGCAAGCAATCATAACCCCCTCATTGCCTCCCTATGTGTAATAGCCGAAGAGGGGAAAGGTGATGGCCGCCCCATTCAGTTTAACTCCAACCAAGGGGTGAGACTGAAATGGGGTAAAATAAATCCTATCCAATTTGAAGAGAAAATCGTCAAGGCAAATTTAAGCCTTATCCTGAAATGCCTACAACATGACTCTTCCCCCAAAAAGGTTATACAGGGTTTCTAATCTGCATGGATGTTTCCAAAAGCTTAACAAAATCAGTAGGGAGAAGGGAAGTCCAGGAGACAAAATGGTTTAACGCCGAATGTTCAAGAGCCCAAAAGGATCTAAAAAGGCACCACACATAATCCCCCGTGATAAAACCCTAATTAAAAATGCGAGACAGGCTTATAAAAACACAATCAATCAGAGGAAAGATGAACTGAGAAGATTAGCCTGGGATGACCTTGAGAGAGCCAGTGCACTTAAAGACACCAAGAGCTTTTGGCAGGTTATTCATCGCCCCCTAGTCTCGACAGACGCTAGGAGTATGGATTCAGCGATACTGGGGGAGTGCCTTAGATATGGTCAATCAGGAGAAACTGTGGGCACAGATGGAGAAAATGGGAATTGAAAAAGCTCTTATCACCCTCCTGCATAGGTTGCATGCGTCCACCACTGTTGCCATACGATATGGCCCAAGGGGGGAGAAGACCAAGCCCATTGTCTTCACAGAAGGTGTTCGGCATGGGTGCATCCTGGCCCCTTTTCTCTTTCTACTGTACACAACTGGCCTAGAGGCATTGCTAATAGAGAAGACACTTGACTTCTCCAGAATAGGAGGCAACCTGGACCCTTGATTGTCATATGCGGATGACACAGTCTTAAAGGCCTTAACAGCCAATAGCCTCCAAAAATCATTGAATGCTTTTACTGATTTTATGTCAGCACTGGACCTAAACATACATTTTATTAAGTTTTATATCATGGTGTGTGGCCCAATCAAACTAAAACAAGAAAATTTGCTGTAAAGCATAAGACCATTTATAGGGGTCTAATTTGAGATATTTGGGGAATGTTTTTAATAACAAATTGAATTGGGACCCCCCTCATCACAGCAAGGGCACCGAATACTAGTTGGGTAGTGGAGGGTTTATTTTGCTTCGCTTGTAAAAAAAGGAGGGAGTGATAAACTCACTGTTTGTCCCTGCGATAATTTAGCAGCTCAGAGCGCTTTTCACTTTATGCTGTCTTGTACACTCTATAAAGAGCCAAGGGCACGATTCCTAAACCCAATCTTGAGAGAAATCCGCCCTTGTAACTATCAGGGCGGTTTTAATTTTTTACAATCTTTGTCTACCATTTCTATTTCACTGCCGCATCTAATTATATCAGAATTTCATTGTCAATAAGAAAACGTTATGAATTGTAATAGCAAAATTGATATTCTAATAGGTTCTTCAATTTTTAATATGTACTGATACGACGGGAGCTGATAGGAGGTACTAAAGCGTGCAGACCAGAGCCTGAGCATGTGGGATCAGGGCACTGAGCTTGTAGGCCTTGTTGTTTATATAAATTGCAAATTGCCTCAACTGTTTCTATTCAGAGCTTTAAGCGGTTTTCATCATATTATTGTATAAATTGGACATGACATTTTTTACAGTTATATGTCTATGCTAAACTTTTATGGTCTGCTTGAAACAAATACAGTTGTTTTGAATTTGAATTTGAATAAATAATTAATACCACTAGAATACTTAAAATCTGAGATAAATGTAAGGTAAGCACTAATTTACCTGGGTGCCGTGACTAATCAATGTTGGAGTCATTGCATACATGCACCTTATTAATCTTTTGGTTTACCCTCCCCCAGTTTGTTGAAGCTTGTTATTTGGGAAGATGAGGGTATACCCATAAAAATTACTTCTCACTCCTCCTTTAGTTGTGGTGAATATGAGCAGTTTTAAATCTACAGATGAACTTAGACATTTTACTGCATGCACTTCAATATAGCAAATACAGAGCAAAACACAAAACTTTTTTTACTAGTTACCTTTTAACATTTTAGCACCCTCTTGTACAACGCAGCTGCAGCATATCTCACTTCTCACTTCTACATGCTGAAAGAACAGTTAATCCCTTCTGTAGTAAATTTTAAAATGAGCAGCAAGGCAAGGGTGCATATTTACAACCCCATGCATTTTCCGGAGCATCTTTTTTGACACACTGGTGCTGTAATGTGGTGCTCCATATTTACAAAGCCAAGTAAAGCTACTCTCCATAGTTGTATATGGTCTTTTTAAATACAGGCACTTTCAGGCAGTAGTTGGCTTGAAAGAAGCATGCCATAGGTGTTCCCATGCAACACCCATGGGTTCTGCCGCACGCCCAAATGTACAACATTTTGTAAACATGGCAATGCGTCAGAATCTTACATCTCCCCAGGGGAGGTTTAGGGAGATGCAATGAGTTGAATACTTTTCTTTCTCCTCATTTGTTCCTATTTGTATGTGTGCTGCATTCTACAGCACGCATACAAAGAGGAAAATACCTCTATCAATTGTTTTTGTACTAGAAGTTGTTCCTTCCTGCACAAAAAACAATCATACCCACTACACAGCCACCCTTGCATCATGGTGCCTCTGTTGGTGCATGAGAGCCAGTTACGCGCCAGCACAGGGGAGATCAACGGGATCCATCATGTTGTCGAAAATATGACCCATCCCTGTGCTTTGAAAGTAATACGGCATGGCGCAGCCAATTGGTTCGCAGCTCTGCACTGCAGTACTTTCTTTTAAATTTAGGCCCAAGTGTACAAGTTCATAGAGTGTCTCAACACTATAAATACAAAGTCACAACATAAGAGCCATTGGATGCCTCTCTACCACTGTGTTAGTGGTCTAGTTACTATCTCAGTACTGTTCTACTTAAATGTATCAGATTTAAAATTTTGGAAAACGGTGCATATAACAATCTGCACGTTATTGTCTATCAAAGCATCTACCTCACGTATTCTTCCAACTATATCCAAAGAGTAGGTCACAGCTTGCATATATAATTCACCAGATTGTTCTAAAAGACTACATATTCTTCAGTAAAACTAGTAAAAACATGTCTTTGTAGTTGAATACATGAATAATAAATTGGTGCATACATAGTACCGAGGTGATTCTTTGAGGATATAGGTACTGCCTAGATGATTCTCTGTGTATATCAAAACTCCATGGGTCGTTCCATATCCGCATAGTTATTGTCTGCATGTTTACATGAGTATCTCACTACTATCTGGGTGTTTGGTTGAGTGCATGAGTAGTGCCTGAATGATTAGATGAGTGCATGACTAATTGTTCAATAATTCAATAAATGCAAAGATACTGATTGGATGATTTAATGAGTGCAACTTTAGTGTCTGGATGATTGCAGGAGTGTATAAACAGTATATAGATGATTTATAGAGTGCATGGATAGTGCATACATAATTGTTTAAGTACATGCCTAGCACCTAGCAGATAGGATGAGTGCTTGAGTATTGTTTCAGTGATTGAATGACTACTTGGCTTGTGCCCATGTGTTTTTGATTCAGAAAACCGGTAGTGCCTGTGTGTTTAAATAACTACATGGGTAGTGCCTGGATAATTCAATGAGTACATGAGCAATGTCTGGCAGATTACATGGGTGCATGACTAGTGTCTGAGTGATTGCACAACTCCATTTTTAAACCTAGGAAATTGGATGAAAGTAGGTGCACAGTTGGGGTGATTGTATTAGTGCAAGATTATTTCCTCAGTAAATAAATGAGTACATAGCTACTGGATGAAAAACAGGTTTACTACAATAGCACTCTCTATGTAATTAGATAAGTACATGAGTAGTACCTGAGTGTTTGCAAGAGTTCATGTGTGTGCTTTAGTATTTCAATGACTGCATGGGTTGTTCGTGTGTGCTTAGATGACTGCAATCTGCGCAAGTGTTACAATTACTGCATAGTTACAGCCTTGTTAATTGCATAAGTAAATGGGTACTATCTGGGTGATTAGATAAATGTATAACTAGTGCGTCCATCGTTGAATGAGTACATCATTTCTGCCTGCCTGATTTCAAGGGTACATGTGTAGTGTTTGGTAATTGAGTAACTCCATGGATGCTGAATAACTGATTTGATGACTGCCTCACTAGTCTTTGGCTGATTGCATGAGTACCTGAGTACTCCCTGACTGACTATGAAAGTATCTTCATCACTGTTAGATACCTAACAGTTGTCACTATATATCTGACTCGTTGGTTATCTCTTCCTGTCACTATCAAACTACCTGTCTTACTATATGTATGCCTTGAGCTATGTGTGACTGATGTCTAGATATCACATATTTCTAAAACACGTCTTCTATCTCCAAAACATATTTTCAGCCTTTTCCTAACAAAAGTTGCACTCCAAATGAAGCTAGCACAAGAACTGTCAAGGCATTCTGCACTATTAACCCTTCTCCATTTTAGACAAACTATGTTTAAAGAAAAAACACCACACTCACCATATACAAGAATTCTTCATCAGCCTTACTGACCATAGATCACCATGTACACATAATAGATGTACACCTTCAAGCCATCTTTTTAAAAACACATACCTCTCTGCATCTTTAACTGAACTCAAAAGTCCCACCGTATATATAGCTATCTGCAACCACAAGAACCTTATTTCACCATCTAAGCATGTGCTAAACAATCATATAAGTTAAAAACACATTGAGAAACACTTCCCAATATATACCTAACAAGTATTACTTCTCTCTAATTCATATGCAGGCAGACAACATGTTCTCATCTTTTATTTGTAACTACACTACTCCTGTTTAATAATGTTACTAAAAGTACTACCGTTCTCAGAATGCAAATCATAGATGTCTCTTTTGCACATGATATTTAGACATTTAAAACATTCTTAGTTCCTCATTGCAACTTTCCACAATACTATACAATTATTTTCAATGAAGTACAAAATCTAGTAAAGGGGCACTAATTAATTTTCCTTTTTCTTCCCAAAACATTCACCACTAAGCTCTTAAACACATACCCTCTAACAAATACAGTTCATCTGATATATTTTTTATATCACTGTGATACTCTTTTTTTATCAAACTCCCATACTCATCTTCATTTCTAATGTCATTTTTATAAAGGATTAAAAAGTTATGTACATACCAGTGAATTCAGTTTGGAGATTATATTGTGGTTGTAGCTCTTTCAGGATACTTTTGCACTGTTAGCATTTGTGACAAACCACGCTCAAGAATGGTACACCACTCTCCTACATACAAATGATGGAGTACCCATCACAGATGAAGGCAACAGGGTGTTTCTAAGTAACCTGAAACTCTGCATCCAGTCTGATGTGTAGCAGCCACAAACACACATCCAGTACAACAGCTCTTGTCATAGCCACCCTTTTACCAAAATATTGTGAAGTGTTTTTCTAAAGGGTTTTTTTCTTTAGTTTTTTGGAATCTTCACAACGATATCCCGATCCCTGTGGACACGTCACGTAAATGGAAAACAAAAGCAGACTTTCACTGACCACCAACACATCCAAAAATATTATGTAAAAAAAAATCCTGAAAATTACACTACACATATTACTATATTCATACTTCTTTCAAAGCACGTTTAAACTCATATTTTTGTAGTTTCTTTAGAAACCATCTATCGGACCTATTTCCTGATTTTGCGGATATTCAAGACATCACAGAGACGTTATTCACTGCGACAATTGCGCATTTCCATAAAGTGAAAAACACATACATGCACATGTTACATTATTTTATACACTAGGTTTTTTTTTTTACAGTATTCTCTAAAGTCATGATTTTGTAGAGAGGTTCTATAAAAACCATCTAGAAAAACCTTTTTATTTTTTTGCGGTGACTCCGGAGATTGAAATGACGTCACTAATCATGATTCCCCCAGACACGTCACAAAAGAGAAAAACAAAAGCAGACATTCAATGACCATCAACACATCCAAAATAATATGTAAAAAGATTTATTCTGAACATTGTCCTAAACACATTAATAAATACACACTTCTTTCAAAACAGGTTTAAACTCATATTTATGTACTAAGTTTCTTCAAAAACCATCTTTCAGACCTATTGTCCATTTTTGCGGTTATTCGGGACATCGCAATCATGCTGTTGACCGCGACAATGGTGTGTTTTCCATAAAGTGAAAACACATATATGTACACTCATTACAGTATTTTACACACTGGGGGTTTACTACTGTACACTTAAGAACTCATGTTTTTCTAGTGTATTTCCAGAACAACTATCTCTAAACCCTATTTTACATTTTGGCAGTGAGACCGGAGATCGTGATGACGTAAGTCATCATGATCCCCTTGGTTATGTCGCAAATGCAAAAAGCAAAAGCAGGAATTAAATAGCCACCACCACATTCAAAAAATGATTACTTTATAATCATTCTAACCATCACAGTAGATGACTCATTATATAAATAACTCTGTAAGAACATTTATCTATATCTCTATAACAAAATATACTAATAATTTATTGATATATTTTTTAATATTTTCACCAATATTCGTGAATACTTTGATAGTTGCGAGGTTCCTGCGATGGTATATTGGGGCTGAGCTAGCGTTTGCATCGTCGTCATGAATATCGTGCGCAATAAAACATAAATCTATTTTGGACATCTATCTTCTGTCATGAACACCTCCATTTCTCAACCACCCTCACCTCTTATGTGGGCTTTCACACAGATTTTTATCCCTGGAAACTTCTTCCAGTAGATAAAATGGCAACTTACTATTAAGGTTGAGTCCAGACAATCAAAACTTTCCCATTGGCGTGTGCATGCGCGATTCATCACGAACCCTTCACAAAATATCCGTGGCCAGAGATATCACTATAATTTTAAACTTACATTTCTCAAAAACTACTGAATGGATTTATACCAAATAAGCAAAAGTCACTTCCTTGAACTGTGGTAAATATTTCATTACCGGTACTATTTTTTATGCAGTAAAGTCTAGTAAGAATAACTCAGTAAATATAAGAGGCAGAATCCGTGGTATTAGAGGTTGTAAAAGGCTTTATTCCTCTACAAAGGAAATACAATTCGAATTGCAGGCTTCACACTCCATCACCATGAGGGTTCAGGAAGGAAGGCGATACATTATTGACAGGTAATCAGTTTAATAGGAAATGCATTATAGTGTAACAGATGCAGGAGGCGTAACAGTTGATAAGAGAGATAAAATATGCATACGTAACCAAAAGGGCGAACATATAGGCGTAACTTAGAAAAAGTCATTATACATGATGTCACAAGTGGGTGGATCCATAAGAGAATCCTGCAAGATCAGCAGAAATATTTGGCAGAGATGCGTGTGCAGCCGCATGACGTGTGATTGACGTGCAACTAGAGGGTGAAGGGGACTTGACATTTAGCTCTACGTGTGGAGACAGAAGTCTGGGGGGTCATGTCAACCTAATCCCAAATCATATCTAATATCCTATGTTTAAAGAACTGTGTTATCCAAAAGGAAAGGTCTCTAGGATAGAATCTATTCTATACTGACTGTTAGTGCGTGTACAAGCGTCTAAGTGTCTGTATGAGATGCGAGGGGGCAGGAATCTTCCATGGTAACAGGGGCTATGAATTACTTGCATGAGGACAGCGAGGCCTGGCCCTTTGCACGGTAGCTTGGAGGAATGTTTACCTAAACTACTAGACAGGAATGCATCGGATGAGGAGCGAAGCAGATAATCTTGAAGGTGAAATACAGTTTTTGGCAGGCAACAGGCTGGATCAGGCACCGTTAGCCACGCAGGGAGTAGGACAAAGTTCATGGATACAGATGCAGGCTCGGGCTGGAGCTTCCAGAGGCAGAAAGCAGGAAAGGCTTGATGACAGAATTCAGGGCCTACTCGCCTGAATCTGTAAAATGTGGAAAGTGAACCACATAAAGTCGGTGGCCTTTCATACTTAGGAATGGAATATCTGACCCATTCATGGTGGATCTGAAAGAGGACATGTTGACGGTGGACGCACATGTATTTGCGTCTTCAAAACTGGAACTGGAGGGAACATACATGTACTTATAGCATGCACATGGAGCCGTTGGGGTCTACGATAGGGGACATAACTGATCACAAAATTCATATTTCCTCATTCCCTCCTTGTCCCCTACGGACCCTCAGGTGATATCGATCTTCATTAATCCATCGATCTGTTCATATAGCATCATTTGTTCTTCTTTCTTCTTCCGGGATTTTGAACGAAAACACGATGTGGCACACAGGCCACAAATCGCTGGCCCACATTGTAGACATAAGCAGCAACTGAATAGTATGAGAAAGCCAATACCTAGGAAGGATAGGATCCTCCATCCCCAGGCTGACAACACGCCCCAGAACCAAACGGACCAAGTCCAGGTGCCTGGACTCTGGTGTATCTGGCTTATAATCTTATGAAGGCGGGTAATGGCTTTATATACTGACGGCGAATTTTCTGGTATGAAAATGCAGCAACTTGATCCGATGACCCTACAGGCTCCGCCCCTATCGGCTAGGATGACGTCAAGGACAAGACGATTTTGAAGCACAACAATCCGCATAGCAGACTGCTCTTCTGTTAAATTGCCTA
The DNA here is from genome assembly GCF_964204655.1 of Triturus cristatus. Taxonomy (NCBI): domain Eukaryota; kingdom Metazoa; phylum Chordata; class Amphibia; order Caudata; family Salamandridae; genus Triturus; species Triturus cristatus. Next base: position 69,439,360 of record NC_140581.1, on the reverse strand, counting down.
AGGCGGACGTAGTCTCGTTTACTACTGCTTCAAGGGTTCTAGTTAATCTACGTATCAGCTTACTATTAGTGACTGTTCCTATATAGGGAAAGAAACCTTTATTGAAATCTGTGTATTGTTCCCATGCCGTTTCAGTGTAATCGACAATCGGGAGATCTCTCTGCTGCCTATTGTGTACTAAATGGGTATTTCTGTGATAATCAGGAGGAGCTAGGAAAACAGGTGGCAAAAGAAATGCTATGTAACAGGTACCATCCCAATCTAGAGGTAGGCATATATATGCGGTCTGGCCACATATGAAGTAGGAATGACGGGAAGCTCTAAATGTAGACTTGCCTTGATCACTGAATTTTATTACAGTGGTGCATTTACTATGGCCCATGTGTATGGAACCATTCTTTCTTACACATAATTCCCCTTTTACTGGGAATACTGACATGGCGGGCAAGATTGGTGTAGCTTCAGATTCAACGTTCAGGATCATGAGGTTAAGTGTAAAATTACCTAATCCATATACTTCATTTTCTAGATCAGTTCCTGTTCTTTTAGGAAGTCCCTCCTTGTTAGGGTAGCAGACTTTAAGCAAAACTAGGTTCAGGTTTCCCCATACCCAATTGTCTTGATAAACTGCGGAATTTGAATCTAGGGAATTAATCAAACTAAACCATGCTCCACAGGAGCCATTGTGTGTGAACGGATATGGAAAGAGGGGCAAAACTCCCTTATAGTTCTGATAGGGAGGGAGTCGGCCACATATCCAACAATTTGTGGCATTGCTGGTCTGGTGGGAATGATGTAACATACTAATGAATGTGTTGTTGCGCAGCGCAAATCTATAGGACAACTCATGCGGAGGTAATTCGCTAAAAGAATGTTCAGCAGTAACATTGTAAGCACGTTTAGAAATAGGGTAATACATATGCAGAAATATACTAAAAATGATGATCAGAAGACTTAGAGAAAACACAATTAATAATGTTACTGTGCAGTGACTACGAAGTGATTTACAATACGCATGCTTTTTAAACTGCATCTGTTGATTTCTTACTCTATTCCGGTCTAGAGGATACATGTCAGAGACAAATTCAACCGATTCACCTTGGAGAGGACATAAACAATCAAATTGTCTGACTTACTAGACCTTAATTTTAGTTTATAGAGTTCAGTTTTCATGGGTTCAACCAAGGGGAGCTTTGAATCAGTCTGTGAGGAAATGCAGGGCTTAGTGTCCACACTGGACGGTAGTCCATAAAATTTCTTGATATGACTCGAGTGCAACCACCCTTTACGTCCCTTGATCTTCACGGCTGTCCTTGTTGCCAGTAGAACAAGTTTTGGCGATTTCCACCTAGGCTCCAGTTGGGTCTTCCGGTCGAAATTCCGCACTAGGACCATATCACCTGGAACCACGTCATGGGGCTTTACCTCAGTGTTATCGGGAAAAGCTGCAGCTACCTGTGAACGACAAGATTGTAGTGCAGACATCAAGGAAGCCAGGTAATCTGTCAGCATATTACAGTCAACATCAGTGATTTTGCGAGGTATAGGCGTTCCCCACATATTTGGTGGTCTACCGAAGATCACCTCGTACGGGGATAGCCCTGTTCGAGAATGTGCTACCATTCTCATGTAAAAGAGTGCAACTGGTAAGGCTACTATCCAATCGACACCTTTTTCTCTACATATTTTGGACAATCTAATTTTCAGAGTTTGATTATGGCGTTCCACGAGACCTGCTGCCTCAGGATGTCGGACACAGTGGAATTTCCATTGGTAGCCTAATAAGAGTGAAACGTGTTTCATTAGTTCCGATGAGAATGGCTGGCCGTTATCTGAGTAGACAACACGTGGCAAACCATACCGTGGGAAGAATTCTCGAACTAACTGTTTGGCAGTAGTCGGGGCAGTGTAATCTGAAACCGGGTAGGCTTCTGTCCAACGGGAAAGAGCACAGACAACTACGAGAACATATTTGAATCCTCGACATCGTTCCATCTGGATATAATCCATCTGGAGGACTTCAAAAGCATGATCGGGAGGTTGAAATCCACCCTGCTCTACGGGAATGCTTTTACCTGGATTAAACTGACAACATATCATACAGGTACGAACTTTTTGTTTAGCTGCGGTTCGTAAATGTTTGTTGAACCAAATGTGTTGAATGCTGTCTAGCATAGCTTTTTCTCCTAGGTGCGCTGGACTATGTATTGTGTTAATGATGACTTGAACCATGGAATCGGGAAGAAACCATATAGATTTTTCCTTCGTTATCCATCCTTGATCCGTTTGGATCCCTCCTATTTCAGTCCATTTCTTTATTTCTTCTGGTGTAGCATGTGTCTGTATGTCAATTATATCAAGGGCGGGATCCTTAACTGTCATGCAATGTGTTGGTGTCAGAACTATTGTCTTTGTCGCGTCCGTTGTATGAGTCTGGTTCTGAGCAGTCTGTTTAGCTGTTCTGTCAGCTAGGTCATTACCCTGAGAAATGATATCGGTAACTTTTGTATGAGCTTTGCATTTCATAATCGATATTGCAGTAGGTAAATGAATCGCATCTAATAGGGCTTGAATGAGGGGTCCGTGTTGGATGTGGGCACCATGAGAAGTTAGATAACCTCTCTCTCGCCACAGCACGCCGAAGTCATGGACGACTCCGAATGCATAGCGTGAATCTGTGTATATGTTGACTTTTTTATTTTTAGCTTGAGTACAGGCTTGTGTCAGAGCAATGAGCTCTGCTGCTTGAGCTGACAAAGTGTTAATACAATTTGTTTCAATGACTTCAGTGTCTGTTGTGACTGCGTAAGCGGCCACTAACTCTCCCGTACTTGTTCTCATACATGAACCATCTACATATAATGTCAGGTCTGGGTCTGATAAAGGGATGTCTGTCAAGTCTTGTCTGGGTTTCGTCGTGATAGTAATGACTTCGACACAATCATGTGCCAATGGATCTGTTCCGCCTACTGGTAACAGTGTGGCAGGATTTAACGTATTACAACGTCTGATTTCTATGTGTGGCTGAAACAATGTAAATTCGTAACCGGTGAGTCTCGCTATAGTCAAGTGTTGTGTTTGTGTGCGGTTCAAAAGAACCTCTACTGCATGTGGTACATGTACTGTCAATTGATGTCCTAACACTATGGCATCGCTTTGTCTGATTGCTAAAGCTGTTGCTGCCACTGATTTCAGGCACGCAGGAAGAGCCTGAGCTACTGGATCTAATGTACTAGAGAAATAAGCACATGGTTTGTGTGATCCTGCTTGTTCCTGAGTGAGTACTGACAAGGCAGTACCTTCGCGTTCTGTAACAAAGAGTGTAAACTGTTTATTGTAACATGGTGTTGCTAAAACAGGTGCTTGGCATAAAGCTTTCTTTAAGCTTTCAAAGGCATGTGTGTGTTCTTGAGTCCAAGGGAGGACAGTCGATGTGGCTGCCTCCTGTGTTGTCAACTGGATGAGTGGTTTTGCGAGAAATGCATATTGAGGGATCCACTGCCTACAGTACGAGGTGAGGCCTATAAAAGCCCGCACCTCCTTTTGTGTCTTGGGTGGTGGCATGTTAGCGATTAACTAGATGCGGTCGGGTGTAAGCTGTCTTCCCTCCTTGGACAGCGAGTGCCCAAGGTAAACAACTCGCTGGACACAGAATTGCAGCTTAGAAGGGGACACCTTGTGCCCCTGGTTGGCCAAAAATTTTAAAACCGTCAGTGATGCTGTTTCACATTCAGGTTCGCTTCGGGCGGTGATCAGCAGATCATCGACATATTGAAGCAAGGCAGTGTTAACTGGCATGTGGATACTGTCAAGTTCTCGTTTCAGTGCTTGGCTATAGATGCTGGGACTTTCTGTAAATCCTTGAGGTGCGCGTGTGAATTTAAAACTTCGTCCATTTAAACTGAATCCGAACAGATATTGACTTTCCGGATCTATTGGGACGCTAAAGAAAGCATTATTGAGATCAATTACAGTGAAGAACATTGCTTCTGAATCAATAGCTGTTAGTAGTGAAGAGATATCTGGGACCACAGGGTATTGTGGTACAATACATTTATTTAATTCGTGCAGATCAATAACTAATCGATATACTGGTGGTGCTTTTGGATCCGTTCTTTTAAGAATCGGAATTATCGGGGAATTGCATATATCGGAGTCGGTTTCTACAACCACTCCTTGTGCAATGAGTTCGTCAATGATTTGCAGCAAAGCCGCAACAGCATCTGGTGGTAACCTATATTGTCGCATTTGTGGTAGTACTACTCCTGTTTTTAGTGTGACTCGATATGGTGTAATATTCATGCAACCAACATCAGTGGGGCCTTGTGCCCATAAATGCGTAGGTAAACTCTGCAGTCGGTGATCCATGTCTCTGGACACGTAGTGACCTTTAAAATCACGTAAAAATAATCGTACTCCTTCCGGAGAACAACATATTATAGCTCCTAGAGCCTTCAATGTTTTTATACCTAACAAGTTTTCTGGACATGATTTAGTAAGCAATAAATCTGTAGTACGTGTCAATGGACCAACCGTAAGTGGAAGAGGCTGTGTTACTTCATTAATGATAGGCTTTCCTGAGAATCCAAGGGAAATATTCTGTGAGCCTGAGAGGGGTGCCCCTGGAACTTCACTGCGTCGTATAGTTGTTCTGCTTGCCCCTGTATCAAGTAAAAACTTTCTGTCTTCCCCTAATAGTTCACTATGTACATAAGGTCCCTCTTGATCTACAGGAACCTCAATAAGGGGTAAGCCAACTTCCCTCTCTAGGCTATTTCATGTGTATCGCTGATAATCGGGATAATCTGCTTGTGCATACTGGTACATCTGTTGCGTTGTCGCTTGTGTGGCAGCAATAGGTTGCGCTGGTGGTGGTGCTATGTTCTGTTGTGGAGCTGCCTGTTGCGGAGCTGACCTATGTTGTGCATGCTGAGGAATTTGTTGTTGATTCTGATCTTGTCTAGGTGGACGTGGTCTTTCTTGGGTTCTACCTGTGGCAATATTATGTTTCAGGACTGGACAATCGTGTATATAATGACCTTGTTGTTTACAATAGTTGCATGTCCCTTTCGTTGGACCTGCGGAATCACCCTTTTGGTGACCATCAGCTGGAACTGACTGAGCAACAAGCATTTTCATTTTTGTATCTTTCATACGTCTTTGTTCATGTTCTTGTTCTTCCCTCATTCTATTGTGGTGATATTGTAACATCTGTAACATCTGTGATGGGGTGTTACCCTGCCAGGTACTCTCAAATTTCAATACTCTATTCTTAACTTGCGGTAGGGAATTTTCAACTAATTTTGTCACAAACAGATGTGGATAGGACTCGCTACTTGCTTTTATGCCACTATTGATACCAAAACATTTTTCAAATCGGGAATAGAAATCACTAGTGTCTTCATCTTGCTTTTGTTTACAGGCTGAGATTGCACCCCAGTCCTCCTTTTTCGTAGTTAGTAAACGTGGCAGTACCTGCACTAGTAATCCTGGTAGTGCTGTAGTCTTTTCCCCAAGCCCTGCTCCTGCAGCTCGGGCCTTTTCTTTGTTTTCTAATGCTGTCCAATCTATCTTTTGGTCTCCTACCTCCCATTCCTTTTCTTTGAGTTTCTCGTAAACACCGGCAGGCATTAACACTTTTAATATTTTCATAATGTCGGGGTAGGTATACTCTCCCATGAGTAACATGTCTTTTATCTCACGGTGGAAACCTGCTGGATCCTTGTCATGGCTTGGTACTACTTTTTTCATCTCTAATAATTCAATTTTAGTTATAGGCGTGTACACAAACACGCGTGTAAAGTTATTACCTTCACCTCTGATTGGGTGTACTTCGCGTAACGGATTCAGTCTATCTATGTGATACATTTTTCTTCCCATAATGGGAACTGGAACGTGTTCTGGGCACACGAAAGTTATATACTGGTTTCGAAATTCTAGAATTTCTTTAATCAAATCAGTACCTGACCCTCTCCATTTATTCGTGAGTAGTTCTATCAATATGTCAGGTAAGGGTCCTGGATCGGAGTGTTGGTTTTTATATAATATAAGGAGGTGTTGAATCATGTATATACTAGCTAAGCGTTGTTCGTGTGGGGTAAGATTCAGAAACGTGTGTGCTAGTGCATCATCATTGTATTTGTCGGGACAGTCGGCCCATTGTACTGCTGACCTGGCTAATTCTTGTTCATCCATGGAATCGAGCATATGGTACCCCCTTCGATCTCGGAGTAATTTATCAGCGGCTTGGAATAGGTGTTCAGGGGACCTTGTATTTAACATAGGGGTTTGAAAATGTCTATTACATTCTGGACGTATCGGACATATCGGATCATTGAAGCCTCTAGTATTATTATGGGGTCTTCCTCTACCTACGTAAGCTATCGTTTCTAATTGTTCTGATTCTTGCTCCTCCTCTTCCTCTGATTCAATTCTGTCTGCCTCTCGTCTTTCTTTATGTATTCGTTCTATTTCCTTGCGGATCTTTCGACACATAACTACTATGCATGACTGTTTATCATGTTTCTCGTCTGATATATTCTGACCCCATTTGACAAGTTTTTGCATGGTTTCATGATCTGCCCCAGGCCTGTCTTGGTTCCTGATCACGCAGTTTATGAAAAAACGTAGTAGTTGTCTTTGGACATCCACTTTCTGGTATTCCATAGCTTCGTTAATACTTTCTGGACCTCGCCCTGTTTGGACAAAGCGATATATATCGTCTAGGTGTTCAACCATCCCTGGTATCGTCATTAAATACAATGTAGCTCGTCGTATACGTAGTGATGATATGAGCAATCTGTCCTGTTTACCTGGTACTGGGTCGTATCTACAATCCACAAGCTGTTCTTTAAACATGTCGGATGTCGCTAGTTGAGGTGTACGCTGGAGTGCTAAATCTCTAAGAGTCTGTTTATTTCGCGGCGGTGTGGCAAACATGTCTGTCGTACCTCCTGTAGCACCATCTGAAGTGCTGGGCAAGAAAGGATTCGTTGGACGTAAGATAGAAATTGTAGATGCGGGAAAAACAGTAGAAACGGATGGACCTGTGGGAATGGGCGTAGGAGTTTGTGATTGCGGGGATACAGACGGATGCTCTTGGTGTTGTGCACCATCGGCAAGCGGTGTGTGTGGTATGGTATTAGCATACTCGGGAGCTACGTCATCTAAATAGGAGGAAAGGAAAACGTCCTTTGCTGTTTTGGGATGTGTTTTGGGATGTGCTTTTATCGGGAGCAATGGAGGAGTCAAGTCCTTTGGTATTTCCGGGGTGGCCTTAGGTAATCCTTCGGCCAGAAGAGGATACATACCATTCATAAGAGTATTTCTTTGTCTATCTACTTGTTCTGTTTTTACTCGGGTACCTTCCTCTATTAATAAATTTTCTCGGGTTTTATTTGAATTCTCCCTACCTTTCTCTTCCTGTCTGAGCGCTTTTTCTGTACGTCTATATGATTCTTTACGCCATAATTCAATGGCATCTTTCTGTGACTGTCTGGCTTTCTTTTTCCATAATTCTTCTTCTACTCTCATGATGCAATCTGCATCCCAGGTCCCCGCTGCGGGCCATCTCTGACTTTCTGGCAAATCCTTGGTGTAGTCCACCCATAAATCAAGAAATAATACGGCATCTAAGCCATGCTTATGATACATAAAGTGTCCTGGAGTATCCCTAGGTGGAATGGGAACAGCTTCTTCGAGTACTCCTTTTCTAGTTTTGATCTGTCTTAATTTCGAAAAGAGCGGCATTTTTAGATCTGGTTACTTAATTTTAAACACACTTAATACAAATAAACACAATAATGAACAATCATTCACACCACAAAGTATAGAACGTATTAAAACATTTAACATTTAACATTTAACGGATAATGATGACTAATAGGAAACTAGTTACTGACATAATACTGACACTAGGTAATACTTATTTATATGCAAGACATACTAGATATACTGCTAAACAGTACAGATACACTGCTAAAACAGTGCAGACCGGATTTGTGTACCCAAACCCGTCTTGACCGGCACAGATTATGTGCACGTTTAAATGCCTCCCCGGCAATGGTACTCACCGGGTAGCTCGGAACGGAAGGCCTCGGAACGGAACTGAAACTGGACCGGACTGGACTCGACTCGACTGGACTCGGATCTTCGGAACCTGGTGGGACTCTGTATACCTCGGATCTTGCTCTCTCAGCTAGGCTCTGGTCGGGATACTTCGCACTTCTCACCGCCTCGTCTGGGTGTTGATCGCAGCCTCAGTCACCCCCGCTTGGCCGGAGGGAGATACAGGAAATCCTGCAGGTACGCGTTTTTGTCCGTTCAGCTGTGGCAGGAGACCGGGCCTGCAACGCACCTCCGGCGCGTGAGATGAGAAAGTGTCCCTATTCGGGCGCCAATTTCTGTGGTAAATATTTCATTACCGGTACTATTTTTTATGCAGTAAAGTCTAGTAAGAATAACTCAGTAAATATAAGAGGCAGAATCCGTGGTATTAGAGGTTGTAAAAGGCTTTATTCCTCTACAAAGGAAATACAATTCGAATTGCAGGCTTCACACTCCATCACCATGAGGGTTCAGGAAGGAAGGCGATACATTATTGACAGGTAATCAGTTTTATAGGAAATGCATTATAGTGTAACAGATGCAGGAGGCGTAACAGTTGATAAGAGAGATAAAATATGCATACGTAACCAAAAGGGCGAACATATAGGCGTAACTTAGAAAACGTCATTATACATGATGTCACAAGTGGGTGGATCCATAAGAGAATCCTGCAAGATCAGCAGAAATATTTGGCAGAGATGCGTGCGCAGCCGCATGACGTGTGATTGACGTGCAACTAGAGGGTGAAGGGGACTTGACATTTAGCTCTACGTGTGGAGACAGAAGTCTGGGGGGTCATGTCAACCTAATCCCAAATCATATCTAATATCCTATGTTTAAAGAACTGTGTTATCCAAAAGGAAAGGTCTCTAGGATAGAATCTATTCTATACTGACTGTTAGTGCGTGTACAAGCGTCTAAGTGTCTGTATGAGATGCGAGGGGGCAGGAATCTTCCATGGTAACAGGGGCTATGAATTACTTGCATGAGGACAGCGAGGCCTGGCCCTTTGCACGGTAGCTTGGAGGAATGTTTACCTAAACTACTAGACAGGAATGCATCGGATGAGGAGCGAAGCAGATAATCTTGAAGGTGAAATACAGTTTTTGGCAGGCAACAGGCTGGATCAGGCACCGTTAGCCGCGCAGGGAGTAGGACAAAGTTCATGGATACAGATGCAGGCTCGGGCTGGAGCTTCCAGAGGCAGAAAGCAGGAAAGGCTTGATGACAGAATTCAGGGCCTACTCGCCTGAATCTGTAAAATGTGGAAAGTGAACCACATAAAGTCGGTGGCCTTTCATACTTAGGAATGGAATATCTGACCCATTCATGGTGGATCTGAAAGAGGACATGTTGACGGTGGACGCACATGTATTTGCGTCTTCAAAACTGGAACTGGAGGGAACATACATGTACTTATAGCATGCACATGGAGCCATTGGGGTCTACGATAGGGGACATAACTGATCACAAAATTCATATTTCCTCAGAACCAACATCTATCTACCTGCCAAATTTGGTGTAGGCCCATTGAGCATTTGGGTTATATATCTGGCTAAAGGTTTCCATGGGAATTCACATTACAAACGCAACCTTATTTCACACCCCAAATTCTCGGTCCCCACTGCAAAGATCAGTCCCAAACTTTCCTAATCAATAGTACCCACCATGATACTTTTTTATCAAAATTTCATGCAGATTGGTCAATCAAGGCCGAAGTTAAAGCCAAATGAAAAAAGTATTTTCTCATTGAGACTAGGTCTTAACTACAACATACAATTACCTACTGGCAACTGCCAGAAGTCAATATAAATAATATAATATAATGTACTTATGCACATTGTGTGCCTTCATAATGTACTTATGTACATTGTGTGACATCTGACTTGTGAAATCATTAACCTGTCATCACGGTTAGAAGAAAGGAACAGAGTTGTGTGGAATCAATGTCTTTGCTTTGTTTCATTCAGCATTAGAAAGCCCAGATCCTGAAAAACATTCAGAAAACTATTTTTGTGAATGAGGTCAAAGTTTGAAGTGCTTGAAAACTATTGCATAAAGAACTATTGATGGACAGAATGCAGAACAATGTCCTACATTCACCCCAGTACAGAGATCTGGGATTAAATCCATCGTTTTTTTGCTCACCATGCCATTCCAGTTTGGACACAGCCATGTGCAAATCAGTCTTGACCCTGCGCTAGGGGTGGGCGGAATTAGCGAAATTAACTTTCGCAAACTATCGGGAAAATGCTAAAAATCTCCGCAAACACGCCAGAAATATCGCAAAGACGCGGAAGTTTTTTTCCCGCCTGTTCGCGGTATTTTTTGCGTGATCGCGGGTCTCCAACTTACCCATGCGGTTGCTCATGGGCGCGGCCATCTTGTTTTCACTTGTCCCGCCCTCTCGCGATGCTTACTTAATGTTCCGGGTCGCGCAATGCATATTCGCGCTTGTTCGCGGTAGATATTTCCTGTTCGCGACCACTTTTACTTGATCGCGTTGCTTTTTGCATGCTCGGGGAGAAAATATCGAGCGAACTTGCGCACGTGGTCACAATGGGCGCGGCCATCTTGTTTTTCACTCTATTGCATGGTTCTGGGGCCTGATTTTGAATCCTCCCTACATCTTTTCAATCCTTTGTTTAAAGCTACTTTTTTTTTATCTTTCTTGTTTATTATTTCTCTAACTATTTTCCTGCCTCTATATTTTTGTTTTTTGTCTATTTTTTTTTGTTTTTTAGCTACTTTTTCTCTCTTTCTATTGCCTGCTATTTATTTCCTTTACTTCTTTAATTTAATTACCTTTTCTTTCCCGCCCCGTCCCAGAACCATGTCTAAGGGTAGGGCTGGTCGTCGTCGGAGCCAGAGCCGCGACCGCCTTCCTTGCGGAAGGCGGCGCCCACAAGGGGTGCAGGCACAGGCCTTATTTGGAGAGGTGGAGTTGGCTGCACTTATTTTCTTTGTGCAGCGCCACCTCCCCTCAACCCTGGCAGCAGGTGGCAGGCCTGGGTCCGGGTACGGCCTCCGGGAGCGTCGGCAGCGGTGGGGGAAGGTGCGCCGGGCAGTGTCACACTTCTCTGGGGTCCGGCGCACCCAGGCGCAGCTGACACACTGGTGGTCTGACATCCTGGACCGTGAGCAGGACCTGCTGGACCTGCTAGGAGTGGAGGTCCCGGGGCTTGGTGAGTAACTATTTAATTATTACTACTTTGTGTCTGTTCTTCTGCTCTGTGTTATATATTGCGAATATCTTTTTTTTTTCCCAACCAGCTAGAATGTTGCTGCTTACATTCCAGGTTAATTACGTTTAAAAGTCTTCTGTGATTATGACACAGGTGCTCTTCTGCGCTACTACTAATCTTACTTGTTTGCAACTTTGCGTTTGTGCTCGCTTAGCGTGATTCTGTAAGAGTTTATTTTAGAGAAATTAAGTTACGTAATGCTACAGTGACTCTAGTCCACTCCTTACTTTGTCCTGTCACTAATAGATAGGGGCGGATTGATACTTAGGTTTAGGTACTTTGTATGAGTTTCTAATTTGTTAGTGGTATGCGTGATGCCTCCTCAGTTACGTGACGTGCTGCTAGTACGGCAGTCTTTATTAGAACCTTTTCTAGTTTGTTCAATGAGTGGTGGTAATTGGCTTAGCACAAGCAGAACATCAGCATCAATCAATCAACCCAAAATTTGGTGTATACAAAAAATGTAGTCATGTGTCCTCCATTTGACCATATGCATTGTTGAGGAATAAAAAAAGTGGAAATTCATACTTAATGTACAATTGGCATGCCTGGAATAGGTGGGCTAGGTCGGGTGGTACGTCGTACTTAGGCTTAGTTGTAACTTAGTATTCTGGAATCAGAATGGAAGACTGGATTACTGTTGATAAATAGTAACTTAAGTAGTCCATCCGCGAATCCCTCAATACTACTTGTTGACCAGATGAGATCCGTCAATTTAGTTATTGCAATTGTCTACATAAGTGTTTTTTGACCGTTGTTGAAAAATATTGTATTTGTTTGACACCATCCATCAATGTTTGTCTCTTTCTTATATCTTTCCTGTTCATCAGCACCCAGGGGCAGACAGACAGGGAGTGGGGAGTCGGCGGGACAACAGTCCAAACAGCACCACCAGGAGGACACCAATGAGGGCTCCTCTGCTGGCCCCAGTAAGTCTTTTTGTTTTTAATAATATTTCTTATTCCATAACTTTTACTGCACCATATTTTTCACGAACTATTGTTTCAGTTTCCAAATGCAATTTTTTTACCAACAATTACCCTTCGATCTGTACGGTTTCAAAAATCTTGTTATCCCTGCCTCTGCTATGATGACTCTCAGTACTACTACTACTATCAGTCTGTCTGTACTGTAGTAGCTAAGCTTGCCCCGTTGGCCAGTGCCACTCTTTATGTGAAAGGTTGTAATAAAACTCATATTCACCTGTAGCTCTAGCCAGTGAGTCCAATCCTTTGGGTCGTCCTCTTGTACTACTTCTAGTCTTATTGATCTTGAGTCTTTGTTAATCTTGAGGCTTTGAAAATTCACATCAATCAAATGCCCAACCAGATTTATTACTATTTTGATAGGATAGCCTATATGATTTACTACTACTGTTGTAGGGATCTTGCACATACAGACCTTTGCACAAGAAAATAGGATGTTGGTGATGGTAGGTTGGACCTTCCTCACACACCTCAATTTAGAAATTCAGAACCCACCACAATCCCCTGCTCGACTATAGTACTGTCTTGTCATAACTATTAGGTCTCCGAACCCTCCCCCAAGATACCCAACAAGTAGACAACCCAGAACATAACACATACAACCTCTCAGTCAATGCACATGCACACCCTTACTTTAATTTGCTCACTCGTGTAACTTAGTCCACACCAAATACCACCAAGTCTGTGTAAGTTCAAAATGTTCATTTTGAATTGAGAAGCTCTGTCTCTGTAAGTTCAAAATGTTTATTTTGAATTGAGAAGCTCTGTACATTGTTCTATTATAAAATGCAGCACCAACTGGAAAATCAATAACATTAAAACAATAAACATTGTTACACTTACTTACAGTTGGGAATTAAATCATGATAACTGAACAGTTATGGAAGGCAGCACCACCATCCCCTAGGAATTTAGTTTATATACATTTATAAATGAAGATGTGAGTGAAGGGACCACTCACCTTAGAAGAACCTAGTACTGGTAGTTGTTGCATCATTCAGAAGCTCTGCAAAGCTCTGGTTCGTAGAAGGGAATCTTCCGTCTGTAATGCGGAAAATGAAATGGTGCGCGTTAGTATATTGCAACTTGCAAGCATTTCTCAGCCGTGCCAAAAAGTGTAGCATTTATGGATAAGCAATATGGACTAACAGTACACCAGTACTTCCTAAAAAAGTGGCTTGTTAATGTTTTTGTTGACCACTTGTACGCAGCGCGTAGACAGTAGCAGTGTGAGGCAGGTCATGTGGGCCCAAAGGTGTCTTATACAAAAAGCTGCAAGGTAATGTCACATGTGCAAAAATAAAAGACACAAAGGTAAAATTGTTGCATGGCTCGGGCTAACTAAGCAAAGGCTAGAATGACCATATATAACTATTAGTGTCTACTCTACTACTACCTGATTTGTACTAGTGATGTATGTTAGTATTAACTCATTTTTCAACCTTGCTACTGATCAATAGGGGGAGGTGTATATGACGCCTAATAAATGTGTAATGTTTTGTAGGCGCACTACCGACCACCATTGCCGGGGCCAGCGAAGTCGACGCGGAGGGAGAGGATGCGGCAGTTGCTGCAGATACCAATGGAGCGGTAGGGGTAGTGGCAGCACCAGTGGCGGGCGGTTGTAAGTTAGATTCATAATCCTTAACTATTGTTGAACTTGACAGTACACTCACTGCAAGGGTGTACTGTATATATACTGTACTGTTGAGACTTAGGTCCCGAATTAGGATGGCGGGCCGACACCGCAGGGGCAAACCTCCCGCCATCCCTATAGAAAAGAGTTAGACCCCCCACATGTCGACCAGGCGGAAAAGGGTTCAATATGGCGGTGGTGTCTCTCTGAACACACCGCAAGCCATAAAATCTGCATTTTGGAATGCCTTTGCGTGGCGGCATTGCCGTCCGCCACGGAAAGGCATGCAGACATTGCAGAGTATGCTTGGGGGCCACCATGAAGGGTACCTACCTATGCTATGGTACCCCCCTGCCTTTCAAAGCAAAACGTGACAGGCTCCGTGCGGGGCCCGTCATGTTGTGCTTGGAAAAGCAGCACAACATGTATTTTTAGCATTGCTTTCGGCACCGCCAACCAGAATGTAAAAAAAACAGGATGCGCCCGCCACTGTGCCGGGCGCATCATCCGAATTAATTGTCCCAACGGGACCCCCACCCTTTTTAGCCTGAGGATGGCGGGCGGACAAAGTCCGCCCGCCATCCGATGTCATAAGTAAGTATGAGTTGTTATGAACGTTTGAAGAGTGAACTAGAAGACTAGAATCCCTTTAATTGGCATAGGAGCGGGAGTATTGAGTAACATCTATCTGATTTCAACTCCGCTTTGAAAGTTTTATGGAGAAGAGCACCTGGTGCACTGTTCAACTAAAAAGGGTGGAAGGAAGATTTAAAATGTTATGTACTACTGTGCTTTATAGTGCTACTCTACCATGCCACTATGTGTATAAATAATTAACTTGTCTTACTGTTTTTCTAAGAGTATATTTTACAATTGTCTTGTTTTTTTCTTTTTGATACACAGCTACTCCTAAACTCAATCGAAATGAGTTGGCCGCCAAGTCACGTCGCCGGAAGCTGGAGGCAATCCAGCGTGAATACCAGCGGCTGGTGGTCTTGGCAGAGGAGGATGAGGAGACTGCAGCAGCAATTGAAGCCTCCTCCAGTGCCCCGGGCCCCAGCCACCGCCCTCCAGAGACATGGTGTCACCATCTGGCAGCTGCCCGCCGCCACCGTAGTGCCATCTCTAGTGCCCCCACACTGTGGCTGCAACTGCCGCGCCCTCAGACGCCGCGTCGCCCATTTAGAGGAGCAGATGCGTGTCCTCCTTGAATACCGCCCCACACCTTAGTCCCTGTCATCAAGTTCTGCCCCTTTTTAAATTCTTGTTTGGGTGGGTGGGAACTGGTTTGGGCATTGGGTTTTAGCTTTACGGACTTTTTCTCCTGGACTTTCCTACAGACATTGGTTGGGGTTAGGGAGGGGGGTGGGTCAGCTTTTGTGGGTTTAGTTTATTTATGTTAGGGTAAATTAAATATATTTTTCTATGTTACGTGCAATGTTGTTAATGTTTTGTAGGTGGGGTAACTGTTTTACATCACACTGTTTCCTTGCTGTTGTAGGGCCGCCCATAGCCTGTGTTTTATTTAAATAATTGGGTGACAGTGTAAGACACAAACAGATAGATGCAACACACCTCACTGATTGACTTGTCCTTCTAGTACTTTCAGTCTGTCCTCTAGTCTATGCATTCTTTATCTGGACTGGTGTGTGAAATTGAAATCATTGAAAACATGTCCATTATTAATTCTGCCTCCCCCAAACTTCTCTCTTACCTGTGCTTGATGTTTATGTTTAACTTAGGTACAGCAATGGCTGCATGGTGAAGATGGTTTCCGTTTTCTAGCATGCCATGATTGGGGTGGTGGTGGTGGTAGTATAGTAGTAGACACTGGCAGGGCGGCAGCATTTGCAAAAAAAGAAAAGGAGACAGTCAATCTCCTTTGAGAGACTGTTAGAGGAGTAGTAGAATGAAGTACAGTACAGAACTTACCGAGCAATAATATAATGCTAAATAATTTTACAACAAAACATAATGGTGGTTGGGAAGGGATAGCCTATTAGACAGAGTTACAAACTATAGTTGTGTCGAATCACTTGACTAGGCCTACAGCCTAACAGTTAGTGCTGTGTATGAGGAATGATAACAAACAAATCCAATCAATGCCGGCAATTAATGCTGAGGTATATGTTCCTTTGTTAAATAAAATAACCTCTAAAATATCCTACTCATGGGTGGGCAAGCAGAAGAAGATCATCGCTCTGCCTTGAAATTGAAGTACTGTTGCTTTCGCCACATCCGCCTCAGCAAGTGTGTGATTAAGTATTGGTGTACATTTAATTTAGTCACACCTCGACAATAAGTCACATAGCCCGGGGGAAGAGGGTTAGGGTTTGTTGAATGGATGGGAAGGCGGTTTTTGGAAAAGGTTTGACATTGAAAAACAGTATGCATGCACAAACAAATGACAATCTTTGAAGACTAACATATCCATATGTTAAGGGAGAAAAAGGAAATGCATGCATGATGATGAGAGACCCAGATTACATACACTTCTTGTTCTGTTGTTCCGGCCTTAATACATTTACAGATAGCAAATAGAAATTTTAAATATTGGTAGGGAAGAATTGTAAACAGAGAGCAAACCTAATGATGATCATATCAACAACAAGAACACACTGTTGTAAAGATTGTATACAAAAAAATTATTCAAATTATTTAAAAGAAGATAAAAGTTGATACTGTTACTGTGATATCCTGGTAAAAAATGTGGACTGGATTTGCATCTCGGCATTCCTCTTGGTCCTCTCGTCCATCAATCTTGGGTGTGTCGCCTTGCCACTCACCACTGCCCGGCTGGAAAAAAAATGTTGATTTATTGGTAAGGTAAGTGTGCATTGTAATGTTTTCCAAAGTATAGGGCAAGGCCCGGCCTGTAATTGTAGATGGAAAACCAAAGGGGATATTGAGAAACAAAGTTGAAACAAAGGCCCAAGTTATGGTGTAGTGCAACAAGAACACTTGTATGTATGTGGCATGTATGCATCATCTCTAGTCTATTTCCAGCATTGACCATCAACATTAACCGGAGAGAGCAGGCCCACAGTGACAGGCCTGACGGCACGTTGCTTAGCAGTATCACATCCTACGTTTAGACCTTACAGTACTTTTTTTTTTTTTTTTTTTTAAAGAGTTGGACAAAGGCAAAGCACATTATCCATTCCAAACATAGCATTTTACAGTTTAAGTTAGTAAATCAATGCACCGCAGTCATCCCACTGCTACACTCTATTCCACTTCTACACAGACATTTGGGTCTGATGTGGTTGTTGTTGACGTGTTTACCTTTAGGCTTTTAAGTTTTATGCCACTCATGAAACGTCCTCCTGACTACATCATGATCTCCGATACTTTTACTGACTGACTGTGAAGATCGGCCTGCAGTAGAAGTAAAATTGTTATTACACAACAAGAGTAGAAATATTATTGACTTGAGTCAGTCTTTAGTGTGTACAGAAAGATAGATTACTAGTACACTTTGACTTCACTTTGTGCACAACAAACAAACAACGAAAACACAAACACCAATCGCTCAGAGTCAGGTGTCCAATGCATGCCATTGATTGTCTTTACCTGTTCCTTCTCATTTTAAATTAACGGGTCGTCTATTTCGCCATCATCATGGACGGTGCTGTTGTGTCAATCATACTCATTGCACAGATTGAGTGAGTCCCCTTCCTGTATTGAATTAAAAGCAATGTATCACCAAGCTGCAGGAGAAGTACAAATTTCTTATTTGCAAGAAGGGGAAATTGAATTTACCTTGAGTTAAGTTTAGTGTGTTCTGTAGAAAGATTATTAGTGGCAGTGCACAAAAACATAACTTCATGCACAACAAACACAACAAAATCATTCAGTCTGCGACTCTGCGTCCAATGCATGGCATCAATCATTACCTGTTCCATCTTATTTTCAGTTAATGGGCAGTCTCTCTCGGCTCTGAAAGGAGGATAGCTATAGTAGTCATCTGATTCATGCTCCACTTCTTTTGGCAGGACTAGGAAAGTTTGAATTTGTTCTTCTAGTATTTTTACCATCATCCAATCATCATTCATGAGGGCAATGGATTTGGGCGGGAGATTCAGTATGATGGAGCGGAGGAGCTGGATTCGGAGAACTGTACTGTCAAATTGCTGACACCTGAAACTTGTATATTAAATAAGAAGAGTAGAAGACGGTGGTAATGGATTTGTTATGATTCACAAAATTGTAACCGGAACGACAGACACACAAATAAAGGGGGTAAAAAAGGGAGGAAGACAGTAAGTGCAAGCCTAATTGTCAGGGAAGTATAGCTCGTCCTAAAAACTCTGGGGGGTCAGCCAGTAGTAGGTAATCATCATGTGACACACTACTTCCGTCACCTGAGCCGCTGTCCTCATTTTCCTCCATTGCTTCATGTATTGTGCAATTCGGTGGTATGAAGTGCTGATTCATTTTGATCATTGTTAACCTCTCCACGTTTTTGGGCAAGAGACTGGTCCTTCTCAATGTTACAATGGAACCAGCAGCACTGAAAACACGTTCGGAAGAGACACTTGCGACGGGCAAGCCAGATAGCTTCTCGCCAGCCTGCTGAGCAGTGGCCATTCTGACCTTTTCCTATACCAATACTGCAATGGGTTTTGATCAATGTACACCTCTGTTGGGTCGTCCAGATAGGCCTGTACCATCCGCTCAATGTTCAGGGGTGTTGCTGGTAAGCTTTCGTGCTCTTTTCTCTGTGCATCAGCACTGTGCTTATTAATGCCTAACTGTACATACCAATCGTCTAATGATTGTACTGGGCCTAATGATCCAGTTATTGTTGCTGTTGTCGATAGTGATGGTGAGTGTTGTGATCCAAACTCACTGCCCTCCGCTGACGAAGTTGCACTTGATCCTGCATGGCCTGCTGCAGTACTTCTTGTGGGTTGATCTTGCAGGCTTTTAATTAGCAGCCGTTCGTTTTCCAACTTACTGGCTGCTTCAGCTATACAAGTTTTGTAGCGGGCAACATCAATCTCGGAAAAAGCAAAGAATGTCTTCAGTCCAAATTTTGCACGTGGATCCAGAATTGTGGCACAAATGTAATGTTCTTGTGACAAAATTTTATTTTGTATCCTTACATTTTCAGCTAAGCGACGGGCTAAGCTCTCCACCAAGTGATAAGCTTCCCTTTTGTCCTCCACACCTTTGTATGATTCAGACACATTCTTCAGCTGATGCTCTAGCATTTGCAATAATGGGATAGCTTGGCCCATTGTACAGTCCTCCTTGCTGACTTCAAAAGGATAAAGCATCTCAGTCAGGCATTTAATTAGGCTCTTCTTTTCCAGACATATTCACGGAGTGATCTGTACTGCTCATACAGACGATCAAGCATGTAATACGTTGAGTTCCAACATGTTGCCACCTCCTGGATGAGTGCCTTGACTGGCATCCTATGTTCACGTTGGATGATCCTCAGCTACTTCCGAGCTTTAAAAGAATGGCTGAAATGAGTGCATAATTCTTCGGCAGATGGCCAGTAAATTGCTGACTATGGGTTCTTTTTTCAGAAAGTCTTGAACTATAATGTTTATGTAGTGCGCCAAACACGGAACCCTGAAATAGGAATCAAGTTCCATGGCCTTAAGTACATTACTGCCATTTTCTGTGGCAACAAAGCCAATACTAATCCCTCTTGGCCGCAGTCATTCCAAAACCTTGCTGCAAAACTCTTGCAAAATGTTTACAGCAGTATGAGATTTCTCCATGGCGAACATGGCTACAGTTGCATGTTTCCGAGTACCTTTAAAAATCGCAGCTGTGTCAACAGCACCTCGTGCAGATAGCTTATCTCTAACCCCCACAAAAGAGACCCAGTTTGCAGTGATGCACATGTAATCTGTGGCTTGGCAACTGGTCCACATGTCTGTTGTCAGGTGGATATTGTGAACAGCACTCTGCTGCAAACCTTGACCAACCAATTCCAGTACATCATGATGTAGTGCCGGAACAGCAATTCTTGCGAAATAGGACCGGCTGGGTACCTTCCATTTAGGGCAGATGACTGACACAAATTCAAGGAAACCCACCCCTTCCACAAATGAAAAAGGAAGAAGGACCAGTGCTAACATTTTAGCCAGCTTCGCATTGTACAACCGTGCCGTTGGGTGGTTGCGTTGGAACTGCCCCTCCAACCTAAACATGCTATCAATGGTAGGCTGGATTACTTTCCTTTGTGGTGCTATTTTCATTAACCCACTTAGGCTCAACGACACAGTTTGTCTCACTGCGGTACTCGGTCGCCTTGGTGTCTCAGCCTGACTCTGAGTATGGCTCTTACTGTGGTGCAACTCTGATGTTACTGAGGAGGGTGTGGGCGGTACCACTGCACTACTGGGGACAGGGCTAGAAATGCCTCCCTCTTCTTCACCTTCCACCGCAATAATATCGCTCCCTGATTCTTCCTGACCAACTTCAATGGGTTGAGTTTTTCTACTTTCTTTTAACTGAAGTAGGTGATTCTCCCAGACGATAGTGTGGTGTATTCTGAGATGACTTGCTTGTCCTCTGGTACCATAGTTTGTACCAAGCTTACCACGCCGAACACCTTGCCGACAAATTGAGCATATAGCAATGTTCTCCTCCTTGGTGCTAACAGAAAAGAAGTCCCAAACTGGGGATGAGAACGTTCTGGCACTGCTGGATGTGTGACTTTCAATACCAGATGAAATGGAGAGTGTGCTTGAAATTTGACCCTGTGCACCTAGACTGTGACTTTTACTACCACTACCTACTGAGATGGTTGAGCTGGATGTAGGTCCCTGCCGGGCTTTGGAAAATATGGCAGCTGGAGGTAGTGGTGGTGTAGCCTGTGTTGGTGATATCCGTGCTACATCCCGCTCAGTAGCAGCCTTTCTGGATAGGGTGAGATTGTTGGTCTCCAATCCCTTTGGGGCGGGAGTAATATGCATGATGACTTGCTCGTCTTCATCAACATCACCCCCCTCTTCTACATCTACCTCCATAACTCTATGTTTTTCTGGGACCTTCCTTTTCAGAAGCTTTGTCTTGTGCCGTATATCACTCTCAGACTGAGCTGGTGGGTGCCAAGTGGCATCACGATCATCAGAAGCGGGGCTTGAAGAAGAAGATGATGGACTAAGTCTTCTATTTCTTGCTGGTGGTCTGGAAGACAATAGATCTTCCGAAACAGTGGTTTGACTTTGCTCCACTTTGTCTGCAGGAAGCTCGATTTCCTGAAATGCCCCTACGTCAGGAGCAACAACTACTATGGTGGGCTGTTGCGGCTGCTGCTGTTCTTGTTGCGGCTACTGCTGTTCTTGTTGCGGCTGCTGCTGTTCTTGTTGTGGTTGCTGCTGTTCTTGTTGCGGCTGCTCACTTATCTGCTGAGTTTGCGCCTGCGTTGATTGTGTACTACTTTGAGATAATGAAATTTCTTCAACATCACTGCTCGTTAGTAGACTGGCTACCTCTGCGACACTAAAGCCCTTGGGCCTAGGTTGGTGGGGTTGGACCACTTTGCTGCTCCCAGCTTGGTTCCTGGACAAAGCTGCTGCAGGCGTAACTTTTTTGGTGCCAAAAAAAAACATTGGCCGGCACACCACCAGTCGTGGTTAATGGCACTTCCTTTTTCTGTTCCTTCTTCTCACCGGCAACTTTCTTGGTACTGGACCTGGTACCTTTCTTTGTGGCCATCTTCTTCAGATGTCCTGCAGGATGCAGATGCACAACAAGTTCTGGTCACATGTGGACGTGATGCGCAGCAGGACTTATGTCTGGCAGGCAGTACAACGGGTAGCCGGGTGATGCTGATGACACCTCTTCCTCTGTCTTTTGTGCACCTAAAAGCAAATAAGCCAGGAGAAGAACATCAGTGAAATGTTGCATTTGTTGTTGTGGTTCAGTTACTTTGTACTGTGCTAGTGCAAACAAAAGATATAGTCTAGCCATTTATGACTTTTTTTGAGCAAGGGCTATGTTATACTACTGTGTACAGTCAGTCACACACTACACTCTCAGGAAGGATAGGAAAGTTAATAATAACCAGCAAAATAAAAATGTAATGGAAGTGGGGTGGACCCTATTTGCCATTGAATTATTTGAACATCTCAGCATCCATGGAGCTGCTGCTGGCAAAGGCGGTGGATGTGAATGGAAGCAGTAAGCCAAATAGCCAATAGGAAAACCATGCAGGCCTATGGCAAAAGCAGGACACTAATAACTCCCAGTCCAAACACAAAAAAAAGCCACCAGCCACATGGACACTCACAAATCACAAACAAGCAGGGGAACTGGGAAACACCAGGAGCTGACAAAAGGCCTATAAAAGCCAGGTAAATGATGCATGCTAAAGCACACTGCTCTGCCTTTTTAATGCAACAAAATGCAAATACGAACATTCACAGGCCCCAAAAAGGTCTGCAGGGTGCATGCATTGCACACCAACACACAGACACATACAACAAAAGCATGTCTTTAAGACAACCAACATCAGAAAGCCCACCCCAAAAAAACGCACTTCCCCAACTCAATCTAATGCCATCCATGCCCTAAATGATGTCTAAATTCAACAGACCACACAGAAAACACTTGATTAATAAAGCTTTGGCTACCTGCTCTGATCCTAGTGGATGAAAGCAGGCCTGTTGGCAGACAAGGCCAGGCAAGCTTGCAGGCCTAGGCTTCAAAATGGCCACCAGCCACATGGCCAGGCCCAACAACATCAGAAAGCCCACCCCAAAAAAACACACTTCCCCAACTCAATCTAATGCCATCCATGCCCTAAATGATGTCTAAATTCAACAGACCACACAGAAAACACTTGATTAATAAAGCTGTGGCTACCTGCTCTGATCCTAGTGGATGAAAGCAGGCCTGTTGGCAGACAAGGCCAGGCAAGCTTGCAGGCCTAGGCTTCAAAATGGCCACCAGCCACATGGCCAGGCCCAACAACATCAGAAAGCCCACCCCAAATAAAACACACTTCCCCAATCTAATCTAATGCCATCCATGCCCTAAATGATGTCTAAATTCAACAGACCACACATAAAACACTTGATTAATAAAGCTGTGGCTACCTGCTCTGATCCTAGTGGATGAAAGCAGGCCTGTTGGCAGACAAGGCCAGGCAAACTTGCAGGTCAAGGCTTCAAAATGGCCACCAGCCACATGGCCAGGCCCAACAACATCAGAAACCCCAACCCAAACCAACACACTACCCCAACTCGATCTAATGCCATCCATGTTCTAAATGATGTCTAAATTCAACAGACCACACAGAAAACACTTGATTAATAAAGCTGTGGCTACCTGCTCTGATCCTAGTGGATGAAAGCAGACCTGTTGGCAGACAAGGCCAGACAAGCTTGCAGGCCTAGGCTTCAAAATGGCCACCAGCTACATGGCCAGGCCCAACAACATCAGAAAGCCCACCTCAAAAAAACACACTTCCCCAACTCAATCTAATGCCATCCATGCCCTAAATGATGTCTAAATTCAACAGACCACACAGAAAACGCTTGATTAATAAAGCTGTGGCTACCCGCTCTGATCCTAGTGGATGAAAGCAGGCCTGTTGGCAGACAAGACCAGGCAAGCTTGCAGGCCTAGGCTTCAAAATGGCCACCAGCCACATGGCCAGGCCCACCAACATCAGAAAGCCCACCCCAAAAAAAAACACTTCCCCAACTCAATCCAATGGCATCCATGCCCTAAATGATGCTTGAAAATGAAATTCATTCAAAAAACACCAAAGGAACAGTTGCTTCATCATGCACACACCCATGAGGCCATGCCCATGACTAGCTCGGGCCTACTACTGACTACTACTACCCACAACATTTTTTAAAAAAAGGAATGATGATAGTTACCAAAAATAAATTGTAGTTACAACAACTGAAATGCCCCCAATCAAACAGACACAACAACCACTTACTTGTAAAATATCCAAATAAAAAAATCCTCAAATCCAATTGCAATAATGCAACAGACAAAAAGAGTGATCTTTCCAGCTCAAAATCCAAAGGCAGAATGAGCAGGAGATTTACAAAGCACTGGGAGGAGCCTGCTGTACAGGAGCAGGAAGTTGGAGATTCTGTGTCACTTCCTCCCTCTCCCCACCTTTTTAAAAAAGGACTCCTTGCACAAAAAAGGACAGCCAAATGTCAATCTGAGGAGTTGTTTTCATCCAAAATCTTCATTTGCAGAATGTTTCATGCTGCTAGAGCTGATATTCTTCTCCAAATTGAAAATTTTACATGTTCGAGTTCTCGAGCTTCACATTACTTCCGCTGGATGTCGATGACGTGTCGAAAATGACATGATCGCGTTCTCTCGCTCCCTGTGGCGTTGGATATGACGTGTTTGGGGTCTCTTTCTCCTTTTCGCGTTCGATTAGACATGCCCGCGTCCTCACTCTCTCGCTCGCGATGGAGAATGACGTGTTCGCGATCTCAATCTTCTCATACTCTCGCGGTGCATGATCGCGAGAAGAATGACGTGATTGCGCGACAAATGACGTGATCGCGCGACAAGTGACGTTAATGCGGTCGCGAACTGTTGCGAGACAGCGCAAAATGGCTACCAACAATCCAATATCTCGTGGAGAACGCGACCGGGTCGGGAAAACTTGTCGGCGAACGTGGGGATTCAGGTAAGGTGCTCGCACGCACGCGAGAATGTATTTTTTTACAGCGCGAGTAAGAAACAAATTACCACTAAGATGCGGATTGCGGAAATTTGGACATTTTCACGCTTTCCGCGGAACGTGAAAATGTCAAATTAACGCAATTTCCGCGAACGGAACAGAATTTTGGCCCAGGCCTACCCTGCACCCAATGGGAACAGTCCAGCCGAGATGCCAGGCCAGGTCCTCCCTGGACTGGAAACAAGCATCCTAGGACCGGTTTCGGGGTTTCACCCCTCTTCAGCCAGGATAGCTTGATTCTAGTGGCATGGAGAGCACGAGACTCACGTCTGAGCATACCCGTCCCACTCGGGGTGACAAATGCAATAAGAACTATTGATGGACAGAATGCAGAACAATGTTATACATTCACCCCAGTACAGAGATCTGGGCCTAAATCCATTGTTTCTTTGCTCAGCATGACATTCCAGTTTGGAGCCAGTCATATGCAAATCAGTATTGACCCTGCGCCCAATGGGAACAGTCCACCCCGAACTGCCAGGCCAGGTCCTCCCTGGACTGGAAAAAAAGCATCCTAGGACCGGTTTTGTGATTTCACCCCTCTTCAGCCAGGATAACTTGATTCCAGTGGAATGGAGAGCATAGGACTCACGTCTGAGCATACCCGTCCCACTCGGGGTGACAAATGCAAAAAGAACTATTGATGGACAGAATGCAGAACAATGTCAAACATTCACCCGAGTACAGAGATCTGGGCCTAAATCCAATGTGTTTTTTGCTCACATGCCATTCCAGTTTGGACCCAGACATATGCAAATCAGTCTTGACCCTGAGCCCAATGGGAAAAGTCCAGCCCGAACTGACATCCCAGTTCCTCCCTGGACTGGAAACAAGCATCCTAGGACCGGTTTCGGGTTTCACCCCTCTTCAGCCAGGATAGCTTGATTCCAGTGGCATGGAGAGCATGAGACTCGCGTCTGAGCATACCCGTCCCACTCGGGGCGACAAATGCAAAAAGAACTATTGACGGACAGAATGCAGAACAATGTCATACATTCACCCCAGTACAGAGATCTGGGCCTAAATCCATCGTTTTTTTGCTCACCATGCCATTCCAGTTTGGACCCAGCCATATGCAAATCAGTCTTGACCCTACGCCCAATAAGAACAGTCCATTCAAACTACCAGGCCAGGACCTCCCTGGACTGGAAACAAGCATCCTAGGACTGGTTTCTGGGTTTCACCCCTCTTCAGCCAGGATAGCTTGATTCCAGTGGCATGGAGAGCACGGCACTCACGTTTGAGCATACCCGTCCCACTCGGGGTGACAAATGCAAAAAGAACAATTGATGGACAGAATGCAGAACAATGTCATGCATTCACCCCAGTACATAGATCTGGGCCTAAATCCATTGTTTTTTTGCTCACAATGCCATTCCTGTTTGGACCTATCCATATGCAAAGCAGTCTTGACACTGCGCCCAATGGGAACAGTCCAGACCGAACTGTGACTGGGGGTGAAAGTTTTGCCAATGTACAACATTCCGTCTATCATCTTGTGTGTTTTTCTGTTCGCCCTATGTGGGAAGGGTATGCCCAGACGTGGTTCCCATGCTCACTACGTCACTGGAGTCAAGCTATCCTGGCTGAAGAGGGGTGAAACCCCGAAACCAGTCCTAGGATGCTTGATTCTGGTCCAGGGAAGACATGGCTTGGCAGTTCGGGCTGGACTGTTCCCATGAGGCACAGGGTCAAGACTGATTTGTATATGGCCATGTCTGAACCGGGGTGGTGTGGTGAGCAAAATAACGATGGATTAAACCAAGATCTGTGACTGGGGGTGAATGTTTTGCCAATTTTCAACATTCCGTCCAGCATCTTGAGTGTTTTGCTGTTCGCCCTAAGTGGGAAGGGTATGCCCAGACGTGGGTCCTGTGCTCACTATGCCACTGGAGTCAAGCTATCCTGGCTGAATAGGGGTGAAACCCTGAAAAGGGTCCTAGGATGCTTGATTCTGGTCCAGGGAGGACATGGCTTGGCAGTTCGGGCTGGACTGTTCCCATGAGGCACAGGGTCAAGACTGATTTGTATATGGCCATGTCTGAACCGGGGTGGTGTGGTGAGCAAAATAACGATGGATTAAACCAAGATCTGTGACTGGGGGTGAATGTTTTGCCAATTTTCAACATTCCGTCCATCATCTTATGTGTTTTGCTGTTCGCCCTATGTGGGAAAGGTATGCTCAGACGTGGGTCCCGTGCTCACTACGCCACTGGAGACAAGCTATCCTGGCTGAAGAGGGGTGAAACCCCGAAACCGGTCCTAGGATGCTTAATTCCCGTCCAGGGAAGACATGGCTTGGCTGTTCGGGCTGGAATGTTCCCATGAGGCACAGGGTCAAGACTGATTTGCATATGGCCATGTCTGAAATGGGGTGGCGTGGTGAGCAAAATAACGATGGATTAAACCCAGATCTGTAACTAGGGGTGAATGTTTTGCCAATGTGCAACATTCTGTCTATCATCTTGTGTGTTTTTACTGTTTACCATATGTGGGAAGGATATGCCCAGACGTGGGTCCCGTGCTCACTAAGCCACTGGAGTCAAGCTATCGTGGCTGAAGAGGGATGAAACCCCGAAACCGGTCCTAGGATGCTTGATTACAGTCCAGGGAAGACATGGCTTGGCAGTTCGGGCGGGACTGTTCCCATGAGGCACAGGGTCAAGACTGATTTGCATATGGCCATGTCTGAACTGGGGTGGCGTGGTGAGCAACATAACAATGGATTAAACCCAGATCTGTGACTGGGGGTGAATGTTTTGCCAATGTGCAACATTCCGTCTATCATCTTGTGTGTTTTGCTGTTTGCCCTATGTGGGAAAGGTATGCTCAGACGTGGGTCCCGTGCTCACTACGCCACTGGAGTCAAGCTATCCTGGCTGAAGAGGGGTGAAACCCCGAAACCGGTCCTAGGATGCTTAATTCCCGTCCAGGGAAGACATGGCTTGGCAGTTCGGGCTGGAATGTTCCCATGAGGCACAGGCTCAAGACTGATTTGCATATGGCCATCTCTGAACTGGGGTGGTGTTGTGATCAAAATAACGATGTATTAAACCCAGATTTCTGACTGGGGGTGAATGTTTTGCCAATGCGCAACATTCCGTCCATCATCTTGTGTGTTTTGCTGTTTGCCCTATGTGGGAAGGGTATGCCCAGACGAGGGTCCCGTGCTCACTAAGCCACTGGAGTCAAGCTATCCTGGCTGAACAGGGGTGAAACCCCGAAACCGGTCCTAAGATGCTTGATTCCATTGAACTTTAAGATTCTATTAACCTGAAGTTGCTCTGAACCCGGCTTTGTAGCACCCGTTTTACCTACTGGTTTTAATTAATTCTCACTGCATTGTACTAGGAAAGAGGATTTACTGTTTTTATGTACACTTTTATGATCTATTTTTCTAAATCATATCAAATAAAGTTTAATCAATTCTATGGCAGGACGGAGGCGAGGATTATGCATATCTTTCCTCACTTTATTTGCATAGCAGTTCAAAGAAAGCGTAACACAACAATCATTAAACAAAAGACTACACAACCCTTGAACCATTGGGGGGTAGTCTCCAAGGCAACTATAGTCTAATCATATCACAGTCCATCGTATGTAATATTGTGACGTCCCTTTCGCTTCCTCTTTCTTCACTGCTTGTCAGTTAAGTGCATTCCTTACATTCTTGTCTTAATCTGACGTTGTTGCTGTTTGTATAGCGGTTTCTTGTGCCCGTTATTAGCATTATTGCCTTGGTATTGTTTCATATTCACTGTGCAGCAGGCTCTTGCCCGAGAGAGTTTTCCCCTCGCAGTCTGTCCCGCTGTGCGCTCTGCGCGCAGTGAGATCTTGTCAGGTGCGTCTGGTCTGACTGATGCAGCTCCGTTGAGTGCTGCCGCTGGTCTTTACGCGCGTTTGGGAATCTGGTCACTCCTTTAGTGTCTGCTTGATTCCCGACCAACCCTTGCCTAATTTTGACACCGCTACGTGGTGATTTCCCCACATGGCCACGTTAGTGACCAGCGCCACCTGGTGGTGGTAATTAGTTTTGTGCTTCAGTCTATTCTTTTAACAGCTTCGGTGAAAGCCCAGCTGTTGGAGCACCGGCGAGGGGGCTGCCTTAAGGATTTACAGGGCATTTGTTCTGTGCTCACACCCTCTGCTATCATGTATTCTCCAGAAGACCATTTTTACTCCTCCTACCAGGAAGTGGAGGAGGAATGCCCCCCCAACTTCTCCCTCCAGCAGTGAACCAAGCCCTCTGTCTGGCTATTTCTAGGGCGCTGGCTCCTCTTAGAGATTAGGTTGATAAGCTGGCGAAAAGCATCCCTGGGGTGTTCAGTGACCCATATCTGGTGGTGGCGGGTCGCAGTAGTTCCCAGATGGGGAATAAAAGGGCCGTTAAGCATAACGCGGGGCACTTGGAAGGATTTGATAAACCTACGGAGACCTTCCTCAAGAGGGCGCGAACACTAAACCATGCACCCTGTCGGGAG
The DNA here is from genome assembly GCF_964204655.1 of Triturus cristatus. Taxonomy (NCBI): domain Eukaryota; kingdom Metazoa; phylum Chordata; class Amphibia; order Caudata; family Salamandridae; genus Triturus; species Triturus cristatus. The sequence goes on along the minus strand of NC_140581.1, from coordinate 69,410,210 downwards.
TAGGAGGAGTCCGGAGAAAATTGTGACGCTGTCACCACTATTGTAGACCCCGACAGCGGGTTTCCATTAGAGGGAGAGGGTGTATCGGAGGATAATTTCTCCTCCAATGAGGATAAGGACTCAAGGCATCCCTGGCATCCAGAGTCCCACTCCTCTCAGTCCCGGGTTGGGGAGGGGGTCCACTCGGACATGTTTGAGCCTACCCAAATTTACCATCCTAGGGTGGCGGAATGGACCCCTGACATCACAGTGGCAGAGTATGTGGTGGGGAAAATCCATCAACCCCTTGAAAGGGAGGTCAGGAATAGGATGAGGGGAGTATGCCACTGGCCCTCACTGCAGGGGAAGGTGGCACACACGCCTGAAGTTGATGGGATACTATGTGCCTTTTTCTCCAAGTATATGAGGGATTCCAAGAAAGGAATTGATAGGTCTTGGACGTGGTAGGTCCCTTGACCCAAATTGTTCAATTGGTGGAGCGTTCAAAAGAGTTAAGATCCCCTTGGTCCACGGATATTGTGGCTGGTTGGGTGCACTACCCTAAACCCTAAAACACTACCCCTCCACTACCCAAACATAACTGCACTACCCTAATCCCTACAACACTACAACCAGCACGACTCCCTATTCTACCCAAACACCACTGCACTACCCTAAACCCTAAATCTACCCCAGAACAACCCCCTACACTTCACAAACACCACTGCACTACTAAAAACCCTAAAACACTACCCCCAGCATGACCCCTTCACTACACAAACACCACTGCACTGCCTTAAACCCTAACACACTACCCCAGCACGAACCCCTACACTACACAAACACCACTGCAATACCCTAAACACTACATCTACCCCCAGTATGACCCCCTATACTTCAAAAACACCACTGCACTACCCTAAACCTTAAAACACTACCCCAGCACGACCCTTTCACTATCTAAACACCACTGCATGACCCTAAACCCTAAAACAGAACCCCCTACATTACACAAACACCATGGCACTACCCTTAACCTTAAAACCCTAGAACCCAGCACGACCCCCTACAGTACACATACACCACTGCACTTCCCTAAACCCTAAAACACTACCCCCTACACTACACAAACACCACTGCACTACCCTAAACCCTAAAATACTACCCCCAGCACTACCCCCTACACTACACAAATACCACTGCACTACCCTAAACCCTAAAACACTACTCCAACCCCACCCCCTACACTACCTAAACACCACTGCACAACCATAAACCCTAAAACACTACCCCAGCACAACCCCCTACACTACACAAACACCACTGCACTACCCTAAACCCTAAAACACTAACCCCAGCATGACTCCTTACACTACCCAAACACCACTGCATTACCCTAAATCCTAAATCTATCCCATCACAACCCCCTACACTACCCAAACACCACTGCACTTCCCTACACCATAAATTACTACCCCCAGCACGACCCCCTACACTACACAAACACCACTGCACTGCCCTAAACCCTAAAACACTACCACCAGCATGACCCCTACACTACCCAAACACCACTGCACTACCCTAAACCCATAAACACTACCCCCAGCATGACCCCCTTCACTACTGCACTACCCTAAACCCTAAAACACTACCCCAGCACAACCCCCTACACTACCCAAACACCACTGCACTACCCTAATCCCTAAACCACTATCATAGCACTACCCCCTACACTACACAAATACCACTGTACTACCCTAAACCCTAAAACACTACTCCAACCCCACCCCCTACACTACCTAAACACCACTGCACAACCATAAACCCTAAAACACTACCCCAGCACAACCCCCTACACTACACAAACACCACTGCACTACAATAAACCCTAAAACACTAACCCCAGCATGACTCCTTACACTACCCAAACACCACTGCACTTCCCTAAACCATAAAATACTACCCCCAGCACGACCCCCTACACTACACAAACACCACTGCACTGCCCTAAACCCTAAAACACTACCACCAGCATGACCCCTACACTACCCAAACACCACTGCACTACCCTAATCCCTAAAACACTACCATAGCACGACCCCCTACACTACCCACACACCACTGCACTACCCTAAACCCTAGGGGGAAAAAATCACCCCATGCCCAATCCCCTTACCTCTCACTCCTCGTGGTTCCTCTCTCCTCGTGGTTCCTGCTGCACGTCGTCTCTGAGGGGCGGTGCATGTCATTGTGAGGAAACGGAACAGCCTCTGTTTCCTTACAACAATGTGGATCGTCTACATGCTTTATAGAATGCATGGTCATTTACCATACATACCTTTACAACAAAATTTGTTGTGAAGGCATGCGTGGTAAATGACGATGCGTTCTAAAAAAATGTGTTGTAATGACTTCGCTATGTACAACGCATGCGTAGTAATGCATGCGTTGTAATTGTTTCACAAAGTAAAAAAGTCATTGCAACGGCTGTTTACCAATCGAAGCTGGCCCCTGTTCTTCAGTGAGACGTTTATTTGATTAATTAGGAGGAAGGAATGTGGTTTTTTAACCGAAAAGTGCATTCCCAGTTGTTTTATTGTGAAAGTGTCCGCTTGGCCTGGTTTCACTTCCGGTGAGAAAGTGGAAGAGTATGTTTGGATCTAAACGATTCTGTTGTTGGACGGGCCGGCACGACATGTCATCAGAAAACATAGCTAATGGAAAGCGTCCTCCCTGAAGTGTGGAGCAGTGACATGAGAGGTCAACGAGTGTGCATCCCACCGCAGAATGACCGTACCGCGTGACCCATGTGCCACCTCCAGGGTCCGGGAGGCAGAAGCGGCATCGCAGGTCCTCTTGAAGACCGTTGTACCACTAATTCTACATTTTGGTACTAGGGTATTTTAACTTTGCTGTTCCTGCCAGATACAAAGAGAAAATCCTGTGTTATTTAGTGCCCTCATTACCTTTTTTGTGGGTTGTGGTGCTTGTAACTTAGCTGCCCCGCCGGTGCACATGACTGGGCACCCTACCTCCTGTGCCATCTGCAGGGCCTCTGCCCTTGGATCGCGCGACAAATGACGTGATCGTGCGACAAGTGACGTTAATGCGGGCGCGAACTGTTGCGAGACAGCGCAAAATGGCTACCAACAATCCAATATCTCGTGGAGAACGCGACCGGGTCGGGAAAACTTGTCGGCGAACGTGGGGATTCAGTTAACCCCTTGAGTGCCCCGCCCTTTCCACGCCCTGTGCCGGGCGTTTCATTAGCGGGCGGGTCTCATGACGAGATAGTCTCGTCATGGGCACAGCGCAACCGCGGCCCATGACGAGACCATCTCGTCATGGGCACTCAATAGGTTAAGGTGATCGCGCGCACGCGAGAATGTATTTTTTTACAGCACGAGCAAGAAACAAATTACCGCTAACATGCGGATTGCGGAAATTTTGACATTTTCACGCTTTCCGCGGAACGTGAAAATGTCAAATTATCGCAATTTCCGCGAACGGAACAGAATTTTGGCCCAGGCCTACCCTGCGCCCAATGGGAACAGTTCAGCCGAGATGCCAGGCCAGGTCCTCCGTGGACTGGAAACAAGCATCCTAGGACCGGTTTCGGGGTTTCACCCCTCTTCAGCCAGGATAGCTTGATTCTAGTGGCATGGAGAGAACGAGACTCACGTCTGAGCATACCCGTCCCACTCGGGGTGACAAATGCAAAAAGCACTATTGACGGACAGAATGCAGAACAATGTCATACATTCACCCCAGTACAGAGATCTGGGCCTAAATCCATTGTTTCTTTGCTCATCATGACATTTCAGTTTGGAGCCAGTCATATGCAAATAAGTCTTGACCCTGCGCCCAATGGGAACAGTCCACCCCGAACTGCCAGGCCAGGTCCTCCCTGGACTGGAAACAAGCATCCTAGGACCGGTTTCGGGTTTCACCCCTCTTCAGCCAGGATAGCTTGATTCCAGTGGCATGGAGAGCATGAGACTCGCGTCTGAGCATACCCGTCCCACTCGGGGTGACAAATGCAAAAAGCACTATTGACGGACAGAATGCAGAACAATGTCATACATTCACCCCAGTACAGAGATCTGGGCCTAAATCCATTGTTTCTTTGCTCATCATGACATTTCAGTTTGGAGCCAGTCATATGCAAATAAGTCTTGACCCTGCGCCCAATGGGAACAGTCCACCCCGAACTGCCAGGCCAGGTCCTCCCTGGACTGGAAAAAAAGCATCCTAGGACCGGTTTTGTGATTTCACCCCTCTTCAGCCAGGATAACTTGATTCCAGTGGCATGGAGAGCAAGGGACTCACGTCTGAGCATACCCGTCCCACTCGGGGTGACAAATGCAAAAAGAACTATTGACGGACAGAATGCAGAACAATGTCATACATTCACCCCAGTACAGAGATCTGGGCCTAAATCCATTGTTTTTTTGCTCACTATGCCATTCCAGTTTGGACCCAGCCATATGCAAATCAGTCTTGACCCTACGCCCAAAAACTGCCACTTTTTATATTTATGTTATATTGTTTTTTACAATTGTTGAATCATCACTTTTAACTAAAATTGAATGCAATGTGCTATATGATTCCTTTTTTCATAAAATGAATAATGAAAAAATAAATCTTTTTTATTTATAATATTTTCTTGAACAAATTCTTTCTTGTTTCCCTATAAAGTAATACGATAGAATTTCATATATTATACGAAGATTGCCTAGGAATATATTTCACCACACTAACATTCACCCGAGTACAGAGATCTGGGCCTAAATCCAATGTTTTTTTGCTCACATGCCATTCCAGTTTGGACCCAGCCATATGCAAATCAGTCTTGACCCTGAGCCTAGTGGGAACAGTCCAGCCCGAACTGACATCCCAGTTCCTCCCTGGACTGGAAACAAGCATCCTAGGACCGGTTTCGGGTTTCACCCCTCTTCAGTCAGGATAGCTTGATTTCAGTGGCATGGAGAGCATAGGACTCGCGTCTGAGCATACCCGTCACACTCGGGGTGACAAATGCAAAAATAACAATTGATGGACAGAATTCAGAACAATGTCAAGCATTCACCCCAGTACATAGATCTGGGCCTAAATCCATCATTTTTTTGCTCACAATGCCATTCCTGTTTGGACCCATCCATATGCAAAGCAGTCCTGACCCTGCGCCCAATGGGAACAGTCCAGACCGAACTGTGACTGGGGGTGAAAGTTTTGCCAATGTACAACATTCCGTCTATCATCTTGTGTGTTTTTCTGTTCGCCCTATGTGGGAAGGGTATGCCCAGACGTGGTTCCCATGCTCACTACGTCACTGGAGTCAAGCTATCCTGGCTGAAGAGGGGTGAAACCCCGAAACCAGTCCTAGGATGCTTGATTCTGGTCCAGGGAAGACATGGCTTGGCAGTTCGGGCTGGACTGTTCCCATGAGGCACAGGGTCAAGACTGATTTGCATATGGCCAATTCTGAACTGGGGGAGTGGTGAGAAAAATAACAATGAATTAAACCCAGATCTGTGACTGGGGGTGAATGTTTTGCCAATGTGCAACATTCCGTCCAGCATCTTGAGTGTTTTGCTGTTCGCCCTAAGTGGGAAGGGTATGCCCAGACGTGGGTCCTGTGCTCACTATGCCACTGGAGTCAAGCTATCCTGGCTGAATAGGGGTGAAACCCCGAAAAGGGTCCTAGGATGCCTGATTCTGGTCCAGGGAGGACATGGCTTGGCAGTTCAGGCTGGACTGTTCCCATGAGGCACAGGGTCAAGACTGATTTGTATATGGCCATGTCTGAACTGGGGTGGTGTGGTGAGCAAAATAACGATGGATTAAACCAAGATCTGTGACTGGGGGTGAATGTTTTGCCAATTTTCAACATTCCATCCATCATCTTATGTGTTTTGCTGTTCGCCCTATGTGGGAAAGGTATGCCCAGACGTGGGTCCCGTGCTCACTAAGCCACTGGAGTCAAGCTATCCTGGCTGAAGAGGGGTGAAACCCCCAAACCGGTCCTAGGATGCTTGATTCCGGTCCAGGGAAGACATGGCTTGGCAGTTCGGGCTGGACTGTTCCCATGAGGCACAGGGCCAAGACTGATTTGCATATGGCCATGTCTGAAATGGGGTGGCGTAGTGACCAAAATAACAATGGATTAAACCCAGATCTGTGACTAGGGGTGAATGTTTTGCCAATGTGCAACATTCTGTCTGTCATCTTGTGTGTTTTTACTGTTTGCCCTATGTGTCAAGGATATGCCCAGACGAGGGTCCCGTGCTCACTATGCCACTGGAGTCAAGCTATCCTGGCTGAAGAGGGATGAAACCCCGAAACCGGTCCTAGGATGCTTGATTACAGTCCAGGGAAGACATGGCTTGGCAGTTCGGGCAGAACTGTTCCCATGAGGCACAGGGTCAAGACTGATTTGCATATGGCCATGTCTGAACTGGGGTGGCGTGGTGAGCAAAATAACAATGGATTAAACCCAGATCTGTGACTGGGGGTGAATGTTTTGCCAATGTGCAACATTCCGTCTACCATCTTGTGTGTTTTGCTGTTCGCCCTATGTGGGAAGGGTATGCTCAGACGTGGGTCCCGTGCTCACTACGCCACTGGAGTCAAGCTATCCTGGCTGAAGAGGGGTAAAACCCTGAAACCGGTCCTAGGATGCTTGATTCCGGTCCAGGGAAGACATGGCTTGGCAGTTCGGGCTGGAATGTTCCCATGAGGCACAGGCTCAAGACTGATTTGCATATGGCCATCTCTGAACTGGGGTGGTGTTGTGATCAAAATAACGATGTATTAAACCCAGATTTCTGACTGGGGGTGAATGTTTTGCCAATGAGCAACATTCCGTCCATCATCTTGTGTGTTTTGCTGTTTGCCCTATGTGGGAAGGGTATGCCCAGACGAGGGTCCCGTGCTCACTAAGCCACTGGAGTCAAGCTATCCTGGCTGAACAGGGGTGAAACCCCGAAACCGGTCCTAGGATGCTTGATTCAATTGAACTTTAAGATTCTATTAACCTGAAGTTGCTCTGAACCCGGCTTTGTAACACCCGTTTTTACCTACTGGTTTTAATTAATTTTCACTGTGTTGTACTAGGAAAGAGGATTTACTGTTTTTATGTACACTTTTATGATCTATTTTTCTAAATCATATCAAATAAAGTTTAATCAATTCTATGGCAGGACGGAGGCGAGGATTATGCATATCTTTCCTCACTTTATTTGCATAGCAGTTCAAAGAAAGCGTAACACAACAATCATTAAACAAAAGACTACACAACCCTTGAACCATTGGGGGTAGTCTCCAAGGCAACTATAGTCTAATCATATCACAGTCCATCGTATGTAATATTGTGACGTCCCATTCGCTTCCTCTTTCTTCACTGCTCATCAGTTAAGTGCATTCCTTACGTTCTTGTCTTAATCTGACGTTGTTGCTGTTTGTATATTGGCTTCTTGTGCCCGTTATTAGCATTATTGCCTTGGTATTGTTTCATATTCACTGCGCAGCAGGCTCTTGCCCGAGAGAGTTCTCCCCCTCGCAGTTTGTCCCGCTGTGCGCTCTGCACGCAGTGAGATCCTGTCAGGTGCATCTGGTCCGTTGAGTGCTGCCGCTGGTCTTTACGCGCGTTTGGGAATCTGGTCACTCCTTTAGTGTCTGCTTGATTCCCGACCAACCCTTGCCTAATTTTGACACCGCTACGTGGTGATTACCCCACATGGCCACGTTAGTGACCAGCGCCACCTGGTGGTGGTAATTGGTTTTGTGCTTCAGTCTATTCTTTTAACAGCTTCGGTGAAAGCCCAGCTGTTTGAGCACCGGCGAGGGGGCTGCCTTAAGGATTTACAGGGCATTTGTTCTGTGCTCACACCCTCTGCTATCATGTATTCTCCAGAAGACCATTTTTACTCCTCCTACCAGGAAATGGAGGAGGAATGCCCCCCCAACTTCTCCCTCCAGCAGTGGACCAAGCCCTCTGTCTGGCTATTTCTAGGGCACTGGCTCCTCTTAGAGATTAGGTTGATAAGCTGGCGAAAAGCATCCCTGGGGTGTTCAGTGACCCATATCTGGTGGTGGTGGGTCCCAGTAGTTCCCAGATGGGGAATAAAAGGGCCGTTAAGCATAACGCGGGGCACTTGAAAGGATTTGATAAACCTACGGAGACCTTCCTCAAGAGGGCGCGAACACTAAACCATGCACCCTGTCGTGAGTAGGAGGAGTCCGGAGAAAATTGCGACGCTGTCACCACTATTGTAGACCCCGACAGCGGGTTTCCCTTAGAGGGAGAGGGTGTATCGGAGGACAATTTCTCCTCCAATGAGGCTAAGGACTCAGGGCATCCCTGGCATCCTGAGTCCCACTCCTCTCAGTCCCGGGTTGGGGAGGGGGTCCACTCGGACATGTTTGAGCCTACCCAAATTTACCATCCTATGGTGGCGGAATGGACCCCTGACATCACAGTGGCAGAGTATGTGGTGGGGAAAATCCATCAACCCCTTGAAAGGGAGGTCAGGAATAGGATGAGGGGAGAATGCCACTGGCCCTCACTGCAGGGGAAGGTGGCACACATGCCTGAAATTGATTGGATACTATGTGCCTTTTTCTCCAAGTATATGAGGGATTCCAAGAAAGGAATTGATAGGTCTTGGACGTGGTAGGTCCCTTGACCCAAATTGTTCAATTGGTGGAGCGTTCAAAAGAGTTAAGATCCCCTTTGTCCACGGATATTGTGGCTGGTTGGGTGCACTACCCTAAATCCTAAAACACTACCCCTCCACTACCCAAACATAACTGCACTACCCTAATCCCTACAACACTACAACCAGCACGACTCCCTATACTACCCAAACACCACTTCACTACCCTAAACCCTAAATCTACCCCAGCACAACCCCCTACACTTCACAAACACCACTGCACTACTCAAAACCCTAAAACACTACCCCCAGCATGACCCCTTCACTACACAAACACCACTGCACTGCCTTAAACCCTAACACACTACCCCAGCACGAACCCCTACACTACACAAACACCACTGCAATACCCTAAACACTACATCTACCCCCAGTATGACCCCCTATACTTCAAAAACACCACTGCACTACCCTAAACCTTAAAACACTACCCCAGCGCGACCCTTTCACTATCTAAACACCATTGCATGACCCTAAACCCTAAAACAGAACCCCCTACATTACACAAACACCACGGCACTACCCTAAACCTTAAAACCCTAGAACCCAGCACGACCCCCTACAGTACACATACACCACTGCACTTCCCTAAACCCTAAAACACTACCCCCTACACTACACAAACACCACTGCACTACCCTAAACCCTAAAATACTACCCCCAGCACTACCCCTACACTACACAAATACCACTGCACTACCCTAAACCCTAAAACACTACTCCAACCCCACCCCCTACACTACCTAAACACGACTGCACAACCATAAACCCTAAAACACTACCCCAGCACAGCCCCCTACACTACACAAACACCACTGCACTACCCTAAACCCTAAAACACTAACCCCAGCATGACTCCTTACACTACCCAAACACCACTGCATTACCCTAAATCCTAAATCTACCCCATCACAACCCCCTACACTACCCAAACACCACTGCACTTCCCTAAACCATAAAACACTACCCCCAGCACGACCCCCTACACTACACAAACACCACTGCACTGCCCTAAACCCTAAAACACTACCACCAGCATGACCCCTACACTACCCAAACACCACTGCACTACCCTAAACCCTAGGGGGAAAAAATCACCCCATGCCCAATCCCCTTACCTCTCACTCCTCGTGGTTCCTCTCTCCTCGTGGTTCCTGCTGCACGTCGTCTCTGAGGGGCGGTGCATGTCATTGTGAGGAAACGGAACAGCCTCTGTTTCCTTACAACAACGTGGATCGTCTACATGCTTTATAGAATGCATGGTCATTTACCATACATACCTTTACAACAAAATTTGTTGTGAAGGCATGCGTGGTAAATGACGATGCGTTCTAAAAAAATGTGTTGTAATGACTTCGCTATGTACAACGCATGCGTAGTAATGCATGCGTTGTAATTGTTTCACAAAGTAAAAAAGTCATTGCAACGGCTGTTTACCAATCGAAGCTGGCCCCTGTTCTTCAGTGAGACGTTTATTTGATTAATTAGGAGGAAGGAATGTGGTTTTTTAACCGAAAAGTGCATTCCCAGTTGTTGTATTGTGAAAGTGTCCGCTTGGCCTGGTTTCACTTCCGGGGAGAAAGTGGAAGAGTATGTTTGGATCTAAACGATTCTGTTGTTGGACGGGCCGGCGCGACATGTCATCAGAAAACATAGCTAATGGAAAGCGTTCTCCCTGAAGTGTGGAGTAGTGCCATGAGAGGTCAACGAGTGTGCGTCCCACCGCAGAATGACCGTACCGCGTGACCCATGTGCCACCTCCAGGGCCCGGGAGGCAGAAGCGGCATCGCAGGTCCTCTTGAAGACCGTTGTACCACTAATTCTACATTTTGGTACTAGGGTATTTTAACTTTGCTGTTCCTGCCAGATACAAAGAGAAAATCCTGTGTTATTTAGTGCCCTCATTACTTTTTTTGTGGGTTTTGGTGCTTGTCACTCAGCTGCCCCGCCAGTGCACGTGACTGGGCACCCTACCTCCTGTGCCATCTGCAGGGCCTCTGCCCTCGGATCACTGGTTTCGGTTTCTGGAATGGCAACATAAACAGTTGCTCCCAAAGGACTAGCCTGAACACTTAGGTGAATATCGACTGCACCAGCATTCCACGGAAATTCTTTCCTAGCTCTCCCACGTTGACGCCACGTCGTATGACATCATCGGAGCCATAAGAGGACCTCGTCGGCATTCTGACGTCAGTTCCACCCATTTTTTCGGTGCCACCGAAGCAAACAGGCGGACTGAGACATTTTCACATGTATACATAGTATAATAAATATATATATATTCATTGAAAAAAAATAGGTTTCAGGCACATTATAGTGAGAAATTAGCATTTAAAAAACCTTAGAAATTCACTGAAAAACAATAGATTTCAGGGGCGTTATAGTTAGTTACAAAACCATAGAAATACCCCTGTTATAGTTAGTTCAGCTAACTATAACTGGGCGCCCGCAATGCAATGCTGATGAGGTCACATATTACATCACTCATGACATGCTCAGTGACATCACTCATGACATCACTCATGACATCTCAAATGACATCACTGATGACATCACCCAGTGAATGTGTGTTTTTCTGAAAATTAAATATGTTTCATATATGTATATCTCAAGGACGATGGAAGAATAAATGGGCATATAAGTGTCTAAACGGATGATTTTTTTTGTAAAATTGATTGTATAACTGACTGATTAAGTGTATCTTAGTGAATACATGGGTTAGTGAGTAATGTTTAAATATCTAAATATCTGTATCAGTCTCACTTTGTGTATTAGTGGCTGCATGGGTTGGTGAATAGCTACATGAGTGTCTATATGGGTGATTAGTTGGTTTTTTGAGCATCAGTATGAGTGTCTGAGTGTCTTATGGTTCGGTGAGGGGTATTACTTAGTGCATAGATGCATGAATGAGTGACTCACTGTTTGTATGTGTTGAAGACAGCATGTGTGCGGGACTGTATAGGTGGATGAGTGCGTGTATGGATGTGTTAGTGAGTGAATGACTGTCTCAATAGTGTCTTTATTCGGAACTACATATGTTTTAAACTAGTATATGTGAGTATTGGTGTATATAAGTGAATATATGTGAGAGTGAGAGATTGGAAGAGTTCCTGTACAAATAAGTAGGTGTTTCTATAAGTGATTGTTTAAGAGAGGTAAGTATGTGTAAGTTTCTGTAGAAGCAAGTGTGGTAGTGTGTGTATAACTGTATATGCAAGTAAATGGATGTTTGATATTTTGTTTGCATGTGTGACTATGTGTGTGAGTAACTCTATGGATGAGTGACGGTATGTAACAGGATGTATAGGTGTATGAGTACATATGATGAGTGAGTACATGTATGAGTGACTGCATAGGGACTGTTAGTGAATGAGTGGATGTGTGAGTAGATTTTGGAATTAATGAATAGGTGTGTTGTAACTGGTATTGGTATTTCCATTGTTTTGAAAATTTTAGTTTGTATTTTTGAGTGTGTGTATCAAAGGTTATATTAGGGTGAGAGGAGGTCTGCCAATTTATCACAAGGATGATGTCATCAGTGATGTCATTTGAGATGTCATCAGTGATGTCATGAGTGATGTCACTGACCATGTCATGAGTGATGTAATATGTGACGTCATCAGCAGTGCATTGCGGGCGCACCAGTTATAGTTAGCTGAACTGACTATAATGGGGTAATTTCACTCCAAAGTTTTCCTCCAAACAAAGACGCCACACACGGAGGGTTTCAGCACTCCACACCGCAGATAGCAGAGCTCGCAGAGAGACGCAGCTTTCCCAATTGCCATACGTATCATATCATATTGTATTATGCGGCTGGCCCGGCCGCTAAGATGCCCCACTGCTTCTTGAAGTGGATCCTGAGTGCTTGGAGATGTGAACACTCGTGCGAACCGCGGGGGCCTACACTGCAGGGACGTACTTGCAAGCCTACAGGTAGAGGTGGCAGAACTTCTCACCCAACTGGGTGGCATACCATGAACTATATTAACCATAATGCCACTGTTGACGCCCACTGGGGCGGAGCATGTTATTAAATGAATTTGATGTTCTTATCAACCCGCCTCCTGTGTTCAAGCCAGCCAGTGATCAAGAGCGAGAGCTCGAAACACGTATGGCAATTGGGAAAGCTGCGTCTCTCTGCAAGCTCTGCTACCTGTGGTGTGGAGTGCTGAAACCCTCCGTGTGTGGTGTCTTTGTTTGGATGCAAACTTTGGAATTATATATATATATATATATGTATCACTATTTATGTTTGCCTGTTATGTCTGCCCTTTTCATGTGATCAAGCCTCGAATGAGGTGAAAGGCGTTGTGATTAAACAACAGATATCCTGAACTACTCTGTGTCTGCCTTTCCTGAGAGCGCGCTTATTTGGTGTTCTAATGAGAAGGATTTGAGTTGCCGGAATACCCCGCTGGCATGTGTGTCACTCTCCTTGGGTCCACGGAAGCCCGGAAGGAGTCTTGTGCATGTGGAATATATATATATATGGCTAGCGAACAAGCCTGCAGGTCAGGCGAAACGCGTCTAGCATTTTCAGCTGACATTAAACTCATTCTTTGCACAGACACGGCGTCGTCTGCTTTTCTTGGAGAAGTTTGGCGGAATATATATATATATATATATATATATATATATTCACAGAAAAAAACATAGGTTTCAGGCATGTTATAGTTAGAAATTAGCTTTTAAAAAACCTTAGAGATTCACTGTAAAAACCATAGGTTTCAGTGATGTCATTTGTGATGTCATCAGTGATTTCATCAGTGATGTCACTGACCATGTCATGAATGATGTAATATGTGACATCATCGGCAGTGCATTGCGGGGGCCCGGGTATAGTTAGCTCAACTAACTATAACAAGAGAATTTCTATGGTTTTCTATGAGTGAAATGTCCAACTAACCATCCCATCCGTGAAACCTATGGTTTTGTCAGTGAATTTCAAAGGTTTTTTAATGCTAATTTCTAACTATAACGTGCATGAAACCTATGGTTTGTTTCCGTGAATTTCTAAGGTTTTTTAAATGCTAATTTTTAACTATAATGTGCCTGAAACCTATGGTTTTTTCTGTGAATATATATATACACATACATACATACATATATACAAATATTATCTACTGGCAGTCGCCAGTAGATAGTTATAGTTAGGACCGAGTTCCCATAGGAAATCTGAAAATTCTATTTTGAATAACTTTGGCGCCGGTTGACTTATCTTCGTGAAATTTTCAAAACTAATGGGGCGCTCCGCTCAGCTCCTACCCTGAAAGTCTCGGGGTGATTCGTCAAGCGGGGGCTGGGAAAAAAGGGGGGTCCCAAAACACGTTTTCCCCATGCATTTTCCCATAGGACCTTTAGTCGAAGGTACAGCCCGAACGGCTGAACAGAATTACTTGAAATTTGGCAAAGAGCAGGTCAGGCATGTGCCTTTTGCATATATGGTGTCAATCTGTTCAGTAGTTCCTGAGAAAATCAAAAGTAAAATCACATATATATCTGGGCGGAGCCTAACCACACATCTCATCGTGAGATCTGATTGGCTGTCAGCACTTCATCCAAGAAGTGTTGGCAGCCATCTTGGGACCAATATACATGATAGCACCTCATTAAAAAGCATTGCAGTTAATAGAAGGTTTTAAGACTTTAGTTACATTATAAATCATTTGTTGATGGTACCATACTCATTTTAGGAATTGTGGTGTGTTCTAAGGTGATTTTACCATGTGAAAAAGCCTTCTGCTGTGATATCATGAATCATGTTTGAGAGAAAACTATTTTCTCATGCTTTTCCCACAGAGGTTTGGAAGGTGATCTATAAGCTAAACTGAGAGCATATTTCTGTAAATTCACATTATCTTTCTCAGTCATGTGAGAATGAAGTCTGGCATTCTCAGTAAAACATGTACATCCAACAAGGGCAGAGACTGTCAGTTGATTCCTTTGTGTTCTACTGCAGCTTCCCAGAGTGTTCTAAAGAACAACTAGAGCGCTAACAGTCCTACTTATGACTGTTATGACGTATGGCACACCTGAAGCCATCTTGGTTGGAATAAAGTTGTAACTCTTAATACATTTAATTTAAAAAGGAACAAAATGAGGGGGTTCATTTTGCCATAGAAAGTATGATTAGTGCAGCAGAAAGAAAAATGAGGGCACATTTTGAGTGACTTCTCAAATCCTCTTCTATTTCATTAAAAAATTCTGACATGCAGACTGAAACATGCACTTTGAATACCAGCAGCAGACTTCCCTGGTGAGCAGTAGCTTTACTACAGTGATCTAATAAGCAACTAGAGTGCTAACATTCTGAATTTATGTCAAATATGTGACACATCTGAATGCCTTCTTGATGGAATCAAAGTAAAAAACTGAAAGTATTTCCTACTGAGGAGACTGTAGTAAATGAGGAAATTAGGAAACTTCATAACAAATAAGTCTCCCAAAATGGCCACCAGAGACAAAAGAGCCCAAATGTAGCCCAAATATCACCCAGATGTAACCCAAGTATAGCCCAATGACCTAATGTCCTAGAGTGTTCTAACGAACAACTAGAGCGCTAACAGTCTTACTTATGACAAAAGTATGGCACACCTGAAGCCATCTTGATTGGAATAAAGTGGTAACACTTAAAACATTTAATTTACAAAGGAACAAAATGAGGGGGTTCATTTTGCCATACAAATTATGATTAGTGCTGAAGAAAGAAAAATTAGGGCACATTTTGACTTTTCAAATCCTCTTCTATTTCATAAAAAAATTCTGACATGCAGACTGAAACATGCACTTTGAATACCAGCAGCAGACTTGCCTGTTGAGCAGTAGCTTTACTACAGTGATCTAATGAGCAACTAAAGTGCTAACATTCAGAATTTATGGCAAATGTGCGACACATTTGAAGGCCTTCTTGATGGAACCAAAGTAAAAAACTGAAAGTATTTCCTACTGAGGAGACTGCAGTAAATGAGGAAATTAGGAAACTTCATAACAAATAAATCTCCCAAGATGGCCACCAGAGACAAAAGAGCCCAAATGTAGCCCAAATATCACCCAGATGTAGCCCAAGTATAGCCCAATGACAGAATGTCCCAGAGTGTTCTAACGAACAACTAGAGCAATAACAGTCTTACTTATGACAAAAGTATGGCACACCTGAAGCCATCTTGATTGGAATAAAGTGGTAACACTTAAAACATTTAATTTACAAAGGAACAAAATGAGGGGGTTCATTTTGCCATAAAAACTGTGATTAGTTCTGCAGAAAGAACAATTAGGGCACATTTTGACTTCTCAAATCCTCTTCTATTTCATAAACAAATTCTGCCATGCAGACTGAAACATGCACTTTGAATACCAGCAGCAGACTTCCCTGGTGAGCAGCAGTTTTACTACAGTGATCTAATGAGCAACTAGAGTGCTAACATTCAGAATTTATGGCAAATGTGTGACACATCTGAATGTCTTATTGATGGAACCAAATTAGAAAACTGAAAGTAGTCCCACTGAGGAGACTGCAGTAAATGAGGAAATTAGGAAACTTCATAACAAATAAATCTCCCAAGATGGCCACCAGAGACAAAAGAGCCCAAATGTAGGCCAAATATCACCCAGATGTAGCCCAAGTATAGCCCAATGACAGAATGTCCCAGAGTTTTCTTAAGAACAACTAGAGCGGTTACTGTCTTACTTATGACAAAAGTATGGCACACCTGAAGCCATCTTGATTGGAATAAACTGGTAACACTTAAAACATTTAATTTAAAAAGGAACACAATGAGGGGGTTCATTTTGCCATAGAAATTATGATTAGTGCTGAGGAAAGATAAATTAGGGCATATTTTGAGTGACTTCTCAAATTCTCTTCTATTTCATTAAAAAATTCTGATATGCAGACTGAAACATGCACTTTTAATACCAGCAGTAGACTTCCGTGGTGAGCAGTAGCTTTACTACAGTGATCTAATGAGCAACTAGAGTGCTAACATTCAGAATTTATGGCAAATGTGTGACATATCTGAATACTTTCTTGATGGAATCAAAGTAAAAAACTGAAAGTATTTCCTACTGAGGAGACGGCAGTAAATGAGGAAATTAGGAAACTTCATAACAAATAAATCTCCCAAGATGGCCACCAGAGACAAAAGAGCCCAAATGCAGCACAAATATCACCCATATGTAGCCCACGTGTAGCCCAATGACAGAAGTGTGCAAAACACTTATTTTTTGTGTATTTGCAGTTTTATATAGTGCAGACTTCTCAGGTATTGGAGTGCTTTACATGAGCATTGGTTACATCACACAAGATCAAATTCATTTTGGTTGTAGACATGGGGAGATTAAATGATTTGACCAGAATCACAGAATGTTGAGCTAAAGCAGAAACTCCAACCTGGTTCCTCAGTTGCAAAGTCTGCAGCTCTGGGAGTAACACCACATCCTCTACCCTAGGTGCAACATTTAATCAAGTGGTCAACTGGATAAAAAAACATAAAGATTACAAATAATTTAAAAGTTCTTTGTCGCTATTTGAAAACTCAGAAAATGTGTCCTCATTTTAGTTTTTTAGAGCACTAACCATAATTTTGATGCAAATAAGACCCTCTCATATATGTAATTTCTAAAGGAAATACTCTAGGTATTACAGTTTTGATTACATCAAGATGACGTAAGGCGTTCCACACTTTTGTAATAAATATAGAATGTTAGCAATCTAGTTGTTCATTGGGATACTGTTGAGAGGCAGAGGCCAGGGACACGGACTCTGAAAATTGAAGGCAGGTAGGAGAGTGCAGAAGCAACAATTTGACCACACTGGGCAGGCAGGAAGAGCAGTGGCAGCACAACAGACTATGGAGGGCAGTGGAAAGGGGGGCAGGGGCAACAAACCAACAATACAGGACTGGCAAGAGAGGCTGTGGCAATATATTAGACCATTGTGGTTAGAAGGAAGAGGCAGTGGTAGTACAACCATACATGCAAACAGACCCGTTTCAGCCAGGAAACGTCTAATGTTTTTAAGCTCAAATGGGCTTTATTTGATCTGTCTCCTGTCTACTAACTCCTCTTTTTCAATGTAACTCAAAGGGGAAAATCAATACCACCGATCTTTTCAAAATCTCCCTCTTACCAAGTTCAAAATGTTCGCAAGTATGGTACATTGGATCACGGTAGGCAGGAGGAATTGGGGTAGGGACATGGACTCGGATAACAGAGGACAGGAGGGACATGGAGAGGTGCACCAAACTGACCCTACAGGGCAGGCATCAGGGTTTGCAGCAGCACATACACCACACAGCGCATGCGGGACGGGAGTGCAGCACAACAATCCATAGAAAGCAATAGGGAGGGGACAGGACCATGCACATGGACAACAGAGAACAGAGGGGAAAGACGCAATGGTAGCAAGCTGACCATAATGGACAGACAGGAGAGAAAGCTGCAGCATAACAGACCATAAAGGGCAGGAGGGATGGATCAGGGGCATTACAATGGAACAGACAAGCCAGGAGGGAGGGAATAGGGGTCTGCACATGGAAACAGAGGGCTGGGGGTAAGAGGGCAAGGCAGGAGCAGCAAGATGACCATGGAGGTCAGGCAGGATGGGCACTAGAAACAAGACACACCATGGAGAGAAACAATGAGACTATGATGGCATACACACAGACCATGGAGGGAAGGTGGGAGGGGGTCAGGGGCAGCTAGCTGACCACACAGGGAAGGTGGGAGGGGCCATGGCAGCACAGAAGACCATGCATGGCAAGCTGGAGGGTTAGCGGCAGCACAATGGCTATGATGGGCAAGAAGGAGGGTGCAGGGGCATGCACAAAGGACCATGTAGGATAGAAGGGAGGGTCAGGACCTGGGCACAGACAAGAGATTTCAGGGGAAGGTGCCTCACAACAGACCGCGCGGGGCAGGCAGGAGGAGCAGTTGCAACACAACAGACCAGGGAGGGCAGAAGGGTGTGGCAGTAAAATGGACCATGGAGGACAGGATGAAGGGGATAGGGGCATGGCACATGGACAGGCAGGGTGGAGGTGGCAGGGACAGGTTACAGTCATCTGACAATGCTAGGCAGGTGGGAGGGGAGTGCCAGCTCAACAGAACACTCAGAGTAGATAGGAGTGGCAGGTCCATGGAACATGGTGGGCAAAAAGGATGGAGCAGGGGGAAGGAGAATAGGGGCAGCAAGCTAAGCACAGAGGCTAAGCAGGAGGTCAATGATGGGCCATAGAATTGGGCAATGGAGGGCAGGAGGAGTGGACTGGTACATCATGCTAAATGGAGGGCAGTGGCAGAACATCAGACCATGCATGGCAGGAGGGAGGAGGCTAGTCCATGGATTCAGACAACAGAGGATAGGGAGGAGGTGGATGGGGCAGCAAGCCAACTGTTTAGAGAAGGTGGGTATTAGGAACTTTATTGTTTTTAAAATGTGCGAACTACTTAAAATATGCACAAGTATGCAGCATAATCTCACTTTTATTCAGGAAGAAGAGGACGTTTGTGACTGTGACTCCGGGCTCACTTGGCAGAAACACCCTCTGACCCTCCACCCCCCTATCGCAAAATGTAATGCCCGTGAAAAGGGTAGGTGGACGCAGTGTTATATAGAACATAGCCCTGAGAGCACAATTGAAAATGAAAACTAGATAAAGTATATGGTATAAACTATGCACCAAAAAGTGTGATATAAGATGAACCGGGGCATGAAATATAATATGCAATACATTGTGACTCTAAAGTGAGGTTCGTCTCCTTTCCAGAGAGTAAAATAAAAAGTATTACACATCCGGCGGTGGATGTGTTTTTTATTAACCGTGAGGGGGGTTTCTTGCATAGTTTGGTCGAATTTTTGTCGAATCCCCTTTGAATGGCTTGGTGTGCGTGTATATGAAATGTGCCCGTCAATAGCTACCCATGTTTGTATAAATAAATGACAAGGGTGTCTACTTGGAGAGTACCCACCGGCGGGGGCGCCGGGATTAGGCACGGTAGGGCGTCAGACACGTCAGAGCTTCACTAGCAGTGTAAATACATTCCATGTGGATTCATTCTATGCATAGTCGCCTTTTAATGAATATCACGCAAATCGTCATGGTGATAGGTACATACGGTTTGTCCAGCATGTCCTAGGTGTTTCTATAAATATATATTTTTTTAAAATAATAAAAAACAAAGGCCGGCCCCGGTGGATGGTGTCCCCGTGGCCATAAGTGGCCTGAGGAGGGGGGGCAACGCAGCCCCCTCCTAAAGATTTTTTTTTAAACAGGCCATGACCCGGGGGTTGAGGTCCCCGGCGCTGATTAAGGCCTTGGGAGGGCCAAATTTATTTTTTTCAACAAAAAAAAATTAGGCTGCAGTTCAGGCCCTGGGGGATGGGGTCCCCAGGGCCAGTGAATTAGAAAAAGAAGGGGGGCCAAACAGCCCTCCGTCTTAAAAAAATAAAATAAATAAAAGACCGGTGTTGCGCCGTAGGTCACGCCCCCTCCTTGCAGCACTCTGCAAACGCGCCCCCTGGCCAATTGTAAGTTGGGGAATTAATTCCTCTTCAATACTGAGGGTCCCTGAGGGCCAACTAGCCCAACAGGTATCTCCAGTATGCGCCAGGGAGTAGCGTTGCAGACAGGTGTTCTGAGGCCCCGCCCCTTTTTACACCTCTATGCAATGCAGCCCTGTGGCGCGTTTTAAGAGGTCGTTTTAATACCCTGCCCTAATATATACTAGGGGCTTACAGAGGAGGTCATGCTGATCACAGGGGGACCCCAACGCATAGTGTTCCCTAGTGTATGTAGGTGTTTTCACTGTATTCTGAGTGTCTTTTAACATAGCACTGGCTCTAGGACTGGTTAGTCAGACTCAGTTACCACCAGTATCCCTCTGAAAAAGTTGAGGGTGCAGGATGATTTTGCAACAAGGCTTCTTTTTGCTCTTCTGTTTGTTCTTTCTGCACGTTATCCTTCTTCCTGCACTTTTCTTCGTCTTTGAGGACTTCTTTTGCTTCTTTCTGCATTTCTTTTTTTTCTTTCTGTGCGTTTTTTCTTCTTTCTTCACATGTCCTATCTCTGTAGGCATAGTTAGAAATTAGCATTTAAAAAACCTTTGAAATTCACTGAAAAAACCATAGGTTTCAGGCACGTTATAGTTAGGAATTAGCATTTAAAAAACCTTAGAAATTCACTGAGAAAACCACATCATCCTTGTGATAGAGTGGCAGACCTCCTCTCCCCCTAATATAACCTTTGATACACACATTCAAAAATAGAAACTAAAATTTTCAAAACAATGGACATACCAATATCAGTTACAACAACCTATTCAGTAATTCTAAGATCCACATCACCAACAGTCCTATACAGTCACTCATACATGTACTCACTCATCATATGTACTCATACACCTATACATCCTGTTATACAACGCCACTCATCCATAGAGTTACTCACACACATAGTCACTCATGCTTATAAAGAATCAAACATCCATTTACTTGCATATAGAGTTATACACCCACCACCACACTTACTTCTACAGAAACTTACACATACTTAGTCTATTAAACAATCACTTATAGAAACACACACTTATTCATACAGGAACTCTTTCAATCTCTCACTCTCACTTATATACACCAATAGTCACATATACTAGTTTAAAACATATGTAGTTACTCTTAAAGACACTATTGAGACAGACATTCACTCACTAACACACCCATGTACACACTCATCCACCCATACAGTCCTGCACACATGCTGTCTTCAACACATACAAACAGTGAGTCACTCATTCATGCACCTATGCACTACGTAATACCCCCCACCGAACCACACAGACACTCAGACACTCATACTGATTCTCAAAAAAAACATCTAATAACCTATATAGACACTCATGTAGCTACTCACCAACCCATGCAGCCACTTATACACAAAGTGAGAGACTGATACAGATATTTTCATATTTAAACATTACTCACTAAGCCATGTATTCACTAAGATACACTTAATCAGTCAGTTATACAATCAATTTTTCAAAAACAAATCATCCATTTAGACACTTATATACCCATTTATTCTTCCATCGACCTTGAGATATACATATATAAAACATATGTAATTTTCTGAAAAACACACATTCACTGGATGATGTCATCAGTGATATCATTTGAGATGTCATCAGTGATGTCATGAGTGATGTCACTGACCATGTCATGAGTGATATAATATGTGACGTCATCAGCAGTGCATTGCGGGCGCGCGAGTTATAGTTAGCTGAACTAACTATGACGGGGGAATTTTAATGGTTTTGTACGAGTGAAAAGTCCAGCTAACTATAACGCCCCTGAAACCTGTGGTTTTTTCAGTGAATATATATATATATGTATATATATATATATATATATATTCACTGAAAAAACCATAGGATTCATGCACGTTATAGTTAGGAATTGGCATTTAAAAAACCTTTGAAATTCACTGAAAAAACCAAAGGTTTCAGGGGCGTTATAGTTAGGAATTGGCATTTAAAAAACCTTAGAAATTCACTGAAAAAAACATAGGTTTCAGGGGTGTTATAGTTAGCTGGACATTTCCCTCGTACAAAACCATTAAAATTCCCCTGTTATAGTTAGTTCAGCTAACTATAACTCGCGCCCCCGCAATGCACTGCTGATGACGTCACATATTACATCACTCATGACATGGTCAGTGACATCACTGATGACATCACTGATGACATCTCAAATGACATCACTGATGACATCACTGATGATATCATCCATGTGATAAATTACTGCATCTTCTCACACCCTAATTTAACCGTTGATACACGAACTCAAAATTTCAGACGTCCATTCTCAAAACCATAGATACTCCAATACCAATAACTACATACCCACTTATTAACTCTTAGGTCTACATACACCTCCACTCATTCACATGTACAGTCACTCATACTTACAGTCACTCTGTACAAGACTATCATATGCATTTATACACCTACATAGACACTCACACACCACCAATCATCCATAGAGGTACTGTCACACCTAGTCAGTCATGCAAATAATTAATCACACTCCCATTTACTCACCTATGCAGTTATACACACTCAAGTTCACTTACTCATAAAAATAGTGGTACAAAAGGGGGTGGTGATGGACGGAGCATCAGAACCAATCAAACACTCACACCCAGTCAACAGATTTGGGTTTGATCCATCACCGTTCTTTAGCCCACTCTGCCACCCCAGTTCAGACATGGCCATATGCAAATCAGTCTGACCCTGTGCCTCATGGGAACAGCCCAGCCCGAACTGCCAAGCCATGCCTTCCCTGGACCGGAAACAAGCTTACACCCACTCACAGACTCACCCAGACACTCATGTACTCACTCACTGACCCACTCAGAGACTTACGCACCCACTCAGAGACGCCTGCACCCACACACAGACCCATGATTGGGGTTCGATAACTATAGAGGATTGGCCAAAGGCCTTGCATGGTACAGTGTTGGATGGTTATAGTGTGTTGGCATAAGTCACATTAACATAAAGTAATTAAAATGGCTTTATGTTAAAAAAATTGATATTCACTAAAAAATCCAAAGGTTACCGGGACATTATAGTTAGGAAATATAATTAAAAAAACATAGAAATTCCCTTGAAAAACCAAAGGTTACAGGGATGTTATTTTTAGGCTCACATTTTAAACGTACACAACCATAAACATGCACCTGTTATAGTTAGGGTTAGTTCAATGAACTATAACTCATGACCTAAGGTGACTATAACTTGCACCCTCGCCATGAAGTGCTAATTACCCCAGATATTTCAACACTCACAACATCTTTGATAACATCATTGATAATATCACTGTAACATTTGCAGTAACATTATTGATAGAAAATCTATGCATGGCAAGGGCACAAGTTATAGTCACCTTAGAGCACAAGTTACTGTTTCCTGAAATAACTATAGTTATAACTGCTGAATTTCACTGTTTTTTTACGAGTGAAATCTGGGCCTAACGATAATGTTCCTATAACCTTTGTTCTTTACAGAGAATATAAAAATATATATATATGTGGTGCACAGGAGGGTGTGGGAAAAGACAGCCCTCTCTCCTGACAACTCTTTGTTAATGACAGATTTGCATAGTGAGGTCACCAGTGATGCTTTCAATGATGTCTTGGAACATGCTATGAATGATGTAATGTGTGAGGCCAAAGGCAATGGATGGTGAGGGCGTGGCCAGGCCTTGCAACCAACCCCCATGGGCAGCCAGCTCCATCCCTGAACACTACATCTTGATGCACTAACAGTTCACTCTATGAATCACTCTTTGTATCTCTGCATGTCATCATGAAACTATCTCTTTTACTGTCTGGGTACATCCGTGCTATACAAATGCCACATACAAGCCAAGAAATGGACTCTAACATTTACTCACTCACAATCCATAATTAGTCCAACTGCAGGTTTATCAACATAAATGGACACGTGACAACACCCTCAGAACAGGAGTAGTAGTCAAAATCTTCCTGTTTCCTAGAGTTTGCTCTACATGGAAAAATATTCTTCTTGGTGGAGAAAAAAACAAGAAAAAGTGCACATTTCCACACCTCTAAATCCCTTGATACAGGAGAAAAGAGCACTGGTGGAAATTAATTATATTCATTGTCACGTCTGAATGTTTTGACTTAGAGTAAATTCAAGGTGAGCTTAGGCATGTGAATGATCAAAGTCCTATTTTTTCTAGATTTACTACCTGGCTCTCCACAGCTAAAATGTGTTCTCTATTTTGAAATAAAATGTTTATGATGAACAATCAGAAAGGACAGTAAATAAATCACAAGATAAGAGTCAGATCTGACCCCGGGTTACCGTTTTACCTTAGTCAGGGCCAGTCCATTGCCTAAGGTACTGGCCTGGGTTAGTACATGCAGCAGGGGTGCTGGTTTGGAATCCCACAAATTTCTTGTCCCTTACCTGGTGTCTGAAGAAGTCACACCAGGCACATGTTCTTCAGTCTGTGCTCGAAGAATCCCTCTGCAAAGTGCACGCCTCCACATGCAGACACTCTTCTTTTAAAGATACTGGAATGCAACAGTAGGAGGAGGCCGAAGGTGGCATGTCCCACTGCACAATGACCACTCCCCTACTACATCTTCACCAGCCGCATCCCCAGCATGCTTATGCAACTTGAAGGCAGAGGTAATAGATTCTGAGAACATTCCACAATACTTGGCAAAAAGTCATTTAGATATTCTGACAATCACTAATTTACACAGTGTCACATAAGGCACGCTTAAGCTGGAGGAATAAATCAACAAAGGCACAGGGGAGGTGCAAACGGACAGGTTAACAAGAGAAGTGTGCAGCATTGATTCATAAGGATGAAACACTCAGCAGTTTATCACTGAACCACAGCAGGGGGTGATACATGCAAGACACATCTCTTACCACATTCTCACCTTCACTCTCTAACCACACAGTTTATTTTCATTCACACATGAACACCACCTGCACCATCAACTGTCCTCACACACCCTCTTTCAGGCACAGATTTATTAAGATTTTATGATGGTGCACTGTCAGGCAAAGTGGTGCAAAGCTGTGCACAGTCATTTAAAGGATTTAGGGCTTGATGTACCGATGTACTGTAACTTACAATGTCAACCTAAAACTTAGCAAGTAATCTTGGCCTCACACTGTACCAATAAGAAGGACCTTGTATTTTGAATGTAGGAGAATGGTCTAGATACAACATCCTACTAGAAAGGACTCAAAGACACTTGGGTGCACACACACATCCCACTGGCACACTTGGTGCAAAAATAATAAATATTGCAAGCAGTCCTTCTGACTGTGCTACAGATATTGGAATCATGTAGACTGTTGGAGGAAAATAAATCTAAAATAAGCAGCCTTGGCCATACATGTGCCCATCAGTAACCATAGGCACACAAACAAGTATCAGAAGTACAAAATCCAGCTTTGTACAAACTATATAAAGGCTTCAAGAGACAACGCAATCATTATCCGATCCCTTGGGGATCATGGTTCCATCAGGACTTGACTTAGAGACCTAATTTAAAACATCAAAAATGTAATAATCATTGGAAAAGAGACAGTGAAACTATCTACGGCAGTAGAAGAAAGGATGAGGAAACCCCCGTTCTCATCAGTCAAAATAACTTAGCTAAGCCCAAACCAAGCTTCACTTCTGCTTCAGGATATTCACGATAAGGACAGCAAGATGGAAGCCCCTCTCAGAATTAATCAGAAGAATCAAACTTTCCTCTTAAAGATCCAAAAACCATTCCATTGAGCATAGATAACGATAACAGATCATGACAGTGAGCTAAAGCAGCTTTCGGCTAACATGGAGAATTCGCCAACAAAAAGTTAGCAATTCATATGTTAACTTTAAAACTGAATTAAGAGACAAAGAAAAGTGAAAAAAACTATGCAAGGAAAATATGATTCCAGACATATTGAATGGACCATCAGTCTATCCTGTTTCATAACCTGAAGCATCGGTTCTAAACATTAAAGGATAAACACATCTATCCTCAACAATGATGATGATTCCCACCCATTCAACATTTAAAAGCCTTCAATTTCACAAATTGCAATAGAGCCCAAATATCACATTCAGCATACCTTCAGGAATAGAGGTAGTAAGGAATCTGGCAGCTGTAAAACAAATCTATTGTTTTTTGTCAATGTTTATTTTAGATGTTACACAGCAGTGCAAGCTGCTGGTTGGGTGTGAAGTGTAACTGTTTGAAAATCACTATGAGCATGTTGTGTGTGTGAGTGCTGAGTGATTGTGTTTTAACCCCTTCGCTGCTAGGCCTTTTCCCACCCAGTGCTAAGCCTTTCTTAGGCTATTTGGGGAAGTTTGTGCTTAGGCCCCCGTAACTTTTTGACCACATAAGGTATCCATACCAAATGTCTTACCTTTTCTTCCAACACCACAGGGATTCTAAAGGTACATTTTGGTTTTTGGGGAAAAATGGGAAAAAAGTGCTGCAAATGAAAGCACCTGTTTTTTTTTTACCTTCAAATGGCATCATTAAAGGGTTTGTGGGGCTGAAATCACAATTTTCCCAGAGTTCAGGGACTGACAGACATTTGTCAGAAAAACAACATTTTGTACACAGTTTTGGTATTTTACTGGGACATAGCCTATTTTTGCAATTGTTTGTGATTTCAAACTTCTTCCAGTTAATTGTAGAAATGGGTATGAAAGCAATAATGGATCCTGGAAAGCTATACATTTTGGAAAATTGGACACAATTCAGGATTCAGCAAGGAATCGTTTGTGTGGATGGCTGCCGACCCGTGCCAAAAACGCAGATGTGCCCTACGTGGTTTTGCAAGGGGGGTCACATGAGTCTTTGATCCCGGGCTAGGCTGCCATCTAGGTAAACCTACCAAATTCACACATCTCTGAAAAATAGAGACCCGGGGGAGTCCAGGGAGGTATGGTTTGTGTGGCTCCCCCAACGTTCCCCTATCCAGAATCCCCTGCAAACCTCAAATTTTTATGAAGAAATCTTTTTTTTTCTGTTTAGTAATGAAATATTCATGGATCCATTATTTTCCCACCACCCAGCATTCCCCCAAGTCTTTGGATAAAAATGGTACCTCACTCGAGTGGGTTGGTCAAGTACCCATGACAGGCAAGGGCCCACAATGTGAACCTGTGGGTGGGTCAAGGGCCTGTGACTGGGAAGGGCCAAAAACAAAGGGATTAAGGGCATAGCAACGAGAATTCTAAGCCCTAAAAAAATTTTTAAATACGTTTTTACCCAGTTCTGCATTGGACACCCACACAAGTGAGGAATCATTTTATTTGGGAGACTGAGGGGAACACTGTGGGGAAGGACATTTGTGCCGGCACGGTAATTCCACACATAAATAGGTTTCCCTAGATGGCCGCTAATCCCGAGACCAAAAACTCATGTGACCCCCCTTGCTAAAGCAGATTGTTTTGTGATAGGTAATTTTGATGTCTCCACAAAGGTGTTCGGCCCTTGCCTTTTGCGGATACTTGACCCACCCACATAAGTGAGGTACCGTTTCTATCGGGAGACCTGGGAAAACACTGGGTGGGAGGAAATTTGTGTCAGCCCAGCGATCCTACATCTTTCCCACACAGAAATGTGAGTAAAAGTTGATTTTTTTATCAAAACTTGAGGTTTGCAGGGTATTCTGGGTAGGGAAATGTTGGGGGATCCACACAAGCCATACCTCCCTGAACTCCCCTGGGTTTTCAGAAATGTGTGAGTTTGGTAGGTTTCCCTAGATGGTCACCAAGCCCTGGACCAAAAACTCAAGTGACCCCCTTGCAAAATCCCTTGCAAAATCAGATTGTTTTTGTGATAGGTAATTTTGATGTCTTCACAATATGTTTTGGGCCCTTGCCTGTAGCGGGTACTTGACCCAACCAGAAGAGTGAGGTACCATTTTCATCGGGAGACCAGGAAGAACTCTGGGTGGTAGGAAATTTGTGTCATCCCGGTGATCCTACTACTTTCCCACACAGAAATTTGAGAAATATTTCGAGGCAGCCCCTTGCGCCACCGATGCGTCACTTTTTGTGACGCATTAGTGGTTTTTGATTCAAAATTTACATAGTGACGCATCTATGGAGAAGTATCACGTAAACGAAGATGCGACGGACTGGTGCTGTGCTAGATTTGTCTGCGTTGCTTAAGTATTAAATGCAAGATAGGCGTTCCCAATCAAAAATCAACGCATTTCCGATGCAGGCATATTTACAACAATACCCCGCGGTGATGCATCTAAAAAATGCGTCACACAAATTTGAAAATGCACTCGCAAGCCTACGTCTCATAAACCCACGCACAGGAAATGACACAAGTACCACATAAATTGAAAAAAAGTGCAGCAGAGCAGTTTTGCAGCAGAGCAGGCAACATAGACCTCCTAATCCTGCATGTGAGAGTTGCACCAAGAAGACGACAACCCCCCACAACAAATCCCACAACCTCACCCTCCACCATTACCACAAGAACAGTGCAGGAGAAGGGAGCACATCTACCATCAAGGGACCACCCTCATTCGACTCCGGGACGAACAAGTCATTAAAATGTATCACCTTAGGAAAGCGTCTATTGTGACCCTGCTGCGGCAAGTCACACCACAGCTACAGACTCCAAATGAAAGGGTCAGCAACATCCCACTGCTGACAAAGCTACTAGCGGTTTTACACATGCTGGCCTCCGGATCTTTTCAAACAACAGCAGCACGAGTGGCAGGAGCCTTATAGGCATCTTCCTCTGCCTTCCTCCCTTCTGTCTTGGATGCCATCATTCAGCTCACAGCACATCCATTTCCCAAACACACCCCAGCAGCAGATGGACATTAAACAAGACTTCTATGTCATTGCTGGCTTCCCACATGTGCTTGGTGCAATGGACTGCACGCATGTTCAGCTTGTACCACCTGCAGCAACTTCACACCTATATCAAAACCGAAAGCACACACACTCCATCAATGTCCAGGCCATTGTGAACCATCTGGGAATATACATCAATGTACTTGCCAAATAACCTGGGAGTGTGCATGATTCATCTATATTCAGAAACCGCATCAATGACCGTTTCCAAAATGGACAATGTGGTAATGGTCTCCTTGTAGGTAAGCATAAATAAATGTACATACAAATATACTCTGGAAGAATAGCTGGCCCTCTGCCACATTACATGCCCTTGTGTCCAGATGATGCAAGAAGTCAATGTGAAAATGCAAAACCACATATACACTATAACCACATAACATACAGTCCAAAGCTGCATACATACATAGCAGCATAACCTACATTTCCAAGGGACACCAGATAGGAATGCATGCAAATATCCTACATAAAGTTGTGTAGATCAATAAGTTAGACTGTTGACATATGCACACATGGCATCTAACACAAATTAACTATTGAACGGTGCAATGCATTGTAAGGAATGCATGCAAATAGCAAACCATTCAAATAGAATGTGCATGTGTATATAAGTGTACATATCAATTACACACAGTATGCATGTATTTGTGCTCCATGTGACAAAGGTACCTGTTCAGGGGCATGACAAGCCAAATGATCGATAATGCAGGGCCAAAGACATCAAACCATAATGTCAACAAACAACAAAATACATAGCACCACTATGCCATGCAACTGACTCTCTTTCGCACAGAATAAACTTTTGTCGTACTCACATATTGAAATGTGCCCAGATGTGAAATGCACAATATTGGAAATTGTGCAACAATCCAAAACATTACGGGCAGATTTACAAGGAAGTGCCACAGCACGCCTATGCAAGGCCTTTGGTTGTGCCATGCTGCGGCACTTCCAAAGCACAGGAGTGTGACATATTTACAATGATATGTCGCATTCCTGTGCTCTCCCCTGTGCTGGAACAAAAACAGCTGCCTTGAGCCGGCGGAGGAACCCTTGTACCATGGTGCAAGGATGCCTGTGTCATAGGGAGATTGTTCCTGCACACAAAATAAATGATTGAGATGATTTCCTCTTCCAATGTGTGCTGTAGATTGCAGCAGGCATTGAGAGATGAAAAAAACAAGTACAAATGAATACATTTCTCCTTGTTGAACCCCACTATGCCACCCCTAGGGTGGCGTCACATTCTGATGCATTTCCAGATTTACGCTTTATTGTAAGTCTGGCAGTGCATCAGTGGATATGGGTGTGGTGTAGGAACACCCACAGCAACACCTATGGAACATCACTTCCAAGAAAACTACTGCGTGTAAACTTGGCATTTTCACAAGGGCATGGAAAGTCACGCAGGATGGATTTTCATGCCCTTGTAAATATTGAGCAGGACAAGGCACCACCAGTACATCAACAACAGTGAAGTACTGGTGGTGGTGGCCCAGGGGTCTAGGAAATTGGCCCCATTGTATTCAAGTACTCAGAAAGTTACACAGTGTGGGCTTGTGGTGCCTCACTGTGGCACTCTCTCGAAAATCTGGCCCTATCCTGTGTCATTTTCATGATGTACATAAGTCTGGATGTCTATGTAAGCATGAGGCATCAATCAACCAACCAAACAATCATTGAAATTATAAGTGTGCTACTCACATGTGAGGGTCTGAATGAGTGGGGGAGCATCTATGTGCAGTTGAGTCAGGTCTTTACAGTTGCAATGAAAATGTGCAGAGTGGGGTTTGCGCAGGCTGATGATTGTTAGCTCATTGAATGTGGGCAGAGTTATGCACACTTCCACTTGACATTGAAAATGCCACTTTTGACGCTGGTGTTGATCGTCATCTTTTAATGCTGGAGTGATGGCTGCAGTAGCTTTGTGGAAGAGGGGTGGGACAGGGGTCCGTTTGTGATCATGAGTGTATGCCTCTCATGGTGGATGCGTTGTCTTGGGTGCTGATTGTTGTCAGGGATTAGATGGAGGGGTAGCTGGTGTTGCTTGAAGATTATGTGCTTTCAGAGACCTGTCTCTGGTCTTTGAACTTGCCTTAGAGGCACATGACATCCATGTGGAAGTATAGGCAGAGCTTGTTGTAGTGGTCCTGGGATGGGGAGACGTCTGTATTACCCATGTGTGTTTTGCCAAAATAACTGATGATAAAGCTGAATAGCTACTTTGCTGAGGATCGAGTATGGCATTAAGTTCCTTTTTGTAAGTCTTATGTGTGGGTGGAATTATGATATGGTGTTCTTGTAGTTGGATCCGTCTTCAGGGGATTTGCTGTTACTCTGCTTCTCCACAAGGCGTCTGCTTGTGCGTCACGATTGATGTGGGTTGACCTTGAACAATGTTGGCTTCCTGTGCTGCTGTGTGTTGGTGTAACATACTGGTGCAATTTCATCTACACATTTTGCGATCCATGTTTTGGGTCCATTTTCAGCAAAGTTTGTGTTGGTCAAGGTGTTGGTGGCATTTTGGTTTATGGCTGATTATAGTTGTTCTATGTTCATCTTGTGTCTGTTCCTTTGTGGAGTGCATTTAGGAATTTTTATATGCAGATGCTTTGTTGACGTGGAGGTGTACACCGCGCTGGTTAGTCCATGGGGGTTATGTGGGCTGGCTGTAGTGGATGTGGTGATGTTCTGCCCTGGCTTGTGGTTGTGGGTGGTGACAAGTTGTTACTGTCAGACGCTTTCAAGGTTGTCCATGCGGCTGGCAAATTTGTTGTCACTGAGTTTGCTAAGCTGTGAGTTGAGGTATGTTACAAGTATGTAGTACAAGTATGCAACAGGATGTTTTGCAATTATGTTTTCGATGTAGGTGGTGTACACAGTTCAAGGTCTGAATGGTCTGTAGCCAAGTGTCCCTCACAGGGTTGTCCTTGGGCTTGCCTGGATTTGGAAGTGTAGGTGTTTGGTACTGAGTGGGCTGTTGCTTGAGCTTGATTTTGTGATTCGTAGGTAGCTCTTAAGTGCAATGGTAAGGCCTCAAACAGGGCAGTTGTTGCAGGCCCTTCCTCATATCTTCATATCGTTCTGTGATGCAGTTGTCAATGTAGTTGGCAAGGGTTGCATTTTCCCTGGTTACTGTGTGTAACGGAAATTTCTGGTGCAATGGTGTTGATAATGACCCAGATCTTCATGGCTAGTCTGTACAGGAAGGACACTTTGAAGAGGATGCATTTCAGGGATCACGAGTTGGTGCAGTTTGGTGTGTACATAGTTTACGTGTGTGCAGTTGGTAGTGAAGGTCTGGGGCAGTGTAGTCAGGATAACTGTCCATAGTTGTTGCTCTGTGTGTACAGGTAGCATTTCTGATGTTTTTTGCTGGTGCAGTGCAATTACATTTGCTAAGTCATAACTATGGGATTTGGGAGATCCATGACCTCTGGCGCTGGTTGTGTTTGGGTTGTTGACGTCTGCAGAAGGGGTTGGCTGTTGAGCAAATACTCTGCATGCCTGCCCTGTGGACATGCATCAAACACCATCAAATTTGGAAGGGGTTACAGATGCGCAGCTGGAAATCTGGAATCGTCAGGGTGGAGGCACTGCGGGTGCATCAGGAATGGTGAGGTAAGCGGGCAGCCAAAAGAACACCAAGACATGTGCTATAAACAATGCAAAAGTCACAAGCATGGTCCAATCAGTGTGCAATCAGGCAACAGGATGTAGAGTCAAAGAACTATTGTGCGTCATCACATCAAAAAACTGTGCACACATGTACATGCAAAGACCAATTATTGGGACCAGACATCCTTACAGCAGTGTGCAATTGTGCCTGCGTAAGGGCATGTCTGATGAATCTGTTAAAGCACATGTAAACTCACAGTGATGCTACACATGTTTGTTTCACACTCAGTGAACTGTGATGTGGAATTGATCCAGCATTTACAATGTCCAGGTGTGGGTGGCACAACATTGCTTTACTTAATGTGAAAGGGGTTACATGGTCTGGTAATTACATGCATGTGTCACACTAACTTTTATTTTCCATATAATGTACATATGTCTGGAATTCCAACATGATTGTACATCTGTTCATGTTTCTTAGGTGGGCCACAGGC
The DNA here is from genome assembly GCF_964204655.1 of Triturus cristatus. Classification (NCBI taxonomy): domain Eukaryota; kingdom Metazoa; phylum Chordata; class Amphibia; order Caudata; family Salamandridae; genus Triturus; species Triturus cristatus. Next base: position 69,376,965 of record NC_140581.1, on the reverse strand, counting down.
ATATACTCAAGGGGAGGTTGACACATTTGATGACCCCAACGCTACCAGTGAGTATAATTCATCTTTGATTGTGATGTTGGTGATGTGCAAGGATGGAAGCTTGACTCTGTATGTGGGCAACTATAGTATGATCACTACATCCAGCTGCAGTCTCAACTTGTTGAACCCTATTAAAGTTCAAATACCATTATGAAACACATTGTGAATGTTGTACTGGGTGGAGACATGTGTGGATATATTAAAAGCCATGAAAGTGTCAGACAGGCCTTGCCTCAACCTACAATGCAAAATCGAGTGCCCATTGCCACTTAGACTTGAGTAGCAGAAGCCAAGTGGAAACAGCAGCATCATATGGATGATGTTTGGTGCAGAAGGCATGCTTAACACAGTCTTCACTACATGTGGATAGTGGTGTTGTGCCCAACCATTGGACAGGATGGTGTTCCTGGGTTGCAGTGTGGGTCAAGGTCAGAGTCAGCTGGTCTAGGGAAGTAGATGGGTTGCAATGCTTTCTCGCATAGAGTCAATGTAATAATACAGGGAACAACCAAGCACAATCTGGCCATGCTCAGTGTCCATCATTGTCCTATGTCTCTTCATGATTTTGAAATTTTAAGTGTGAACAAGTTTAGTAATCTGACTGTTATTTGTCATCCAGGCCTCAAATGTCTGATGTATCATACTATGAATTCCTGATCCATGACGCACTTTCAAACGACATCCATAGACCATACTCATTTGTGTGCAAATGAGCCATAGGAATGGAAGTCTGCCTTATGTATTTGGATAGGGTCATCCTTGTGCTGTGTCAAGAACAATACTTAATTTTGTCATCACACAAGTGTGGCATATCTTGTACTCCAAAATTGCCTTCACAGTCAGGACTCTTTAAGACTTAATTCATGATACTGTAATGAATCCTTGGTCCATTATCATGAGGACTAAGTAGCTGTAATCAACCTGTAGCTATGTTTTGTGTGTCGTAGATTGAACAATGTACACAAAAGCAAGAGTCAACGTTTTGAAGGTAGGTGCACGTATGCTTGATAAATAAGCTGAGGTTTAGTTCACCCTGCTAGTACTACATGGCATGCTGCATGCCAGTCAACATGAGTAGTGTAATCAATTCTGAGGTTCATTGTTGTTGAGGCAGCAACATCATCTTTGTTTTCAAAAATGGAAATTGCTACTACCATGCATTACTCTGTGGATTTGTGAAATGAACAGTCAAGCAGCATAGATGTCTAGAAATAAATATCTTCATCCACGATACAATTTGACACTGTATGATCTCAGCTGGTGTTGCAGATTAAGGATCACATGACTGCATGATTTGTACATGGGAAGACAGATAATGTCATTTTTTGTGGAAATAATCAAATGCCATAATGTATGGTAACTGGTTTCGCATTTCTCTGGCTCATCATAAATTGATTTGTTTTTAAGTGAGAAAATGATTTACGTATAATCATGACATTCAGCAGACTGCACAGTATGTGGTTAACTAACTGAGTTGTATTGTCTTGGGTTGTGTGGGCCACACAGTGACCGGATGATTGGCCCTAATGTTGGAATCATCGCACATGATAGAATGCATTTCCTAACTACATTTGTCAGTCATGTACAGATTGACTGACACATGTGTACTTCTTTTCATACAGATAACATAAGTGCGGAAAAGGAAAGGCTTTACAGAGTATGGAAGACCCAATACTCCCACATTTGTGAGGTAGTGAAGAGGTCTAGATGGACCACCCACCTGTATGACAATCAGAAGGCAGCTAATACCTGGAATGTCAACGCCCCAGCCAAGAATGGAAACATTGGAAAGCTTTTAGGCCAGCATCCTGGACCATCGAAAGCCCCGACCCTAGCACCAGGAGCTGTTAATACACCCCCCTCAACGGCAGGACAGTGTTGCGGACACGGCATATCAAGCCAGGATGTGGATTTCTTTTTTTTTTTTTAAATGGATGGACTGGAGCAACAGATGGCCAAAATGTAGGGCAAAATGGAAAAAATGCAGCAGTCTCTGGACCATCTCGTTAGCCTAATTAGATGGGCTGATTGTGTATTGTTTTATAATTAGGATTAATTTTATTGTAGAGTTAGCATTGTCAATATAGATACTCTTAGTTTAGTTAGGTGTTTCTTATTAATAATTAATAATGTTTTTAATACATCTCTACTTAGTTTATCTATCGGATAAGCATGCGTATGTCTATTGTGCATTGATGTGTTAAGGGGGTGGGGGATGATGTTTAGTGGTTTCATATGATTCTTGTTTAGCTTAGGATAAGTTAAGTTAAATTAGGTAGGTTAGACATAGCTAGAATAGATAGGTTTTAAGATTTTAAATTAGTTTATAAGATATTTTAGTAAGAGTGTTTTAGATGATTGATGATATATGTTTCAAATTTTATTGTTATTAAAATAATGTTATTTTACAAGCTTTGACAATATTCTTTGATGGTCAGCATTTAGTATGTTGTATGTGTGAGTAATTGGGTATATGGACTGTGAACACAGATTACTGTTCAAGTGTGTCATATTTGTGAATTCTAGCAGGTTGGTGCTCCATGTATGAATATTTGTACATGTTGATCCAACACATGTGCTTCAACTTTTTGGGGTACCCACTCTTGGGTCTTCAGATACATATGGGTGTGATTCAAATCATGAGTCTTTGGACAACCTCTGCATGTGTATCTCTCACAAATCTGTGTCATCTATGTATGATGTTGCTATATGTAAGTGAAATATGAGTTGTCTCTTACACAGATGTACATACCACACATTATCTCCCTCGGTGTTGCCATAGCTATTACATGTTAATGGACAATTAGTCATTGTGTAACGAGTGGCTAATTTATACAACTGGACTACCCAATTTTTGTATACATGCGGAGTTGAGTGGCATGGCTGGTGTATGATGTAAGCGGTACAAAAGGGGGTGGTGATGGACGGAGCATCAGAACCAATCAAACACTCACACCCAGTCAACAGATCTGGGTTTGATCCATCACCGTTCTTTAGCCCACTCTGCCACCCCAGTTCAGACATGGCCATATGCAAATCAGTCTGACCCTGTGCCTCATGGGAACAGTCCAGCCCGAACTGCCAAGCCATGCCTTCCCTGGACCGGAAACAAGCTTCCTAGGACCGGTTTCTGGCATTTCAGCCGTCTTCAGCCAGGCTTGCTTGAATCCAGTGGCAAAGTGAGCAAGGGACTCACGTCTGAGCATACCCTGCCAACTTATGGCGAACAAAGCGGTACAAAAGGGGGTGGTGATGGACGGAGCATCAGAACCAATCAAACACTCACACCCAGTCAACAGATCTGGGTTTGATCCATCACCGTTCTTTAGCCCACTCTGCCACCCCAGTTCAGACATGGCCATATGCAAATCAGTCTGACCCTGTGCCTCATGGGAACAGTCCAGCCCGAACTGCCAAGCCATGCCTTCCCTGGACCGGAAACAAGCTTCCTAGGACCGGTTTCTGGCATTTCAGCCGTCTTCAGCCAGGCTTGCTTGAATCCAGTGGCAAAGTGAGCAAGGGACTCACGTCTGAGCATACCCTGCCACCCCCTTTTGTACCGCTTTGTTCGCCATAAGTTGGCAGGGTATGCTCAGACGTGAGTCCCTTGCTCACTTTGCCACTGGATTCAAGCAAGCCTGGCTGAAGACGGCTGAAATGCCAGAAACCGGTCCTAGGAAGCTTGTTTCCGGTCCAGGGAAGGCATGGCTTGGCAGTTCGGGCTGGACTGTTCCCATGAGGCACAGGGTCAGACTGATTTGCATATGGCCATGTCTGAACTGGGGTGGCGGAGTGGGTTAAAGAACGGTGATGGATCAAACCCAGATCTGTTGACTGGGTGTGAGTGTTTGATTGGTTCTGATGCTCCGTCCATCACCACCCCCTTTTGTACCGCTGGTGTATGATGTAGCCTGTTCAAACTTTGACCACATCTTGTTTGCCGGTTTGTATAATTTTATGGGCTGTATAAGTTCAATATTTTGACACTACATAATTAATGTTTTATGTGCAGATTCATAATCCCCTTGCGCTGCAAGTACATGACTTTTTGTTACACGCTGTCAGTGCTTTTCTCTGCCTCATATTTAGAAGGACGTGATTAGCTACCCTGACTGGACTTTAATATCCTTGTAACTACAGCCACTTTACATACAGCTTTATTTGTGAAAGGGGCTTCCAAGTGTGTTGCTGTGGGAGTTCACACCTCACACCCATGGAACCAGATACATTTCCAGCTTTACGAGGAATTGTAAACCTGGCAATGCATCAGTATGCTACGCCCCACTAGAGGTGGCTTAGAGAGGGGTGATGAGGAGCAAGCTTTTCATTTCTCCACATTTTTTAAACATTTATGGTGTGCTGCAGTCTACAGCACACATTGATTTTGGAAAAAGCCTGTTGTGACCGTTTTTGTGCAGGAAGGTGCCCCAAATAATCTCACCATGAAGCAGGCATCCTTGCCCCATGATGCAAGGGTGCATACACATGCACATGGCAGATGTTTCAGCACCAGCGCAGAGGAGAGAACAGGAATGCCATATTTGATATATGTGGCAGTGGCATTCCTGTGCTCAGAAAGTTACACTGTATGGCACAGACAAATCACTTGTTGTGCTGCGCTGTGGCACATTAATTTAAATCTGCCCCTTAAATCTCCATATGACAACATGTATTTTCACACTTGCATTGTCATACTAAACAGACATTGATCAATTACTTACACACTCTTTCAGGTGTGTCCGAATTTTAAAACAACTATTATACCCAGTGATATTGTGGAATGGTACAAACATGAAACAAGGGCACATTGTCCTTGACACACAAGTAGTGAAGCAGCACTCATGTTGTGAGTGTTGAAACAAAGAGATGTTATTTGTATTTTGCTCCATGATAAACACATTGGTGTTCTACCTCAGTGAGTGAGAAAAAATAAATCTGTGGCACATGTGTTGTTGTTTTTTAAATGATATTGTCTGTAGGACATTTTTCTCATCAAAGTCAAATTATTTCTGCTGTCATATGACACCTGTGACTTTGTGTCAATTTAGTCACCAGTCTTCCTCCTGATCTGTGTTGCCGACTCTTTCTCCCCCTCAGAGTCATCAGATTGGGCGTCTGTTGGCTCTGTTGCTGCAGGGCATGCTGTATCACTGCTATCACCAGCAGTGGCAGAGGAGGTGTGAGGGAATACATATTTTGGTGACATGAAGTTTGCCATTAGGGCATTCAACATTACTTGCTGTATTTTTAACAACAGTCAGCAATTCCCCACGACAGGCAGTCATAGTTGCCATGTAAATGGCTTGCTTTTGCTGCATGTATCTCATTGTCTCATCGATGTTTTGAAGGTCCTGAGCAACATCCCTGGTGCCACTCTGTGGTGGCATTTGTACATGCCTCTGACTCATTATTTTGGATATGTTAGCCAGAGATTGTGAAAGTCCTGCTGTTTGGGTGTTGCTGGATTGTTCTGTACCAATTTTCCCCAAATCAGAATTCAGGCTTCGGAGTATTGCTTGCAGGATGCCACCCATACTCTCCACAGCCACATGAACCTCTCTGAGGCGTTCCAGTTGTAGAGCTACAGCGGTTCTTTGGAACTCTACCTGTGTGTTCTACAAGTCTGGGCTCATATGTGTTGTGGCAGATTCTGTTGTTGTTGTTGGTTGGGTGTCAACTGGAGCAGCTAAAACACCGTTTTCACTCTCAGGAGGTGCTGTAGGTGACAGTAGGGTGATAATGAGGTCCTCCATTGTGTCACTGTCAATGGAGGGCAGGGTGTTCTCCATTTACTCAACCAGATTGGTGTCATCCACCCGTTGTGATGTGGAAGGTGCATCCTCTGAAAAATAAGGTGGAAATGTGTTAGTTGTGTTTGCATGTTCAATTGTAGTGAGGTTTAGTAAGAGGCATCCCATGTGTCGTATCAAAGCTTATCTCCGTGTCACAGTCAAGCAATCTATGTCCTGATGCAGACTGATGCTCAAGACTCATACCCACTTGCATGGACATTGCACTACTTATTGTTACATTAGTGTTGCTGGTCATTGGTATTCATTGTTACTGACCTGTGGACATACACTGCATTGGAAATGTTGCTGTTAGTGGTAGATGCACTTTCTTGGCAAAACTGTAATGGCAATTGCAAATTAGTGTGTGATATTAGTGTGCTGGCCTCCTTTCAAGCACAACATACTTCCAACCTAAAGATATGTTTCCATGCACATTTTGGAGACATTATGGCCATTATGTACAAGTACTCACTCAAACTACCACCAACATTAGTTAGTGGAAGTTTGCTGTGGGCCGGCCTATCACCCACAAAGTACGCACTGTTAGTGATGTTATTAAAATTCTTGTGACATGGTGCGAATTGCAGTTGGCTGCAATGCTGACTGCCAGAAACACTGCTGTTAAAGTGGTAGTAATTCCACCCTTAGCAAGCAATGACTGACAAAAGGCACATTAGCGGCAAAGGAAATCAAATTAGTCAGCCCTATTTTGTATGTCATCAGTGTAAACAAGCCTTTGAGTCAACCTACAATGAGAACTAGGATACTTAACCCCTTCAATGCGCGTGACGGAGCAGTTCCGTCATGTGCGCCGGTTGCGCTGTGAGTATGACAGAACCGCTCCGTCACGGCCCCACCCGCTCAATAGAACCTTCAGCATGGCGCGGTAAACCGCGCCACGTTGAAGGGGTTAAAATATTTATCATGCAGAATGGATTAGCCTGACCCCAGTAAATCACAGATCAACAACTCCCCCAAGCCCCCAAAAAGCCATGATGACCATCCAGAGACCCAGGGAAAGAAGAAAATCTGGGCTACAATACTGAGTACAAGTGCTTTGCTGAGCAATACCAGTGTGCATCACTTCTCATCGGGCACTCCTGCTACACAATGACATACAAACCCATCTAAGCACCAATGAGTACCCAGCTCAGGGTGGCATCTGTGGCCTGCCATTTTTGAGCCGACCTGATGCAGAGGTGCAGTGTAGTTGCTGGTCAGTGGTGGTAGGCATTGAGGCATTGGTGATCGCCCTTACTTGGTGGTGTAGTCAGCCAGGTCGCATGGAGGCATGTTGCAGACTTGTGTGAGAATACACCCTGGTCCCCCTTGTAGCTGTGAATGGTACATGTCCTCCTGAGTAACTATGTAGGGAGGTACACATTGCATACCATGCCCCAACAGTTCACTGGGCTGCACAAAGGATATTGCCAATGGTGGCCAACGCATATCTGCATCAGAGGCCAGAGTATGGGTCACTGGCCATACGCTGTGGAGGGTGCAGACCCTGAGATGATGCAAACTTATGTTGCACAAGCACTGAAACTACACACCTAAGGGATGCGTGTTGCATCACATTCATTGTGTGATTACCCAGCTGTCTTGGCAGTGAATGCTGTACCCAGTTTTGTCTAGGCCCTGCTGGCTGAGGATCATGCTGGCTGAGTCCCAGACTTTGAGAGAGTGCATCAAATAACACCACCGTGTCGATGTCCAAGTGAGTGGAAGATGTGATGTGTAGCGGAGGATGCCCGAGGTATAGTGGGGCACATGGGTAGCACCTGTAGGTGAGGGACCCCCAGTGGCAGATGAGCCACTATGGAGCTGGAGCTTTGGGCCAATGATTTTGAGCAGTGCAAGATGGTGAAACAAATACCATGAAGGTCAATTTTTGAGGTACTAATGCTATGTTTCCTTTCTGGGTGGGAAGTTGATTGGGGCTGCTCTACTCACGAGTAGGCCCAGGGCTCAGTGGTATGCCCACTAATGTGCACTATGACTGTTTCTGTGGCCCTCCCAGTCTGCCTGGAACAGTCATGTGCACTTCCCTGTTTGCAATGCAGGCAGCATTACAGCGTGCATAGAGAACATGCCCACCCCTCCAGCCCCTGTCTGATCGCATTGTCCCTGAGTGCATAAGCAATCACAACGCCACATTGCAGGCTTGTGATTGACTTAAGTGAGGGAGCCTGGCTGGCTGCTTCCAGTTCCTTGAAGCAGACTCAGAGGCGCAGGAGCACAGAATATGCAGGACCAAGCCTTGTTGCAAATTTCCTTTTGTAATGTGATGTCAAACCCCACTCACACACACATCCACATCCATTCCCCCTCCAGTGTCTTTTCAGGCTTTTTCCACCTCCCAGCTGTCCAGTACACCCTACATTATTTCTCAATGCCAGATGCTGTGCAGCCATGCGCAGCAGGCATACCAGTGGTAAACCAAAGGAATATCTTTGGTTGCAAGGCATACCATTACATTGCATTCTAATCTATTGCATACCAATAGGTCTCATATTGCAACAGTGGAGACAGAGCTGGATAGGGTAGCATTGTAAATTACAGTTCCCATTACAGTGAGTGCAACCATAAAAGGAACACTTGTAACACATAACAACCCCAAATCACTGAGATTCATCTCAGATCCCCAAAACCACATTAAATGTCACATTTGAGGGCAGAAGACACCCAAATTTTCATTTCTGAACCCAAACGACACCCAAATTTTATATTTTGACCCCTAAGACACCCTCGTTTTAATTTTTGACCTCAGAAGACACATTAATTTTCATTTTTTGCCCCAAAACAAACCCATTTGGGATTTTATCTAAACAAAATGACACTATATTTCATTATTTAACCCACAAGACACCCTACATTTTATGTTTGATCACAAAGAAACTCCCTTACATTTTTATCTGACACCAGAACGCATTACCTAACCTGGAAATTATGAATCTCCTTTACTTGCATCATAATGCATTGATATGACATGCAATGTGAAGGCAACTGGGTGCCTGAAGTTACTTTGAATTGGCATTCCGATGTGATAACTGTGTTGTAATGTACATCTCCCATGATGAAGGCAAGTCATGGATAAGACCATCTGAGTCCATTTGCCCCTGGATTACACCCACCAGCAAGGACCATTCCTCTCGGACACTCTTCCGCTGCAACACAGTCACCCTCCTCGCCATCTACCCTGGACACAACACCACCTGCTAACTTGCAAGACTATATGGTTATCTTGCACCCTGCGCCAAACAAACCTTCAGCTACATCAACACACCAGTGCCTCGTGTCACCCAGCCAAACAACAGTTCACACAACCAGCTCAATTGCATCCTCCACAACGTGCAGACCCTACAAATGCACACTACAGAAATGTTGCACTTCCTTGCTGCAAACTCTTCATATGTCACCTACTTCACAAACATATGTACCAACCTCCGTTCTGGACCAAAAATGACGATTCACCATTAGTGACAGCTAATTAATTACCCGAAAGGCCCACCACGTCCATCAAGGAGGAGGCATTGCCATCTCCTACAAGAAAGAAAAGCACTCCAACGAACCACGTACTCCAATGACCCAGCGGTGGACATGGTACTACAAAACTTAAAAACCCAGACCAAGCACAACAACATCCACTTTGGCACATTCATTTGCAAGTCCCCCCGTCCATGGACACCCATTCACCAATGCCTTTGTAGACATCATTGCACACCACGCTCTCCCATCCACCAACGACATTCCAACTTTGGGAACTCTAGTTCCACCTGGATAACCCCAGTGACCAGAACACCACAGCCCCCTGGGTGAACTTGCTGAATACAAACTGAAGCAGCTATTCACCACACCAAGCCACACTGCAAGAGACATAGACAAGCACATCTCCTCCACCAGTAGACAGATTCAACTACAGCCATACCACCGGATTCACCTGGATCAACCATCATTGTAAATGTCACATATCCACCATGCCCACCAGACACCATCACCATCATTGATCCACTTCACAAATGGATCCAGGCCATCTAATCAGTTATCTTTGAGTCCATTGGCCCCACCACTCCGCAAACGCTTACATACAATGACTCCGCTGCGCACGTTCACTAACAATTGATCTCAAACTGCCCCAACACACTGGCACACCTCAAGAAAGACCATGCAAGATGTAGCACCATGTTGCATTGTATTACCTAAGTTACGCATGTAGGCATATGCGTGACCTTGTGACCGTCATTTATGTAGTCCTTGTGCCAGCAGGTCTTCACGTTGGACATTCAAAAAAGTGAGGTACCGGTGGTGCAAGGCCCTTTATAAATGAGGTCCAGTATATCTGCTCCATTAGAGATGGACATGGCAGTGCTGTTGTGTAATTTTCAATATTGTGATTGTCATATGTGATTAACTTACATTGAGAAAGCTTGTGATTGTGGACAAAGATAAGGACAACAAGATGCACACAACAGACTGTGGCACAGGGACGTTTCTAGCTGCAATCACTACAATGACCCATTACTGACATATGTGCACTTATTGTGACTTACCCGTTGTCAGCTCTTCAGTTTCTCGGGTGGCACTGTCCTGTCCAGATATTCCCAATTTCCTCTGAGATGACAGCTGCCACCTGCTCCTCCAGGTCATCCAGGACCTCCTGGTCTGCAGGGCTGCCTCCTCCAGTTTGTAAGGCTGCCTTACGGTTTGCCGCAAGCTTTTCTTTTGTCCTGCACTTACACTCATGCCACCTTTTTTTGCAGTATATTTAAACAAAAGGAGAAAGGGGATAATTCAAGACAATCTTAGGCCCCCAGAAACATTATTAAATAAACAACAAAAGAGCGCAACTGATAAACAAAGAGCCAGCAGTAGACAGTCACTTTAAGATGTAAAAAGAACCCTCACTCACCAACCTCGTTAGTGACATGCTTCATCATTGGGTTCCACCAGAGAGGCCGAGTACCTCCCTGGTGTGCTACTACGCCTGTTTATAGCAGAACTGGTTTTTGTGGAGTGTGAATGTACAAAATAGTGAGTGCAAAAAATGAGTGATTTAAAAATGCCTTGGTTTTATCCCAAAAACTTTATTGGCGGAAAACCTGGCATGCAAAAAAAGGATATCTAGTTCCTGGTTAATTTTACCAGAAGTATCCTTAAGTGAAAGATAAAAATGGTCAACATGTTTCTGCTTGAAAGAAGTTTTGACGAGGCATTCATCAGGACCAAGCCACCCCGGCGGTGTGCACAGGCTAACGTGCACCCTGATCGTTGGTGGTAAAAAGGACCGGGATAACTCACGGTTTCTTAGTCGGTGGTAGAGAAAGACCAGAGAGGCTGATTCTCCTCTGTCCAGTAGGGTGGTGATTTCATCTGTGGTGGTTATCATGGAGGTCTCAGTGCTATGGTTGGCTCAGAAACTGGATTGAGAGGCATCTAGTAGGTTGTTTCTCTCCAGTTGCTCTGTCAGATGACAGTTGATGGCCTTCTCCAGGACATATGAGGGGAACAGAAGCAGCAAGATGGGGCAGTACTTCTGGAGTTTGCAGGGATCTGCTGAGGGTTTCTTGAGGAGAGGTCTGACACTCTGAGGAAGGTGGCTGTGGCAATGGATGCACGGTGAGTTGGTGGCTGATCATATTGATTCCAAGGTTAAAGAGGCGGTGGGGTTTATGTTGTCTGTGGTGTACGATTTGGTGAGCTGTTCCCATTTTGTGAGATGTTTGTCGGGGGAGGATTCCATTGGGTTGAGGACGCTGAGGAGGTTGATGGGTTAGGGCTGGACTTTCCTGTAGATGGTGGATAGCTTATTGCCGAAGTGATTCACTAGAGTGATGCAGAGTTCCTAAGAGTGTTGTGGTGTGGGCTGCACTAGCTTCAATGCAGTCTGCAAAGATGTCCACTTTCAGGTCTTTGAGTCATTGGTGGTTTTTATTGAGGGGTGGGTTGGGCTGCATCATCTCTGCTGGTAGGTCATCTTCTGTCAAGTTGTTTACAGCTTTATTTAATTGATTTCTGGTGTGTACCAGCTGGATTGATTGGTGGATCTAGGGGTTTTAGCCTGGTTGATGATCCAGTTGCTGAAGTTCTTGACCTCCTGTTTCAAGTTGGTTGTGGCATCCGGCTGTAACCAACTGGGTGAGGCCGATGTCAATTCATTCTAAGAGGTTGGCGGAGTTCATGTCACTGGGGTTGTCCAGGTAGAAGTTGAGGCCTATGAGGAATATGTAGTGCTTGGATTCAGTGGCAAGTGGGGCAATGAAGTCTGTGATGGCCTTGTAAAGGCTGGTGTGTGGTCCAGGGTGTCCTTAGGTGAGGCAGCCTTTGATGGTTGTTTTGCCATCAGTGTCAAGTTGGAAATACTTGTGTTCCATGATCGGGCTAATTTTGTCTTTGGTGGTGGTGCAGCGGTTTGATTCTTTGTGCTGACAATACCACCTTTTTGTTTGTTGGTACAGTACTGGTGTGTCATTTTGTAGCCATTGTAATGGCAATGCCAGGGGCAGGATAGAGGTTGAGTCAGGTCTCTGTAATGATGATTACTTCAGAGGTGAGAGTTGAGATGGTATTGCAGACTTTGGTGACTTTTTGCAGACCGATCTGGCTCCAAGAAGGTTCTGTATTCAGAAATAGAGACAGAATGGTACTCTCACTATTTTCTCATGCCAAAAAAAGATGAAGTCCTCTGTCCTATTTTAGATTTTTACTGTATAAATGCCTCCTGAGGCCCAGGTTCTACCGGTCTTGAAATTGGACAAATGGATGGGAGCGCTGGACATGCAGGTGGAAGGCTATACCCTGTGGAGATGGTTGGTACAACTGGACATTTCACTAATTGTGATCTGCCTGATTGGATTATTGAGCAACAGGTTGGACAAGCTCTGATGGCAGTATGTGGCAGATGACAAATTGCAGCTGCATCCCAAGGTGACAAAGGCAATGGGACATACCCTGACTGGAGCTTGTTACCATCATAGTGAGCACGCAGTGCCCAACAATTTGCATGTTGGAGTTCCTGCAAAGGTCCACCGTTCTTTTCATTTCAATTAGAGTGAGACAAGGAACTCTTGTATGCCTTCCTACCGCTCCCTCCCCTGATGACAGTTTAGAAGAATATATAGAGCAAACAGATCCAAGTCATCTTAGCGGTCCTGGATTGGGCTAGGAGTGTGTGGTACCCTGAGAATGTGTGTATGCACTCCAATCAGTTTACTATTATGAGAAATTCATGTGTCACAGTCTCAGGGCAGGATTTTGTACCCAACCCTGTTCAATCTATACATCCAGGCATGGAGATTGAGTAGTGGCCGTTGATGGTGTGTGACTTGCCAACCAAAGTTGTGGATGGCTTCCTGGCTGCCGGGTACCCTTCAACAAAATTAAATTATGCCATGCGCTGAGACAAACTTATGGGCTGATATGGATACCAAAGGGAAGAGCCATTGCTATCCAAACTATCTGATATTTTGTTGTTTGTTTTGTCTTTGACCCAACAAAGCCTTACGGTGACATAATAAGTGGCTGTCCATTACAGAATGCCATACTTTAAGATTTCCTTTATAACCACCAGCTAGATGTTGGTGCTTTATAAATGTGGTGTTTGGCGAACATAGGAGACATTATATCTGCCATAAATAGGTGTCAAGGGGATAATGTGTGGTTACATTCTGTTCACAAGATCTGAGATTTAACTGCACATCATCCCCATTTTTCATTAAGAAATCCTCATTTTAAAGTTCAAAAGGAGCTCTATTTTTTTACATAAGTGGACAGAGTATGAATATGAGGATAACATGTAATGTCCATTTGTATTTTTTCCTCTTAATCACTGTGCATTTTACACAAAAAAAGAAAGTATACCAAGGCACTTTGTGTGGAATATGATTTGTAATGTAATGCTTATTTTGAATCAATGATTTCCTGAAAGTTGGTCTGTCGACCAATAAGTGTGTACTCATCCCCAAGTGCTCCCATTCTGGCTATAGCACCTCCCTGCAAGTGAAGAAATGCCAAAACAGACTCCAGATGTGTACAAATGGAGCAACTTGTTCCTTCTGCATCAGTGACTGATTGAGACTATTGAACACAAACAGATTTTGCATGGCATAGTCCCCTTGTGGATAGGCTCACTTCTACAGCTTGTTTATAAATGTGGGCCAGAGTCTAAGCTAAGCGAATCTTGGCAAAAAAGCACTACATGTATTACATCTTTAATATTCTCACCATATAGGCCGACCGTTAGGCACAGAAAATATCATTCATTTAGTATTCGCCAACAATTTCTTCATTCTATCACTGACTTAAATGGACTCCAGAGACAAAATTGAAAAGACTTTAGTATTATAAAGTGGCAACCATCTTCAGTTCACTTTAGCCAAACACCATCATAATGGCATGTGGTACTCTTGGTTTGAATGGACAGCTGATTCTCCATGTTTAGGGGATATACTCGATAATAAATTGACTAGGAGTACTCACACTTTCAAATGGATGACTAGGTGCACAGACCTTAAGAACAACATCAAGCATTTTGTGGGTAACATAGGGGACATGTGCAGGCTCCAATCTTGACGGGTACTAATAATACTGTAGTTTTCAGCTCACTTGTCAATCCTAATATGCCTTAGGTGTCTTTTTAACTTAGAACTTACTCACTTAAGACTATGGGCCTCATGTAGGAAGCCAAATACCGGTCGGTAACGGCCGATTTTCGGTAATTATACCGTTACCGACCGGTATTTTGGCTTTTGGTATGTAGGGGGACAATTTCTGTATTCGGAATTTACCGAATCGGTAAAATTACCGATTCGGTAATTTTACCGATTCGGTAAATTCCGAATACAGAAATGAGATGTAGGGGGAGTGTGTGGGTGATGTTTGGAGTCGGTATTTACCACCAACTAATAGTTGGTGGTAAATAAAGTATGGATGGTGAAATGCATTTTATAGCGCATACAAGTGTGCAATGTGGCAGACATACATGCCCTTCGGGCATGTATGTGTGCCACATGTGCACACATGGCCGAATCAGGGGTGCAACAGGGTGTCAATGTGACACCCTGCCACCCTTGCATGTGTTCCCCCCATTACCGAATCGGTATTTACCAATTCGGTAATGAGGCATACCTTCCCATCAATGGGAAGGTATGCCTCATTACCGAATCGTAAATACCGATTCGGTAATTACCGAATTATTCCGAATCGGTAATATTTACCGACCAATTACCTACATATCATTTACCACTTCATAAATACCGAATCGGTAAAATTCGGTATTTATGAAGTGGTAAATGTGTCCCTACCTACATATGGCCCTATATCTCAAATTTGGACTGGTGAATATGAATGTATCTTAAACAAATGAAAAGATAATAGGCATTAGGTAAACCAGGAACAAATTATTTTATTTAAACACAGTGGCCAAGAGGGTATCAACACAGGATCTCAACACTCCCCCTCTAGTTTTCATGTGTGTCCATTTACAACTACATAATTTTCCTTGCATGCCATGACAGTCACAATATTTGAAAGGGTGTCTATTGCTTTAGTGTCTGTTAGCCCTTCCTTAGCTATTTTCATACTACCAAGTTTGTGGACTACATTTTTACAGCGGGAAACCCCCACCTATAGGAAATCACACAGTTAAAGTACAACCATTACAAAAGGATACAGCGATGTGCACTGCCCGATCACCCATGGGGGAGCCATCCAAAGAGACTAGGAAACCAATCCTGCTCAGGGGCACACCACTCCTCCTTAATGTCTTTTTGTAGATGGGGGTGTGGGTAACGGCCAAGCTTGGTGGTTGTCTTTTCGACAAGCTCTGGACCTGGGCCACATTATCCTGATAATATCATGTTGCACACGATAGTTCGGAGTCTGCAGATTGGGGAACAGACTGCCTGAGACTTCGCCGAGAATCGGAGCTGCCGTTCAGCCGAGATCCGCCGGAGTGAGGGATGGTGTCATTCTGAACTCTGGCTGGGTGACATGAGGCGGTGTGGCATCGCAGGCCCTGAGCGGGGAGGCCCGGCGACTGAGGTATGCGGCGCCTGAGACTCTGCCCCTGAACCTGGGAATAAGGCACAACAGCGCTGCAGTGAGTTTCCTGCTGGTGAAGCTGACGGCGAGCCGAGGTGGTGTTTTATGAACCGCTGAGAGAGAGCAGAGGCGACTGTGAGTTTGGGGCGCTGATACTACGAGAGCCCTGGGGATACGGTGCGGCCTACTTTCATTGCTGGGATTAGTGGCCCGCCGGCGGAGACAGTGGAGGTCGCAGGAGAAGACCCACCCAAGGTGAGCACGCCAGCACTGAACGACGGGGGAGTGTGGTGATCCCTGCTGCATGGGATCAGTCTACCTACAGTGCTGCGCACCACGAAGAGGGAATCATAGATGGGGCAGACAGCGTGGTGGGCCTACTTACGGCCTACTTGGTTTTGCTCCCTGCGCTGCAATCTTGATTACGCAACGGCAGGTGGAGACTGGTGCTGTCAGGAATCAGTGTGCCAGGTGTGTAGAAGCTGTGCTGGGGGAAGAGAAATCCTGCATTTACGCCCTCTCTGGCACTTTGGACAGTTGCGGGACAGGGCCAGCCTTGGGGTTGTATGGACGCTTGGCAAAGCTGGATTGTGGCGCATAGAGTGTACTGAGACATAGAGTGCTGAACGGAAGTGAAACTGTGCGGTGGTGGTTGCCTGGTCTCTCAGCTGAGCGCACGTTGGCACAGTATTGAGGCTTCCGGGCACGCTGCCCATTGCTGTGTGGTTCCTCGACTCACCCCTGTGATGGGCGCCCTTGGGGGAAGCAACCGGAGCAGGGAGGAGGCCCTGACCACGTACCGGATACCGCGGAACATACCGATGACACGCCGACGCCCAGCTGCGTCCCGCCTACTGACCTGACCGAGCCAGTGGACAAACTGGACCTAATCTTGCAGGAAGAGCAGGATTCCAGGAAGGCTATCGAGCGCCACATTGGGACCTTAACAACAGGCCTTACATTGCTCCGTGCAGACCACGTGAAGCTTGCGGATAAGGTCAAGGATAACACTGCGACATTGGAGGAGCTGACACCATGCCAGATGAAGAGCGAGGCCCACATTAAACATCTACAGGACCAGGTTGCCACCCTGTTGGATCGAGTGGAAGACGCAGAAGGGAGAACAAGGATGAACAACGTTCACGTTATTGGCTTGACAGAGAGAAGCGAAGGAAGTGATGCAACGCGCTATATGGAGCAGCAGTTCAAGGATCATGTCACAACCGAAGGGCTCTCCACTCAATATTGTATTGAACGTGCACACAGGATACCCACGGGGGGTTCGAGGCCAAAGGCCCCTCCGCGTCCCTTAATAGTGAAGTTGTTGAACTTTCAGGATAGGGATACCATACTACAAATGGCTCATGAACTGCCCAGATAAACTTCGAGAATGCAAGGAGATCGCTATATCCTGATTACACGGTCATGGTGCAAAGGCAATGATCTTCTTTCATGGAAGTCAAGTGGAAACTAAGGGATCTGAATTTAAAATGTGCACTACTTTTTCTGGCCAGGTATAAAATTCTGCACGATCAAAAAGCATACTTTTTTGAGAGCCCCTGGGATGTGGACGACTGGCTGGTGGTGATGGAGCTGACCAAAACTGTACCATCTGTTTCTCAAGACACTGCCACTGGCCTCACTGGTACGGGCGTGCCTGGTAACCGCGGTGGTAGGCGCTCATGCAGAAATACCATTCAGAAGTTCCTCAACTCGCAGCAGAAGCAGCAAAACAAGTCACAGGCGATTCTCGCGGCGGCCATCTTCACGCATACTGCCAGACTGGATGATAAGACCTCCTCTGAAGACGATTTGCACGGCACAGACTCGGATGGGAGTGTGGCCCTGTTTCCTACTGTGACTCTGCAGACAGCTGATGGCTTATTTGTTTAACTAGGACGCCATCTTATATTGCATTTGAGAATGTATTATGATTCTGTAAGTTATGATTTCAGTACATAAAAGATAGCGTAGCATAAGTGCGCTTTTACAGTCCAGGGTCCCGATGGAGTTTACATGTACCTTTGAGAAAGATTACACCACATGCGAAGTGCTGGCAATGTTCCCCACATGGCAAAAGTGCTTTATGTACTTGCAATGTTTTTATATGTACATTTTAGTTGTGTGGTCAGGTATAGTTCTTCAAACGGACCACTTGGCAGGTACCCCATATTGATGTGGAACGTTCTAGGATTGGGCTCTGTGCAGAAGCGCCACAGAATACATGCACAGCTGAAGCACCGCAAGGCGCAGATAGTGTGCTTGCAGGAGTCCCATATGGTGGATAGTGAAGTGACGAAGCTTCGTAGGAAGTGGAGAGGTCAGATCTTCTCCACTACATATTCAAGCTTTGCGGGAGGGGTCACAATTTGGGTTAGACACAGAGTGCTGTTCCTGGCGCTGTAGCAGCAGATAGATAAGCAAGGGAGATATATATTTGTGCGGGGGACATTGGATGGCCAGCATGTGGTTCTGGGTAACATTTACGCACCAAACTTAGAGCAAGATAAGTACTGGGGTATGTTAAACATTGCACTGACACGCTGGGAGCTCCACCCGTGGATTATAGGGTGCGATTTTAATACAGTAATTGATGTTACCCTGAACAGGTCCCTTCCACCTATACGTGGAGCAGGAGTGATTAAACAAGCAGAAGCATTAGGTTGATGGGCTGAGGGGTGGGAGATGTGCGATGTCTGGAGGATGCGACACCCTACAAATAGGGAACACTCCTTCTATTCCTCTGTTCACGTGCTGCACACGAGAATAGACAGAATATATTGTTACAACAGGATTGCAATGAAGGTGTCCCAGGCTACATACTTAGCAAAGAACTTTTCCGACCATAACCCACTGGAGATTGTCCTTAACTGGGGCAGAATTCTTATCCTGTTACCCACCTGGCATCTGTGGCCACAATTATTGGAGGATTCAGTGTTCAGAGCCGATATGTCAGACACTATTGAACATTAATTTGCTGAGAATAGTAACACTGCATCGAATAGGTTGATCGAATGGGACACCTTTAAGACGGTGGTTAGAGGGCAGGCAATTAGTACGACAGTTGGCGCCCCCGACAAGAACTCCATAAGTCCCTTTTAGACATAGAACACACAATGGGTAGGTTGGACCAGGACGCCATATCTGACACTGATCTGTGTGCCGCATTTCAGGAGGCTAGAATCAGGCATGCGGAATTGCTAGAAACTCTTCGGGTAATAGACTACCAAAAGTACTCACAGCTCCGCCACACCGAGGCAGATAAATCTGGGACATTGCTTGCCAGATTAATTAGAGACACTCCCCCCGCGATTATCATAAACGAGCTCATTACCCTGGGAGGAGACAGGGCCACTACCCAAGGGGATATTAATGTTGCATTCTGTCAATATTATGCCTCATTGTATAGTAAACCTAGCAGCAGCATGGCGGCCCATATGGAGGCCTTTTTTCCACCCTGACATACCCACAGCTGACGGCGGAGGCCCAGAAGTCTATGGTAGGGTCTATTACGCAGTCTGAAATTAGGGTCGCCATGAAGGGACTCCCACGTAATAAAACCCCTGGACTAGATGGCCTATCAGTTGAATTTTACACTACATATGCCGATTCCCTGGTGCCCCAATTGGAATTATTATACAACACAGTGCTGGAAAAGGGTTCTTTACCCCCTCACAACGGTACAAGCGTTAGTGGTATCACTCCCGAAAGCAGGTAGAGACCCCGCCGATATGGCCAGCTATCACCCGTTATCATTACTGACTACAGAGTGCAAAATATTAAGTACGGTGTTAGCCAATAGATTATTGCCCTCCCGGACTAAATTGATTCATATAGACCAGACTTGTTTTTTCCCCGCCCGCAGTACATCCCTGAATATTAGGAAACTCCACCATTTCTTGACGGAAGCCCCGAGTCGATATGAACATGCAGGCTGCATATCCTTGGTCCTGTGCCAGACGTTTGACTCTATTAATTGGGACTATATGTTCAGTGCGCTGGAGAAATTTGGGATCCCAGCAGATTACATTGTCTGGTTACGTCTTTTATATGATGCCCCTACTGCGCGTGCTCGTACCGGTGGTAATATAACAAAATACACAATATACAGAGGGATGAGGCAGGGATGCCCCCTATCGTCTCTTATATTTAATTTGGCCCTAGAACCCCTGGCACTCAAAGGGCGTAAGGACCTCTATGATATGGGCATAGAATTAGGGAAAACGACACACCTTTTTTCTGTATATGCAGACGATAATATTCTGTACCTTAGTGATCTCCGCTTGCCCCTGCACTCGCTATACGAGGTGTTTCATCACTTTTAATCAATCTCAGGCCTCACCATTAACGCAGCGAAGTAACATGTATTTTTCTTCACAGAACATGCAGGCTCCACCGCCATTGAGTTTGGAGATACCAGCATCCAGGTTGCACAGCATACATTCAAATATTTGGTTATCCAGATCTACCGGACTCACACAGACATGCTGGAAGGTAATTTGAATAGAGCGCTTAGAGCCCTGCTCTCCACTGTGGCTTTCTGGACTACTATACTGCTGTCAGTTATGGGGAGAGCGTCTCTAGTGAAAATGGTGGTGCTCCCACGTCTGCTTTATTATTTCATTAACTTACCTCTTTTGATACCACATACTATGTTCAAGACGATGAATACCTTGCATACTGACCTCATATGGGGATGTGGTAGACGGCGCATCAGTCTTAAGAAACTACAACTGGGCACATGTAGGGGGGTATTGGGTGTTCCTGACCTATGAGCATACTGTTACGCATGCCAGTTACAATGGCTGTCCGTTTGGAATGCTGGGCGTAACCCACAAGAGATAGGGTTTACGGAACGAGATATAGATCGCGGCGCCTTGCATGCCCTGTTGTTGACCAATAGCAAGCTCTCGAAATGTATTCTTTGTGGGCTGTCCTGGGATTATGCCTGTTTGATTGTGGTGTGCTTTCTGATGACATTGATAAACAATGTGAACTAGTCTGTGACAATAGTGGTATTCCACAAAGCTTGGTTGTGGCCAGCCTCCCTGGTGTCTGCCGCTAGGATTGGGTGGATATCACCAAGGGTGCCGGGATGGGGCTCCCTTTAAGACTAGCACCATCTGTACGCTAGCGGGCATCACTGTTTTTCCCTGTCCTTCTCCTATTCCTTCCAGTAATAATGCAATAATTGGTCCTGTATCTCCCACCACAGTTTGGTGTCTAACCCTAATATGCCATCTAGTTCAGTTTGGATCTTAGTGGGTTGTCCCCTTTTGAGGATGTTGTAAAATAATGCAATCTGGGGACCCATGTCTGTCCAGAGCTATCCTGTCTCTTGTCCCCATTGAATGAAGCCCGGGGAGACTGAAAATCAGTTACAGTCTCCCCAGGCTTCATTCTTTCTGCATCAATCTTCCTAATTCTGGACGGTCAGGGAATATCTCCCAGAGGGCCATCCATATTTGGTGTATGAATTAGTTAAATGTGGCCCTCTCATGCTTGGAATTGATCAGGGTGACTGGAGGGATGTGAGTTAGAGAAAACACAATCTCTGTCTGCTACCCGATGAGACTGCTGAGCAGACTTTTGATGTCACCTGGAGTTCAGTTTATTCCTTCGGTGTTTTTCTCAAGCACAAGACCCAGTTACCTACCTCGTCCATCAATGGGGGCAGCTTTCTTATGAGTTGTTCTTTGTCTATCTGTGCAGAAGGCACATCGATGATTCCTGATACACCTTTCTACAGGTGCTTTCTCTCCCACATAGTGCTCCCATCATTTCTAGCATTCCTGCACGTAGGGGTCGTTTCATCGCTGATCCTCCCCTCCATGCTGAATGCAGTCCTCTGCAACAGCCATGTCCTCAGGTTCAAAGGATCCCTTCTCCTGCCAGGGACAATCATACTGGTCCTTCCTTCCGTCCAGTAGGCCAAGAGATGGCAGAAAGGCTGCTCAAAGGCCTTGCCCTCTTCTCTGGACACTATCTCTCTAGGGGTTTGTCTGCTTGACCGGCGCTTTCGGGGGGAGCAGCGGATGACCTTGTCGTCACTCTCCTCATGCACACATTGTGCATTGGCTCCTTCTGTGTCTCAGTTGTGTTTCAGTCAGGCTACCCTGAATACTTATTTCCTGGCTGGGCCCTTTCCTGCATGGACGGCCAGGTGGAGTGCATGCTTCTGTTAGGGGTTTGCCTTTTCACTCTTCCTCAGGATCATCCTCATGTGGTGCCCAGGGCATAGACCCAGCTTCTTCTGGGAAAGTTGTTCCCCCTTTCCGCTGGGTTTCCCAGGTGAGAGCTCTCTTTTTTATCCTTAACTCAAGCCTTTCCTCTAATTTCCACCTGGGCTGCCTCCTTCACTCAGTGCTGTGTGCAGTTCTTCTAGATACTGTCGTGGCCTCAAACTTACTCTCTTATGCTTCCTCTGAGCCATGGAAATACCATCGGGGAGGATAGCCTGTAACTCCCCTTTCGGAATCAGATTTTGAAAGACTGGGACCCTAATACCCCCCACTATTGGAATCATCTTTTGGATTGCCACAAACTTCCCGCTGATTTTGGGGCATTCTTTGGGGAGGTTCGGAGCATGTGTTCTCATAACCGATGGCTTAGGCGGTTTGAACCCGAAGGGAGTCTGGCACTGGACTGACTCCATCTGGGATGGCTGGCCTAGTAATCTCCCCCACAGCTGCCCTGATTAAGGTCTATCAGTATCCTTGACCGGTGAATTGGAGTAAACCCAGAGACGTTTTAATGCATGGGCAAAGTGGGCTCTGGCCCAGGGCCCCAGCCTTTCAGGGGGCCCCTGACACCTCCGTTCTCCAGAGTGTTGCCCTAATGACCTTGACTATTTCTTAAACAGATTGATTTAAATACTGTTTTCCTTTAATTTATTTTGTATGTACCTGATTTGTGAGAGTCTAGTACAGCCATTTTGCAGAGAAATGTTGTGTTTATGTTTCATGCAATATACATAAAAAAAGTTTCTTTTAGATCAAAACAAGGCCTAACATATGAGAAATGGGAGAGCGTCACAGAGATTATTTGCAGTAATATTGGTGAGCTGCTGCTGTGCTACAATATTGAAAACCACATAACTATCCCTGAATAGTAGATGTAAACACAGTTAAAGCCTTATTTATGAGAAGTGATGCATTGCTGTGTGAAAAAAGGGATGCACCACTTCTTAGTGCGCCCTCCTTGCGACATGATGGATATTTACTGCATGATGCATCATGTCGCAAGGATTACAGATACTTCAGTATTTCTGACGTATCTGTAGGCGCAAAAGTGATGCATTGCTGGGGTCCGAAAATAGACGCAACTCCAGCAATGTGTCCTTTCACATGTGGCAAGCCCAATGTGAAAGGGCCTGCATCAGTCTTACGCCTGCTGTGAGGCAGGTGTAAGATATTGACGCAATGGCGTCCTAGAAGTGGCGCACTGATTTCTCATGGATTTTAATGCGCCACTTCAAAGGGGCTTTTTGCGGGGGAACACCCACCCTGCATACATTATACCTGGCACAGGTATAATGTGGTGCAGGGGTTTACAAAGTGCCGCATCTGCCTAGATGCGTCACATTGTAAATAGCAAAAAACACACAATGGATGGACGGAATGCAGAACAAATCAAAACATTCACCCCCAGTCAAGAGATCTGGGTTAAATCCATCATTCTTTTGCTCACCATGCCACCCCAGTTTAGACCTGACTATATGCAAATCAGTCTTGACCCTGTGCCTCATAGGAACAGTCCAGCCCGAACTGCCAAGCCAGGTCCTCCCTGGACCGGAAACAAGCATCCTAGGACCGGTTTCGGGGTTTCACCCCTCTTCAGCCAGGATAGCTTGATTCCAGTGGCATAGTGAGCCCAGGACTCACGTCTAAGCATACCTGGCGCACTTAGGGCGAGAAAGCAAAAAACACACAATGGATGGACGGAATGCAGAACAAATCAAAACATTCACCCCCAGTCAAGAGATCTGGGTTAAATCCATCATTCTTTTGCTCACCATGCCACCCCAGTTTAGACCTGGCTATATGCAAATCAGTCTTGACCCTGTGCCTCATGGGAACAGTCCAGCCTGAACTGCCAAGCCAGGTCCTCCCTGGACCGGAAACAAACATCCTAGGACCGGTTTCGGGGTTTCACCCCTCTTCTGCCAGGATAGCTTGATTCCAGTGGCATAGTGAGCCCAGGATTCACGTCTGAGCATACCTGGCGCCCTTAGGGCGAGAAAGCAAAAAACACAAAATAGATGGACGGAATGCAGAACAAATCAAAACATTTACCCCCAGTCAAGAGATCTGGGTTAAATCCATCATTCTTTTGCTCACCATGCCACTCCAGTTTAGACCTGGCT
This sequence comes from Triturus cristatus, assembly GCF_964204655.1. NCBI lineage: Eukaryota > Metazoa > Chordata > Amphibia > Caudata > Salamandridae > Triturus > Triturus cristatus. Next base: position 69,352,731 of record NC_140581.1, on the reverse strand, counting down.
ATATGCAAATCAGTCTTGACCCTGTGCCTCATGGGAACAGTCCAGCCCGAACTGCCAAGCCAGGTCATCCCTGGCCTGGACCGGAAACAAGCATCCTAGGACCGCAAAAGTGATGCATTGCTGGGGTCCGAAAATAGACGCAACTCCAGCAATGTGTCCTTTCACATGTGGCAAGCCCAATGTGAAAGGGCCTGCATCAGTCTTACGCCTGCTGTGAGGCAGGTGTAAGATATTGACGCAATGGCGTCCTAGAAGTGGCGCACTGATTTCTCATGGATTTTAATGCGCCACTTCAAAGGGGCTTTTTGCGGGGGAACACCCACCCTGCATACATTATACCTGGCACAGGTATAATGTGGTGCAGGGGTTTACAAAGTGTTGCATCTGCCTAGATGCGTCACATTGTAAATAGCAAAAAACACACAATGGATGGACGGAATGCAGAACAAATCAAAACATTCACCCCCAGTCAAGAGATCTGGGTTAAATCCATCATTCTTTTGCTCACCATGCCACCCCAGTTTAGACCTGGCTATATGCAAATCAGTCTTGACCCTGTGCCTCATGGGAACAGTCCAGCCTGAACTGCCAAACCAGGTCCTCCCTGGACCGGAAACAAACATCCTAGGACCGGTTTCGGGGTTTCACCCCTCTTCAGCCAGGATAGCTTGATTCCAGTGGCATAGTGAGCCCAGGATTCACGTCTGAGCATACCTGGCGCCCTTAGGGCGAGAAAGCAAAAAACACAAAATAGATGGACGGAATGCAGAACAAATCAAAACATTTACCCCCAGTCAAGAGATCTGGGTTAAATCCATCATTCTTTTGCTCACCATGCCACTCCAGTTTAGACCTGGCTATATGCAAATCAGTCTTGACCCTGTGCCTCATGGGAACAGTCCAGCCCGAACTGCCAAGCCAGGTCATCCCTGGACCGGAAACAAGCATCCTAGGACCGGTTTCGGGGTTTCACCCCTCTTCAGCCAGGATAGCTTGATTCCAGTGGCATAGTGAGCCCAGGACTCAGCACTTTGTAAATAGGGCACAACATGACACATTTTTTACGCTGCCGGTGCGTCACAAAAAAGTGATGCACCTGCGGCATAAAATTTAAGCAAGGCCTCATAAATAAAGCCCTTAGAATTTGGACGAGTGTTCCTTTGCACTGCCATGGACCTAATGAAATGAAATGAAATAGTGTATTTAATAAAGCACGCAGCCACTCAGACTAGATAGTCCTGGCGCGTGACAGCGGGAGGAAAACGTGAGTAAAAGACCCATCAGTTATTAAAAAGCCAGGTTTTTAAGTTCTTCCTGAAAGAGATAGGTCTATGGTTAGTCTCAGAGGCTCAGGGTGTCTGTTCCACAATGTTGCACCTAGAAAGCCGAGGGATCTGCCTCCTGTGCGGGCACAGCATATTTTAGGCACGATGGTGCCAGGTTGACATTGGAAGATCTTAGGGGTCTAGATGTTGTGTAGCGATTAATGCGCTTATTTAGGTAGCCGGCTCCTAAGACGTGGAAAGCATTAACGAAGATGGTCATCGCTTTGAAGACGATCCGTTCTTTTATGCGGAGAGACTTAAGACTATGGGTCATACTAGATCTGGGTTTAGGTCTCAGGATGGCTCTGGCGCCGCGTTTTGTACCACTTGTAGGCGCTGGATAAGGGATATGGGAAGACAGAGGTACAAGCTGTTGACATAGTCAAGCTTTGATGTCAGCAGAGCCCGCATCACGATCTTTCTACTCTCGAATGGTAACAGTGGCAGGAATATTTTTAGCATCCAGAGTATGCCAAAGCAAGCGGCAGTTAGATTTTGGATTTGAAAACGCATGGAGAGTGTCTTGTCAATGACAATTCCTACGTTTTTGACTTTCTCCTTTTCCATGGGTGGGGGCGGCAGATCTTTTGACCACCAAGAGCTCCAGTCAGGCGTTTCGGGATTACCAAAGAAAATAACTTCAGTTTGGTCAGGATTGCACTTCAGCTGATTGGTCTTAAGCCAGTTAAAAACCTTTGTGGGGCAAGACCTAATCATTGCCCCGTCAAAGTTGGTTCCTCTTTCACATGTAAAAATCAGCTGAGTGTCATCAGCATAGGAAACAAGTTTGACGTCCTCTTCCTCTACCAGAAATGCAAGGGGATAGATATATATTAAAAAGGGTATGACTGAGAATGAAGCCCTGAGGGACACCTACATTCATGGCCCGAACAGGGGATGAGAAAGGGGAGAGCCAGATGTCCTGAGATCTATTTGCCAAGAAGGATGACATCCATGTTAAGGTGGCCCCCCCAGGCCGATGTTAGCAAGTCTCTCCAGGAGCCACTCATGTGGGACCGTATCGAAGGCCGCCGACAGATAGAGCAGTATCAGAACAGCATAGCCTCCCTGGTCCAGCTTACCCTTGAGAAATGTTGTCACTTCCAGCAGAGCAGACTCCGTACTTTAGTTAACCCTAAAACTGGATTGGAACTCATGAAGGAGCTTCCCATCTTCAATGCGTTTTTGGAGAGCCTTGTTTACATGCTTCTCTAATACTTTGGACAGGGCACGAAAAAGGGAGATTGGCCTGTAGTTGGGAGGGTCCGTCGGTTTGGCGTTAGCCTTTTTTAGCAGAGGACGAATCTTCGCATTCTTCCATAATTTCGGCATGTTGCCCGAGGAGAGGGAGGCATTAAAGAGCTGGTTTACCGTGGGGTTTATTGTGGGAGCTAATAGATTGAGGATATTCGCTAGACATGGGTCGGTAGGTGAGCCAGACTTAATGCTTTGGAGAAGGGTCAGTGACTCTTCAAGCTGAAACTCAGGGAAAGTTAGTAATTATGGAGGATCCAAGAGGAGAAATTTGCTATTAGAACTAAGGTAGAAGGTCAGTTCTTCCTCTGAGATGTTAGTGAAGGCTTGTTGGATCACGGAGATCGTTTTGTGGAAGAATTGAGCTATTTGCTTAGACCATTCTTGCGATCATGGCCCTTCCTTTGTGCCGGCTTTCAGGGGGTAAAGGATTTAACCATGCTAAAGATTTCCTTACTCTTATTTTGAGCATTTTCTATCTTGGTTTGAAAGAAGTGTTTGTTGGCTGCCTTCACGAGAATGTAATGAGCTTTTAAGGTGTCTTTATACACCTTCCTGTCCTCAGGTATATAGGATTTATGCCATTTCCTTTATATTTTTTTACAATTTCTTTGCTAGATCTGAGGGAACCGTTAAACCATGGAGCTGGTGGGGCCGACCTCTTTGAGAAGCAGGAAACAACTGGTACCGCTGCACCAATGTTGGTTCGGAGCCATGAATCTATTGCGAGGGCGTCCGAGTCGGGGCAGCCAGACAGCTCCAGTGAGGAACGACCAAGGGTGTCTGCTAACATTGGGATGGATATTTTATGGGACGTCCTGTAATTAGAGACCCTCTACCCTGAGTTAGTCCGAGGGGCTGTGGCAGAGTTGGGAATGACAAATTTTAATAGGAGGTGGTCAGACCAGGTAATGGGAAGAGGTAGGCTTACTGATATATCAAAGTTGTGAAAGATTTGGTCTAGGGTATGGGCCTTCTCATGGGTGGCCGAAGAAATAGATGGAAGCATGTTGCTGGCCTGCAGCGTCTCCAACAAGGAAATTGTTTGAGGGTCTTTTCCATTGTCCATTTGTATATTGAAATCTCCCAGAATAAGGCAGTTGTTGTATTTTAAGGTCAGGGAGGTGGTGGCTGTATTAAACGTGGTAATAACATTTTCAAATGCACCGGGAGGTCTGTAAATCAGAAAACCAGCTATGCTATGATGGGGGGATAAGGTACAGTGGAAGCCTAAGGACTCTGCGCCCTCGATGGTTTCCATCAGGATGGGAGAGCAGTCTAGTTTTAATTGTAAATGATGGCGACACCGCCCCCCTTCCCACTCGGTCGGTCGGTCCCTCCTAAGGATTTTATAACCCGAGGTGATAGTAGGATTAGAGGCTTCAGACAGCCAGGTCTCAGTGAGAAATAAAAGATCAGGCTGTTATTCTAAAAGTAGGTCATGCATTTGCATAGAGCGACAATTTAAAAGGGTGGCCTTTAAGTCCTCTGTTTTCTTATTGTTTTTACACTTACTGTTGTATGGGATGATCTTGGGTGCGTGTTTTCTGGTCTAGAGGAGAGAACAGTTGCACTTATTGCATCGAACGTCTACCTCCAAGCTCGGATCAGCCGCTGTACACTGACATAAGGTTAGCCGCCTAAGGCTAAGCAGTTTTTCCCTATTTTAATATAGTGGAAGAAACTTAGCGGAGGGAAACTGGGCAACATGGCCGTCCATTTGCATTGGGAATATATAGGCTAATGCCTATGATGCAAACTGGATCGCTAACACAGCTGAGGAAGCGGAAACAGAGGCTCAAATTAGCTCATAAATTCAAAGCTGTTCTGAACAGGGGCCCCCAAAATATGTTTGGCCCAGGGCCCCCAAAATCCTTAAGATGTCCCTGAGTAAACCAACTCAGAGGAGACTGGGATGGCCGGCATCAATGAGAGCACATCCCTACCGGTGTAGGGTGGGGGAGGTGCAGGTGCCTCACCTACTCTAAAAGGTCATGGCCTCCATGAAGATGACCTATATTTCAAGTAGGACCTCTCAATTTAACCCTCTTCTGACAGTATATCTGGTCTGTATGTGTGCCTTTGTTTGTTCTATGATGTTGGTATTGAATGTTTCCCCCCGAGGCCAGGGGAATGTGTAAGCTTTAGTATAGGTGTCCCACTTGTGTCAATGTTTTCCTAGTTTCCGGGCCTGTATGGGGAACCTAGCTTGCAAATGGTCAAGTGGAGTCTCCATGATGATTAGGAAACTTGTTTTAAGGAACATACAAACTTTTGATTGTCTCAAGATTTTAAATGAATACAATTTCTACTCTAGTTGTGGGGAAAACTGTATACACAGGTGTTGGGCCTGGCCCTTTTTGCAAGGTCATCCCGGAACTTTTTGCCTTCCTACTGGTATTTCTTCTGACTCTGGGCACTTTAGCACTGCTGTCCAGTGTAAAGTGTGTGTGCTCTCTCTGGTAAACATGGTAAGATTAGTCTATACCTGGTTGCAGATTTAATTTACCTGTCAGTCCACAGTAATGTGGTTTCTCATATAGACGAGACAGTAGATTAAATGCTACTGGTGGGCTTGAAGCGCTGAATGTGCCAGACACGAAAGTAGCCTTTCAATCCAGTCTGAGGCATCTGCCATTGCAGGACCTGTGCGTGCAGTATTACTGCTGCTGTGATGTTGCCCCTGAAGTGTGTACCACGTGTGTGACCCCCCTTTCACTGCACATCAGTCACCCCTAAGTTAGGCACTAGCAAGCCGTATGGGCAGGGTGCATTGTAGGTAAAAGTTAGGACATGTACCTTAAGTGTGTGACATGTACTGGTAGTGACAAACTGCCATTATGGGTCTCACTTCTGTGAGGCTGCCCCTCTTAGGAATGCATTGGGATTCCCTGATAAGTGTTTCAGTGGTAATTCCTGATATGTGAGGAGCACTGTGGTTAAGTTTGGTATGTTTGGAATAGTGATAAAGAATGCTGCGTAATGGTGTGCGCAGATCTATGATCGCTATTTTAGAAATGGCACTTTTAGAAGTTGGCATATCTGTGTGTTATGTGTCTACCTGCCTGATGTGTATTGCATATCTGGCTCTCGAGTGACAGGGGCTGGTGAGGTGTGTGACTCCAGGGAGGGCAGGGTGAGTCAACACTAGGCTGAATAGATCTGCACTTGGAGTAGTGGGAGGAGTTGTCCCCTGATCCTGAATAGGCCTGTGCCTGTCTGGGTAAATGCTGGCTCCGCCCCCTGTGGTGTGTCTGATGACAGCCCAACCTGACAAAGGAGGGTGGGAGCACTGTACACAAAGTGCTCCAGTACCCCCCAGAACCAGTTGAGACTGGTTCCCCAAGTACTGTGCCAGGGCAGAACAAAGACCAGCCCTGAAGAAGTATTGGGGCTGTGACCCCATTTTTAGAATGCTGTTTGGGTGCTTAGTTGCGGCCGGCAGACCGCCAGCCTGCCAGGAGGAACTGTCGCTGGGGATGGACTGGCTGCCTTGCTAGGCAGCTGAAGGTTCTGCTAGCTCTGGAGTCCCGTTGTGCTGGCCTACCTGTGGTTTTCTTTGCCCAGCTTTGCCCATCTACAAGCCTGGGGACGAGGGGAGTGTGGGTGCCTTGCAATGATGGGCTGCCGAAGCATCCTGAGGGAATCCTGGCGTGGGGATTCCCCCACCCGCACTTAGGTAAAGCGGGAAACTACTCTGCATTTTTGGTGCCTATGAACCAAAGCGGGACCTTACCACCCATTGTGGTAGTCCAAGAGTAAAGCGGAAGCCTACCCCGTGTTGTGTTGCCTCCCAGAGTGAAGCCGCCGCCGAGATCGGCAAAAACGGAAGTCAAGCAGGGTAGTCTGACTGTGGGCAGACACCAGAAGAAAGCCCAGGAGCGAGCGCATGCAGCATTGCTCATGCCTGGGGAGTGTCTGCCCGAAAGAAGACTTCACTCCAGAGGCCTGTCGGCCTACTCGTGGGCCGGAAGCCAGGCAAGTGCCTGATCTAAGGCGGGGTTATTCCGAGCAGCCAATTGTGCACAACGGCAGGAGAAAGCCTGGTTGTGGGTGTGACCCACACCAAAGGAATAGGCAAAGAAAGCGGTCCCAGCGTGGAGGCTGGTAAAGTCCCAACGGAGTCCGGAGGGGAGAAGAGGGACCGGAGACTCACGGGTGCCCGCCGAAGTTCTGCGGAGGCACTCATTCCTGAAATCTGCCTTTATCCTGGGACCGGAGGAGTCCATGGAGAGCCTCAGTGAGTGGGGCTCAAGTCAGGCACTGGTTATTTATAAGCCTGGGCAAAGCACTACGTTACGCTCGCATAGTTTGCAAAGTTTGCGCTACTTCGCACTATGCGAATTGCACGTAGCACAGTGCAAACACGTGTAGCTGTGGATTTTGAACCCTAGCTCTGCTGGCATCTATGAAAACCTAGCAAACCTATACATTTTTTAAAACTAGACAACAAGGGGAATCAAAGAACCGTTGACTTGTGTGGCTCTTATAAGGTTCTGTTACCCAGAATCCCTTGCAAACCTCAAACTTTGTAAAACAAAAACACATTTCCCCCCAGATTTCTGTGATGGAAAGTTCTGGAATATGTGTAGGTCCACAAACTTCCACCCACCCTGCATTCTCCAAAGTCTCCCAATAAAAATGGTACCTAACTTGTGTGGGTGTGCCAAGTGCACGCGGAATGCAAGGGCCCAAAACGTATTGTGGAGACATCTTTACTTATCAAAAAACTACCTTGTTTAGCAAAGGGACTCATCTGGGTTTCTGGCCCTGCACTCAGTGGCTATCTAGGTAAACCTACCAAACCCAGATATCTTTAAAACAAGATACCCGGGGGAGTTAAGAGAGCTATGGCTTGTGTGGACTCCCCAAAGTTTTCCTACCCAGAATTCCCTGCAAACCTCAAATTTAGCTGAAAGGATTGATGTTTTCTAAACTTTCTGTGTGGGAAGGTTGTAGGTTAACTGGGGTGAAACAAATTTCCTACCACCCAGCATTCCCTCAGGTCTCATGATAAAAATGGTACCTCACTCATGTAGGTGAGCCATGTACCCGCGACAGGCAAAGGCCCAAAACATACTGTGGAGACATGAAAATTACCTATCACAAAATAACCTGGTTTTGTGGGGTGGGGGGCACCTGGGTATTTTGCCCTGGGCTTGGCGACCATCTAGGGGAACCTATCAAACCCACACATTTCTGAAAAACTAGACAGCTGGGGGAGTCCAGTGAGGTATGGCTTGCGTGGATCCCCAAACATTTTACTACACAGAATCCCCTAAAGTTTCAATATTTTTCTTGAAATCTAATGGCAAATACGCAACTCTACCTTTTAGTTTCAACTCTTTTTTATTATTATTTTTGGCAGTTCCATTGTACATACATTTATAGCTCTGCCATCTAATGCACTGTAGAAGTATGCATCAGAAGAATTATGGAACATAAAGCTCTAGCAGGACCCGCCTTATCCATCTAATGATCCTGTGCCATGTGAGTCCATGCATGTGCTTCAATGGGCTTCAAACTAACTCGAGGAGGTTGAAACTTACCCCCATAACATTTGAACAATGAAACCACCCCCTTCCCTTCCCAAACCCTCCCCCCCACTGGCACGCAGAATTCCTCCTGTGGCGCCCTTGCGACGAGAGTGAGCTCACATTTTTTTCTGTTTCTCAGAAGCGCTTTCCGTGGCTGTTAGGCGTAGGAGGTGAAGGTACCTTGGACGTCTGATCTCACTGAATTTGGTGGACAGCATGGTCAGCAACGACTTCCAGTCCTCCCCAAATCGAGCCCTGAACTTGTGAGTGTGGCCTGTATGGTTCTATCCCTAAAGTGTACCAGAATTTATGGAGCCAACCCATATGAGTGGGTACTATTCATGTGCCCCAATGCATGAAAATGTTTTGGAGTGCCGCCCCCAGTGCCAGGCCCATATGTTTTCCTTTGCAGGACTTCAGTGGGAATGTGAGGGGGTTGGGCAACCCCAGTACCACATAAGCTGAGAATCTTGGAATCTGTGTCTCAAATTGCCCATCGATCTCATCCAAGATTTGAGGTGAATAATTAGAAATGACCGGGCAGTCCCAAAACAGGTGTAGCAGTGTCCCCTCCCCCCGTATCCCTGCCAACAAGTAGGTCTTCAGTCCAGATTCCCTTGGTGGAGGCGCACTGGCGTCAGGTACCAATACGTGGCTATTTTGAAGGTGGTTTCCTTACCAGCGGTGTTCCTTGCTGTGTGTTTGGCCCTGTAATAAATATCTCCCCATTCCTTTTTTGAGAGGTCCCTCCCTAGCTCCTTTGTCCATCGCCTCTGACTGGGGGTATACTCATCGAGTGTAGCATATCGTAGAGCTCTGAAATACATTTTTCGTCCAATGTCTTTGTGATCAGCAATTTTTCATACTTTGTCATCCTTCTGCTTATTTGTGGGAGTATGTCAGGGTGTAGCAGCCAGTGTCACATCTGCATGAATTGATTTCTTTCTGCCTCAGTTAATGCGTATTCCCGTCTCAATTGTGTAAAGGAAAGCATCCCATCTAAGTCAAACAGGTGCCCTGTAGCCTTGCAAGGTGTGCCCCGCCACGCTTTAAATTCTGTGACCGCCATTCCTGGGGAGAACTCCCTATTCTGCAGCAGAGGCATCAGCAGAGAGGGGAATGATCTGAGTTTTTTTATCCTGGTCACCTCCTTCCATGCATCCATCACCGCCCTCGTAATTGGGGATCCCTGCAAACCCTGGGGCCTATCTGCTTTTTTAAGAAAGGGTACCTTCCACAAAGATATTTGGCCCAGTGCCCTATCCTGGAATTGCCACAGCTACTCGGATTCCTCCCTGCTCCATTCCACTAAGTACTGCATTTGAGTAGCTCTATAATACTCCTCAAGGTTTGGAATCCCCAAGCCTCCCTCTCCGCTCTCAGATAGCCCAGTTCCCTGCGCATACGAGGCCACGTCCCTGCCCATACAAAGTGGAGCATCTCTTTCTGGAGTGCCTTAGTGATAATTGATGGCGCTTCCAAGTCTATAAGTCATGTATGATCTGTTTAGTAGGTGTTGCATAATTCATGGAGACCGTCAGGAGAACTGTTGCAGCCAGCTTCATCCCCAAATAAGGGATCGGCTTTGTTACTTGGATACCAGCAAAGCGGCCCACCCTCCCCTATGAGTTTGATCGTATCCCTGTCAGATGTAGGATCTGTGATTTCCCTACATTAGTTTTGAAGCCAGATACCTCGCCAAAGGCCTCTAGTTCCTTTAAAAACTCCGGGACAGACCGTTCTGGATCTTCTTTGCCACTGGATTCCCACAAAATGGTAGCACCGATTGGGTTGGCCATGGTGCAGTTGGCTCATCAGACGGGCAGGGCAGCTTAGGTTAGTCACTGCTGCCTGACCTTGGATCGCCCGTAAGTTGACCCACCACGTTGACATATTTCTTGTATTAAATAAACCTGCAGCAAAATGTTTCCCAACAAACAGACTTTGAGGAGTTAACACCAGTGTTTCCGGCTAGCATTTCTTTTTTTCTTGGGCAGTTCGGGCTGGACTGTTCCCATGAGGCACAGGGCCAGACTGATTTGCAAATGTCATCAGCATAGAGACTTATGGTGTGTCTTTCCCCGCTGAATGGTATGCCCGTGATGGCCGGGTTGTCCCGCACCCTCTTTGCCAGCAGCTTGATGCAGAGAGCGAACGGGAGGGGTGACAGAGGGCCCCCCTGCATGGTGACCCTCTGAATGGGAAAGAGGCGAGACGATGTCCCGTTGACTTTGATGGAAGTGGTTGGGGAGCTGTAGCAGCTCGCTATCCAGGCCCTAAAATGGTCCCCCAGCCCAAAGTGAATCAACGTGTGCTCCAGACTGATCGAACGCTTTCTCTGCATCGACTGGCAACAACAGCACGTTCATATTCATGCAATGGGCCTTGTCTATCGGGTGGGGGATGCGTTTTGTATTGTCTCCTCCATGGCGATTTTGGATAAAGTCTGCTCTATTATCCCAGGCAAGGGGCGTAACACAGGCCCCTGCAGCCCCCACATTGCTGGGAGCCCTGCACTTCAGGGGCCCCCTCAGCAGAGCCAGCAAGCACTACCCATCCGTGACCGTCTGGGATAGGTCGGGATAGTGTGACAAAAGGTGGTTTGTGCTAGAGGAAAATGTCTCCTGGGCACCCTCGGGTTACACTCCAGCTGAGGAAAAAATGCTGGCACTCATTGTTGGTCGGACACATACCTTGCATTATGCCCTGGACGTCCTGAGAGTGCAGCCCTACTTGGCAGAGTCCCAGCTTCTTCTTCCAGAGCAGCAATTTAAGGGGCATTCGTGCAGTCCCGGCAGCTCCTTTTACCTCTGCCTCGTGCACTTTATTCCACTTATCATCTGCCGGAGCTTTCCAAACCTGGCTCGGGCCCTTCATTTGTCTAAATGTACAGTGGGGAAATGTGAGGCAAACAATGCTTGTGCGAGAGTTTATCTATGGATGCGATTCTCTGTTTTCAAGAGTTAAACACTTAAGTCTGGGACAATGCAACCAGCTTTAAGCTTAGGTCAGTCCATGAGCGTTGCCTACAATTGTGTGTAAAATTCCCTTAGAGGTCAAGCAATGTGAACTGGTACAATGCGCAGGGAATGAGGGGGCGAGGGGGCATATGTACAAAAAGTTTGCTTCTCAGTAATCAGGTGCACATTTGTTACTGACTGCAAAAACAAAATTTTGCTATGTTTGAAAAGCATTCGGAGCTGTACATTTTGCAATGTGAATTAATAACGAAGCAATATTTTACAGACTCCAAATAGCGAATCGCTATTAAGAAATCATTAATAGCAAACTGCAATTTTTAAATTTATCGCATTTGTAAACAGTAACTAGTTGCAAATACACCATTTTGCATAAGCAGTTTACCACCAACACAAACAAGGTAGTAACTGTGTGCAAACTATAAAATCTGGCCCAGAATGCATCTGCAGGTTTCCAAAATGGCTGCTCTGTATGTGATGGCAAGAAGGATGCTTATTCTGGCTGTTTAGCAGAGAAGGGGGAGAAGACAGAAGAGTATATTTAGACTGAGAATCACACTACCTTGGGAAGAGAGATATCTAAATTACAGGCTAAGATGCACTGTCACCCAGGGGCGTTAACACAAGTTCCTGCAGCCCCCGCGTTGCGTGGGGGGGCCCGGCACTCCTGGGGCCCCCCCAGCAAGCACTACCCATCTGTGACCGTCTGGGATAGGTAATTTATTAAAAGGTAGGTTATGTAACAATCTTACGCTCGCTCCAGACGTGTCTTCATAAATTATATGGAAAAAATTTAAAATGGTAATGGTGCACACTGCGCAGCGTGCAGATGTCTCTGCGACCCGTGCAGGTGAGTCTGTCTGTTCCCCCAGTCTATGCAGCACCCCCACCCCCGCGGACAAGTGCACCACACCAAAAATTCATTGCGATGATGACTTGTGTGCATAAGGTCTCCAGTTTAGAGTGAAGGTATTTAGTTAAAGGCTCCTTTGGTACATGAAGATTGCTTGGAAATGGGGTGGGAGAGGGGGTCATTTTACACATAAAGGATTAAAAGTGTGTGTCATCAGTTTCACCTGCAATTTATTTTGATTTAAAGATTTTAGAGAAAAGACAAAAATCGTCATTGAAGTTTGTGGGCGCAAGAAAATGTACCCTTCACCTATGAATTTGCCCTTTGTCTGTGACTTTGGGGGAAGTTTCCCCTATTTCGCCCGACTTTGTCAAGGCAAAGTGGTACCCACTTTCCCCCCCAAACTGACCCGATTTCTTCTCGCTGATTTCTAGTTGCCGAGTGATGTCAGTTCAGTTCTGGAGGGGCGGGTCCAGCTGAACTGGAAATTAGGGTGTGAGTGGGTGGAGTGGGGGAAGGTTGGGGCAGAAAGGATGAGGATTGTGGCAGGGGATCTACATAAGCTGCAGCTTGCAGAAAAAATGGTTTCTAGCTGAAACAGATAAAAAGTTACTAAAACACAGCAACATGCATTGCTGCACAGTCGAATGCCCTTCGCTAAAATTGACAAGCCACCTTTCAGTTACTCTTTGCTGTGTTGGGTTGTTAAATTGATACTAATGAAGTGAAACGTTTGCCAGAACAGTCTTAAAAGGTGCAAAAATTAATTAATAGTATCACAAAATGTGCGACATTGGCCGCATAATTTGCCTTTTCTTGCTGCATAATTGAGTACCTGCCACATAATTCTTGTGGCATTGCATACTATGTACCTCTGTTTACTGCTGTCGCAAATATCCACCAATCCTACCCCATTGATATGAAAGGAAATAAATAACATTTACAGCCTTTGTCCATTGCGAAGCATGTTCTACGAGAGGTTGCACATGACTTCAGCGGAAACAGGCAACAACGCGTGTAACTCTCTTTTTTTTCTGGATTTATTTTTTTTACCAGCAACACAACCTACCTCACTTGCGACCTTTGAACTGTGGGTCGCTCCGTTCACTTTTCTGCCTTGAAGCCATCGTACTCCGCTCAGTTGCAGTAAAAGGATCAATGTTTCTGGTTTATAAATGGCTCCAAATCCCTGACTCTGTGGGTGTGACAAGATCGGATCAACCATCATCACACCCCAGAAACCTGCCAGCCCCACAGACCTCTCAAAGCAGAGAAACCTGCCAGCCTGACAGACCTCCACAGGTACAGAAACCTGCCAGTCACACAGACCTCCCCAGACAGAGAAACCTGCCAGTCACACAGACCTCCCCAGGCAGAGAAACCTGCCAGCCCCACAGACCTCCTCAGGTACAGAACCCTGCCAGTCACACAGACCTCCCCAAGCAGAGAAAGCTGCCAGCCCAACAGACGTCCCCAGGTACAGAAAACTGCCAGTCCCACAGACCGTTCCAGGCAGAGAATCCTGCCAGTCCCACAGACGTCCCCGGGCACAGAAACCTGCCAGTCCCACAGACATCTCCAAGCAGAGAAACTAGCAGCTCCACAGCCTTCCCAGGGCGAAGAAACCTGCCAGCCTCATGGACCTCCCCGGGCAGAGAAACCTGCCAGTCCCACAGAGCTCCCCAGGCACAGACACATGCCAGTCCCACAGACCTCCCCGGGCACAGAAACCGGCCAACCCCACAGACCTCTCCAAGCACAGAAACCTGCCAGTCACACAGCCCTCACCAGGCACAGATACCTGCCAATCCTACAGACCTCCCCAGACACAGAAACCTACCAGTCCCACAGGCCTCCTCAGGCACAGAAACCTACCAATCCCACAGACCTACCCAGGCACAGAAACCTGCCAGTCCCACAGGCCTCCTCAGGCACAGAAACCTGCCAGCCCCACAGACCTCCTCAGGAACAGGAACCTGCCAGTCCCACAGACCTCTCCAGGCAGAGAAAGCTGCCAGTCCCACAGACCTCCCCGGGCACAGAAACCTGCCAGTCCCACAGACCTCCCCAGGCACAGACACATGCCAGTCCCACAGACCTCCCCCGGTACAGAAACCTGCCAGTCCCACAGGCCTTCTCAGGCAGAAAAAACAGTCAGGCCTACAGACCTCCCCAGGCACAGAAACCTGCTAGCCCCACAAACCTCCCCAGGCACATAATCCTGCCAGTCTCACAGACCTCCCCAGGGACAGAAAACTGAAAGCCCCACAGACCTCCCCACGGTAGAGAGGCTTGCCAGTCCCACAGACCTCCCCAGGCACAGACACCTGACAGTCACACATACCTCCACAGGCAAAGAACCCTGCGAGTTCACCAGACCAGACTGCGCCATGCGCAAGTTCACGGAGCAGAGGGGTTTTGGCGTCATTAGACAAGGACTCATATATGCCAGCACCACAGGGTATTTGGAGGATGATGGTGCTCACCTGTCAAAGACGGGCATGGACCTGTTCTTGTTGGACCTGGGCAAAACCTTGGAGACAGCGGGTTGTAAGTGAAGAAAGTTGCCTGCCTTGGTGGGGGGGCCCTGGATGTGACGGCTGCCACACCCGGAGCAGTGGCTGAGTTACAGGACGATCCGGAGGCTGAATGGTACATAGGGGTACACTTTTCAGGAACACAATAGGGGTGGGTATGCCTAACCCCAGGAGTATTTATGGCAGAACCGCTAGTCCTTTCGGCGGTTGTAAGCCTGAGCAACCGGGGGCTTGCCCTGACACGCTCCGCTCCTAAAAAGGCGTGAGTAAAGGAATGGACTGGTTGTCCATGGTATTTAAGTGGGACAATTCCCACAAAATGGTAGCACCGATTGGGTTGGCCATGGTGCAGTTGGCTCATCAGACGGGCAGGGCAGCTTAGGTTAGTCACTGCTGCCTGACCTTGGATCGCCCGTAAGTTGACCCACCACGTTGACATATTTCTTGTATTAAATAAACCTGCAGCAAAATGTTTCCCAACAAACAGACTTTGAGGAGTTAACACCAGTGTTTCCGGCTAGCGTTTCTTTTTTTCTTGGGCAGTTCGGGCTGGACTGTTCCCATGAGGCACAGGGCCAGACTGATTTGCATATGGCCATGTCTGAACTGGGGTGTCAGAGTGGGCTAAAGAATGGTGATGGATCAAACCCAGATCTGTTGACTGGGTGTGAGTGTTTGATTGGTTCTGATGCTCCGTCCATCACCACCCTCTTTTGTACCGCTTTGTTCGACATAAGTTGGCAGGGTATGCTCAGACGTGAGTCCCTTGCTCACTTTGCCACTGGATTCAAGCAAGCCTGGCTGAAGACAGCTGAAATGCCAGAAACCGGTCCTAGGAAGCTTGTTTCTGGTCCAGGGAAGGCATGGCTTGGCAGTTCGGGCTGTACTGTTCCCATGAGGCACAGGGTAAGACTGATTTGCATATGGCCATGTCTGAACTGGGGTGGCAGAGTGGGCTAAAGAACGGTGATGGATCAAACCCAGATCTGTTGACTGGGTGTGAGTGTTTGATTCGTTCTGATGCTCCGCCCATCACCACCCTCTTTTGTACCGCTTTGTTCGCCATAAGTTGGCAGGGTATGCTTGGACGTGAGTCCCTTGCTCACTTTGCCACTGGATTCAAGCAAGCCTGGCTGAAGACTGCTGAAATGCCAGAAACCGGTCCTAGGAAGCTTGTTTCTGGTCCAGGGAAGGCATGGCTTGGCAGTTTGGGCTGGACTGTTCCCATGAGGCACAGGGTCAGACTGATTTGCATATGGCCATGTCTGAACTGGGGTGGCAGAGTGGGCTAAAGAACGGTGATGGATCAAACCCAGATCTGTTGACTGGGTGCGAGTGTTTGATTGGTTCTGATGCTCCGTCCATCACCTCCCTCTTTTGTACCGCTTTGTTCACCATAAGTTGGCAGGGTATGCTCAGACGTGAGTCCCTTGCTCACTTTGCCACTGGATTCAAGCAAGCCTGGCTGAAGACGGCTGAAATGCGAGAAACCGGTCCTAGGAAGCTTGTTTCTGGTCCAGGGAAGGCATGGTTTGGCAGTTCGGGCTGGACTGTTCCCATGAGGCACAGGCTCAGACTGATTTGCATATGGCCATGTCTGAACTGGGGTGGCAGAGTGGGCTAAGAAACAGTGATGGATCAAACCCAGATCTGTTGACTGGGTGTGAGTGTTTGATTGGTTCTGATGCTCCGTCCATCACCACCCTCTTTTGTACCGCTGTGTTTCTAGTGGAAGCACCATACTTATGGTTCCACTTAATGGTTGAAATCTGTAAAAGAAAATAGACAACATAAAGGACATACAAACAGATAAAACGAATGCATTGAACACATGACTGTCCATACTTGCATGCTGCGTGTATTTGCCGTGCTCTGGAGCATCTGGTGAGTCAAAACTTTTCGTAGTAATGATTCTGTTAAGGGTGTTGCATGCGATGAACAAGGGAATACTTTTGTGGAGAATGTAATGCATACAAATAGTTTGTATGCATGACACGCAGACGTCTAACATATGTAACGAAAAACAACTCCATTTCCAACAGAGTAATGCGAATCATCCAAAAGAACTGGAGAATTCTCACAAGTGGCAAATTAAACTGGGACAAACCACTGTTTTCATACAGGAGTTCCAAAAGTCTTAGAGACAGTTTGGTGCCCACTTGCCCTCAACAGCACTCAACCACACCCAACAATGTTTTGCATCACTTCCCCTGCGGTAACCGCAGTTTTTGCCATCTCACGAAACCAACAAAAACCCTAAATTTGGAACCTGGGAGGACATGGCAGATCGTAAAGGGGTAGAACAGCCGACTACGCTAGCTTAGAGCTATATCTTCTTTTCTAGTTTTTAGACTAAATAGGAGAAAACTCACAGCCACCATGGTTTTTATATTTTTGGATCAGGTGGCGAGACAAATAGGGAGGATCGTTACAGACCTCTATTTCCCTCTGAGAATTGGAAAATCGAGTGAATCACGTTTCATATAAGGGGGTCGCATGAATACAACCGTAAGGTAGGCATCCAGGAGGACACAATATCGAGAGTATATGTAGAGCTTTTACTTATGTAAGTCGGCAACATTATTTCTCTTTCGTTACAGATTAAAAGGACATGTTGAAATTTTGAATATTGTCCAAATCGTAAATATTAGAGAAATTTGGGACAAACTTAATAAGAACTGAGCGAGGTCAAGATAGTGGATATTATATACCAAGGTGAGAATAAAATAAACAGCAATGAAACTCATACAGATAACAGGGAATATCATATAAATAGTTGTCAACAGCATGGCTCGTATGATGGGGAGTAACCTAAATCATGTGTATATATAACAAACATAATACCATTTTTGAATGGATAGATATAAATACTAAAGTGGATATGATGGGGGTGAGAGTTACAATGATAAACCCCAATATAAACACAGTGGGTTACATTACAAATACAATTCAATTCAATTGCAAACTTTATTCGATATGTAAAAAACAATATCATAAAAGTACACACAAATGAATTTAAAAAAGAATCAATAGAAATTCAGTAGTAAAATACCACAAAGGGTCATAAAAACATTAAAAAGAGTACACTGGGGGTAATCACAATTGTTTAGCAGCTATCACAGAGTCATTTAGAATAAAGGGACACAACAAACATTAAATCATATATCGTCTAAGGCTGCATTGATGCCCTCACCCTCACAATCACTTTTGAGTAAGAGGAGACAGCGGCCATAGTTAAAGGAGTGTCCAATGTTTTTAATTTATAAAAAGCCGCTCTACAGGATTGTAGTCCCCATGAT
This sequence comes from Triturus cristatus, assembly GCF_964204655.1. Classification (NCBI taxonomy): domain Eukaryota; kingdom Metazoa; phylum Chordata; class Amphibia; order Caudata; family Salamandridae; genus Triturus; species Triturus cristatus. The sequence goes on along the minus strand of NC_140581.1, from coordinate 69,334,948 downwards.
TTGAGCAGAGGTTTCAAAAGGGTAGCCCTCGGCAGTTGATAGTACCTACAGAATAAAATACAGTGAATATTGGATTGTGTTGACAAACCATTACAAGGGCATTTCTCCAGGTCGCTGGACCAACAATTTTGATTGGGAAATGTTAATAGTCTGAAGAAGGTATCAGTGCGGAAACGAGTCACGAGCATACGGGTAAAAGGTGATGGTATTAAGAATAGGTATTGCTGAATCCCTTCGGTTGTAGTGGAATGTTGGTAATCCACTACCGTGCTCTTATATTTTTCGGATGAGCAACGACGGCTAGTCAGATGACTTAAGACTAGTAGTTTTAATGTAACTCGATATTTTGTTCAGAGTTGAGGATTCAGAGAAAAATTCGGGATGCCCTAAGTCGGAAGATAAGTTTCTTACATAGTTCAGCCACTTGATGTTATTAACCTCATTCAGTCTAAGACAATCTGTGATAATTTCCCTGTTAAAAAGTGTCTCTTGGTTGGTCCAGATTTTCTGCCATAAGATGATAGGGGAAGAGTTTATGATGTCCGCAATATGCGTAAGGCCAAGTTCATTGTGCACCACGTAGGTTTATGTACCACGTGGGATGGCCAGAAGGTAGCGCAAAAATAGGTTATCGGAACGTTGAATTTGATCAGCGTGCTCGATTCCCCAGATCCCAGATCCATAAGTGCCAGTCGAAATACATTTGGCCCGATAGATCTGTAATAAGGGGTTAATCGGACGTCCCCCCAGCTTTTTGGAGAAGTTGGTCAGCGCACCTGTAGCTTTAGAAAACGCAATGCCCCTAGCTTGGGCAGCAGCCCGCCAGATATGGAAACCTGTCAATACTATCCAATTTCCTGCCTTTTAAAAAGATGGAACATTGTTTTTTTCTGATCCCTAGGCCGCAAGACATGGTAAAGGTTTTAGAGGCATTAACATTTAAACCTCTCCGTGACATAAAATCGGTAAATTCATCAACTGCCCTTTGTAGCCCTATGCGGGTCTGTGACATTATTGCTGCGTCATCCGCATAAAGAAGTATGGGTATGGATTTGCCATTAGTGGTACGGTAGTCGTGGTAAGTTCTGTTTAGATAGTGGCCGACAGAATTTATATAGAGGGTGAAAAGTAAGGGGGCTAATATACATCCCTGTCTTACACCTCTCCTAATATAAAACCTGTCAGAGCATTCTCCACTTCTACCGTATCTGACACGGGCTGATGCTCCCCTGTAAAGCTCTTTAATGAATGCAAGAATGGAAGGTTCTAATCCAATCTCTACAAGAGATTCCCAGAGCAGCTCGTGGTCAATGCAGTCAAATGCGGAACTGAGATCTACAAAGGTTACGAAAAGGTTTCCTTTTTTTGCCTGGGTGTATTTGGCAATTATAAGGGTCAAGTTCAGGCTTTGCTCGATGGTACCTTTGCCTTGTCTGAAACCATATTGTAGGTTGGAGATGATGTCTTGGTCGCTTATCCAATCATGGATTCTATAATTCTCCCTGCGACCTTCATAAGGGAATCGAGCAATGAGATTGGGCGGTAATTGGAGGGATTGTTCCTGTCGCCTTTTTTAAAAATCGGGACTACGACCGCCTCAGGCCAGGTGGAAATGAAGCCTGTGGCATTCAGGGAATTCAAAACATTAGTAAGCAAAGGAGCCCACAAGTCCGGCTGTGATTTAAAAACATCTATTGGTACACAGTCCGGACCCGGGGCCTTCCCAGAAGGGCTTTCTTTTAGTGCCACGAGTACCTCTCCGCAGTCAAAAAAGATGTTCAGGGGAAAAAGACTAGAAATGTGTGACTCTGGGGATTAGGGTGACTTTCCCGCGCGCTCATCTGTTCTATGGAATCTGATGGGTTATATAAAGTACTAAAATGTTTAACCCAGGTTTCGGCTGTTATGGCTAAGTCCATCGCAAGAAAGGTGCATTAACTGCCCTCCAAAAGGCGGTATTATCCCTTTTAGTAGAGGCATCCTGCAGGGCTTGCCAAACCTCTGATTTCAGCTGTTTTTTCCTGGCCAGTCGGACTGCACGATAATTATGTCTGGCTTGCCGTAATTCTATCTGATTTCTCGGATTAGATTTTAGGGCAGTTTTTAAAGATTTCAGAGCTTTAGTGCAAGTCCTATCAAACCAGCCTTGACTGCACAATGGAGTTTTCCTAGGAGCTCGTGCAAGTAATCTTTTGATCTCCAACGAGATTATGGAGAACGAATGGCTGATTGCCTGGGGATTTTCTATTGTTGACAAGCATATCAGTATGTGCTCGAAGGTGTTCTTGACCAGTGAGTTAAGAAAGGCAGAGGGGACTACTTTGTCCCATTTTAAATAGAGCCCAGTGGTAGTTCCCAGCTTAAGTGGCGGGGTATAAGAGGGGTTCTTCCTTGCATTGGGATTAACGTGCAGGGTTAATTTTAAAGTCACCACAATAGGATAATGGTCGCTAATAGTAGTATCAAGGGTCTCCCAATCGAGTATAATCCCTGAATACCTTCAGGATATCAGGGTATAATCGATTGTGGTGTGACAGCCTCTCCCATTGCAAGTTGGCTTAAAGCACTTTGGTGGAAGACACAACTCATTTACATAAGGTAAATTAAAATGAGATGTTAGACCATTTAAAAGGTCTCCTAATTTAGTGTGCAAAAAATGGGTAGAGGAATCGTCGCTAGCAGTATCCATTCCACAGCTGCCTTTGTTACTCAAAGGGCACAAGGGGCAGTTGAAGTCGCCCACCCAAATAATCAGCATATCAGTTTTAAGCTGGTTCTCTATTTTTATTAGGTCAACCTTTAACCCATTGAGAACCAAATCATAACGGGGGCTTGGAATGTTATTATAAAGATTAACCAAAATGATATTATTAGAGGGTCCACCTGTTAAAGTAATAATCTGATAGTTTTCGGTCCCTGTAAAATTTGCTGGTTTTAATCCGCATTCCACGGAAATGTAGGTCGAGAGCCTCCCCTTACTTCTGCCATGTGGACTAGGAGAAGCTGGGGTAAGTAAGGTCCTGTACCCTAAAAGATGAAGTTCAGTAATAGTCCAGGTTTCCTGCAAGCAAATGATACTGTGTCGGGAAACAATTTGAATCCATAGGGGGTCAGTCAGTTTGTCAAGTAGACCTGCCACGTTCCAAGACAATAGACTGTCTCCCAGTGAGGGTTTTTTTTTACAGATGTTACCGTTCACAGTGTCATTCAAGATCTCAGAGATTTCCTGAGATGGAGGGAGAATTAATGGAGGTGAAATATCCCTCGTTGGAAATTGGGTTGGAAAGGAGTTGGATGTTAAGCTACCAATTGGACTATCAGATTCAGGGGGTGAAGAGTGACAATCGGTGGCATGAGTTGACTTCGACTCGAGCTCACCGAGGTTCGTGGTGTTTTTCTTTGGGTTAAGATGATCAGTGTCCAAGATGATCTGCAAGGGACTCGTGTTAGAAGGATTACCGACCACAATCTCAAGATTTGAGAGTCAGTCTATATCATCCAAACCAGAAAGAGTGGCAAATCGATTGAAGGTGGGAAAAGTGAAGTGGTGAGCCTCTGTTTGAGTCCTGGTTAATAAATGTGATTTTGAGGGGTTTAGCAAGAGGGAGCGGGGATAAAAGTAGCTTTAGTCGTGCGTCGAGATTACAAATAAATATTGATGTAAAAGGATAAGGGAAAGGAATATGATCATGACATCTGAAGTAACAAGATTTAGATTTTTATATGTAGCAGGATTTCGCAGTATACGACAATATTAAATGGTCAGAGATGAGGTAAATACATGACAATAAAATAACAACATGTGGCATGCTATAACGATGTACCAGAAACTTAACATGATAAATTCACTGATGACAATGCCTTTTAAGTTTAAGGGTTGTTAAATATTTATATTTATTTTGTATAGGATTGAACAAAACAGACATCACAATTGAGAAAACGCCTATTATTTGTCTTGAGAAAGATGGTGATATAAAGAAAATCCATTGAAACGCGTCAACGCATTTGAGAGCACAATCAAAGGGATTGTCACAGTTTTGGAGATAGAAGTGTGTCAGATATATCACAAACTGTGTTTTTAGATTGATGGTCCAATATGATGTGCAACACATGACAAAGTGCATTGTCTTTTATGTTGTTTTCGCTGTTATGCTGGCTCATAACAGCTTGTTATCATTTGTGTACAATTCATTTCTTCTATTATTTTGTGGATTTGTTTTTAAGAGCCCAATTGAGGGTCTCGAATGGGATATGTTTTTAATGTGACATTATGCATGCTTTTTATACAATAAATGTAGAAAGACTCTAAGGTGTAAATATGTAATTGAATATTGATATATTGTGATATAGGATCATTCAAGTGTTGGTTCAGTTAAGGGATTGTTATCTTATACTTGTGAAGAGTACTCAATTCCCTTGAGTTTCCCAAGGGGTCTCTCTCAGTCTCATATATAAGATCAGAAAGCACACCAACTGCAACTCATACAATGTTGTCTACCTCATCACCTGCCCATGCGGACTACATTTTGGGGGATGACAAGCCAAAAAATACAAATACGGATATGTGAGCATAGAAGTAACATCCGCTGCAAGTGCAGCACTAGGAAAATGAAAGAGCATTTCCACGAACTGGACCATACCACTAACGGCATGAGATGGGTGATAATTGAACGATTTGAAAGAGGGCATCACTAATCTACAAAGCCATCTCTTAGAAAAGGAACAACTTTGGGTCTATTGCCTATCTACACTCCTAAACGGTCTGAACGATAACATCCCATGGAATTCACTCCAAAGAGTGTAAATGTCATTACATGAGATTTTTGCATTCCTAGTACGTGAATCATCATTTTTTACATCACCCACAATAGTGGGCATCCTGCCAATAACACAAGCAGCATCCTAATTCTAGAGCGATATCGCCACAGGACTGACACCCGTCACCCTGCCCGATTTGCTGATACTTACTTCACTTTTACCACCCGCAGTGTTTGACTACAGGAGGCTCCCCCTTACAGTATCCCTCTGATCCTTATAATCTTGGCTGAAGTAAGACACTTTTTCATTTCTTCCTAGTTAACCTGGTCTTCCCTGGACCCAATCATCCATGATTCTTCTAGTTGCATTACACGCATTGCTTGCAGGTATAAGCGCATTATTAGTTTTGTGCTTAACCGGCACAGACCTTATAGGTCTCACTCATTAATCAGCCAGCAACATTATGCCTGCTCAGCTAGCATAGGTGCAATAATTGTAAGCGCTCATTCTTTTAGATCTAATATGTTTCATGCACTGACTAGTCTCAGCCCATTAACATCAATACTGATGGCTGATTGTGTAGCACATACGCATTGTCTTGCACATGCTTGTGACCACGCATGGCATTCACATGTGCTTTGCACATGCATGCTAAAACTATTTGCATGCATGACATTCTCAACAAAGGTATTCCCTTGTTCATCGCATGCAACACCCATAACAGGATCATTACTACGAAAAGTTTTGACTCACCAGATGCCTCAGAGCATCGCAAATACGTGCAGCATGCAAGTATGGACAGCCACGTGTTCAATGCATTTGTTTTATCTGTTTGTATGTCCTTTATGTGTGTGTTTTATTTTACAGATTTCAACCATTAAGAGGAACCGTAAGTACGGTGCTTCCACTACATTCACAGCACACCTTAGGGAGTGTTTTGTAGGGGTGGGCGGAATTAGCTTAGTTACACTACGCAAAACTCCACTAAATGGTAAAAAATCTCTGCAAACACGCAGAAATTCGGCAAACACGCTGAATTGCTTGTTCGCAATGCTTTTTTCCTGTTTGCGATCACTGTTTGCGGGCTTGGGGGGAAATATCTCTTTGTATCTCTTACGCCTTTTGAGAACACGAACAAGCAAAAAATTCCGCGAAGCTACGGAACGCAGAATTTTGGGCAAGTCCGTGTTCTCTGCGGAACGCGAAGTTAACCAAATTCCGCAAATTCCGCGAGCGGAACGGAATTTACCGCACAGGCCTAGTGTGCTGAGAATGGCACCTCCACTTTTGTAGCCATATCTTCTATTTTTTAACACTTTGGTCCTGACGAAAGCCTTACGACTAACGTAATAGGCTGAAACATGTTGACCTACACCTAAGGGATATTGAAGTAACATTGTTATCTTCACTGTATTCCGAGTTCATTTTTAAACATGTCCTAAGATCCTTTCATTACAATTTTGATTGGGCATTTCTTAGAGACATTTTTAACCTCACCACTTTCTGAGCACTCACCTCAGTGATTCACCTAAACCACTCCGCTGTAATCAGGTGCCGTAGCACAGATGGGTTCCATTCGGCAGCCCAGCTGGGACCCCAATGATGAAGCCTGCCACCAACTAGGTTGGTGGGTTGGGGGTCTTGTTACAAATCCACTGAATATTTGTTCTCTGCAACATTATACTGAGTCAACATAAGTGGTACTACTTATCTGTGGGTCCGTCCACGTTGTTCTTTACTTGCATCTAAAATAAACATTGGCAACCAATAGATTGTTTTTTCACAGCTGCCAGATTCCTTACTGCCTCTATTCCTGAAGGTTTGCTGATTTTGATATTTGGGCTGTAAATTGAAGCCTTTTAATTTTGAATGGGTGGGAAGTGCCGTCAATGTTGTGGATCGATGTGTTTATCCTTTAATGTTCAAAACTGATGCTTCTGGTTTTAAAAATAGAATAGACGGATGTGTCATTCAAAACGTCTGGGATCGTATTTTCCTTGGATATTTTTTCCTCTTTTCTTAGTCTGTTAATTTAGTTTTACAGTTAAAATGTGAATTGCTGACTTTTTATTGGTGAATTTTCCATGTTAGCAGAATGCAGCTTCATCTCACCGTCATGCTCTGTTATGGTTATCTATTCCTTAAGGTCCCTGATGAGTCCTTCCTGGGAATTATTGATGGCTATAGACATTAATGATGCAATATGATAGAGTTCTATGCTCACAGGAATGGTTTTAGGATCTTTCGGAGGAAAGTTTGATTCATCTGATTAATTCTGAGGGGGCTCCACCTTGCTGAGCTGAGCTTGTCCTTATTGGGAGTATCCTGAAGGGAAGTGTGGCCTGGGCTTAACTCGGTTATTCCGCCTTATGAGGGGGTTTCCTCACCCTTTTCTCTTACTGCCGTAAATATTTTCACTGTCTCTTTTCCAATGTTTATTACAGTTTTGCTGTTGTCAATTCGGTCTCTAAGTCCAGCCCTGATAGAACCATGATCCCCAAGGGATCGGATAATAATTGAGTTGTCTCATGAAACCTTTTTTATAGTTTGTACAAAGTTGGATTTGGTACTTCTGACACTTGTTTTCGTCCCTGTGGTTAATAGTGGGTACAGCTATGGACAAGGCTGCTTATTTGTGCCTTATTATCCTCATACAGTCCACATGATTCCAATATCTGTAGAACAGCGAGAAGGACTGCTTGCAATATTTATTATTATTTGTGCTCCAAGTGTGCCAGCGTGGCGATTCTGTGCACTCAGATGTCTCTGAGTCCATTAGAGTAGGACGTTGTATCTAGACCATTGTGCTTGCTTTTAAAATACAATGTCCTTTAATGTGGTACAGCGTGAGGCCAAGATTACTTGCTAAGTTTTAGGTTGAACTTTTAGCTTACAGTACATATATCTAGCCCTAAATCATTTAAAAGAGTGGGTGCAGCTTTGCGTGACGCTGCATGACTTTGCTCCATTGTAAAATCTTGATAACTCTGTGCCTGAAAGAGGGGGTGTGAGGACAGTTGACGGTGCAGGTGGTGTGCATGTGTGAATGAAGATAAACTACATGGTTAGTGAGTGAAGGTAAAAAAGTGGTAAGAGACATGTCTTGCTTTTATCACTCCTTGCTGTGTTTCAGCGATAAACTTCCTAGTGTTTCGTCTTTGCCTTGAATTAATGCCACATATTTCTCTTGTGTACCTGTCCATTTTCCTCTCCTCAGCCCTTTGTTGATTTATCCCACAAGCTTAAGCGTTCATTGTGCGTTTGACTTGTGACAAAATTATTTGGGTATGTGCCATATGTGAAACTATGTACGTTGGTGAATATCTAAATTACTTTTTGCTGGGGATGCAGCAGGTGAAGACATTTGGCAGGCTGGGGAGAGAGCTGCATGGGAGGGGTCATTGTGCAGTGGGACATCCCACCTTCTGTTTCCTCCTACAGTTGCATTCCAGGATCTTTAAAAGAAGAGTGTCTGCGCGTGGAGGCATCCACTGCGCAGAGGGATCCTTTGAGCACAGACTCAAGCACCTATAACTGCAGTGACCTCTTCAGACACCAGGTAAGGGACAAGCAATGTGTGTGAATCCAAACCAGCGCCCCTGCTGCAGGTACTAACCCAGACCAGTAACTAATGCAATGGACTGGCCCTGTCTGAGGTAACAAAGCTAACCAGGGTCAGACCTGACTCTTATCTTGTGATTTATTTAGGGATTTAGAGGTGTGAAAATATGCACTTGAATGCACTTTTTTTTTCTTTTTTTCTCCACCAAGAACAATCTTTTTCTATGTAGAGATAACTCTACGAAACAGTAAGATTTCGACTACTCCTTCTTTTCTGACGGGGTTGTCACATGTCCATTTATGTTGATGAACTGCAGTTGGACTAATTATGGATTGTGAGTGAGTAAATGCTAGAGTCAGTGACTGAACACGTAAATATCTGGGCTTGTTTGTGGAATTTGTGTATCAGGGACCTAGCCAGGGCCGTTTCCACCATTAGGCAAGACTAGGCGGCTGCCTAGGGTGGCAAAAGGGGGATGACGGCAAAAAACATGAGCTTGGGATTAGGAATGAGTCATTTTAATGAGTACCTGTCCTTTCCATTTAAAGCACTGCTCTCCTGCATCTCAAAAGATGCGGCAGCGGATTCTCCCTTCACCCTCTTTTGTGAGCGCTGTATCATGCATGTTACTGACCCCAATACCTGCCTCGCACTATGGGAAAAGCTACTCTCGTCTTTTAAGATGGTGGACAGAATTCGGACCATTTGTCCAAATGCAGCCTTCATGAAGACTTTAGCGCCCAAATAAAAAAACATATACAACAGACTGTACGGAGTAAAAGCAGCGCACTCCCAACCACACAGCCTACACGCCGTAGCCTACAGCTCACGTAAGCTCGGGTTTCAGTGCCCTCCTGGCAGTAGAAAGCCAACATAAATATTACAACATAATAAAATACAACACAAGCAAGCACCGACAGTCCGGGATCTACTGAGCAATCGGTTCCGGGGCAGCAGCGGGTGGTTTCTTCGTTGGTCTGTGGGCCATCTTTACCGGGGCGTGCCTGTTTTTTGCTGAACAATCGCACTGTTTTATGGGGCAGTGCAACCTCCCATTCCCTCCTAGTACCGCCCCTGCCCTGTCATTCAGTGTAAACTAGCTTTCCAATTTCCTCGACCTGTCTTCACTTATTTAAAGTCGGTTAAAGTTCTTCGTCTATCGAAGTGGGTCAGAGCATGGGCGTCCGCAGAAATTTTTCCAGGGGGGGGCGAACCTGGCAAATGAAGGGGCGTGGCTAATGTTAATCAATGGGGGCGGGGCTAAAATGGCAGACAATCAGGATCGGGTAATGTTCAGGCCAACCTGAGAAAAACAAGCATTGGCATAGCCAATAGGTCTCGCCTTTGGGACCTTATGACTGACTCACTGACTGAAGAACTTATATAGCTCACTTTTGCCGAGGCGTCTTGGCGCTGGGTAAGTATGATGCCGGCAGTATAAGTATTTAGTTCTGCAGCAGGTCCCAAAGTCGAGACCAATTGGCTATGCCAATGCTTGTTGTTATATCTGGGCATGTTGAGAGGCTAGGGGACTGGGTCTCGATGTCTGGTTGGGAGCACAGCAATGACCTACTCAATTTGAATGCATAGGTAATACAACCGGAGGGGTGAAATGAAAGGTTCGCTACCAGGAATAACAGGAAGGTAGAAAGTTAGGCTGGTTAGAAAGATAAGGAGGGGTAGAGACAGGCATGGTGGTGAGGGGAGAAACAGATGCATGCTAGGAGAGCGCTGTGAGGGAGTGAGGCGAAATGGGAAGAGGCACTGAAAGGTGGGTCGGGTAAAGACCGTAGTAAGGCAAACAGAAGGGTAGCGAGGGGTGAAGGGTAGACAAAGAAGTGAGGTGTAGAAGAAAAAGATTCAGGAGCAGCGACAGGTAAATCAAAGCTGGAGAGGGGAGAATAACGCAGTCGTAGAACGTGAGGGGGCCAGGTAGAGAGAGGGAGAGGTGTGTCATAGACATGTAGAGACAGCTGAGGAAGAGGGAATAATAAAGACTGAGGTAGACAGGTGAGGTAGAGTGGTGCGTTGATATAATGGAAGTGCAGAGATGTGCCACAGATGTTACTGAAGAGGAAAAGAAGTAGAGATATTGAGAAAGATGTAAGGCACTAAAAGAAGTAAGGGGGTGAACAGAGGTAGAACGAGTGGAAGGGGAGAGAACACGTCAGAGTCATAAGCAAGGCGTACCTGTTGTCGGATTTTTAAGATGCTCTTTATCGGACGACGAGAGGTAAGAACAGCTTTTGGGGACATCGCACCGCACCTGCTGCGGCAGGGTTGTTACGGGCGAAACTTTGAATTATTCTGACAACATCGGTGATGGGTATTTATAACGTGTAGACTAAAGTGAAAAATGCCAGTATAGATTCGAGGGTTTAATTTGTCGCCTGTTCGTCTCTGAATGACGCGCAGCAGGTGCCTAGAGAAAAAATCCAATTATTTTCATATTATCACTCAACTAATCGTGGGAGTGGGCGTGGAGCTTTGACTGCCTTTGCAAGGCATTTGAGAATCTCATTGTTTTTACTGTAAAGAGAGTGTATATACATGGCACTTTAAGCGGCGGCGAGCGCCGTTCGTTTTCTTTTATCGAAATGTGTGGAGCCTTAGTTTTCATTTCAAAATTTTTGGGTAAAATTAATGGTATAAACAGAGCAAAGCAAATATATCAAACGTGCATACAGTGTTCTAAATGGAACAAAGAAAATATGTCAAACAAACATAATAGTATGAAGTTTGCCACTTCTGTCCATTAATATCTTATTTTGAAGTACGCACTGTGGATTTAACTCTGTCTAAAACTGGAGGTCAATGCCCAACCAAACTTGGCAACAATGTTCAGTTTCCAAATTCCATATCACTGTTAAAGAGTGTTTTCTGGCTCAGAAAAGAAATTCGGTCCATCAGGGCTATCTCATGCTATTAAGTGAGGGATACGTTTAGAAATATAATTAACAGATTCTGCGAATTAAGACTTACTTCAGCACTTCTATACTCCTTCTTATTGTACCTGTGAAGGGGGGTTAGTGGAGAGGTTAGTTCCTCCCTATACCCTACAACATACATCTGACATCCTGGGAAAAGCTGTCATCAAAGAGGTCAGTTTCCCATGCACTCTACAATGCACACCTGTTCTCTGAGAGAGAGGTCTGAAAGGAGAGGCCAGTCCCTCCCAACACACTAATGCACACCTGTTATCTAAGACAGGAATGTCAGTGGAGAGGCCTGTCCCTCTGCATGCTCTACCATGCACACCTGTTCTCTGAGAGAGAGGTCTGAAAGGAGAGGCCAGCCCCTCCCAACACACTAATGCACACCTGTTATCTAAGACAGGAATGTCAGTGGAGAGGCCCGTCCCTCTGCATGCTCTACCATGCACACCAGTTACCTCTGAGAGAGGTCTGAAAGGAGAGGCCAGCCCCTCCCAACACACTAATGCACACCTGTTATCTAAGACAGGAATGTCAGTGGAGAGGCCAGTCCCTCTGCATGCTCTACCATGCACACCTGTTATCTGAGAGAGAGGTCTGAAAGGAGAGGCCAGCCCCTCCCAACACACTAATGCTCACCTGTTATCTAAGACAGGAATGTCAGTGGAGAGGCCAGTCCCTCTGCATGCTCTACCATGCACACCTGTTATCTAAGACAGGAATGTCAGTGGAGAGGCCAGCCCCTCCCAACACACTAATGCACACCTGTTATCTAAGACAGGAATGTCAGTGGAGAGGCCCGTCCCTCTGCATGCTCTACCATGCACACCTGTTATCTGAGAGAGAGGTCTGAAAGGAGAGGCCAGCCCCTCCCAACACACTAATGCACACCTGTTATCTAAGACAGGAATGTCAGTGGAGAGGCCAGTCCCTCCCAACACACTAATGCACACTTGTTATCTAAGACAGGAATGTCAGTGGAGAGGCCAGTCCCTCTGCATGCTCTACCATGCACACCAGTTACCTCTGAGAGAGGTCTGAAAGGAGAGGCCAGCCCCTCCCAACACACTAATGCACACCTGTTATCTAAGACAGGAATGTCAGTGGAGAGGCCAGTCCCTCTGCATGCTCTACCATGCACACCAGTTACCTCTGAGAGAGGTCTGAAAGGAGAGGCCAGTCCCTCTGCATGCTCTACCATGCACACCTGTTATCTAAGACAGGAATGTCAGTGGAGAGGCCCGTCCCTCTGCATGCTCTACCATGCACACCTGTTATCTGAGAGAGAGGTCTGAAAGGAGAGGCCAGCCCCTCCCAACGCACTAATGCACACCTGTTATCTAAGACAGGAATGTCAGTGGAGAGGCCAGTCCCTCTGCATGCTCTACCATGCACACCAGTTACCTCTGAGAGAGGTCTGAAAGGAGAGGCCAGCCCCTCCCAACACACTAATGCACACCTGTTATCTAAGACAGGAATGTCAGTGGAGAGGCCCGTCCCTCTGCATGCTCTACCATGCACACCTGTTATCTGAGAGAGAGGTCTGAAAGGAGAGGCCAGTCCCTCCCAACACACTAATGCACACCTGTTATCTAAGACAGGAATGTCAGTGGAGAGGCCAGTCCCTCTGCATGCTCTACCATGCACACCTGTTATCTGAGAGAGAGGTCTGAAAGGAGAGGCCAGCCCCTCCCAACACACTAAAGCACACCTGTTATCTAAGACAGGAATGTCAGTGGAGAGGCCAGTCCCTCCCAACACACTAATGCACACCTGTTATCTAAGACAGGAATGTCAGTGGAGAGGCCAGTCCCTCTGCATGCTCTACCATGCACACCTGTTATCTAAGACAGGAATGTCAGTGGAGAGGCCAGTCCCTCTGCATGCTCTACCATGCACACCTGTTATCTGAGAGAGAGGTCTGAAAGGAGAGGCCAGCCCCTCCCAACACACTAATGCTCACCTGTTATCTAAGACAGGAATGTCAGTGGAGAGGCCAGTCCCTCTGCATGCTCTACCATGCACACCTGTTATCTAAGACAGGAATGTCAGTGGAGAGGCCAGCCCCTCCCAACACACTAATGCACACCTGTTATCTAAGACAGGAATGTCAGTGGAGAGGCCCGTCCCTCTGCATGCTCTACCATGCACACCTGTTATCTGAGAGAGAGGTCTGAAAGGAGAGGCCAGCCCCTCCCAACACACTAATGCACACCTGTTATCTAAGACAGGAATGTCAGTGGAGAGGCCAGTCCCTCCCAACACACTAATGCACACTTGTTATCTAAGACAGGAATGTCAGTGGAGAGGCCAGTCCCTCTGCATGCTCTACCATGCACACCAGTTACCTCTGAGAGAGGTCTGAAAGGAGAGGCCAGCCCCTCCCAACACACTAATGCACACCTGTTATCTAAGACAGGAATGTCAGTGGAGAGGCCAGTCCCTCTGCATGCTCTACCATGCACACCAGTTACCTCTGAGAGAGGTCTGAAAGGAGAGGCCAGTCCCTCTGCATGCTCTACCATGCACACCTGTTATCTAAGACAGGAATGTCAGTGGAGAGGCCCGTCCCTCTGCATGCTCTACCATGCACACCTGTTATCTGAGAGAGAGGTCTGAAAGGAGAGGCCAGCCCCTCCCAACGCACTAATGCACACCTGTTATCTAAGACAGGAATGTCAGTGGAGAGGCCAGTCCCTCTGCATGCTCTACCATGCACACCAGTTACCTCTGAGAGAGGTCTGAAAGGAGAGGCCAGCCCCTCCCAACACACTAATGCACACCTGTTATCTAAGACAGGAATGTCAGTGGAGAGGCCCGTCCCTCTGCATGCTCTACCATGCACACCTGTTATCTGAGAGAGAGGTCTGAAAGGAGAGGCCAGTCCCTCCCAACACACTAATGCACACCTGTTATCTAAGACAGGAATGTCAGTGGAGAGGCCAGTCCCTCTGCATGCTCTACCATGCACACCTGTTATCTGAGAGAGAGGTCTGAAAGGAGAGGCCAGCCCCTCCCAACACACTAAAGCACACCTGTTATCTAAGACAGGAATGTCAGTGGAGAGGCCAGTCCCTCCCAACACACTAATGCACACCTGTTATCTAAGACAGGAATGTCAGTGGAGAGGCCAGTCCCTCTGCATGCTCTACCATGCACACCTGTTATCTAAGACAGGAATGTCAGTGGAGAGGCCAGTCCCTCTGCATGCTCTACCATGCACACCTGTTATCTGAGAGAGAGGTCTGAAAGGAGAGGCCAGCCCCTCCCAACACACTAATGCACACCTGTTATCTAAGACAGGAATGTCAGTGGAGAGGCCAGTCCCTCCCAACACACTAATGCACACCTGTTATCTAAGACAGGAATGTCAGTGGAGAGGCCCGTCCCTCTGCATGCTCTACTATGCACACCTGTTATCTGAGAGAGAGGTCTGAAAGGAGAGGCCAGCCCCTCCCAACACACTAATGCACACCTGTTATCTAAGACAGGAATGTCAGTGGAGAGGCCAGTCCCTCTGCATGCTCTACCATGCACACCAGTTACCTCTGAGAGAGGTCTGAAAGGAGAGGCCAGCCCCTCCCAACACACTAATGCACACCTGTTATCTAAGACAGGAATGTCAGTGGAGAGGCCTGTCCCTCTGCATGCTCTACCATGCACACCTGTTATCTGAGAGAGAGGTCTGAAAGGAGAGGCCAGCCCCTCCCAACACACTAATGCACACCTGTTATCTAAGACAGGAATGTCAGTGGAGAGGCAAGTCCCTCTGCATGCTCTACTATGCACACCAGTTACCTCTGAGAGAGGTCTGAAAGGAGAGGCCAGCCCCTACCAACACACTACTATGCACACTGTTCATCTGAGAAAGGGCCCATCTTTACCCACTCACTACTAAGCACAAATGTCATGTGAGAGAGAGTTCTCAAAGGAGAGGCTTTCCATTGCCACACCCTGCCATTCATATCTGTTATCTGAGAGAGGGCCACTCATTCCCTACAATATACTATGCTCACCATTCATCTGAGAGAGAGGTCTGAAATGAGGGGTCAGTCAATCCTCACAGCCTACTACCCACACCCGTCATCTAAAAGAGGGTCTGACGACAGAGGGTAATCCCTCCCCATATCCTACTATGCAATTCTGTCATGCAGAGACAGATCTCACAGTTAATATCAGCCCCTGCCCACACCCTACTTTGCACTCCTGTCATCAAGGAGAGAGGTGTCAGTATGTGGAGGTTTCGCTGTAGGCACTTTGGCCATGCTTCGCATGGGGGTGTATTTACGTATAATAATTAAATATTACTTTACTTTAAAAAAAACTTGCAATTCTCTGCATGAAACAAAAGTTAAAGTATTGTTTTAGTTAGGTATGATAAAAATACTTTTTTTTTAAAACTTGCTCATTCACTTGAAAAACCAAAGGTTAAAGTAACATTATAGTTAGGTCAATATACCAGTGACAACATTAACTCTTAGAACTACACAAATTCACCAGTTATAGTTAGGAGCACTAGCTATACTTTACGCCCCGCCATGCACTGCTTATGACTTTAAATATTACCTCACTCATGACATCATTAATGAAATCACTGATGCCATTTCAAATTACATCATTTCTGACATCACTGATGGCATCATGCAATGAGTGTGTGAGCTTGTTTTATATATTTCTATAGTGGCAAGTGACTACCATATTACTTTTCTACATATTCATTTAGAGTCTGGGTCCAGCTAATCATGTAAATGTTTACAAAAGACATGTGCCCCTAATGCACCATTGGTGTGTAGAGGTTTTGAACATGTTATAAATATTTGTATTCAAGAGTATCTCTGTGTGCATGTTGTAGGAAGGTGGAATCTGACTTCATGGTTGCCCCCACTTTTTTCCCGGTGTCCAGATTGGATTCTCGGGTACCCTTATAAATCCCTCGTATATGGTATACTGTGTACCCAGGGCATAGGTACCGAAGAGGCCTACCAGGAGCTGCAGCATGTATTATGCCACCCCTGAGGAGCCTTCCAAAATGTCACGCACAGGACTGCTACTGCAGCCTGGGTAAGGTGGTGCATGCACCCCTTACTGAGATATAGGTTCACTATATCTCTCCATATCACTGCACATATAAACCTATCAGTCACCCCTACGGCAGGCCTTACCAATCCTGAAGGAAGGGCGCTTGGTTTTATGTGAGAGGGTGCCCATGCATGAGCAGAGCCCCTCTGCTGCCTTCGGAACCTTTATTCCGGGGTTGTTTGTGATGCAGCCAAACCATATACTCTTAAGTGCATTATAATCGAACAGTAAATGCTAACTTTGGGATGGCTGCACTAAAACATGAGGTGTTTGGTGTCAAACACCTTGGAATCCTACCCCCACACCAGTAACTGGTGTGGGAGTATGATCCCACCCTTCTAGAGGGAGAGACATGACAGCACCGGTATACCTGGTACCAGCTAACAGAGCCCTGGCATCACAAAATGGATGCTGCCAGCCACAGACACGAGCCTGCCCTCCTGCTGCTGGATGAAACTCCAGCAGGGGAGGCCTGGACAATAGGTTTCCTGTCACAGGGAGGTGTCACCACCTCCCAGACAGGCTTTAGTGTGTTGGGGCTAGGTGGGAGCACTCCAAGAGTACTTTGAAGTCTGCACTGGGGGCAGATTTGGTGTCCCTGTGCATAGTCCAGCTCAAACCAGTTGCAGGGGCTATCAGCCCCTGCTCTGGCATGAAACTGGACAAAGGAAATGGGTGTAGCCACCCTTCTTTCCTGACCCTCCCATAGATGGGTCCCTAGAGTTTGTCCAACCCCTTCCTTGGGAATAAGATAGAAACCCCTGGCTACAGGACTTTAGACTACACCTGGACGAAACTCTGACACTGAATCCTGGAACTTCGACGATCTACATTGAACTAGATGACTGAAAAATCTCCCTTGGAGTAAAGGAGTTACTCCTCTGCAAGGCAGGCACCAAAAGATGCATCTAACCAGTTTGCATCTCCGAAGTTCCCACCGGACTCCGAAGAATTTTGCAACACAGGAGGTGGGTTTCCGTGGTCTGAGAGGTTGATCAGTGCCCACGGCAAGCCTGAGACCTCTATCCCTTTTGGCGACCGTGCAACCTGAACCCCTGGACACCGCGTCACTTTGCAGCAGCATCAGCCTTCCAATGAATCCTGCTGCTGAGCTTTGAGTTACTCGTAGCCCTGACCGCAAGCAGCATTTTCACTGAAGATTGCCTGCCTACACTTCACGAGTATTCAGTGAGCTGGCCCTTTGGTGTTTCTCTAAAGTTCCCTTCGCGATCTCTAGTCTATCGACTGGTGGGTCCCTGTGAAGGCAACTCTAACTCTAATTGGCTTACCTGGTTGCTCCAGAAGGTCCCTGACTCTCCATTGCCTGGGGAGTCCCCAGGACCTTGCTTGTCCGCACCAAAGCTTCTTTTCTCTTCCTGCGTGGGTTGCTGTTGACAATCCAGACACCGACACCACAGCACTCAACATCCTTTGTGGGACATCTTGAATCCAGCTCCTGGTCATCGTCGACGCCTCCTGGTCCTCGTGGCTGCAGAGTCAAGCTTCCCCTCTTCGCACCTGAAACACCCGACATCGGTGGGCATTCGTCTATCATCCCCCTGGTCACTGGCAAGTGACCCAGACTCTGTCCCCTCTGCTTTCAGGTTCTTCTGATCTTCAATCCAGGCTTAGATCACACCGGACACTTTTCTCCTCCCCGGAAGCAGCACTTGCCATTGAAATCAACGACGATTCCCGACACCATTTGACACCTATGCACCCGGCTTCCCTGGGTGAGGTAACTTGAGTACTCCAGTGCTCCTGTGGGTGCTGGCCCTAGAACCCACTAAGTCTAAAGGGGTTTGCTCAAAGTCCTCTCCTAAGTGTCCTTAACTACTAAAATTCCAACCGTGACTTTCCCATATAATAGTACGGGGCTCACACTGCATGCATCCCCCGTGAGTCTCCTGTGTCACTGCCTTGGGTGGTTCCTTGGGGTCCCAGCGATTCTACGTGCTCTAGGCCTTGTGTCTAGTCAAGTCGTGGTTCTTATACCACTTTCTTAATATATAGTTTGGTCCACCCCTAGGGCCCATTGTATATTGTGCTGTATACTGTCGTTTTGGAACTGCATTATTGTGTATCTTGGACTCTAACCTGATAAAGAGATTAGTAGTGAGTGTTTAGAAATAAATACATATATTTTATATATATCTTGTGTGGTTCTCCTTTCATTTAGGAATTCAAGAGGTTATAATCTGGTAAACCAAGCTGCTTTACACTACTTCAAGACTTAGCCTGAAGGCTGCTCTCCATGGCTACCACTTGGATAGCTTTCAATAAAGGTTGTCTTTAAACCTATCATCAATAAGGATTGTTTGGATTGGTGCTAGGTGCCCACTATAACTAGTGGACAGCATATGCCAGGCCATCTTCTCACATTGGTGTGCAGCGGTTGGATTCAAGCTTGCTATTGCTTTACCAGATAATCTCTTTGAGTGACTAACTGAAAACCACTATAGGTACGTATAAATCAAGTCTAGAATAAAGTAAGTTCTACTGAACTTGGAGTTGGGTTAGCAAAGGAGTGAGAAGTTGTCCTGGTATTTGCTGTCCACTCTTTATAGTGGGCACCTTGCACCAGTCCAAACAACCCCTTAGAGGTAATAGGTTAAAGACAACCTTATTTGAAAGCTATTCTAGTGGTAGCTATGGGGAGCAGCCTACAGGCTAAGTCTTGAAGGAATGTAAAGCAGCTTGTTTTACCAGTCTATAATCTCTTGAATGGCTAAATTAAAGAGAACCACATCAGGTATATATAAATAAAGTATATGTATTTATTACTAAACACACCTCACTAGTCTCTTTATGAGGCTAGGGGCTACGTTACACTTAATATATCACGGTAAATTAGCACAATATACGCTAGGCCCTAGGGGTGAACCAAACCATATACTAAGAAAGTGGTGTAAGAACTACGACTTGACTAGACACAAGGCCTAGAGCCTGTAGAATCGCTGGAACCCCAAGGAACCACTCAAGGTAGTGACACAGGGGACCCACGGGGACAGGTGCAGTGTGAGAACACAGCCGCAAGCTCCGTTAGCTTCTATAGGGAAAGTCACGGTTGGAATTTTAAAGTTTATGGACAATTAGAGGTGGACTAGGAACAAACCCTTTTGGACTTAGACGGCTCTATGGCCAACACCTACGGGAGCACCGGAGTACTTGTGTTACCTCACGCAGGGAAGCCGGGTGCATAGATGTCAAATGGTGTTGGGTCGCGTTGTCGTTTTAAATGTCAGAAGACTGAAAAGTGCTCCGGCCAGGAAGAAGAGAAGAATTGTCCGAAGAGATCCAAGCCTGGATCGAAGATATGAAGAACCTGAAAGCAGTGTCAGTGACCAAGGGCACGATAGACGAATCCCCACCGATGTCGGGTGCTTCAGGTACGAAGAGGGGAAGCTTGACTCTTCCGCCACGAGGACCAAAAGGCGTGGAGGACAAACAGGAGCTGGATTCTAGCTGTCCCACGAAGGATGTCGAGTGCTGCAGTATCGGTGCCCTGATTGGACACAACAAGCCTTGGCAACAGCAACCCACACAGGAAGAGGAAAGATACTTCGGTGGGGACCTGCAACGTCCACGCACGGTGATGGACACCCTTAACCCTGGATAACATCACATGTCGCTCAGAATAAGTTAGTTAGCACGGCCCACAAGTATGGCCATTACCGCCACTTTATCCCCTGCATGCTAGATACATCTACAACTAGTGCACGGCAAAACACAGCACCAATCAACTATGTGCTAGGTCTCAGTCATTACAGAGACACACGTCCTGTATTATTCAGATTTTTAATTGCCATTGTGTTGTCTGTTCCTTCTCCCCCTTCTTTTGACCCCGACAGGTCTTTCGCTACCGCCCAGTATAGGTCTACTAGGGTGTTACTCTATTTTGTCTGGTTACCACTCCACCACTAAGGAGCCAGACTTCTAGTAGTGCACCACGCTATTTACTTAGGTCCTGACGAAGTGCCACATGACTCGTTAGAAGCAATAGAGGCACAAAACATGTCGACCCACTTCACAGTGATAGCCCTCTAGAAACATTGCATCCACATAGGGCATCCACATACTTTTAACCAAGCTGGAACTACCTTTAACATTAAAAGGTTTTTGGATTAGGACTGCTCCAGACTTTTTTTTACCTTCACCTTCCTTGCACTACCCTTGCCCTCTTACCTTCACGCACCCTACGGCTTCTTAAAAAAAAATCTCCGACAAAGAGCCCCATTTATGGTGAGCCCATCAGGCATTGCAGCACCGGCCCGATGAGAAGTAAAGCCCAATGATGAAGCATGACATCCTTCGGGGTGTGTGAGGGCATTACGAAGAAAGACTTCTCTTCCCGGTCCCCCCTAGGAACTGCATACCTCTTGTAGCACAGTTTACTAGGAGCCATGTATGCAGGACCCTGGAGAAGAGATTCCGAAGGCTGCAGAGGGGCTCTCATGAGCAGAGCACACTCTCACACAAAACCAAGCACCCTGCCTTCAGGACTGATAAGGCCTGCCTTAGGGGTGACTGATAGGTTTATATGTGCAGTGATAGGTGAGATATAGTGAACCTATATCTCAGTAAGGGGTTCATGCACCACCTTACCAAGGCTGCAGTAGCAGATCTGTGGTGTCATTTTGGAGGGCTTCCTAGGGGTGGCATAATACATGCTGCAGACCCTGGCAGGACTCTGGGATACCTATGCCCTGGGTACATAGTATACCATATACAAGGGACTTATAAGGGCACACCAGAATCCAATCGTTGGTGTACCTAAGGTACATGGAATCAATTTAGAGAGGAAGCAGCTAGGCTGGGGTCCTGAATAGCAGGGCCCCAGCCAGACTAAAGTCGAAAAACAGCGAAACATCAGCAAAAAGTGGGGGTAACCATAAGAAGCATTTCCTACTCTCCTACACAACCCCCCCCCAAACGCAGGGACATTATACTAACCTTGACCAGTTGAGTCTTCATGTTCTAAGTGGAAATATCTGGAGAGTCCATCTGCATTGGCATGGTTACTCCCGGTCTATGTTCCACTGTATAGTCCATCCCCTGTAGGGAAATGGACCACCTGAGAAATTTGAGGGTTTTCACCCTTCATCTGTTTCAGCTATAAGAGGGGCTTATGGTCTGTCTGAAAAATGAAGTGAGTACCAAACAAGTATGGCCCCAACTTCTTCAGAGTCCAAACCACAGCAAAGGCCTCCCTCTCAATGGCTGTCCAACATTTCTCTCTGGGGGTCAACCGTCTGCTTATGAAAGCTACTGGTTGATCCTGACCTTCATCATTGAACTGTGACAGTACAACCCCTACCCCCAACTCAGATGCATCTGTTTGCACAATGAACATTTTAGAGTAATCAGGACTTTGCAGAATGGGAGCAGTGCACATGGCCTGCTTCATGTCCTCAAATGCCTTTTGACATCTAACTGTCCACTGAACGTTCTTGGGCATTTTCTTAGAAGTAGGGTCATTCAATGGAGTCACAATGGGTCCATAACCTTTTACAAATCTTCTGTAGTACCTAGTCAGGCCCAAGAAAGCTCTGACCTGAGTCTGGGTAGTTGGAGCAACCCAGTCCATTATGGTCTGGATATTGCTCTGCAATGGTTGAACCTGGCCTCCACCTACAAGGTGGCCCAGGTAGACAACCTGACTCTGTCCTATCTGGCACTTAGTAGCCTTGATAGTTAGACCTGCTTTTTGCAGGGCCTCCAAAACATTCCTTAGGTGGACCAGGCGATCCTCCCAGTTGGAGCTAAAGACAGCAGTATCATCTAGATAATCTGCTTTATAGTCTTCCAGGCCTGTAAGGACTTTATTCACCAACCTTTGGAAAGTGGCAGGTGCAATCTTCAAGCCAAAGGGCATTACCACAAATTGATAATGCCCACTTGGGGTAGAAAATGCTGTCTTTGGCTTTGCATCATCTCCTAGTCTGATCTGCCAGTAGCCAGCTGTCAAGTCAAATGTCCTCAGAAACGTGTCTTAGGCCAAAGTATCTATCATCTCATCTGCCCTTGGGATGGGATGGGCATCAGTCCTAGTGACTGCATTGAGACCCCTGTAATCCACACAAAACCTTATCTCTCTCTTTCCATCTTTGGTGTGAGGTTTAGGCACAAGGACTACTAGACTAGCCCAAGGGCTATCTGAGGGTTCAGAGAAAATATATGTCTGAACTGGCTGAGAACTTTTCTGCAGTCAATTTGCTGCTGGACAGTGAGGCTGCCTGCTAAGCTTACACCATCTACTGATCCATCTTCAGGGTTCTGAGATAGCAGGTCAGGGAGTGGGTCACCCTCTTCCTCCTGCCCATCATCAGTAGCCATGAGCATGCCCATGTCTGCCCTGTCAACATATGGTTTCAGTCTTGACATGGAGTACCCTATGGGGACTCCTGGGGGTTCCAAGGTCTACCAAATAGGTAACCTCCCTCTTCTGTTCAATAATTGTATGTGGGCCACTCCACTTATCTTGTAGGGCTTCTTGGGCCACAGGCTCCAACACACACTCTTTTTGCCCTGGCTGGTAAACAGTCAGCATAGCCTTTTGGTCATGCCAGGCCTTTTGAAATTCCTGGCTAGCCTCAAGGTTTTTAGTTGCCTTTTTCATATACTCTGCCATCCTGGAGCTGAGACCAAGTACATAGTCCACTATGTCCTGTTTAGGGGGTTTGAAAGGTAACTCCCATCCCTCCTTCACCAGACACAAACGACCCCTAACAGGATGGCCAAACAAAAGTTCAAAAGTGCTGTAACCAACCCGCTTTTGAGGCACCACCCTGTAGGCAAATAAAAGGCAGGGCAAAAGGATGTTCCATCTGCAACTAAGCTTTTCTGGGAGACCCTTGATCATGCCCTTTAAGGTTTTGCTGAACCTTTCAACCAAACTATTGCATTGTGGATGAGAGGGTGTGGTGAATTTCTAATTCACTCCACACTCCTTCCACATTACAGTCAAGTAACTACACATGAAGTTTGCATCCCTGCCCGATACTACCTCCTTAGGAAAACCCACTCTTGAGAATATACCCAAGAGGGCTCTTGCCACCACAGGTGCTGTAGTGGTCCTAAGTGGAATGGCTTCTGGGTACCTAGTGGCATGGTCCACCACCACCAGGATAAATCTGTGCCCAGATGCTGTCTGAGGATCCATGGAACCAACTATGTCAATCCCTACCCTCTCAAAGGGAACCCGCACCAAAGGTAATGGTATCAGGGGGGCCTTTGTGGTTCCACCTGCCTTCCCACTGGCTTGACAGGTGACACAGGAGAGACAAAACTCCTTGGTGTCTTCAGACATGTGGGGCCAATGAAAGTGAGGAACAATTATTTCCCAAGTCTTGTTTTGGCCCAGGTGACCTGCTAGAGGAATATCATGGGCTAGTGTCTATAGGAAGCCCCTAAACCTCAAAGGTATTACCAACCTCCTGAAAGCACCAGGCTTGGGGTCTCTACTCTCTGAATATGGGAGTCCATCATCCCAATACATTTTATGGGTGCCACTAGCATTCCCTGCAGCCTCATCAACAGCTTGCTTTCTGAGGTTTTCAAGAGGGTTGGTTTAACTGCTCCTGGCTCAGATCTGCCCTGGAAGGGCCCCCTGTCCCCAAGAACGCAACCTGGTCAGGCTCAAGCTCCTCTGGGACAGTTCCATCTTCAGGTCCAAGATCATCTCCCTCAGGAGGCTGATCTGTATTCTGAGTCAGGGGGGAAGGCACTGCCTTAACCCTACTGCTCCTCCTCTTGGGAGGCACCTGGTCCATTCTTCCAGAATCCTGGGTGTGTTCAGTGTTAGATATTTTGGCCTGTGACCTGGTCACAGCAAACACATGTGAAGGGATCCCTAGCATTTCTACATTTGTCCTGAGCTACACTTCTGCCCAAGCTGAATTTTCTAGATCATTGCCAAGCAAGCATTCAACAGGGAGGTCTGAACTTACCACAACCTTTTTGAGGCCATTTACCCCTCCCCAGGAGAAATTACCAACTGCCAAGGAATGGCATGTCCTGACATTGCTAGCATTGGTCACTTGGTACATTTCACCAAGTATAATCTGCCCAGGATCCACAAGATCTTTTGCCACCATTGTGACACTTGCTCATCTGTCCCTGGACGCCAAAGCCTCTTTTCCATTAATCAAAGGCTGCTGTCTGTATTTGCCCAAGTTACTGGGACTCACAAAGGAGGACATATCCATGCCTCCATCACAGATCAGGACAGCCTGTGTTAGAACCCTGACTAGGCCAGAGTCCATCTCAGAACCCAGGATTAACCCTACTACAGCCTTATTCTGAGTACCACCAATTGTAGCTGCACTAGGGGGAACAGTTGCCCTAGGGGCAATGGAGGCTGGAGTTGAGTCTTTGGACTTTGTACAATCACTAGTCCAATGGGTTTCTGTTTACAGATGTTACACCATGGTTTCTTTTGGCCTTTACCTTTGTTAGATTGGGACTCCCCCCCAGATGAAGATTTGTGGTGACCTTGAGAAGACGTCTGGTCTTTACCTTTTTCCCCACCCATGTCAGAGTTCTTAGAATCTTGCTTCTTTAGGTCACCACCTTGGTTCTGAACCTTCTGCCTCACCCTGGTTCTGACCCATTTGTCTGCCTTCTTTCCCAATTCTTGGGGAGAGGTCAGATCAGAGTCCACCAAGTACTGATGCAACAGCTGTTTTTGACAATTATGAAGGATCTACTCCCTCATAATTAAGTTGTACAATCCTTTGAAATTGCACACCTTACTGCCAGGTAACCAGCCCTCCAGAGCCTGAGTAGCACAATCTACAAAGTCCACCCAGTCTTGATTCTGTGCCTTTTGGATATCTCTGAACTTTAACCTATATTGTTCAGTGGTTAGGCCAAACCCTTCAATCAGTGCACTCTTCAAGCTTTGGTAATCATCAACATCCTCTTCTCTTGCAGTGAAGAGCTTATCTCTAACTTTGTCTGCAAAGGAGAGCCATACGATTACTGCCCACTGCTCCTGGGGGACCCTCTGTACTTTACACACCCTTTTCAGTGCAGTAATCCATTTGTGGATGTCATCCCCACTGTGGTAGGGGGGACACTCTTGTTTAGGTTTCTATGGTTATGAGACCTCTCCCTAACAATAGGGACGTTTCTCCCACCATGGCACTTTAGTCCCAATTTTCTGCTAGCTTTCTGAAGCTCTAGGGACTCCCTTTCTAGGGCTATCTGCTCTCTTCTGATCCTAAGGTGAGTTTCCTCATACTTGAGCAGTGTCTTTTTCCTCTCATGAGAGGATTCCCTCCTATCAGAAGAAACAGAGGTCCCTATTTATGTGTCAGAATGGTTGGATTCCTGAGAAGGAGATCTGGACCTTCTAGGCACACTCCCAACACTTCCTAGTGGAGTAAAGAGAGGGCCATCATGGCCATCTTCCTCATCTTCAGAAGGGGTTGTCCAGGTCAAGATCATTGTCATCTTCCTGGCCAGCTCCAGAGGTCAGGTCAAGGGTGTCTGTACCCCTGGGCTCTTCCTCCTCTGCTGCTCCACCCACTCTGCCTACCCCTTCAGCCCCTGATGTCTTTCTGAGATCATCCAACAGCAGTACCTCTATGAGGCGTTGGGTGTTTGCACTTTTGCCTGTCTTCAACTTCCTTGTACTACACAAAGCTCTCAATTCCAAGAATAGGAGTTAGTCATACTTGGAGGCTAGAAGCCCACTGGCTTCTGGCAGGGACCCACTGGTTCCTGGCCCTGAAGACATCACAAGTGAGGTGCGGTGTATGCACTACCTAGTCTAGTGTGGCCTACTAAACTCTCTTGAGTTGTAGAAAGGGTGTGCTAAGCCCTTGACACACAACTCTAAGTTCAGTAGAACTTACTGTAGTTTAAGCTTGTATTATATGTACCTCACGTACCTTTAGTGGTTTTCAGTTAGTCACTCACTTGAGATTATATGGTAAAAGAATGGCAAGCTTGAATCCCATCTACTGCACACCAATGTGAGAAGTTGGCCTGGTATATGCTGTCCACTAGTTATAGAGGGCACCTTGCACCAGTCCAAACAACCCCTTATTGATGATAGGTTAAATACAAACTTTATTGAAAGCTATCCTAGTGGTAGCTATGGAGAGCAGCTTTCATGCTAATTCTTGAAGGGATGTAAAGCAGCTTGTTTTACCAGTCTATAATCTCTTGAGTGGCTAAATGAAAGTAGACCACACCAGGTATATATATAAAATATATGTATGTATTACTAAACACACCCCTCTAGTCTCTTTATGAGGCTAGAGGCAAAAGCACATAAGTTACACTTCAAATATCACAGTAAATTAGCACAATATACGTTAGGCCCTAGGGGCGAACCAAACCATATATTAAGAGAGTGGTATAAGAACCATGCCTTGACTAGACGCAAGGCCTAGAGCCTGTAGAATCGCTGGGAACCCAAGGAACAACACAAGGTAGTGACACTGGGGACCCACGGGGGACGTGCGCTGTGTGGGAACAAAGCCACGAGTTCCCGTTAGCTTCTATGGGGAAAGTCGCGGTTAGAATTTTAAAGTTTAAGGACATTTAGGAGTGGACTAGGAACAAACCCTTTTGGACTTAGATGGTTCTAGGGCCAACACCCACGGGAGCACCTGTGTATTCATGCTACCTCACCCAGGGAAGCCGGGTGCATAGGTGTCAAATGGTGTTGGGTCACGTTGTCGTTTTCAATGGCAGGAGACTGTAAAGTGCTGATGCCGGGAAGAGGAAAAGTGTCCAAAGAGATCCAAGCCTGGATCAAAGATGTGAAGAACCTGAAAGCAGAGGGGGCAGAGTCCAGGTCACTTGCCAGTGACCAGGACCAGGAGGCATCAAGGATGACCAGGAGCTGGATTCAAGCTATCCCATAAAGGATGTCGAGTGCTGCGGCATCGGTGCCTGGATTGAATTCAACAAGCATTGGCAACAGCAACCCACACAGAAAAAGAAGAAATGCTTCGGTGCGAACAAGCAAGGTCCTATGAACTCCCCAAGCAATAGAGAGTCAGGGAATGTCTGGAGCAACCAGGAAGCCCAATTAAAGTAAGAGTTGCCTTCATAGGGACCCACCAGTCAACGGACCAGGGATCGTGAAGGAACCTCGAGCGAACACACAAAAGGTGGGCTCACGGAACACTCGTGGAGTGTAGGCCAGCAATCTTCAGTGGAAAAGGTGCTCGGGGTCTAGGCTATAAGAAACCCAATGCACAGTCTCAAAGGACGTCGAAAAGCTGATGCACTTGAAAATGTGCACAGTGTCAAGGGATTCCGGTTCCACGGTACCCATGAGGGATACAGGTCTCAGCTTTGCTGGGGACACTTGTCAGCCTCTGGGAAGTCCAGAAACCCACCTCCTGTGTTGCAAAGTGTTCCGCGTCCGGAGGGAGCTTCTGAGATGCAGACTGGACAAATGTGTCTTTGGTGCCTGCCAAGCAGGGGAGTAGCTCCTTTACTCCAAGGGAGATTCTTCAGTCATCTAGTCGTGTAGATCATCGAAGTTCCGGGATTCCTGTAGCATAGTTTCGTCCAGGGGTAATCTAAAGTCCTGTAGCCAGGGGTTCCTTTCTTATACCCAAGGAAGGGGTTGGACATACTCTGGGGACCCACCTATGGGAGAGTCAGGAAAGAGGGGTGGCTGCACCCATTTCCTTTGAGCCCACCCTCACAGGCCTATTTTATTTTAAAAAACCAAACAAGCCCTGGGTTGTGGTGGTCCCATGTGCAAATGCAAATATTTTATATAAGCCCTGGGGCATGGCTGTCCCCGGGGTTTGGGGGAGCCTTGGAGGCCCCCCACACATTAAAAAGGAAGCCCAGGGGGGTGGCAGTCCCCGGGGCTTTGGGAGGGCCGAGTGCCCTCCTGCATAGTATTATTTGCCTAGCCCCGGGGTGTTGTAGTCCCCGGGGCTGCGCGGGGGCCGTGGGCCCCCGTGAATATTTTAGAAAAGCCCCGGGGGTGGTGGTGCCTGGGGCTTGGGGGGCCTCGGAGGCCCCCCACACATTAAAAATCAAGTCCCTGGGGCTGTGGGAGGGCCACGAGCCCTACCCCATAGCTTTATTAACTTAGCTCCGGGGAGTTGTCAGTCCCCAGGACTGCGGGGGCCCCCATGGGCCCCCACAATTTTGAAATTAGGAATTGGGCAATGACCCCGGGACCTGGCCCACCCGGGGGCCACATTTAAATGAAGCGCAGGCGCCTGCGCTTCATTTTTTAAAATAATTTTGGCGGGATTCGCGACCCTAGTTCTACCCTGCCCCCTTTTCTTGTTTTTCACCTTTGTTTCCCTGTTTTCTTGTGACTCGGTTCTACAGAGTTTTTTCTCAGCCCCTGCTTGTCAAATCACCCACAAACTTTCAAGACAGGAGCTGATCGGAGCGGGCCACTAGTTTTGAAACTTTTACGAAGATCCGTCAACCGGTGCCAGAGATATTGAGAAAACAAAAAACGTTTTTCCAATAGAAAGTAGGTCCTAACTATAACTACCTACTGGCGACTGCCAGTAGATAATATATCTATATGCTATCTAGCTATATCTCTCGCTCTATATATATATCTATATCTATATTGAGCTATATATATATGCGTATATATATATTACCTACTGGCGGTCGCCAGTAGGTAGTTATAGTTAGGACCCTGTTTCCATAGGAAATCCGCAACATTCTATTTGGAATAACTTTGGCGCCGGTCGACGAATCCTCGCGACATTTTCAAAATAGGTGGGGCGCTACGCTCCGCTCCTACCCTGAAAGTCTCGGGGGGATTCGTCAAGCGGGGGCTGAGATAAAAGGGGGGTCCCAAAACGCGTTTTTCCCATGCATTTTTCCATAGGACCTTTAGACACAGCTACAGCCCGAACGGCTGAACAGAGTTACTTGAAATTTGGCAGAGAGGTAGTCCTCAGGTCAAGGAAGTGCCTTTTGTAGGTCTGGTGTAAATCTGTTCAGTAGTTCCTGAGAAAATAGCATTTAAATCAATATATATATCTGAGCCAGCTTACGGTGCGCTTACGGTAAGCTTACCGTACGCGTACGGTGACGTGCGCGAGCGCGATTCTGATTGGTTGTTAGATCTTAGTAAACATTCGAATCGTTCGAAACCAGGAAGCGGCGGCCACCATTTTCTCTCTCGCACTCTTAAGGGAGGAAGAATAATAAAGGCAAAAAACATGTAATGGGACTGTTTAGACAGCTCCTAACCACCTAGCCATGATTAATGTGTCCCCAAAGTTCCCCCAAGGTCAAAAATTCATTTTTATTTTTTTATGAAAAATTGCCGATTACGCTTATCGTACGCGTACGTTAAAAAAAAAAAAAATAATAATTAACCACACTCTCCCCACCCCTCATGTGCAAATGGTGCCCGAAGGGCACAATTTGTGCATGGCATATTACAAATATAGAACATTTAAAAGCTTACCTTTCACAACGAAGCGCATAATATGTCCTCCATGTGCGCACGGTGCGCGAAGCGCATCGTGCGTACATGGCCCATCCACGGCACTAACTGCGTAAAGT
The DNA here is from genome assembly GCF_964204655.1 of Triturus cristatus. Taxonomy (NCBI): domain Eukaryota; kingdom Metazoa; phylum Chordata; class Amphibia; order Caudata; family Salamandridae; genus Triturus; species Triturus cristatus. Next base: position 69,305,089 of record NC_140581.1, on the reverse strand, counting down.
GGGCGCGCGGTGCGCGAAGCGCACCGTGCGCGCACGGAACGAACTGCGTTAAGTGGGCGCGCATGCCACGAATGGCGTAAAGTAACTTAGCATTTAAAAAAACGTACAAATTCACTGAAAAAACCATAGGTTTCAAACACGTTATAGTTAGGAATTAGCATTTAAAAAACCTTGCAAATTCACTGAAAAAACCATAGGTTTCACACATGTTATAGTTAGCTGGACATTTTACTGATAAAAAACCAATGAAATTCCCCCGTTATAGTTAGTGCAGGCAACTATAACTCACGCGACCGCAATCCTCTGCTGATGACATATGTGTCTTTATGAAAAAAAAATATTTGTAATATATGTATAGCTAAAATTTAATGGAAGAAGACTTGGGCAAATAAGTGTCTAAATACAGTATTAGCATCAGCAGAGGATTGCGGTCGCGTGAGTTATAGTTGCCTGCACTAACTATAACGGGGGAATTTCATTGGTTTTTTATCAGTAAAATGTCCAGCTAACTATAACATGTGTGAAACCTATGGTTTTTTCAGTGAATATATATATATATATATATATATATATGTATATGTATATATATATTACCTACTGGCAGTCGCCAGTAGGTAGTTATAGTTAGGACCTATTTTCCATAGGAAATCCGCAACATTCTATTTGGAATAACGTCAGCGCCGATTGACAAATCTTCCCGAAATTTGTCAAACTTTTGGCCAGCTCCGGTCTGCTCCTGTGCTGAAAGTTTCACAGTGATTCGTCAAGCGGGGGCCGAGAAAAAAGGGGGTCCGAAAACGCATTTTCCCCATGCATTTTCCCATAGAACCTGTTGACGCAGCTACAGCCCGAACTGCTGAACAGAATTACACCAAATTTGGCAAAGAGGTAGTCCTGAGTTCAGACTCCTGCCTTTTGCTTAAATGGTGTAAATCCGTTCAGTAGTTCCTGAGAAAATTAGAGTTAAAAAGATAGATATATCTGGGCGGAGCCTAACCACACATCTCATCGTGAGATCTGATTGGCTGTCAGTACTTCATCCAAGAAGTGTTGGCAGCCATCTTGGGACCAATATACATGATAGCACCTCATTTAAAAGCATTGCAGTTAATAGAAGGTTTTAAGACTTTAGTTACATTATAAATCATTTGTTGATGATACCATACTCATTTTAGGAATTGTTCTAAGGTGATTTTACCATGTGAAAAAGCCTTCTGCTGTGATATCATGAATCATGTTTGAGAGAAACCTATTTTCTCATGCTTTTCCCACAGAGGTTTGGAAGGTGATCTATAAGCTAAACTGAGAGCATATTTTCTGTAAATTCACATTATCTTTCTCAGTCATGTGAGAATGAAGTCTCACATTCTCAGTAAAACATGTACATCCAACAAGGGCAGAGACTGTCAGTTGATTCCTTTGTGTTCTACTGCAGCTTCCCAGAGTGTTCCAAAGAACAACTAGAGCGCTAACAGTCCTACTTATGATAAACATATGGCACACCTGAAGCCATCTTGCTTGGATTAAAGTGGTAACTCTTAAAACATTTAATTTAAAAAGGAACAAAATGAGGGGGTTCATTTTTCCATAAAAAGTATGATTAGTGCTGCAGAAAGAAAAATTAGGGCACTCTTTGAGTGACTTCTCAAATCCTCTTCTATTTCATTAAAGAATTCTGACATGCAGACTGAAACATGCACTTTCAATACCAGCAGCAGACTTCCCTGGTGAGCAGTAGCTTTACTACAGTGATCTAATAAGCAACTAGAGCGCTAACATTCTGATTTTATGGCAAATGTGTGACACATCTGAATGCCTTCTTGATGGAATCAATGTAAAAAACTGAAAGTATTTCCTACTGAAGAGACTGTAGTAAATGAGGAAATTAGGAAACTTCGTAACAAAAAAGTCTCCCAAAATGGCCACCAGAGACAAAAGAGCCCAAATGTAGCCCAAATATCACCCAGATGTAGGCCAAGTATAGCCCAATGACAGAATGTCAAAGAGTGTCCTAGCAAACAACAAGAGCGATAACAGTCTTACTTATAACAAAAGTATGGCACACCTGAAGCCATCTTGATTAGAATAAAGTGGTAAAACTTAAAACATTTAATTTACAAAGGAACACAATGAGGGGGTTCATTTTGCCATAGAAATTATGTTTAGTGCTTCAGAAAGAAAAATTAGGGCACATTTTGACTTCATAAAATCCTCTTCTATTTCATAAAAAAACTCTGACATGTGGACTGAAACATGCACTTTGATTACCAGCAGCAGACTTCCCTGGTGAGCAGTAGCTTTACTACAGTGATCTAATGAGCAACTAGAGCGCTTACATTCGGAATTTATGGCAAATGTGTGACACATCTGAATGCCTTCTTGATGGAACCAAAGTAAAAAACTGAAAGTATTTTCTACTGAAGAGACTGCAGTAAATGAGGAAATTAGGAAACTTCATAACAAATAAATCTCCCAAGATGGCCACCAGAGACAAAAGAGCCCAAATGTAGCCCAAATATCACCCAGATGTAGCCCAAGTATAGCCCAATGACAGAATGTCCCAGAGTGTTCTAACGAACAACTAGAGCGCTAACAGTCTTACTTATGACAAAAGTATGGCACACCTAAAGCCATCTTGATTGGAATAAAGTGGTAACACTTAAAACATTTAATTTACAAAGGAACAAAATGAGGGGGTTCATTTTGCCATAGAAATTATGATTAGTGCTGCAGAAAGAAAAATTAGGGCACATTTTGACTTCTCAAAACCTCTTCTATTTCATTAAAAAATTCTGATATGCAGATTGAAACATGCACTTTGAATACCAGCAGCAGACTTCCCTGGTGAGCAGTAGCTTTACTACAGTGATCTAATGAGCAACTAGAGTGCTAACATTCAGAATTTATGACAAATGTGTGACATATCTGAATACCTTCTTGATAGAATCAAAGTAAAAAACTGAACGCATTTCCTACTGAGGAGACTGCAATAAATGAGGAAATTAGGAAACTTCATAACAAATACATCTCCTAAGATGGCCACCAGTTGCAAAGTCTGCAGCTCTGGAAGTAACACCACATCCTCTCCCCTAGGTGCAAAATATAATCAAGTGGTCAACTGGATAAAAAAACATAAAGATTACAAATAATTTAAAATTTCTTTGTCTATTTGAAAACTCAGAAAATATGTCCTCATTTTAGTTTTTTAGAGCACTAACCATAATGTTGATGCAAATAAGACCCTCTCATATATGTAATTTCTAAAGGAAATGCTCTAGGTATTACAGTTTGATTACATCAAGATGACGTCAGGCGTTCCACACTTTTGTAATAAATATAGAATGTTAGCAATCTAGTTGTTCATTGGGATACTGTTGAGAGGCAGAGGCCAGGGGCACAGACTGAAAATTGAAGGCAGGTAGGAGAGTGCAGAGGCAACAATTTGACCACACTGGGCAGGCAGGAAGGGCAGTGGCAGCACAACAGACTATGGAGGGCAGTGGATAGGGGGGCAGGGGCAACAAACCAACAATACAGGACTGGCAAGAGAGGCTGTGGCAATATAATAGACCATTGTGGGCAGAAGGAAGAGGCAGTGGTAGTACAACCATACATGCCAACAGACCCGTTTCAGCCAGGAAACGTCCAATGTTTTTAAGCTCAAATTGGATTTATTTAATCTGTCTCCTGTCTACAATCTCCTCTTTTTCAATGTAACTCAAAGGGGAAAATCAATACCCCAGTTTTTGTTCAAAATCTCCCTCTTACCAAGTTCAAAATGTTCGCAAGTATGGTACATTGGATCATGGTAGGCAGGAGGAATTGGGGTAGGGACATGGACTCGGATAACAGAGGACAGGAGGGACATGGAGAGATGCACCAAACTGACCCTGCAGGGCAGGCATCAGGGTTTTCAGCAGCAACATACACCACACAGGGCATGCGGGACAGGAGTGCAGCACTACAATCCATAGAAAGCAAAAGGGAGGGGACAGGACCATGATCATGGACAACAGAGAACAGAGGGGAAAGAGGCAACGGTAGATAGCTGACCATAATGGACAGACAGGAGACACTGTCTGCACATGGAAACAGAGGGGGCAGGGCAGGAGCAGCAAGATGACCATGGAGGTCAGGCAGGATGGGCACTAGAAACAAGACACACCATGGAGAGCAACAGTGAGACTATGATGGCATACACACAGACCATGGAGGGAAGGTGGGAGGGGGTCAGGGGCAGCTAGATGACCACACAGGGAAGGTGGGAGGGGCCATGGCACCACAGAAGACCATGCATGGCAAGCGGGAGGGTTAGTGGCAGCACAATGGCTATGATGGGCAAGAAGGAGGGTGCAGGGGCATGCACAAAGGACCATGGAGGATAGAAGGGAGGGTCAGGACCTGGGCACAGACAAGAGAGTTCAGGGGAAGGGGCCTCACAACAGACCGCGCGGGGCAGGCAGGTGGAGCAGTTGCAGCACAACAGACTAGGGAGGGCAGAAGGGTGTGGCAGTAAAATGGACCATGGAGGATAGGAGGAAGGGGATAGGGGCATGTCATGTGGACAGGCAGGGTGGAGGTGACATGGACAGGTTACAGTCATCTGACAATGCTAGGCAGGTAGGAGGGGAGTGGCAGCTCAACAGAACACTCAGAGTAGATAGGAGTGGCAGGTCCATGGAACATGGTGGGCAAAAAGGATGGAGCAGAGGCATGCACAAAGACATCGGAGGGCAGGGGGAAGGAGAATAGGGGCAGCAAGCTAAGCTCAGAGGGTAAGCAGGAGGTCAATGATGGGGCATAGAATTGGGCAATGGAGGGCAGGAGGAGTGGACTGGTACATCATGCTAAATGGAGGGCAGTGGCAGCACATCAGACCATGCATGGCAGGAGGGAGGAGGCTAGTCCATGGATTCAGACAACAGAGGATAGGGAGGAGGTGGATGGGGCAGCAAGCTAACTGTTCAGAGAAGGTGGGTATTAGGAACTTTATTGTTTTTAAAGTGTGTCTGTGCGAACTTCTTAAAATATGAACAAGTATGCAGCATATTCTCACTTTTATTCAGGAAGAAGAGGACGTTTGTCACTGTGACTCCGGGCTCACTTGGCAGAAACACCCCCTAACCCTCCACCCCCATCGCAAAATGTAATGCCCGTGAAAATGGTAGGTGGACGCAGTGTTATACAGAACATAGACCTGAGAGCAAGATTGAAAATGAAAACTAGATATAGTATATGGTATAAACTATGTACCAAAAAGTGTGATATTACAGATTCATTGGAGAGCGCGAGATAGCACAGGCACTAGCGCGTGCTATGCAATATGTGCCTTGGAGTGTAATATTCACAGGGCAGTGTTGTGTAACCTAACTAGTCTCTAAAGTTGTAATATAAAATATGTGCTGGGGAGTGTAACGTTGCATATGCACTGTGACAAAGATATGGATCCCAGATTGTAATATGTATGGCATAGCAATGTGCATTATAACATAGGCATCGAGGAAGGCACGTTAGATGGGGCAATATAACCTGTGCGAAGACAAGTGTGGCATGACATATTCACGGTGTGGTGTTACAGTGCACATGGGCTAGAGAGTGTCATAGCATATGCACTAGCTAGTGGAATACAACACAGAGGTGTGTGGCACTCAGCAGGCAATGGTGGGTGTAACACAGCATTGGGCTCTGCCAGGAGTGCGCTGTGACTCTCAAGTGATGTTCGTCCCCTTTCCAGACAGTAAAATAAAAAGTATTACACATCTGGCAGTGGATGTGTGTTTTATTAACCGTGAGGGGGGTTTCTTGCATAGTTTTGGTCGAATTTTTGTCGAATCCCCTTTGAATGGCTTGGTGTGCATGTGTATTAAATGTGCCCGTCAATAGCTACCCATGTTTGTATAAATAAACGACAAGGGTGTCTACCGGGATTAGGCACGGTAGGGCATCAGACATGTCAGAGCTTCACTAGTGGTGTAAATACATTCCACGTGGATTCATTGTATGCATAGTCGCCTTTTAATGAATATCACGCAAATTTTCATGGTGATAGGTACGTACGGTTTGTCCAGCATGTCCTAGGTGTGTCTATAAATATATATTTTTTACAAATATTAAAAAACAGTGGCCGGCCCTGGGGATTGGGGTCAAAAAAATATAATTAGGAGACAGGCCCTGGGGGATGGGGTCATCAGGGCCAATAAATTACAATAAGAAGGGGAACCACACAGCCCCCCTTCTTAAAAAATTAAAATAAATAAAAGACTGGCATCGTGCCAGAGGCCACGCCCCCTCCTTGCAGCACTCTGCACACGCGCCCCCTGGCGAATTGTAAGTTGGGGAATTAATTCCTCTTCAATACTGAGGGTCCCTGAGGACCAACTAGCCCAACAGGCATCTCCAGTATGCGCCAGGGAGCTGCGCTGCAGACAGGTGTTCTGAGGCCAAGCCCCTTTTTACACCTCTCTGCAACGCAGCTCTGTGGCGCTTACTGGAGGTACCTAGTGGTCTAGTTTGACCCTAGGGACCCTTAGGATTCAAGGGGACTTAATCTCTCAACTTAGAACAGCCACAGGGCGCGTTTACACAGTGGTGAAGGGAGGGGACGGGGCCTGAGGTGACGTGTGCAAACACACACTATGGCACGTTTTAAATTGGGGATATAATTTCCCTTCAATACTGATGGCCCCTGGGGGCTAACTAGCCCACCAAGTGCTTCCAGTAAGCGCCACTGAGCTGCATTGCAGAGAGGTGGTCCAGGCCGTGCCACTTTTTACACCTCTCTGCAACGCAGCTCTGTGGCACTTACTGGAGGTACCTAGTGGGCTAGTTGGACCCTAGGGACCCTCAGGATTCAAATGAACTTAATCTCCCAACTAAAAACGGACACAGGGTGTGTTTACACAGTGGTGAAGTGAGGGGACGTGGCCTGAGTTAACGTGTGCAAAAACGCCCTGTGGCCTGTTTTAAGAGGTAGTTTTAATCCCCCTGGCCTATTATATACTAGGGGCTTACAGAGGAGGTCATGCTAATCACAGGGGGACCCCAACGCATAATGTTCCCTAGTGTATGTAGGTGTTTTCACTGTATTCTAAGTGTCTTTTAACATAGCACTGGCTCTAGGACTGGTTAGTCAGACTCAGTTACCACCAGTATCCGTCTGAAAATGTTGAGGGTACAGGATGATTTTGCAACAAGGCTTCTTTCTGCTCTTCTTTTTGTTCTTTCTGCACGTTATCCTTCTTCCTGCACTTTTCTTCGTCTTTGAGGACTTCTGTTGCTTCTTTCTGCACTTCTTTTTTTTCTTTCTGTGCATTTTTTCTTCTTTCTTCACATGTCCTATCTCTGTAGGCATAGTTAGAAATTAGAATTTAAAAAACCTTTGAAATTCACAGAAAAAACCCTAGGTTTCAGGCACGTTATAGTTAGAAATTAGCATTTAAAAAACCTCAGAAATTCACTGAAAAAAACATAGGTTTCAGGGGTGTTATAGTTAGCTGGACTTTTCACTTGTACAAAACCATTGAAATTCCCCCGTTATAGTTAGTTCAGCTAACTATAACTCGCGCGCCAGCAATGCACTGCTGATGACGTCACATATTACATCACTCATGACATGGTCAGTGACATCACTCATGACATCACTGATGACATCTCAAATGACATCACTGATGACATCATCCAGTGAATGTGTGTTTTTCTGAAAATTAAATGTTTTGTACAAGTGAAAAGTCCAGCTAACTTTAACACCCCTGAAACCTATGGATTTTTCAGTGAATATATATATATATATATATATATATATATGATATTGTGATCAAGGGCCCACGGGCTCGAAACGCGTAATGGCTGTGCAAAACTTGTGAGCGGACAAATAAATAACTTTTAAGCACCAAATTGTGGTCTGGGCTCCTACCTGCAGCGGTGAAACGAGTGCGTGGAAAAGGGAGTTGAAGTAATATATATTACCTACTGGCGGTCGCCAGTAGGTAGTTATAGTTAGGACCCTGTTTCCATAGGAAATCCGCAACATTCTATTTGGAATAACTTTGGTGCCGGTCGACGAATCCTCGCGAAATTTTCAAAATAGGTGGGGCGCTACGCTCCGCTCCTATCCTGAAAGTCTCGGGGGGATTCGTCAAGCAGGGGCCGAGAAAAAAGGGGGGTCCCAAAACGCGTTTTCCCCATGCATTTTTCCATAGGACCTTTAGACACAGCTACAGCCCGAACGGCTGAACAGAATTACTTGAAATTTGGCAGAGAGGTAGCCATAAGGTCAAGGAAGTGCCTTTTGCAGGTCTGGTGTAAATCTGTTCAGTATTTCCTGAGAAAATAGCATTTAAAAGCATATATATATGTGGGCGGAGCCTAACCACACATCTCATCCTGAGATCTGATTGGCTGTCAGCACTTCATCCAAGAAGTGTTGGCAGCCATCTTGGGACCAATATACATGATAGCACCTCATTAAAAAGCATTGCAGTTAATAGAAGGTTTTAAGACTTTAGTTACATTATAAATCATTTGTTGATGGTACCATACTCATTTTAGGAATTGTGGTATGTTCTAAGGTGATTTCACCATGTGAAAAAGCCTTCTGCTGGGATATCATGATTGAGAGAAAAATATTTTCTCATGCTTTTCCCACAGAGGTTTGGAAGGTGATCTATAGGCTAAACTGAGAGCTTATTTTCTGTAAATTCACATTATCTTTCTCAGTCATGTGAGAATGAAGTCTGATATTCTCAGTAAAACATGTACATCCAACAAGGGCAGAGACTGTCAGTTGATTCCTTTGTGTTCTACTGCAGCTTCCCAGAGTGTTCCAAAGAACTACTAGAGCGCTAACAGTCCTACTTATGATAAACGTATGGCACACCTGAAGCCATCTTGCTTGGATTAAAGTGGTAACTCTTAAAACATTTAATTTAAAAAGGAACAAAATGAGGGGGTTCATTTTTCCATAAAAAGTATGATTAGTGCTGCAGAAAGAAAAATTAGGGCTCATTTTGAGTGACTTCTCAAATCCTCTTCTATTTCATTAAAAAATTCTGACATGCAGACTGAAACATGCACTTTAAATACTAGCAGCAGTTTTCCCTGGTGAGCAGTAGCTTTACTACAGTGATCTAATGAGCAAAAAGAGTGCTAACATTCTGAATTTATGGCAAATGTGTGACACATCTGAATGCCTTCTTGATGGAATCAAAGTAAAAAACTGAAAGTATTTCCTATTGAGAAGACTGCAGTAAATGAGGAAATTAGGAAACTTCATAACAAATAAGTCTCCCAAGATGGCCACCAGAGACAAAAGAGCCCAAATGTAGCCCAAATATCACCCAGATGTAGCCGAGGTATAGCCCAATGACAGAATGTCCCAGAATGTTCTTAAAAACAACTAGAGCGCTTACTGTCTTCATTATGACAAAAGTATGGCACACCTGAAGCCATCTTGATTGGAATAAACTGGTAACACTTAAAACATTTAATTTAAAAAGGAACACAATGAGGAGGTTCATTTTGCCATAGAAATTATGATTAATGCTGAAGAAAGAAAATGAGGGCACATTTTGAGTGACTTCTCAAATCCTCTTCTATTTCATTAAAAAATTCTGACATGCAGACTGAAACATGCACTTTTAATACCAGGAGCAGACTTCCATGGTGCAGTAGTTTTACTACAGTGATCTAATGAGCAACTAGAGTGCTAACATTCAGAATTTATGGCAAATGTGTGACATATCTGAATACCTTCATGATGGAATCAAAGTAAAAAACTGAAAGCATTTCCTACTGAGGAGACTGCAGTACATGAGGAAATTAGGAAACTTCATAACAAATAAATCTCCCAAGATGGCCACCGGAGACAAAAGAGCCCAAATGTAGCCCAAAATCACCCAGATGTAGCCCAAATATAGCCCAATGACAGGTGTGTGCAAAACACTTATTATTTTGTGTTTTTGCAGTGTTATATAGTGCAGACTTGTCAGGTATTGGAGTGCTTTACATGAGCATTGGTTACATCACACAAGAACAAATTCATTTTGGTTGTAGACATGGGGAGACTAAGTGATTTGACCAGAATCACAGAATGTCGATCTGAAGCAGAAACTTCAACCTGGTTCCCCAGTTGCAAAGTCTGCAGTTCAGGAAGTAACACCACATCCTCTCCCCTAAGTGCAACATTTAATCAAGTGGTCAACTGGATAAAAAAACATAAAGATAACAAATAATTTAAAAGTGCTTTGTCGCTATTTGAAAACTCAGAAAATATGTCCTTATTTTAGTCTTTTAGAGCACTAACCATAATTTTGATGCCAATAAGACCCTCTCATATATGTAATTTCTAAAGGAAATGCTCTAGGTATTACAGTTTTGATTACATCAAGATGATGTCAGGCGTTCCACACTTTTGTAATAAATATAGAATGTTAGCAATCTAGTTGTTCATTAGGATACTGTTGAGAGGCAGAGGCCAGGGGCACGGACTCTGAAAATTGAAGGCAGGTAGGAGGGTGCAAAGGCAACAATTTAACCACACTGAGCAGGCAGGAAGGGCCGTGGAAGCACAACAGACTATGGAGGGCAGTGGAAAGGGGGGCAGGGGCAACAAACCAACAATACAGGACTTGCAAGAGAGGCTGTTGGAGGGAAGATCTATTACGGGTCAAGGAAGCTAGGGGCGGTCCCCAGATCCCCGGGAGCCACCACAGAACTGAGCAGGAGAATGAGTCAGGGACAAAAGGGGCACCTTAATTTGAGCCGGGGTGCCTAGGAACGCTTGCTCCAAAAATGAAGAAAACAGACATATGAGACATGGAATTGGAGGCAGAATACAATGGCAGTTTAATGAGAAGATGCAACTTCAAAGAAACCGCAGAATAGAGACATAAAGTACAAAATACAGAATCCAGATAATCATACAGCTGTCATAATATTCTCTGTATCTCAATTAATGTACTGACAGAGAGAGAGAGAAAACACATCTATAAATGCATCATGAGAAACAAGTTACACCAAGGAAAATGTTACCTAGGAACACTCACGTTTACTCTTAGAGCAAGCATTCCTGCAATTACAATACAAAATCTTTTAAATGCAAAAGTAAAGAGAACAATGGTTAAACATAACATGACATTTCATATAGGTAAAATAGAATAAGATACTTCAAGCAAAGCAGAGCAAGACATTTTAAGCAAAGGAAGACAAGAGCTCCCAGCTCTTGGGGAAAACCTGCACTGCCTGTTAACCTACATACAGACGGCGAGGTAGTCCGTCGATATCTGTGGGTGCTCCCTTTTTATATCATTTTGTGGGCTCCTTTGCACGCTACATCTACCTACGTATGCTACCCAAAAGCTTCGTCTGCAGATTTTACCAGACATTTCGTCATTTACCCACTTAATGCTGACAATGGACTGGGTGAAAAGGTCAGTCTCTCAGGCCAATCGCTTATCGTAAGTTCCATAGAGCAAGCAGAAAATAATGGGTATTGTACGGGAATTCAATATATTCATGTATAAAATCTCCTCAGTTCTCCTAACTTGACGCTCTGCGGTTGCCACTTCCTTAAAAGCGGGAAACCTGCCCAGGAAGCAAGTACCAGTCCAGGATGCAGCCTACTGTATGTCGACAGCTTCAGGGGGATGTTGAACTTTGATACCGAGCACGGAGCACTCGGGTAGGGTGGGGGCTACTAGTTTGGATCAGAAGGCCTCGCAGACCTGCCTTCAGACTGCTATACACTAAAATTGCAGAGATATGGTCAATTTAACAAAGAGGCCTACATATTGAACAGAAGGGCCTACACAGGGGTTCTATGCTGGCTGAGTGGTAAGGATGTCTCAGGATAATTATATAGCAACACAGGACCCGCTGGTCAATTTAATACGGCCTACAAATGCAGCTGGCAGGGCAAGGACAAGGGTCTCATACTTCAGGTGTGGACAGAACGGGTCAGGGGCCCCCTGTGATACAAAATCTACCCTCCTTCAAGGCTGTGGCAATGTAATAGACCATTGTGGGCAGAAGGAAGAGGCAATGGTAGTACAACCATACATGCCAACAGACCCGATTCAGCCAGGAAACGTCCAATGTTTTTAAGCTTTATTTGATCTGTCTCCTGTCTACAATATCCTCTTTTTCAATGTAACTCAAAGGGGAAAATCAATACCCCAGTTTTTTTTCAAAATCTCCCTCTTACCAAGTTCAAAATGTTCGCAAGTATGGTACATTGGATCATGGAAGGAAATGGGATAGGGACATGGACTTGGATAACAGAGGACAGGAGGGACATGGAGAGGTGCACCAAACTGACCCTGCAGGGCAGGCATCAGGGTTTGCAGCAGCACAATACACCACACAGGGCATGCAGGACGGGAGTGCAGCACAACAATCCATAGAAAGCAAGAGGGAGGGGACAGGACCATGCACATGGACAACAGAGAACAGAGGGGCAAGAGGCAATGGTAGCTAGCTGACCATAATAGACAGACAGGAGAGAAAGCTGCAGCATAACAGACCATAATGGGCAGGAGGGACGGATCAGGGGCATTACAATGGAACAGACAAGCCAGGAGGGAGGGAGTAGGGCTGGGGGCAAGGGGGCAGGGCAGGAGCAGCAAGATAGCCATGGAGGTCAGGCAGGATGGGCACTAGAAGCAAGACACACCATGAAGAGCAACAGTGAGACTGTGATGGCATACACACAGACCATGGAGGGAGGTGGGAGGGGGTCAGGGGCAGCTAACTGACCACACAGGGAAGGTGGGAGGGGCCATGGCAGCACAGAAGACCATGCATGGCAAGTGGGAGGGTTAGTGGCAGCACAATGGCTATGATGGGCAAGAAGGAGGGTGGAGGGGCATGCACAAAGGACGATGGAGGATAGAAGGGAGGGTCAGGACCTCTGCACAGACAAGAAAGTTCAGGGGAAGGGACCTCACAACAGACCACACGGGGCAGGCAGGAGGAGCAGTTGCAGCACAACAGACCAGGGAGGGCAGAAGGGTGTGGCAGTACAATGGACCATGTAGGACAGGAGGAAGAGGATAGGGGCATGGCATGTGGACAGGCAGGGTGGAGGTGGCAGGGACAGGTTACAGTCATCTGACAATGCTAGGCAGGTGGGAGGGGAGTGGCAGCTCAACCGAACACTCAGAGTAGATAGGAGTGGCAGGTCCATGGGACATGGTGGGCAAAAAGGATGGAGCAGGGGCATGCACAAAGACATCGGAGGGCAGGGGGAAGGAGAATAGGGGCAGCAAGCTAAGCACAGAGTTTAAGCAGGAGGTCAATGATGGGGCATAGAATTGGGCAATGGAGGGCAGGAGGAGTGGACTGGTACATCATACTAAATTGAGGGCAGTGGCAGCACATCAGACCATGCATGGCAGGAGGGAGGAGGCTAGTCCATGGATTCACACAACAGAGGATAGGGAGGAAGGGGATGGGGCAGCAAGCTAACTGTTCAGAGAAGGCGGGTATTAGGAACTTTATTGTTTTTAAAACATTGTGTCTGTGCGAACTACTTAAAATATGAACAAGTATGCAGCATAATCTCACTTTTATTCAGGAAGAAGAGGACGTTTGTGACTGTGACTCCGGGCTCACTTGGCAGAAACACCCCCTGACCCTCCACCCCCTATCGCAAAATGTAATGCCCGTGAAAAGGGTAGGTGAACACAGTGTTATATAGAACATAGTCCTGAGAGCACGATTGAAAATGAAAACTAGATATAGTCTATGCACCAAAAAGTGTGATATAAGATGAACCGGGCGTGAAATATAATATGCAATACATTGTGCGCAATGACAGATTCATTGGAGAGCGCGAGATAGCACAGGCACTAGCGCGTGCTATGCGATATGCGCCTTGGAGTGTAATATGCACAGGGCAGTGTTGTGTAACCTAACTAGTCTCTAAAGTTGTAATATAAAATATGTGCTGGGGAGTGTAACGTTGCATATGCACAGTGACAAAGATATGGATCCCAGATTGTAATATGTATGGCATAGCACTGTGCGTTATAACATAGGCATCGAGAAAGGCACGTTAGATGGGGCAATATAACCCGTGCGAAGACAAGTGTGGCATGACATATTCACGGGGTGGTGTTACAGTGCACATGGGCTAGAGAGTGTCATAGCATATGCACTAGCTAGTGGAATACAACACAGAGGTGTGTGGCACTCGGCAGGCAATGGTGGGTGTAACACAGCATTGGGCTCTGTCAGGAGCACGCTGTGACTCTCAAGTGATGTTCGTCCCCTTTCCAGAGAGTAAAATAAAAAGTATTACACATCCGGCAGTGGATGTGTGTTTTATTACCCTTGAGGGGGGTTTCTTGCATAGTTTTGGTCGAATTTTTGTCGAATCCCCTTTGAATGGCTTGGTGTGCATGTGTATTAAATGTGCCCGTCAATAGCTACCCATGTTTGTATAAATAAACGACAAGGGTGTCTACCAGGATTAGGCACGGTAGGGCATCAGACATGTCAGAGCTTCACTAGTGGTGTAAATACATTCCACGTGGATTCATTGCATGCATAGTCGCCTTTTAATGAATATCACGCAAATCGTCATGGTGATAGGTACGTACGGTTTGTCCAGCATGTCCTAGGTGTGTCTATAAATATATATTTTTTAAAAATAATAAAAAACAGTGGCCGGCCCTGGGGATTGGGGTCCAAAAAATATAATTAGGAGACTGGCCCTGGGGGATGGGGTCATCAGGGCCAATAAATTAGAATAAGAAGGGGAACCAAACAGCCCCCCTTCTTAAAAAACTAAAATAAATAAAAGACTGGCATCGTGCCGGAGGCCATGCCCCCTCCGTGCAGCACTCTGCAAACGCGCCCCCAACAGGCATCTCCAGTATGCGCCAGGGAGCTGCGCTGCAGCCAGGTGTTCTGAGGCCAAGCCCCTTTTTACACCTCTCTGCAACGCAGCTCTGTGGCGCTTACTGGAGGTACCTAGTGGTCTAGTTTGACCCTAGGGACCCTTAGGATTCAGGGGGACGTAATCTCTCAACTTAGAACAGCCACAGGGTGCGTTTACACAGTGGTGAAGGGAGGGGACGGGGCCTGAGGTGACGTGTGCAAACACGCACTATGGCACGTTTTAAATTGGGGATATAATTTCCCTTCAATACTGAGGGCCCCTGGGGGCTAACTAGCCCACCAAGTGCTTCCAGTAAGCGCCACTGAGCTGCATTGCAGAGAGGTGGTCCAGGCCGTGCCACTTTTTACACCTCTCTGCAACGCAGCTCTGTGGCACTTACTGGAGGTACCTAGTGGGCTAGTTGGACCCTAGGGACCCTCAGGATTCAAATGAACTTAATCTCCCAACTAAAAATGGACACAGGGCGTGTTTACACAGTGGTGAAGGGAGGGGACGGGGCCTGAGTTAACGTGTGCAAAAACGCCCTGTGGCCTGTTTTAAGAGGTAGTTTTAATCCCCATGCCCTATTATACACTAGGGGCTTACAGAGGAGGTCATGCTAATCACAGGGGGACCCCAACGCATAATGTTCCCTAGTGTATGTAGGTGTTTTCACTGTATTCTAAGTGTCTTTTAACATAGCACTGGCTCTAGGACTGGTTAGTCAGACTCAGTTACCACCAGTATCCGTCTGAAAAAGTTGAGGGTACAGGATGATTTTGCAACAAGGCTTCTTTCTGCTCTTCTTTTTGTTCTTTCTGCACGTTATCCTTCTTCCTGCACTTATCTTCGTATTTGAGGACTTCTGTTGCTTCTTTCTGCACTTCTTTTGTTTCTTTCTGTGCATTTTTTCTTCTTTCTTCACATGTCCTATCTCTGTAGGCATAGTTAGAAATTAGCATTTAAAAAACCTTTGAAATTCACAGAAAAAACCATAGGTTTCAGGCACGTTATAGTTAGGAATTAGCATTTAAAAAACCTCAGAAATTCACTGAAAAAACCATAGGTTTCAGGGGTGTTATAGTTAGCTGGACTTTTCACTTGTACAAAACCATTGAAATTCCCCCGTTATAGTTAGTTCAGCTAACTATAACTCGCGCGCCCGCAATGCACTGCTGATGACGTCACATATTACATCACTCATGACATGTTCAGTGACATCACTCATGACATCTCAAATGACATCACTCATGACATCACTGATGACATCATCCTTGTGATAGAGTGGCAGACCTCCTCTCACCCTAATATAACCTTTGATACACACATTCAAAAATAGAGACTAAAATTTTCAAAACAATGGACATACCAATACCAGTTACAACAACCTCTTCAGTAATTCTAAGATCCACATACACATCCACTCATTCACCAACAGTCCTATACAGTCACTCATACATGTACTCACTCATCATATGTACTCATACACCTATACATCCTGTTACACAATGCCACTCATCCATAGAGTTACTCACACACATAGTCACTCATGCTAATAAAGAATCAAACATACATTTACTTGCATATACAGTTATACACACACCACCATACTTACTTCTACGGAAACTTACACATACTTAGTCTTTTAAACAATCACTTATAGAAACACATACTTATTCATACAGGAACTCTTTCAATCTCTCACTCTCACATATACTCACATATATACACCAATAGTCACATATACTAGTTTAAAACATATGTAGTTACTCATAAAGACACTATTGAGACAGTCATTCACTCACTAACACACCCATACACACACTCATCAACCCATACAGTCCTGCACACATGCTGTGTTCAACACATACAAACAGTGAGTCACTCATTCATGCACCTATGCACTACGTAATACCCCCCACCGAACCATGCAGACACTCAGACTGATACTCAAAAAACCAACTAATAACCTATATAGACACCCATGTAGCTACTCACCAACCCATGCAGCCACTTATACACAAAGTGAGAGACTGATACAGATATTTACATATTTAAACATTACTCACTAAGCCATGTATTCACTATGATACACTTAATCAGTCAGTTACACAATCAATTTTTCAAAAACAAATCATCCATTTAGACACTTATATACCCATTTATTCTTCCATCGACCTTGAGATATACATATATAAAACATATTTAATTTTCAGAAAAACACACATTCACTGGATGATGTCATCAGTGATGTCATCAGTGATGTCATTTGAGATGTCATCAGTGATGTCATGAGTGATGTCACTGACCATGTCATGAGTGATGTAATATGTGATGTCATCAGCAGTGCATTGCGGGCGCGCGAGTTATAGTTAGCTGAACTAACTATAACGGGGGAATTTCAATGGTTTTGTACAAGTGAAAAGTCCAGCTAACTATAACACCCCTGAAACCTATGGTTTTTTCAGTGAATATATATATATATATATATATATATATATATAACTGTATATATATATATATTTCTATAATGTTATAATGTATAGAAATACTTACCCCTAAGATGCCACTGCATGAATTCTTGACCTCATTGACAAAAATAATGTTCTTGATTTCTTTCAGATGCTGATATTTCACCAGCTGCGTGAAACCAAGTAAAGGCATGGATTCCACACAACTCTGTTCCTTTCTTCTAACCGTGATCACAGGTTAGTGACTTCACATGTCAAATGTGCATAAATACTCTATGAAGGTTCACCTCAGGGATTAAATACCAGGTAATTAATTATGTTATACTGACAATTGAGCTAGACAGTCCAACTCTGTGCATCATAGACCCTTTGAAAGCTCCACCTAACCACTCATTCTACATATCTGTACTCTTGTGTAGCTACTTTAAATTGGGTTCCCGCATTTCTTTATGGTAATATGCTTTATTTAATAAATGAAAAGAATTTGACTGAATATGAGTTCATAAATTGTCAGTGGTAAATACACTGGTCAAATTTACAAAAAAACGATATTACTTATATATGGGAGGGTTGTGTTACATTTGCACCATGCAACGCAGTACATGTTTGATGCAAACCTCTAAGTCAAATTTCTGAAACCACACAAAGCCATTTTGTGTGCATCTGAGTGACTTCAGAAATCTGGAGTAACTCAATACAGAGCAAATTTCTGTGTTGCATTACTTTTCACTGGGTAGGCACTCCAAGGGCATTGCATGGGTTTTTCTATACAACTCCCATAGATTTTGACGCATCTCTAGATTTATAAGAACTTGTAAACCTGGGGCTGCACCAAAATCTGACACCTTCTCAGGAGAGGCGTAACAAGGAGAACTATCTCTATTTCTCCTTGTTTCTACCTCTTTCTATGTGTCCAGCACACATAGAACGAGGAATCTGCCTCCCAGGATTGTTTTTGCTCAGGAAGGTGTCCCTTTCTGAGCAAAAACAATCATGCATGTAACACAGACACCCTTATGCCATGGTGCAAGGATGCCTGAGGTGGTGCTAGTCTGTGAAAAGGGAATGTACAACAATGTACCATATAGCCTTAAATATGGCACATTCCTGCCATTTCCCTGTCACACAGTGTAGTGCAGCAAGATACCTTGCTGCGCTGCACTGCAATGACATCTCATGCATAATCCCTCATGTTCAGAGATGTATTCCTCGCATGAACTAGTAGTACACCTAGAAAGTTGTACCAAACAAGCATTTCCTGGTATATTACTGTCTAATCCATAGGACATATTCTCTGGGCTGGCATCTTGGCACGCTTTATTTTTCCGAAATTGGTCGGGATGAAAGATTTAAGCTACCTAACATATATCGGCTGGCGCTGGGGAAAGAGTCAGAAGGTCTTTTCCAAAGACAATCTAAACCTATTTACAGTAAGAGAATTCGATATAAGTGTTTTTCAGGGGGCAATACAAATTTGGGAAAGGGTGATGGAGCACTGTCAAATCCCTAGATATAATAAATATACTTCAGTGTGGCACTCAGATTTTCTTCCATATGCATTTCATGATGTAGTGGCCAGGCAATGGGAACAGGCGGGGATCGTGAAGGCGGCAGATTTGTTTAACAATCACGAACAACTAACCTTTCTGGAGCTTGTTCAAGGGTTTGGCCTAAGCAGAAGTTCCTGCTTCAAATATATACAGATACACCATCGTATTACGGGCTTTGCTAGGGGAACTTTTTATGTGGATGAGGTACCTATGCTGAGATCAATGAGATGTTGAAACAGCAGGATTAGGGATTTTTACTTGGAATTGTCACCGAAATTAGCAGATGACATGGAAAAAATAGAGAAGAAATGGGCGGAAAAACTTGTAGATGGGGAGGTAGACGTGGATAGGATATTAGAAATAGGGAACAGGGTTTTGCTGTCATTAAACTTAAAAGCGCAACAATATAAAACCTTGTACGATCTTTATTATACGCCAGCGAATTTGTTCGGTTGGGGTATGAGCGAGACAGATTAATGCCCAAGGTGCTAAAATAGTCCGGTAGACAGTATCCATATGTTTTATTATTGTGGGAAACTAGATGAACTTAAAACAGATATAGAGAAGTTCTGGCTTCAAGTGATGAATATAGGAATGCAAATTACAGCAACACAGATGCTGTTAGGTTACGATAATAGGATGGAATCAGATACTCCACAGAGGGATTTCCTATTTATAACGGTTGCAGTAGCAAGATTGTTGGTTGCCAGGGTCTGGAAGGATAAGGAACCACCTATGTATCATCAATGGGTCCATAGGATATTGAACTAAGCAGAAAGGAATGAAAATATGGGATCCACTAATGACTTGGAAGCAAATGATAGTAGAATAGAACGCTGTGTAGATAGATGTAAATATGTGTAAATGTGTAAAGATGTAAATAGAAATGTCAATTTAGAGGAATTTAACAACGAGAATAATGGTTCAAATGCAAAACAAATGTAAGAATAATTGGATAATGTAAATTTGTATTACCTGATTTCCAATTATTATTATTATTTTTGAAAAAAAAGGAAAATTGCGATAGTTAACCTGCTCAGGCTTGTATAATTGTCAAAAACCTGCTGCATTTTTAAATAGCATGTGGGACTAATTCATCTGCTGCAAAGAACTTTGGGTCCCATGCAAGTTATGTGGAATGAAATTAATAAGATACCTGTGGTGTTTAATGCCATTATTGCCGAAATCAGTACGCAGTCTGATAACCAGTTTAACTCATCACAAAATTGAAAGAACCATCATTTAGTATATAGGACACATATTTGCGTTTTATGCAGAAAGCTTAGCAAGTTACTGGCTCTGTAGCAGAAATCCTTGTGTGACACAAGTTCCACCAGTTATTGATTTTTATGGACTGGTCTCTATGAGCTACATTTAAAAAGCAAATCATAGCTTTGGAGACTTCTCATTTTTTCTCAATGTTTTGCTATTTCACTGTTGCTAAAATGAACTCCTTTGGAGAGTTATAAAGACTCAGGGGCCGACTATGATGTTGTTAGGAAGGGCTCCTGATGGGATTTGGTATTGTCGAATCCTATTCTAAACCCTTGTTTTCTACCAAATTGTACAGTTTTCCCAACGACTGATTACGATGCATGAAAACCGTTTGAGCAAACTGAATCGGTTCCGAAAGGCAACCAGACAGCCCGAGTCTACCAGAGCCGAATCGTACAGCTCTATTGACACGGTTTCCAGACGAGCAATTACGTTGACCAATTCAGACAGCGATTCCGATTTGGTTTGCCCAATCCAAAACGGCTTTCGGAATCAGACTGTGAGGGTTTGTTCTGGGTTCCCCTTTACCCGAAGGCTTCCGAATGTGGCCCGTGGGGGTACCCAAGGGACCCCTCTTCCCAACCATGCAAAATGTGCCAGGCACCATGGGGTGCCTGCCACAGGGTACAAGGTTTTCCCCTATCACTACGTTTCTCATTGGAAGCCTGTGTTTGCATTCGGGACACAGACTCCCATTGAAGTCAATGCAAGTCCAACCAAACGATGTTGGAAGGCATCGTAATCGGTCAGCCGGATTCACGGGACCCGATTCATTTGGTAACAAGTCCGGAACCAATTTGTTCGAGACGGTTTCCAAACGACATTGTAATCAGGCCCTTAATGGTAAATGCTTATCTGACATCCTTATAGATCATCCATAACTTTCATACACAGCTTTGAAAATTGAAAATATGCCCCAATCATAGTTTTATCTGACAGTCTTAAACTGCATGCATAAATGTTCACATCAAGCTTTGAAAACACAAAAGATGCTCCCAAATCACAGTTTATCTCTTCACTACCTGTGAAAAGAGTAGCTGATTGTGTTTGCTTCCTGGCATCAAGATGTTAAAGATATTAAAGCTCCAGTGAGCCCCCAGCCAAGACTTATGGCCAGATGTATCAAAATTAGGAATACTGATTTCCTAATTGCGATACCATTCCAATCACAATTAGGATGTTTGTTTTCCTTATGTATGAAACTCTTGAGTATATTAAAGCGGTAGGTCGCAATTTGTGACCCATTAACAATCACAGCCATCACAGGGAAAAATAAAGGAAAACAGGATGCTTTAAAAAAAGTGAAGCATGAAACTTTGCAGATTCATTATTTTAAGAGCCGGCAGTGGTCTGTGGGACCACTGCCTGCTCTTATTTAAAAAAACAGTTTTCAAAGGAAAAATGGTCCTCTGGGGACCCTTTCCGATTTGCATATGGTTACCACCTCCTTTAAGGTGTTGGTAAAATAGGAACGTTTTGCGGCTGTAATTTTTGTAAGAAAATATTCATATATCCCATTCAGATTCATTATTTGAAAGGGACGCGTTAAACACGCCCCTTCCAAATACCGAATTGCAAATGCAAATTGCGATTCAGTAATGTGTTTGTGTTTTGAACTCATGAAAAAACATTTTGCGGTCAGAAACAGTCTGATCAACTATTTCCAACTGCTAAAATGCATTGTACATGTGGCCCTAAGACTCACACAAAAGGAGTGGCGCTGACCTTTAAATTAAGGAATATATGTGGGGCCTAGATGGAGCTGAAATCAAGAGGCCTTCCACACCCATGGAAATTAATGCTCTGAATGCAGAAGTCTCTCTGCTCTGCTGAAGGTGCCCTGGTGTCAGAACCAGGACAAAGGTGACACATTTTACCGGGGGTACTGGATCTTGCTTTGCAATAGCTGCCATATCCAGATGGAGCCCTGCATTTCCAGCACTGTTTTGAAGCCCGAAAAGCCCTAGCTTTGTTAGTTGTAAAATGTTGTCAAGCTGTAGACTAGTACCTTTGTATTTTGACATCCTCCTTATCTAAAAATATTGTACAACACAACATCCTCCTCCTGAATAGGACTCAAACCTTTTTTCTTCTCTCCTCCCCTTTTAGGGACAGTGCTTCCGGGTCACATTCTGGGCGCCATTCCTGTTACACAAGAGAGTTATGAGCAGGCTGTTCTTCCGGCCTTTGTGGGGGGCTTGAATTCCTTGTCGTCTGTTGCTGATACCTTACTGGCCAGCACCGACCTTCCTCAAGGCATTCAAAAGGTCGGTGAACTCCTGGAGTCATCCTACAAAAGTCTGTCAAAGGCGGAGCAGTCGGCCCTGGCACAATTGAAAGCATTGAGCGGAGATGCGGAAGAGCGCTTAGAGAAAGTAAACCGTATGACCGATTACAGGAAGTTGCTACGAGCTTGGGAACGAATTCTCAAAGTGAAACTCTCGGGACAGCAGGAGCAGGAGTCCCTCGTCAGACAACAACTGCAAGAAGCAAGGGAAGCCGTCAAGAATGCAGAAGATGCTATTAAGAGAGCGGGTCAAGCAGAGGAGGATGGAGAGGCCGCCTGGAGGGCGGGCTTAGCCAAGCTGTTAATCCCTTTCGCTGGACTATATTTAGGTATTTATTGATCTTGGATCCTATTGAATGTCATAAAAGAAATTACCCACATTCATATCACATAGTCGCAGACAACTCCTGGATAAACACCGGGGCCCGATTTACAAAGATTTTATACAACAGATGGAACGAAAGAAAAGGTTGTTGTGCTGTTGTTGTGGCAACTGGCAAGAGGTTAACTTGCCACATCTAAAAATACCTAGCACAATAATGCTCTCATGTGCTGGCACCCTTTCTGCAGCATTGCGTCAAGGCTGGCACCCTTTCTGCAGCATTGCGTCAAGGCAGGCACCCTTTCTGCAGCATTGCGTCAAGGCAGGCACCCTTTCTGCAGCATTGCGTCAAGGCAGGCACCCTTTCTGCAGCCTTGCGTCAAGGCAGGCACCCTTTCTGCAGCCTTGCGTCAAGGCAGGCACCCTTTCTGCAGCATTGCGTCAAGGCAGGCACCCTTTCTGCAGCATTGCGTCAAGGCAGGCACCCTTTCTGCAGCATTGCGTCAAGGCAGGCACCCTTTCTGCAGCATTGCGTCAAGGCAGGCACCCTTTCTGCAGCATTGCGTCAAGGCAGGCACCCTTTCTGCAGCATTGCGTCAAGGCTGGCACCCTTTCTGCAGCATTGCGTCAAGGCAGGCACCCTTTCTGCAGCATTGCGTCAAGGCAGGCACCCTTTCTGCAGCCTTGCGTCAAGGCAGGCACCCTTTCTGCAGCACTGCGTCAAGGCAGGCACCCTTTCTGCAGCATTGCGTCAAGGCTGGCACCCTTTCTGCAGCCTTGCGTCAAGGCAGGCACCCTTTCTGCAGCATTGCGTCAAGGCAGGCACCCTTTCTGCAGCATTGCGTCAAGGCAGGCACCCTTTCTGCAGCCTTGCGTCAAGGCAGGCACCCTTTCTGCAGCCTTGCGTCAAGGCAGGCACCCTTTCTGCAGCATTGCGTCAAGGCAGGCACCCTTTCTGCAGCCTTGCGTCAAGGCAGGCACCCTTTCTGCAGCATTGCGTCAAGGCAGGCACCCTTTCTGCAGCATTGCGTCAAGGCAGGCACCCTTTCTGCAGCATTGCGTCAAGGCTGGCACCCTTTCTGCAGCATTGCGTCAAGGCAGGCACCCTTTCTGCAGCCTTGCGTCAAGGCAGGCACCCTTTCTGCAGCATTGCGTCAAGGCAGGCACCCTTTCTGCAGCATTGCGTCAAGGCAGGCACCCTTTCTGCAGCCTTGCGTCAAGGCAGGCACCCTTTCTGCAGCCTTGCGTCAAGGCAGGCACCCTTTCTGCAGCATTGCGTCAAGGCAGGCACCCTTTCTGCAGCCTTGCGTCAAGGCAGGCACCCTTTCTGCAGCATTGCGTCAAGGCAGGCACCCTTTCTGCAGCCTTGCGTCAAGGCAGGCACCCTTTCTGCAGCCTTGCGTCAAGGCAGGCACCCTTTCTGCAGCCTTGCGTCAAGGCAGGCACCCTTTCTGCAGCATTGCGTCAAGGCAGGCACCCTTTCTGCAGCCTTGCGTCAAGGCAGGCACCCTTTCTGCAGCATTGCGTCAAGGCAGGCACCCTTTCTGCAGCCTTGCGTCAAGGCAGGCACCCTTTCTGCAGCCTTGCGTCAAGGCAGGCACCCTTTCTGCAGCCTTGCGTCAAGGCAGGCACCCTTTCTGCAGCATTGCGTCAAGGCAGGCACCCTTTCTGCAGCATTGCGTCAAGGCAGGCACCCTTTCTGCAGCATTGCGTCAAGGCTGGCACCCTTTCTGCAGCATTGCCTCAAGGCAGGCACCCTTTCTGCAGCATTGCGTCAAGGCAGGCACCCTTTCTGCAGCATTGCGTCAAGGCTTGCACCCTTTCTGCAGCCTTGCGTCAAGGCAGGCACCCTTTCTGCAGCCTTGCGTCAAGGCAGGCACCCTTTCTGCAGCCTTGCGTCAAGGCAGGCACCCTTTCTGCAGCCTTGCGTCAAGGCAGGCACCCTTTCTGCAGCCTTGCGTCAAGGCAGGCACCCTTTCTGCAGCATTGCGTCAAGGCAGGCACCCTTTCTGCAGCCTTGCGTCAAGGCAGGCACCCTTTCTGCAGCCTTGCGTCAAGGCAGGCACCCTTTCTGCAGCATTGCGTCAAGGCAGGCACCCTTTCTGCAGCCTTGCGTCAAGGCAGGCACCCTTTCTGCAGCATTGCGTCAAGGCAGGCACCCTTTCTGCAGCATTGCGTCAAGGCTGGCACCCTTTCTGCAGCATTGCGTCAAGGCAGGCACCCTTTCTGCAGCATTGCGTCAAGGCAGGCACCCTTGCACCCTAGATCAAGGGTTAGTGAGCTGTGGGTACTATAGTTTTTGTGCAGAAAGGATTTCATTCCTGCACAAATGTTTTGCTTAATTGAATTTCCTGTGTTTTTGGTGCCACAGAATGCAGCACAGATGCAGAGAGGAAGAAAGGAAGAAACATAAATATAATGATCTAAATTTGCCATCCTCAAGAAGGTGTAAATTCATGTTTACAAGTCTTGATAGATACAAATTTGCTTCTGAATCCAGGGGTGGATGCACAGGAATGCACATGCACCCTCCATTAATCACTCATTTATTGCAAATTAATGCGAGTCAGAGTGTTGCACTGCATAGCATTGCTTTGTTCATATGCCAACACAACTCATCATTTGTGTTAGTTTAAAAATGCCATCTTGAATTTGAGTTTAAAAAGTAACACAAACAAGATGCAAAGTCCATCCAAATATGGGCTCTGGTTTCAAACTCACACGTTCATATAAACAGGCAGATCACACTGGAAGACATATTCACAGCCAGTGGTCATACTCAAACACATACATACACATTCAGATATTCAGCTGCAAAGATGCAAAGACATAACTCACAAACATATGCACACACAACCACACACACCCACACACCCACACACCCCCACACACACTCACACACACACTGGACAAATACCAACTCTCCAGGCATAACTATAGAAAGACACCAAGGCGACAGAAGGAAACACAAACCTTTAAATGGGGTTTCCTAAGCCAGGCAAACCTGCTTTGAGTGGCTCTGGATGGCTTAGCCCAAATCAGTGCCTTGCATTGCGCTGAATTGAGAAGGCATTCCATTGGTCCACCTATGGACGTTTTCCACAATCCAATATTTACTAAGGTCAGTAATCCATAATTTTGCAGAGAAATGTGTTTGTGTTTCATGCAACAGCTTTACAAAAAAGCTTCTTGAATATGAAAACGAGTCCTCACAAATGAGAAATGGGAGGAGGAGTCATAGAGATTATTTGCATTGATATTAGTGAGCTGCTGTTGTGTTACAATATTGAGAATACACACCACTATCCCTGAATATTAGCTGTAAACACATTTAGAATCTGGATGGAGGTGCCTGTGCACTGTCAGTGACCTGGCCAAGTGGGCATGAACGAGCTGAAATTGGATCATTAATCCAAAGCTGTCCTGAAGACGGGCCCACAAAATATGTTTGGCCCAGGGCACCCACAATCCCTAAGATCTCCCTGCAATTGGTGGTTGAAATTGGCAGAGTTTGATTCTGTAGAATTACATTAACATTTCACAAGATTCCGCAGAATTCCTACTGGGCAGAATAGGCTTTTGGCACTATTTTCATAACTCAAAATGCACCCTTATGTCCAAACAATGGCTGTAAGGATGCATTTGGGCTAAGACTTGCTGCACTGCATTGCATAACCCTTGGCACCATAACATACTCTACAGTGTTTACTGCAGAGTATGTACGGGCGCTGAGGGGTATGCATCGATGGACAGTGGTTTCTAAACAGGTTAATCTGCAGTGATTTTCAGACAGATAGGTGCTGCTTCATCCTTCATGCCCTGTTTTGAAATCACAGCAGTGCACTCCCCTCGCACCCCTTACATACTCTGCACTAATCACTGCGGGTAAATAAGTGGTTTCTAAACAGGCTGGAAACAGGAGCCAACCCTCTATGTTTAAAAAACTTTGCATATTAAACTTGCATCCCTCTTCCAGCCCTGTATAGAAACCTTCCACTGCAGATGAATTCCGCCAGTGCAGCTGTGGAATTGTTAAGTAATTCTGCATAACAAGAGTAACGTAGAATTGCCAAATTATACCTGCGACATTAAAACATCTTGTCAGGGTATGCCCAAACATGGGTCACTGGCTCACTTTGCCTCTGGATTCAAGCTAGCCTGGCTGATGAGTGTTGTTAGCCCGAAACCGGTCCCAGGATGCTTGTTTCCGGTCCAGGGAAGACATGGCTTGGCAGTTTGGGCTGGACTGTTCCCATGAGGCAAAGTTATGTCTGAACTGGGGTGGTGAAGTGAGCTAAAGAACGATGATGGATTCAACCCAGATCTGTGACTGGGGATGAGTGTCTGAAAAGTTTCAGCACTCCGTCCATCATCTCCTTGTGCTTGCTATAATATTAATATTTAGCATGCTATTCTAGTAGCAAAATATGAATTTTTTTTTAAAAGGTGCCTCTTAGCCAAATTTTTAAAAACTACAATTACATGCTTTGTCTACTGGTAAGTGCATGGCCTGAATAATCTCATAGTTCATATGCAATCACACACTTCAGTGTTATAGTGTGCAAATACACATGTAGTCTTTTTTCTATTTCTGTTAGGTGGGATCGCGATGAGTCAAGCAAATGAAGCTATTCGAAATGCAAAAATTGCAGGTGGCAAAGCTTCAAAAATGTATCATACATACCTGCTCCATGCGCTCACATATGAATCTGTACTTGAATACCACAAGAAGGAAATCCGTTCCATGGAGCAGAAGATTATGGATAACAAAGCAGAAATTCAAGAGCTTCAACAGGACTTAAAATCAGAAAGGACGCTGAATAAAAAGTTACAAAAATTCCTCATCTCATTGAGGAAATGCACCAGTTTGCTGAGCATTGTTACTGGCAAGACCAGTGCAGCCAATATGTACCTGGAGCTTAGTGGAGTGCTTGATGGTCTGCCGGGAGTCTTGGATGAAATCGTAGTGACTGTTCGCCCCCTGGCTGAAAGTAGTACAGAGTACTCACTCCTAATCTCTGCTAAAATACCAACCATCATACGTAAGCTGGAGAAGGCTAACCGTAGGTTGAAGAAAGCTGCAGCATCCTAAGGCGGTGTGTTCCTAAAACACTGCAGTGTGTGGCAATCCCTCTAATCAGCTTATTTTCTTGCAATACCTTTGGGTGGGGTTCTCACATCTCCTAAACTGCTCCCCTTAATTGTGAATGTGCTGCTAGCTGACCAGATCCTATAGCCTAAAGAAGGCATAAAATCAAGCACAGCATTAATACCCTGCCAGACCCACCTGTTCCTCATCCCACAGAAAAATGCAATCCCATTGACCTATTCTTCAGTCAATGAATACAGAACATCCAACAGCCCATCAACAACACCAACCCTGCTTCATCTCTTGCACCTGCACCTTCTCATAAAATCCAGCAACACTCAAATTCCTATCTCTGTCAGATCTCACCATCAAATTGAACCCCCTCAAAGCCACTTCTTATAAAGATAAGGCCTCATTTACAATATTTTTGCCATAGAGCAGCTTTGAAAGCCTTCCTGCTGGGCTGCCCTACAGCAAAAGAAAAGGTCAGAAGTGTGCTGTATCTATTAGCTACGGCTCATTCCTGTCCTCTTTCCCTGCGCTGCCGCTCAATGGACTGCAAGCGCTAACACAGGCACCTTGCACCATGGTGCAAGGGTGTCTGCATTGTGAGAATGATTTTGTTTTTGTGAAGGAAGGGACACCAATCTACAAAAAAACAATCAATGTAGGCGATTTCCTCATTCTGTATTTTTCTAAATGCAGCACCCATGGAAACAGGAAAAAATGAGGAGAAACAAAGTTATTTCTCATCAGCTTTTGATGTGTTCTCTGTTTTTCCGAACATTGTAAATCTGGGAATTTGTCAAATGCAATGGGTGTTACGTGGTAACACTCGCAGTAACACCCATTGCACGCCTCTCTATCGCAGTGTGAGTCAACACAGTGACTTGTGTTACATTGCCTCACACCATATCTACAAGGCCATGAAAAGCCACGCAAGGTGGCTTTACATAGCCTTGTAGATTTGGCACTGCAATGTGCACCACTGGAGCATCATTAAAAGTGACACCCCGGTGGGGCAGGGCCTTTGTAAATGAGGCCCATAATGTCTTACCCTCACCCTTCATCAAAGCTCCCTCAGGGAACTCCCTTTCACCCGTACTCTCCATTTCTAATACCTTCCTCACTCAAAGCATCTTCTAAGAATCTCTCAAGAAAAACCACATACTCCCACTCCTAAAGAACCCTACACCTGATCCTGATGACCTCAGCAAGTATCATCCCATCACTTACATACCATTCATCTTCAAACCTGTTAGATCTAGCTGATACTGCAGCTGTTGTCATTATGAGATTTATCTAAAAACATACTTTAAGGAGCACTTACTGGTGAGAGGCTTTGGCTCCGTTCTCATATTGGTCACCTAAGGAGCACCTATTTTGATTAGGCAAAATGTATGGGCTCCTACAAACAAAATGCTTACCCTACACATGGAGGTGCTCATTTTGTTAATTTAGAAAGCTGCCCAAGCGTAAACCTTCATGTGCACACATATGACACTGTCTTAGATAATGATAATTAGCAGTGGCAGTAGCACAGATGAGAGGAGTGTGGTTATTACCTTTGCACTTCAGACTGTTGCAGGGATTCTGCACATACACAGAACTATGCGCATGATTATGGGACCTCGGTGCATAAGGGCTGTGCCTTCCTATCACCTTAGAGCCCATAAGCTCAGGACCAACTAGCTATAGAGTCTCACTCGCGCCCCTCCTCACATACAGAAAACAAATGATTAGACACCCCAGGAAGCAACACTCCCGGATCTCTCAGGAATCGCTGTAACAAGACATACCTTTTGCTCACATTCTTGTACCTGTCCACAATAAGATCTGACAAAGTCAAGAAGGTAGTTTAAAATATTTATCTTTAACTAACGTGCATTAAAATGCAGTATACGTGCCACAACAGGTGTAAAAATGCATAACACAAATATAGTTACCATTGCAGCAAGGCCATACATCATAAAGGGAGAAGTCATTATACAAAGACTATGGAGAAAGGACTACAGTGCCTATGCTCCCTCCCGATGGTAAGAAGAAGTATTATTATATAATAGAAGATCTCTGGGCTTTGTCAGCAGACCCCGTACCTTAGGACATAGATTGCATTTCTACATTACAGGTGTGTGTTGCTCTTCTCCCTGGAAAGGCCTCTCTCCAAGTGTGTGTTACCTAAACATACATACCCATAATATCAAAAGTACGGGTTTCCAGCAGCAGCTGCATTGGCATGTTTTAACTAGGTGCTAAGACCTGACCAGAACTTATTAACAAGGGGCTTTTTTTATTGACCTTGGTCACAATGTTCAGACTAAACTCCAGGAACAAGCAGAGAATGAACACATCCGACATTTCTCATGTGAAACGCATAAACAGAGTTGTGCAAAGATAAAGGCATGTAGTAACGTGTGCAAAAGCTGCAGTGTCCCCAGCTGCAACGTGACAAGACTGCTTCACTAATCTACATGGAATTTCTTTCCATTGTGAAAATGAAATTGGAAGTCTTACTGAGAGAGGGACTCAACCCACATCTTGGTTTTTATGGCTACTGGATGTGAATAGGCCAAATTTGTGTTCTTCGACTAAAACACTACTTTTATTCCACGTTTTGGCTTGTGGCAAAATGTACACTGGATAAAGCAGGACTGGGCAGTTCATAGTGACAAACCAGTGATTATGACTAGTGGCCTGAACTGTCAATGATTAAATGTTATGATGAAGGCACTAGGCCTGACATATATATTATGAAAATCATGTTTTTAGGTCTCTAGACATTTAAGGTTGGAATGTTACTGGTCTATTTTAAAGCTTACATATATGTAATATGGATTCTCACACATTTACCATGTATTTGTCACTCAATATAATAAATCATGGATATCAAAGGCATGCTCTGTAAGAATCTTTATTAGTCCATATCTGGATAGACAGTATTTTGTAAACCTTTTTAATTTTATGACTGTATGTCTGATGGTTGTCTTTCGGAAAAGCTTACTCTCAAAACTGTAAGCCTTAGATGGTTAGGGTGACAAGCTATACGCCTGTTTGGTGCACTGGAAATGTTATGTTCCATGACTTTGGTCTGGTGCTCCTATTATTAAACATTATGACAAAGGCAGATGGTCTAACTTATTAATTGTGAAAATCATATGTTAAAGACAGCAAGCTTGTCATACTTGGTTATTTAATGGTGTTACAGGCTATAGACTGATTTTTAGTTACATGTAATCTCACAGATTACAATAGTGGGCAAAAGTTATTGCATTGGCCGCCCACTCTGGCAAAGGCTGATGTGATAATTCTTTATAGACCCCATCTAGAGAGATTGAGTATTTCATTACGTAATTGTAATTTTATATCTGTATGCATGATGGTTGCAAGTTTATGAGCGCTTGCCTTATATTAGTATACTGTGTGCAGCCTATAAGCAGGTATATTGATAGATATACATTTCACAGATTTGGTAGTAGGCAATGGTTTTGGTGTTGGCGATCCACCCGAAAAACCACTGTGAATTCAATGATCCTTGTTAGGCTCTCTTCGGAATGATTGTCTTGTCCTTTACCAACTGTGATTTCCTTTACACGTGTACATGTATGACTGAATGCCAGAGAGTTGGCTTGTATAAAGCTTACAGAAGATGTAAAAGAAATGTTTTGCTTTAGATGTGTTGACTAGGCAATTTAGCCTCAGATAATGAATGTCCAGATCACACTCAATCATGCAGAAGATGCAGTGTTAAAGGACATTTTGCTTACAACTATAAAGGAGGCGAGAGTACCAGTAGCGGACGGCCTGGCCCGAGGTTGGTAGGGCGGATGGGGCATAAAAAAAAAAGATTAAAAGCACTTATCTGCGAGCACGGCGTGATGTTCTCCTCAATGGTCTTCTCTCCTCGAGGTAGGCATGCAGGATCCAAACTAGCAAACCAATCCTAGTGCTTCTTTCACCAGCATTAGAGCTGTGCTAGGATTGGTGGGAGCAACCTTGCTCTGCGCTCTACAGCACTCAGGACGCTTTGGCTTTCTCTAACCTAGCTGCCTTAAGACAGATGGGTTATAGAGGTTTAAAGTACACGTGTGGCTGGCCGTCGCAAGATGGCTGGCCAAAAAGGCATGCAAACTTTAAACTGAATGTGCCCTGCCCGTGTACTGCTGCCAGTCAGCCCCTCCCCAGTCCTGATGCTTGGTTCAGGACGGGGTGAAAAAAATACAATGGTAATGAATTAACTTCATTGCGAATCCATTTTCTTCTCTGGAGGCATTTCAGTGGGGTGACGCTCTTCCGCTCAAAAGGAGGAGCCACCCCTGAAAAGTACTTTGTTTAAGTGCAACAAAAATATAAATAGTGTGGATCTGGACAATACGGAGAATGAAGAACTATAGTAGGCTTGAGTTGGCATGGTGACAAGCCAATGATAAAATTATTGGCTTGAATGTTTATAATGAAAAGATTGTAGGTCTGAAATATTGATTGTAGAAAGCATATGTTAAAGTTAAAAGGCTTTAAGGGGTAGAACTCTCTATTTAAACCTACATATAGATATGTTGTTACATGGAATCTCACAGTTTACCATAGTGGCAATTATTTTGATGCTGGTTACCCCATCGACAGACAGTGGGTATGGAAGATTTGCCCTGTAAGCCCCCATGGGAGAAATAGTACTTAACTTTGCCAACTGTTATTTAGTAACTCATTATTGGCTTGCGGAAAACCTAAGCTTAGTACATGAGTCCTCGGTTGTTTATGGTGAGAAGCCACTTATAACAGCTAGAAGCCTGCCAGGTTCACCAGGTGAACAATATTTCACATGACATAGGTTAGATCTGTTTATTATGGACAGTATATGTTATAGTAAATACACATTTTAGAAACAATTTTTATTTCTCTATATTAAAGCCTACAGATGGTTATTTTGCTACATGAAATGGATCCTCATTTAATCTTTATTTCGACATTTTTTCAGTCATAAAAGATTACAGTTAAAACGGTTAAAACATGTATAAAACCACAGGAGATAAAATAAACATTTCATAAAATCAGATTATCAAGCAGGGTATGCAGTCATGATATACAATCACCCCTGGGTGCCACTGTGATGAGAGAACATCTCTTGGACCACATAGCTAGCAGGAACTTTGAGAGTGCGAAAACTATGTGCAGTGAGGTGTCAGTTTTAAGGACTCTCATTGCAAAAGAACATTTATCAAAGCCCATGTTCTTGCACAAGGGTACCAACCAGTACTTTCTGGCTTTTCTGTAAGCAGGGCAAAAAAAGAGCATGTTTAGTTCATCCTCCTTAATCGCACCGCATCCAGGGCAAGAGTTGCTCGTTGGTGTAGACCACTTACTTGTGAATGCCTGAGCACTGCCTAAATGGTTGCCGGAGAGAAGAAGGCTATGCACAAAACAGCCAGGTTTTCAGCCGGAAAGGAGCTTGGTAGATTTCCTAAGATGCATTGGTAGGTTGTTCCAAGCATTTGCAGCACAGACGATGAAACTACCATCACCCCAGTTGGCTTTTTTCACTCGGGGGACGGTCAATTGCTTTGCTACCGAAAAACACAGCATTCTTCTGGGGACATACCATTGTAGGCATTGTCTCAGGTAGTCAGGGCCCTTGCCCTTCAAGGACTTAGAGACCGTGCAAAGCTCTTTGAATTGTGCATGCTGTTTTACTGGGAGCCAGTGAAGATGTCGAAGTCACTTTCTCACTGAGACAAACCTTGGTGTGCCCGTAATCAGCCTAGCTGTATCATTTTGCACGAGCTGGAGTCTGGTCAAATGTTTCATTTGAATGTTCAAGTACAGACTATTGCAATAATCCAGCCGAGACAGAATGAGCACTGTGACTGCTGTCCTAAAGCTGCCTTTGGTAGAAAGAACATTATTTTCCTCAAAATTCTGAGGAGAAAGAAGCTCGTAGAGACAACCCTGCTGACCTGATTTCCAAAGGTAAGTTTGTTGTCCATAATCACCCCCAGGTTCTTGGCTTTCATAGTAGGGGCTGGGAGCATTCCCACTTCTTCAGGCCACCAGTCCGGAGCTTAGGGTTATTGCCAAATAGGATGACCTCTGTTTTATCTGCATTGAGTTTCAAGTAGTTTGAAGGCATCCAGCCAGCAATGGCGTTCATGCAATCGTGGCATCTTGAACCAATTTCCACTTCTTTGCCTCGCTGTAGGGACAGCACAATTTGTGTGTCGTCTGCGTAGGATGTTAATTGGAGCCTGAAAGTTCTTATCAGGGCTGCCAGTGGGCACACGTATATATTGAAGAGCATGGGACTATGGAATACCCCTGTGGCACCCCACAAGGAAGGGAAAAAGGTTTAGACCTATCCCTCCCTAAATCTATCATTTGAGTTCTGTCAGCCCAGAAAACATTTCAGGAAATTCCAGGCCTTACCCTGAACCCCTGCAGTCGATAAACGGTCCATCAGAACTTCGTAATGGACCATATAGAAAGCTGCTGATAGATCCAATATGATCAGGATCACCACGCCTCCCTGGTCAGTGGCCTCTCGTACCTCCTCCATGACTTTTATCAGGGCTAGCTACGTGCTGTGTTCAGCACGAAGGCCGTATTGCGTGGGATCTAGCAAACTTTTGATCTGAAAGAACGTGATAAGTTGCCCTCTCATAGCCCTCTCGATCTTTATTGCCGGCAATGGGAGGCGAGAAATAGGTCTATAGTTGTTCGGATCCCTTGGATCCAGGTTTGTCTTTTTTATCAACGGGAGTATTGAGGCTGATTTAAGGGTTTTAGGATAGTGGCCTAACTAGTAGATGATAAGGATAGAGCCAATTACCTCAGGGATGTCTTTAATCACCGACACCAACACTGGACAAGGGTCCAGGGGAGATCCAGCTCGGGTTGCCGTCAAAAGATTAATTACATATTGAGTCTCGAGTGGTGTAAAACCCTCTAATATAGGTGATGATTTGGTGGCAATGGGAACTGGCCTAACTAAAACCTCAGCATCCTCTCTTTGCTGATGGATAAAGGAAGAGAAAATGACTTCCACCGTATTCCGAAAAAAAGGAGGCTAACGATTCACAGAGTACTAGGTGACTGTGTGTATTGGGTCTGGCAGGGTTCGTAAGTTTGGTTATAGTTTTAAAAAGTTCTCTGGAGGAGGATTTGTCCTCGTTGATTTGCTCCGCAAAATATGCATTTTTTGTTTCGAAGAGTAATTGTTTATAGTTTGAGTGGCTTGCTTTATAAGCCTCTTTATTGATGGTGTTGTACCCTTTTCTCCAACAAACAAATGATGGACGGAATGCTGACAATGCAGACATTCTCCCCCAGTCAAGAGATCTGGGTTAAACCCATCGTTCTTTTGCCCACTACGCCACCCCAGTTCAGACATGGCCATATGCAAATCAGTCTTGACCCTGTGCCTCATGGGAACAGTCCAGCCCGAACTGCCAAGCTATGTCTGCCCTGGACCGGAATCAAGCATCCTAGGACCGGTTTCTGGCTATCAGCTGTCATCAGCCAGGATAGCTTGACTCCAGTGGCGTAGTGAGCACGGGTCCCACGTCTGGGAATACCCATCCCACTTAGGGCGAAAAGCGTTACAACAAACAAATGATGGACGGAATGCTGACAATGCAGACATTCTCCCCCAGTCAGAGTACCAAGAGGCTGAAGGAAGTGCTCGCTTGGGGGTTTACAGTTTAACCGGGGCTAGTTTACTGCATGCGGCCTCAATCCATCCCGAGTATGCAGCCATGACCTCCTCCACTCTGGCTGAAAGACTCGGGCTGTTGTTTTCAGAAGATTACCTAAGTCAAAGCTATTAACTTTGTTCCAGTCCCATAATGCTACCTTCTCCTTGGGCTCTGGTTTATGTTAGTGATGTGGGGTCCACAGTAGTTTAAAAGTGATATCAGCATGATCTGTCAAGGGGAGTGGCAGAACCTCAATGAGGGAAAGGCTTGAATTATTGGAAAAGATTCTAAAGTATGTCCTGCTACATGAGTAGGGCCTTCTACCCACTGCTCGAGGTCCCCTCCTTTCATAATTTGCTTCAACCTCAAATTATCCGGGTCCGAGGGATCCCCCATTATTGTAAAAGAGTTGGCACACAACCCCTCCTTCAGGAGTGTACCAATGGAATCAAGGGCCGCACCTCTGGGGCCCGGGGGCGGTAAAGGAGAATAGCTTTAAATGTGTCCTGGGGGTAAATACGTACACTTAATGACAGCACTTCACAAGCTAAGTTGGAGGGTGTAGTGAATGTGGGCTCTAGGCTATTATCATAAATAACTGCCAGTCCTCCACCCCTCCTTTGTGGTCTATCACGTGTATGGCAGAGGAAATCTGGGGGAGATGCTTTGACAATGTCGGGTCCTCAGGGATTATCAGTCCAGGACTCAGTTATAAATGGCATCTTGATATTATGTTCCTCAATAAAGAGTGCAC
The DNA here is from genome assembly GCF_964204655.1 of Triturus cristatus. NCBI lineage: Eukaryota > Metazoa > Chordata > Amphibia > Caudata > Salamandridae > Triturus > Triturus cristatus. The sequence goes on along the minus strand of NC_140581.1, from coordinate 69,268,781 downwards.
ATTCTATGCTGTGTTTAATCAACGACCTGGCATTAAGAAGTAGGTATATAATGGGAACAGCGCCGCTTTGCTTGTTTATATCTCCAGTCTGATTAGGCAAATGATTAGTAGGAAGGGGCATGATGTGGTGGAGGGGCAGGAGGCATTTTGTGCATGAGGCTGCCTGATCTTCCGGGTTGATACTAGGCAAGAACCTTGGGCAGCTCGCCTTTCCACCCTCCAGATCCAGCTTCATAAGGATGTCTCTGGGGTAAGTCAGTAAGCCTAGCCTAAAAGGGCCAGGGAGACTGGCCCTGAGCCAGCTCATAGCAGCGAAAGACACAGATGGGCTTGCGTTAGGCTGGCGTGCCTAATGCAAGCCCATCTGCGTGCGTACGCTGTGCGGTCGCGTCAGCGTGCATCTTTATTGGAAGCGGCTAAAAAGAACTAGCCTGCTAACCTCTGATGGCTGCCTCGCTCCCTGCCCCCGATTCCTAAGAATAGAGCAGGGCAGTGTCTGGCAAGCAGCTAAGGGCGATTAAAGTGTTCCGTACATTAAAAACAGATCCGTACTAGCAGCAATGACCAGCAGGTAAGTTCAGGTTTCAAGCGTAATTCAAATATTTAAAAGTAAAGCAGTAACAAATTTAATTATAAAATAGTTTCCTCCCAATGCTAAAAACAGTCCTGGTGGGCATTAAACACAGCCCGTAAAACCTGGAAGACTGCACCACTGATTGAACATGTACAGATGGAGAAGTGTCTACAATAGGTCCTAAGAGGATTTCGGTCCTTGCAATTATGAAAAGAGAAGTATTCTCAGGTTTGAATAACTGTTTCCATAGAAAGACAAAAGCAATTCTAAAGCAAAGAATCACATCCTTAAATATTAGTCATGCTTTACAAAAATGATAAAATACAAGCTTCAAACTCCAGAACCAATCACTGACATTGACAGAAATTAAGAGGCAATCTGATAACAGCAAACAGAAAAACATAATGAATAAAGTGCCATCATACACTGAGGATAACATAACATCAAAAAAGAAATTTCAATAGATGACATCATGCAATACAATAGATCAGATCCCCGATTGTAAAGGATGGGTGGTTTGGCCCATGGAAACAGATAACTGTCAAGAAAGATTCTTGATTAAGACGAAAGGATTTAGTATAAATAGGCCAGATCCACGCTATGTACAAAACCCTGGGGTAGTGACATCATACAGTGTTGGGAACTTATGCCTCGATTGGCTGAAAACACTCATACATGTAAATCAAGACTTATCCTTACTTACAGGGGATGTGGACCTACAGGATTTTTTATTGGATCCTAGGAAACCACATCACAAACGTTTCTACTATGCTGTCTACAATGAGATTTGGAAAATTTCCCGAAAGGAGGACGCGGAAAGGTTACGAGAAATAGACCGTATTTTTCTTGAGAAAGCTCTAGCAGTGGTAGATAAGGAGTTAACAACATTAACATCCAGGATATATTCACTGGGCAACATTGTATCTTCTGCTATTGACGTACTAGAACATGATTTGTCTATATTACAACACGGGCAATCGCAAGTTGCGTTCTATTATGTTATTAAGCTTGACGCTGCAATCTTTGTGCGCAGGCTATGTGCTAGGGCATATTATAAACAGCACGTCTCTGTTTATCTCATACAATCTGACAGAAAAACTGGACAGATTAGCCATCACAGTGGCAGAATCGCAATCCACAGAATGGATAATCCATGGCCACATAACTCTCCCAGTCAGTCAGTCATAGTACTTTATTTCGATAAATCAATATCATAAAAAGACAAGGGAACAAAATATATACACTCAATCAGAAGATACAATTGAAAAATAAGTGCATTCAATCATTATATACAGATAAATAATACAAAAATAAATACATTCTATAACATTCAATCATAAATATACATTAAAAAGAGGTCAGTTAAGATAAAATGAACTATACACAACATTTACGTAAAATCGATATAAAAAACCTTGCATAGAATAATCACTAATAGTGGGCAAGATACAGTTCAACTTATTTAGGGACCCAGGTTCGAGAGGATGTCAATCGACAACCTTTTCTTGACTCTGATAGCCCCCACTAAAAAATTAGCAACATGGAAAGTTATCCTTGGGGTCTGTAATAACTGTAAAAATAAGAGTGCTGGCTTGACCTGTATAAACCCAGCCTCTTTAAGAATCGGAATCAAATATTGCCTTCTTAAAGCCAAAAAGTGGTCACAGAACATCAGAAAATGCAAAGTGTTCGAGAAGTTGTCACAATTACATGGCGGAGCGTTTTCGGGAGAACACCAAGTCGGAAAATGACCCAAGGATAAATGGATCAGGTTCAACCGAAAACGGGTTAAGAGAAAGCGATGATAAGGCAAGTTAACGATAGTTAAATATGGTTCCAGGCCAGGGTGAGTACACAGAATAATGCCCGCCCTTACCATAGGTTTCTCAAGTTCTATTTGTTCCCGGTCTGATCGTAACATATCTCCCATCAGGCCTTTAATCTGAACTAATTCTTTAGCAGTTATTGTAGACGGAGATGAGTTGAGGTCTAGTCTCCCTAACTTGAAGAGACTGTTTTTAATATAGGCTAGCCACGGTATTTTGCATGCTCTATCTAGCTGCATGCAGTCTTTTAGGATAGAGTGGTTGAGGGGAATTTCTTGGTTCAGCCGGATCCTAAACCAGGCCAGAACAGGGGCCATTTTAACCAGGTCTGAGATATATCCCATGCCAAGTTCAGAGTGTACAATGTAAGTGGAAGTTGACTGGGGTACGGAAAGAACTGATCTTAAAAATTTATTTTCAGTAATCTGAATACTTTCCCTCGAGCAATTACCCCAAATAGCACTGCCATATGTAGCAACGGCTATACTTTTGGCTTTATATATATTTTTAGCAGAGTGACTATTGGTCTTGCTCCTAATTTTTTTATAAAGCTCTGGAGGGCAGAAGAAGATCTGGCGAGAGCAATATTTCTATTTTTTATGTTGGGACCCCAAGTCCCTTTCTCGTCAAACGTTATCCCTAAATACGGAAAGGTGGCTACTCTACAAAGCTCTTGTTTCCCACATTGGAATGTTTTTGTTAACTCTCCCAGTCACAACCTTTCAATTCCAATATTGCCTAGAACAAATGCAGGCAGGCAGATATGAGGAAACGGGTAGGGAATTCATCAAGGAATCTTGGAAATCACAATACAGATTTCAATGCCAAAGTGGGGAATAAGAAGGGTTTCTTAGCAGTACTAACTGTGAGAATACTTTAAGTGGACCACTTATATGCCAGGATATAATGCTTCATGGGGCCTGTAACGGTTCAGTAGCAAACTTGTCCTGTCACTTAGAAGGTGTCCCAGCTGCCGTAATCACTCCAGTATTCAGACTACTTTCAAATGGTAATTACTTGATGCAGAACGATCAAGGTTGCTGTGGGATGTTTCCGGGCATCGCATATCTGGGAACTGTAAGTTCCAGGGTTACTCGTTGTATGCAAGTAGTGTTTCCCCCAACACATGCAGTCAGGGAGGCACTGCTATGGCCTTCAATAAATATTTCATTAATATGGTTTGATACTTTGAGCAAAATGAAAGCCATGCTTACACAGAAATCGGCGCCCTTAACCTCCACTTGAGAGACTTTTGATCTCCAAGTAGCAAGGTCTTCAGCAGAGATACAGGCACTTATAAATTACAAACTGCCCTTTCCATTTCTCAGAAATGGTAAATCATATCTTTAAAATGTCTGATACGACAGGCATTGTCCACCTACTTAAGAACATAGGTTCTGTACTGTTAAGCACCTTTCAGACGGTCCTCGGAGTTATTCCAAATTTTATACACTCTATATTTGAAAGCATTTTTGGATGGCTGCCGCTGATCCTGTTTCTAATAGCAGGTATCCTGATTGTCGTTTTTCTGCTCCGCAATGGATGTCCCAATCACCAAGGAGATGGAAACAGTACTCCAGGGTTGAAAACACTGTTATCACATGGTACAAATTCTGGGCACACCTCGCCTAAAGGAACTAAATGCTTCTTGGTTCGTGTCATTTAGACAAGTCTGGATGGACTGCATCTTACCTGTCCTCCGATGCGTGTTTTGCGCAGAAGAATGTGTGTTGAATCTCTGTCTGATTCTCCCATCATTTGCATGACTAGATGTTGAAGCTTTACTGGATCCAATAACAACCCATGTTCTGCAGTGTCCCCAGCTTATTCCCATGTTGATGTTGGCATTCTTAGTGCCACCACAGGTAACACCAGTGCCTGTTGGTAGAGACACCGGCTCCTCCTCTGACACTCCTCTGACACCCAGGCATTGGATGACGCACAGGCTGCCTCAGCACTGGCTGTGGACAGTACGGAAAATCACATGTGCTCAATAGACATAACCTGCGAGGTGTTACAAGGACCGCCAACTCCGGAAGCAAGCAACGAGAATGTTGCATCTACCAGTCAGGACACATAAACATTTGACTCATTTGGCCCATCGTGTGCTGGGAAGAAATTCAGCTTTTTAAAAACAAAACAGCAAATTGAAACTCTATATCAAAATTGACATTCTTTTCGCACATGTATGCCTTTCAAAATGCTTGTAGTAGTTCGGACTATACCTACGGACATATTTGAGCAGTAGCCTACCTGTCAATTTCTAATATTTGTTTCCCTTTTTAACAATTTTTTTAAGATATTTTAAGAAAAACATTTTTATACCAATATTTTTAACACAAATATGAAACTAATGTTTTGTATATTTGCGTACCGGTATCTAGAACAACTAGTAGTAATTTTAGAATTTAAACTATGTCGTCCATTCGGAAGAGGAGTGGGTGTTATATTCCATATAGGTACTATAATATAGGCATTGGTAAACTCTTTGCCCTTCACCTATATTCTCTCCCTACATTACACTTTAACGGTTTACAGGGACTGACATTTCGCCTAGATATTACACTGCATTCAGAACGCGGGTTTACCCTAGTTCGAAATCTCATACATTATGTATAAGGGTTATTGGAAGCACAGCAGGACTGCCATCTCCTGCATAAAATCTATGTATAAAGTTCATGCCCAACATCATCCTTAGGCCGACACAGTAATACAACAAGGTAGGACCCTGCTGATACCTATGGGTATACATATATCACACCTTGCTAAGATAGCTAGAGGAGACCGTGACTTCCCGGCCGACACACTGACTATAGATGCTGAGGTTCCTGCATGCAGATGCTCCAGCTCGCAGTGGTCTAACATCCCTCGTGGGGTTTCCAGCTCGAGACCAGGACGAGGTCCCATAGTCTCACTTAAGGTAATGGGGTTGACTAAATCTTAGTGGAATTCTTGGCTTAACACCTAAACCCATGCTGGGTACACTTAGGTACAGCTAGTTAGGAAGGCATCGTAGGAGTATCCATCTTTTATCATGTGTTTTAGATAGTTATGTTATGTTATGTTATGTTAAACTTTTATTTCTATAGCGCACGGCTACTCCGTAGAGTGTCCCGGCGCTTTATCGAGGCAGCTCAGTAAAAACCAGAAACATAACAACAAACACAAGAGAAAAAGAGACAGAAAAACATAACAAACAAAGACATCCTAAAGATTAAAAAGCCACGTCTTGAGGCTCTTCCTAAACAGAAGAAGAGAAGAAGAAGACCGTAGGTCCAGAGGCGACCCCCAGTGCGGGCCTTCCTCACCCGAGGAACCACCGCGAGAAACAAAGATTCCGACCGCAGAGATCTAGCTGGACAATAGAAAGACAGTCTCTGCTGTAGATACCTTGCTCCGGTGCCAAAAAGCGCTTTATGCGCCAGGGTCAATGCTTTAAACATAATCCGCTTCCGGATAGGTAGCCAATGAAGTGATCGTACCAGACCCGAAGCTCTCGCTCGCCTATGAAGGCCAAAGATGGCCCGGGCAGCGGAGTTCTGCACAACCTGCTGCCGCTGAACTAGATACTCCGGAAGACCAACATAGAGGACGTTGGCATAGTCCAATCTAGAGCCTATCAAGGCTTGCACCGTGATCTTTCTGTGCTCTTCTGTGAGTAAAGGCAGGAACTTCCGGAGCATCTTAAGCATACCAAAGCAGGTACCCACCAGGCCAGAAATATGAGAGCTCAGTGACAAATTATTGTCAACCTTCACTCCCAAATTCTTAGCCACGAGCGATGCCTGCACGGGGCAATCCATACCTAATGGCCACCAGGCCTGCCACTCAGGGTCCCGAGAACAGCCGAAGAATAACACCTCCGATTTACTGGAGTTTGCCTTAAGGCCATTTCGCTGGAACCAGCCAAAGACCGACTCCAAACAGCCCCGGATGTTCTCTCCATCGAAAACCTGTCCTTGCCTACACGTGAAAAGCAGTTGGGTATCAGCAGCGTAGGATACGATCCGGGCCCCAGAGGACTCCGCCAGTGCCGCCAGAGGTGACATAACGATGTTAAAGAGAGTCGGGCTCAACACAGAACCCTGTGGGACCCCAACTCCCAATGGCGACATCTCGGCGGAGCAAGGAGAGGCCCAGACCGTTTGTCGGCGGCCTTCAAGGAAAGATGTAAACCAATTGAACACCGTCCCCCTCAGACCGATGTCATAAAGTCTGGAGAGGAGCACCTCATGGGGGACGGTGTCAAAGGCCGCCGACAAATCCAGCATGACGAGCATGACCCTTCCTCCAGAATCTAGTGTCTCCCTGATGATTTCCGACACTTCCAGCAGTGCCGTCTCCGTACTTAAATTAGGACGGAAACCGGACTGCGAAGGATGGAACAAATCGTTGGATTCGAGAAAGCTGGAGAGAACACCATGTACATGCTTTTCTGTGATCTTAGCCAAGGCCGGTAAAAGAGAAATCGGCCTATAATTGGCCAAGACCTCAGAGTCCAACCCTGGCTTTTTGAGGAGGGGGATCACCATAGCTCTTTTCCATAGCCCTGGAACCCTCCCCTCCCTCAGAGATAGATTCACCAAAGGGTTGACTAGTGGATTGATTACGGCCGCCATCTTAGCCAAAAATTTGGCAGGACAGGAATCCAATGGTGAGCCCGATTTCAGGCTGGTCAGAAGAGCAAGAGAAGCATCGGCCGAGACAAGAGGAAACTCAGCAAGAACCACACCCTGCATCGGCAGGCTGGACAGTCCGGCCATCGGACTGGAACACTCCTCCACAGACCTCACTGGGAAAGAGTCCTGGATAGATTTTATTTTATCCGTGAAGAATTTAGCCAGATCGCAGACCCAGTGCTCCAATGGAACACTATGGGCCACGCAGGATCTAGGCGCCGTAAACTCCCTTACCACAGTAAAGATCTCTTTACAGGAATTGGCGGCAGTCTCAATCCTCCTGGCCAGATACTCCTTTTTCTCCCGGAGAATATCCTGGTGATAGGATTTAATCATTTTCCTATAAGCCGATCTAGCTACCGGGTCATACCGAAGACGCCATGCCCTCTCTGCCACCTTACACTGCGCACGAGTGGCACACTCAAATGTCAAATGTGTTCATAATTTTAGTGAGATGGTAGCACTATACCATCCATTTACGTTTTTAGTACTGTTAATCATTTACATCTTTTACTGTCTAATGGTTGTTGAAGCACATCTATTTTACACCAGAACAGCAACTGTCAATAAATAATTATTGAAAACGCCCAGCTTGTTTTTTTCATTGCATCTTTCTGAGACCGACTAAGCAAGCACGAGTTACGGAGCGAAAGGTAGTATATTGTTTCCACGGTCCTGAGGGATCAGGGTTGTCATGTTCGATGGTTGTCAAGCACTATTCTCTCCTTGGTAAGATGAGATTCTTGTGGCACTGTGAGCTAGTTGGTACAAGAAGGCCAGCATACCCAGTGGGGGTGATCAGAGTCCGTCTGACACCAATCCTACAGTGTATGTCGTCTAAACGCGCAGATCATGTATACTTTCTATAGGAACTACACAACAGAATTAGAAGGAAAAAGTGGAAAGAATACATGTTTCAAAAACAAATGTGATGTCAAAGCTAGTGATTTTTTAATTGACATATCTATATATTTCATGATGAAATAGACTGCACATCAATCACCTGCCATAGGGAAATATCAGACTTTAAACATAATGCATGTGCTTCAACTTTTGCCAGTCATAAACTGGACAACATCTCTTTGGTGACTCTGAATGCTGAGATGGCAGACAGCCGCTACATATTTAAAAGGCCAGATGGAAAGAATCATCTCACAATCAGATTAAACTCCGCTTTCACTGAAAAATGTGCTCTGAATAAATAAATTCCACATCACTACAAACCTGACCCAGCAACAATGCAACACTCCTGATTAGTGAATAGTAATAGAAGGTTTGAAGAAAAGAGTTGAAGGATTAGGTTAATATAGAGTGCTATAGAAAGAAGATTGAATAAGAATGATGAAAAGAAAGTTCTACATGTAAAATATGAATAGAGATGAAATATACACAGAATAAGGTAATCCCTGCTACATATTATAGGGCTATTACAGGTTAATTGAGTTCTGTTACCAATAGAGCAAGGAGGCCACCGGCAGACATGACATGCAATGTCATTTTGACATTTGGCAGGAGGTATTTTATTCCTATTATTATTATTATTATTATTATTAATAATTTTCTAAGGCGCCCAGCTACCCCGAGGTTTCCCGGCGCCATCGGACGCACACAAGAAGAAGAGATACACTATTGGTTGAATACCCATGTTTTAGGTCTTTGCGGAAGTTGTAATAGATGCTTTAATGCCAGAGTTGTGAGGGAAAGGGAATTCCACAGTGAAGGAGCTAAGTAAGAGAAAGACCGACCACCCATACGTGATCGTTTGATCCTGGGGACTTGAAACGTTGCCTGAGTAGAGGATCAAAGAAAGAGTGTAGGGCGGTAAGGGTGTACCAAGGCACTTAGATACTGTGGCGCTGACCCAGATTTAATCTTATGCATATAGCATAGGGCCTTGAATTTAATGTGATTCTCCATCCTAAGCCAGTGGAGGTCACGGAGAGAACCTGAGACAAAGGCCTTTCTAGGTAACTGGCAAAGCTGTCTGGCTGCAGATTTCAGGACTACCTGCAGTTTTCAAACCACCTCCTTATTGGCTCCTAAATACAGGACGTTGCCATAGTCCAGTCTGGATGCAATCAAAGGCCTGAATTACCGATCTTTGTGTGGAACTAGGCAACATCCCAGAGTATTTTTTGAGCCATTTTAGGATGGTGAAGCAGACTAAGGCGACCTTGACTGCTTGATGCCTCATAGCTAGTTGGTCATCTATGATTATGCCTAGATTGCGGGCTGATTGTGACGGTCCATTTGAGGCGGCCAATGTTGGGGGCCCCAGAGATCTTTGTTTCTTCTGAGGATTAAAACTTCAGTTTTCCCCCCGTTCAATTTCAACCTGTTGGTATGTATCCAGCTAGCTATCGTTTGCAGCCCTACCTGGAAAGAGGACACATTAGATGCCTCCTTGGTGGACAAAGAGAAGATTAGCTGGGTGTCATCAGCATACGAGAATATGGATAACCCATCCTCTTCAGCTATTGTGGCAAGAGGACTAACATAGATATTAAAAAGCAATGGGCTGAGGATAGAACTCTGCGGTACTCCATAAGGAGAGGCATGGGCCTTAGAGCTTGCGGACGGAGAAAAACCTGGAAAGTCCGGTTAGACACAAAGCTCGTCAGCCACTTGCTCGTCTAGCTCACACCATCATCATTCCAGAAATTACTTACATTATCAGAATTGTGCTACCTTGTGTAAAAGAGAAAGTATGGTGCAGATATGAAGAATAAAAGCACAATCTGTAATATTGAAAAAGAACATAAAAAGCAGCTAGTAACATTTCGCAAAAACGTATTAGAATCAGTTTCATATAAATCAGATTACATAAAATATTAAAGCTTAAAATGAGTAGTACCATGAAGATCTCCTTTCTGCTGTCCATTATTCATTTTACAAAAGCAGTTCATAAAAATAAAAGTCAATTTTTAACTTTATTATTGAAAGTGCACCTTCTCTGAAGCTTCATGAGTTGATTTTAAACTTCTCTACAGGCATTATGACATCAACTGTAATGAGCACATTTGTTTTTTTAAACTGGGATTTGATGTTTCCCTTGCACTATAATGATATTGAAACTGTGGATGCTAAGAAATTACAGCTATGTGAATGTGTATGTGTGTGTACATGTGTGTGTGTGTGTGTGTGTGTCTGGGTTACTATGCTTGTGGGGACACACTCACACTGCGGAGACTTGCACTGTGGGGACCTGAAGCCAGTTCCCCACAAGGAAACATTGTCTGAATTATAAAAATTTACTTCAGGAACATCTGTGTCAATTGTTTTGCAACTTTTATTTAAATAATCGCCCTGTGGGGACCTGAGTGTCATCAAGTGTGTTTATATTTTTACCCAGCTCCGCCTCTGTAGACAAGAGATAGCACTGCAGTCTTAACATACTGTGCATTTAAAAAAAAATATTTCATCAGATACACATTCTAGCAGCACAAAGTGCAGACATTTTAAAAGAAGCCCTGCATAATCTGGTATGTATCCATTACTTTATAATAAAAATGTAACTTTTTTTCTATTTATTAAAATAAAAGTTTATTGCAATACAAATTGAAAGGGGATTGAGGCAAAGACAGATCGCACCTACCCTTAGTGGAGTAGTTTCTATCAAAATGCACAAAGTGCTAAGGACATGAGATTCAATGCCCCTAAATCTCCTGAGCTACACAACATCTCTCAATTCCATAAACAACACAGTGGTCCAGCACACTTAATTTAAGTCAGTAAATTTACACAAAGTTTTACAAGAGTGATCATTAGTATAGCTTAAATATTCGTTTACGGATCAAGTCTCAAAACAAGAATGGCGATTCAGCAGATTTGTTCTTTTAAATCCTTTATTGATGACTTCTTTTTTCTGACAAGGTATAAACCGTAGCCAAAGCATTTCATCTTCGCGGACTTCTTCAGGGCCGAGCCAAACACACTCTTTCTAATTCTTGGCTGTATTTATTGCCTTGTGCAGTTTCTCCTTCTATAGTCTGGAAATGTGTGATTGCGTCTGGTATTTCGCTTGATTTGTAGGAACATTGGATGCCACACCACCACGCCGGCCGATACACTGCTTGGACTTATTAATGAAAAAACGTGGATGATGTTCTTGTAATGGGATCTTGCCTGCTGCCAACCATGGTAATCTGGCAAAAGAAGAGAGACTAATATTTCTTATTACAAATCAGATCGATCAAGCGAAATACCAGATGTAAAACTTTGTCTAAATTTACAGATTTAAATTAAGTGTGCTTAGATTTGGGGTGTCAGATACGCATGCGGGGATTCCATAGATTGCATTTCTAGCCTTCATTTACTGTGTTTTTCCCCCTGACCCACCGAGCTACCTATTGCCAACCCTCTGGAGTTGCACCCTTTTTCTTTGACTGTATTCTATGTATCCTGACCTCCTATCCCCCTCCCCCATGGTTTGTTTTGTTTCAATAAAAACGTTTTAAACATAAATTAAGTGTGCTGGACTACTGTGTTATTTATAAAATAAAAGTTTATTAACATGAAGCTATTGAATTTAGTGTTTGTCTGAAAATTGTTTGTGGTGTTATAAATATTGCTAAAAGCAATTAGGGTCCATTTTTAATTCCAGATTACTTCATTACAATTCCATTTGCTCCTTATCTGCGATTGCACTGCACTGAGATAGGATATAACGGTTCTGATAATTTTTTGCAAATAACTTTGAGGCCTCAATGCCTTTTGTTATATTTTAATGCTTGTATCAGGAATTCCGAGTCTTTATGTTGTTTTCCTTTTGTTCACATACTAATATGCACTTTAGAACATATTCTTTTAGCTGATGGCTAGATGTGTGTGTGACTAGTGCTTGATGGTGCTAAGGGTTATGTTCTCGCAGACAGTGAACAGAAGCAATGTTATGCCCACAGCATGGGAAAGTATATTTTTAACAGAAGAGGGATGTTCTGATAACATTAGTGAACTTCTTAGGAGACATATTTAAATATTGTGCCAATATTTATTGTTATTGATTTAAAGTGCAGAACAATATGCATAGAATAGAGTGTGCACCAAAACATTTGTGACGAGGGACAGTGTGGGATATGAGATTTGCCACTGTGTCATGCTGTTTGATACCTTTGCAGTTGGTCATCTTCCTTAGTGAATACAAAGTTACACAAAATGTTTCAATTCCAGTATATAGGAAGCTTTTTGATTAGATGCATTTACACTAAATTAGATTATCATATGTTGGTTCCCTGAGCAATGAAACATTATTAGTAGCAAACTGACTTAGTCCAGTCCCAAGAAACAAAATTAATTGCATTTGGGCTCAAACTATTTATCAATGAAAAAAGTAGCTGGAATCTCATATTTTTCAGGTTTTTAATACTTCATTGTGATCCATTGGAAGCCAATTGTAAATACCCACAATAACCATATTCTTTGCCTAGACCCACAACCTTTGCAAATTAGTAATTTTCTTCAATGGCATCCAGTTTCGCACAACACCCAATGCATTTCAGGTACACCTTCATCAAGGGTAATTATAAACAAAACAATGTTTGAATATTGGTATAGCTCATGGGTACCATGTGCACCTCACCACATGTGCTCATACCTCAAATCAACTCTATGCGAACAGAAAAATGTGCATGTGTGTGCTTCCTTACATCATAACCTAAACAATATCATAACGTGCACAGAATCATCAACGAATGATAACTGAATAATACACAACTGTCACTGGGCGCAAATCAGAATGCAACAGCACCTGATAAACAAATTAATTAATTTGCCTATTCCACACCTGCATGCAATTGTATTGATCGAGTCACCCAATATAGCCAGTGTCAAATTTTAGTTCACTGAACACAATATCAGTTTTGTGGCAAAATGTGTTCTCCCCAAGTGTATCCTATGACACCAAAATCCACTTCCTTCAGTTAAACAAGGTTACCTTTATTGTGCGCTGTGGGGGCACCAGTGAAAACCATAAGCATGCTGGCATGCATGGGTACCGATTGTTCAAAATATGTGTGTACCAGAATGTTTAAAGCTACAATAACCCCAAAGTGTGTCAGCAATCAACAACGTGAACGTGAACCTGTAAGTAATGATGCCATGGAGGAACAAAACAAACAATAAACAAATGTAATAAACAAAAAGAAAAAATAATCTGATTGGGCTAACACCAGTCCAATGGCTAGAGTAGACAAATTAGGTAGATGTAAAATAAGGCATATCACCATTCATGACTGATCGCATGCTGGGGTTCTAATTTCCAGTTTCCTTTCTGTTTTTTCAACGTATAACGTACAACGTATAACTTGCTACTTGGGAGTTTTAAACTGTACACAGCATTTTTAGTATTGCAGTTTGCGGAATGATTGGTAATGTATTGACCCTGGGCCTATAGAGTGATGGACCCTGGCTGATGTTGCGGCTCAACATGTGGCACTTGTGAGACCTCCAATGCACCTAACACTTACTTCAAGAACAGGTTACTTACTCGAAACTCAACCAGCACTTTTGACAGGAGTGGGTTAGCATCATAATTTGAAGCACTGAAAAAATAGTTACAATAAATGCAACAATTTTCCATGATGAGATATATTATAACTATTCCAGGAAAGGTGTTTTAGAAAACATACTTTCCTGAAGTCATCTGAAGCTGCCCTCTAGAAGCCTCCTGTGTTTGGTCAGCCTTTGACAGCCTGAGCCAAGGCACTCTCTGATTAGGCGCAAAGAGACCTGAGGCCAAAACAATCCAGCCATTGGGTGGGAAGAGATTTGTTTTGTGGATAAGGCAGGTACAGGAATGGGACTGGGAAGATGAACTGGTCTTCAAAGGGAGAAGGTCAGATGTCAGAGGACCCAGATGACCCCCACTTCCTTGATATTTAGTTAGGTGGAAGCCCAATAATTAGATTAGGAGAGGGGCTGGAAGGAGAGTGTAGGGACAGGTTAGCCACAACGGTTAGGTTAGCCAGACTCCAAGGAGAGATTTTCTCCATTTTGGTTTGTGCTGACATGTGCATTCTGGGACAAACATTGGCCACACTACCCAGGAAGTTGTCATTGCAGAGGGTGGCAGCTTGAACCCCATTGGTTAGGTGTCTCTCCCACTTGCCCATCCAGAATGGGGAATTATTATGGGAGAACTGCAGGAGTACCTCAGATCCCTGCCTGAAAACATCTGGAGAAGAAAGACAGGCCCTGCCAGACCTTTGGACTAAACAAGAGAGGACTATACCTGCTGCACTCTAAAGGCTCCAGAAAAGAAGGGTGTTGCCTGTCTTGAAAGATAAGGAATGGACTGCCTATGGAACAGGTAGAAAAGTGCTGGAAGAAGAACCTGCAGCATCCACTTTAAGGACAACTCCAGTTGACCAGCTCCACCTGGATTGTACTTGGATTGACCTGGTGCATTGTGGGGGTTGGAGCTCCAGAACTTCTGAACCCTCAGCAGGTGCTGTGAACCCTTTCTGACCCTCATGGAACCTTTCAGAAGATCTGAAAGTTTGGTAACTTTTTGACAACTTTAGTGAAAAAGCTCCATAAGAAGACCTGAATCAATGACGACAGTCAAGCTGGCAACATCGAGCACCAACTCGGTCTGACCGCACAGGTTTGACCATCTGAAAACTCTGGAGTTCCTTACCATCAATGACGAAGACAAAGACATCCAGGACTCACTGAGGCATCACTCTTCAGCTGGCTGGCATCGTGGAATCGAAATCTGGATCGGAGGACCCTATCGCTCGATGTTGAGAGAAAAAGCTCAAAAAAAGTGACAATGTCAGAAGGTAAAATTTTGACTGGGCCCAACAACGTTTTCTTTCATGCAGCTACATTTTGGTCAGCCTGAAACTTTGGCTTTGTCCCAGTCCAGCATGACAAGAAAGCCGCAGTTGGCACTTTACCCTTTTAGGTGGTAGGAAGCACAGTGTTTTAATTTAAACTTTATTAAATCAGACCTGTGGTTGCCTACTTTGGATTTTTGTCCTTTTGGGGTCATTTTAAAGATAAAGATATTCCTTATTTTTATAAATTGGTGTTGGATTTTTATTGTGTTGTGTTATTTTACTTATTTACTGTTTAGGTGATATTAAGTGCTTTAAAGACATTTCTCCTACTATAAGCCTGTCTGCTTATGAGCGAAGCTACTAAGGGTTTTGCAAGAATTCATTTATTGAGACTTGACTGGATCTTATTTGTGATTGTGGTGTTATTACTAGCTTTAGGTACCTACCTGCACCTACTAAGATGCCACCTTCCAACACTTGCTAAACATCCCCCTGTACATCCCGCAGACTTGGTTCAAGAAGTCCACTGCCCTCATTCGCACCTTCCTTTGGATGACTAAACCTCCCAAGATCGCTTTCCAAAAATGCATTCAATCTACAGAGAAGCGAGGCATGGCGATGGCTGACCTGAAATTGCATTAATGAGCATGTCAGAGTCAAGTTCTCAATAACTGGCTCCAGGCAGGGTGGACTGACCACACCTTGGACTTGAGATGTCCTTTATCAACCAGTGACTTCTCCTTGGGCTTTGATGCGATAACGCCCCCACTCTCTAAGTTCAAAATCACTTTTGTAGCCTTCACAGATTTAGCACTATTTCTTTCAAATCTTAAGAATCTCAAAATAAAATTCTTAGGGTACAATGTTAGCAGTATACATCAGGTAGTTAATACACTTATTACAGATAACATTGTGTAATCTGCTAATCACAGGTTTTAATAGTTATAAATCAAATGTGCATAACCTATTAAGAAAAAAACTGAGTGTTCCAGCTTGTTAGCAGAGATGAGCACTTGTATCTCTGCTGACAACCTAGTGACTTTAATCAAGAGACATAGGAGGGTTTGCCCATCTCACCCTCATGTCACCTGCGCAGTTAAAGTTACAATATTAAAAAAGGTGGTGATGTACCACAGGGATACATTCATAAACCATTATTCATACCCTTATGTAATAATGAGTTGCCACTGGGACATAGCTTGAATCAAACTACATTTCCTTAGTGAAATAATGACATGAGCCTGTGCGAGTATCTGCTGCCATTCCATGGTCTTCATACATCTCTGGACAATGATAAGACACCAACACAAACTACAACATACAGAAAATGTTCTCCTTGCTTCCTTGGTGTTATTAAAAATAATGTATTCCAACTTCCATTCCACTAAGAATTAGTCACAAAATAGAATGAGTCCCAGTGTAAGAGCTTCTTAGAATTCCCTTTACGGCCGCACCATTCAGAACCCCTTAGATTTTATTGGACCTTCCAATTGTAAGTTTGGCGCATTTCAGGACCAGGAAGACCAGGGAACCTAAACCTGTAATATATAATTGCACAATTCAAGCATTAATATTATATTAATGAATATTAAAGTCACTCAATTATACCTGACACAAATTCACCAGAGACCCAAAGAGTGCCAATACTGGTACCCAGACTGAACAAAAATGAGCCTCCAAAGCCTGGAAATAGGTGTTGCATGTGGGAGAGGCCCTTACTGATACACATGCTTGTATGCCTATGTCTAACTGCATCATCTTTGTGAATTACAAGCATCAGTGCACTCCCAGTTCTCCATTCATGTCTGCTTTTACTCTTGAGTATGTCACAGAGAAGCAGCTACTTCACTCTCTAGGTTCTTCAAACAAAGAGTGTGAGGATGTGCCATGTAGTAATCAGTGCAAGGAGTTCAAGAGAGCTGTCCTCATCAAACAAGGCAAGTAAAAGAGTTCTTTATTACCAGATGCAGGAGTGAATCCGACTCACTAGGGCAGTCCGTCTACCTACAAGATGGCAAAATTAAAGATCTCATAAACAACATGTCAATCATACTTGCTACAATTGTCTGAAAATCATATGGAGAGAAGAAATCGACAGCTCCTTTCTTAACGTGTTAGCCGGAGGGGGTAAATACCCCTCCATGGAGCACTCAAATGAATCCAGACATTCTGTGGAACCCCAATATCTACGCATGCCGCAAAAGACAAATCCTAGCAGCGTGTTGTGAAATATGCATGCTGGGAAAAGGTCATGTGATGAGGGGTGCACCAGTGGCGGCCATCTTAACATGTGCATTGTGCCTTAACCCGACTCTCAATAGTATATGGGCATTAAAAGATGGGACAAAAGTCATGGTCACATTGCACACAGAAGATTGGAGATTGTTAATTCCCTTGCATAAAAAACACAAATCAGTAAAAGCACATGCAGAAGCTTCCTTGTTGGAAATGACACAAACGTTGTATGGACCCAGCGTGTTGTGAGTAGGCCTGGGCAGAGCTCGTGGAGTTGCAATCCATAGAATTCCGTGGAGTGACCAAAAACTTCCAGCCAGTTCTGCGAGCAGACAGTGTAATGGAGGGGCAGTGAGAAAGGGGTGTCAAATGCACTGCAGGAGTGCAAATGATCGAATGGGAAATGATGTGTTTCATTTCTATGCAGCACCATTTAGCCGTGAAGGTCAAAGATTGAAAGGAGGGGCCCATAAAAAGAAGGGCAGGAAAGTGAAGAGACACAGGCCGAAATCTTACAGGAACAGATACCTACCATGTTAACAGTGCATTTAGCATTAGGGCTCTAAAGAGTGAAGTCAGTCAGAGGGCATGGGGTTGTGTACTCACTCAGCAAACAGTATGAAGCATGTGGGAGAACTTGGGGGCAGATTTACAATAGCAGGCACATCCCTGCATATCAGCAGGGTTGCACCAGTTATTGTGCGTCACGGCTCCGCCACCATGGATGCGCCGCATTTACAATGCGGCGCACCATGGGGCATGAATGGACAGATGCGTGACACATCTGCTGCCGTAAAGGCAGCGCATTGCTGGAGTTGCGTCGCAAGCGCGATGCAGCTCCAGCAAGGCTCGGGGGTGCCCTCACTTTAAAATGCTGCGTCAATCCTTACGCCTGCTTCAAGCAGGCGCAGGTTTTTGATGCAGCATGGCCTTAAAAGTGGCTGAGTGAAATCTTGTAGATTTCATTCAGCCACTTTTAGGAGGCGTTCCTGCGCCAAACGTCCCCCCCACCCGCGCCCGAACGCCTACAAGTGGCACAGGGCTTTACAACGTGACGCATCTTCCGGATGCGTCACGTTATAAGTAACCTGCACCATAGTGCTGTCTTTGCGCCGCCGCTGTATTACAAAAGTGACTCAACGGCGGCGTAAAAGAGGCGCAAGGGGCTTGTAAATCTGCCCCTGCATGTCTACAAGGAGTCAAATACAGGGAGGAGCTCACTCACAGCTCAGTCTGTCTAGCGAGAACACCACTTTCCTCTGCCTGCTGCTGCATAATGGGCAGGTGGTGTAGCCATCGACAGCTATGTATTTACGTAGTCCTAGCAAGGAAGCAAGTTTGAATGCACCCCTTACTCAGCAGTATGTCGCAAGTGTTTCTGTGGCTTACAAACCCACCCACTGCCTCAAGACAAACCGATTTGACAACAAGTAAGAAACGTCAGACGTCAAATAAAATACAAGCACCTCAGGAGCTTAAATCAGATAAAGCTCCTTGCATTTTCCTCAAAGTGGATTTAGGATTTCATTTTACTAACTAGAGTCAGCTGATTTAAGCTACTGAAGTGTGGTATGCACTGCACTCTAGCAAAGTATGGCCCAATCTTACCAGTCCTCCTCTGCTCACACACACCAGACAAGCACACCTTTATTTACTCTCAGTCACACACTGCAGTATGTGACTATGCAATCACTATAAGGTGACACATCGGCTAATCACCCATGTGCAAAAGAGGTGACGCCAGGAAGTGCTTTCAAGTGCGCCTGCTGTAGAATCCACCCAGAGTTAGAGCGCGGCCGAATCCCTCTCTCTCCATGGTGTCCCAACACAGGTGAGTGACTCTGTGGCACTCCGTGTAGCCCCACTATGCACACCACGCCCACCCCTGCTATTCACCCATGTGCAAAACAGGTGAAGCCAGGAAGTGCTTTCAAGTGCGCCTGCTGTAGAATCCACCCAGAGTTAGAGCGCGGCCGAATCTCTCTCTGTCCATGGCGCCGCAACACAGGTGAGTGACTCTGTTTTTGCTATACATCATGTGGTGGATTTACAAGCCCCTTGCGCCACTTTTGCATCACTTTTAACTTCGGAAAAGTGACACAAAAGTGGCACAAGGGGCTTGTAAATCTGCCCCTATGTGCTGAGCATCTGAGTTCACCACCAACAGGGGTTCGGGAAGGGTGCATGCCCTGGACGCGAGGTGTGGTACTTGTGAAAAGGCCGGAGCTGCCTGCCTCCCCACAGTTTCTTGTTCGATGTACTGAAGGATAGATGTCATCCGTCACCTTATCTGCACTTTATCAGACTAAGAATGACAACCCACAATGAATGTGGGTGTCATGGCCGGGTTGGCTTGGCTTTAAGTCAGTCTTGATGTTTTAGCTGAGTGACAACAAGCATGTTGGAGCCTTTTTTAGTGAGCGCTGGTAATCTCCACTCCTGCTGAACTTCGTGCTCCAAGCGGAGTGCGGAGTGGGGGAGACTCAGTGAACTCCACCAGCGAAGCAAAGTTTATTGACCATCACTAGTTGCAGGTTATGCATGCTGGGACTGGGTTACATGATTGAAAGTGAACCGGCAGCGGCCATCTTGCTAAGTGAGTATCTAGATGTTCAAAAACAAGGGACAACATATCCCCAATCCATTTATAAAGCAAAAATAAAACAGTAGTTACTGTTAGTAACTAAGTCTGGAAACCCCCTATCACAGAAAGGCGGAGACCATAGTGTACAGATTCTTGTCTGTTAATATCATGAATGAACTGTACTCCTCTGCATAAGTGTTACTCATTGAATTCTACCATATCATTTATACGAGGGCCATTGCAGTCAATGTACGTATTTTACATAGTTACTTTGTCACATATTGCAAAACCACCACAAAGATTGAAAGCTGTAATCAAGAAACAATAATTATAATTCACATGCAATGAAGAAAACAATTTTACTTGAGGGTTTCCATAAAAAGTTAAGAACCATATTTGAAGATATAGCGGGATATTCACAAGTACTTATCTCCGATTTATCTCCACCTTAATGCATCAAAAGTGGAGATAGACCTAACACCCCATTCACAAGCACGTGCAAACTGCAGACATCGCCAGTTTTCACGTGATAACTGCCCCAAGATTTATCACCACGGTGAACACCACTTTCACAACGAACTGCCAGATCTGCAAAGCGAACCAAAAACGGGTGATAAGCCGTGGTAGCTGCAGGTATTTAACACCTGCCTCAAGCAGGTGTAAAGACAGACGACTACCTGCAGTAGGCAACGGAGCCCCGCACACAGCCACACCTGAAGAACAAATGACGCCATGGAGCTACTCATCATGCAGCTCGGAGCCCCAACAGGGCCACAACACCCTCGGCCACAACCCCCAGGACTGCCACCACCCCTAGGACCCGGACGCTCATTCCCCCGGACTACCACAGAGGCAGCGCAAAGTAAGACAGCGGACCTACCAAAAATGCACCACTCTCACAGACCTAATGCCCGAGGAAGTCATTGCCCACTACAGGCTCAAAAGGGCAACCATCCTCCGCATCATGACCCACATTGCCCACAGGCTTACGGTCCCAACAGAGCAGAGAACCAACATCCTTCCGCAGACAAAGCTGCTGGCTGTGCTGCACCTGTTGGCCCCGGTACCTTCCAACCAACAACTGCCAGAGTCAGAGGGGTCTCACAGACAGCCCTTTCAAAGTTCATCACACCTGTCCTGGATGCTATCCTCAGCTTCATACCCCAGCACCTTCACTTCCCCAACACTGTGCAGGAACACACCACTACCGGAAAATAAAGCATCAGCATTCCATCAATGTGCAGGCAACGGTGGACCACCGGGGACTCTTCACCAATGTCGTTGCCAATTACCCAGGCAGTGTGCATGATTCCTTCATATTCCGACAGTCTGCCATCAACCAGCACTGCCAGGATGGCACATATGGAACGGGACTGCTCGTTGGTAAGTGCAAAATCAACACATCACACCCCCCAAAACCAACAACACACAATGCACAACTGTGGGAATGCACACATGACTAAACCACATACAACATGTCAAACTACACACCCACCTACCAGACAGGACAACACCACTCCATGATCATCCTGGGCCACCCCTGCACCCAACACAGACATTTCATGGCAGCACAGCCACACAAAAGCAGAACGTGTGGAGAAGCGAAATGCAGCCATGTGAGAGGATGCAAGTGACCCATGAGTGGGAATGTACACAATGAGAAGTGAGTCATGGATGTGCAGGACAGATATGGGAATGCAAACAACTGATATGTCCATGCAGACCACAACTGCTGGTGACTGGAGAGTAGCGAGCAGTGAACGCAACCATGTCACCCCAGGCCGTGGGTCAGATAGCGAAAGTGTCACACGCTGCGTCCCCCCATGTGTGCATGAGCATAGTGGGTTGGCCCTGAGTACGGCAGGGCTGCGCAGGGGTGTGGTGACAAACCCCATTGTGCAGGGCATAGTCCACTCCCGGGAAGGCCAACATCATTGACTGTGTGGCGCCGCGTGGCCTGCCAAAAGGCCCACGCCGTGAGCAGCAGGACCTGTGACCCTGTGTGCCTGCTGCACCCCAGGACTCTGATGCACAGACCAGGCCTGCCCGCCCAAGCGCACCAGTGCCGCACTGCTCACCTACCGACACCGTTGTGTGTCAAAGAGGGTCCAACACGTGCCGGTTCAAGCACCAAGCCCCAGTCCTGCGACTTCTGCAGCCTCCGCAGACCATCGCTGGCCCCCCGACACTGGTCCCCATCACTCATTACTAATTTAAAAGCTCCACCGGCGTCCACTTCAGCCCAGTAGGTCCCACATGTGGAACAGTGTCCTGAGTCCTGAATGGCAGTGACCCCAAGTCCGTGGCAGCGGCCACAGCACAAGGCTCCCTTCGTTAAGTGAGACATAATTCCATATCGCAGGTCTGTGACACGTGGTGCCACTAACCCTGTGCGCCATGAGTGACCGTCATCCTCTGGCGGAACATCGTTGGTGTCTGAGCCTGTGGCCTGGGGGTTGTCATCAGCAACAGACAGATACGGACTTGGTGTCTGGCCTGGGTCTGTGGCATTCGTATCCGCCATGTTGCCGGACACAGCTGGCATGTGGAGGAGTGTGGCTCAATGGTTAGAGCGGCAGACCCTGATGCAGAGTTCTGGCCCGAGACCAGGGTTCAATTCCCGCCTCGGCGGGTCTTGGGCTTAATTCCCTCGGACCTGTTAATTCTGCCCTCGGTGCCTATTCTAATCATGGGTCCCACGCTGCAACTCTGGGCAATAGCTTGCTTAACCTCCACAACGGCCCCAACAGCGCTAGGATGCCTGGCCTCACCTTGGGGGTGCCCAGGAGTGGGCACTTCACAGGGAAAGGCCAGGAAGGGTTCCACAGCGGTATGTGTACAGCGCCTTGAGACCCCCTTGGGGGTGATACGTGCGCTATATAAGCACTACATTTACATTTACATTTTACATGCCCTGGGGGTAGGCCTCCCATTCTCCCCGTGACACTCGCGGAAGGCACCCATGACACATGTGAGGCCCTGCTCTGCCCTCATGACCCTACCCCAGTCTCCCGCAGGTCAGCGTCCAGTGGCGGTGGGCCCGTGTCGGCCGCTGTGCATCCGGGGCCACTAGCCCTGGCGACTCGAGTCATTCCCCCTTTTTGTACTGACATTGCATTTCTGAGTGCCTGATGACTGTTGGAGTTGCTGCTAGCACCAGCTTCTCCCTGAGGGCTGGCGTACACTCACCCCACACACAGCCAGCACAGGCGTCACTGTATTAGTGGGCCTGCCATCACATCCTACCGAATCAAGTATTGACTCTTTTCTCCCTGCAATGTCACAGGTGATCAAGGATATGCACTCTGCCCTTGGATAATAACACCCCTCCGGGACCCGGGCACACCCGCCCAGAGACAGTACAATGCGGCCCACATACGCACCAGGGGCATCGTTGAACGCACATTTTGCGTGTTGAAGTCACGTTTCAGGTGCCTGGATGGCACAGGTGGAAAGCTCCTGTACAGTCCGGACATCGTGTGCAAGATGATCGTTGCATGTTGTGTGTTGCACAACATCTGTGTTCGCACCACTGCCCCATGGATCCCAGTTCCAGAGGTATCAGACAATGATGGTGGCGATGGGGTAGGTGGCCCACATCTCACTGCAGCTGTGTCAGGAATGGCCCGTAGGAACTCCATCATTGACACTTACTTCTCATGAGCATGTCACATTGTGGCCGTCCATGGCAATCATGGGTCATTAGAAGATGTCCAATTGCACTGCATGTGTGATTAAAACATATTTGCAGGTTACAGGTTGTACTTGTACATTGTCATGTTACATTTTCCTGCGATTTCAGATGTGATTTGCCATGTTGTGCACATTTTGCAGTACCAGTTGTGTCCTGTGTTCAGTTGTAGATGGGGTGCTGTTTGTACCGAGATGTTGTCAATGTGCGATTCCTCCTCCTGGGCAGGTGTGGCGGTCCTACCTGGAGATCTTGTATTCTTGGGGAATGGTGATGGTGATGTCCGGTACCAAGGTGGTGTGGTTCCAGGTTTCGGTGAGGAATGCTACCTCTGGGGTGGTGGTGTCGAGGAGGTCCCAGATTTCGATGGCATGTTTGTGGAGGGATCAGATGTTGAGCAGGATGCAATGCAAGGTCTTCGGTTCGGGTGTGTTCTTCCAGTTGGGTTGTCCTGGGTCTGAGTTCCTAGTGGTGCTGTAGGTGTGCCAGCTGCAGTGACAGCTGAAGGGTCTCTGGGTGTGAGCCAGTGATGGTAGCTTGCCTTTGTTGTTGCAGCCTGTGTTGAGTGTGTGGAGTGCTGCTGGGTCATAGCGTTGGCGGTGCAGAGGTCCAGGGTTCCTGGCATTGGTCGCGGTCGGGTTGAGGACGGACGCAGACAGGTTTGCCTTTGGCTTGCCTTCGGCTTGCCAGCGGTGCGCGGCTGCCATTAAATAAGGGTCGGGGAGGGCTGGACAGCTGGAAGGCGGGTGCGAGGAGGGGAGCTGCATTGGGCTGGTAGTGCTGGTCATGTTGGGGGGAGGGGCCGTGGGGGCAGCAACAGCGGAAAAAGGTAAAGGGAGGAAATAAGGAATAAAGGAAAAGGAAAATAAGCAGAAATAAAGCAGAAAAGAGCAGAGATGCAGAAAAGTGAAAAATAAAAGAGGGTAGAAAAACTAGTGAAAACGAGTGTAAAGCGGAGCAAGGGGAAGGAGACAGAGGTCCACTGGACCACCAGGGATGAGGCGCAGGGAAACCTGCAGGTGGAGAAGGGCCTCGATCACCAATACTCGAGAGTGCAGGGGCAGGTCTCACTTAATGGTAGAGCTGCAAGGGTGGGGGAGCAATTTCACTGACAATGAGTCAGTGGCTTTGCTCGCCTGTCCCCTCAGCGGCTGTCATTAAGTAGGGGTCAGGGAGGGCTGGAAAGCTGGGATGCGGGAGCGGGAAGAGGAGATGGATTGGGCCAGTCGCGCTGGTCGTGCTAAGGGGGAGGTGCCACTGGGGCTGCAGCAGCGGGGAAAGGTGAAGGAAGCAAATAAGGAATAAAGGAAAAATAAGCAGAAATAAAGCAGAAAAAAGCAGAGATGCAGAAAAGTGAAAAATAAAAGAGGGTAGAAAAACGAGTGAAAATGAGTGAAAAAGCGGAGCCAGAGGAAGGAGACAGAGGTCCACTGGGTGGAGGAGGGCCTTGATCACCAACACTCGAGAGTGCAGGGGCAGGCCTCACTTAATGGTGGACCTGCGAAGGTGGGGGAGCAATGTCTCTGACAATGAGTCAGTGGCCTTGCTCCATAGTATGTAACTCCACTCTATGCCACTCTAATACACGACACTCTACTCCACTCTTCGTTATTCCACTCTACGACACTCCATACCACTCTCCTCTACCCCACTAACTTTTAGCCATGCTGGTGTACAACATGGCACAAAAACATTGACAAATTCAATAGCTCTTATAGGCGGGACCTATTGATTTTTCCAATGGTTGTTCACATAAAAAAAACTTCTTCTAGTGCGTATCTGATCTTCTCAGGTGTGTGTTACCAATAGAGAGCTACTTTATATAAAACATTCTCCAACTTTCACATCTTCTGTAGATTTATGGCCACATTTAGAGGCCGTGCCCCAGTCACCTTCTATGAGCTCCATTCCTAGTTCTCACTCCCATCTCATTTGTCCTGGTGATTTTCCTGATCTTACTTTAAGTAGAAGTAACTTGTAGAGGTTACAGACATGCGGGATATTCTCACTTTATGTGATAACTGCTGCAAAAGTAGCTTAAAGCAACTCTTCACATCGTAGTCTATCTTAGGAAAATAACTCTGTGTTAACGTGGCATTCTCAACACGGCGGCACCATGTGATAGACCAAAGATAACGCGTCAAATGAATGCGTTAAAATCAACGTGACGCCGCAAAAATGCGAAACACCAACACGAAAAAAGCGTCGATGACACCAATCACGTTTCAAAAATCAGCGAAAACCAGCCACAGGCCTGCAATTCCCACACGTCATGCGGGAAAATGCACTATAAAAGCAAAAAATAAAAACACACCAAAACCAAATCAAACCTCGTAGCACCATGGATGCACCCGGACTGAGTGCAGAGGACAACCCAAACCCTACAAGCCCCACAGAGGACCAGCTAGAAACCCTGCGTTCGGGGAAGGGCAAGGAGAAGAGGAAGAGGAAGACGGGGTTCAATCCGCAAGAAGACCGGATCATCATCACGGAGGTGATAGAACACTACCAACAACTGTTCGTCACCTCCACTGCGTCATTAGCAACACAAACTGAAAAATGGCAGTCCATTGTCACCAACGTGAATGCAGTCAGAGTATCGAGGAGGTCAATGGAGGAGGTCAAGAGGCGCCGGCATGAAGTGCACAGCCAAACCAAGGAGAAACTCGCTGTCAGCCGGAAGGCAGCAAAGGTGACTGGAGATGGGAGTCCTGTGCCACCAGAGGAGCTGGATGAGCAGGAGAAAATGGTGGCCACAGTCATCAGTGTGGAGACGGTGCAAGGAGTTGGGGTCTGGACTCAGCTTGGTATGACCTGACCCAACATCAACTTGGTGAGTAGCGACCAGGGACTGGGGGTGACAGAGGGAGATGGGCACAATGGCACACATGCACAACCATGTGCAGCACTCTGCACACCCACAATGAGTGTGTAACATGTCCCTGATACCCTTGGCACCCTGCAGCACACATGGAAACACCAAGTAGGTTCCCGTCCACAATGGGCACAAATGGGCCCCCCTCCACATCACTAATGCCACAACCTACCCATGTACATGTGCCTAATGCAGAAAAGCAGCAGCTCTCTGAGCCACACAGACAATGCAAGTGACACTGTATGACAGATAGCATGGCTGCAGTCAAAATACATGACATGGTGCACGAGATGACTTTGAGGTGGCTGAGTGTGGACCACATCCATAAAGGAGCAGGTCACACCCTGACACATTCACGTCCACATACAACCCATGACGTCAAAAACACACCTGCAGACAAAAAATGCACAAGTACAAAATCTGTCCAAGAGCACACATGACCCAAGACGCAAACATCCCAGCACCCAAAAAGTACACAAGTCAAAGGCACACCACCTCAAAGGGATAAAGGGCCGCTAAATCAGAGCTGCAGGGGCGACTCGCCAACAATGCATCACACACACATAGCAATCACAGTACATCAACATTGACGACAATGTCATACAAAGTGCAACCCTTACACCACAGGACAGAAGACACAACTGGCGCTGCTTGTGCGTAGAAACTAGCCTATCACATCTGGCATTGTATCACACTGTGAGATAATAATGTACGAGTACAACCACACATCTATCATGTAGTCGAAATGTCCACTGTCTCCCATCAAATAACAAGCTTCACCAAAACAGCCAAAATGTACATTGTCATGCAGTCTGAATGTAAAGATCTCCAATGCGTGAACATACATGGAACACACTGTTAACCTGTATCTCCCCATTACTTTGCAGAGGGACAATCAACACCTCCTGTAGAGCAGACCACATATCTCTACAGTGATAATGAAGAGGACACCCTGCACATTTGCCCAGACACCCTCCAATGGCTCGTAGACAGCCTCCGCACCCCACCCCCAGGAGCATGGCAGGCCAGCTGCATCGAGGTGACCCCACACCATGCACAGAACACACAGCAGGAAGCACACACCACCACAGCTGGCTCACAGGACCCCCACGACCAACACATGGAATTCCAAGAGCCGTGTGTTAGGGTGCCAGGAGAAGCTGGCTGATCAGCTGTGGGTGGGGTTTGACCTCATGGCAGCCAAACTCTTTGCCATACGTGGGTGTCTGAGTCCCATCTGGGACCACTTACAGTCCCTCACGGACACCCACTGTCTGCCCCATGCACTCCAGCAATCCTTGGCTGACATCGCTGGGGCCATTATTCGGATACAAGAACTGTCTAGTCAGACAGGCACCAGCGATGACAGCACAGTCGGGACAGCTGCAGAGGACAACGGAGACCATGGAGCCAATGCAGGCTGGAAGTAGGGCTGCCACGGCGGAACACCAGCGAGATGTAGCTGGGATCTTCCATGCCTTGTAGATTCTCATCTTGCCATTGCTGCCACTGAGCCTGTCACAGAAAACTGCTGCAGGAAACTCGACACACACATCTCCTCCCCCTGACGTGTCATTGGCAGGATTCGAGTTTTACCCATAACCGTCTTTGGTTGACTCTGTCGAAGGCCGTGGAGTAGTCTATGAAGCAGCAAAACACGGGTGGCTTATTACTCAATACGGCTTGCTTCGAGAGATAAGAGAGCGCTAGGATGTTGTCCATGGTGGAACTATTTGTCCTGAAGCCAGTCCGAAAAGGCGGGAGGATACCAATCTTTTCTGCCCAAGCCTCTAGGTCCCTTAATAATAGGCCGGCATAAACCTTAGCTTCAATGTCGAGCAGGGATATGAGCCTATAATTAGCAGGGTCCGAATGCTCTCCCTTCTTGTGTATTGGAAATAAGACCAAGCCTTTCCAGGAATTTGATAAAATTGCTGTGAAGAATGAATAATTGTACAGCGGGTCAAGGATGGATGCAAAAAAGGCAGGAGCAGCTTTGAAGACTTGGGCGGGAATGCCATTTGGGCGAGGGGCCCCATCTGTTCATATTGCCCTAATGTACCTTACAGTCTCCTCCACTGTATAAGTGATGGGCTGACTAGGCACTGTAATTTATTTCTGCGTGCCCTGAGTTTTAATGGTTACCGCTGCCGCCTGCGACCAATCTGAGATGGGGAAGCCCTTCTTGTTTGATCCACTATTGTACTGACCCTTCACGTACTGTTCCCACACGTTGCCAGCAACACAATTCTCTTTGCGCTGGCTTCCAGAGCTCAGACTATCAATATATCGCCATAGCTTGCTGTTATCTTTTTCTTTACCAATGACACAGCAATCCAGCTGAGGACTGAACTCTTCCTCTTCAGATTAACTTTGCATACCCCAAAGGACTCTGGTTGACCCACCACTGGGCAACCATGTTATGTGGGCTTGAACTGGCCATGTACCGCTACAGCTCCCACACTCCCCAGAATGTGAATAAAACATTCCAAATCACACAGATGAGTCATGTCTATGTTCACTCATGTATACAAGTATGGATGAATGTAGGGACATTGATTGCACAAAAAGGTACACCCTGGTAAATGTCATCAATGTGCATGTTTGACCCTGACCCACATAGCCAATTAGATGACTGTGAAGGTATGAACTAGCTGTGGCCTCATTGCACATGAACCACACTCTCGCAACCCCCCAACATAGCCCCACGTCCATGCGTTATATAGGGCTCTGTGTAGAAATGTCAAAATCGGTAGAAGGCCTCAAGTAGTGTCCCCCATAGCATGCGGCTACAGAACATCTCTTCGCATGACCTACTCACACACATCAGTGTGGGCACAGCCTGTTTTAATGGATCACATTGATCCACATGGCAAGAAGTTGGACACCATACTTACATTTCTGAGGACATGTCAGAGCACAGGTCTACCAGTAACTTTCCCAAACACAATGTCTGGCTCAGAGAGGTGGAGCTGCCAATAGGGATTCACCACCAATGTACCAGCGGCAGTCTGTCCCTCCCTGTGTACAGACAATGCTCATTGAGGCACATAATCAGTCATACTAATCAAAACACTCATCACAGTTGTACACTGGTGAAGTTGCGTGGACTTTATTAGCATGTGCTTGTCAGTACGGGCAAGAAATGGGCCACAACAGGCAGACAAATGCTTACGACACTTACAGGCAGAATGGGAACGTGTCGAGGTGCATGAAATGGGGAGGCAAAAATGAACACATATCCTTATGGATGGCAACGTTCTCAGCCCACCTGGCCGCATGCCTTGCTGGTTGAGTCATGTGATGTTTGGCGTCTGCTCATTGCCCCGTGTCAGGGGACACGACTCACAGCCCATGGCATCTGCATGTAGCTGTACCACCAAACTGCGCCTATTGTGTGCTATGCTGACAGTGAGCAGGTGAAAGGGACCAACAAGGTCACATGTCGTGCTACATTGCCATGTGTGTAGTCTCCCTCCAGCAGATTTAAGAACATTGCCAAACGAAGCTGTGCAGCTCCACCCATGGGGCTGCATCAACTTGCACAGGTGTGTGACAACACGCGTAGGTGCACTCACATAAATTCTGAGTTCGGACGAATGCAGTCATGTCCAATGTTGTTCTGGGATATGTGACCACTCATCCAGGATTCAACACTGTGTTGGGACCTGTGCTCTGGGTGTCAATCAGTTGTGACTGCAGGAAGGTAGTTACTCGTCCATGAATGCGAGCACAGCTTCATAGGCAATCAGTTCCAGAAGTACGTCATTCTCGAGTTCAAGGAACATGAGGGAGAGCCAATCCATTAAATGGCCCAGACAGATGTGCTCCGTCCATACAGTTTCATACGCCTCAATGTGGTCGCTGCACACGATGACTTGTGCAATCTCCTATCCACTACTGCCAGCACATACACCACAGATCAGGGCATCCCCAGCACCGGTATCCCGGTTGCACTCCTGTTCGTGGGCCAACAGGGGGCACACACACAAGTCATAATCCAGTTCAGCTACCGTTGTGTTGGATAGGAAGATCTCCATGGGCCCCTCGAATGTGCATAATCGACAGTGGAACCAGGGCTGGATGCATGTGACATCAGCACGCCGGAAACTCAGACGGTAACTGATTCGCAAAACTGCCATTGGCAGAGCTCCCAACAGATGCAGCATTCGTGCATGGTACAGTTCCACCTGACAGGGGTTGTGCATGTGCCCGGGAATGCCTGCCATTGCATTTGTTGGTCTCGAACCACTGGCACTCCTCAGACCGGCAGCAGTTCTGTAGACGATATGCCACAGCTCGGAGCAATGAGTCGTATTTGTGTTCAACGTTTGGACGGTTGGGTTGTTTTTTACAAATGTGTCAGGTGCATCCCATGCAGGTATAGCATGAGCAGGATGTGGACACGTTGGTCTTTCATTAGCGCAGTTCATTGTGTGGGAGTCGTTAGAGTCTGGTATGGTATCTCACTCAGAGGGTGCCGGGCTCATTGAAGACCAAGGTCAGAGGTTCAAATGTCCTTCCGCCTTGTGTATTGAGATAAAGGAGCTTTCATGCCTAATTTTAGTCTGACTACTGCTTGCATTTCTGAAATGTGATGTGGCCTTTATGCTGAAATTGATGCCAGGCCTTAGATTTAGGGTGCACCAGTTGCGACACACATGCAACAGTTGGCATGTATGAGCCAAGGGCCTGGTTGTCCTTGCGCTCCTTGTTCAGTCTCTCTCTCTCTCTCTCTCTCTCTCTTTCTCCCTCTCTCTGTCCTATGTGAGTGCCTGACACACCTGCTTATCTTGGATATTGTTTTACAGGCTGTCAGATTCTCCAGGGATGACCCGCCATGAATCTTCCACATAGTTGTTTTGTGAAAAATGTGATTTTTTGTTTGGACTTTCAATGGTGTATGATTGATTCTGCTTTTTCTCTACTCACATGACTATTAGTTGTTGTGATTCTGCGGCATCAAGCAAATGATTTTGTTCATTATTCCATGATGTTGATGTGAAATCTCTTGACCTGCTGGAGGTGGGGGGTGCCCGGGGTGTGGCCCGGGGGGGTGGTCCGGGGGTGGGTGGCGGTGGGTGTTGTGGCCCTCTTGGGGCTCCGAGCTGCATGATCGTTGGCTCCATGGCATCTGTTGTTCTTCAGGTGTGGCTCTGGGCTGGGCTCCCTTTTCTGGTGCAGGTTGTAGTCCGACTTTGCACCAGGTCAGAGCAGGTGTTAGTTTTTTGCTGCTAACGTGCCTTATTGCCTGCTTTGTGAACTTGTCGCAGATCTGGCTGGTCGTTGAGAATGTTGTGACGTGGTGTTGTTGCGGATTTTTGCTTGGGAACGCATCTCATTAGCGATAGTTCCCGGGGTCATCCGTGGAGATGTTTTTTTGCAGCTGCTATTGCAGGTAAGCTGGTTGTATTGGCTGTTGGCACCAGCTTGTGAATGGGGTGATGAATTTATCGTGACGTGACATGGTGTATATTTCTGTCACTCACTAACTCCCAATGACATACTTTGTAATAGCAGAATAACTTGGATACTGGAAAACTGACCTCAACCCAATATCCTCAGATGTTAATTTGACACATCCTGCATGTCTACACCAGTGACAAATGTCAACGACTAGATGGAACTCTGCTAGTGCCATATAGTGCCATCTGAGCATCTGCATGCAAAGGTCGTCTATATGACTTATAGAAAGCTGATTAATAAAGTCTCAGGAAATCTAGAAAAGTTAGGGGAAACAAGGCTGATGTACAGGAGAGAAATGTGGTTTTGAACTGGAATGTTGCTATTCAAGGTCAAGGAAGCTCTAAATTAGCGAACCTCACAGTGTGACACACTGTTTATTATACCTGGACTATGCTGAACTAGCACTTCATATTCCATAAAGAAAAAGGAGTATGGTCTTTACCTGACAAGGTGCGGTTCGATGGGAGATCTTTTACACATATTATTGTTTTCTTCTCAATTGAGGAAGCTCTATGATGGCATTCAGAAATGCTTAAACACAGTACCAAATGCTACACTAATACCAAATGCAAAATTTGCTGTGCTGAGAATATGGTGGATTCAACCCAGATCTGTGGCTGGGGGTGAGCGTCTGAAAAGTTTCAGCACTCCGTCCATCATCTCCTTGTGTTTGCTTTGAGAATATGGGGATGGCACATTATTAAAAAATAATGGAATGTTATAAAATCCGCAACTTATAATTGTCTGCCGGGACATATGCAGACTGTGTGAAAGTCCAAAGATACTGAGCCTGACACATTGAAAGTCAAATAAGGATTGCAGTAGCTCATGGTAAAATGTGTGTATGAAGTCTGAGGCTGGCCTAAGAAATGTGAGACAATCTTGACCCTCAATTGAATACAGAGAAAATTCTGGGAGAGAAAAAGAAACATGATTCCAAAGCAAGTCAATAATCAGGAAATGCCTAGAAATTATTCTCTCCCCACACCTCTCCCAATATGACTGTTCACTGGTAATGAGATGTGTTCATCTGTATGCGAGTAAAATACGAGCTGTGTTGGTAAAAACATGAAGTCAACTGAAAAGTTGTACTTTTTCTCAACACTATCTGTTGTTGATCATAACCATTCAAAAGATTCATACGAATATGTAGAAAGGGGAGTTTATGCCTGCACTAATCTTTTGAGACATATAGTAATACTGTACCCAGGATTTTTCAAAGAAACATTTAATTGTGCAAAGTCCTGTTGAATATGTCTGAAGAAAATTTGTAAAAAGCATTGTAATTACATGTGACAAAGAGATGCAAGATTACATAAGATGCATCATTTGAGGCACACCTTCAGATATTCATGCATTCTTCTGTGAATTGGCCACAATGGTTTCTGCAATAGTTCTCTGTTTCACATCAAATAGCAGTGCATTCGCCCTCCCCCTGAAACTTACTGCATTCCACAATATTAAAATTTTGGGTGTTATGTTTCATGCAGGTACCCGGATATAGGCTCACGTAGTGAATAAACCTTTCACCTACATTTCCCCTGCCATTACACTACATAACGGTTCTTGGTACTGAACTTTTACTTAGTTACGGTACTGCCTACAGGATGTGGGGTTTTCACCGAAAACTAGCCTCATTCATTATGCATTAAGATTCTTGGATTATTGGATCTCAAGAGGACTTCCATCTCCGTCACTATAACTAGGTATAAGGCTCATTCCTTCCGTCATCCTAGTCCGACATGACATAGCAAGGTAGATCCCGTGAGGGTACCACTTTGGGTATTTAAACACCATATCTTTGCTGAGGCAGGGAGAGCAGAAGAAGGACTTTCATGCTGACACACTGAAGCGAGACACTGAGGTTCAGATACTCCAGCTCACAGTCATCTGACATCCTTCACGGGGGTGTCCTTCTCGAGGCCAGGACGGGTTCCCACAATCTCTCACTTCAGGAAATGCGGTTGGCTTTATCCTAGGGTGATTTTTGGCTCTACACCTACATATATGCTTGGTACACTTCAGTACATCTAGTTAGTGTTGCATTGTAGGAGTACATATTATTACTGTCATGTATTCTTATACTTGCCTGTATTCATTGTTTTAGCACCATGGTAGGAATCTACCATCCTTTTACTCAATTTGTGCTTACAATCATCTATATCTGTTTCTGTTTTATGGTTGTTTCAGCACACCTATTTTACATTAGAATGACGCTGGTTCAATAAATGTTTCCAATGTAAAAAGAATTCAATGTTTTACAAAAAAAAAGGCTATCCAATATTAACAGGAATAATATAGAAAGAGAATCAAATGAAAACTTTGCAGTGCATTTTATGTGCTTCCAAAAACAGTGTATAATTTGTGCCGCAAAGAGTGTTTAGATTTGTTAACATGAAATCACAAGTGAAGATGTATTAATGCACTTGGCGGGTTAAAGCTTACTGCAGAAATTTGTTTGTGACTGCATATTTTAAAGCCTGATATCAATAAATATTTTTGTAAAAAACAAAAATTGAACTGTGCGTGTTCACAATTGTATTGTAACATTTATATAGCACATACTATCCCTTTGTGGGTCACTGAAGCACTTGCCTACACCGTGCAGGAAGCAAGGTTGGAAGTGTTGTTTACTTTGTTTTGATCATGTGTGGGAAGTGTTTCCTTGTTGCGCATGAGGGCCAATCATGTGCAGTTAGTGTGTTAAGGGATGCAGCACTTAGGAGTGCGAAGGATGATGGAGTGTGAGAGACAGGCAGACAGTTTATCGTTTTACCCATGCCGGCAGGTTTGGGCTGCTCTGCAGGGCTCTTTACTATTTTTCTTATGTTCATAGTCCACTTAGCTTGTTACTGTTCTGGGTTTTCTTTTCAGAGACACTATGTTTGAAGTTTTCTGGCTGGCACAGGCATAGGTTAAAGAGAAACATGGAGAGATCTTTTGGAATGGACTTTATTAATATAATTCCATATCTGATTATCATTATAAGAAGGGATATTGCAGTGCAAATCTGCTTCAGTACAGACTTGGTGAAGCACCTGATTACCTGGTTATCTACAGACTCAAATGTCTCCATGTTCGGTTTGGTGAAATGTTCCTCGTACTGCATTTATAATTGACACAGAAGGAATAGCCAGTTTCTGTCCAAATTGGTAATATAGGACAACTAAGAATCGGGGTATAAAATGGAGATCTGTAACTCTTCAAGAGTAAATCATTTCAATTGTTTACAAAGCAAAATGTTAGTTTACTTTGGTCTATGATGCATAATGAACTACTTTTAGCCACTGGGTGAGCAATATTGAAAGAAATGCTCAAATAAATGTAAAATGATGGACAATCATACTTCATTAAAAACGAGTTAACCTAGCACTAAATACAATAATGTAATTAGTGCATACTTTCATATATTGCTCAATTATCACCTCACTTAGGCTGCTAAAGAAAAAAGGAACCAGTAGTCAAACAATTTAGGCCCATATGTTGTTGGCAAAAGAAACATACCTATGCATACAAATAAATCCATTAATTACTGGTAAATGTCATTGTACGAATTAAGGTCCTCCTCGTCCTAGTCTTTACTGTATGAAGCCATCTCACCTCCAGATAGGCCCTTCTACATTCTAGTCTGTTTTTAATTTCTATATCCAATAAAGGCTGCTCCCTCCCTCCACAATGCTTGCTAGTGACCAGACCAGGCAAAGCTAACAGTAAGGGGAGAGGGGAGCACATGACTGGGACAAGAAGGACCGTAATCTGGATAATAAAGTTTTCTGCTAAATAAAGGACTAATTAACCCCACGTAAGACCTTCTCATCCCAGTCATTACTGTATGAGGATTTTACAAGCAAAAAAGAACATGGCTGACACCATAGTCTGCAAACAACGATTTCTAACCCATACTCATTTCATTGCTGCCTTCACAATGGCGACAGTAAAACTCTCCACAAAAGAGTGTGGCACATCAAAACTATAGTGCTTATCAAAGGTGTGATGAGACTGCCATGTGTCTGCCCTGCAAATCTCTTTTATTATCGGCAGCCTGACAAATCTCCCCCTGGACAACTGGAGCAAAAGCGTGAACCAAAGGCGACAAGGCCAAAATGGGCCACCATGATCACTGGTACGTCTCCACCTGAACCTTCTGCAGCACCCTGGGAAGGAGGGGAATTAGAGGGAACATATACAGAAGACCAGAGGGCCAAGGGATTGGGAGAGCATCTCCTGCTTAAGCTTGATGACAAACCAATGCCAAACAAAACACTGGAAGAAGGGCATTGTGGGAAGATGAAAAAAACTGATCCATACTTCCCAGAAGAGGTGCCATACTTCCTGAAATACCAGATAAGAAAGATGGTAAGGGCAAATTGTGACTCAGACTGTCAACATGAAAATTGAGCTGTCTCTGAATATAGATTGCCTTCATGGCAATGAGATAGATCACTGTCAAATAGCAAATCACATTGTCCAGCGTGGCTCTTGATTGTCGGCATGGACCATCAGATTTGCCTCCTGCAACTGTGAATGAATAAACTGATTCACTTCTCAAATTGCCACAATCGCCCTCAAATTGGATGAATGACCTTTGCCCCTCAATAACCATTGACCCTTTGCTTCGAGAGCCCCTAGGTTTACCCCAAACCCCATAGACTGACATCTGACGTCCTATCTCCCTGCTTCCGTTCCCAGCAAAGGTCATCGAGAAGATAGTAAACACCCAGCTCACCCGTCACCTCGAAGACAACAACATCCTGGACCCGTCCCAATCAGGATTTCGCAGCAACCACATCACCGAGACCGCTGCCATCGCCGCCACAGACGACATCAGGATCCTGCTAGACAACGGCGAGATGGTGGCCCTCATCCTCCTGGACCTCTCCACCGCCTTCAACACCATCTGCCACCGCACTCCACGCACACGCCTCCACGACGCCGGGATCCAAGAGAAGGCCCTGGACTGGACCTCCTCCTTCCTCTCCGGCAGAACTCAGTGAGTCCGCCTCCACCCGTTCTGATCCGATGGCTCCAAGATCATCTGCGGCGTCCCTCAAGGATCCTTCCTCAGCCCGACGCTGTTCAACGTCTACATGGCTCCACTAGCACGCATCGCCCGACAACACGACCTCAACATAATCTCCTATGCCGATGACACTCAGCTGATCCTCTCCCTCACCAAGGACCCCCTCACCGCCAAATCCAACCTCCACCTGGGAATGAAGGCCGTCGCAGACTGGATAGAGGACAGCTGCCTCAAACTGAACACAGACAAGATGGAAATCCTCATCCTCGGGTCCAACCCCTCCTCTTGGGACGACTCCTGGTGGCCCACGTCACTGGGATTCCACCGGCACCCACCGACCACGCACGCAACCTGGGAGTCATCCTCGACTTGAAACTCTCCATGACCAAACAAGTCAACGCAGTCTCCTCCACCTGCTTCAACACCCTCCGCATGCTCCGCAAGATCTACAGATGCATCCTGACAAACACGAGGAAAACAGTCACCCAGGCCCTAGTCAGCAGCAGACTCGACTACGGAAACGCCCTCTATGTCGGAGCCTCGTCCAAGCTCATCAACAGACTACAGAGAATCCAGAACGCCTCTGCACGCCTGATCCTCTACGTCCCGCGCCGCGACCACATCACCCCCCACCTGAGGAACCTGCACTGGCTCCCAGTCGACAAAAGAATCTCCTTCAAACTCCTGATCAACGCACACAAGGCTCTCCACAAAACCGGCCCAGCATTTCTCAACAGTCGGCTCTCCTTCTACGTACCCAACAGGAAACTCTGCTCTGCTGACCACGCCCTGGCCACAGTCCCACGCATCCAGAGAACTACGGCCGGAGGCAGATCCTTCTCCCACCAAGCCGCCAGGACCTGGAACACCCTCCCCCTCAACCTGCGACAAACCAAAGACTTGCTGACCTTCAGGAGACAACTCAAGACCTGGCTCTTCGACCAATAGCAGCAGCATCCCCCCCAGCGCCTTGAAACCCTAACGGGTATGTAGTGCGCTTTACAAATTATTGATTGATTGATTGATTGACGTCAGCAACATTGGAGAAGGGAGTTGAAATGGATTGGGAATTTGCAACCACCAGGTCAATTACTGAACAAGAGTGGAACCTGAAATTTGTAATTGTCGAGGGATGGATTTCAATAAGTCAAGAAATGATGGATGAAAGGCTTGAGATGCAAACAAACCCAGGGTACCACTGTAGTCATGGGCCTCCATCAGACCCTGAACCTTCAACCAGTTTCTGGGTGGAGCTGATGCACAGGACATCAGTGCTCTTGTAGTGTCTAGATCCTTGAATGGTATAAAAACTGCTACCTTCACAGTATTGAAAATCACTCCAATGAACTGCTGCCGTTGAACAGGGGTCAAGTGGAATTTTGAAACAATAAAGTTCAGTTTGTACCCAATTGTTGAAGTAACGCAATGGAAGATTCCAATGCTGCTTGTGCCTTAGGAAGAGAGGAAGCAAAACATTGACAATCATCGAGGTAAGGGAATATTAAAAACTAGTGAAGTTGAAAAACCCCCACAAGTGGAGAAAATACCTTGGTGGAAAACTGAGGAACCATTGATAGACTGAACTGCAACACCTGGAATTGATAATGTACCACTTTTACTGCAAATGTCAGGAATTGTTGGTTATTGGAGTAAAGTGGGATGTAACAATAGGATTCTTTTAAATCTACAATTGACAATAAATTGCCATGCTGGATGAAGGGAATGATGTATTGTAGAGTGATCATCCAGAATGGTTCCACCTTTACATACTTGTTCATTGACTATATGGTTTGTAGACGAGGAAGAAAATAGAGTAAAATCCTTTCCTCCAGTCGGGTGTCAGTACTGGCACAAGTGCCCTTTTTAGGAGCCCCTTCTCCACTCCTGTTAACATGACATCATTTGTATTCATGTCTTTTGATGTTGTAACTCAAAATAGGATTTGATACCCTTGGTGGCTGATGGAGAGAGCCCAGTGATCCGTTATGTGCTAGAGCCACTTGAGAACTGATGCCCGACCCAGACCTCAGTATACTCACTTCTGACTGCTTCTCTGGGTGCCCTGACCCTGTGGCCAGCAAACACGACTCCCCGATCAAGAGTCCGGCCTTGAAAGGGACATGAATTGTCCCTGGGAATTTGAAAATTGTGCTTTTGAAAACAAGACTTCTTTCTATGAAACGACTGAAAAGGCTTCAAAGTTTTCTTTTTTTCTGCAGTTCTC
This sequence comes from Triturus cristatus, assembly GCF_964204655.1. Lineage (NCBI taxonomy): Eukaryota > Metazoa > Chordata > Amphibia > Caudata > Salamandridae > Triturus > Triturus cristatus. Next base: position 69,229,826 of record NC_140581.1, on the reverse strand, counting down.
TGGACAATAGAGAATAAACTTTTTTAACAGTTTTGGTCCCTTAAAAGACAAAGTGTGTATTAGAGGTTTCTGTGCTGCATCCAGATAATAAGACTTTGTCCACAGGGATCTGCAACCTGCAACAGTTGCCCCTGATGTGGATGAAAAGGGTAGTAAAAGTGTCATCAGAGAGGTACTGAACCAATACCTCCAGCTGAGCCAAAAAAGGGATTGGATCTCACTGGTCCTGGAGAAAGAAAAACTGTTTCACAAATACTTATGTAGTAACTGGGAAGCAAATGCAGAATATTTGCAGGCACATATCCCAAAAATGGAAGCTGAGTAAGCTCTCTCGGGAGCAGCCTCTACCTTCTTTTCAATAGGATCAGAAAGTGTTGCATCCTCAGAGGACAAGGAAAAAGAGGAAGCCATGTATACCAAAAAGGAATTCACTTTTGGAATTTGCAGATACTGATCATCAAATTGTACAATAAGATACCTCTTGTTCACAAAATGAGGAATACTCTGTTATCAATATTCTTCCATTCTTTTGCAATAGTGTCACACATTGAAAAAAACAGGAAGTAAGCAGTGCTAAGAGCTCCACTTGTATTTAAAGCTGTTACATAGCAACCAAGTCTCAGAAACCCCTAGACTGGGCTGCATAAAAACAGTGTGCCTCCTCCCTGCAGCCGTATGACCTTGGAAGCACCCCCACGGTGCCCAAGTGCTGACTCTCATCACAGCAGTCAAGTGACCCACCTCAGACCGCACACCATGCTTCCCACCCCAGCCAAGCACATCCACTGGAAAGCCGGCCCCTGGCAGGATACGGTAAGTGTGTTATGTCAATTTAAAACCCAAAAATCAATAAAAGAATTACTGGGATGAGGAGCTCCTATGAGGGGGTAATTCTCCACTCTTACCACTTAATTTAAGAAGATGTCAATTTCTACCACTGAAGTCCCTAGACCAGCTAAGAAGGCCAATTGTCTTCAGAGCAAAGATGTGAGATATGATTTGAAATACATAAAACAAACTGTAGAAAAAGACACAACCATTTCTTGATAAATTTAAGATACTTTTAGCAACCCCATGCCACGCCTCTTTTAAGGAGCGAAGTCACACAAGCTTCACAAATGATCTCTCTGACAAACTTGTTGTATTTGATTTTAGGTTGTATGATGGCTGTAAGTATTGCTCATTTTATTCCGTGTTTTGAGGTCCTACTGAAATGAGCAGCAGATTTGATTGGGAAAAATATTTTGATATTGGAACCTGAAAAGGCATTACACTTTTGTTTCCTAGAAGAATTGTGTTCAACTTATTCCATTCACAAAACAGCATTTTTTTTGACCCATCATTTGCCTCTGATTATTGCTACAATAGGGCGTTCCGAAGTTTATGGCAGGCAGGTTCCTGTGAAGACAGTTTGGATTTCAGAAGACAGGGCACTCCTGGAAACTTCTAGTGCAACTGACGACAGCCAGGAGAGTTACAAAGACGCCTGGGAGGCCAAGCTCAGTGTGCATGTGGGAGCACAGGAGGCAATTATGAATAGCGAACACATTCCATCAGTATGTCGTCATTATCTGTACGAGTAGTTATGGTGCCATCCATCCTCAGTCCTTTCAGTGCCTCCTCCACGCCTCTCTCTCCTAAGGTGTCATGCTATGTCCCTCCAGGTTTCTCACCCTCCTTATACTGTCCGAACACCACACATTCCCTCAGATGTGTGACTTCCCTATCTGCTAGATCCATGCATTTTGCAGGAGGTGATCCTGCTCACATAGGCGAGTGTGTAGCAGTTAGGAGGCAATTATTTTTCTAGTTGTGTTAGGTCAGTCTGCCTACCTGTCAGGTGTATTTTCCAGTGGGGGCTCGCAGTGGGAGTGCTGTGGGTGTTGTGGCAGGGTGGGGAGGGACAGGGTGGGGGTAGTGGAGTCTGACATATGACGGCCATGAGTAAAGTAAGTAAATAAATAAATAAAACTATTTACCTTGCACTTGCTGCATCGCCGAGTTGGCGATGCAGCGAGCGCAAGCTAAATACCCACTTCAGCAGCAGTTTGAAACATGTAGATTTTCCCATCCAGATCCAATTTCAGTCAGTCTGAATAGAGCATAGAGTGTTCAATGTTAGGTCCACATAGTGTTTGTTTTATTTAAGCAAGTTTGCAGAGCATCTTCTGTACCAAAACTGTAAAGAAAGGAAAGCAAGGATAGAAGAGTCCTTATGGTGTAGTGGCCCTTTCTCTTAGGCCAGCTGCAGTGCAATTTATTGTTTGCAGAATCTTAGTGGCAAAGCAATGGCACACCACGCAACATAATGGAGCTACTACTTCCTCCAAATCAATCAATGCAGAGTGCCGAAATTATCTTTCGGGAAGACTTTAATTTTCAAATGGAAATCAATAAATTCTCCGCTGTAAACCACCTTGAACCCTGTCTTACACATCTTGAAACCAGCACATGCTAAAGGAGCCATATTAGACTTGACAATCTCAAAAGATAACCTTTTGTACCAGTAGAATGGTCCGATCATTTCCTCCTCCCTTTCTCTCTATGACTCTCGCACTGCATGACCCTGGGCCAATCATGGATTCATGACACTAAGAACATTGATGTCAGCATTCTCAACGACAATACACAGATCATTCGACCATCTATCAGCCTAGCCATGAATATCAATGACGTATCTGCACATTTGTTTACCTGCCTTTCAGATCTACTTGATCAGGTTGCTCCTCTCCTGAGAAAAAATAAAGGACTCATGTCACCCTTCACCTTTAACCTCACATGCCTCCGTACCACCAGATCACCTTCCAAAAAGCATATTTTCTGTGAAAAATCAAACCTCTTCAGATCTCTCCTTGACTCAGCTAAGAGCTGATCTAAACAGCTTTTTGATCTAGTCAAAGTCGGCAACTATCTCTCTGCTCCCATGTTCACTGTACTTGTCGACGTATTCTCGAAAGCAGAAGAATTCATCCGATTCTTTCACACCAAAATAAAATGACTTTGGTGGCAAGATGATCATCCTTATCTTACTACTCTGTGCAAAACAAAATAACACTTGGCAGCTATTTGACAGAATTACTAAGGAAGACTTACTGAAGATTATCATGAAAACAAAACTATTGAATCAACTATGGACCCTATCCATTCCTGGGTAACATAGCCAAAGACCTTCAGGCGCACACACATGCTCCTCTTCTGGACAATATTGGTAAATCTTTCACTCAGTCAAGGAATATTTCCTGACTGCCTGAAGACAGGTCAAGCCAAATCCCACTTCTCTAAGAACCCTCTGAAGATGTGAGCGATCTCAACAATGTTTGCCCTGTTTCCAACCTCCTTTTCATGGCAAAAATCATTGAGAGATGCATTGTTGATCAACTTACCCATCGCATCAGAGACAACAAACTCATGGCTGAATACAAATCAGGCTTCAGCCATTGCTGCAGCTCTGAAACAGCACTGCTTTAGGTGTTTTATGATGTTTCTGCTGATTCTTCTTGACCTATCATCAGCCTTGGATACAGTCAACCATTATATGCTCCTTCACACACTCAAACATAGAATGACATTGATGGCACTGTCCTTAAATAGTTTTACACATTCCTCAAAGACAGGTCACAGACATAAAAAATTGATAATTGTTTCTCAGTATCAATGGCTGTAGAACAAGGAGTGCCTTAGGGATCGATCATGGATGTGGCTGTATTCAATCTTTATATTGATCCCCTTGAAGTTGTGCTGAGAAAGAACATTGTAAAGCACTCTAGTATCTCTGTATTATGTCTCAGCTATATAAAAATACATACATAAATAAATTATTGGTCGAGGTGGTTTGCCAGGCGGTAGGAGTGGGCCCAAGGCTCTGAGATCTCTCTCTGCCGAGACTAAAGCTGCTGTGGCCAAATAAATAAATAAGCACGGACTCCACATATTTGTCCATCCCACCAGTCATAGTGCATTCAGCAATGCCATGATACATATGTTTTTGTGCCTGAAGCTCACTTCAAGGTCTTGATTTTTGGCTGGCATTGAGATCAGCTGCTTCTCCATTTGCGTAAACTCCATTCTGTTATCAGTTGTGTCATTCTCAATGTCAGATTTTCTGCACTCAGATCCATCTAGATGGAGTGACTGCCTAGCATCCGCTCGGTCATGAAGTCCAACCAGGCCACCATCAAGTCTGTCTTGGCATAAATGGACTGCATCACAGCCTTCAGATGAGTGAGGAGCCCCTGTGTTAAAACCCCCTACAGCACCCTCCGCATCCATGGATGACATCACCTCAAGAAGATGCATCTGGTTTACATCAAATTTAGGCTTCCCCTGTTCGGGGTCCCGCCTTGCTGATTTTGGGCCAGAGTCACTGGTGTACACAGTCTCTGATGTGAAAAGGGGCCAAAGCCCCCCCCCAGTAAGTTAGTGTGAGTAGCATCAAAATTGCATATGGGTGATAGAGTAGAACACTGTCCGGGGCATCATCGCCCAAAAAGAATAAGGGAGCTATGGTGTTTGAGTCATCTCATTCCAAATGCAGAATTGTGGCTTTTGGAAAAATCTAAGCTATTGTGTCAAAGGAGTATCAGGCCCCTGAAACAATTAAGGGGAGAAGGATCAGTAACTCCCCAAAGGAGCCCCAAAGTCAGGGCTATCCTGTTGCTGTGATGCTCTATTGACCTCTGCCACCTCTGCTAATGCACTAGGAAAAAACAAGAAACCCATTGCTGGAGCACTCGTCGGTGTTCCCTGCACACCACATCACATCACCGTCTGAACAAGATGGAATGAGAGAAGTGGGCTGCTTGTCACTCTGCTGCTGGTAGATAAAAAGGGTGAATGAATCACGTAAAACATTTTCCGGAGTCTCCTTGATAATCCTGAAGGAGTCCCTCAACCGCACTCTCACAGTGGCAGTATATCTTGATTCTCCACTTTTGTGGGTAGGTGGCATGTTATCATAGGGTCTTAGCAATTGAATTTTCCATTCTCCAGGTGAATCATTATCATCCTTCAGGAGGGAGACTGTCTGATGTTCCGACAGTGGTAAGTGGGAGGGAGTGCAAGAAAATATCAACATTGAAAAGATCTACGCTCCTGCATGAGTAGTTTTATTGTTTCAGGGGAGTGATAAGCTTAAAAATAATTGAAATTTGTGCATATTTGGAATCTTTATTGGTCCAATGCCCATAGTGTGAGGACGGTCGACATGTTTCAGCCTGTGTAGCCCAAAAGAGTCAGTAGGCTTTCATCAGGACCCAAAAGAACAGATGCTGCTATTCTTCCGAAGGCTGTGTGTGTTGTGTGCAGAGGTACAGGAATAGTCTCACTCTTCTTCATCAGCCGGCAGGCTTTTTTTGTATAGCTGATGGGGTGTAAAAGACACCAACTTTGCCTATAAGTGCACACAGGGTGGATCCATCTTATTGCCGTGCAGCCGTCAATCGCGATACTTGCCCCGGAACAGGAAGCTGCTCAGAATGGACCTGCAGCTGGGGAGGTGGGACCCAGCCCACCGACAAAGCAGACGAGCGATGAGAGTGGCATCAGGATCAGCAGCAGCCTCTGTGGCTGCCAGGACTCCAAGGAGATGCCTTCTGAATAGGCTCCATGCTCACTTCCAATGCCTCTGGTGTAAGCTGTAGTTGAAGGCTGTCTTAGTACACCTGCCGACCCTGAGGGTAGATATGCCACATGGAGCATCTTGGTCGCCTGTGTGGCCATGCCCCCCATGTCTACTGTTTTGCGAAACGAGTCAAAAGGCAGGTTCTGCACAATGTAAAAGACCAGCATAAAGTTAAAGAGTTAAAGAAGAGGAATCTGAGTTGTGTATGTTTAGTGCATTATGATGCAGTGGTGAGTCTTCGACTACCCTACATTGGAGCATTGTTGATGAAGAGGATATTCATCATTGTTGATGAAGAGGATATTCGCAGCGCCATTTTGGGTGGGGCTAGTGGCTCTAGCAGCCGGAAGCCCGCGCATTGGAGAGCTTATTTAAATCGCTCTCTTTCAACTCTCCCTAGACTTCTACCATCGTGTTCTGCCTGACAGCATTTTAGCTGGCGTACGCTGTGTATTTTTAAACCGCGCTTTATTATATCGCGCTGCTGCTGCTCTTGCGGTATTTGTTATTCCATCTAGTATTTGTGGGGACAGCAAGCGGGGGTTCTAGATTAGGCTCACCTGCACCTTAAATTGTGCCCTCACCCGCATTTTGCGGGATTCAGTCAGTGGGGTCGGGGTGCTTCGTGCTTCGTCCGCCATCTTGGGTAGGGCTGAGGCTTGGATATTCGCAGCGCCATTTTGGGTGGGGCTAGTGGCTCTAGCAGCCGGAAGCCCGCGCGGCGTAATACTATTAATAGGTATGGGAGAGCAGGCGCGCAGCGGATGCGCGCAGCGGTCGTGCCGTAGTTGCGCCGGAGGTGCGCCAGAGGTAAGCCCGTTTGCGCCCGTTCGCGTCCCGGGCGCGTCAGGGGTGCCTCCGGCCACTCATCTGGTCGACAACCATGAGGGTGTCAACAACTTACCGTACCGCACGGGGGACGTGGCTCAACGTCGACTTTGCCCTTCAGCGGCCAAAAATCTTTCCTGCGGTCTACTGAATGTTCGCTCTCTTGTGAAGCACCATGCCGAGATAGCCCTGCTATTGGAATCCTTACAATTGGATATACTATTTGTAACGGAAACATGGACCACGGCGGACAGTGGATTGGAACTCGGTTGGGCCTGCCCACCGGGCTATCTGATCAGACACGTACCTCGTACCTCCGGTAGGGGAGGTGGAGTAGGCTACATCTTTAAAGATTCGATTTCCCTGGTGGAGTTAGCAGTTAGGGAAGTAATGGGGTTTGAGCTTATGGGCTTCTCCATTATGTCCCAGGGTGGCTCGTTGATCACAGGGTTGCTATGTTATAGGCCTCCCTCCTCGACCACAACCTCTCTTCAGCCATTGGTTGATTTAATCTACGATCTTTCAAACTCCCATGCTAAAGTTTTAATACTGGGAGACTTTAACCTCTGGCCGTCCGGCCCTCAAGACCTGGCCTATAGAGAGCTCTGCCAATCGTGCGGTAATATTCAACTTACACAGTTGATTTCATCACCCACGCACGTTAAGGGACACGTGTTAGATTTGATCTTTGCTGAGCCAGAGGTGGTGGTGGTGAAAGAGATCTTGGAGCAGGATTGGACAGATCATTTTCTGATCAATATGTCCATCGGTCTACCTGGGCCGTTAAAATCAACTAACACAAGTGGCGTTAAATTTAAGCGCCAATGGGCCCGACTCCTTTGAGAGCCAACTCGCCCTATTCTACTGCCTAGGGGTTTTCAGGTGGAGGACAGTGTAGATAAGAGCTACACTGCACTCTGTCAGCAAATCTCGACATCCCTAGACGAATTTGTTCCTCTGCGGAGGGTGAGGGAGAGACCTAGAGCGACTAATGCCTGGTTTAATGACGATCTGAGACAGCATAAGATCCGCTGCAAACAGGCTGAGCGTACTTGGAGGAAAGGATACAAGGAGTTAGACAGGGTAGCGTACAGAGTGGCCTTACAGGTATATAAGAATCAGCTGAGAAGCGCTAAGGCAAAGTTCTTAGAAGATACCTTGGATAAGGCCACGAATAAATCGCAAACCCTGTTCAAGCTGGTCAACAATTTATCTAATCCGTCCTGTACAGCTCCCGCTATCCCGGCCTCTCAGGATCTGTGTGATTCTTTGGCCGCTGCATTTGAGGAGAAAATAAGAACCATCTTGAATGGACTCTCAGTGCCCGGACAACTGGGGTCGCCGTTACCTCCTTCACTGGAATCTCTTCGCTACTCGGTATCGCTCCGGGACAATAACAAGGTAGATACTTTTTGTTTACCTTGCTTTCCCATTCCTACATCAGAGGAGTTTGATTCATTGGCCAATGGAGTGTCTCCGGGTCACCACTGGATCCAATGCCTCATAAGATCTGGAAGGCATTTCAGGATGAGCTGTTCCCTCCACTTTACTCCATCTGCTGTCAGTCACTGATGACGGCGATAGTTCCAGTTAGCTGGAAAGTGGCAATAGTAACTCCACTATTAAAAAAGGCTTCCTTAGATCCATCTTGTCCAGCTAATTATAGGCCCATCTCGCTTCTACCTTTTGTAATAAAGGTCCTTGAGAGATGGGTCACAAAAGCCTTGTCCAACTATCTGGAATTAAACTCCTGCCTGGATACAGCTCAGTATGGCTTTAGGCCGGCACATGGCACTGAGACCGCATTGGTCACCGTGTTAGATGATCTGCGAACGCGTGTCGACAGGGGCAGGTCAGTTTTCCTGGTACTGCTGGACATGTCGGCCGCGTTTGACACGGTTGACCATGCGGTTCTCTTGGAGCGTCTCCATAGTGCGGGTGTAACCAATCTAGCTTTAGATTGGTTAACGTCCTATCTCAGTGACAGACAGCAAGCAGTGGCTTTACCACCTTTTCAATCAGCCACTCGACAGGTGAATCAGGGAGTTCCTCAAGGGTCGGCGATTAGTCCGATCCTGTTTAATTTATATCTTCGACCCCTTATAGCACTGATTAAGTCATTCGGCATATCAGTCATCAATTATGCCGATGACACTCAACTGATTTTTTCATTTGAGGGTAGTGAGTCGGTTTCGAAAGACACCTTTCATCGCTGCATGTCGGCCACAGCTGAATGGCTGCGAACCAACTCACTCCAGTTTAATGGGTCCAAAACGGAGGTTCTCCATTGCTCTCATGATCGCCTTCCCCGTGCGCTACCTGATGATTTTTGGCCACCTTCCATTCCTGGCACTGTGGCAGGAGCTAAATCGGCCCGTAATTTAGGAGTGGTATTCGAACCGGACCTACAGTTGGATGGTTCAGTTAATAAGACCGCAGCGACTTGTATGGGCCTGCTCCGTGCCCTACGCAAAATCTTGCCTATTCTCCCCCAAGGTTTTAGAGCAGAGGTGGTGCGTAGTATTATTCTCAGTAGACTGGACTACTGCAACGCACTACTTCTAGGAGCTCCTAAAAAACTGATCCTTAAGTTGCAGAGGATCCAGAACATGGCGGCGAAACTGGCTTTATCGCGCCCACGCTCTGCTTCCTCCTCTGCAGCTCTAGCTGATCTACACTGGCTGCCGATACAACAGAGGATCGCGTTCAAGGCGGCATGTCTTGTATTTAAGGCGTTGCATGGACTTGGACCAATTCCACTCCAGGGCCTGTTTTCATGGTACCAAGCTGCCCGGCCTTTGAGATCCTCATCGGCGTTTCTGGTGCGGATCCCAAGGATCACTAGAGTAAGGATAGGTGGCCGAGCTTTTAGCTACACAGCCGCCTCATTATGGAATTCCCTTCCGCTAGTGCTGAGGGGTAAGCAAGATCTGACTTCTTTCAAAAGGGACCTTAAGACCTATCTGTTCCCTAGGGCAATGTAAACATTCTTCCGATGGTTTTAAATGGGGTCTCAGCGCCAGGATACCCTTGGGGTGACAGATGCGCTTAATAAGAACCAAATACATACATACATACATACAAGTCCTTATTGATAAAGGGATTATAAATGGAATGGTCCTGCTGCTTTTTTTTTGTTTTTTTGTTCTTAGTCTGATATTTGATGGTGTCCTGTCTACAGGTGTGTCAAGATCCACCAGAAATCGGGAGTTTATCTGCATGATAGGAGGGGATGCAGGTAGTGATCGCTTTATAAATGATGCAGCTGGATTTGGAAGTAAGTGCAGGCATCAAGGGGAGTCAATCGAGTTCCATCCAGTTAGTGGTGATGTGATCATAATTTGTAAGGGCCTATTTGAGATGTGCTTCAATATGTAAGATAACTCTAAGGGGTGCCAGTGTGGAGTAAGGGAGGCCATGGAGTAGGGTATTACCACTATTGAGATGCAGGAGTGAGAGAGCTTCAAAGTAGTTCCAAAACTGCTTTTTGGAAGAAATTGTTTGACTTTCTTTAGAAGATAGAGCTGGTTCTAGGCGGTCTTTGTTTTTGGCAATGTGCACCTTGGGGATGAGGTTGGGGTTTAGGTTCAATACAAGTGACTTTGGTGAAAATAGGGTCCGAAGCCATCAAAGTTCACATCATTGACCCAACTTTTCACTTTATTTTGTTTAATATTAGGAAGATGCTGTCTGGCACTGCCTAACTGATGAGGACCATCCCTTTAGACCCTACTTCTGCTATGCTACATCAGGCTGAAGCTCACAGCCTCCTGCCTTTTTCTCCTCTTTTTGTTATTTTACCCCTTTGTTCTTTTTCACCTTTTGCCTTCTGTGCTTCTGTTTTCATTTATTTTGCCCTTTGTGTTTTTGTTTTCCTTTCTTTGCATGTTTTACCTCAGTTCTTCAGCTTTTTCCACTCTTTTTGTCAGTTCTTCCACCTTTCAATCTGCTCTAATGTGTTCTGTGTCCTCTTATTTCCACTTGTACTTTTTTCTCCTTCTTGCCTTTCTGCCACTTTTTGTTCTCAGCACACTGCACTCATCTGCTTCTTCTTTCCAGATGCCTCTCACCTCCTGTGTTCTCCTACCATTCACACTTGACCCACCCAGCCCCAACCACTGCACCCGAGATCTTCTTCACCCTTTCGGAACTTAAGAACCAATGGCGGACCTCAGATCCTGCACCTTTTTCCACATTAAGTAAAGTGAGGTCCTGTGCACTGCAATTCCTGTACCTGCTGTTTATTGGTACCACTGCGTCGCAGATAGAAACTGATACATTGAGTGGAATGGTGCACCAGGAGGATATATCCCTTTCCAATAAGATATAAGATGAGGTATCTGATAGTCTATCGGATTCCTGTGGAGAGCGATTTCATTTTCGCAGCGGACTTGATTGGAGCACATTCCCCATGAACTACACATATTTGGAAATCAATTGAAGGATCATTCTGATACTTATACCAAGACATTGATACGCCCTGAAGAAGTTCAGAAAAACTTTTTTTCCTGAATGAAATGCATTGGCTGAATGATGTTGATGAGTAAATATATGTTTCATGGAAGAAAATAAAGGATTGAATCCATTTCTGCAAAGATACATCGTCTTGAATCTTATTTGAAAGAGATATATCCTCCTGGTTCAACATTCCACTCAAAGTAGCACCCTCCTCGATCTTGTAAAAATGTCCCCATGCAGTGAGCATGCTGCCCGTGCCTATTTTGAGACTCCATTCACCTGTCTCCAACTAATAAATGTATCAATTTATCTTCATTCATCTAAAAAAAAAAAAGTTAATTAGCCACTTAGCCATCAGTCTTATGATTATTCTCACTACCTATTTTCATTCACTGTTTTTAAACCTTATAGCAGCTATCCTGGACACCCAACCCAGGTATTCCGTATTCCAGCCCCATATGGAGTTAGAGATAAGGTACCATAGTTGCACTATTCATCATGTGGTCACTATTTTTCTAGAAGAAAGACATTTTTGTACTACTTTTATCCTTTCTGTGCACCAGTCACTATAGGCCTTTCCATTTCCTAAATTCTGAAGTGCAGTATCACTATATACAGGATTTTGTTTCTTCTTTTGCAGTTCTTCCTAGTGGTAACATGTGCCACGGGTGAATAGAAAATCAATTTTTTAGTTCCTTATATTTTTGTATTTTGTGGTGAAGGCCTGGCACTTGGGCCAATCAACCTATTCACTTTTTTATCATCCTTTCTTAGTTAGAACATGAACGTATTGTCAAGAATAATGGGTCTGGACTAATACTATATCTTTTTGGGTTGTAGCTTTCCCGATAAAGGCGCTTGGAACAGATACACGCATAGGTCTCTTGAAAATTTATCAATAATCTAAAGCCACATATTCTGTCCTATAATGATCATGTTTGTGTGACATTATGAGTAGTTGAAGGGCGTTTCATAAATTATGCTATTGGATTGAACTGAACTCCATGTGGAACAATTAGGTATATGTATCGTTATTTGAATAGGCAACTGTATGGATATTGGTTTGCTATCTTTTTAGTTGATCTTACATTGTAAATTAATAATTTTTAGGGTCACATATATCAAGATTAGCACTAGCGATTACCTAATTGCAATTTTCTGCGAATCACAATTAGGTAAGTCGCTATTCCTAATGTATGAAACTCCAAGAGATTTATTTAGCGATTCCAAGGGGTCGCAAATCGGCCAAGCTCATTAATATTAATGAGGTAGGTCACAATGTGCTGCCCAGTAGGAATCGCTAAATTCAGGGGATGGTGGCCTGCTAGAGTCAGCAGACCACCATGTCCGTGATTGCTTTTCAATAAAGCAATCTTTTTTTTTTAAATGCAGCCCGTCAACCATAAAGGAAAAAAGGTGGCGTTTAAAAGAAAAAAAATAAAGGTTGTCTTTTCTTTTTAGAAGAGCATGCAGTGGTCACTGGGACCACTGCCTGATCTTAAAAAAAATATTTTTGCCGCCATTCCCAAAGGGGAGGTGGTCCCTTGGTGACACCTTCCCATTTGTGAATAGGTCACCACCCACTTGAAGTTGGTAATAAAATACAAATGTTTTGCTACTGCATTCACGGTCACAAAATATTCATGCATACCTCTGCGATTCAGTATTTGGAGGGGATGCACTAAACACTCCCCATCCAAATACCGAATTGCAAACCAATTTGTTACTGAATCGCATAATAGGTGGTTTGATACATAGGAAAAGACTTTTTTGCATCGGAAAATGGCCGTGTTGCAAAAGCAAAATAGGTTCATACTTGTGGCCCTTTGTCTCTAATAAAATATATAGAAATGTTATGCCTTAGTCCCCCAACTCATATATATATATTAAAAATGTACTGTACATGTATTTATAGCTGCTCAGTGTTGTCAATATATTAGCATTATTGTCTTTACACACTGCCTCTGTGATGACTTGAACATTCCTATAATCACACACAATCTACATTACAATTGTCACCCACTATTTGTGTGTGGATTGAATACTGTCATTTCATACTATTTCAGAGCGGACATGAACAGAATTATATTTAAACAGTATCACCATGGGGGCTTAAAACACTAAACAATATCTTTGTGGGGGCTTGAACATTATTTAATTGCACACTAACTCTTTGGAGATATGACCATTAGTATAATGATACACTATCTTTGTGAAGACTCAAACCATCACTACAATATTCACCCTATTTCTACAGGAACTTGAATATCATTGTAATCGATTCATCTATGTGGGGACTTGAACATCACCATAATGACACATTATCTCTGTAGGACCCAAAGAACACCACTATAATAACACACTATCTTTGTGGGGGCTTGAACACCACTATAATCACAAACTATCTTTTTGGTTACTTTAACAGCACTATAATAACACACTATGTCTGTCAGGTATTGGACATCACTATATTCATGCACTTCATGTGTGTATTGAACATTGTCTTTACACACTATTTCAGAGGACACAAGAAAACAATTGTCTTCACACACTGTCTCTATTGTGAATAAAAAAATCACAATCAACACAAACTATCTTGGTGAGGACTTGAACATCATTACAATCACACACTATATTTGTGGAGTTAAAAAATCACTATATTCACACACTATATCTTTAGTGACTTGAACATCACTATAACCACACAATATCTCTGTGGGGATTTGAAAATCATAATAACCAAACACTATCTTTGTGGGGACCTGAAATTTCCAATTATGGCATAGAATTTGTGTATGGGCTTGAATGTTGTTATCCTCATATTCTACCTGTTTGGAGGATGAACAGTGTCTGTATACATTAGTTCAGCTAGGACTTGAACAAGATTATCTTTACACACTATCGCTTTGAGGACTTGAGCATCACAGCAACCAAACACTACCTCTGTGGGGACTTGAATATTCCTATAATCACACACAATATATGTTTGGCTTCCAGATCCACATCGACCCCAAGACCACACTCAGAGGCACCCTCCTCTACAGACCACCAGGACCCCGCGCAAAATTCAGTGAAGACATCACGGACTTCATCACTCCACACGCGCTCCCCTCCAAAGACTACATCCTTCTGGGAGACCTCAACTTTCACCTTGAAAAGACCAACGACCGCAACTCCACCACCCTGCTGGACAACCTCGCCAACCTCGGACTTAAACAACTAGTCACTTCCCCCACCCGCATCGCAGGGCACACACTCGACCCCATCTTCACCTCCAGCAACCATGTCTCCTTCAGCCACACTACGGATCTCCTCTGGACTGACCACAGCTGCGTTCACTTAACCTACAACAAGCCAAAACCCACCAACCACCTCCAACCAACTCTGCAAAGAAACTGGAACAAAATCACCACCGACCAGATCTCCGCATCGCTCCTTCTAAACACCCCAGCCCACTCTTCTAACCCAAACCAAGCCGCTGCCAACTTCACCCTATGGCTATCCAACACCGCCGACACCCTAGCACCACTGAAAAAACGTCAAAGCAAACCTGGCAGCAAGAAGGCCTCATGGTTCAACGATGATCTTAAGAAGTCCAAGAAACTCTGCCGCTTCCTTGAAAAGGCCTGGAAAAAAGACCCATCCACTAGCACCAAGGACGCCTTCAAAAACGCCACCCGCACACACCACCAACTAATCCGAAAGGCCAAGAAAACAGCATTCAAGGATCGACTTGACAACAACGCCCACAACAGCAAGGAACTTTTCAACATCGTCAAAGAATTCTCCAACCCCTCAGCCAACTCCAACGACATCACCCCCTCTCAAGCCCTCTGCGACTCCCTAGCCTCATTCTTCCACAACAAGATTGCAGACATTCACAACAGCTTCGACAACCAACCCGGAGACCAACCCACCCAACCATTTGCTGAACATTCTCCCCCCGTAAACACCCTCAACGACTGGAACCCAATCTCCACTGAGGACACAATCCGCCTGATGAATTCCATCCACTCAGGATCCCCCACAGACCCATGCCCTCACCACATCTTCAACAAAGCAGATTCCGTCATAGCACCGCACCTCCGAGACGTCATCAACTGCTCCTTCAACTCCGCCACCTTCCCGGAAAACTGGAAACACGCTGAACTCACCGCCCTTCTGAAAAAACCCACAGCGGACCCCACCGAACTCAAAAACTACAGCCCCATTTCGCTCCTTCCATTCCCGGCCAAAGTCATCGAGAAAGCCATCAACAACCAGCTCGCCGCCTTCCTCGAAGCCAACAAATCCCTCGACTCCTCACAATCTGGCTTCCGAGCAAAACACAGCACTGAGACCGCCCTAATCGCAGCAACAGACGACATTCGAACTCTATTGGACAATGGAGACACAGTCGCCCTCATCCTCCTCGACCTCTCTGCAGCATTCGACACAGTCTGCCACAGCACCCTGTTACAACGCCTCAATAACATCGGAATACAAGGAAAAGCACTTGAATGGATCACCTCTTTCCTCTCCGGAAGAACCCAGAGAGTCCGGCTCCCACCATTCAAGTCCGAGGCCACTGAAGTCATCTGTGGCGTACCACAAGGATCATCACTCAGCCCCACCCTCTTCAACGTCTACATGAGCCCCCTCGCGGCCATCGCCCGCCAACACAACCTCAACATCATCTCTTACGCGGATGACACTCAACTAATCCTTTCTCTCACCAATGACCCCAGCACCGCCAAAACTAACCTACACGAAGGAATGAAAGAAGTTGCCGAATGGATGAAACAAAGCCGTCTGAAACTGAACTCAGACAAAACAGAAGTCCTCATCTTAGGTACATCCCCCTCTGCATGGGACGACTCCTGGTGGCCGGAAGCCCTTGGAAAAGCACCCATCCCGACAGACCACGCACGGAACCTAGGCATCATCCTGGATTCTTCACTCTCAATGAACAGACAAGTCAGCGCCGTATCCTCATCCTGCTTCAACATTCTTCGCATGCTCAGAAAAACATTTCGCTGGATCCCCACCGAAACAAGGAAAACAGCCACCCATGCTCTAGTCACGAGCCGACTGGACTATGGAAACACCCTCTACGCAGGTACTACTGCTAAACTCCAGAAGAAACTCCAACAAATCCAAAACGCCTCAGCCAGGATCATATTAGACATCCCGCGCAACGAACACATCTCCAGTCACCTGAAAGACCTCCACTGGCTACCCGTCAATAAGAGAATCACTTTCCGACTGCTAACTCACGCACACAAATCACTCTACGACATCGGACCAGAATGCCTCAACTCACGACTGTCCTTCTACACCCCCTCCCGCCAACTACGTTCTTCCAACCAAGCCCTCGCCACTGTACCTCGCATCAACAGGACCACCATGGGAGGCAGATCCTTCTCATACCTGGCTGCTAAAACATGGAACTCACTCCCCGCTTACCTTCGCCTCACCCAGAACCACCTGGCATTCAGAAAACAACTTAAAACGTGGATATTTGACAAGTAATCCTCCTCCCCTTTCTAAGCGCCTTGAGACCCTCTGGGTATGTAGTGCGCTATATAAATTCTCTGACTTGACTTGATTTGACTTTGGCCATGAAATCATAATCTTCACACACTTCATGTGTAGATTGAACATTGTCTTTACACACTATTTCAGAGATGACGTGAACACAATTGTCTACACACATCATCTCAATTGTGAGTTAAAATTCACAATAACCACATGATATCTTCATGAGGATTTGAACATTGCTATAATCATCCACTAGCTCTTTGGGCATCTGACCATCACTGCAATCACACACTATTTTTGCACAGACTTTAATTTCACTATAATCACATACTTCTCTGTGGGGACATGAACATCACTATAATGACACACTATCTCTCAGGGGGCTTGAACATCACTATAATCACACACTATCTCTGTGGGGACTTGAACATCACTATATTCACACACTATCTCTGAGGTTTCTGGAACATCAGTATAACCATGCTCTATCTTTGTGGGGGCCTGAACATTCCTATAAGCAGAAACACTTTGTGTGTGGACTTGAACATCCATATTCTTGCATTCTCCCTGTATTCATACACAATTTCAGTGTGGACTTGAACAAGGTTATCTTTGCATGCTATCTCTGAGGGGACCTGAGTATTAAAATAACCCCATTCTACCACTGGGGGGAGACTTGAACCACTATAAACACACTGTATCTATGTGGGGACATTTCTATCTTCAGACACAACCTACGTTTGGATGTGATCATCATCATTAGCATCTTTACACACTTTGTGGATATCTTATCTTTTTCTTCACATACTATTACATTTGGGACTTGAACAAGACTCTCTTCACAAACTACCTGAGTGGGGACTTGAACATCACTATAATCAAAATCTATCTTTGTATGTACTTGAACAAGTTTAATTTCACACAACATCTCTGTGAGGGCTATAACAGTCCTATAATCATGAACTATCTATGTGGAGGTTTAAAGATCGTTATCTTCACACACTTTGTGGATGTGGGGACTTGAGCAATGTCTTTAAACATTTTTTCAGTGGGGATTTGAACACAATCATCTTCACACAATATTACAATTGAGACTTGAAAATGATTTTACTCGC
This sequence comes from Triturus cristatus, assembly GCF_964204655.1. Lineage (NCBI taxonomy): Eukaryota > Metazoa > Chordata > Amphibia > Caudata > Salamandridae > Triturus > Triturus cristatus. The sequence continues at coordinate 69,212,285 of NC_140581.1, read as the reverse complement.
ACAATATCTTTAAGAGGATTTGGATATGTTTACATTCATACACAATGTCTGTGAGGACTTGAACAATCCTATTATTATACACTGTCTCTGTGAGGAGTTGAGTATCATTATCGTCATACTTTACCTGTGGGTAAGTTTGTCAACATTGTTGACATTATCTATATAAAGTCAATGGTGATACTGTGATCACAAACCACCTTTAGGGGCATCATAACACACCAGCCCCATGCAGACTTTAACATTACATACCATTCCTAGAAAGATGTGATATAATAGCTAGTTTAACTAAACAAACTCTTGGTTTCAATTGACCACTGCTTTATTCCATCTAATATTTCTCTCTGTTTATTAGTTCCCTTATCCCCTAAGATGTTGAGCACTATGACATGAATGAAATGCAGTTTTAAGTGCATTTGTTTCTGTAATCATGATATATGAAATTTTCTGATGCATTATCAGCATTATTCATTTTGTGTGTGCCCCTAGGTTATGTGCAGCACTACATATATGAATAGATGATGTTGTTATTGCCGTATAGTGCTGATGAAATAAACTTTTACCCATGTGTCTTTGACTGTATTCAGCCACTAATAATAATTATTGAGTAGATCTTCACAAGGATGGTGGCACCACTGGCATAATTAAACTTAAAGGAGCCCCGCCAGCAAGATTTGTGGAGGGGCACCCTCCAGACTCAATCAGGAGCTCTCACGCAAAGTAATGTGCTGAGGGAGCTCCATGGTGCTTGGGGGCACCCCGCACTGTGGGGGTTTCAGGGGCCTGTGTTACGGCACTCGGTAGCACATGTTCACATCCCCCAGAATAACGGTTCAGTGTGTAATTAATAAATAATAAATTTACAAATTTGGAGTAAGATCCTATATCATGATGTGAAAAGGGGTGAGTGTGTGCTCCTATTTGTTTGATCTCTTTTCTTAATCCATTTGTCGAACAGTTTAGGTCTATGATCACATTTACAATATTTAACTTTTTCCATGTTCAGTAATGCAGTACCAAACTTATATACATTTCCAAACTGTAATTCCAAACCGCATTACACTAGTCAACTTTAGTTAAGTACAAGCCCATTCAATGTATCACTCCAGGTGCGTTATATGTATGCATTGATATTCACATTTGGCAAACATATCTGGGCCACAAAAGAGCACTCTACATGCACATATGCAGTTGGGATTTAAACCTTTAAATTCAAGTTCAAAGAGTTACTGTTTATGGGTGGGAAAAAGCCTTTACCACACAGTCATTACCACATCATGCATTTACCAATCAAACAGTCTTTATTTCGACTTCATGTCAATAAAGACAATTTTAAAAACAAAACTCACCATTATTTACAAAAAACATTTCATCATCAAGTGTTTCCAATTTGGGCTATGCATATAGAATTCATGGTACTAAAGCTAGGAGCAACATGATTTGTTTTACTGCATGAGTGGTATTCCTAGTCGACCAGATAAAAAAATAAATATCTGACTTTCATAAAAACAAGCTAAAAGAATACAAAAGATTCCACCATTATACTGGATTATTTTTTAGGGCAGCTGGAGGGCTTTCAGTTTCCCAGCTCTAATTAGCCACATCCGTTTCAGAAATTTAGCTATGGCAATCACTATTATTTCAGAACTATCGGATTGAAATATTCTTAGTGCAGAGATCCCCGTCTTAATACCCTTCTGAATACAGACTGCTCTTATCCATCTTAGGCGGGGGGCCTTATATACTGGGCAAATAAACAAAATATGTGCTATGGTTTCACGGTATATTTTACAAAAAGGGCACATTTGATCGTTTTTGCTGGAGGCCCAATTACAGGTGACCGTGTTCAGTGGAAGAGTACCTACCCTGAACTGATGATATAATTTCCTGTCTAGAGGCAATGTGATCAAATCCCATTACATCTCATACCCAATAGAATGTTTCAGCTCCAAAAAAACCTTGGTATGTGATGAATCTGTGTGTGACTGGAACTCCACCTGGGATATATGTGACCAGTAAGCCTCTTTCAACTCTTGTTTAGTGGGAATTATTGTCCCCTGTGGATTGTCCCATAGATCCCCCATTCCTAAGGACTTTAGAAGGATTTTTACCTTTCTGAACCAAGGAATTTTTTCCCCAGTATCCATATTACGCGTCTCCAAAAGTGCTAACGCATAGTGGTTCAATTCAGGGGTAACCCACAGTCTTCTCCAATAAGCAATAGGTCTAAATCTACAAATATTTTCTAGACTCTGACACCCCAGATCCATGCGAAGAGGTATTAATGGTGTAGATTGTGGGAGGCCTGTGATACAGCGAAGAAACCTATTATGTGCTTTTTGTAAGCCTGCTATATCAGACGACCCCCACAATTCAGCTCCATACAGCATGGAAGATCTTACTCTCGAGTCGTAGATTTTTAATACTGGGGCTATGGGTTTAGTGGCTGATAGCTTAAATTCTCTTAGCAATGCGCCAGAAAGTTGCGCATGCTTGGAGATTAAATGGGCCACATGAGGCTTCCACTGTAACCTGGAGCCCAGTGTGATACCCAAATAGTTAAAGCTGTCAGTCTGCTCTAATAATTCCCCATTCATAAAAACTCTACCCCTGATGTTCCGGTGCCTGTGCATTGTCATAAATTTAGTTTTGGAGACATTAACAGAAAGGCCAAAATCGTTACAAAACTTTTCAAAGCAGGCTATTGCCTTCTGTAGCCCTTCTTGTGTTTTAGATAATAGGAGGGTATCATCAGCAAACATCAGAAGGGGGACGGGGATGCCATTCTGTTTAGGTGGATCAGTTGTAGAGTCCTTGTAATATTCGATAACTCTATTTATATACAGTGTGAATAGTGTGGGTGCCAGCACACAACCTTGCCGGACACCCCTATCCGTTGGGAAACTGTCAGTCACTTGGCTCTGGTTACCCCACCTGACCTGCGCATAATTATTTTCATGTAGTGTAATCAGAATTGCAAGTAATTCAGGTGGGATGCCCTGGTCATGGAGCGCTCTCCACAGCCTGTCTCTCTGTACTAAGTCAAATGCAGCCTTTAAATCAACAAAGGCTGCATACAGTGTGCCTCCCCCCAGAATCACCCATTTCCAGTATATTGTGGAAAATCTAAAAACTTGGTCCACCGTGCTGGTCAGGGGTCGAAAACCAGCCTGTAAAGTGGACATAATTCCCGATTCCTCAATCCAAGTCTGGACCCTGAGAAGAACCATTCTGGCTACAACTTTTTGAATACAGGCTATTAGGCTCATTGGCCTGTAGTTTCCCGGGTCAGCTCGGTCACCCTTCTTATAAATTGGTACGATTTCGGCTCCCCGCCATATATCTGGCACCGTGGTGCCTTTGGCCAGGGTGTTCGCCAATAATTCGATGTAAGGGACCCAGACTGATCTGCTATGCAAGAACAAGTCTGCAGGAATTTTGTCTAGGCCCGGGGCCCTGCCTTTAGGAATTAGATTGAGGGCACATTCAACATCCTTTTTGGTGAACACTAGTGTAGTAGCTGGCAAAAGGGGGCTGAGAGAAGCTAGGGCGGGTGGCGGGACATTATTTACATTGGCAAACTGGGACTTAAAGTGCTTTACCCATTTTTCTGGTGGGACATGATTGACCGGGGCTGGTTTTTGGTTTCCCATGCCCCACCTCACAAGATGCCAGAAGTCCGTTAAATCTCTGGACTGACTGGCTGCCAATAGTTCATCCCAGTATTTAGTGTCCCAGGTTTTTTTCGCCACATTTTGTGTCTTTTTGTAGTGGATCCTTGCCGCCCTTATAACTTCCCTATCGGTGGATCGCACAGCATCAGCTAAGGATTTATAAGCGAGCCTACAGTTTTTGTCATACCATGATGCTTGTTTTCTTTTCCCCTTGCCGGGGTGCTTATTCCTGGGGATATTAAAAAAAGTACTAAGTTTAAGAAAAAGGGTCGAATGGATATGAATTACCCTACTGCAGCAGTCCTCAAAATCCAACTGCCCCAGCATTTCGATTGTTGCTTCATTTACCATGTCGTTCATTGTGTTAATCGATTCAGGCTTACACAGACACTCTGCCCATCTAAGCCGCCGGGTATCATTTGTCAAGATGATATCATCTATCAAATCAACGTGTAATGACCCCTGCCCTTTGTATAACTGCAGCTCAAGACTTAGAGGATTATGGTCACTTTCGATACGCTGTATAACTATCATATCAAGTATGGTGGACCAAAATTCGAGGTTGACCAGTATATAGTCAATTCTACTGGTGCACAATCCATTGTTAAAAGTTGGATTGCCCTGCTTATCACCTCGTGTCCTGCCATTCACTGCTCTCAATCCGTACTCAAGACTAAAAGTCTTAAGTTGTAGGGCAGCCTGGGTCCACCGTTTGATAGGGGTAAGGTTAAGGGTGGGAATTTGCCAGCAGATGTCCTCTGCCTCCGTGAGCTCCAAGTCTGTTTGATCCAGGGGCTCATAGGAGCAGTTGAAATCACCACAAATTAGCAAATTGGCCCGTCCCCTCCAAATATTAGCATAGTGTCCCAATGTCGTCACAACTTCTGAAGGTTTCCCTCCTGGCTTTCCTCTGGCATATACATTAAAAATAATGAGCTCACCAAACGATGGAGATTTTAGCTTAACCGCCAGGATATCCCTTGAATTAATTTCAAGTTGTGAAATAGTGAAGCCATTATCCTGCTTTACCCAGGTAGTCAGTCCCCCCTTGGGTCTCCCTCTATTTGTTTTCGTTGCAGGTATTGCAAAGTGGAGATACCCTGTTCTATGTTGGGGCTCTAAAGCCCATGTTTCTTGCATGTTAATTATCATAAAGTTATCAATAAAGGTAGCCCAGTCACTGGAAGTCAACTTATTTTTTAAACCAGCCACATTCCATGAGACTAGAAACTGGGTCTCCGCATTACAGGTTATATTATTTGGGACAGTTGCAGAAACTCCTGTACCATTAGTATCCAACTTTTCGCCAGACTCAATTCTGCTACCTTCTCCCGGGCGATCAGTGTGACTTGACTTCTCTAGAAGGTTACTTGGCATGGAAGAGCCTGTGGCCCCAGCATAAATCTCATGGTTATTTAGACCATAATTAGATATATCATTAGTACGGTCTCCTTGTATAGTTAGTTTTATGCTGCGCGCAAAATTAATTGGAACATTGATAGTAACACCAGTCAGAATGAGATCTCTGTTGGGTATGTTTGAATCAGTGGGAGAAATCCTATCCAAGGCCTCAGCCGTACCCACTGGCTCCTCCCCGGGTAGCTGTAAACTTCAATCACAAGCATCCAAACCACTAAAGATGTCGAACCGGTTAGATACTTCCAGTGGAGTGAAAAGTGCCGGGTAGTCCCAGCTCCTATGTACAGGGAAACCCGGCCTAATAGGTACCGTATTCCACCCAAAGAGTTCTGACGTTTTGGCTGGGTTCCTGAGATTCAACGTGTCGGGAAGTTTAGTACTAAGTAATGTGCAACCCCTAGTCTGGTGGGAAAATACTACAGATCGTGGGTAGAAATAAGTCAGAGGACGTGGAATAATGCAACTATCTGAATTGACCCCTGGCCAATTCAAGATATGACGTACTGCATTTTGATCTCTAAAATTTATCACAACCACATCCCCCCCAGTATCTTTGGGTCTACCCCCCAACCACTGGAGCCGGCGTACATGGATTATTTCGCCATCAATATTACTGGCGATTGGCCTATGTAATGCCAGCCAGTGTGTTATTTTATTCTTTAGTTGGGAGAAACCCTCTCTCTTGTTCACTGGGAGCTCAGGAACCCCCGTTAGAATCACAACATAGGGAACAGCCTCAGGTGGAAGATCCGGTAAGGGTCCCCTAGACTGATTCCCTCGGGTCTGCCTCAAGCCACCCTCCTCGTGTCTCTGTGGCCCGTCCGGGCAATTACCCATATCATTAGTAATATTGTTTACAGGGATTATAGGATGGCAAATAGTATTGACTGACGCATTGCGCACAGGAGCATTTGACTGGTTGGTGGTACAATTGCTTGCAGTGAAATTAGAGACCGAAACTGGCCCTCTTGTTAAGTTGCTACCAGAGGACAGGTCACCTAATGATAGATTGGTGGGAGCTGTGTTTGCAGCTAGCCCATTTTCAATCAATAGTGGTCGAGTTTTATCGATAAGATTTCCCCCAGATAGGTGGGCTTGGGCCTGATCGGGTTCCGAGTGAGCTTTTAGTTGTGTAAAACTAGACTTCCTATCCAGGTCTGCTTCGATTTTCCCTAGTCGATTCTCTATTTTTTCCAATCTTTCTACAATTGCAAGAGTATAAGAACGCAATATCAGCTCAAAAGTGTCCAAAAGATTACTAGTAAGTTTAATGTTAGACCCATTGTCTTTGGGGCAATGTTCAGTACTATGTTCCCCCTCTATATGTGCAGAGGTCGGCGCTGATATAGGAACAATGTCTGATCCGGTCGCGTCCTTAGTAATTACAGTGGATATAACTTTAGAACTGGAGGGGATTGCCTTCGTCCCAAAATCAGTGTGGCTCATCCTCTGTTTTGTGAGTTCCATCCCTTTGCGTCTCCTCTTAGCAGGTGGTGGAACTTGCTTTGCGGGTTGTACAACTTTCTTAGTTTTTTTTGACTTGTGGAGGATAGGTGACACTATTTTCGAAATTCCTGGAGAGCTGGGTAGATCAAGTGACGAGTTGATAATAACTATTCCAGTGGGAGGAGTACTGGGTACTACACATTCTCTCAACAGGAGTGGTACGCCTTCTGTACTTAAAGTATCATCGACAGGGGCTGGTTCAGGAATATAATCATTTAAAGGAGTAGCTGTGGGATTAAGCTCGAGCAATGCCCTGGTTTTAATGTTTTCAATGGAGCGTCTACGCTCAAGTCTTCGCTCTGCTAGGGAAGACTCGGTTGTTCCTGCAAATGGAGTCTTGATAAGATAATTATCCAAAGTGCCATTCATTATAGTTCCCAGTCTGTCGGCCATTGCGGAAAACGGACTCGGCACACTGGTGGTCATACTAGTAGCTGTGTCGAGTACTCAGATAGCTACAATAAAAAATATATGCAACTTACGATGAGACGTATTCCTCGGTCAATCCATCTAACCAGGGTGCTGTGCCTGGGCCGGTCTCGTCAGTCCACGGAGGGCCACAGAGGGCCCGCCCTTTGCCCGGGCTTAGCCCGGCGCGTCCCGCGATGCGGGAGGCGTCCCGGGCAGATAAGGGCTGTCAGCTGTTCCGGCTGGTGCGTAGCAGCGTCAGCGTGCTGGGGTTTCTGGGGATTGTAGTTTGTGCCGGACTCTGCCGTTCCCCTCACGGCGATATTGGCAAAAGAAACGGGCAGCTTGCGAATACAACTGGGTCACAGACAGCAGGAAGAAAACAACAAGCCCACCACTTCCCTCGTGGCAATGCAAAGAACAATCTCAATGTGCGTCCCGCGATGCGGGAGGCGTCCCGGGCAGATAAGGGCTGTCAGCTGTTCCGGCTGGTGCGTAGCAGCGTCAGCGCGCTGGGGTTTCTGGGGATTGTAGTTTGTGCAGGACTCTGCCGTTCCCCTCACGGCGATATTGCCAAAGAAACGGGCAGCTTGCGAATACAACTGGGTCACAGACAGCAGGAAGAAAACAACAAGCCCGCCACTTCCCTCGTGGCAATGCAAAGAACAATCTCAATGTGCGCATTTACAACAAAGGGCCCTATTGCGATGTTGGGTGGAGTTTCCCCACCCGACATCGTCTCGATCATGGGACCGACTGACACCTGGTTGGCTGTCCTGACCGAATAATTAGGATACTACTGTATATTTTTTAATTGGAGCATGCATTATGCCTGGAAGCATGCTCCAATTGAAAAAGGGTAGGTGCGGTTCATCCCTGCACCCCATGGCAGGCACCTCAAGGTGCCTGCCGTGGTGTGCCCCTGTTTAGTCCTGTCATGGGGTGCAGGGCTCAACAGGGGGACACCATAGGTGCCCCAATGACCTCCAACCAGAAGGCCGTGTACCCAAGGGGTCCCTACTTAGGGCCCCCAAACTTGAGTTCCAACAGGCACTCTGTGTTGGAAAGACTGGCATGGAGAGGCTGCAGAAACCCGACCTTGTAGTCCCATGGGCAGACAGAGCAGCCCTTGGGATTACTGGCCACATTCCAACTGGTGGACGAGCTCCCTGAGCCCATTGGAAGCCAGTCAGAATGTCTGTTCAGATTCCTTTCTGACCACCCCCATCATAATGAGGCGGTCAGAAAAGGAATCAGACCAGCATATTACGATGCGGTTAGAGCTTTTTCTGACCACATTGTAATAGGATTAAAATGTTCTTCTTTCATTCAAAGCAAGTTCTTTCTTGATACTCCTGTGAAAAGATTTGTTGTGGAACAGTAAGTGAAAGTGGGTTGAGTTTGGTGTTGACTGCGGAAAAATCAAATTTGAACGGGTTCAATCTTTGCTGTATAGAGCATCTCAACTAAAACAAACACTGCACACCAGGGGTCGATAGACTCATAGCATCATTTAGCTCTCACACATATCATTTCTAGTTAGGGTCACATGAGAATATTTGTCTCTTGGCAGACTCTAAGCGTCCTTAAAGCAATAACGATGTGCCATTGTGACAGCTTGCAGATTGATGACTACTGAGGCCAAATAGAAGCTGAGCCAGTGCCTGGAGTTCAACTCCATATGACATGATATTTTATTAAAATGATAATATGGAGTCTTTTAATGCAAAAAACAGCCGTTGAAGCAGCCTGGTATTCGCAAGGGTGGGCAACACAAGATGACTCCAAAAAGAACATCCCAACACTGCTCCAATTTAAAAAATAATTGAATACTTGTATCTTTAAACGATACGCCATCACAAAGCAGCAAAAGTACATGTCTGCTCCCAGAATACAGCTGCCTTCCCTATCGCTCATGGGCTGTATGTTTGCATTGGACCATATACCGCACTCTGCTCTCTTTTAACTAGGTTTGTTCTATACGTACACCTCATTCACACATAAATATTCTTCTAAGGTAGCTCCAAACACCTTGATTGAGAGTGCTGCTGTCAGACCCAAATAGACGCATAGGTAGAGAGAGTAAGGGCTCTCTTTTAAAGTGACACACTCCATAGTATGTATACTGCTGGAAGTTTGTTGTGTGCGCATAGCAACGAGGAAAAAAGATTACAATATTGTGGCTTCAGACAATGATTATGGTGATCATATCGAGCCATGGCATATATATGTATAAATAAATAAATTACATCATAGATTAGGCTGGAATTTGTTTTGATTATACTAGAAAGAGTCACAGTTTTGCTTAAAGGGATCCTAAATTAAAGAAGCAAAAGATTCTTAGATTGATGGGTGGTAACCAGACAACCAACAGCAGTAGTAAAGAGGGATAGAGTAGACAATGGATAGAGCTCAGAGGAGAGTTTGAATCTGAATTCCATTGGAATCAAGACAGTGCAGACTTTGCTTATAAGGATGTTCAAGAGTTGGGTGGTGTGACAGAGAAGGTCCAGTTTTCTTGTTTGTTGGGTGTGGCTAGAAATGTATCCTTGACAGAATATATTAGGATTGGGATTATAAGGCCTCATTGGTACAATTCGAAAAATTCCCCTTTTCTGTTTGGGCAGCCTGATTTTTTGGAGTTATTTATTTCTATTTTTTAGACTTTGCACACTAAGGCATTGCTGTTCAGTGCGTAGTGTATGTACTCTGATCCCAAAAATATAAAGATATTAGCTGATCCTTGATTGTTGTATTTAAACTTTGTTTTTGATGAGGAAATACACCCATGGCATGAAAATGTAGATGTCATTTGTAAACTGCAACATATATTGCGCCATCGACTGGTGTTGCAAAGCAAACATGGCTTCAGGCTTACAATTGAAGACCCTTTTACACAGGTATAAATTTGCCCCTTAAATATCCTTAAGTTAGCCCTATGGCAGCCTTGTAGCGCACATGGTAAGGTACCCAGTATTTAAATTGGAACATGAAGAAAATTAATATTGCCATTTCCCTGCACTGACAGGGAACTTAAAGCTAATTTCAAAATAGCAGGCCTATTTGTCTCATGTAGAAAACCAGAGTAAATATTAAAATAGTAGTAAAGCTATCACACCACAAAGAAAAATAAGTAAACAGCTATTTTTAAGATATTAAATTCCGATTCAATAGTGAAGCAGATTTTCAATAAATGTGAAGGACAAGTAACTTTTTGAAAGTTGCCTTTTCCTTGTCCAAAGTTCCAGGAGATTAATAGCTTTTCCCTGCTTGACCCTGGCATGAATAAGGTGTTTATGCAAAATTCCTACCAGGAGCACCAATACCTTGACCTGAAGGAGCAGAAATGACTCTCCTGAATGCCATTCCTCAGAATATTCAGATTGGGAATTGTGAGCGTCCTGTAACTCTGAGGTGTCAAATCCTGACTGTCTGCTCTAGTGAGCCCCATGCAACACTTGTGGCACACTTGAAAATAAATTAACATGATGTTAAGAAAATTGTTGTGTGTCTGGTTGCTGGAGGGGCCTTCTTTTTCCCCACCAGACCTCTGTCCCTGGTTTTGTTGTGGATACAGGACATGTGTTAAGCTGACTTTCAGGAGTATATTGTTTGATTTCCCTATGAAACTACCATACATGCACACATATACACACACACACACACGCACATACACACACACACAACCCTCAGACCCAGTTTTTTGTGTGGCTGAAAGCGTTTACCATCTTTGAAATGACCTGTACAGAGCATTTTGGCCTGATTATGATGAGGCAAACAGGATCTTCTGCAAGTATGTAAGTCAGAGTCTGATAACCTTTACTCCATTGGACAGAGAAGAACTAGGAGTGTCTTAAGGTATCCACCACCCACAGGCTACTGAACCCTACAAAGATGGACCCTTACCCAGACTTCCTCAGAAAAGTGCTGACTTGCTAAAGGATACCAAGTGGACTGAACTGGCTATACTTTGAATCTGTGACATGTGAGAAGGACCTGAGAAAGATGGACCCTTTCTACTTTGAATTCAAAGACAGAAAGATTACCAAAGATCATAAGGCTGATTCCTTAAGCTGCTATAAGAATATAAAAAAGCTATACTGAATATTTTAGTGAAGAATGAGCAGTGGCACATGGACATGGACTGGACTTTGCAGGACACCTTGGGAGTCAATACATGCTGCCCATGAGGTCTTCCAAACCTTGAATATGAGCCTAACAATGTTTTAGGCACCAAAGAGGTTTGGGAAGTTTTTCAAACTGTTATCCCAGACTGCTGGAGCTACAAGGGGACGGGCCATGAAAAGTATCCAATCAATCAATCAATCAATCAATCAATGACACTTATAAAGCGCGCTACATACCCGTAGGGTCTCAAGGCGCTGGGGGGGGGGGGGGTGCCGCTACTGCTCGAATAGCCAGGTCTTCAGCTTCTTCCTGAAGGAGAGGTGGTCTTGGGTCAGGCGCAGGTCGGTCGGGAGGGAGTTCCAGTTCTTGGCGGCCAGGTAGGAGAAGGACCTTCCTCCTGTAGTCGCTCTCCGGATGCGGGGGACGGCGGCGAGGGCGTGGTTGGCTGATCGGAGGTGGCGCGTGGGAGCGTAGAAGTTGACTCGGCTGTTGAGGTAGCTCGGGCCTTGGTCGTGTAGGGCTTTGTGTGCGTGGGTGAGGAGGCGGAAGGTGATTCTCTTGTTCGACAATTAAACCACATCAGATTGATTTTCAGGTTTGTCCAGCATGGAACGGGTTTTACATCAGAAAAACAACAGAATACCTTCCCTCATTGAGATTACTGATTTCAGGCCTAGCAGGGCGAATCTACTTGGTGTATCAGACATGCACTACTGTGTGGTTGGCCTCAAAGCTTGCATTGGTCCTTTCAGTCTAATGTGACCATCGACCACAATTACCACTTTGTGCTTTTTAGATCAATTTTATAACATATAGTTCTTAAAATCCTATATCCCTTTCCCATTATTGGATATAAGTCAGTTTGGTTTCATTTTGTACATAACATTTTTCTCTATAGTTTCTAAATTCATGTGGGATTCTAATTGGGTTACGTTTTTTACCTTTACCTGTTTCAGTACCACAGACTGCATTGAACATTTTCTCTAAGTTAGCCTTGTCAATCAATCAATCAATCAATCAATCAATAAGGATTTAAAAAGAGTGACAAATTACCTGTGAGGGTATTAAGGAGCTGGAGTTGCAAGCTGCTTTGTGTTGCTCTGTTCATTCAAACAGCCATGTCTTGAGTCCTTTTCTAAATTCCTGAGGTGCAGAGAAAGATCATTTCAGGCTTTGGCCACCAGGTGAGAGATGGAGCGCCCTCTGCTATTGGATCAGGGGATTTGCGGGGTGTGAAAAAGCAAAAGGGAGGGGGATCGCAGGTGTATGGTCAGTTGGTATAAGGTCATATTGATGTATTCTGGTGCTTCGTCATGCAGAGATTTTTATGTTTGCGTCAGTATCTTGAACTGTCATTCCTTTTGGATGGGAAGCCAGTGTAGCTTCTTGAGGTGCATGATGATGTGAGTCCATCTGGGGAAGTCAATAATGTGTTGATTGGGAGCAACCTGAAGATTGTTTGGAGCACAACTCGGGAGTGAAAGCGTGAAAGTGTTGACCTGTTTCTGCATAGATAACCTGCTGTCTAAGATGTTGCTAGGTTTACCGGTCTGGTCTGTTGGAGCAGGGGAAGGGCAGAGCTCAGCAGGGCACCAAGTGTTTTTCCTTGGCAAGGTGTTGATCCCAGAGATAAGGACTACCGTCTTGTCCAAGTTAAACTTCAGACAGTAGTCCTTCATCCAGTTGATGATGTTCATCATACATCTGCGTAAGTTGGTATTTGTGGTGGGGGCCTTCTGACAGCGAGAGGATGAGCTGGGTGTCATCGGCACAGGAGAGCATATTGAGTCTGTGTGACCCAACAGTGTAGTCCAGGAGGGTCATGTACATGTTGAAGAGGGCAAGGCTGAGGGACCATTCTTATTGGATACCACAGATGATCTCCTTGGGTTCTGAGGTCAATGGTAGGAGGCAGGTTCTCATGGATGTGAGGTATGAGGCTATTCATTTCAGGGCATCTCTATGGATTCCAATTTGGTGGAGTCTGTTGATCAAGATGTGGTGGGAGAGGCTGTTGAAGGTGACTGACAGGTCCAGGATAATGAGGTCTGCTAATTTGCTGCAGTCTAGGAGTACCCCGATGTCGTCGGTGCCTGCTAGCATGGCTTTCTCATTGCTGTAGTTGGCTCAGAATCCAGATGGAGAGGGGTCCATGAGGTTGTGGTGTTCCAAGTGTTTGGTGAGTTGCTGGTGATTGACTTTTCAAGAACCTTCACTGGACAAAGGAGCAGGGAGATGGGCTGGTAGTTCTTTGGATCAGGTAGGTCAGTGGATGGTTTCCTCAGGAGAGACATCAATTCAGTATGTTTTTAGTCCTCAGAGAAGGAGCCCATGGTGATGAAGGTGTTCAGGACTTTCTTGAACTCATTGCCAATCTTCTTGCTATTTAAGTTGAAGATGTGGTGGACACATGGGTCTGTGGGTGCTCCAAAGTTTACCCACCCATCCCCAACCACTGCACCCTAGATCTTCTTCACCCTCCCGGATCTTAAGAACCAATGGCGGACCTCAGATCCTGCACCTTTTTCCACATTAAGTAAAGTGAGGTCCTGTGCACTGCAATTCCTGTACCTGCTGTTTATTGGTACCACTGCGTCACATATAGAAACTGATACTTTGAGTGGAATGGTGCACCAGGAGGATATATCTCTTTCCAATAAGATTCAAGATGAGGTATCTGATAGTCTATCGGATTCCTCTGGAGGGCGATTTCATTTTCGCAGGTGGACTTGATTGGAGCACATTCCCCAAGGACTACACATATTTGGAAATTAATTGAAGGATAATTCTGATACTTATACCAAGACATTGATACGCCCTGAAGAAGTTCAGAAAAACATTTTTTCCTGAATGAAATGCATTGGCTGAATGATGTTGATGTGTAAATATATGTTTCATGGAAGAAAATAAAGGATTGAATCCATTTCTGCAAAGATGTCTTGGTATAAGTATCAGAATTATCCTTCAATTAATTTCCAAATATGTGTAGTCCATGGGGAATGTGCTCCAATCAAGTCCGCCTGCGAAAATGAAATCGCCCTCCACAGGAATCCGATAGACTATCAGATACCTCATCTTGAATCTGAAAGATCTGAAAGATTTTCTGATATTTGAAAGAGATATATCATCCTGGTTCACCATTCCACTCAAAGTAGCACCTCATGGATTTTGTTAATGATGTCTCCATGCAGTGAGCATGCTGCCCGTGCCTATTTTGAGACTCCATTCACCTGTCTCCAACTAATAAATGTATCAATTTATCTTCATTCATCTAAAAAAAAGAAAAGTTAATTAGCCACTTAGCCATCAGTCTTATGATTATTCTTACTACCTATTTCCATTCACTGTTTTTAAATCTTATAGCAGCAATCCTGGACACCCAACCCAGGTATTCCGTTTTCCAGCCCCATATGGAGTTAGAGATAAGGTACCATAGTTGCACTATTCATCATGTGGTTACTATTTTTCTAGAAGAAATACATTTTTGTACTACTTTTATCCTTTCTGTGCACCAGTCACTATGGGCCTTTCCATTTTCAGAATTCTTAAGTGCAGTATCACTATATACAGGATTTTGTTTCTTCTTTTGCAGGACTTCCTAGTGGTAACATGTGCCACGGGTGAATAGAAAATCACTTTTTTAGTTCCTTATGTTTTTGTATTTTGTGGTGAAGGCCTACCACTTGGGCCAATCAACCTATTCACTTTTTTTATCATCCTTTCTTAGTTAGAACATGAACTTATTGTCAAGAATAATGGGTCTGGACTAATACTATATCTTTTTGGGTTGTAGCTTTCCCGATATAGGCGCTTGGCACAGACACACTCATAGGTCTCTTGAAAATATATCAATAATCTAAAGCCACATATTCTGTCCTTTAATGATCATGTTTGTGTGACATTATAAGTAGTTGAAGGGTGTTTCATAAATTATGCTATTGGATTGAACTGAACTCCATGTGGAACAATTAGGTATATGACGATACCAACAATCTCGCTACATTCTTGATGTATCATTATTTGAATAGGTAACTGTATGGATATTTGTTTGCTATCTTTTTAGTTGATGTTACATTGTAAATTAATAATTGTTAGGGTCACATATATCAAGATTAGCACTAGCGATTACCTAATTGCAATTTTCTGCGAATCTCAATTAGGTAAGTCGCTATTCCTAATGTATGAAACTCCAAGAGATTTATTTAGCGATTCCAAGGGGTCGCAAATCGGCCAAGCTCATTAATATTAATGAGGTAGGTCACAATGTCATACCCAGTAGGAATCGCTAAATTCAAGGGATGGTGGCCTGCTAGGGTCAGCAGACCACCATGTCCCTGATTGCTTTTCAATAAAGCAATCTTTTTTTTTTAATGCAGCCCGTCACCCTTAAAGGAAAAAAGGTGGCGTTTAAAAGAAAAAAATGAAAGGTTGTCCTTTCTTTTTTGAAGAGCAAGCAGTGGTCACTGGGACCACTGCCTGATCTTAAAAAAAACATTTTTGCCACATTCCCAAAGGGGAGGTGGTCCCTTGGTGACCCCTTCCCATTTGTGAATAGGATACCACCTACTTGAAGTTGGTAATAAAATGCAAATGTTTTGCTACTGCATTCACGGTCACAAAACATTCATGCATACCTCTGCGATTCAGTGTTTCGAAGGGATGCACTAAACACGCCCCATCCAAATACCGAATCGCAAACCAATGGGTTACTTAATCGCAAAATAGCGTTTGATATATAGGAAAAGCCTTTTTTGCATCAGAAAATGGCCCTGTTGCAAAAGCAAAATAGGTTCATATATGTGGCCCTTTGTCTCTAATAAAATATATAGAAATGTTATGCCTTAGCCCCTCAACCCATATATATATTAAAAATGTACTGTACATGTATTTATTGCTGCTCAGTGTTGTCAATATATTAGCATTATTGTCTTTACACACTGCCTCTGTGGTGACTTGAACATTCCTATAATCACACACAATCTACATTACAATTGTCACCCACTATTTGTGTGTGGATTGAATACTGTCATTATATACTATTTCAGAGCGGACATGAACAGAATTATATTTAAACAGTATCACCATGGGGACCTAAATCACTAAACAATATCTTTGTGGGGGCTTGAACATTATTATAATTGCACATGAAATCTTTGGAGTTATGACCATTACTATAATGATTTACTATCTTTGTGAAGACTCAAACTATCACTACAAAATTCACCTTATTTCTACAGGAACTTGAATATCACTATAATCGATTCATCCATGTGGGGATTTGAACATCACCATAATGACACATTATCTCTGTAGGACCCAAGAACACCACTATAATAACACACTATTTTTGTGGGGGCTTGGACACCACTATAATCACAAACTATCTTTGTGGGGACTTGAAGAGCACTATAATAACACACTATCTCTGTCAGGTATTGGACATCACTATATTCATGCACTATCATTAGCAATGGGCGACAATTTCCGTTCCGCTCGCGGAAATTGCGAAAATTCGACATTTTCGCGTTCCGAGCGGACAGCGAAAATGTCGAAATTTCTGCAATCCGCGAGGTAACGGAAATTGTCGTCTTGAATGCTCCTGTCACAAAAATTAAACCTCAACAGGAAGCACTTACAGATATAAATAAAGCAGGGGCCCGAGTTGAAGCTCAAATTCAGTAACGCATTAATCAGCACAAAACATTCGGGAGCTAGGTCGAGGCTGGGCAGGTGTGTTTTTCTCCCCATATCTACCGTCACAAATTAGCTGTGATCCTTGATGGAGCTCTGTGCATCCATGACTTTCTCAAGCGCAATCCCCGTGTAGTTTCTGACACCAGGAGGTTTTGTCTCCTCATCTGCTCCTCTGGTCAGACTCTGGCCCTTTATACACAAGAGGCATGTGAACTGCATGGAAGCCCTGCCTGTTTGGCCCGGGCCCACACACATGCAGTGGTGAAACGCCTTCCCGCCCTTTCCCCCACTATGATGGACAGCTGACTCGAGGGACCCCGGGGCCCGTCGGCGGCGCGGTGGCCACATTACAGACACACACGGTCACTGTAGACAAATCTTCTGGCCCTTTACGCAGCTGTTGTGTAGGAGAAGCACTATACATTTTTCAAACGAGGTAGCACTTACTGATTAGCCAGTAGAAAGTACTCCAGTTGAGTAGAGGTATTGCACAAAACTGTGGCATCATCTTGGGTAAATATGAAGGGCAGCATTCATTCTGGCACGATGCTCCTGTCACAAAAATTAAACCCCAACTGGAAGCATTTTTATTTGACCTTCAACTCGGGCACCTGCTTTATTTATATCTGTAAGTCTTACAGCTATAATTATAAATAAAGCAGGTGCCCGAGTTGAAGGACAAATTTAGTAACGCATTAATCAGCACACCAAAATCTCCGCGATCACGCAAAATTTTGCGGCGTGATCACGGAGATTTTGTGCCGTTTCGCGATATTTTGCGAAAGGCACTTTCGCTAATTCTGCCCACCCCTAACAATCATGCACTATTTCAGAGGACACAAGAAAACAATTGTCTTCACACACTGTCTCTATTGTAAATAAAAAAAATCACAATAAACACAAACTATCTTGGTGAGGACTTGAACATCATTACAATCACACACTATATTTGTGGAGTTAAAAAATCACTATAACCACACACTATCTCTGTGGGGATTTGAACATTATAATAACCACACACTATCTTTGTGGGGACCTGAAATTTCTAATAATGTCATAGAATTTGTGTATGAGCTTGAATGTTGTTATCCTCATATTCTACCTGTTTGGAGGATGAACAGTGTCTTTATACATTAGTTCAGCTAGGACTTGAACAAGATTATCTTTACACACTATCGCGTTGAGGACTTGAGCATCACAGCAACCAAACACTGCCTCTGTGGGGACTTCATGTGTAGATTGAACATTGAACATTGTCTTTACACACTATTTCAGAGATGACGTGAACACAATTGTCTACACACATCATCTCTATTGTGAGTTAAAATTCACAAAAAACACATGATATCTTTGTGAGGATTTGAACATTGCTATAATCATCCACTAGCTCTATGGGCATCTGACCATCACTGCAATTGCACACTATTTTTGCAAAGACTTTGATTTCACTATAATCACACACTATCTCTGTGGGGACTTGAACATCACTATAATCACACACTATCTCTGAGGTTCCTTGAACATCAGTATAACCATGCTCTATCTTTGTGGGGGCCTGAACATTCCTATAAGCAGAAACACTTTGTGTGTGGACTTGAACATCCATATTCTTGAATTCTCCCTGTATTCATACACAATTTCAGTGTGGACTTGAACAAGGTTATCTTTGCACGCTATCTCTGAGGGGACCTGAGTATCACAATAACCCCATACTACCTCTGGGGGAGACTTGAACCACGATAAACACGCTGTATCTATGTGGGGAAATTTCTATCTTTAGACACAACCTAAGTTTGGATGTGATCATCATCATTATCATCTTTACACACTTTGTGGATATTTTATATTTTTCTTCACACACTATTACATTTGGGACTTGAACAAGACTATCTTCACAAACTAAAACTGTGTGGGGACTTGAACATCACTATAATCAAAATCTATCTTTGTGGGTACTTGAACAAGTTTAATTTCACACAACATCTCTGTGAGGGCTATAACAGTCCTATAATCATGAACTATCTATGTGGAGGTTTAAAGATCATTATCTTCACACACTTTGTGGATGTTGGGACTTGAGCAATGTCTTTAAACATTGTTTCAGTGGGGATTTGAACACAATCATCTTCACACAATATTTCAATTGAGACTTGAAAATTATTTTACTCGCACCATATCTTTAAGAGGACTTGGATATGTTTACATTCATACACAATGTCTGTGAGGACTTGAACAGTCCTGTAATTATACACTGTCTCTGTGGGGAGTTGAGTATAATTATCGTCATACTTTACCTCTGTGGGTAAGTTTGTCAACATTGTTGACATCATCTATATAAAGTCTATGGTGATACTGTGATTTCAAACCACCTTTAGGGGCATCATAACACACTAGCTCTGAAGTACTGGGTTTTTCAGAACCAACCCAGCGGTGCCAGGGAACACACCCGAAGTCTTCGAGTTCTTCCTGTCTCAGACCACAGAAACACAGAGTCTTCTAGGTGATGTCAAAGATCGTATTTATTGGCTGCTGACCAATCACAGGTATCCGAGAAGTACAACACGATGTATGTTCTCAGGAGACTGCTCCCAACCAATAACCAGTCTTTTCTTATATACAAAATATTACGCTCTCGGCAACACCGCCCCTATTTTACAAGTGGTCATTCACATATTTTCGCTTCAAAGAAACAGCAAAGTCATGATGATTATCCCACATTTCAGCTCGGTCAGCCCACAATTATTTACCCAGCGAGGCTCAGAACCTTCATCAGATTTCAGCGGACCCCAATAAAACGGCCACCTCCTCCTCGTAAAGCAAGCCATAAAGTGGGAAACAGAGTCAGGTGTGAAAGAGATTAGTCAGGGTTCGTGTGGGAAGAACGACTTTATGGTGTGTTAAGCCCTGATGCTAATCCCATTTGGCCGCAGTAAAAGGAACCGGCCGAACAGGACTGACCTCGGGCAGTGGAGTCAGGTTGCACAGGTCACAAAGAAGGCACAGAAGGTGTGCGTGTCCTTTAGGCCTAGGCATGGCCTTAAACCGCTGCCTATGTGAGGGCAACCACAGAATGGTTACCGTTCTAAAATGGAACCCGAGGGTTCGATATGTAGTATTGTATACACGGTGAATTCATCGGTGAAACATGACGAAAACACTCATACATACCACATTAGTCATTTGCGGTTCGCTGATACCAAAATCGGCATGGTGGGACCATGCCTCCAACATGGTTCCGAAATTTACAGTACCACAGCCCCATGCAGACATTAACATTACAAATCATTCCTAGAAAGGTGTGATATAATAGCTAGTTTCAACAAAAATATAATTAACTAAAGAAACTCTTGGCTCCAATTGACCACTGCTTTATTCCATCTAATATTTCTCTCAGTTTATTAGTTCCCTTATCTCCTAAGATATTGAGCACAATGACATGAATGAAATGCAGTTTTAAGTGCATTTGTTTCTGTAATCATGATATATGATATTTTCTGGCGCATTGCCAGCATTATTCATTTTGTGTGTGCCCCTAGGTTATGTGCAGCACTACATATATGAATAGATGATGTTGTTATTGCCGTATAGTGCTGATGAAATAAACTTTTACCCATGTGCCTTTGACTGTATTCAGCCACTAATAATAATTATTGAGTAGATCTTCACAAGGATGGTGGCACCACTGGCATAATTAAACTTAAAGGAGCCCCGCCAGCAAGATTTGTGGAGGGGCACCCTCCAGACTCAATCAGGAGCTCTCACGCAAAGTAATGTGCTGAGGGGGCTCCATGGTGCTTTCGGGCACCCCGCACTGTGGGGGTTTTAGGGTCTTGTATTACGCCACTCGGTAGCCCATGTTCACATCCCCCAGAATAACGGTTCAGTGTGTAATTAATAAATAATAAATTAACAAATTTGGAGTAAGATCCTATATCATGATGTGAAAAGGGGTGAGTGTGTGCTCCTATTTGTTTGATCTCTTTTCTTAATCCATTTGTCGAACAGTTTAGGTCTATGATCACATTTACAATATTTAACTTTTTCCATGTTCAGTAATGCAGTACCAAACTTATATTTACATTTCCAAACTGTAATTCCAAACAGCATTACACTAGTCAACTTTAGTTAAGTACAATCCCATTCAATGTATCGCTCCAGGTGCGTAGTATGTATGCATTGATATTCACATTGGGCAAACATATCTGGGCCACAAAAGAGCACTCTACATGCACATATGCAGTTGGGATTTAAACCTTTAAATTCAAGTTCAAAGAGTTACTGTTTATGGGTGGGAAAAAGCCTTTACCACACAGTCATTACCACATCATGCATTTACAACAAAGGGCCCTATTGCGATGTTGGGTGGAGTTTCCCCACCCGACATCGTCTCGGTCATGGGACCGACTGACACCTGGTTGGCAGTCCTGACCGAATAATTAGGATACTACTGTATATTGGAGCATGCATTATGCCTGGAAGCATGCTCCAATTGAAAAATGGTAGGTGCGGTTCATCTCTGCACCCCATGGCAGACACCTCAAGGTGCCTGCCATGGTGTGCCCCTGTTGAGTCCTGTCATGGGTTGCAGGGCTCAACAGGGGGACACCATAGGTGCCCCCATGACCTCCAACCAGAAGGCCGTGTACCCAAGGGGTCCATACTGAGGGCCCCCAAACTTGAGTTCCAACAGGCTCTCTGTGTTGGAAAGACTGGCATGGAGAGGCTGCAGAAACCTGACAGTCCCATGGGCAGACAGAGAAGCCCTTGGGATTACTGGCCACATTCCAACTGGTGGACGAGCTCCCCGAGCCCATTGGAAGAAAGTCAGAATGTCGTTCACATTCCTTTCTGACCACCCCCATCATAATGAGGCGGTCAGAAAAGGAATCACACCAGCATATTACGATGCGGTCGGAGCTTTTTCTGACCACATTTTAATAGGATCCAAAATGTTCTTCTTTCATTCAAAGCAAGTTTTTTCTTGATACTCCTGTGAAAAGATTTGTTGTGGAACAGTAAGTGAAAGTGGGTTGAGTTTGGTGTTTAATGACTGAGGAAAAATCAAATTTGAACGGGTTCAATCTTTGCTGTATAGAGCATCTCAACTAAAACAAACACTGCACACCAGGGGTCGATAGACTCATAGCATCGTTTAGCTCTCACACATATCATTTCTTGTTAGGGTCACATGAGAATATTTGTCTCCTGGCAGACTCTAAGCGTCCTTAAAGCAATAACGATGTGCCATCGTGACAGCTTGCAGATTGATGACTACTGAGGCCAAATAGAAGCTGAGCCAGTGCCTTGAGTTCAACTCCATATGACATGATATTTTATTAAAATGATAATATGGAGTCTTTGAATGCAAAAAACAGCCGTTGAAGCAGCCTGGTATTCGCAAGGGTGGGCAACACAAGATGACTCCAAAAAGAACATCCCAACACTGCTCCAATTTAAAAAATAATTGAATACTTGTATCTTTAAACAATACGCCATCACAAAGCAGCAAAAGTACATGTCTGCTCCCAGAATACAGCTGCCTTCCCTATCGCTCATGGGCTGTATGTTTTCATTGGACCATATACCGCACTCTGCTCTCTTTTAACTAGGTTTGTTCCATACGTACACCTCATTCACACATACATATTCTTCTAAGGTAGCTCCAAACACCTTGATTGAGAGTGCTGCTGTCAGACCCAAGTAGACGCATAGGTAGAGAGAGTAAGGGCTCTCTTTTAAAGTGACACACTCCATAGTATGTATACTGCTGGAAGTTTGTTGTGTGTGCATAGCAACGAGGAAAAAAGATTACAATATTGTGGCTTCAGACAATGATTATGGTGATCATATCGAGCCATGGCATATATATGTAGAAATAAATAAATTACATCATAGATTAGGCTGGAATTTGTTTTGATTCTACTAGAAAGAGTCACAGTTTTGCTTAAAGGGATCCTAAATTAAAGAAGCAAAAGATTCTAAGATTGATGGGTGGTAACCAGACAACCAACAGTAGTAGTAAAGAGGGATAGAGTAGACAATGGATAGAGCTCAGAGGAGAGTTTGAATCTGAATTCCATTGGAATCAAGACAGTGCAGACTTTGCGTATAAGGATGTTCAAGAGTTGGGTGGTGTGACAGAGAAGGTCCAGTTTTCTTGTTTGTTGGGTGTGGCTAGAAATGTAACCTTGACAGAATATATTAGGATTGGGATTATAAGGCCTCATTGGTACAATTGGCAAAATTCCCCTTTTCTGTTTGGTCAGCCTGATTTTTTGCAGATTTTTATTTCTATTTTTTAGACTTTGCACACTAAGGCATTGCTGTTCAGTGCCTAGTGTATGTACTCTGATCCAAAAAATAGATAGATATTAGCTGATCCCTGATTGTTGTATTTAAACTTTGTTTTTGATGAGGAAATACACCCATGGCATGAAAATGTAGATGTCATTTGTAAACTGCAACATATATTGCGCCATCGACTGGTGTTGCAAAGCAAACATGGCTTCAGGCTTACAATTGAAGACCCTTTTACACAGGTATAAATCTGCCCCTTAAATATCCTTAAGTTAGCCCTATGGCAGCCTTGTAGCGCACATGGTAAGGTGCCCAGTATTTAAATTGGAACATGAAGAAAATTAATATTGCCATTTCCCTGCACTGACAGGGAACTTAAAGCTAATATCAAAATAGCAGGCCTATTTTTCCCATGTAGAAAACCAGAGTCAATATTAAAATAGTAGTAAAGCTATCACACCACAAAGAAAAATAAGTAAACAGCTATTTTTAAGTTATTAAATTCTGATTCAATAGTGAAGCAGATTTTCAATAAATGTGAAGGACAAGTAACTTTTTGAAAGTTGCCTTTTCCTTGTCCAAAGTTCCAGGAGATTAATAGCTTTTCCCTGCTTGACCCTGGCATGAATAAGGTGTTTATGCAAAATTCCTCCCAGGAGCACCAATACCTTGACCTGAAGGAGCAGAAATGACTCTCCTGAATGCCATTCCTCAGAATATTCAGATTGGGAATTGTGAGCGTCCTGTAACTCTGAGGTGTCAAATCCTGCCTGTCTGCTCTAGTGAGCCCCATGCAACACTTGTGGCACACTTGAAAGTAAATTAACATGATGTTAAGAAAATTGTTGTGTGTCTGGTTGCTGGAGGGGCCTTCTTTTTCCCTACCAGACCTCTGTCCCTGGTTTTGTTGTGGATACAGGACATGTGTTAAGCTGACTTTCAGGAGTATATTGTTTGATTTCCCTATGAAACTACCATACACGCACACATATACACACACACACACACGCACACACACACGCACACAACCCTCAGACCCAGTTTTTTATGTGGCTGAAAGCATTTACCATCTTTGAAATGACCTGTACAGAGCATTTTGGCCTGATTATGATGAGGCAAACAGGATCTTCTGCAAGTATGTAAGTCAGAGTCTGATAACCTTTACTCCATTGGACAGAGAGGAACTAGGAGTGTCTTAAGGTATCCACCACCCACAGGCTACTGAACCCTACAAAGATGGACCCTTACCCAGACTTCCTCAGAATAGTGCTGACTTGCTAAAGGATACCAAGTGGACTGAACTGGCTATACTTTGAATCTGTGACATGTGAGAAGGACCTGAGAAAGATGGACCCTTTCTACTTTGAATTCAAAGACAGAAAGATTACCAAAGATCATAAGGCTGATTCCATAAGTTGCTATAAGAATATAAAAAAGCTATACTGAATATTTTAGTGAAGAATGAGCAGTGGCACATTGTAATGGACTGGACTTTGCAGGACACCTTGGGAGTCAATACATGCTGCCCATGAGGTCTTCCAAACCTTGAATATGAGCCTAACAATGTTTTAGGCACCAAAGAGGTTTGGGAAGTTTTTCAAACTGTTATCCCAGGCTGCTGGAGCTACAAGGGGACGGGCCATGAAAAGTATCCAATCGACAATTAAACCACATCAGATTGATTTTCAGGTTTGTCCAGCATGGAACAGGTTTTACATCAGAAAAACAACAGAATACCTTCCCTCATTGAGATTACTGATTTCAGGCCTAGCAGGGCGAATCTACTTGGTGTATCAGACATGCACTACTCAGTGGTTGGCCTCAAAGCTTGC
This sequence comes from Triturus cristatus, assembly GCF_964204655.1. Classification (NCBI taxonomy): domain Eukaryota; kingdom Metazoa; phylum Chordata; class Amphibia; order Caudata; family Salamandridae; genus Triturus; species Triturus cristatus. Next base: position 69,187,330 of record NC_140581.1, on the reverse strand, counting down.
ATTGGTCCTTTCAGTCTAATGTGACCATTGACCACAATTACCACTTTGTGCTTTTTAGATCAATTTTATACCATATAGTTCTTAAAATCCTATATCCCTTTCCCATTATTGGATATAAGTCAGTTTGGTTTCATTTTGTACATAACATTTTTCTCTATAGTTTCTAAATTCATGTGGGATTTTTATTGGGTTACGTTTTTTACCTTTACCTGTTTCAGTACCACAGACTGCATTGAACATTTTCTCTAAGTTAGCCTTGTCAATCAATCAATCAATCAATCAATCAATCAATCAATCAATCAATCAATCAATAAGGATTTAAAAAGAGTGACAAATTACCTGTGAGGGTATCAAGGAGCTGGAGTTGCAAGCTGCTTTGTGTTGCTCTGTTCATTCAAACAGCCATGTCTTGAGTCCTTTTCTAAATTCCCGGAGAGATGTGGCATTCCTGAGGTGCAGAGAAAGATCATTTCAGGCTTTGGCCACCAGGTGAGAGATGGAGCGCCCTCTGCTATTGGATCAGGGGATTTGCGGGGTGTGAAAAAGGAAAAGGGAGGGGGATCGCAGTTGTATGGTCAGTTGCTATAAGGTCATATTGATGTATTCTGGTGCTTCGTCATGCAGAGATTTGTATGTGTGCGTCAGTATCTTGAACTGTCATTTCTTCTGGATGGGAAGCCAGTGTAGCTTCTTGAGGTGCATGATGATGTGAGTCCATCTGGGGAAGTCAATAATGTGTTGATTGGGAGCAACCTGAAGATTTTTTGGAGCACAACTCGGGAGTGAAAGCAGGCAGACAAGACTGTGTTGACCTGTTTCTGCATAGATAACCTGCTGTCTAAGATGTTGATAGGTTTACCGGTCGGGTCTGTTGGAGCAGGGGAAGGGCAGAACTCAGCAGGGCACCAAGTGTTTCTCCTTGGCAAGGTGTTGATCCCAGAGATAAGGACTACCGTCTTGTCCAAGTTAAACTTCAGACAGTAGTCCTTCATCCAGTTGATGATGTTCATCATACATCTGCGTAAGTTGGTATTTGTGGTGGGGGCCTTCTGACAGCGAGAGGATGAGCTGGGTGTCATCGGCACACGAGAGCATATTGAGTCTGTGTGATCCAACAGTGTAGTCCAGGAGGGTCATGTACATGTTGAAGAGGGCAAAGCTGATGGACCATTCTTATTGGATACCACAGATGATCTCCTTGGGTTCTGAGGTCAATGGTAGGATACAGGTTCTCATGGCTGTGAGGTATGAGGCTATCCATTTCAGGGCATCTCCATGGATTCCAATTTGGTGGAGTCTGTTGATCAAGATGTGGTGGGAGTTGCTGTTGAAGGTGACTGACTGGTCCAGAATAATGAGGTCTGCTAATTTGCTACAGTCTAGGAGTACCCCGATGTCGTCGGTGCCTGCTAGCATGGCTTTCTCATTGCTGTAGTTGGCTCAGAATCCAGATGGAGAGGGGTCCATGAGGTTGTGGTGTTCCAAGTGTTTGGTGAGTTGCTGGTGATTGACTTTTCAAGAACCTTCACTGGACAAGGGAGCAGGGAGATGGGCCGGTAGTTCTTTGGATCAGGTAGGTCAGTGGATGGTTTCCTCAGGAGAGACATCAATTCAGTATGTTTTTAGTCCTCAGAGAAGGAGCCCAAGGTGATGAAGGTGTTCAGGACTTTCTTGAACTCATTGCCAATCTTCTTGCTATTTAAGTTGAAGATGTGGTGGACACATGGGTCTGTGGGTGCTCCAAAGTTTACCCACCCATCCCCAACCACTGCACCCTAGATCTTCTTCACCCTCCCGGATCTTAAGAACCGGTAAACAACCTTTACAACGCAACTTTTACAACGCAATGCTATTACAACACATTTTTTACAACGCAAAAGCTTTTACAACGCATGCATTTACAACGCATGCTTTTATATGGTAAGTACTTTTACAACGCATAGACCTTTACAACGCATGTTTATTCATTTAAAAAAAAAAAAGATTTATTTAAAAAAATCATGAAATAATATTTGAGTATTTAGTAAAAATATTAATATATTAAAAATATGATTGAGTAATTTTTTAGTATTAAAAATTAAAAAATAAAGAAAAATTAAAATATATGAGTATTATAAATAATGATTAATACTTGAGTATGTATAGATTTTTAATTTAAAATGTAAGTAATAATATTAATCATTTAAAAAAAAGATTGAGTACTTTTTGAGTAGAAAAAAATAAATAATAAAGATATTGTAAAATACTTGAGTATTATAAATAATGATTAATACTTGAGTATTTATAGATTTTGTATTTAACATCTAAGAAATAATATTAATAATTTAAAAATATGTTTGAGTAAATTATGAGTATTAAAAAAATAATAATAAAGATATTGTAAAAAACATGATAATTATAAATAATGATTAATACTTGAGTATTTATAGAGTATTTAATTAAAATGTAAGAAATAATATTAATAATTTAAAAATTAAATTGAGTATTTAATGAATAATAAAAAATAAAAGAAAAAGAAAATGTAAAAAACTTGAGTATTACCTTCTAAAAAATTAATTATAGGAAATTAATTAAAAAAACATTTATATTAAATAAATATTTATTATATGTATTCTTTTTTAATATTAATGTACTAAAAATAAAAATAATTATAATTTATATATGTAGGATAAATAATTAAAAAAAAAAACAATTTGTATTGATACAAGATATTAATAAAAAAAAGATTATGTTAAAAAATAAATATTTATAAATATTAAAATAAAAAATATATTTAAAAAAAAGATTAAAAATAAGAAATAATTTTAATAATATTATTTGTGTTTTAAATAAATAATATTACTTTTAATATTACAAACACAAAAAAGATAAACGAAAATAGAACATACTTTGAAAAAATTCCCACGCTTTTGTATTGAAGTCTATGAGAAAAATTGTCCTTCATTTATTTTTGCAGCTTAAGAAGATACAACCCGCGGAACAAGAAAGGAAGGATTGAAAAAAGACGAAAAGTAAAGTTGGAAAGAAAAAAGAAAGTAGAGTCGAGGTAAGGAAGAAATTTAGTAAATTTAGATATTATAATATATATTTAACATGTTTAAATAACAAATTAATAATAAATAACAATAAACAAATAAGGTGTAAAAAATAATTCTTTATTGAAAAAAGCATAGGATAAACATTTTGGATTTATTCTTTTTATAACATAATGTACATATTTTTAAAAAATTAAACATTATTTAATAATAATTTAAAACATATATTTAATGAAACAATAAATAAAATAGTCCTTTTTTAACATTGATGCACGCGATGACGTCATGACGTGAACGTAAATGTAAGGCGCCATTTTGGAGAGCATCGGAGGAGGAAGCAGCAGGAAGCTGATCTGCGTCCAGGTAGGAAACTTTTTCACATTTATTTATAGATATAAAGTTAAAAATAGATACATATATAGTAAATAAAGAATAAGGAGAGGTTGCGGAATAACTAATTGATGTTTTAAATGTTAAAAAGCATGTCCACGTTCATGTCATTAGTGTATGCCTATGTCGGGTCGAGGAAAGTTAATTGTAAAAAAAAAAAACTTGTTTTAGTGTAACATTAATTAAAGTTTGTACAAAAAATGTTCATTAAATCACTTCGGTAGAAATATAAATGATTTAAAACTTTGTTTAAAAAAAAAATACCTTTTGAGTTTTCGGAATTTGTGAAAAAATGATTGTATTTTTACTGTTGTTTATGCAGCAATGTGCATTTCGTTTCATGGATTGACATAGGGATTTTTGAAGAGGTAGAGACATTTTGTTTTTTTTTGGTGGTAGTAATTAAGGATGTTTACAAGAAATTAATATCTTGCTTTTGATAATTGGAAAATTGGAAACATATTCTAGGGAAGTCGTTTTTGATACTTTGGTTGTTTGGAAAAAAAGTAGATTGAAAAAGAAAAAGTGAAAAATAAGTAGACCCGACTCGTAATTTTGAAAAAAAAATTGAGTAAGATTTGTATGCCAATTGTAATTAATGGTTATTTAAATTTTAAGCAAAGCAGGAAAGTAAGTAGAGATCTATTTTTAAAAAGAAAGAATGTTAGCAAGATTTTCTAGGTAGTCTAGAGCCACACACAACGTAAATTGTTGTAAAATACCCAATAGTCTCTCAGACATTTCCTTTGTTTTTAGAGTTACTCGTGGGTTTAGACTACCAGCAAGTGTTTGGGAAAGTCTCATTTCTTGAAAACTTTGCTCCTTCTTCAAAGTTTCCAAGAAAGAGTAGAAATTAGGATGAGGTTTGCCAATTGTATGGTTGAAGGAGTTATGCCATCCCTCAATGGCATTATTTGTTTTCGCTTCTCCCTCTAAACAGCTCGTGTAACAGTTCCACCACTCCACATGGAATCGTGGCTTCCTCCTGCGACCCGATCTGCTTAGGTGCCCAATCCATGTGTCTTCGAAATAATTTAGGATGGGTGCCAATTTTTCTTCATTACTTGTAAAATATTCAGATTCTGTAATAGCAGTGTAGTACTCGTCCACACTATCGGGAGGAACAAAACAAAGTGCTGTTAATTTTTTTAATTCAAACTGTAGTTTGCTATCTTGACAGTATTCTGCAACTAGGGATGTTTTTTGTAATTTACGCCAGAATGCCTGGGAAAAATGGAAAAAACATCCCTGAATTTGGGTATCCATGTACGTTTTAGTGATCACATTGATCATGCTCAATTCAAAATCTACTATTATTTTCCTAGGAGTTTGGGAAGTTTTATTTTTAATAACTGATAAAAGTTCAGAGTATGTTGCAGAAGTCTTATCAGGTAGCAAACTATATACTAAGGGTATTACATTATTGTTAATTTTTGCATGTATAGTGTAAATTTGAGTGAAAGAATGGGGTGTACTTTTAAACGTCCCATCCATCATCCAAATTTCACTATTTTCTAACTTAGCAAGGTTACGTGGGGTACTAAAAATAAGAATTCGTTTTTGAGGGTTTTCGTTATCATGCAGAAGGAAAGGTTCATCAGCAAAAGAAATAGAAAGATCATGTGGAATTCTAATATCAGAAAATGTATGGTGTAGATAATTGGATGTTACTTGCCTGCTTTTGTCTTTGAATAATTCGTCTCAAATTAGGAATTATAGGCATATTACTAGCAACATGACTGGGGACATGCTGTGCAACCTCTCTTAAAATGGATCCTGTAGAATCATTGGAGGTGCTTGCAATGGCTTTCATCGCTTTTACTGTTTCTCTTATTTCTACCTCCATTGCAGAGGCAGAGTGGTTATGTTCTGTTGTTTTTACAACTAAATTATCAAGTGTAACCGCTCTGCCTCTGCAATGGGAAGAGTAGTATTGCACACACATGGTTTCTAGGAAAACGTATTCTTTCCTTACTATATATGTATCCTGCATGGTTTAGTAAATTTTTCCCTTTCCTAGATTTAATATATTTAGCAGCTTCAAGAGTAGACATTATCTGTGAAGAGAAGAGAAGAAAAATAAATTAGTCTGTAAAAGTAAATACACTATCTCTAATGTTACCCCTACACCATCCCACAATTTCCCTACTGCTGCACCTTCCTGGAGTTAGAATAGTAATTGTTACCCCTACACCATCCAACACTTTCCCTACTGCTGCACCTTCCTTGAGTTAGAAGAGTAATTTTTACCCCTACACCATCCCACACTTTCCCTACTGCTGCACCTTCCTGGAGTTAGAATAGAAATTTTTACCCCTACACCATCCCTCACTTTCCCTACTGCTGCACCTTCATGGAGTTAGAATAGTAATTGTTACCCCTACACCATCCCACACTTTCCCTACTGCTGCACCTTCCTGGAGTTAGAATAGTAATTGTTACCCCTACACCATCCCACACTTTCCCTACTGCTGCACCTTCCTGGAGTTAGAATAGTAATTGTTACCCCTACACCATCCCACACTTTCCCTACTGCTGCACCTACATGGAGTTAGAATAGTAATTTTTACCCCTACACCATCCCACACTTTCCCTACTGCTGCACCTTCCTGGAGTTAGAATAGTAATTGTTACCCCAACACCATCCCACACTTTCCCTACTGCTGCACTTTCCTGGACTTAGAATAGTAATTGTTACCCCTACACCATCCAACACTTTCCCTACTGCTGCACCAACCTGGAGTTAGATTACTAATTTTTACCCCTACACCATCCCTCACTTTCCCTACTGCTACACCTTCCTGGAGTTAGAATAGTCATTGTTACCCCTACACCATCCCACACTTTCCCTACTGCTGCACCTTCCTGGAGTTAGAATAGTAATTGTTACCCCTACAACATCCCACACTTTCCCTACTGCTGCACCTTCCTGGAGTAAGAATATTATTTTTTACACCTACAGCATCCCACACTTTACCTAATGCTGAACCTAAATGGAGTTAGAATAGTAATTGTTACCCCTACACCATACAACACTTTCCCTACTGCTGCACCAACCTGGAGTTAGAATAGTAATTTTTACCACTACACCATCCCTCACTTTCTCTACTGCTGCACCTTCCTGGATTAAGAATAGTAATTGTTACCCCTACACCATCCCACACTTTCCCTACTGCTGCACCTTCCTGTAGTTAGAATTGTAATTGTTACCCCTACACCATCCCACACTTTCCCTACTGCTGCACCTTCCTGGAGTTAGATTAGTATTTTTTACCCCTACACCATCCCACAGTTTCCCTACTGCTGTACCTACTTGGAGTTAGAATAGTAATTGATATTCCTACTACAACCCATAGTTTATGTATTGCGGCAGCTTATTTTAATAATTAAAAAAAAAGGTTAGTCCAAAAGATTGTTGGATTTTTAAGAGTGTTTATTTTAAATACCTTTTGCTTTTAGAGTTTTTTTCTTGGTTTTGCTTCTGGTATGGTTTTTGCCTGCTGGCTGGAGTTTTTGGTTGTCTGGTCTTGTTTTTTTCAACTTTTCATATACAGTAGGAAAGATTTATCTGAGAAACAGAAAGAAAAATCAATTTACAAATGGGAAACATTGTCAATGTTTGGATAAATTGCAAAAAGTGAAAACATCTGTGTATATTTGACATTTTATTTAAGTCTAACTACATTACATATCACATATTCGCTGATTCTGCACCTATCTTGAGTTACATTACTATTTGTTAACCCCACCACACTCATACACTTAGGCGCCGATCACGATCCTGTAAAAACCGGGTACGAACCGTCGGACGGAGCATATTCTCCGTCCGACGCGTACCCAGTCGTCAAAATCTACCAACATGGAATTACGATTCATGCGGAAACACCATTTCCGTACGAATCGTACAAAACCCTGACCGACGATAATAAACCTACAAATGCGATCCGGGAAAGCGCCGACCTGACGTCGGGACGCTCGCAGCCTGCCATTCACGAACCAGGAATAACGATTCTCACCGACGTCATCCCGCACGGTGAATATTATCCGGCAGCCAAAAACTGCCGGGAAATCAGGACGACGCGAACAAGGAGTACCAGTACGCGACGGACAGACAGGACGACGCGAGCAAGGAGTACCCGTACGCGACGGACAGACATGGACCCGAACCTACGTGTCATCCCGGCCCTCATAGCAGTCGACCTCCTCTACAGGTTCGGACGCAGACGCCGCAGAAGGTCAGAAAAACTAAGGGAGGGGGGAAAGTGGGGGGGGGGTGGCAGGACCAGGGCAGGCCACAAACCCCCCACCAAAGTCACACAGCACACATGCCCTGGACATACGTGACTCCCAGGCCCTGGTCACTACGAGGGGGTGGGGGCGTGTCCAGCTAAGCCAGCGACCGCCACAACGGAAGTCCTTCACGACGCGAACCGGCAACACAACCAGACAGGTACGTCCCGTACCCACGCCTGAAGAGCGTGGGTACGAGTCGTACCACGCCCACACCCACGTCACCCCAACAATGGCGGGACGGCTCGTACCCATGTGGCAAAGGCCTGGGTAGGGGCCGCACAAGCATCACATAGCGTGGGGACGGATATGTACGGACCGTACCCCCACCCCGTATGCATGGAGCATACCCCCACCCCAACAGTGTAAGTACGATCCGTACCCTCACCTCGAATGCATGGAGCGTACCCCCACCCCAACAGTGTAAGTACGACCCATACCCTCACCTCGAATGCATGGAGCGTACCCCCACCCCAACAGTGTCAACAGTGTAAGTACGACCCGTACCCCCACCCGCGTACGTATGGAGCGTACCCCCACCCCAACAGTGTAAGTACGACCGGTACCCCCACCCGCGTACGTATGGAGCGTACCCCCACCCCAACAGTGTAAGTACGACACGTACCCCCACCCGCGTACGTATGGAGCGTACCCCCAACCCAACAGTGTAAGTACGACCCGTACCCTCACCTCGAATGCATGGAGCGTACCCCCACCCCAACAGTGTAAGTACGACCCGTACCCCCACCCGCGTATGTATGGAGCGTACCCCCACCCCAACAGTGTAAGTACAACCCGTACCCCCACCGGCGTACGTATGGAGCGTACCCCCACCCCAACAGTGTAAGTACGACCCGTACCCTCACCTCGAATGCATGGAGCGTACCCCCACCCCAACAGTGTAAGTACGACCCGTACCCCCACCCGCGTATGTATGGAGCGTACCCCCACCCCAACAGTGTAAGTATGACCCGTACCCCCACCCGCGTACGTATGGAGCGTACCCCCACCCCAACAGTGTAAGTACGACACGTACCCCCACCTCAAATGCATGGAACGTACCCACATCCGTGTATGTCATGAGCGTACATATTGTGAAATACGAGGGGTGTGTGCAGAGTCCTCCCAGCAGTGCCCAGAGACAGGAGGGGTGGGGGCCTATCACTCCCAGCAGTGCCCTGAGACAGGAGGGGTGGGTGCAGAGTCCTCCCAGCAGTGCCCAGAGACAGGAGGGGTGGGGACCTATCACTCCCAGAAGTGCCCTGAGACAGGAGGGGTGGGTGCAGAGTCCTCCCAGCAGTGCCCAGAGACAGGAGGGGTGGGGGCCTATCACTCCCAGCAGTGCCCAGAGACAGGAGGGGTGGGTGCAGAGTCCTCCCAGCAGTGCCCAGAGACAGGAGGGGTGGGGGCCTATCACTCCCAGCAGTGCCCAGAGACAGGAGGGGTTGGTGCAGAGTCCTCCCAGCAGTGCCCTGAGACAGGAGGGGTGGGTGCAGAGTCCTCCCAACAGTGCCCTGAGACAGGAGGGGTGGGTGCAGAGTCCTCCCAGCAGTGCCCTGAGACAGGAGGGGTGGGTGCAGAGTCCTCCCAGCAGTGCCCAGAGACAGGAGGGGTGGGTGCAGAGTCCTCCCAGCAGTGCCCTGAGACAGGAGGGGTGGGTGCCTATCACTCCCAGCAGTGCCCAGAGACAGGAGGGGTTGGTGCAGAGTCCTCCCAGCAGTGCCCTGAGACAGGAGGGGTGGGTGCAGAGTCCTCCCAGCAGTGCCCAGAGACAGGAGGGGTGTGTGCAGCTAAGCCAGCGACCGCCACAACGGAAGTCCTTCACGACGCGAACTGGCAACACAACCAGACAGGTACGTCCCGTACCCACGCCTGAAGAGCGTGGGTACGAGTCGTACCACGCCCACACCCACATCACCCCAACAATGGCGGGATGGCTCGTACCCACGTGGCAAAGGCCTGGGTACGGGCCGCACAAGCATCACATAGCGTGGGGACGGATATGTACGGACCGTACCCCCACCCCGTATGCATGGAGCGTACCCCCACCCCAACAGTGTAAGTACGATCTGTACCCTCACCTCGAATGCATGGAGCGTACCCCCACCCCAACAGTGTAAGTACGACCCATACCCTCACCTCGAATGCATGGAGCGTACCCCCACCCCAACAGTGTAAGTACGACCCGTACCCCCACCCACGTACGTATGGAGCGTACCCCCACCCCAACAGTGTAAGTACGGCCGGTACCCCCACCCGCGTACGTATGGAGCGTACCCCCACCCCAACAGTGTAAGTACGACACGTACCCCCACCCGCGTACGTATGGAGCGTACCCCCACCCCAACAGTGTAAGTACGACCCGTACCATCACCTCGAATGCATGGAGCGTACCCCCACCCCAACAGTGTAAGTACGACCCGTACCCCCACCCGCGTACGTATGGAGCGTACCCCCACCCCAACAGTGTAAGTACGACCCGTACCCCCACCCGCGTACGTATGGAGCGTACCCCCACCCCAACAGTGTAAGTATGACACGTACCCCCACCCGCATACGTATGGAGCGTACCCCCACCCCAACAGTGTAAGTACGACCCGTGCCCCCACCCACGTATGTATGGAGCGTACCCCCACCCCAACAGTGTAAGTACGACCCGTACCCCCACCCGCGTACGTATGGAGCGTACCCCCACCCCAACAGTGTAAGTATGACACGTACCCCCACCCGCGTACGTATGGAGCGTACCCCCACCCCAACAGTGTAAGTACGACCCGTACCCTCAACTCGAATGCATGGAGCGTACCCCCACCCCAACAGTGTAAGTACGACCTGTACCCTCACCTCGAATGCATGGAGCGTACCCCCACCCCAACAGTGTAAGTACGACCCGTACCCCCACCCGCATACGTATGGAGCGTACCCCCACCCCAACAGTGTAAGTATGACCCGTACCCCCAACCGCGTACGTATGGAGCGTACCCCCACCCCAACAGTGTAAGTACGACACGTACCCCGACCTCAAATGCATGGAGCGTACCCACATCCGTGTATGTCATGAGCTTACATATTGTGAAATACGAGGGGTGTGTGCAGAGTCCTCCCAGCAGTGCCCAGAGACAGGAGGGGTGGGGGCCTATCACTCCCAGCAGTGCCCTGAGACAGGAGGGGTGGGTGCAGAGTCCTCCCAGCAGTGCCCAGAGACAGGAGGGGTGGGGACCTATCACTCCCAGCAGTGCCCTGAGACAGGAGGGGTGGGTGCAGAGTCCTCCCAGCAGTGCCCAGAGACAGGAGGGGTGGGGGCCTATCACTCCCAGCAGTGCCCAGAGACAGAAGGGGTGGGTGCAGAGTCCTCCCAGCAGTGCCCAGAGACAGGAGGGGTGGGGGCCTATCACTCCCAGCAGTGCCCAGAGACAGGAGGGGTTGGTGCAGAGTCCTCCCAGCAGTGCCCTGAGACAGGAGGGGTGGGTGCAGAGTCCTCCCAGCAGTGCCCTGAGACAGGAGGGGTGGGTGCAGAGTCCTCCCAGCAGTGCCCTGAGACAGGAGGGGTGGGTGCAGAGTCCTCCCAGCAGTGCCCAGAAACAGGAGGGGTGGGTGCAGAGTCCTCCCAGCAGTGCCCTGAGACAGGAGGGGTGGGTGCCTATCACTCCCAGCAGTGCCCAGAGACAGGAGGGGTTGGTGCAGAGTCCTCCCAGCAGTGCCCTGAGACAGGAGGGGTGGGTGCAGAGTCCTCCCAGCAGTGCCCAGAGACAGGAGGGGTGTGTGCAGAGTCCTCCCAGCAGTGCCCAGAGACAGGAGGGGTGGGGGCCTATCACTCCCAGCAGTGCCCTGAGACAGGAGGGGTGGGTGCAGAGTCCTCCCAGCAGTGCCCAGAGACAGGAGGGGTGGGGGCCTATCACTCCCGGCAGTGCCCTGAGACAGGAGGGGTGGGTGCAGTGTCCTCCCAGCAGTGCCCAGAGACAGGAGGGGTGGGGGCCCATCACTCCCAGCAGTGCCCAGAGACAGGAGGGGTTGGTGCAGAGTCCTCCCAGCAGTGCCCAGAGACAGGAGGGGTGGGTGCAGAGTCCTCCCAGCAGTGCCCTGAGACAGGAGGGGTGTGTACAGAGTCCTCCCAGCAGTGCCCAGAGACAGGAGGGGTGTGTGCAGAGTCCTCCCAGCAGTGCCCAGAGACAGGAGGGGTGGGGGCCTATCACTCCCAGCAGTGCCCTGAGACAGGAGGGGTGGGTGCAGAGTCCTCCCAGCAGTGCCCAGAGACAGGAGGGGTGGGGGCCTATCACTCCCAGCAGTGCCCTGAGACAGGAGGGGTGGGTGCAGAGTCCTCCCAGCAGTGCCCAGAGACAGGAGGGGTGGGGGCCTATCACTCCCAGCAGTGCCCAGAGACAGAAGGGGTTGGTGCAGAGTCCTCCCAGCAGTGCCCTGAGACAGGAGGGGTGGGTGCAGAGTCCTCCCAGCAGTGCCCTGAGACAGGAGGGGTGCGTGCAGAGTCCTCCCAGCAGTGCCCTGAGACAGGAGGGGTGGGTGCCTAACACTCCCAGCAGTGCCCATGGAACGCAAAGGGTGGAGTAGCCACAGATACCATGCCCACAAATGTCAGTCAGGTGCACAAAGACCCTGCAGTACATGTACCACATGTGTGCGAGGCTGGGAGTATACGCATGCATAGGGCCAAAAAGATAACATGTACACATGAAGTCATGTCAATAGTCACATACACAAGTACAATGACTACCAAGGATGCAACGAATGATGCCGGTGGAGAATGGCTCAGCATGCATGCGCAAAGTTGAAGGAGTCCGTCACACACCCAGCTAATGTACACACAGCTCCGCGCTAAATATTGGGAACACCCTGCAGGGAAGAAGTAAGGGTACACAGAGGAAGGAAAACACCTTGGGACAATCGCAACATGCAGCAACTGCTTACATGAATTGAGAAAGCTAGCTAACACCGTGTGATGGCACACAGATCCCATGGTCCCCCCTATGAGCAGCACACTACTACATTTCCCACACACCCAACACATGAACACCACCCACAACCATGTAGCAGCCCCACCCACAGCAATGCCAGCAAAGCAGGGGTGTTCCAAGGGCAAAAAATAAATAGCTTTATTCAGCATGATCCAAAAACTGGTATGTAGAAAGTTCAATATTTACAAAGCCCATAGGGCAGTCCAGGAGTCACAGCTGGATGGGGGACACAGTGGGATGCGTGTCCCCTAGCTTGCCTGCACAGTTACAAGCCGTTGTCTTCCACAGGGGTGAGGGCATCAAGTGGGGGGGAAGGAACAGGCACCGCAGGGACAGGAGTGCGAAGGGTAGGCGACGTGGGTGCAGGGATGGAGGACTCCACCACAGGGGGTGGGGCAGGGCCAAAGGTGGATTCTAGGAGCGCGCTGCACACCTCGGCAAGGTCCCCCAGGGACTCCCCTGCACCCGAAGGAACCACAAGCCCCAAGGAGGGGGGGGGTCAGAGGGATGGGTCGCAGTGACACTGGGGGAGGGTGTGGACAGGGGGGGACTCAAGCACCCTGACCGTGGATGTCCTTGACCGCTTGCGGGGTGGTGTCACTGTGGGGCTCAGGGACAGAGCAGCCATGAAGGAGTCTTTGGGGGAGATGTGGCCAGGAGAGCTGAGGGGAGGGGATTTGGAGGAAGTGGATTGGGTGGAATGCAGACTCCCACTCTGGCTGCGTGTCACACGTTTGCCCCCCGACCCAGTGGGTGTGCCTACTTCACCCTGTGTGTGCGTGTCAGGAGGTGTGCGGCGGACCTTCCCTGCTGGTGTGGTGCCTGTGTCTGTTGTGGTGGGTGCATGCTTACGTCTGGGTGTATGTGGGACAGGCATGGGAGTGGGAAGTGTGGAAGGGGCAGGGGTAGGGGGTGGGACGTAGCACTGCAGGAGACCCACTGCTGCAGTCAGTGTGGAGTCTATGGACCTCAGCAAGTTGCGTTGGTCAGCCTGCGATGAATGAATGCCCTCCAAGTATGCCTCCATGTTGTTAAGGACCTGGCTGTGGGCATTGAGGACATTAAGGATCGCAGTCTGACCAATCTGCAACTGCCGCTGGATGTCCACAGACTCAGCATTGGCGGCAGCAGTGGAGACAGGGGCAGGAGGTGCGGTGCCTGGCAGGAAGGAGACATGTGGTGACTGGGCACGTTGGGAAGGGACACGAGCAAGTGGGAGGCGGCTGATGCCAATGGAGGGGGCGGTGCGAGATGTAGGGCTGCTGTCAGATGGTGGTGCAGCCACCGCCCACTCGGAGAGATCATCCTCGGACCCGTCAGCTTCATACTCTGTTGTGCCAGTCGACAGGTCCCCGGGTTCACTCTCCTCCGCCTCTGTCCCACTCGAAGTGCCAGGCACGATGCCACCGCTGGCACTGGTGCTCGGTCCCTCCGCACCGTCTGTGTCCATGTCTCCCTCCATGTCCCCCGACGATGCTGTGGGCAGGGTGAAGAGACAGAAATTAATCATACACCTGTATACATATGTCACATGAGTCTAATCTACTTAGGTCACAGTGCATAGCCTGAAACAAAGGAAGAGTTACAACTACAAAACAAGGTACATATGTAGGCCCTGCAAGACACAGTTGTGTGACCCACCATGCCATGGATAAACTATGGAGAGCATGACACAATAGCAAATGAGATGACATGGAATTTTGACTGAGGAGCAAGGCCCTGGGGACAATCCAGCACTGCATCTGCACCACACAGCGTGGCAGGCAATAGGGATGAGCAGGGACCACATCCAGGAACTAGAGGCACATGCAGCATAGGTAATACTGATAACATGCCCACCCTGACTGGCACACTGCACCTTGAGTGTATGTCCAGACAAACATCACACACTGGCCAGTCCTAGCAAGGAGATTACAGGTCTTGACATGTAGGCCATGCCCGCACCACCCACCCCCTACATGAGACAAATCTGTGGAGACACAGGAAGCACTTACATCTCTTAGTCTGGGTGAAATACACATGGGATGCAAAAATTCAATATTGCACACAAACTACCCAAGGTGCGCCTGTCCAAATAATCATGTACAAACAGGCATCATCACATGATTGCAACAAGACACACAGGCAATGGCCACCGTGAGTATGTACTTGGAAAATCAGGTCAGGCTGGACAGTGGACACTTGTAATACATCTCACGTCAATATACATGGTGCCAGGGGACAATGGCACAGAGCACAACCTATGCTGTAGACACAGAGATTGTCGACATTCTCGGATTACACACATGATACCTAGGAAAAGATGCCCCTGGGGACAGTATTGGCCACACAACTCCATGCTCCTGAATGGGAATGACTGCAACACACGCTAACATCCCTACACTATCGGTAACGCACACTCATGCACATCATGTCACAGGCCACCACATGGGACATGCCTGCTGGAAGGCCTCGCACTCGAGAAATTAACTCCCATGTCTGGAATCAGCATTAGTGCCAACTGACATGGAACCCACAAGTCCAGAACTGGACAGGGCACAGGAAAGCTCACTAAACCTGTTACACACCACCCCCACACATGATGCTGCAGGCATTGTACACTTGGAGAAGGTGTCAGGCTACATTACCGTGTGATGGAGTGACTAAACACAGACCAGGGAACACATTGCAAGGAGGGAAAGGGAGGCAGGAGAGCCCTGCAATACTGTGGGTAACAGGATCTGCACAGCACCATAAACCCTGGAAGTGTATCCATGGAACAGTGCACTTACAAATGCTGGTGAAACACAACAAACACACACATGTACCTACCCCCTTCCGGCTGCTGCATCTCCTGTAGGCGCCTGTCCAAGTCAGGAAAGACCACCGCCAGCACACGTTTCTGGATGTGGGAGAGACGGCGGCGCCCGCGGTTCTTATGGCTCTCAGGTGAGTCCCCCAGCAGGACCCGTGCGATCCTCTGCGTCTAGCACCGGATATCCTGCCAGCGTTTCCTCCCCTTGGGCAGGCGCCGCTTCCGACCATCCGCACTCCTCACGGCGCTGACGGCGTCCAGCCATATCTTCTCCTTGGCAGAGGCGTCTACCTGTGAGGATGGACAAGTGACACTACCTCAATACACCTGGCACATGTCACGGGGACACAGATTATAACACATTTGCTGTTTCCAACAAGGCATAGTATGCATCCAACGCATTGCAGCTTTGTCATAGGGACATGATCCTCTGGGGGAAGGCCAAAAGCAGTACGTGCCATTTAAAGGACACAGGTGGAATAAGGGCAACTACACAAGCAATGAGCCAGGCTCACACTGTGCATCACACCCACCCCTCCTGTCTCAGGGCACTGCTGGGAGTGATAGGCCCCCACCCCTCCTGTCTCAGGGCACTGCTGGGAGTGATAGGCCCCCACCCCTCCTGTCTCAAGGCACTGCTGGGAGGACTCTGCACACACCCCTCCTGTCTCAGGGCACTGCTGGGAGTGATAGGCACCCACCCCTCCTGTCTCAGGGCACTGCTGGGAGTGATAGGCCCCCACCCCTCCTGTCTCAGGGCACTGCTGGGAGTGATAGGCCCCCACTCCTCCTGTCTCAGGGTACTGCTGGGAGTGATAGGCCCCCACCCCTCCTGTCTCAGGGCACTGCTGGGAGTGATAGGCCCCCACCCCTCCTGTCTCAGGGCACTGCTGGGAGGACTCTGCACACACCCCTCCTGTCTCAGGGCACTGCTGGGAGTGATAGCCCCCCACCCCTCCTGTCTCAGGGCACTGCTGGGAGTGATAGGCCCCCACCCCTCCTGTCTCAGGGCACTGCTGGGAGACATCAGGCATTCCCCTCCCTGGGACCCCCCCTACAGTACATAGCATGTGTGTTACACCTGGACACAATGGCAGAAGTCACAGTCACTAAAAAGGGACACAGTCTGTGCCAGTGGACACTGCACTCACCTGATAACCTGGTCGCCCATACAGCATGGGGTACCGTGGGAGGATCACATCCACCAAAGCCATGTTCTCCTCCAGGGTGAATGGCTGTGACCTCTCCACAGCCCTTGACATGGTTCCAGGGAATCAGTAGCTGCAGCTGGGTCGTGGAATACACAGATGTGCAGGCAAGTGCTCCCTCATGGGACCTGCCTGCCTTATATCTGCCTTGCTGGCCCATCTCATGCACAGGAGTACAGAGTGATTGGTCACTCACATTTGCATCCTATGTTTCCTCCAATCCCTTCAAACCTAGCAGTCTGTGGGTTCTAAATCTGTTTTTTTCTCCTGCATGATGTCAGCCCCACAAACACATTGCAACAAAGTAGATTCATTCCAACTGACTTCTGCCATGCAGCTTCCTGATTAAATTCAAAATTTGAACTTGGTCTCCATGACAACCAGCATGCATGTAGGCCTTAATACTTGTCCCTCATGTGTCCCCTATGTAATTTGGAGCTTCACACACAGGTACGGCGCGTTCCGGGGCCCTAGGGCACCCCAAATGCATAGCAACGGCCCGTACACGCGTGCCTACGTTCACTATCACTATGGGTGTCCTCGCGTATGCATACTCGTAGTGGTACGGGCCGTACACGCGCCTGTACGCTCCCTATCACTACGTGTACGCATACGCGAGAACACCCATAGTGATATGGAGCGTACAGGCGCGTGTACGGCCCTACCACTATGGGTGTTCTTGCGTATGCGTACTCGTAGTGGTACGGACCGTAAACATGCCTGTACGCTCACCATCACGATGGGTACACATACGGCAGCAGTCCCATAGTGATATTGGCACATACACAGGCCCTCTTAGCAGCAGTACGGCGGTTTACACACATCACAGTGGTGACAGGCAGCACACAGTAAGGAATAGGGCGGACATAATTGTCCATGAATGGACATCAAGCCATTGTCTGTGCATTACTACATGTGTGGGGCACAGGTGTGACAGGCTGTGATGTGGAACATTACTCCTGAGTCGAGAAGGCACCAGATGTATGATGAGATGTGTACAGATGTAATGTGTGACGGTGCAATGTGTGCCAGGCATGCCCTTGACTCCTTTGACATGTGTGCATGTCGTACTGCACACATGGGATGAGCGTCACTGCCATGGCACGGACACCAACACACGGAAGTGTCCCCTGATGCCTGGTACAGGGGTTACCAGACATGACTTGTCACTACCCACGGTGCACGATGTGACTATGTCATGTATGTGTGGGGGCTTCCCATTAGGTTGATGTTGGAGCACCCTCAAAAGCTGCAGCTGTTGCAGCAACCGACATGTGTATGTGTGTAGATTGACATTGGACACTGTTCCGCTCACCATGCCACATGTGGTATCGGATGTGAGGTGCGTATGTATGCATGGGACACGGATTAGCGTGACAAGGACATGTCTGCATCCTCTCAATGAAGGTGTGGTGAGTCATGACATGTGCACCTTCATGGCAAGGTGTGTGGGCTGTCCTAGTGTAATGTCATGTGACCTGTGGCTCTAGTGTTCCGCTACCAGTCTCTGCAATCTGCATCCTACTTCTGCTGATGTGTGGGTTTATGTCACTCCTGTGTTGCGTCTGGCTGTTCACTTGCACTGGGACACAGCTAATCCCATGGCATGGCATGTGGAGGTTCTCAATCTCCGTGTGTAGCTGGGTCTTGGTAGGAGTGTCACCTGGCAGCCATACGTGTCCAGGGCATGTGGCACATACCTGACTCCGTATGTAGCATATGTGTTTAGACAGATTAACATGTGCTCAGTACAAATTATTTGTTGTTGTGGGGCACTCACTCTTCCGTGTCACTTCCAAATTCCTGCAGAGCGCCACCTCTTCCCCGAGCAATTCCGGACTTGGCTGCCATGCGGGAGAATGATCGGATCCGGTGCTACCGCTTCCCCCAACAGTTGATTCTGGAGTTGACGGCGAGACTGGCACCACACCTGCAACCGCTGCACAGGTATCCTACGGCACTGACACCCAAGCTGAAGGTAATGGCAGCCCTACATTTTCTAGCCACGGGTAACTTTCAAAATACCATAGCTCATGTTGGTGGCATTTCCCAGAGCATGTTCTGCCGTGTGCTGCATGATTTCTTAGAGGCCATGTTGATTCACCTGGATGACTTCATCAAGTTCCCAACCCCTGAACAGTTGACTGGGGTCAAGCGTGGATTCTATGCCCTGGGAGGGATGCCCCATGTCATTGGGTCCATAGATGGGACACGTAGCTTTGGTACCACCACACGCACGGGAGGTAGCGTACCGCAATCGGAAGCACTACCACTCCATCAATGCCCTTGTGGTGTGTCTGTCCAACATGGTGATTTCACATGTCTGTGCTCGTTTCCCAGGATCAGCACACGATGCCTACATCATGAGGCGTAGCAGGATGCCTGAAATGATGATGCAGCTGCGCAACGAACGAGCATGTGTTGTTGGTGGGTACAGTCTGTCTGTCCTGTATTTTGCATAGCCTACCAGCACGACCGCTTCACCAGTTCTAACGATGTCCATGTGCTTCACATGTAGGGGACGCTGGCTATCCCAACATGCCATGGCTGCTCACACCTCTCCGCAACCCCATCACGCCGGCCCAGCTCCGCTACAACACCGCCCATGGCCGGACAAGGCGAGTAATAGAGAGGACGTTTGGCCTGCTGAAGAGCCGATTTCGGTGCCTCCACAAGACCGGCGGCGCGCTCCCATATGCCCCTGCGAAGGTCTGCAAAATCTTCATGGTCTGCTGCATGCTGCACAACATGGCAGTTGAGAAAGCTGTGCCACTCATCCTGGATCAACATGACGAGGACCATCCACCCGTGGAGGACGAAAGGCTTGGCAATGGGGCTAGTGATGTGGAGGATGTGGAGCCGCAAGAGGACATCCAGACTCGGCTCATACGCGACTTCTTTGCTTAGTGGTGAGTACCAGTGTCTGAGTGTGCACGCATTGGTCCCCGTGTGGCATGTGTTGTGATGTGTGTCTCCACCTGCATGTATGGCACGTGAGTCAGAGGTGTGTGTGGGTGTGTCACTGGAGTGATGGTGCCAGTGATGGTTGTATTTCCCCAGTCATAATTGTGACCTAGCATGTTGTCATCCATACATGTGTCAAATAAACGCACATGCAAGTGGCTGTGGTTTTTGTGGCTGACTTCTTGTGTGTCTCTCTTCCCCAGGTACTTGCGCATGCCGGCTGCTGCTTGCATTGTTGTGGCACTGCTATTCCTCATGGACACGTCATCGTGTGCTGACTCAGCGTTACAGGCACGGACACGTTTGGAAGTCTCCATAGGGTAAGGGATGCATCAGGGGTGTATTGGGTGTGGCAGTTGTTCACGATGTATGCACACTGCCCCTGTCGATGTTTGGTTCCTCTGCAGCCATGTAGCATCACCATGGTACACATAACATGCAGCTGGGTACACCTGAATAGATGGTCAGACTTGTTGACAGTCATCAGTGATGGGATAGTGGATTGTGATGATGGCATCAATGTGTGTAACACTGCCCTCGGTCACATACGGTTAGCATTGGCTTGACATGGTGTGGGACTTCTAAATCAGCGGATCAATGGTGTATGGCAGGCTCTCCGTGAGCAGCTGTGGTTGTTTAGCTGTTGGCCGACAATTGTGTGCCAGTTCCATTGCTATCACGCATTTGTGCTGCAGAAGGGGGGTGCCAGTGTTGGACCCACATGTTACTCCACATGAAGTGTTCATGTGTACTTCAAGTTGCCTCTGCAATCCCGAAAACATGACTAATAAAGGTGTCCCTATGCCTCCAAGGTGCCTCTTCTCAGTCAATGCTGGTGTGTTGCCACGGTGCATCCAGCATGTCTGGCATGGTTTCCCCTGATAGTGGCTATGTGTCTATGTGTTGAGTAGCAAGATGCAAGCTGTGTGTGTGGGCTGAGACTGTGTATTATGCATGATGTCCATGACTATGTGGGTATTGTGACATCTCCTACGCCGATGACACCCAGCTGATCCTCTCCCTGACCAACGACCCCGCCACCGCCAGAGCCAACCTACACGAAGGGATGAAAAACGTGGCCGAGTGGATGACGACCAGCCGCCTGAAACTGAACACAGACAAAACGGAAGTCCTCATCCTGGGCTCCTCACCCTCCGCCTGGGACGACTCCTGGTGGCCCCCTGCCCTGGGCAACGCACCCAAACCTACATACCACGCACGCAACCTGGGCTTCATCCTGGACTCCTCCCTCTCCATGACCAGACAAGTCAACGCCGTCTCCTCGTCCTGTTTCAACATCCTGCGCATGCTACGTAAGATCTTCCGGTGGATCCCCACCGAGACCAGGAAAACGGTCACCCAGGCCCTCGTCACCAGTCGACTGGACTACGGCAATGCCCTCTACGCCGGTACCACCGCCAAGCTCCAGAAGAGACTCCAGCGGATCCAGAACGCCTCGGCGAGACTCATCCTCGACGTCCCCAGACGAACTCACATCTCCAGACACCTGAGAGACCTGCACTGGCTCCCGATCAACAAAAGAATCACCTTCCGGCTCCTCACCCACGCACACAAAGCCCTACACAACCAAGGCCCGACCTACCTCAACAGCCGCCTCAACTTCTACGCTCCCAAACGCCACCTCCGCTCGACCAGTCACGCCCTCGCAGCCGTCCCCCGCATCCACAGAGCGACAACAGGAGGAAGATCCTTCTCCCACCTGGCCGCCAAGACTTGGATCGCCCTCCCCACCGACCCACGCCTGACCCAAGACCACCTCTCCTTCAGGAAGAAGCTCAAGACCTGGTTGTTCGAGCAGTAGCGGACCCCCCCCCCCAGCGCCTTGAGACCCTCCGGGTGAGTAGTGCGCTTTATAAATGCCTATGATTGATTGATTGATTGATGTGCCATCCCCATGCATCCAATGTTGGCCAGGCCCCCATTCTCTGCATCCACCGGACTCAAGCTTGCAGGACATGGTTCTGCCACCTGTCTACACATACCTGGGTGCCCCCCAGGACACTGGACTGGATCCCTGACCTCTGCGCATGACTGTTGCTGTACTCAATGTGTCTGTCAGCAAGGTTGTTCGGCCACCCCCTCAGCTGGTTGGGCCCATCACGGGTGTGTGTGGTGCTCCATGTCTGTCTTGCCTAATACACTGTGGCCCGTGTGTCCTGTGCCAGACTCAGGCCCCAGGGTGTGGATGGTTGAAGTCAAAAGATAACTCAGGCATGTTTAGACTTTACAAGACACATGTAAGGTAATAATGCAACCAGCAGGCATCTTCTCTTCATGGTGTGAATTTTTATTTTGGGGGGGGGGTATGACGTGAGGGGCTTTCCGGGAGTTTGGAATCCAAAGTTCAGTAGGGGAGTTGGTGTCCTTGCCATTGGAAGTCCTCAGAGTCCATGCCACAGTCTTTGTCTACATTGGTCAGACAGTGACCAGCAAGGCCATGTGGCAGAGAATGTCTCTTGATGCTGTGATGCTGTTGCTCCAGTGGGCCAGGTGCCTGGCCAGGTGTCCTGGGAGATGGTGATGTTGCGCCGACCCTCACGGTCTTTTCCGTGGACGACCCGCCCTCCTGCGGGGACCCTCAGAAGCAGGCCGTGACGACGTCTGGGATGCTCCATCGGATGTTTCCTCCTCCTCCTCCTGCTCCCTCCCTGTGGGTGGTGATGTTCTCCGCCTTCTGGCACAGGGAGGGTCGGCCATGTTGTCGGCCATCCGACGGAGTGTATCGTGAATTCCTGTGTACGCCGTCACGAGCTCAGCCTGTCCGTCCTCCATCCTCCGTTGGTGTTGCAGTAGACAGGCATGTAGCTCCGCATGTTGCTGGGCCTGCTGGGTCTTGATCTCCTCGAGGACGGACACAACCTGGGCCAGGCCCATGGTGTCCTGCCGGTATGTGTCCAGGATGTTTCGGACATGGGAATACACCGGTTCCGCAGCCAACTGGTCAGGCTGACTCCTCACCCGTCCTCCACTCCCACCACCCCTGCCCACTTGCACCTGGCCTGCCCTTGTGGGCACATCGGGTCTCCGGGACCCCTGAGGGGTGGCATTGGCATTGTCGCCTGCCTCCTCCTGGGTGCCCGGGACACCGTGTCCCTCCTGGCCAGCCTGGCTGCTTTGTGGTGGTGGGGCAGGGATCCTGGGTGTCTCCTGGGATGTGGCAGGAGTGGGGGTGGTGGTTGGCCCCGTTGTACCTGACGCAGGTGCTGCAGGTGGTTGGACACCAGAGGGGCCAGGTTGGTCGGGGTCGTCCACAGAGTGGTGTGAGTCGTCGCTGCCGGTGGGATCGGCCTCCCGCAGATCCGGGTCCTGTGAGTCTTCCCCCCAGTGTTGGGGGGTGAACCACGACGTTGACCTGTGTGTGAGAGAGACAATGTTAATTTTGGTCCATGCAACATCCATGTTTCATCAGTTTCAACGTTGGCACATTTCCTCTTGGAATTAGGATCTGTCTTGCATTCCACTCACAGTGCACTTGTGCATGGGTGTGTCCCTTGGGCACCACTTTGGCCCCTTTAACTATGTGTGGCACAGTCTTACTTGCTGCGTCAAGTGTGACTGCAGTCAGCAGTGGAGTGGGCAGGTGTGGCGAGCCATGCATTGGCGCCTTCCGTGTAGCACTGTACATGTGCACATGGAGTGGATCCACACACTTATATAATGCAGGTAGCTGTCGTTGTGCTCGTGAACAGGTTGTGACATGGCCCTGTGTTTTGCCATGGAGAAGAGGGGGGGTTCTGGCACTGGCCACCCTTGGCTACATGCATGCAGTCTACCTGCTGACGAGCAGACATTCCCACACACCACACGGCTGATTTGCTCTCCCTGTGTCTCCCTCCCTCTCTGTCCCCCTCTCCCTCCCTCCGTGTGTCAGCCTCCTCCCTCTGTCCGTGTCCCTGTGTCTCCCTCCCTCTCTGTCCCCCTCTCCCTCCCTCTCTGTCCCCCTCTCCCTCCTTCCGTGTGTCAGCCTCCTCCCTCTGTCCGTGTCCCTGTGTCTCCCTCCCTCTCTGTCCCCCTCTCCCTCCCTCTCTGTCCCCCTCTCCCTCCCTCCGTGTGTCAGCCTCCTCCCTCTGTCCGTGTCCCTGTGTCTCCCTCCCTCTCTGTCCCCCTCTCCCTCACTCTCTGTCCCCCTCTCCCTCCCTCTCTGTCCCCCTCTCCCTCCCTCCGTGTGTCAGCCTCCTCCCTCTGTCCTTGTCCCTGTGTCTCCCTCCCTCTCTGTCCCCCTCTCCCTCCCTCCGTGTGTCAGCCTCCTCCCTCTGTCCGTGTCCCTGAGTCTCCCTCCCTCTCTGTCCCCCTCTCCCTCCCTCCGTGTGTCAGCCTCCTCCCTCTGTCGGTGTCCCTGTGTCTCCCTCCCTCTCTGTCCCCCTCTCCCTCCCTCTCTGTCCCCCTCTCCCTCCCTCCGTGTGTCAGCCTCCTCCCTCTGTCCGTGTCCCTGTTTCTCCCTCCCTCTCTGTCCCCCTCTCCCTCCCTCTCTATCCCCCTCTCCCTCCCTCTGTGTGTCACCCTCTGTCACCTCAGCCCAGCTTCCTGGGCAAAGACTGTTAGCAGATCTTTGAATGGCCCTTGGCTTGTTGATGTGAGTTTGTTTCTGATCTCCAGGCACCCATTGGGTGTAGTGTGTGTCTCTGCGCTGCTGCTGTGGTGGTGTGTGCTGCCACTCTTTCACAATATTGGCTGTTCATTAGCTGCTGTCATGTGCAAAACAGTGCCTTCACCCCCATGTGTTGATGCAAGGCGTCCGCCATTTGCTGGCGAGTCTTTCCTGTGTGGGGACACAGTGTTTGTATGGCTGCGACCTAGGCCATATGGGCAGAGGGCATTGTTGTCTGCTTCTGAGTTGCACTATGTGAATTTTGGGGCCCACCCTCCCGCCATCCGGGTTACCGTGTCATGTGTTGGTGTCTTCTGTGGCCTGTGACTTGACATTGTCTAGCTGGGTGCATGGGGCATGGTGGCGGCAGTGGCATGTGCGTGTTCATGGAGTGTGCTTGAGTCATGCGATAGCTTGGGGTGGTTGCGTGCCTGTTAGTGATTTTGGTTGTGGATGACGTTCCCCCCATGTGAGGTGCGTTGTTTGTGTACTCACCCGGGTCTCGGAGTCCTCCTAATCCTTCGACTGCCTCCACCGGCTGTATGGCCATCACCCTCTCCTCCCAGGGCTGGTAGTGTACGGGTCTGCGGGAGGGCCCTCCTCCAGTGGCTTTGGCCTGGTTGTGTTCCTCCAGCATCTTGGCTCGGACCCTCCTCCGCAGATCGTACCACCTGGCTTGGCATTCATGCCTGGTCCTTCTGGTGTCCGCAACAGCATTCACAGCATCGACGATGGTCTGCCACATGGCTGTTTTTGCTGCCATGCTGGTCTGTCTGACCAATGTTCCAAAGAGCTGTGGCTCGACTCTGAGGATTTCATCAACAAGGACCTCCAACTCTCGGTTACTGAACTTTGGATTCTTGTTAGTGGGCATGGTGAGGGGTGTGGGTGTGGATGGTGGGGGGTGTGTGTGGATGGTTGTGGGTGTGTGGGTGTGGTTGTGCAGGTGTGTGTGTGTGTGTGAATGTGATGAGGGGGTGTCTGTGAAGGTGATTGTGTGAAGGTGTGCAAGTGTAAGGTGTGGTGAAGCTTGTAGTATGGTTCTGTGGTGTCTGGCAGCAGTGAGTCTGTTGCAAAGGCTCATGGTTTGTGTGTGTGGGCCCTTTTTATTGGTCCATTGGTGGGTGTGGCTGTGTTTGAAGTTTGGGTGGGTGTGTTATAAGGAGTGGTGGTGTTTTGGGCCTCTGTTTGTTTTTGGCAGTTGCAGGTCAGTGAATGTGTTTTGTTAGTGTTTGTTGGACATGTTTTGTGGCTTTGTGCCATTTGAATGGTGTATTCTTGTGTTGTTTTGGTTTGTCCTGGTTGTGTACGTGCATTTTTAGCGTGTGTACGGTGTGTACATGGGCCATTTGGTTGTACGGTGCTGTCCTTGTGTGTGGCTTGGTACGACTCATACATGCGGTTGTGATGTTGGGGCCTGGGGTGCGCTCTGTACTTAGGAGGTTGAGGTGGGGGTGCGACTCTGACGTACACGGGTGTACATACAGGGGGGTAGGACACGTACAGGGGTGGGGGTACGACTCGAACGTACAGGGGTGTACATACAGGGGGGTAGGAGACGTACAGGGGTGGGGGTACGACTCGAACGTACAGGGGTGTACATACACGGGGGTACGACACGTACAGGGGTGGGGGTACGACTCGAACGTACAGGGGTGTACATACACGGGGGTATGACACGTACAGGGGTGGGGGTACAACTCGAACGTACAGGGGTGTACATACAGGGGGTAGGACACGTACAGGTGTGGGGGTACGACTCGAACGTACAGGGGTGTACATACAGGGGGGTACGACACGTACAGGTGTGGGGGTACGACTCGAACGTACAGGGGTGTACATACACGGGGGTAGGACACGTAGAGGGGTGGGGGTACGACTGGAACGTACAGGGGTGTACATACAGGGGGTAGGACACGTACAGGGGTGGTGGTAGGACTCAAACGTACAGGGGTGTACATACACAGGGGTACGACACGTAGAGGGGTGGGGGTATGACTCGAACGTACAGGGGTGTACATACACGGGGGTATGACACGTACAGGGGTGGGGGAACAACTCGAACATACAGGGGTGTACATACACGGTGGTACAACACGTACAGGGGTGGGGGTATGACTCGAACGTACAGGGGTGTACATACAGGGGGGTACGACACGTACAGGGGTGGGGGTACGACTCGAACGTACAGTGGTGTACATACACGGGGGTAGGACACGTAGAGGGGTGGGGGTACGACTCGAACGTACAGGGGTGTACATACAGGGGGGTACGACACGTTCAGGGGTGGGGGTAGGACTCGAACGTACAGGGGTGTACATACACAGTGGTACAACACGTACAGGGGTGGGGGTACGACTCGAACGTACAGGGGTGTACATACACGGGGGTAGGACACGTACAGGGGTGGGGGTACGACTCGAA
Source organism: Triturus cristatus (assembly GCF_964204655.1). Classification (NCBI taxonomy): domain Eukaryota; kingdom Metazoa; phylum Chordata; class Amphibia; order Caudata; family Salamandridae; genus Triturus; species Triturus cristatus. The sequence continues at coordinate 69,160,646 of NC_140581.1, read as the reverse complement.
CGTACAGGGGTGTACATACACGGGTGGGGGTTCGACACGTACACAGGTGTACATACAGGGGGTGTGTGTACATTAACGGGGAGTACGACTCGAACGTATGGGTGCTGGGGGGAGTGTTGGGCGCGTATGCGGGCACATGCCTCCGTGGTTGCAATGGGAGTTCGGTGCGGATGGTGTTTTTACCATACGGTTGTGAGATCGGACGCACGGGTTGGATCGTGATTCCTCGGTCGGACTTCACTTTTCACATTTGTAAGGTAAATCGTCCAAGGACGTGTCGGACACATTTTCCGACCTGAGGACGTGTGGGGAAATATTCCGAATGCGGTTCGTATGGACTTTTTACCATGCGAATCGTGATTGCCAGTTTGTACGGCACTTGTACGATTCGTACGGTAAAAAGACCGGATACGAGTCGTACGGGCTATTTTTTTACCGGATCGTAATTGGCACCTTTGTCTGCTGCTGCATATAACTGGAGTTAGAATAGAAATTGGTGCCCCTACACCATCCTACACTTTCCCTACTGATGCACCTACCTGGAGTTAGAATATTAATTGTTACCCCTACAGCATCCCACACTTTCCAAAATGCTGCACCTACCGGGTGAATGAATAGTAATTGTTACCCCTACACCATACCACACTTTCCCTACTGCTGCACCTTCCTGTAGTTAGAATGGTAATTGTTACCCCTACACCATCCCACACTTTCCCGACTGCTGCACCTTCCTTGAGTTAGAATAGTAATAGTTATTCCAACTACAACCCATATTTACTGTATTGTGGGATTTTATTTTAATTATTAAATTAAAGGTTTGACTATTATATTGTTGGATTTATAACAGTGTTTATTTAAAATACCTTTTGTTATTGGTGTTTCTTTCTTGGTTTTGATTCTGCTATGGTTTTGGCCTGCTGGCTGGAGTTTTTGGTTGTTTGGTCTTCTCTTTTTTGACTTTTTCGACAAAGTTGCAAAGAATTATGTGAGAAAAAGAAAGAAAAAACAATTAAGAAATGAACAATTTTGACAACGTTGGAGAAAATTGCAAAATTTGAAAACTTGTTTGTAAAGGTGACATTTTATTTAAGTCTAACTACATCACATATCACATATTCCCTGGTGCTGCACCTATCTTGAGTTAGAAAAATAATTTGTACCCCTAAACATCCTACACTTTCCATAATGCTGCACCTTCCTGGAGTTAGAATACTAATGGATACCCCTACACCATCCCTCACTTTCCCTACAGCTCCATCTTCATGGAGTTAGAATAGTAATTGTTACCCCTACACCAATCCTACAATTTCCCTACTGCTGCACTTACCGGTAGTAAGAATACTAATTGTTAAACATACACCATCCCACACTTTCCCAACTGCTGCACCTTCCTGGAGTTAATTAGTAATTGTTACCCCTGCACCATCTCTAACTTTCTTTAATGATGCACCTTCAAGGAGTACAAAAATTTATTGTTACCCCTATACCATCCAACACTTTTGCTAATGGTAAAGTTAATGTCTTTATTTACAAAATTAAAATTATAACAAGTATTCATTAATTTACCTTCACATTAAGAAAGGTGAGTCGTGTAGGTTGTGTTGAAAAAAATTTTTGCAAACGATATGTTGGTTTTGATAGAAAAACAAATTCCTGTTTTAGGTAAAAAAAAAAAGATATTATAAGTTCGTATATATTAAAGATACTTTAAAGAAAAAAAATGGTTAGAGTACATTTTAAAAAATATTAAAATTATATTTGCTGCACTGTTTGGATGGAAATGAAACATGATTTATGAGAAAACATGGTGTTAAAATATAATAGTAACTTACTTGTAGTAGGAAAGAAAGAATGCTTCTCCAATGGATTGCAGTGTTCTCTCAGTCTAGGAGTCAGAGGGTCAGGTTTTTGCGTCTGGTCTCTCTGGTAGTTGATAATCAACTGATTGTAAAATGGTGTCTTGCTGGTATTTATAAGTTTTAGTCAGTGTCATTATTATTTTTTTTTAAAACAGCGTTCGTTGTGTTTTTTAGTATACATTTATTTGCTGTGGAAAATGATAATTTAAAAAAACATTAAAAGATGTGTTGCTTTCACTTAAATGCTCCGTTTTGGCATCCATTTTGGAACATGTATTTTGCTATTGTTTTCATAGAAAGTGTTGTAGGACAAGTTTTAGAAGTGGGATGGTTAAAATGGCGACTATGTGGAAGTGTTTTGTGTAATCCGTTTACTTATTTTCTGATATAATCATGATTTGCATGTATATGAACTGATGATTAATTATTCGTTATTTGTGTAAAACGTTTAAATTTGTTATAACGGATTTTTTTGGGAAATAGGAGTATTAATTTTAATACTCGAGTATTCATTTTAATACTCGAGTATTCATTTTGTAATGCATTTCAGTTAATTTACATACAGTTTTTCTCCACATTTTAATACACTTCCCCATCCAAAAACCCCTAATTTCCCTGCATCCCGTGCCAGATTTTATTGTACTTTAAAAAAAATATATATATATTTTGGCGTTGTAATGGTATGCGTTGTAATTGTTTTCGTTGTAAATGCACTTTTAAGTAATTTACTCAGTTTTGCGTTGTAACAGTATTCGTTGTAAAATAATGCGTTGTAACAGTGTTTGCGTTGTAAAAAATGCGTTGTCATGGTATGCGTTGTAATTGAATGCGTTGTAACGTCATACATCCGTAAGAACCAATGGCGGACCTCAGATCCTGCAACTTTTTCTACATTAAGTAAAGTGAGGTCCTGTGCACTGCAATTCCTGTACCTGCTGTTTATTGGTACCACTGCGTCACAGATAGAAACTGATACTTTGAGTGGAATGGTGCACCAGGAGGATTTATCTCTTTCCAATAAGATTCAAGATGAGGTATCTGATAGTCTATCGGATTCCTGTGGAGGGCGATTTCATTTTCGCAGGTGGACTTGATTGGAGCACATTCCCCAAGGACTACTCATATTTGGAAATTAATTGAAGGATAATTCTGATACTTATACCAAGACATTGATACGCCCTGAAGATGTTCAAAAAAATGTTTTTTCCTGAATGAAATGCATTGGCTGAATGATGTTGATGTGTAAATATATGTTTCATGGAAGAAAATAAAGGATTGAATCCATTTCTGCAAAGATGTCTTGGTATAAGTATCAGAATTATCCTTCAATTAATTTCCAAATATGTGTAGTCCATGGGGAATGTGCTCCAATCAAGTCCGCCTGCGAAAATGAAATCGCCCTCCACAGGAATCCGATAGACTATCAGATACCTCATCTTGAATCTGAAAGATCTGAAAGATTTTCTGATATTTGAAAGAGATATATCATCCTGGTTCACCATTCCACTCAAAGTAGCACCTCATGGATTTTGTTAATGATGTCCCCATGCAGTGAGCATGCTGCCCGTGCCTATTTTGAGACTCCATTCACCTGTCTCCAACTAATAAATGTATCAATTTATCTTCATTCATCTAAAAAAAAGAAAAGTTAATTAGCCACTTAGCCATCAGTCTTATGATTATTCTTACTACCTATTTCCATTCATTGTTTTTAAATCTTATAGCAGCAATCATGGACACCCAACCCAGGTATTCCGTTTTCCAGCCCCATATGGAGTTAGAGATAAGGTACCATAGTTGCACTATTCATCATGTGGTTACTATTTTTCTAGAAGAAAGACATTTTTGTACTACTTTTATCATTTCTGTGCACCAGTCACTATGGGCCTTTCCATTTTCAGAATTATTAAGTGCAGTATCACTATATACAGGATTTTGTTTCTTCTTTTGCAGGACTTCCTAGTGGTAACATGTGCCACGGGTGAATAGAAAATCACTTTTTTAGTTCCTTATGTTTTTGTATTTTGTGGTGAAGGCCTGACACTTGGGACAATCAACCTATTCACTTTTTTTATCATCCTTTCTTAGTTAGAACATGAACTTATTGTCAAGAATAATGGGTCTGGACTAATACTATATCTTTTTGGGTTGTAGCTTTCCCGATATAGGCGCTTGGCAAAGATACACTCATAGGTCTCTTGAAAATATATCAATAATCTAAAGCCACATATTCTGTCCTTTAATGATCATGTTTTGTGTGACATTATAAGTAGTTGAAGGGTGTTTCATAAATTATGCTATTGGATTGAACTGAACTCCATGTGGAACAATTAGGTATATGACAATACCAACAATCTCGCTACATTCTTGATGTATCGTTATTTGAATAGGTAACTGTATGGATATTTGTTTGCTATCTTTTTAGTTGATGTTACATTGTAAATTAATAATTTTTAGGGTCACATATATCAAGATTAGCACTAGCGATTACCTTATTGCAATTTTCTGCGAATCACAATTAGGTAAGTCGCTATTCCTAACGTATGAAACTCCAAGAGATTTATTTAGCAATTCCAAGGGGTCGCAAATCGGCCAAGCTCATTAATATTAATGAGGTAGGTCACAATGTCATACCCAGTAGGAATCGCTAAATTCATGGGATTGTGGCCTGCTAGGGTCAGCAGACCACCATGTCCCTGAATGCTTTTCAATAAAGCAATCTTTTTTTTTTTAATGCAGCCCGTCACCCTTAAAGGAAAAAAGGTGGCGTTTAAAAGAAAAAAATGAAAGGTTGTCCTTTCTTTTTTGAAGAGCAAGCAGTGGTCGCTGGGACCACTTCCTGATCTTAAAAAAAACATTTTTGCCACCTTTCCCAAAGGGGAGGTGGTCCCTTGGTGACCCCTTCCCATTTGTGAATAGGTTACCACCTACTTGAAGTTGGTAATAAAATGCAAATGTTTTGCTACTGCATTCACGATCACAAAACATTCATGCATACCTCTGCGATTCAGTGTTTGGAAGGGATGCACTAAACACGCCCCATCCAAATACCGAATCGCAAACCAATGGGTTACTGAATCGCAAAATAGCATTTGATATATAGGAAAAGCCTTTTTTGCATCAGAAAATGGCCCTGTTGCAAAAGCAAAATAGGTTCATATATGTGGCCCTTTGTCTCTAATAAAATATATAGAAATGTTATGCTTTAGCCCCTCAACCCATATATATATTAAAAATGTACTGTACATATATTTGTTGCTGCTCAGTTTTGTCAATATATTAGCATTATTGTCTTTACACACTGCCTCTGTGGTGACTTGAACATTCCTATAATCACACACAATCTACATTACAATTGTCACCCACTATTTGTGTGTGGATTGAATACTGTCATTACATACTATTTCAGAGCGGACATGAACAGAATTATATTTAAACAGTATCACCATGTGGACCTAAATCACTAAACAATATCTTTGTGGGGGCTTGAACATTATTATAATTGCACACAAAATCTTTGGAGTTATGACCATTACTATAATGATATACTATCTTTGTGAAGACTCAAACCATCACTACAAAATTCACCTTATTTCTACAGGAACTTGAATATCACTATAATCGATTCATCCATGTGGGGATTTGAACATCACCATAATGACACATTATCTCTGTAGGACCCAAGAACACCACTATAATAACACACTATCTTTGTGGGGGCTTGGACACCACTATAATCACAAACTATCTTTGTGGGGACTTGAACAGCACTATAATAACACACTATCTCTGTCAGGTATTGGACATCACTATATTCATGCACTATCATTAGCAATGGGCGACAATTACCGTTACGCTCGCGGAAATTGCATAAATTCGACATTTTCGCGTTCCGAGCGGACCGCGAAAATGGCGAAATTTCTGCAATCCTCGAGGGAACGGAAATTGTCGTCTTGAAGGCTCCTGTCACAAAAATTAAACCTCAACAGGAAGCACTTACAGATATAAATAAAGCAGGGGCCCGAGTTGAAGCTCAAATTCAGTAACGCATTAATCAGCACAAAACATTCGGAAGCTAGGTCGAGGCTGGGCAGGTGTTTTTTTCTCCCCATATCTACCATCACAAATTAGCTGTGATCCTTGATGGAGCTCTGTGCATCCATGACTTTCTCAAGCGCAATCCCCGTGTAGTTTCTGACACCAGGAGGTTCTGTCTCCTCATCTGCTGCTCTGGTCGGACTCTGGCCCTTTATACACAAGAGGCATGTGAACTGCATGGAAGCCCTGCCTGTTTGGCCCAGGCCCACACACATGCGGTGGTGAAACGCCTTCCCGCCCTCTCCCCTAGTATGATGAACAGCTGACTCGAGGGACCCCGGGACCCGTCGCCGGTGCGGTGGCCACGTTACAGACACACACGGTCACTGTAGACAAATCTTCTGGCCCTTTACGCAGCTGTTGTGTAGGAGAAGCACTATACATTTTTCAAACGAGGTAGCACTTACTGATTAGCCAGTAGAAAGTACTCCAGTTGAGTAGAGGTATTGCACAAAACTGTGGCATCTTCTTGGGTAAATATGAAGGGCAGGATTCATTCTGGCACGATGCTCCTGTCACAAAAATTAAACCCCAACTGGAAGCACTTTTATTTGACCTTCAACTCGGGCACCTGCTTTATTTATATCTGTAAGTCTTACAGCTATAATTATAAATAAAGCAGGTGCCCGAGTTGAAGGTCCAATTCAGTAACGCATTAATCAGCACACCAAAATCTCCACGATCACGCGAAATTTTGCGGCGTGATCACGGAGATTTTGTGCCGTTTCGCGATATTTTGCGAAAGGCACTTTCGCTAATTCTGCCCACCCCTAACTATCATGCACTATTTCAGAGGACATAAGAAAACAATTGTCTTCACACACTGTCTCTATTGTAAATAAAAAAATCACAATAAACACAAACTATCTTGGTGAGGACTTGAACATCATTACAATCACACACTATATTTGTGGAGTTAAAAAATCACTATAACCACACACTATCTCTGTGGGGATTTGAACATCATAATAACCACACACTATCTTTGTGGGGACCTGAAATTTCTAATAATGTCATAGAATTTGTGTATGGGCTTGAATGTTGTTATCCTCATATTCTACCTGTTTGGAGGATGAACAGTGTCTTTATACATTAGTTCAGCTAGGACTTGAACAAGATTATCTTTACACACTATCGCGTTGAAGACTTGAGCATCACAGCAACCAAACACTAACTCTGTGGGGACTTCAATATTCCTATAATCACACACAATATATGTTTGGCCATGAAATCATAATCTTCACACACTTCATGTGTAGATTGAACATTGTCTTTACACACTATTTCAGAGATGACGTGAACACAATTGTCTACACACATCATCTCTATTGTGAGTTAAAATTCACAAAAACCACATGATATCTTTGTGAGGATTTGAACATTGCTATAATCATCCACTAGCTCTATGGGCATCTGACCATCACTGCAATTGCACACTATTTTTGCAAAGACTTTGATTTCACTATAATCACACACTATCTCTGTGGGGACTTGAACATCACTATAATCACACACTATCTCTGAGGTTTCTTGAACATCAGTATAACCATGGTCTATCTTTGTGGGGGCCTGAACATTCCTATAAGCAGAAACACTTTGTGTGTGGACTTGAACATCCATATTCTTGAATTCTCCCTGTATTCATACACAATTTCAGTGTGGACTTGAACAAGGTTATCTGTGCACGCTATCTCTGAGGGGACCTGAGTATCACAATAACCCCATACTACCTCTGGGGGAGACTTGAACCACGACAAACATGCTGTATCTATGTGGGGAAATTTCTATCTTTAGACACAACCTAAGTTTGGATGTGATCATCATCATTATCATCTTTACACACTTTGTGGATATTTGATCTTTTTCTTCACACACTATTACATTTGGGACTTGACCAAGACTATCTTCACAAACTACCTGTGTGGGGACTTGAACATCACTATAATCAAAATCTATCTTTGTGGGTACTTGAACAAGTTTAATTTCACACAACATCTCTGTGAGGGCTATAACAGTCCTATAATCATGAACTATCTATGTGGAGGTTTAAAGATCATTATCTTCACACACTTTGTGGATGTGGGGACTTGAGCAATGTCTTTAAACATTGTTTCAGTGGGGATTTGAACACAATCATCTTCACACAATATTTCAATTGAGACTTGAAAATTATTTTACTCGCACCATATCTTTAAGAGGACTTGGATATGTTTACATTCATACACAATGTCTGTGAGGACTTGAACAATCCTGTAATTATACACTGTCTCTGTGGGGAGTTGAGTATCATTATCATCATACTTTACCTCTGTGGGTAAGTTTGTCAACATTGTTGACATCATCTATATAAAGTCAATGGTGATACTGTGATTTCAAACCACCTTTAGGGGCATCATAACACACTAGCCCTGAAGTACTGGGTTTTTCAGAACCAACCCAGCGGTGCCAGGAAACACACCCGAAGACTTCGAGTTCTTCCTGTCTCAGACCACAGAAACACAGAGTCTTCTAGGTGAAGTCAAAGATCGTATTTATTGGCTGCAGACCAATCACAGGTATCCGAGAAGTACAACACGATGTATGTTCTCAGGAGACTGCTCCCAACCAAAAAACAGTCTTTTCTTATATACAAAATATTACGCTCTCGGCAACACCGCCCCTATTTTACAAGTGGTCATTCACATATTTTCGCTTCAAAGAAACAGCAAAGTCATGATGATAATCCCACATTTCAGCTCGGTCAGCCCACAATTATTTACCCAGCGAGGCTCAGAACCTTCATCAGATTTCAGCGGACCCCAATAAAACGGGCACCTCCTCCTCGTAAAGCAAGCCATAAAGTGGGAAACAGAGTCAGGTGTGAAAGAGATTAGTCAGGGTTCGTGTGGGAAGAACGACTTTATGGTGTGTCAAGCCCTGATGCTAATCCCATTTGGCCGCAGTAAAAGGAACCGGCTGAACAGGACTGACCTCGGGCAGTGGAGTCAGGTTGCACAGGTCACAAAGAAGGCACAGAAGGTGTGCGTGTCCTTTAGGCCTAGGCATGGCCTTAAACCGCTGCCTATGTGAGGGCAACCACAGAATGGTTACCGTTCTAAAATGGAACCCGAGGGTTCGATATGTAGTATCGTATACACGGTGAATTCATCGGTGAAACATGACGAAAACACTCATATATACCGCATTAGTCATTTGCGGTTCGCTGATACCAAAATCGGCATGGTGGGACCATGCCTCCAACATGGTTACGAAATTTACAGTACCACAGCCCCATGCAGACATTAACATTACAAACCATTCCTAGAAAGGTGTGATATAATAGCTAGTTTCAACAAAAATATAATTAACTACAGAAACTCTTGGTTCCAATTGACCACTGCTTTATTCCATCTAATATTTCTCTCTGTTTATTAGTTCCCTTATCTCCTAAGATATTGAGCACTATGACATGAATGAAATGCAGTTTTAAGTGCATTTGTTTCTGTAATCATGATATATGATATTTGCTGGCGCATTATCAGCATTATTCATTTTGTGTGTGCCCCTAGGTTATGTGCAGCACTACATATATGAATAGATGATGTTGTTATTGCCGTATAGTGCTGATGAAATAGACTTTTACCCATGTGCCTTTGACTGTATTCAGCCACTAATAATAATTATTGAGTAGATCTTCACAAGGATGGTGGCACCACTGGCATAATTAAACTTAAAGGAGCCCCGCCTGCAAGATTTGTGGAGGGGCACCCTCCAGACTCAATCAGGAGCTCTCACGCAAAGTAATGTGCTGAGGGGGCTCCCTGGTGCTTGCGGGCACCCCGCACTGTGGGGGTTTTAGGGTCTTGTATTACGCCACTCGGTAGCACATGTTCACATCCCCCAGAATAACGGTTCAGTGTGTAATTAATAAATAATAAATTAACAAATTTGGAGTAAGATCCTATATTATGATGTGAAAAGGGGTGAGTGTGTGCTCCTATTTGTTTGATCTCTTTTCTTAATCCATTTGTCGAACAGTTTAGGTCTATGATCACATTTACAATATTTAACTTTTTCCATGATCAGTGATGCAGTACCAAACTTATATATACATTTCCAAACTGTAATTCTAAACAGCATTACACTAGTCAACTTTAGTTAAGTACAATCCCATTCAATGTATCACTCCAGGTGCGTAATATGTATGCATTGATATTCACATTGGGCAAACATATCTGGGCCACAAAAGAGCACTTTACATGCACATATGCAGTTGGGATTTAAACCTTTAAATTCAAGTTCAAAGAGTTACTGTTTATGGGTGGGAAAAAGCCTTTACCACACAGTCATTACCACATCATGCATTTACAACAAAGGGCCCTATTGCGATGTTGGGTGGAGTTTCCCCACCCGACATCGTCTCGGTCATGGGACCGACTGACACCTGGTTAGCGGTCCTGACCGAATAATTAGGATACTACTGTATATTTTTTAATTGGAGCATGCATTATGCCTGGCAGCATGCTCCAATTGAAAAATGGTAGGTGTGGTTCATCTCTGCACCCCATGGCAGACACCTCAAGGTGCCTGCCATGGTGTGCCCCTGTTGACTTCTGTCATGAGGTGCAGGGCTCAACAGGGGAACACCATAGGTGCCCCCATGACCTCCAACCAGAAGGCCGTGTACCCAAGGGATCCCTACTGAGAGCCCCCAAACTTGAGTTCCAACAGGCTCTCTGTGTTGGAAAGACTGGCATGGAGAGGCTGCAGAAATCTGACAGTCCCATGGGCAGACAGAGAAGCCCTTGGGATTACTGGCCACATTCCAACTGGTGGACGAGCTCCCCGAGCCCATTGGAAGCCAGTCAGAATGTCCGTTCAGATTCCTTTCTGACCACCCCCATCATAATGAGGCGGTCAGAAAAGGAATCACACCAGCATATTACGATGCGGTCGGAGCTTTTTCTGACCACATTTTAATAGGATCCAAAATGTTCTTCTTTCATTCAAAGCAAGTTCTTTCTTGATACTCCTGTGAAAAGATTTGTTGTGGAACAGTAAGTGAAAGTGGGTTGAGTTTGGTGTTGACTGCGGAAAAATCAAATTTGAACGGGTTCAGTCTTTGCTGTATAGAGCATCTCAACTAAAACAAACACTGCACACCAGGGGTCGATAGACTCATAGCATCATTTAGCTCTCATACATAACATTTCTAGTTAGGGTCACATGAGAATATTTGTCTCCTGGCAGACTCTAAGCGTCCTTAAAGCAATAACGATGTGCCATTGTGACAGCTTGCAGATTGATGACTACTGAGGCCAAATAGAAGCTGAGCCAGTGCTTGTAGTTCAACTCCATATGACATGATATTTTATTAAAATGATAATATGGAGTCTTTTAATGCAAAAAACAGCCGTTGAAGCAGCCTGGTATTCGCAAGGGTGGGCAACACAAGATGACTCCAAAAAGAACATCCCAACTCAGCTCCAATTTAAAAAATAATTGAATACTTGTATCTTTAAACAATACGCCATCACAAAGCAGCAAAAGTACATGTCTGCTCCCAGAATACAGCTGCCTTCCCTATCGCTCATGGGCTGTATGTTTGCATTGGACCATATACCGCACTCTGCTCTCTTTTAACTAGGTTTGTTTTATACGTATACCTCATTCACACATACATATTCTTCTAAGGTAGCTCCAAACACCTTGATAGAGAGTGCTGCTGTCAGACCCAAGTAGACGCATAGGTAGAGAGAGTAAGGGCTCTCTTTTAAAGTGACACACTCCATAGTATGTATACTGCTGGAAGTTTGTTGTGTGTGCATAGCAACGAGGAAAAAAGATTACAATATTGTGGCTTCAGACAATGATTACGGTGATCATATCGAGCCATGGCATATATATGTAGAAATAAATAAATTACATCATATATTAGGCTGGAATTTGTTTTGATTATACTAGAAAGAGTCACAGTTTTGCTTAAAGGGATCCTAAATTAAAGAAGCAAAAGATTCTAAGATTGATGGGTGGTAACCAGACAACCAACAGTAGTAGTAAAGAGGGATAGAGTAGACAATGGATAGAGCTCAGAGGAGAGTTTGAATCTGAATTCCATTGGAATCAAGACAGTGCAGACTTTGCGTATAAGGATGTTCAAGAGTTGGGTGGTGTGACAGAGAAGGTCCAGTTTTCTTGTTTGTTGGGTGTGGCTAGAAATGTAACCTTGACAGAATATATTAGGATTGGGATTATAAGGCCTCATTGGTACAATTGGCAAAATTCCCCTTTTCTGTTTGGTCAGCCTGATTTTTTGCAGATTTTTATTTCTATTTTTTAGACTTTGCACACTAAGGCATTGCTGTTCAGTGCCTAGTGTATGTACTCTGATCCAAAAAATAGATAGATATTAGCTGATCCCTGATTGTTGTATTTAAACTTTGTTTTTGATGAGGAAAATGTAGATGTCATTTGTAAACATGCAACATATATTGCGCCATCGACTGGTGTTGCAAAGCAAACATGGCTTCAGGCTTACAATTGAAGACCCTTTTACACAGGTATAAATCTGCCCCTTAAATATCCTTAAGTTAGCCCTATGGCAGCCTTGTAGCGCACATGGTAAGGTGCCCAGTATTTAAATTGGAACATGAAGAAAATTAATATTGCCATTTCCCTGCACTGACAGGGAACTTAAAGCTAATATCAAAATAGCAGGCCTATTTGTCCCATGTAGAAAACCAGAGTAAATATTAAAATAGTAGTAAAGCTATCACACCACAAAGAAAAATAAGTAAACAGCTATTTTTAAGTTATTAAATTCTGATTCAATAGTGAAGCAGATTTTCAATAAATGTGAAGGACAAGTAACTTTTTGAAAGTTGCCTTTTCCTTGTCCAAAGTTCCAGGAGATTAATAGCTTTTCCCTGCTTGACCCTGGCATGAATAAGGTGTTTATGCAAAATTCCTCCCAGGAGCACCAATACCTTGACCTGAAGGAGCAGAAATGACTCTCCTGAATGCCATTCCTCAGAATATTCAGATTGGGAATTGTGAGCGTCCTGTAACTCTGAGGTGTCAAATCCTGCCTGTCTGCTCTAGTGAGCCCCATGCAACACTTGTGGCACACTTGAAAGTAAATTAACATGATGTTAAGAAAATTGTTGTGTGTCTGGTTGCTGGAGGGGCCTTCTTTTTCCCCACCAGACCTCTGTCCCTGGTTTTGTTGTGGATACAGGACATGTGTTAAGCTGACTTTCAGGAGTATATTGTTTGATTTCCCTATGAAACTACCATACACGCACACATATACACACACACACATGCACACACACACGCACACAACCCTCAGACCCAGTTTTTTATGTGGCTGAAAGCATTTACCATCTTTGAAATGACCTGTACAGAGCATTTTGGCCTGATTATGATGAGGCAAACAGGATCTTCTGCAAGTATGTAAGTCAGAGTCTGATAACCTTTACTCCATTGGACAGAGAGGAACTAGGAGTGTCTTAAGGTATCCACCACCCACAGGCTACTGAACCCTACAAAGATGGACCCTTACCCAGACTTCCTCAGAATAGTGCTGACTTGCTAAAGGATACCAAGTGGACTGAACTGGCTATACTTTGAATCTGTGACATGTGAGAAGGACCTGAGAAAGATGGACCCTTTCTACTTTGAATTCAAAGACAGAAAGATTACCAAAGATCATAAGGCTGATTCCTTAAGTTGCTATAAGAATATAAAAAAGCTATACTGAATATTTTAGTGAAGAATGAGCAGTGGCACATTGTAATGGACTTGACTTTGAGCCTAACAATGTTTTAGGCACCAAAGAGGTTTGGGAAGTTTTTCAAACTGTTGTCCCAGACTGCTGGAGCTACAAGGGGACGGGCCATGGAAAGTATCCAATCGACAATTAAACCACATCAGATTGATTTTCAGGTTTGTCCAGCATGGAACGGGTTTTACATCAGAAAAACAACAGAATACCTTCCCTCATTGAGATTACTGATTTCAGGCCTAGCAGGGCGAATCTACTTGGTGTATCAGACATGCACTACTGCGTGGTTGGCCTCAAAGCTTGCATTGGTCCTTTCAGTCTAATGTGACCATTGACCACAATAAACTTTGTGCTTTTTAGATCAATTTTATACCATATAGTTCTTAAAATCCTATATCCCTTTCCCATTATTGGATATAAGTCAGTTTGGTTTCATTTTGTACATAACATTTTTCTCTATAGTTTCTAAATTCATGTGGGATTTTTATTGGGTTACGTTTTTTACCTTTACCTGTTTCAGTACCACAGACTGCATTGAACATTTTCTCTAAGTTAGCCTTGTCAATCAATCAATCAATCAATCAATCAATCAATCAATAAGGTTTTAAAAAGATTGACAAATTACCTGTGAGGGTATCAAGGAGCTGGAGTTGCAAGCTGCTTTGTGTTGCTCTGTTCATTCAAACAGCCATGTCTTGAGTCCTTTTCTAAATTCCCGGAGAGATGTGGCATTCCTGAGGTGCAGAGAAAGATCATTTCAGGCTTTGGCCACCAGGTGAGAGATGGAGCGCCCTCTGCTATTGGATCAGGGGATTTGCGGGGTGTGAAAAAGGAAAAGGGAGGGGGATCGCAGGTGTATGGTCAGTTGCTATAAGGTCATATTGATGTATTCTGGTGCTTCGTCATGCAGAGATTTGTATGTGTGCGTCAGTATCTTGAACTGTCATTTCTTCTGGATGGGAAGCCAGTGTAGCTTCTTGAGGTGCATGATGATGTGAGTCCATCTGGGGAAGTCAATAATGTGTTGATTGGGAGCAACCTGAAGATTTTTTGGAGCACAACTCGGGAGTGAAAGCAGGCAGACAAGACTGTGTTGACCTGTTTCTGCATAGATAACCTGCTGTCTAAGATGTTGCTAGGTTTACCGGTCGGGTCTGTTGGAGCAGGGGAAGGGCAGAGCTCAGCAGGGTACCAAGTGTTTCTCCTTGGCAAGGTGTTGATCCCAGAGATAAGGACTACCGTCTTGTCCAAGTTAAACTTCAGACAGTAGTCCTTCATCCAGTTGATGATGTTCATCATACATCTGCGTAAGTTGGTATTTGTGGTGGGGGCCTTCTGACAGCGAGAAGATGAGCTGGGTGTCATCGGCACAGGAGAGCATATTGAGTCTGTGTGATCCATCAGTGTAGTCCAGGAGGGTCATGTACATGTTGAAGAGGGTAAGGCTGATGGACCATTCTTATTGGATACCACAGATGATCTCCTTGGGTTCTGAGGTCAATGGTAGGAGACAGGTTCTCATGGCTGTGAGGTATGAGGCTATCCATTTCAGGGCATCTCCATGGATTCCAATTTGGTGGAGTCTGTTGATCAAGATGTGGTGGGAGATGCTGTTGAAGGTGACTGACTGGTCCAGGATAATGAGGTCTGCTAATTTGCTGCAGTCTAGGAGTACCCCGATGTCGTCGGTGCCTGCTAGCATGGCTTTCTCATTGCTGTAGTTGGCTCAGAATCCAGATGGAGAGGGGTCCATGAGGTTGTGGTGTTCCAAGTGTTTGGTGAGTTGCTGGTGATTGACTTTTCAAGAACCTTCACTGGACAAGGGAGCAGGGAGATGGGCCGGTAGTTCTTTGGATCAGGTAGGTCAGTGGATGGTTTCCTCAGGAGAGACATCAATTCAGTATGTTTTTAGTCCTCAGAGAAGGAGCCCATGGTGATGAAGGTGTTCAGGACTTTCTTGAACTCATTGCCAATCTTCTTGCTATTTAAGTTGAAGATGTGGTGGACACATGGGTCTGTGGGTGCTCCAAAGTTTACCCACCCATCCCCAACCACTGCACCCTAGATCTTCTTCACCCTCCCGGATCTTAAGAACCGGTAAAAAACCTTTACAACGCAACTTTTACAACGCAATGCTATTACAACACATTTTTTACAACGCAAAAGCTTTTACAACGCATGCATTTACAACGCATGCTTTTATATGGTAAGTACTTTTACAACGCATAGACCTTTACAACGCATGTTTATTAATTTTAAAAAAAAAAAAAGATTTATTTAAAAAAATAATGAAATAATATTTGAGTATTTAGTAAAAATATTAATATATTAAAAATATGATTGAGTAATTTTTGAGTATTAAAAATTAAAAAATAAAGAACAATTAAAATATATGAGTATTATAAATAATGATTAATACTTGAGTATGTATAGATTTTTAATTTAAAATGTAAGTAATAATATTAATCATTTAAAAAAAAGATTGAGTACTTTTTGAGTAGAAAAAAATAAATAATAAAGATATTGTAAAATACTTGAGTAGTATAAATAATGATTAATACTTGAGTATTTATAGATTTTTTATTTAAAATCTAAGAAATAATATTAATAATTTAAAAATATGTTTGAGTAATTTATGAGTATTAAAAAAAAAATAAAGGTATTGTAAAAAACATGTGAATTATAAATAATGATTAATACTTGAGTATTTATAGAGTATTTAATTAAAATGTAAGCAATAATATTAATAATTTAAAAATTAAATTGAGTTTTTAATGATTAATAAAAAATAAAAGAAAAAGAAAATGTAAAAAACTTCAGTATTACCTTCTAAAAAATAAATTATAGGAAATTAATTCAAAAAATATTTATATTAAATAAATATTTTTTATATGTATTCTTTTTTAATATTAATGTACTAAAAATAAAAATATTTATAATTTATATATGTAGGATAAATAATTAAAACAAAAACAAGTTGTATTGATACAAGATATTAATAAAAAAAAGATTATGTTAAAAAATAAATATTTATAAATATTAAAATAAAAAATATATTTAAAAAAAAAAGATTAAAAATAAGAAATAATTTTAATATTATTATTTGTGTTTTAAATAAATAATATTACTTTTAATATTACAAAAACAAAAAAGATAAACGAAAATAGAACATACTTTGAAAAAATTCCCACGCTTTTGTATTGAAGTCTATGAGAAAAATTGTCCTTCATTTATTTTTGCAGCTTAAGAAGATACAACCCGCGGAACGAGAAAGGAAGGATTGAAAAAAGACGAAAACTAAAGTTGGAAAGAAAAAAGAAAGTAGAGTCGAGGTAAGGAAGAAATTTAGTAAATTTAGATATTATAATATATATTTAACATGTTTAAATAACAAATTAATAATAAATAACGATAAACAAATAGGGTGTAAAAAATAATTCTTTATTGAAAAAAGCATAGGATAAACATTTTGGATTTATTCTTTTTTATAACATAATGTACATATTTTTAAAAAATTAAACATTATTTAATAATAATTTAAAACATATATTTAATGAAACAATAAATAAAATAGTCCTTTTTTAACATTGATGCACGCGATGACGTCATGACGTGAACGTAAACGTAAGGCGCCATTTTGGAGAGCATCGGAGGAGGAAGCAGCAGGAAGCTGATCTGCGTCCAGGTAGGACATTTTTTCACATTTATTTATAGATATAAAGTTAAAAATAGATACATATATAGTAAATAAAGAATAAGGAGAGGTTGCGGAATAACTAATTGATGTTTTAAATTTAAAAAAGCATGTCCACGTTCATGTCATTAGTGTATGCCTATGTCGGGTCGAGGAAAGTTAATTGTAAAAAAAAAAAACTTGTTTTAGTGTAACATTAATTAAAGTTTGTAGAAAAAATGTTCATTAAATCACTTCGGTAGAAATATAAATGATTTAAAACTTTGTTTAAAAAAAAAATACCTTTTGAGTTTTCGGAATTTGTGAAAAAATGATTTTATTTTTACTGTTGTTTATGCAGCAATGTGCATTTCGTTTCATGTATTGACATAGGGATTTTTGAAGAGGTAGAGACATTTTGTTTTTTTTTGGTGGTAGTAATTAAGGATGTTTACAAGAAATTAATATCTTGCTTTTGATAATTGGAAAATTGGAAACATATTCTAGGGAAGTCGTTTTTGATACTTTGGTTGTTTGGAAAAAAAGTAGATTGAAAAAGAAAAAGTGAAAAATAAGTAGACCCGACTCGTAATTTTGAAAAAAAATTTGTGTAAGATTTGTATGCCAATTGTAATTAATGGTTATTTAAATTTTAAGCAAAGCAGGAAAGTAAGTAGAGATCTATTTTTAAAAAGAAAGAATGTTAGCAAGATTTTCTAGGTAGTCTAGAGCCACACACAACGTAAATTGTTGTAAAATACCCAATAGTCTCTCAGACATTTCCTTTGTTTTTAGAGTTACTCGTGGGTTTAGACTACCAGCAAGTGTTTGGGAAAGTCTCATTTCTTGAAAACTTTGCTCCTTCTTCAAAGTTTCCAAGAAAGAGTAGAAATTAGGATGAGGTTTGCCAATTGTATGGTTGAAGGAGTTATGCCATCCCTCAATGGCATTATTTGTTTTCGCTTCTCCCTCTAAACAGCTCGTGTAACAGTTCCACCACTCCACATGGAATCGTGGCTTCCTCCTGCGACCCGATCTGCTTAGGTGCCCAATCCATGTGTCTTCGAAATAATTTAGGATGGGTGCCAATTTTTCTTCATTACTTGTAAAATATTTAGATTCTGTAATAGCAGTGTAGTACTCGTTCACACTATTGGGAGGAACAAAACAAAGTGCTGTTAATTTTTTTAATTCAAACTGTAGTTTGCTATCT
This sequence comes from Triturus cristatus, assembly GCF_964204655.1. Lineage (NCBI taxonomy): Eukaryota > Metazoa > Chordata > Amphibia > Caudata > Salamandridae > Triturus > Triturus cristatus. The sequence continues at coordinate 69,142,038 of NC_140581.1, read as the reverse complement.
TGACAGTATTCTGCAACTAGGGATGTTTTTTGTAATTTACGCCAGAATGCCTGGGAAAAATGGAAAAAACATCCCTGAATTTGGGTATCCATGTACGTTTTAGTGATCACATTGATCATGCTCAATTCAAAATCTACTATTATTTTCCTAGGACTTTGGGAAGTTTTATTTTTAATAACTGATAAAAGTTCAGAGTATGTTGCAGAAGTCTTATCAGGTAGCAAACTATATACTAAGGGTATTACATTATTGTTAATTTTTGCATGTATAGTGTAAATTTGAGTGAAAGGATGGGGTGTACTTTTAAACGTCCCATCCATCATCCAAATTTCACTATTTTCTAACTTAGCAAGGTTACGTGGGGTACTAAAAATAAGAATTCGTTTTTGAGGGTTTTCGTTATCATGCAGAAGGAAAGGTTCATCAGCAAAAGAAATAGAAAGATCATGTGGAATTCTAATATCAGAAAATGTATGTGGTGTAGATAATTGGATGTTACTTGCCTGCTTTTGTCTTTGAATAATTCGTCTCAAATTAGGAATTATAGGCATATTACTAGCAACATGACTGGGGACATGCTGTGCAACCTCTCTTAAAATGGATCCTGTAGAATCATTGGAGGTGCTTGCAATGGCTTTCATCGCTTTTACTGTTTCTCTTATTTCTACCTCCATTGCAGAGGCAGAGTGGTTATGTTCTGTTGTTTTTACAACTAAATTATCAAGTGTAACCGCTCTGCCACTGCAATGGGAAGAGTAGTATTGCACACACCTCCAATGATTTCTAGGAAAACTTATTCTTTCCTTACTATATATGTATCCTGCATGGTTTAGTAAATTTTTCCCTTTCCTAGATTTAATATATTTAGCAGCTTCAAGAGTAGACATTATCTGTGAAGAGAAGAGAAGAAAAATAAATTAGTCTGTAAAAGTAAATACACTATCTCTAATGTTACCCCTACACCATCCCACAATTTCCCTACTGCTGCACCTTCCTGGAGTTAGAATAGTAATTGTTACCCCTACACCATCCAACACTTTCCCTACTGCTGCACCTTCCTTGAGTTAGAATAGTAATTTTTACCCCTACACCATCCCACACTTTCCCTACTGCTGCACCTTCCTGGAGTTAGAATAGACATTTTTACCCCTACACCATCCCTCACTTTCCCTACTGCTGCACCTTCATGGAGTTAGCATAGTAATTGTTACCCCTACACCATCCCACACTTTCCCTACTGCTGCACCTTCCTGGAGTTAGAATAGTAATTGTTACCCCTACACCATCCCACACTTTCCCTACTGCTGCACCTTCCTGGAGTTAGAATAGTAATTGTTACCCCTACACCATCCCACACTTTCCCTACTGCTGCACCTACATGGAGTTAGAATAGTAATTTTTACCCCTACACCATCCCACACTTTCCCTACTGCTGCACCTTCCTGGAGTTAGAATAGTAATTGTTACCCCAACACCATCCCACACTTTCCCTACTGCTGCACTTTCCTGGACTTAGAATAGTAATTGTTACCCCTACACCATCCAACACTTTCCCTACTGCTGCACCAACCTGGAGTTAGATTAGTAATTTTTACCCCTACACCATCCCTCACTTTCCCTACTGCTGCACCTTCCTGGAGTTAGAATAGTAATTGTTACCCCTACACCATCCCACACTTTCCCTACTGCTGCACCTTCCTGGAGTTAGAATAGTAATTGTTACCCCTACATCATCCCACACTTTCCCTACTGCTGCACCTTCCTGGAGTAAGAATATTATTTTTTACACCTACAGCATCCCACACTTTACCTAATGCTGAACCTAAATGGAGTTAGAATAGTAATTGTTACCCCTACACCATACAACACTTTCCCTACTGCTGCACCAACCTGGAGTTAGAATAGTAATTTTTACCACTACACCATCCCTCACTTTCTCTACTGCTGCACCTTCCTGGATTAAGAATAGTAATTGTTACCCCTACACCATCCCACACTTTCCCTACTGCTGCACCTTCCTGTAGTTAGAATTGTAATTGTTACCCCTACACCATCCCACACTTTCCCTACTGCTGCACCTTCCTGGAGTTAGATTAGTATTTTTTACCCCTACACCATCCCACAGTTTCCATACTGCTGTACCTACTTGGAGTTAGAATAGTAATTGATATTCCTACTACAACCCATAGTTTATGTATTGTGGCAGCTTATTTTAATAATTAAAAAAAAAGGTTAGTCCAAAAGATTGTTAGATTTATAAGAGTGTTTATTTTAAATACCTTTTGCTTTTAGAGTTTTTTTCTTGGTTTTGCTTCTGGTATGGTTTTTGCCTGCTGGCTGGAGTTTTTGGTTGTCTGGTCTTGTTTTTTTCAACTTTTCATATACAGTAGGAAAGATTTATCTGAGAAACAGAAAGAAAAATCAATTTACAAATGGGAAACATTGTCAATGTTTGGATAAATTGCAAAAAGTGAAAACATCTGTGAATATTTGACATTTTATTTAAGTCTAACTACATTACATATCACATATTCCCTGATTCTGCACCTATCTTGAGTTACATTACTATTTGTTAACCCCACCACACTCATACACTTAGGCGCCGATCACGATCCTGTAAAAACCGGGTACGAACCGTCGGACGGAGCATATTCTCCGTCCGACGCGTACCCGGTCGTCAAAATCTACCAACATGGAATTACGATTCATGTGGAAACACCATTTCCGTACGAATCGTACAAAACCCTGACAGACGATAATAAACCTACAAATGCGATCCGGGAAAGCGCCGACCTGACGTCGGGACGCTCGCAACCTGCGATTCGCACCGACGTCATCCCGCACGGTGAATATTATCCGGCAGCCAAAAACTGCCAGGAAATCAGGACGACGCGAACAAGGAGTACCAGTACGCGACGGACAGACAGGACGACGCGAACAAGGAGTACCCGTACGCAACGGACAGACATGGACCCGAACCTACGTGTCATCCCGGCCCTCATAGCAGTCGACCTCCTCTACAGGTTCGGACGCAGACGCCGCAGAAGGTCAGAACAACTAAGGGAGGGGGGAAAGTGGGGGGGGTGGCAGGACCAGGGCAGGCCACAAACCCCCCACCAAAGTCACACAGCACACATGCCCTGGACATACCTGACTCCCAGGCCCTGGTCACTACGAGGGGGTGGGGGCGTGTCCAGCTAAGCCAGCGACCGCCACAACGGAAGTCCTTCACGACGCGAACCGGCAACACAACCAGACAGGTACGTCCCGTACCCACGCCTGAAGAGCGTGGGTACGAGTCGTACCACGCCCACACCCACGTCACCCCAACAATGGCGGGACGGCTCGTACCCACGTGGCAAAGGCCTGGGTACGGGCCGCACAAGCATCACATAGCGTGGGGACGGATATGTACGGACCGTACCCCCACCCCGTATGCATGGAGCGTACCCCCACCCCAACAGTGTAAGTACGATCCGTACCCTCACCTCGAATGCATGGAGCGTACCCCCACCCCAACAGTGTAAGTACGACCCATACCCTCACCTCGAATGCATGGAGCGTACCCCCACCCCAACAGTGTAAGTACGACCCGTACCCCCACCCGCGTACATATGGAGCGTACCCCCACCCCAACAGTGTAAGTACGACCAGTACCCCCACCCGCGTACGTATGGAGCGTACCCCCACCCCAACAGTGTAAGTACGACACGTACCCCCACCCGCGTACGTATGGAGCGTACCCCCACCCCAACAGTGTAAGTACGACCCGTACCCCCACCCGCGTACGTATGGAGCGTACCCTCACCCCAACAGTGTAAGTACGACCCGTACCCCCACCCGCGTACATATGGAGCGTACTCCCACCCCAACAGTGTAAGTACGACCAGTACCCCCACCCGCGTACGTATGGAGCGTACCCCCACCCCAACAGTGTAAGTACGACACGTACCCCCACCCGCGTACGTATGGAGCGTACCCCCACCCCAACAGTGTAAGTACGACCCGTACCCCCACCCGCGTACGTATGGAGCGTACCCCCACCCCAACAGTGTAAGTATGACCCGTACCCCCAGCTGCGTACGTATGGAGCATACTCCCACCCCAACAGTGTAAGTACGACACGTACCCCCACCCGCGTACGTATGGAGCGTACCCCCACCCCAACAGTGTAAGTACGACCCGTACCCTCACCTCGAATGCATGGAGCGTACCCCCACCCCAACAGTGTAAGTCCGACCCGTACCCTCACCTCGAATGCATGGAGCGTACCCCCACCCCAACAGTGTAAGTACGACCCGTACCCCCACCCGCGTACGTATGGAGCGTACCCCCACCCCAACAGTGTAAGTACGACCCGTACCCCCACCCGCGTACGTATGGAGCGTACCCCCACCCCAACAGTGTAAGTACGACACGTACCCCACCTCAAATGCATGGAGCGTACCCACATCCGTGTATGTCATGAGCGTACATATTGTGAAATAGGAGGGGTGTGTGCAGAGTCCTCCCAGCAGTGCCCAGAGACAGGAGGGGTGGGGGCCTATCACTCCCAGCAGTGCCCTGAGACAGGAGGGGTGGGTGCAGAGTCCTCCCAGCAGTGCCCAGAGACAGGAGGGGTGGGGGCCTATCACTCCCAGCAGTGCCCTGAGACAGGAGGGGTGGGTGCAGAGTCCTCCCAGCAGTGCCCAGAGACAGGAGGGGTGGGGGCCTATCACTCCCAGCAGTGCCCAGAGACAGGAGGGGTGGGTGCAGAGTCCTCCCAGCAGTGCCCATAGACATGAGGGGTGGGGGCCTATCACTCCCAGCAGTGCCCAGAGACAGGAGGGGTTGGTGCAGAGTCCTCCCAGCAGTGCCCTGAGACAGGAGGGGTGGGTGCAGAGTCTCCCAGCAGTGCCCTGAGACAGGAGGGGTGGGTGCAGAGTCCTCCCAGCAGTGCCCTGAGACAGGAGGGGTGGGTGCAGAGTCCTCCCAGCAGTGCCCAGAGACAGGAGGGGTGGGTGCAGAATCCTCCCAGCAGTGCCCAGAGACAGGAGGGGTGGGTGCCTATCACTCCCAGCAGTGCCCTGAGACAGGAGGGGTGGGTGCAGAGTCCTCCCAGCAGTGCCCAGAGACAGGATGGGTGTGTGCAGAGTCCTCCCAGCAGTGCTCAGAGACAGGAGGGGTGGGGGCCTATCACTCCCAGCAGTGCCCTGAGACAGGAGGGGTGGGTGCAGAGTCCTCCCAGCAGTGCCCTGAGACAGGAGGGGTGGGTGCAGAGTCCTCCCAGCAGTGCCCAGAGACAGGAGGGGTGTGTGCAGAGTCCTCCCAGCAGTGCCCAGAGACAGGAGGGGTGGGGGCCTATCACTCCCAGCAGTGCCCTGAGACAGGAGGGGTGGGTGCAGAGTCCTCCCAGCAGTGCTCAGAGACAAGAGGGGTGGGGGCCTATCACTCCCAGCAGTGCCCTGAGACAGGAGGGGTGGGTGCAGAGTCCTCCCAGCAGTGCCCAGAGACAGGAGGGGTGGGGGCCTATCACTCCCAGCAGTGCCCAGAGACAGGAGGGGTTGGTGCAGAGTCCTCCCAGCAGTGCCCTGAGACAGGAGGGGTGGGTGCAGAGTCCTCCCAGCAGTGCCCTGAGACAGGAGGGGTGTGTGCAGAGTCCTCTCAGCAGTGCCCTGAGACAGGAGGGGTGGGTGCCTAACACTCCCAGCAGTGCCCATGGAACGCAAAGGGTGGAGTAGCCACAGATACCATGCCCACAAATGTCAGTCAGGTGCACAAAGACCCTGCAGTACATGTACCACATGTGTGCAAGGCTGGGAGTATACGCATGCTGAGGGCCAAAAAGATAACATGTACACATGAAGTCATGTCAATAGTCCACATACACAAGTACAATGACTACCAAGGATGCCACGAATGATGCAGGTGGAGAATGGCTCAGCATGCATGTGCAAAGTTGAAGGAGTCCGACACACACCCAGCTAATGTACACACAGCTCGGCGCTAAATATTGGGAACACCCTGCAGGGAAGAAGTCAGGGTACACAGAGGAAGGAAAACACCTTGGGACAATTGCAACATGCAGCAACTGCTTACATGAATTGAGAAAGCTAGCTAACACCGTGTTATGGCACACAGATCCCATGGTCCTCCCTATGAGCAGCACACTACTACATTTCCCACACACCCAACACATGAACACCACCCACAACCATGTAGCAGCCCCACCGACAGCAATGCCAGCAAAGCAGGGGTGTTCCAAGGGCAAAAAATAAATAGCTTTATTCAGCATGATCCAAAAACTGGTATGTAGAAAGTTCAATATTTACAAAGCCCATAGGGCAGTCCAGGAGTCACAGCTGGATGGGGGACACAGTGGGATGCGTGTCCCCTAGCTTGCCTGCACAGTTACAAGCCGTTGTCTTCCACAGGGGTGAGGGCATCAAGTGGGGGGGGGGAAGGAACAGGCACCGCAGGGACAGGAGTGCGAAGGGTAGGCGACGTGGGTGCAGGGATGGAGGACTCCACCACAGGGGGTGGGGCAGGGCCAAAGGTGGATTCTAGGAGCGCGCTGCACACCTCGGCAAGGTCCTCCAGGGACGTCCCTGCACCCGAAGGAACCACAGGCCCCAAGGAGGGGGAGGGGGGTCAGAGGGATGGGTCGCAGTGCCACTGGGGGAGGGTGTGGACAGGGGGGGGACTCAAGCACCCTGACCGTGGACGGCCTTGACCGCTTGCGGGGTGGTGTCACTGTGGGGCTCAGGGACAGAGCGGCCATGAAGGAGTCTTTGGGGGAGATGTGGCCAGGAGAGCTGAGGGGAGGGGATTTGGAGGGAGTGGATTGGGTGGAATGCGGACTCCCACTCTGGCTGCGTGTCACACGTTTGCCCCCCGACCCAGTGGGTGTGCCTACTTCACCCTGTGTGTGCGTGTCAGGAGGTGTGCGGCGGACCTTCCCTGCTGGTGTGGTGCCTGTGTCTGTTGTGGTGGGTGCATGCTTACGTCTGGGTGTATGTGGGACAGGCATGGGAGTGGGAAGTGTGGAAGGGGCAGGGGTAGGGGGTGGGACGTAGCGCTGCAGGAGACCCACTGCTGCAGTCAGTGTGGAGTCTATGGACCTCAGCAAGTTGCGTTGGTCAGCCTGCGATGAATGAATGCCCTCCAAGTATGCCTCCATGTTGTTGAGGACCTGGCTGTGGGCATTGAGGACATTAAGGATCGCAGTCTGACCAATCTGCAACTGCCGCTGGATGTCCACAGACTCAGCATTGGCGGCAGCAGTGGAGACAGGGGCAGGGGGTGCGGTGCCTGGCAGGAAGGAGACATGTGGTGACCGGGCACGTTGGGAAGGGACACGAGCAAGTGGGAGGCGGCTGATGCCAATGGAGGGGGCGGTGTGAGATGTAGGGCTGCTGTCAGATGGTGGTGCAGCCACCGCCCACTCGGAGAGATCATCCTCGGACCCGTCAGCTTCATACTCTGTTGTGCCAGTCGACAGGTACCCGGGTTCACTCTCCTCCGCCTCTGTCCCACTCGAAGTGCCAGGCACGATGCCACCGCTGGCACTGGTGCTCGGTCCCTCCGCGCCGTCTGTATCCATGTCTCCCTCCATGTCCCCCGACGATGCTGTGGGCAGGGTGAAGAGACAGAAATTAATCATACACCTGTATACATATGTCACATGAGTCTAATCTACTTAGGTCACAGTGCATAGCCTGAAACAAAGGAAGAGTTACAACTACAAAACAAGGTACATATGTAGGCCCTGCAAGACACAGTTGTGTGACCCACCATGCCATGGATAAACTATGGGTAACGCACACTCATGCACATCATGTCACAGGCCACCACATGGGACATGCCTGCTGGAAGGCCTCGCACTCGAGAAATTAACTCCCATGTCTGGAATCAGCATTAGTGCCAACTGACATGGAACCCACAAGTCCAGAACTGGACAGGGCACAGGCAAGCTCACTAAACCTGTTACACACCACCCCCACACATGATGCTGCAGGCATTGTACACTTGGAGAAGGTGTCAGGCTACATTACCTTGTGATGGAGTGACTACACACAGACCAGGGAACACATTGCAAGGAGGGAAAGGGAGGCAGGAGAGCCCTGCAATACTGTGGGTAACAGGATCTGCGCAGCACCATAAACCCTGGAAGTGTATCCATGGAACAGTGCACTTACAAATGCTGGTGAAACACAACAAACACACACATGTACCTACCCCCTTCCGGCTGCTGCATCTCCTGTAGGCGCCTGTCCAAGTCAGGAAAGACCACCGCCAGCACACGTTTCTGGATGTGGGAGAGACGGCGGCGCCCGCGGTTCTTATGGCTCTCAGGTGAGTCCCCCAGCAGGACCCGTGCGATCCTCCGCGTCCAGCACCGGATATCCTGCCAGCGTTTCCTCACCTGGGGCAGGCGCCGCTCCCGACCATCCGCACTCCTCACGGCGCTGACGGCATCCAGCCATATCTTCTCCTTGGCAGAGGCGTCTACCTGTGAGGATGGACAAGTGACACTACCTCAATACACCTGGCACATGTCACGGGGACACAGATTATAACACATTTGCTGTTTCCAACAAGGCATAGTATGCATCCAACGCATTGCACCTTTGTCATAGGGACATGATCCTCTGGGGGAAGGCCAAAAGCAGTACGTGCCATTTAAAGGACACAGGTGGAATGAGGGCAACTACACAAGCAATGAGCCAGGCTCACACTGTGCATCACACCCACCCCTCCTGTCTCAGGGCACTGCTGGGAGTGATAGGCCCCCACCCCTCCTGTCTCAGGGCACTGCTGGGAGTGATAGGCCCCCACCCCTACTGTCTCAAGGCACTGCTGGGAGGACTCTGCACACACCCCTCCTGTCTCAGGGCACTGCTGGGAGTGATAGGCCCCCACCCCTCCTGTCTCAGGGTACTGCTGGGAGTGATAGGCCCCCACCCCTCCTGTCTCAGGGCACTGCTGGGAGTGATAGGCCCCCACCCCTCCTGTCTCAGGGCACTGCTGGGAGTGATAGGTCCCCACCCCTCCTGTCTCAGGGCACTGCTGGGAGGACTCTGCACACACCCCTCCTGTCTCAGGGCACTGCTGGGAGTGATAGGCACCCACCCCTCCTGTCTCAGGGCACTGCTGGGAGTGATAGGCCCCCACCCCTCCTGTCTCAGGGCACTGCTGGGAGTGATAGGCCTCCACCCCTCCTGTCTCAGGGCACTGCTGGGAGACATCAGGCATTCCCCCCCTGGGACCCCCCCTACAGTACATAGCATGTTTGTTACACCTGGACACAATGGCAGAAGTCACAGTCACTAAAAAGGGACACAGTCTGTGCCAGTGGACACTGCACTCACCTGATAACCTGGTCGCCCATACAGCATGGGGTACCGTGGGAGGATCACATCCACAAAAGCCATGTTCTCCTCCAGGGTGAATGGCTGTGACCTCTCCACAGCCCTTGACATGGTTCCAGGGAATCAGTAGCAGCAGCTGGGTCGTGGAATACAAAGATGTGCAGGCAAGTGCTCCCTCATGGGACCTGCCTGCCTTATATCTGCCTTGCTGGCCCATCTCATGCACAGGAGTACAGAGTGATTGGTCACTCACATTTGCATCCTATGTTTCCTCCAATCCCTTCAAACCTAGCAGTCTGTGGGTTCTAAATCTGTTTTTTTCTCCTGCATGATGTCAGCCCCACAAACACATTGCAACAAACTTCTGCCATGCAGCTTCCTGATTAAATTCAAAATTTGAACTTGGTCTCCATGACAACCAGCATGCATGTAGGCCTTAATACTTGTCCCTCATGTGTCCCCTATGTAATTTGGAGCTTCACACACAGGTACGGCGCGTTCCGGGGCCCTAGGGCACCCCAAATGCATAGCAACGGCCCGTACACGCGTGCCTACGTTCACTATCACTGTGGGTGTCCTCGCGTATGCGTACTCATAGTGGTACGGGCCGTACACACGCCTGTACGCTCCCTATCACTACGTGTACGCATACGCGAGAACACCCATAGTGATATGGAGCGTACAGGCGCGTGTACGGCCCTACCACTATGGGTGTTCTTGCGTATGCGTACTCGTAGTGGTACGGACCGTAAACATGCCTGTACGCTCACCATCACGATGGGTACAGATACGGCAGCAGTCCCATAGTGATATTGGCACGTACACAGGCCCTCTTAGCAGCAGTACGGCGGTTTACACACATCACAGTGGTGACAGGCAGCACACAGTAAGGAATAGGGCGGACATAATTGTCCATGGATGGACATCAAGCCATTGTCTGTGCATTACTACATGTGTGGGGCACAGGTGTGACAGGCTGTGATGTGGAACATTACTCCTGAGTCGAGAAGGCACCAGATGTATGATGAGATGTGTACAGATGTAATGTGTGACGGTGCAATGTGTGCCAGGCATGCCCTTGACTCCTTTGACATGTGTGCATGTCGTACTGCACACATGGGATGAGCGTCACTGCCATGGCACGGACACCAACACACGGAAGTGTCCCCTGATGCCCGGTACAGGGGTTACCAGACATGACTTGTCACTACCCACGGTGCACGATGTGACTATGTCATGTATGTGTGGGGGCTTCCCATTAGGTTGATGTTGGAGCACCCTCAAAAGCTGCAGCTGTTGCAGCAACCGACATGTGTTTGTGTGTAGATTGACATTGGACACTGTTCCGCACACCATGCCACATGTGGTATCGGATGTGAGGTGCGTATGTATGCATGGGACACGGATTAGCGTGACAAGGACATGTCTGCATCCTCTCAATGAAGGTGTGGTGAGTCATGACATGTGCACCTTCATGGCAAGGTGTGTGGGCTGTCCTAGTGTAATGTCATGTGACCTGTGGCTCTAGTGTTCCGCTACAAGTCTCTGCAATCTGCATCCTACTTCTGCTGATGTGTGGGTTTATGTCACTCCTGTGTTGTGTCTGGCTGTTCACTTGCACTGGGACACAGCTAATCCCATGGCATGGCATGTGTAGCTGGGTCTTGGTAGGAGTGTCACCTGGCAGCCATACGTGTCCAGGGCATGTGGCACATACCTGACTCCGTATGTAGCATATGTGTTTAGACAGATTAACATGTGCTCAGTACAAATTATTTGTTGTTGTGGGGCACTCACTCTTCCGTGTCACTTCCAAATTCCTGCAGAGCGCCGCCTCTTCCCCGAGCAATTCCGGACTTGGCTGCCATGCGGGAGAATGATCGGATCCGGTGCTACCGCTTCCCCCAACAGTTGATTCTGGAGTTGACGGCGAGACTGGCACCACACCTGCAACCGCTGCACAGGTATCCTACGGCACTGACACCCAAGCTGAAGGTAATGGCAGCCCTACATTTTCTAGCCACGGGTACCTTTCAAAATACCATAGCTCATGTTGGTGGCATGTCCCAGAGCATGTTCTGCCGTGTGCTGCATGATTTCTTAGAGGCCATGTTGATTCACCTGGATGACTTCATCAAGTTCCCAACCCCTGAACAGTTGACTGGGGTCAAGCGTGGATTCTATGCCCTGGGAGGGATGCCCCATGTCATTGGGTCCATAGATGGGACACATGTAGCTTTGGTACCACCACACGCACGGGAGGTAGCGTACCGCAATCGGAAGCACTACCACTCCATCAATGCCCTTGTGGTGTGTCTGTCCAACATGGTGATTTCACATGTCTGTGCTCGTTTCCCAGGATCAGCACACGATGCCTACATCATGAGGCGTAGCAGGATGCCTGAAATGATGATGCAGCTGCGCAACGAACGAGCATGTGTTGTTGGTGGGTACAGTCTGTCTGTCCTGTATTTTGCATAGCCTACCAGCACGACCGCTTCACCAGTTCTAACGATGTCCATGTGCTTCACATGTAGGGGACGCTGGCTATCCCAACATGCCATGGCTGCTCACACCTCTCCGCAACCCCATCACGCCGGCCCAGCTCCGCTACAACATCGCCCATGGCCGGACAAGGCGAGTAATAGAGAGGACGTTTGTCCTGCTGAAGAGCCGATTTCGGTGTCTCCACAAGACCGGCGGCGCGCTCCCATATGCCCCTGCGAAGGTCTGCAAAATCTTCATGGTCTGCTGCATGCTGCACAACATGGCAGTTGAGAAAGCTGTGCCACTCATCCTGGATCAACATGACGAGGACCATCCACCCGTGGAGGACAAAAGGCTTGGCAATGGGGCTAGTGATGTGGAGGATGTGCTGATTGGAGCACATTCCCCAAGGACTACACATATTTGGAAATTAATTGAAGGATAATTCTGATACTTATGCCAAGACATTGATACGCCCTGAAGAAGTTCAAAAAAATGTTTTTTCCTGAATGAAATGCATTGGCTGAATGATGTTGATGTGTAAATATATGTTTCATGGAAGAAAATAAAGGATTGAATCCATTTCTGCAAAGATGTTTTGGTATAAGTTTCAGAATTATCCTTCAATTAATTTCCAAATATGTGTAGTCCATGGGGAATGTGCTCCAATCAAGTCCGCCTGCGAAAATGAAATCGCCCTCCACAGGAATCCGATAGACTATCAGATACCTCATCTTGAATCTGAAAGATCTGAAAGATTTTCTGATATTTGAAAGAGATATATCATCCTGGTTCACCATTCCACTCAAAGTAGCACCTTATGGATCTTGTTAATGATGTCCCCATGCAGTGAGCATGCTGCTCGTGCCTATTGTGAGACTCCATTCACCTGTCTCCAACTAATAAATGTATCAATTTATCTTCATTCATCTAAAAAAAAGAAAAGTTAATTAGCCACTTAGCCATCAGTCTTATGATTATTCTTACTACATATTTTCATTCATTGTTTTTAAATCTTATAGCAGCAATCCTGGACAACCAACCCAGGTATTCCGTTTTCCAGCCCCATATGGAGTTAGAGATAAGGTACCATAGTTGCACTATTCATCATGTGGTTACTATTTTTCTAGAAGAAATACATTTTTGTACTACTTTTATCCTTTCTGTGCACCAGTCACTATGGGCCTTTCCATTTTCAGAATTCTTAAGTGCAGTATCACTATATACAGGATTTTGTTTCTTCTTTTGCAGGACTTCCTAGTGGTAACATGTGCCACGGGGGAATAGAAAATCACTTTTTTAGTTCCTTATGTTTTTGTATTTTGTGGTGAAGGCCTGACACTTGGGACAATCAACCTATTCACTTTTTTTATCATCCTTTCTTAGTTAGAACATGAACTTATTGTCAAGAATAATGGGTTTGGACTAATACTATATCTTTTTGGGTTGTAGCTTTCCCGATATAGGCGCTTGGCAAAGATACACTCATAGGTCTCTTGAAAATATATCAATAATCTAAAGCCACATATTCTGTCCTATAATGATCATGTTTTGTGTGACATTATAAGTAGTTGAAGGGTGTTTCATAAATTATGCTATTGGATTGAACTAAACTCCATGTGGAACAATTAGGTATATGACAATACCAACAATCTCGCTACATTCTTGATGTATCGTTATTTGAATAGGTAACTGTATGGATATTTGTTTGCTATCTTTTTAGTTGATGTTACATTGTAAATTAATAATTTTTAGGGTCACATATATCAAGATTAGCACTAGCGATTACCTTATTGCAATTTTCTGCGAATCACAATTAGGTAAGTCGCTATTCCTAACGTATGAAACTCCAAGAGATTTATTTAGCAATTCCAAGGGGTCGCAAATCGGCCAAGCTCATTAATATTAATGAGGTAGGTCACAATGTCATACCCAGTAGGAATCGCTAAATTCATGGGATTGTGGCCTGCTAGGGTCAGCAGACCACCATGTCCCTGATTGCTTTTCAATAAAGCAATCTTTTTTTTTTTATGCAGCCCGTCACCCTTAAAGGAAAAAAGGTGGCGTTTAAAAGAATAAAATGAAAGGTTGTCCTTTCTTTTTTGAAGAGCAAGCAGTGGTCGCTGGGACCACTTCCTGATCTTAAAAAAAACATTTTTGCCACCTTTCCCAAATTTGTGAATAGGTTACCACCTGCTTGAAGTTGGTAATAAAATGCAAATGTTTTGCTACTGCATTCACGGTCACAAAACATTCATGCATACCTCTGCGATTCAGTGTTTGGAAGGGATGCACTAAACACGCCCCATCCAAATACCGAATCGCAAACCAATGGGTTACTGAATCACAAAATAGCGTTTGATATATAGGAAAAGCCTTTTTTGCATCAGAAAATGGCCCTGTTGCAAAAGCAAAATAGGTTCATATATGTGGCCCTTTGTCTCTAATAAAATATATAGAAATGTTATGCCTTACCCCCTCAACCCATATATATATTAAAAATGTACTGTACATATATTTATTGCTGCTCAGTTTTGTCAATATATTAGCATTATTGTCTTTACACACTGCCTCTGTGGTGACTTGAACATTCCTATAATCACACACAATCTACATTACAATTGTCACCCACTATTTGTGTGTGGATTGAATACTGTCATTACATACTATTTCAGAGCGGACATGAACAGAATTATATTTCAACAATATCACCATGTGGACCTAAATCACTAAACAATATCTTTGTGGGGGCTTGAACATTATTATAATTGCACACAAAATCTTTGGAGTTATGACCATTACTATAATGATATACTATCTTTGTGAAGACTCAAACCATCACTACAAAATTCACCTTATTTCTACAGGAACTTGAAAATCACTATAATCGATTCATCCATGTGGGGATTTGAACATCACCATAATGACACATTATCTCTGTAGGACCCAAGAACACCACTATAATAACACACTATCTTTGTGGGGGCTTGGACACCACTATAATCACAAACTATCTTTGTGGGGACTTGAACAGCACTATAATAACACACTATCTCTGTCAGGTATTGGACATCACTATATTCATGCACTATCATTAGCAATGGGCGACAATTTCCGTTACGCTCGCGGAAATTGCGTAAATTCAACATTTTCCCGTTCCGAGCGGACCGCGAAAATGTCGAAATTTCTGCAATCCGCGAGGGAACGGAAATTGTCGTCTTGAATGCTCCTGTCACAAAAATTAAACCTCAACAGGAAGCACTTACAGATATAAATAAAGCAGGGGCCCGAGTTGAAGCTCAAATTCAGTAACGCATTAATCAGCACAAAACATTCGGGAGCTAGGTCGAGGCTGGGCAGGTGTTTTTTTCTCCCCATATCTACCATCACAAATTAGCTGTGATCCTTGATGGAGCTCTGTGCATCCATGACTTTCTCAAGCGCAATCCCCGTGTAGTTTCTGACACCAGGAGGTTCTGTCTCCTCATCTGCTGCTCTGGTCGGACTCTGGCCCTTTATACACAAGAGGCATGTGAACTGCATGGAAGCCCTGCCTGTTTGGCCCGGGCCCACACACATGCGGTGGTGAAACGCCTTCCCGCCCTCTCCCCCAGTATGATGGACAGCTGACTCGAGGGACCCCGGGACCCGTCGGCGGTGCGGTGGCCACGTTACAGACACACACGGTCACTGTAGACAAATCTTCTGGCCCTTTACGCAGCTGTTGTGTAGGAGAAGCACTATACATTTTTCAAACGAGGTAGCACTTACTGATTAGCCAGTAGAAAGTACTCCAGTTGAGTAGAGGTATTCCACAAAACTGTGGCATCTTCTTGGGTAAATATGAAGGGCAGGATTCATTCTGGCACGATGCTCCTGTCACAAAAATTAAACCCCAACTGGAAGCACTTTTATTTGACCTTCAACTCGGGCACCTGCTTTATTTATATCTGTAAGTCTTACAGCTATAATTATAAATAAAGCAGGTGCCCGAGTTGAAGGTCAAATTCAGTAACGCATTAATCAGCACACCAAAATCTCCACGATCACGCGAAATTTTGCGGCGTGATCACAGAGATTTTGTGCCGTTTCGCGATATTTTGCGAAAGGCACTTTCGCTAATTCTGCCCACCCCTAACTATCATGCACTATTTCAGAGGACACAAGAAAACAATTGTCTTCACACACTGTCTCTATTGTAAATAAAAAAATCAGGATAAACACAAACTATCTTGGTGAGGACTTGAACATCATTACAATCACACACTATATTTGTGGAGTTAAAAAATCACTATAACCACACACTATCTCTGTGGGGATTTGAACATCATAATAACCACACACTATCTTTGTGGGGACCTGAAATTTCTAATAATGTCATAGAATTTGTGTATGGGCTTGAATGTTGTTATCCTCATATTCTACCTGTTTGGAGGATGAACAGTGTCTTTATACATTAGTTCAGCTAGGACTTGAACAAGATTATCTTTACACACTATCGCGTTGAGGACTTGAGCATCACAGCAACCAAACACTACCTCTGTGGGGACTTCAATATTCCTATAATCACACACAATATATGTTTGGCCATGAAATCATAATCTTCACACACTTCATGTGTAGATTGAACATTGTCTTTACACACTATTTCAGAGATGACGTGAACACAATTGTCTACACACATCATCTCTATTGTGAGTTAAAATTCACAAAAACCACATGATATCTTTGTGAGGATTTGAACATTGCTATAATCATCCACTAGCTCTATGGGCATCTGACCATCACTGCAATTGCACACTATTTTTGCTAAAACTTTGATTTCACTATAATCACACACTATCTCTGTGGGGACTTGAACATCACTATAATCACACACTATCTCTGAGGTTTCTTGAACATCAGTATAACCATGGTCTATCTTTGTGGGGGCCTGAACATTCCTATAAGCAGAAACACTTTGTGTGTGGACTTGAACATCCATATTCTTGAATTCTCCCTGTATTCATACACAATTTCAGTGTGGACTTGAACAAGGTTATCTGTGCACGCTATCTCTGAGGGGACCTGAGTATCACAATAACCCCATACTACCTCTGGGCGAGACTTGAACCACGACAAACATGCTGTATCTATGTGGGGAAATTTCTATCTTTAGACACAACCTAAGTTTGGATGTGATCATCATCATTATCATCTTTACACACTTTGTGGATATTTGATCTTTTTCTTCACACACTATTACATTTGGGACTTGACCAAGACTATCTTCACAAACTACCTGTGTGGGGACTTGAACATCACTATAATCAAAATCTATCTTTGTGGGTACTTGAACAAGTTTAATTTCACACAACATCTCTGTGAGGGCTATAACAGTCCAATAATCATGAACTATCTATGTGGAGGTTTAAAGATCATTATCTTCACACACTTTGTGGATGTGGAGACTTGAGCAATGTCTTTAAACATTGTTTCAGTGGGGATTTGAACACAATCATCTTCACACAATATTTCAATTGAGACTTGAAAATTATTTTACTCGCACCATATCTTTAAGAGGACTTGGATATGTTTACATTCATACACAATGTCTGTGAGGACTTGAACAATCCTGTAATTATACACTGTCTCTGTGGGGAGTTGAGTATCATTATCGTCATACTTTACCTCTGTGGGTAAGTTTGTCAACATTGTTGACATCATCTATATAAAGTCAATGGTGATACTGTGATTTCAAACCACCTTTAGGGGCATCATAACACACTAGCCCTGAAGTACTGGGTTTTTCGGAACCAACCCAGCGGTGCCAGGAAACACACCCGAAGACTTCGAGTTCTTCCTGTCTCAGACCACAGAAACACAGAGTCTTCTAGGTGAAGTCAAAGATCGTATTTATTGGCTGCAGACCAATCACAGGTATCCGAGAAGTACAACACGATGTATGTTCTCAGGAGACTGCTCCCAACCAAAAACCAGTCTTTTCTTATATACAAAATATTACGCTCTCGGCAACACCGCCCCTATTTTACAAGTGGTCATTCACATATTTTCGCTTCAAAGAAACAGCAAAGTCATGATGATAATCCCACATTTCAGCTCGGTCAGCCCACAATTATTTACCCAGCGAGGCTCAGAACCTTCATCAGATTTCAGCGGACCCCAATAAAACGGGCACCTCCTTTTCGTAAAGCAAGCCATAAAGTGGGAAACAGAGTCAGGTGTGAAAGAGATTAGTCAGGGTTCGTGTGGGAAGAACGACTTTATGGTGTGTCAAGCCCTGATGCTAATCCCATTTGGCCGCAGTAAAAGGAACCGGCTGAACAGGACTGACCTCGGGCAGTGGAGTCAGGTTGCACAGGTCACAAAGAAGGCACAGAAGGTGTGCGTGTCCTTTAGGCCTAGGCATGGCCTTAAACCGCTGCCTATGTAAGGGCAACCACAGAATGGTTACCGTTCTAAAATGGAACCCGAGGGTTCGATATGTAGTATCGTATACACGGTGAATTCATCGGTGAAACATGACGAAAACACTCATACATACCGCATTAGTCATTTGCGGTTCGCTGATACCAAAATCGGCATGTTGGGACCATGCCTCCAACATGGTTCCGAAATTTACAGTACCGCAGACCCTCCTTTTGCCCTTACATAGGCAATAACTATACTCATACTAATCTGAGTCCAGGTCTATATTCATAAGGCCATGGAGATGTTGCTGCAGCATCATCCTATTGCTCAGCTCGTCCCTTGATAAAGGTTTCCTTACACATGATGTAATACAGAGGCTACACATTGCAGGAGCACACTGTACACATAGACAGAACAGGAAAAGAATGGCTAAGATTATCCCAGTGGCTATTAGAATCTTCCATCCCCAAGCTGATATCAGTCCCCAGAACCACCCCATCATCGACCAATCTCCTTTATCCACGTGAATGGATTCGGAAATCTTATGCAGTTTGGAGATTGCTTGATAGACTGTCGGAGCGTTATCTGGTATGAAAATACAGCAGCTTGATTGGATAACCTTACATACCCCACCACGGTCTGCAAGTATTACATCTAGAACCATACGGTTCTGCAACGTCATGAGGCGATCCGCTTGGAGCTCAGCTGTCAAATTACCAAGGGCACCAGCCGCTACATTAACAGTGGATTCAACTACATGAGTCAGTCGTCTCAGGTTCCTACTATTGACCATTGGTCCCCAAAACGGCAGGAAACCCAAGAAGAAGTCTCCCGCTTCCTGACCGGCAGTATCCTCCTGACTAGCAACGCCTCGCACAACTCTGGTCTTGTGATAATCAGAGGCAGCAGTAAATGTCGGCGGTAGCAAATTTGTAACATAACAAGTGCCCGAGAAATCAGGGGGCAACCATGTATATGCTCGGTCATTACAAACAAAGTATGTACCCTTGGCAGCCAAAAACGCAGGGGAAAACTGTGATGGAAAACTGTACGTTTCAGTACAGGCACTCTTCCCTAGTTGAGCTCTTGGATTCTGACCATTGCCTTGTAAACAGAACCGACCTATGTGGGGTACGACCCAAATTGGGGATGAACTTTTACGCTGTTTCTCGCCCAGACTAATGCTATAGCCCGTTGCGTTCCAACATACATAAGCTCGCAACTCATCCTTGGGGATAGATGAATATGCATCGATATCTCTGCTCATATCAGCAACTCCTTTCAAGGCCTTATTGTTCGTGCTAGGTCTAGTGGAACGCGGTGGTCGCGGGGAATAGGTTTCAAGCGCAAAAAGAAACATAGTCTGGAATGCCCATGATGACCCATTATAGCTAAACGGCAGCACTAGATATGGGATACCCTTATTAATGGTATGTGGCATCAAACCACACACCCAGCAATTTGTCGTATTCATAAATAGTTGGTGCTGGTGCAGAAGTTGAATAAACAAATTGTTTACGAACTCAGAACGTCTAGCTTGTTCGTGTTCAGGCAGAGGGTGGAAAGAGTGTAAGGAAACAGTAGGAGGAGGTATGGGCTGTATAGTGGGTGCAAATGGCACTTGAAAAGAAAATGATACATAACCTATAGAAAACATCACCATACTAAATATTACAAACAGACATAATATTACAAAACGTTTGCTATTCATTACTTTACATATTCTGCTCTTAAAATTTATTTCCTCAACGGGTCTCTCCAGCTCGAAAAACTCCATCCTCTAATTGTGCTGTTCGCGGTGTATGAGTGTCTTCTGCTAAGGAGTACACCTGTCAGTCCAGGGAACGCCCTAGACCAACCAGAACCGTTGACCTAACATCTCCGGCTTGTACCCCAAAGTCTTGGCACCGCGACCCTACAGCTGAACCCGGATGGTGGTTTGAAAAACAAAAATAAAAAGTTTCTTAGATGAGAGAGCTGCACTATCTAAAAAAAAATATATCAAAGGAAAGGAATTTGTATTTGTCCATAGTTCTCGGCCTCAAATTGTAACGGCTTCTTGTAGGTATTGTCTGGTCATGAAACAAGAGTTCAGGCTCTGTGGTGTCCAATCGATTTGATGGTGGCACAGCTTCTTGCAGAATGTCGTCGTTTTCTGGTTCTGAAATTGTTCCTTTTACACGTGCATCGCTAAATGGCACGAAACGGGGCACAGTGTCAGTCTCAGAATCAGCGATACCCTCCTGGACCCACCGGTCATACGGCAGAGGCAAAGGGACCCTTTTACAATGTACGCCGTGAATCCAGTTCTTTTTCCCTTTCACTCGAACAGCTGATCTTGTCGAGAGAAGGACGAGATGGGGGCCGGTCCAACTGGGCTCATAATTTTTCGTCCTTTTGAAATTTTTGACCAGCACCCACGATCCAGGATTGATAGGATGTCCTGGAGCTTCAGAGGCCTGAGGCAGAGTATCGTGGACCTGTTGGTGTAAGACACGCAATTTAGCCGTCAATTCATACAGATAATCAAGCAGTACTGGATGTTCGATCTCACTGAATTTTGTCAGCCTTGGCACTCCCCATATATTGGCCGGGCGGCCAAACACAATCTCGTATGGACTAAGTCCCACTCATGAATGCACAGTCATTCTTGTTTATAGGAGTGCTAAGGGCAGAGCGTCAGGCCATTAAAGACCAGAACTCGCTTGGATGTTGGCTAATTTGAGCTTCAATGTGCCATTATAGCACTCTACTAGTCAAGCTGATTGGGGGTGATTTGCAGCGTGAAATTTTTGCTTAATACCTAGTCCCTCACATACATTCCTCATCCCTCGACCCACAAATTCACTCCCATTATCACTCCAGACCATTCTCGGCATTCCAAACCTAGGGAAGAATTCCTTGACAAGGGCTTTAGCTGTGGATAAGGCAGTATTGTCTTTTAGGGGATATGCTTCTATCCACCTTGAAAAAGCGCAAACAACAACAAGTACATATTTCAAATTGTTGCACCTTTCCATGTGGTTGAAGTCTAGCTGAAAAACCTCGAACGGATACGTTGGAGGCGCAAAATGACCAGCTGGAGTTGGGGTTCCCCTACCAGATTTGTATTTCAAACATACCATGCAATTTTTGACCACATTCTCTGCACACTTGGGAATTCCAGCATTCTGCCATACTGGAGCCAACAACTTACAAATCCCTTTCACACTGATATGCGCCATTCCATGTGCCATCGTAACCACTGGAAGCACATATGCATCAGGTAACAACCATCGCCGGTGCTCTGACAAATCAATCCAACAACCATTTTCATCCAATTTACCCTTACTTTCTTTCCACAGGCTCAATTCTTTCTCTGTGGCTTCAGCTTGAAGGGACTTCACACTCTCTATCGTGTCTTCACACATTCCAACATCACCAACCCATCTTGCAGGGCCTGCAACATACATTCGATTCGTCACATCTTTTGCTGTTTCTTTCGCGATTTCGTCAGCAAACGCATTACCACGACCAACATCATCAATAACCTTCTTGTGTGCACTGCATTTCACAATCGCAACTTGTAACGGTAAGGTCAGTGATTCAAGGAGATCATTCACCAACTGACCATTCTGAATCTTAGTTCCATGCAAAGTCAGGAACCCACGTTCTTTCCACAAGCGCCCAAAACTGTGGGCCACGGCAAAGGCATACTGACTGTCAGTATATATGTTCACTTTCTTTCCTTTCGACAACACGCATGCTCTTGTTAGTGCAATTAATTCTGCTGCTTGAGCTGAATTATGTGGTATACGTGCAGTTTCAACAATCGTGTGCAAAGTCGTGATAGCATATGCAGCAGTCGTATCACCATTCGGAAGCTTGAAGCACGAACCATCCACCCATAAGGTACCATCGCACTCAACCAGGGGAGTATCTTTGAGATCCACTCTCCCTTTTGTTTCTTCTTCTGTTCTGAACAGACAATCATGCTGTTCAAACTCATCTGTGTCTGCTGAAATCGGTAATAATGTAGCTGGATTCAACGTATTGCACCTCTTTATGTGCACATGACTCGCTAGCAGTGTCAACTCGTACCCTGACAATCGAGCACTAGTTAAGTGCTGTGTCTTGGTCCTGTTTAACAATGTGTCCACTGCATGTGGAACCATTACAATCAACGTGTTATTCATTACTAACCCAGCAGACTGTCGAATAGACACAGCTGCTGCCGCTGTGGCTCTCAAGCAACTTGGCAATGCCTTAGCTACTGGATCCAAAGTCAATGAAAAATACCCGCATGGACGCTGTCTGTCTCCAAAAGACTGTGTCAGCACTGACAACGCACAACCTTCTTTCTCGTGAACATACAATGTAAAAGGTTTACTGTAGTCGGGGGTACCCAACACAGGAGCTGAACATAATGCATTACGCAATTCTGAAAAACTTTTCTGACACTCTTCAGACCACGGGACGGGATTCGGTGTATCTTTGCATGTTAATGCTATCAAAGGTTTTGCCAGCAAAGAAAAACTCGGGATCCACTGCCTACAGTATGAAGTAATACCCAAGAAAGCACGCACTTCTCTCTGTGTTCTTGGCACGCTCAATTGTGCAATGGCCTGAATTCTTTCTGGGGTCAGTTTCCTTCCCTCTTTCGATAAGAGATGGCCTAAATAGGTCACTTCTTGTCGACAATATTGCAGTTTTGAGAGAGACACTTTGTGATGAAAGGCAGACAAATAACGCAACAATGACAATGTAGCTTCTTTACAAATCTCCTCAGTATCCGCGGAGATTAGTAAATCGTCAACATACTGAATGAGGGTAGCACCACTAGGTAAAACAATTGCATCAAGCTGCACTTTTAAATCCTGACTTTATATTGATGGACTTTCACAGTAGCCCTGTGGAGCGCGTTTAAAGCGGAAGCTGCGACCTCCTAATCTAAATCCAAAAATATCCCTGCTTTCCTCTGCAATCGGGATGCTAAAGAAAGCATTCTTTAAATCAATCACTGAGAACCAAGCAGCGGAAGCTGGGATCATAGTTAACAAGGCAGTTATATCAGGGACAACTGGGAACTGTGGCACAACTATCTTATTGACCTCTCTAAGATCGATCACAAACCTGTAAACAGGTGGCTGAGAGGGGTCAGTAAAAACAGGACTATTGCAAACGTTGCCTCTTGTCTCTTCAATTACATCCTTTTCAATCAAATCATAGATGATTGCTAACAATGCTTTCTCACCTTTGTTAGAGATCTTGTACTGGGGAATGCGTGGCAATTTAACATTGGCTTTCAAAGTGACCACATATGGCGGTATTTCCAAGAGACCCACATCATTAGGACCAGTAGCCGAAAGGACATCCGGAAGAGACGACAATTCAGCTGGCAGTTTATTCTTCGACAAATACATTGGAGAAATCACTTCCCTACCCATTGTAAGTTGTGCTCCCGAGGGAGAACAATATAATGTTGCATGTAATCTCTTTAACAAATCCAATCCTAACTGGTTTTCACTACAACCTGTCGTTAGGATAAGGGGTGCTTTCAGCTCACAAGGTCCAACAGAAAGGGGCATAGGACTAGAGATCGGGTTCCTAACCGGGGCGCCAGAAAAACCTACTGAAACATTCATTTTGCCATAAAAAGGCGCGCCAGGGAGTTTTGAGTGCATAATTGAACTCTTTGCAGCACCAGTATCCAACAGAAAGGGCTCTGACACACCCGCTGTAGTCACCTTAACATACGGTCCACTCTGATCCACTGGCACTGAAACAACTCACTCTCTTTGTGTACGGCTGTCCTAGTAATCATTACCTTCCGCATTTCCATCTTCTGCATAATAGTCATTATTATAGTACTGAGCTGGCCCACCAGTTACATTGGCCTGCTGATCAAAACTGTTCATCGTATTTTGATGCGGAAGAGGACGCGCGTTCTGGGGAACATTCCCACGCCCTCTACCTCTAGGAGCTTGCTGACCACCTCTACCTCTCGCGCCATAAGCATTATTCGTGCGCTGCAACAATATAGGACAACTATACTTAAAATGACCTTCTTCTTTGCAATACGAACACTGATTGGGACCCACAGGAACACGCGGTTGGGAATACCCGAACCTTTTCGAATTACTCTGAAACTGTTGGGGTTGTTGATAGTTACTCTGACCTTGCTTATAGTTATTCTGATCTCCACGTGGCGGGTAAGCCTGCTGTAAAAGAACCTTCGTCTTTAATTCTTTTGTTTTCTTGTCTGCTCTATCCTTCTCATCTTTATCCCTATTTTCGTAATACTGTGCAGTAGCCAGTATTTGCGCTGATAAGGAAACAGCCCAAGAACTCTCTGAATCTTTTAATTTCGTACACAACTCGGGAAGCAAGTTATGCACAAATTTATCAACAAATAACCGTTGACCACCTTCCGTACTCATGTCTTGACCACTGTGGTCGATAAATGTTTCTTCAAACCTGGTGAAGAAATCAGACACTGTTTCGTCTTTCTTTTGTTTGCATGCGGATAATTTATCCCAATTCACACTCATCGCCCGCATTAAAGTTTTCATGTAGGTAATAATTCTACCAGGAAGTTCTGCTACTAAGGGCTCAGGTTTCGCACCACCAACTTGTCTAGTGGCTGTAGCAATGATATTAGCCCATGTGCCACCTAGTTCTGCAGCATGATCTGTATTAGGAATCAACCCCCATAAAGGCTGCGGAACGACATTCCCGAACAACATATCTATGTCAGCTAGGTTCATGACACACGATTCTGCAGTCTGTGATAACTCCTTATAATATCCTGCAGGGTTTTTACGGGGGTCAGGCAATGTCTGCTTAAGGGCTAAAACTTCTGATCTCTTCCAAGGAACATGTACCCAAACACGCTGAAAATGAGCTGGCATAGCAGCGATAACTCGAGCGGCATCAGCTGCAACAGCGTCCTTCCATACTGGAGGGACTTCTCTCATAGGGTATTGTTTAACCTTCCTATCAGAGGAGTCATGTTCAAACAGTGACTGAGAAGGACCTTCGATCCTAAAAGACAATAACGTCGCAACTGCTTTCTCAACATCGGGACAGACAATCGTACCTTTTCCAAATTCAAACCGTACATGACACAACTCCTGCGGGCTTAAGTCTAAACCATGATCTTCCAATTCCTCACAGAGGAATTCACACATTTTCTCAAAAACGTATCTCTGTTTTGGTGCTTCCCATTGATGAAAAACATTTACAACAGACTCCACATCATATCTTGAAGGATAAACAATCCATCTACGTGCCATGCGGTCTAATACTTCTTTCTCTCCAGAACCAGGCAGCTGACTACGCAACTGCTTACGTTGGGAACCAGGGGTCGTACTAGATGACCCAAAGAGAGGCGATATAAAACTAGTGACCGCACTAGCTATTCGTTGTCGTGTAGAAGGAGAAGTTGAGGCAAGAACAGGGAGAAAGACGGAGGGAAGAAAAACGGGTGCAGATACAGGTACAGGGGTTGTATCAGGAAGAGCGCCGAGGGAGGCAGCTGATGTACTAGGTGAAGTCGCAGGAAGCGCGGAAGAGATAGGCAGTGAAACCGGCGGCCCTTGAGAGGGCTGCGCCGTAGGCATAGGAGCCGGCTGAGGAGGAGCTGGCGGCTGCGGTAAAGCTTGCGGGAAATTAACTGGAGGCTGTACATTTAAGGGTTGCGGAGGTGCTGTAGCACTCTGCGCATACGGGGGTGGCGAATTCAGTAAATGTGACATTAGGGGATCTTTCTCCTTTTCTTTTGACGCATCTTGCTGAAGGGGCGGAAAAACTGGGTAACATTTATCAATCACTAGTTCACGTTGCCTGCGCAACTGCTCATTCATTTGTTCTTCTTCATTATCTTTAAACTGCAAAGCCGCTTGCATTATCAACATACCTTTCTCTCTTTTATTTTTCTTTGCTAATTTAATTTCTTTCTGTTTGGCTTCCTTTCGCCATAGGCGGAAAGAATCAAACATCGCCGTCCGGGATTTCTTTTTAAATAATTTAACTTCTAAGTTATCTAAGATATCTGTGTCGAAACTACCATTTTGGGGCCCTTTTAAAACACCTTCCTTCGTGGTGTATCGGATCCATACTTCATTATACGCAATGGGGCCCACGCCATGTTTCACATAAAGCTCATACGTTGGAGTTCCAATTGGAGGAACCGGACACGAATCCTCTAATCGGGAGTCCCTATTACAACCCAAACAAAACAAATTTCCAAATATACTAGAACCAGGCATCGTCGCTCACTAGTCTAGTTTCAAACTTCAAAGGATTATCAAATACGATAGTCTCGTGAATACACGAGTCCTTCGGCTTTGGCACTTGCAAGTTCCAAATCAAAGCGATCCCGAAGGGATACCAAACTAAGAACCAAACTAAGAACTGGGAGACGCTCCACTTATACTTAACTGAGGTATCGATGATGTCACCAGAAGTCTCGTTTGATCGTTTCGCTCTACCAAATCATCAAGGGTCCAAAATAGGGATGATAGTCAGGGCAGCAGTCCTTTGTAGCCATCGGGATGCGGAGAACCTCGCAGTAAAGACTTTCGGACCACTTCGACATGCAGGGGTCGATGAAGTGGCATCCTTCCTCCCGAATTTTCACACGAAGCTCCTCACGAACCTCTGGCTTGGACCGGTACCGCTGAAATCGCCCCACATTGGGCGCCAACTGAAGTACTGGGTTTTTCAGAATCAACCCAGCGGTGCCAGGGAACACACCCGAAGACTTCGAGTTCTTCCTGTCTCAGACCACAGAAACACAGAGTCTTCTAGGTGAAGTCAAAGATCGTATTTATTGGCTGCAGACCAATCACAGGAATTCGAGAAGTACAACACGATGTATGTTCTCAGGAGACTGCTCCCAACCAAAAACCAGTCTTTTCTTATATACAAAATATTACGCTCTCGGCAACACCGCCCCTATTTTACAAGTGGTCATTCACATATTTTCGCTTCAAAGAAACAGCAAAGTCATGATGATAATCCCACATTTCAGCTCGGTCAGCCCACAATTATTTACCCAGCGAGGCTCAGAACCTTCATCAGATTTCAGCGGACCCCAATAAAACGGGCACCTCCTCCTCGTAAAGCAAGCCATAAAGTGGGAAACAGAGTCAGGTTTGAAAGAGATTAGTCAGGGTTCGTGTGGGAAGAACGACTTTATGGTGTGTCAAGCCCTGATGCTAATCCCATTTGGCCGCAGTAAAAGGAACCGGCCGAACAGGACTGACCTCGGGCAGTGGAGTCAGGTTGCACAGGTCACAAAGAAGGCACAGAAGGTGTGCGTGTCCTTTAGGCCTAGGCATGGCCTTAAACCGCTGCCTATGTGAGGGCAACCACAGAATGGTTACCGTTCTAAAATGGAACCCTCGGGTTCGATATGTAGTATCGTATACACGGTGAATTCATCGGTGAAACATGACGAAAACACTCATATATACCGCATTAGTCATTTGCGGTTAGCTGATACCAAAATCGGCATGGTGGGACCATGCCTCCAACATGGTTCCGAAATTTACAGTACCACAGCCCCATGCAGACATTAACATTACAAACCATTCTTAGAAAGGTGTGATATAATAGCTAGTTTCAACAAAAATATAATTAACTACAGAAACTCTTGGTTCCAATTGACCACGGCTTTATTCCATCTAATATTTCTCTCTGTTTATTAGTTCCCTTATCTCCTAAGATATTGAGCACTATGACATGAATGAAATGCAGTTTTAAGTGCATTTGTTTCTGTAATCATGATATATGATATTTTCTGGCGCATTATCAGCATTATTCATTTTGTGTGTGCCCCTAGGTTATGTGCAGCACTACATATATGAATAGATGATGTTGTCATTGCCGTATAGTGCTGATGAAATAAACTTTTACCCATGTGCCTTTGACTGTATTCAGCCACTAATAATAATTATTGAGTAGATCTTCACAAGGATGGTGGCACCACTGGCATAATTAAACTTAAAGGAGCCCAGCCTGCAAGATTTGTGGAGGGGCACCCTCCAGACTCAATCAGGAGCTCTCACGCAAAGTAATGTGCTGAGGGGGCTCCCTGGTGCTTGCGGGCACCCCGCACTGTGGGGGTTTTAGGGTCTTGCATTACGCCACTCGGTAGCACATGTTCACATCCCCCAGAATAACGGTTCAGTGTGTAATTAATAAATAATAAATTTACAAATTTGGAGTAAGATCCTATATCATGATGTGAAAAGGGGTGAGTGTGTGCTCCTATTTGTTTGATCTCTTTTCTTAATCCATTTGTCGAACAGTTTAGGTCTATGATCACATTTACAATATTTAACTTTTTCCATGATCAGTAATGCAGTACCAAACTTATATATACATTTCCAAACTGTAATTCCAAACAGCATTACACTAGTCAACTTTAGTTAAGTACAATCCCATTCAATGTATCACTCCAGGTGCGTAATATGTATGCATTGATATTCACATTGGGCAAACATATCTGGGCCACAAAAGAGCACTCTACATGCACATATGCAGTTGGGATTTAAACCTTTAAATTCAAGTTCAAAGAGTTACTGTTTATGGGTGGGAAAAAGCCTTTACCACACAGTCATTACCACATCATGGATTTACAACAAAGGGCCCTATTGCGATGTTGGGTGGAGTTTCCCCACCCGACATCGTCTCGGTCATGGGACCGACTGACACCTGGTTAGCGGTCCTGGCCGAATAATTAGGATACTACTGTATATTTTTTAATTGGAGCATGCATTATGCCTGGAAGCATGCTCCAATTGAAAAATGGTGTGGTTCATCTCTGCACCCCATGGCAGACACCTCAAGGTGCCTGCCATGGTGTGCCCCTGTTGACTCCTGTCATGAGGTGCAGGGCTCAACAGGGGGACACCATAGGTGCCCCCATGACCTCCAACCAGAAGGCCGTGTACCCAAGGGATCCCTACTGAGAGCCCCCAAACTTGAGTTCCAACAGGCTCTCTGTGTTGGAAAGACTGGCATGGAGAGGCTGCAGAAATCTGACAGTCCCATGGGCAGACAGAGAAGCCCTTGGGATTACTGGCCACATTCCAACTGGTGGACGAGCTCCCCGAGCCCATTGGAAGCCAGTCAGAATGTCCGTTCAGATTCCTTTCTGACCACCCCCATCATAATGAGGCGGTCAGAAAAGGAATCACACCAGCATATTACGATGCGGTCGGAGCTTTTTCTGACCACATTTTAATAGGATCCAAAACGTTCTTCTTTCATTCAAAGCAAGTTCTTTCTTGATACTCCTGTGAAAAGATTTGTTGTGGAACAGTAAGTGAAA
Source organism: Triturus cristatus (assembly GCF_964204655.1). NCBI lineage: Eukaryota > Metazoa > Chordata > Amphibia > Caudata > Salamandridae > Triturus > Triturus cristatus. Next base: position 69,112,470 of record NC_140581.1, on the reverse strand, counting down.
GTGGGTTGAGTTTGGTGTTGACTGCGGAAAAATCAAATTTGAACGGGTTCATTCTTTGCTGTATAGAGCATCTCAACTAAAACAAACACTGCACACCAGGGGTCGATAGACTCATAGCATCATTTAGCTCTCAAACATAACATTTCTAGTTAGGGTCACATGAGAATATTTGTCTCCTGGCAGACTCTAAGTGTCCTTAAAGCAATAACGATGTGCCATTGTGACAGCTTGCAGATTGATGACTACTGAGGCCAAATAGAAGCTGAGCCAGTGCTTGTAGTTCAACTCCATATGACATGATATTTTATTAAAATGATAATATGGAGTCTTTTAATGCAAAAAACAGCCGTTGAAGCAGCCTGGTATTCGCAGGGGTGGGCAACACAAGATGACTCCAAAAAGAACATCCCAACACAGCTCCAATTTAAAAAATAATTGAATACTTGTATCTTTAAACAATACGCCATCACAAAGCAGCAAAAGTACATGTCTGCTCCCAGAATACAGCTGCCTTCCCTATCGCTCATGGGCTGTATGTTTGCATTGGACCATATACCGCACTCTGCTCTCTTTTATCTAGGTTTGTTCTATACGTACACCTCATTCACACATAAATATTCTTCTAAGGTAGCTCCAAACACCTTGATTGAGAGTGCTGCTGTCAGACCCAAGTAGACGCATAGGTAGAGAGAGTAAGGGCTCTCTTTTAAAGTGACGCACTCCATAGTATGTATACTGCTGGAAGTTTGTTGTGTGTGCATAGCAACGAGGAAAAAAGATTACAATATTGTGACTTCAGACAATGATTACGGTGATCATATCGAGCCATGGCATATATATGTATAAATAAATAAATTACATCATAGATTAGGCTGGAATTTGTTTTAATTATACTAGAAAGAGTCACAGTTTTGCTTAAAGGGATCCTAAATTAAAGAAGCAAAAGATTCTGAGATTGATGGGTGGTAACCAGACAACCAACAGTAGTAGTAAAGAGGGCTAGAGTAGACAATGGATAGAGCTCAGAGGAGAGTTTGAATCTGAATTCCATTGGAATCAAGACAGTGCAGACTTTGCTTATAAGGATGTTCAAGAGTTGGGTGGTGTGACAGAGAAGGTCCAGTTTTCTTGTTTGTTGGGTGTGGCTAGAAATGTAACCTTGACAGAATATATTAGGATTGGGATTATAAGGCCTCATTGGTACAATTGGAAAAATTCCCCTTTTCTGTTTGGTCAGCCTGATTTTTTGCAGATTTTTATTTCTATTTTTTAGACTTTGCACACTAAGGCATTGCTGTTCAGTGCCTAGTGTATGTACTCCGATCCCAAAAATATATAGATATTAGCTGATCCCTAATTGTTGTATTTAAACTTTGTTTTTGATGAGGAAATACACCCATGGCATCAAAATGTAGATGTCATTTGTAAACTGCAACATATATTGCGCCATCGACTGCTGTTGCAAAGCAAACATGGCTTCAGGCTTACAATTGAAGACCCTTTTACACAGGTATAAATCTGCCCCTTAAATATCCTTAAGTTAGCCCTATGGCAGCCTTGTAGCTCACATGGTAAGGTGCCCAGTATTTAAATTGGAACATGAAGAAAATTAATATTGTCATTTCTCTGCACTGACAGGGAACTTAAAGCTAATATCAAAAGAGCAACCTATTTGTCCTATGTAGAAAACCAGAGTAAATATTAAAATAGTAGTAAAGCTATCACACCACATAGAAAAATAAGTAAACAGCTATTTTTAAGTTATTAAATTCCGATTCAATGGTGAAGCAGATTTTCAATAAATGTGAAGGACAAGTAACTTTTTGAAAGTTGCCTTTTCGTTGTCCAAAGTTCCAGGAGATTAATAGCTTTTCCCTGCTTGACCCTGACATGAATAAGGTGTTTATGCAAAATTCCTCCCAGGAGCACCAATACCTTGACCTGAAGGGGCAGAAATGACTCTCCTGAATGTCATTCCTCAGAATATTCAGATTGGGAATTGTGAGCACCCTGTAACTCTGAGGTGTCAAATCCTGCCTGTCTGCTCTAGTGAGCCCCATGCAACACTTGTGGCACACTTGAAAGTAAATTAACATGATTTTAAGAAAATTGTTGTGTGTCTGGTTGCTGGAGGGGCCTTCTTTTTCCCCACCAGACCTCTGTCCCTGGTTTTGTTGTGGATACAGGACATGTGTTAAGCTGACTTTCAGGAGTATATTGTTTGATTTCCCTATGAAACTACCAAACACACACACACACAACCCTCAGACCCAGTTTGTAGTGGGCAAAAGAACGATGGATTTAACCCAGATCTCTTGACTGGGGGAGAATGTCTGCATTGTCAGCATTCCGTCCATCATTTGTTTGTTGTAACGCTTTTCGCCCTAAGTGGGATGGGTATTCCCAGACGTGGGACCCGTGCTCACTACGCCACTGGAGTCAAGCTATCCTGGCTGATGACGGCTGATAGCCAGAAACCGGTCCTAGGATGCTTGATTCCGGTCCAGGGAAGACATGGCTTGGCAGTTCAGGCTGGACTGTTCCCATGAGGCACAGGGTCAAGACTGATTTGCATATGGCCATGTCTAAACTGGGGTGGTGTAGTGGGCAAAAGAACGATGGATTTAACCCAGATCTCTTGACTGGGGGAGAATGTCTGCATTGTCAGCATTCCGTCCATCATTTGTTTGTTGTAACGCTTTTTGCCCTAAGTGGGATGGGTATTCCCAGACGTGGGACCCGTGCTCACTACGCCACTGGAGTCAAGCTATCCTGGCTGATGACGGCTGATAGCCAGAAACCGGTCCTAGGATGCTTGATTCCTGTCCAGGAAAGACATGGCTTGGCAGTTCGGGCTGGACTGTTCCCATGAGGCACAGGGTCAAGACTGATTTGCATATGGCCATGTCTAAACTGGGGTGGTGTAGTGGGCAAAAGAACGATGGATTTAACCCAGATCTCTTGACTGGGGGAGAATGTCTGCATTGTCAGCATTCCGTCCATCATTTGTTTGTTGTAACGCTTTTCGCCCTAAGTGGGATGGGTATTCGCAGATGTGGGACCCGTGCTCACTACGCCACTGGAGTCAAGCTATCCTGGCTGATGACGGCTGATAGCCAGAAACCGGTCCTAGGATACTTGATTCCGGTCCAGGGAAGACATGGCTTGGCAGTTCGGGCTGGACTGTTCCCATGAGGCACAGGGTCAAGACTGATTTGCATATGGCCATGTCTAAACTGGGGTGGTGTAGTGGGCAAAAGAACAATGGATTTAACCCAGATCTCTTGACTGGGTGAGAATGTCTGCATTGTCAGCATTCCGTCCATCATTTGTTTGTTGTAACGCTTTTCGCCCTAAGTGGGATGGGTATTCCCAGACGTGGGACCCGTGCTCACTACGCCACTGGAGTCAAGCTATCCTGGCTGATGACGGCTGATAGCCAGAAACCGGTCCTAGGATGCTTGATTCCGGTCCAGGGAAGACATGGCTTGGCAGTTTGGGCTGGACTGTTCCCATGAGGCACAGGGTCAAGACTGATTTGCATATGGCCATGTCTAAACTGGGGTGGTGTAGTGGGCAAAAGAACGATAGATTTAACCCAGATCTCTTGACTGGGGGAGAATGTCTACATTGTCAGCATTCCGTCCATCATTTGTTTGTTGTAACGCTTTTCGCCCCAAGTGGGATGGGTATTCCCAGACGTGGGACCCGTGCTCACTACGCCACTGGAGTCAAGCTATCCTGGCTGATGACGGCTGATAGCCAGAAACCGGTCCTAGGATGCTTGATTCCGGTCCAGGGAAGACATGGCTTGGCAGTTCGGGCTGGACTGTTTCCATGAGGCACAGGGTCAAGACTGATTTGCATATGGCCATGTCTAAACTGTGGTGGTGTAGTGGGCAAAAGAACAATGGATTTAACCCAAATCTCTTGACTGGGGGAGAATGTCTGCATTGTCAGCATTCCGTCCATCATTTGTTTGTTGTAACCCCAGTTTTTTGTGTGGCTGAAAGCTTTTACCATCTTTGAAATGACCTGTACAGAGCATTTTGGCCTGATTATGATGAGGCAAACAGGATCTTCTGCAAGTATGTAAGTCAGTGTCTGAGAACCTTTACTCCATTGGACAGAGAGGAACTAGGAGTTTCTTAAGGTATCCACCACCCACAGGCTACTGAACCCTACAAAGATGGACCCTTACCCAGACTTCCTCAGAATAGTGCTGACTTGCTAAAGGATACCAAGTGGACTGAACTGGCTATACTTTGAATCTGTGACATGTGAGAAGGACCTGAGAAAGATGAATGAATGAATGAAAGAAAACTTATAATGCGCGACTAAGCCCAGAGGCATCAAGGCGCCGAACACAAAAAGATCAAACAGACCATTAGAAATACTCCCATAGTTACGCTTAGGTTCTTTCTTGCTAGGACCGCTCAACTTAGTATAAGCAGGAGAAGCATGAAGCTTCAAAGGAACCGCTAAATGATCAGACCAGACCAACGGTATAGGCACGTCTGTCGTAAGCCTCAAATCATTAGAAAACACCCCATCCAGGATGTGACCTGCCCGGTGGGTACCGCTGGTAACCAATTGCTGAAAACCACGAGCGGACAATGACTCCAAGAGGGAAAGAGTTTCCCTGGAATCCAGGTTTTCAAGGTGGAAATTTAAATCTCCCAGAACCGTAAATTGGGCAGAGCCAAAATAGGGCTCTATGAGATTGAACAGGGTCTGGCTGAAATCCGCTCTCGTTCCTGGCAGTCTATAGATCAATATGCCCGCAAAAGGAGCAGAGAAAGGAGAAATTATTGAAAAGTGTAAGGCCTGAAGGGTATCTGAGGGGTCCCATAGAGTAGAGATGCGACAGGTGTGGGAATTCTTATAAAGGATCCCCAGACCTCCTCCCCTACGTCCCACTCGGTCCAACCTGACTAGCGCATAACCCTCAGGAATAGCATCCACCAGATCAGGCCCAGAGGAGTCGGAAGCCCAAGTTTCTGTACTGAAAACCCAAGAAGGCTTTCTTACAGCCACAAACTCACTAAAGGCGATGTTATTCTTCACCAGCGATCTAGCATTAATAAGAAAGCCGGTTTCGCTCGTGAGGATGGAGGAGGAGACAGATTCTATGGGGGGGCAAACATTAGGAACATACTCTATCGGCGGCATACAGTTTCTGGAAAAACAGCGACAGTAAGGGGCGTCTAGAAGAGCCTCCGGAGGGCAAGAGAAATGACACGATAACCGTGGGGGTCTATAGGGAATTAACTCATGATATGGGTACATGAAACTACCATCTCTGTCACCTCTATCTCCAAATGGCCTCTCACCTTGCCCAACTCCTAGCCTGTCCTTAGCGCGGACGGGCGCAGACGGGCTGGACTCTGGTGCGATTACGGCGTACCCGCTGCGCGCAGACGCTGCGCGTGTACATAGTAGGTTAATATAGAGGTCTAGCGTGTCAGCCGGACAACTAGAGCGCTAAGCAAAATGGCGCCCGCCAAACGTCCCTTCATACTAACATAAATGCAAACACAAATTTAAAAAACAGGGAGTTTAAAATACTCAAGTGTACAAGTGTAGCGCAGATATTCTAAGAAAATAAAGCGCCCAGTGCCAAGCGCTAAGCGTAGTATAAGTTGCCTTGTCTCCCTTTCTACTTTGAATTCAAAGACAGAAAGATTACCAAAGATCATAAGGCTGATTCCTTAAGTTGCTATAAGAATATAAAAAAGCTATACTGAATATTTTAGTGAAGAATGAGCAGTGGCACATGGACATGGACTGGACTTTGCGTGACACCTTGGGAGTCAATACATGCTGCCCATGAGGTCTTCCAAACCTTGAATGTGAGCCTAACAATGTTTTAGGCACCAAAGAGGTTTGGGAAGTTTTTCAAACTGTTGACCCAGACTGCTGGAGCTACAAGGGGATGGGCCATGAAAAGTATCCAATCGACAATTGAACCACATCAGATTGATTTTCAGGTTTGTCCAGCATGGAACGGGTTTTACATCGGAAAAACAACAGAATACCTTCCCTCATTGAGATTACTGATTTCAGGCCTAGCAGGGCGAATCTACTTGGTGTATCAGACATGCACTACTCAGTGGTTGGCCTCAAAGCTTGCATTGGTCCTTTCAGTCTAATGTGACCATTGACCACAATTAGCACTTTGTGCTTTTTAGATACCATATAGTTCTTAAAATCCTATATCCTTTTCCCATTATTGGATATAAATCATTTTGGTCTCATTTTGTACATAACATTTTTCTCTATAGTTTCTAAATTCATGTGGGATTTTTATTGGGTTGCGTTTTTTACCTTTACCTGTTTCAGTACCACAGACTGCATTAAACATTTTCTCTAAGTTAGCCTTGTCAATCAATCAATCAATCAATCAATCAATCAATCAATCAATCAATCAATCAATAAGGATTTATAAAGAGTGACAAATTACCTGTGAGGTTATCAAGGAGCTGGAGTTGCAAGTTGCTTTGTGCTGCTCTGTTCATTCAAACAGCCATGTCTTGAGTCCTTTTCCAAATTCCCGGAGAGATGTGGCATTCCTGAGGTGCAGAGAAAGATCATTTCAGGCTCTGGCCACCAGGTGAGAGATGGAGCGCCCTCTGCTATTGGATCAGGGGATTCGCGGGGTGTGAAAAAGTAAAAGGGAGGGGGATCGCAGGTGTATGGTCTGTTGGTATAAGGTCATATTGATGTATTCTGGTGCTTTGTTATGCAGATATTTGTATGTTTGCGTCAGTATCTTGAACTGTCATTCCTTTTGGATGGGAAGTCAGTGTAGCTTCTTGAGGTGCATGGTGATGTGAGTCCATCTGGGGAAGTCAATAATGTGTTGTTTAGGAGCCACCTGAAGATTTTTGGGAGCACAACTCGGGAGTGAAAGCAGGCAGACAAGACTGTGTTGACCTGTTTCTGCATAGATAACCTGCTTTCTAAGATGTTGCTAGGTTACCGGTCTGGTCTGTTGGAGCAGGGGAAGAGCAGAGCTCAGCAGGGCACCAAGTGTATTACCTTGGCAATGTGTTGTTCCCAGAGATAAGGACTACCGTCTTGTCCAAGTTAAACGTCATCCAGTTGATGATGTTCATCATACATCTGTGTAAGTTGGTATTTGTGGTGGGGGCCTTCTGACAGCGAGAGGATGAGCTTGGTGTCAGCGGCACAGGAGAGCATATTGAGTCTGTGTGATCCAACAGTGTAGTCCTGGAGGGTCATGTACATGTTGAAGAGGGCAAGGCTGAGGGACCATTCTTATTGGATACCACAGATGATCTCCTTGGGTTCTGAGGTCAATGGTAGGAGACAGGTTCTCATGGCTGTGAGGTATGAGGCTATCCATTTCAGGGCATCTCCATGGATTCCAATTTGGTGGAGTCTGTTGATCAAGATGTGGTGGGAGATGCTGTTGAAGGTGACTGACAGGTCCAGGATAATGAGGTCTGCTAATTTGCTGCAGTCTAGGAGGACCTCGATGTCGTCGGTGCCTGCTAGCATGGCTTTCTCATTGCTGTAGTTGGCTCAGAATCCATATGGAGAGGGGTCCATGAGGTTGTGGTGTTCCAAGTGTTTGGTGAGTTGCTGGTGATTGACTTTTCAAGAACCTTCACTGGACAAGGGAGCAGGGAGATGGGCCGGTAGCTCTTTGGATCAGGTAGGTCAGTGGATGGTTTCCTCAGGAGAGGCATCAATTCAGTGTGTTTTTAGTCCTCAGAGAAGGAGCCCATGGTGATGAAGGTGTTCAGGACTTTCTTGAACTCATCGCCAATCTTCTTGCTATTTAAGTTGAAGATGTGGTGGACACATGGGTCCTTGGGTGCTCCAAAGTTTATAAAGTTCATGATGGAGATTGTGGCTTGAGTTGTTGGTGAGCAGTTGTTCTGGTTTTGTGTTTTGTGTTTGTGGGTGTAAGTAGTCTGATGCTGTCGGCAGTGGGGGGGTTGGGTTTGAAGTTCTCATAAGTGGTTGGGATCATGTCTTGGAAGAGGTCTTCCATGGTGTCAGACAGTTCTTGGGAAGGGGTTACATTTTTCCCCAATGTTCCAGAGTTGGAGAACACCTTGACGATAGTGACAGCTCCTTAATGTGGTTTGTGCTTGTTTCTATGCAGTCCGCTAGTGCGCTCTTCTTTGTTTCTTGCACGAGGTGGTACTACTTGTTGAATAGTGCTATAAAGGTTGTATGGCCTTCTGTCTTTTAGCTAATTTACCTCTTCATTTCTAATTGCCGGCACTTGCATTTGGAGGGTTACAGCTCTGCGGTGAACCAGATGTCTCTTCTGGCTGGTAGTTTGGGAGTTGGCTGGTTTGGCGGGGGCGATTGTGTCGGTGCATTTTGTGAACCACTGGGAGAAGTTCTTTGCAGCCTGTTCTAGGTCAGTGGTATGTCTGACAGGTTTATGGGAGTAGGGAGTTGAGAATGTTGTTCCACCGGTCCTCAAATATGTTTCAGCATTTTGAGCTATGGGGTGTGGTGTCAGTTTTGGTTTATTCTGCGGTGGTGAAGTGGGCATTGTAGTGGTCAGTTCAGGTGAGCTGTCAGACTTGGTTGGTTCTGTTGTTAGATGTAAAAATGTGGTCTGCTATGTGTGCTGTGTTGTGAGTGGTGTCAGTGACAACTTGTTGGAGGCCAATGTTGCTCATACTTTCTAGAAGTTTGGTAGTGTTGGTGTCATGGGAGTCGTAACGGTGAATGTTAAGGTCTTCTCGGAAGATCTAAAGCTTGGAGTCAATGGCGATTGGGTTGATGATGTCATGGATGGCGTTGCAGAAGCTGGGGCATTGTCTTGCTGGTCTGTATGCAAGGGTGCCTCTGATGGAGCTTTTCTGTCTGTGTGAGGTTGGAAATTAGGATGCTTCCTTATCGGGGTTCGGTCATCTGAGGAAGTTGTGCAGTGGATGGTAATTCTACCTTCATGTTTGTTGATCTAGTCCAGGTTTGTTATCTTGTAGCCTTCAGGTATGTAGATTATGACATCTGGTGGGGGGCTAATTCAGCTAGGTCCCTGTGTGAAAAATTATGTCTGGGGTTAGGGAGGAGATAGTATCCCAGATCTCTGTGGCGTGTTTGCTGAGGTATCGTGCATTGAGAAGAATGCACTGGAGTTGTTCCGTAGCAGTCTTAGTTGGCTTTGTTTACACAGTCATGCTTGCAGTGTATCCGGCATTGTTGGTTGCTCGAAGGAGTGTCAACACTGGCAGGAGAACAGTCCTCTGGTTGTGCGTTGAATTGTGCTCCAGCTGTTGTTGTTGATGTGCCCAAGATCCAGGGCACAGAGGTCTGTGGTGGTGTAGCTGCACAGGGTGGAAGAACCAGTGTGCCTCATGTTGGGTGTGGTCCGTGTGCAGAAGGGATTGCCGTGGACATGCTTTCAGTATGCTGGTGGAGTGCATGCTGTGAGCACCCACTGCCCATTCACACTGCAGCCTCCATTAAGTAGGAACCTGGAGGCAGAGGGTGAAGCTAGGTGGGAGACAGCAAAACAAGCCGCAGGTGGGAGCAGCGAATGAGAAAAAAACAACCAGGAACATTCAAAAAAGAGGGAAAAGGAGGAGAAATTACCCAGAAAAACTGAGGAAAAGGAAGGAGAAAGCAGTAAAAAATGAGGAATTTTGGCTCTTGGGGTTCAGCTTAAATTGAAATTATTGAAACTTTTGACTGGACCTAAAAATACAGTTGTATTATTACTTGTGGTTGGCACAATTTCACCCTAAACAATAAACCACTTTCTCACAGTATATTCATGGGTGTAGTTTCAGGGGTGGTTTTTGGGGGTGTTATACCACCCTAGTAAATGTACTATGTAGTTAATAGTTGGATACAAGTGCTTTTAGTCCAGTGAATTTGCCTCCTAACTTTGGACCTTTCTTGAACAGTTAATCAAATTGGCAGTACTTCTTGCCATAATTTCTGCCCCAAACCCCTGCATGTGGATTCCAGATGCAGTAGTGTAAGATGATGTATAAAGATTGTGTACTTAGGTACAGATTACTAAACCGTCATTCAACACAGTGTAGCAAACAAATTGCTGTGTTCCGTGACAGGGAGATGATAGAACAGCACTAGGATGTGGAACTATTCTGCTCTTTCCCTTTACAGCACAGTTTTGGCTGCCATGCCAAAGCAGACAACATTACACCATAGTGAAGGTTGTTGCTTTTATGATGAGTATAGTTTTTATGCAGGAAGGGGTTCATTCTGTACAAAAACAACGGTTTTAGAAAATGGAAAGAAGATTTTCACACGTTGTATGTGTTCTGTACAATGCAGTACAAATACAAAGAGGGAAAAAACAAGGAGAATTTAAAACATTTGAAAATCAAAAGTTGTAATTCAGTGCTTTAATTGTACAAAAAAATTGATGACGGTCAATCAGCTTTAGCAGCCTGTCTAGATAATGTGTGAAATTGAATGAAAATAGGCTAAAGATGCTGCTATAGAGCAGACAAGAACGCAGTGCAGTGCATTAAAAAAGGCCATTTGCGGAAGAGTCCAGCCTCACTAACTATAGGCATTCTAAAATGTTCCTTTGTTTGATAAGGTCAAAGGTATCTGTTTATACTAATTTAGTGTACATCCAAGCCAGTTTGTCTTCCAGTTTGTGGCCAGATGAAGATCTACATTGCAAGCCAGTATGGTCCCCTCAACCAATGCAACTCTTGCCAGCTTCTAGTCTATTTCAATGGAGCGATAGCTGACAGCCTTGAACACTATCAATCAGGCTCCCCATCAGACCTGTGCACACCTAATTTGTTAGTCTCAGGGGCCTCCATCATCAATCCTCTGGCCAACATGCTTCTTAATATATTGCTAGCATTAGCAACAGTTCCCTGTTTCTTGAAATAAGCAAAGATCTTGCCTCTGGTGGAGAAACCATCTGCAGACCCTAGATTGAGCCATGTAATTAGAAGCTGATCACTCTTCTGTCTGCACTATCCAAGATATTTGAAAAAAAAACAAGAATCAACAACTTTTCCTATGTCAGGAATCCAATAATTTGCTACACCTCAGCTAGTCTGACTTTAGACTCCTTTTTAGCACTTTTTGAGTTGCATTGTGTTCATGCCACAAGTCCACTAAAGCCACTGGTTCTACAAATGATGTTGGACATCCTATCCCTCCCTGCAACCATTGTGGTGTGCATGTTCCCCTGTAAACCCGACTATCCGAATGGCTGGTTGCATCTCCAGCAACACTGCACTAAGTGTCAGAAATGTTTCCGCGTGTAGTTTCATTGGAACAGAGACCAAACAAAAGTTAAGTGTATGGCCCTCATAGGTACCGGTCTGTGTCACAAATCTACTGAGCGGATCAGTCTATGTTTAGCGTCGCATGTAGTATATTGCAGGTTTAATAAGAATGCCTGTACCCCCGAAATTAGAAGTGAAACATGCATGTGCTCATAGGGAGTAGCCCACTCAGACTAGTACCGTATAGTGGTTGCCTTCCAATTGTGTTTCCGGCAGGAGGACAATGTTTGGGGCATACCTACATATAGATTCTAAGACAATGGTATGTTTGATTTTGTTCCCTAGGCAATCGACATTCCATATGACGAACTTCAATTCAGAGTGGATGTGGGTCCCCGTGAGGTGTCCTTTTGTGTGGCTGTCCCACCTAGTGTGGGAGAATGAAAAAGTACTACCCACCCCTTCTAAGTGATCCAAATCCCAGACTTGTATCACATAATTTCACTAAGCAAGAGCACAATAAACCATGGAAAACCATACAAATGTAACAAAGCTGTTGTCCACGAGAAAACTCCCCCGACCTTGCTACCCTGCACAGTAGGCTATGAAAAACACCCACCACCACAAAATGCGGAGATCCTGTCGCCAAAACTCTACCTTATAGTTCATTAAGGGTTAACCGGCACTGCCAAGACAGATTAAATAACTGTATTCAGTATGTATAACCCCTTATCACTACAAAACATCCTCACATCTCTAACGTTTTGTTGCAGGGATTCTGCTTTTGCACAGAACTATGCGCAGGAGACCAGGACCTCAGAGAATTGTGGTGTACCAGAAAACTTCCCTCAGAACCCAGAACCCCTTATCCGACTAGCTTAGTATCTCATTCGTTAACCTAGATCTAGCTAGGTGGTCCCAATGTATAGACAAACCAGAACAAGCGACTTAGAAATTTCTCAGGAGTGGTGGGAATCCGAAATACCTGTTCGTACTTATTTGTTAGTCCACAACATAATAATACAGACTCGGTAAAGTTTAACTAGTTTATTTTATAAAACCTCACGTCCTAAGATGCAGTACTTTGGCTAACACTAGCAGACTAACAGTACAGATCAGAATCATGAGCATTATTACAATACCATATAGAATGAAAGGAGCAATCAAACTATTAATGACAGTGGTATACGGCCACACTCCTTTCACTATAATCTAATACATTATTATTATTATTAGACTATTAGAAGGTCTCTTAGGCTATCAGGGGGGACCCCATACCGTATAGATCAGCTTAGTAGAATCACATCAAAGGATCAGCTCTCACAGCATGCATCAGCTCTTCTTGTTCGAATGAATATAGAACCAAACTGTTCTGCAATATTAAAGACGCTTGTCCTTCAAATATTGGCAGCTGTATGCATGATATGTCTAACAAGTGTCTACGATCAATCTAAACACAACACTCTGTACCTTCTAGTGACCCAGACGCATTCTTTGCATGATGTACACACCAAGGGGACATTTCACGGTTAAGAATGTGCAACAACAGTTTGTTATCCTGCAAGGCAAAGTCGAGTCAGCATTTTACAAAATGAATACCACATAACAACAGTGTTGTGTGCAGCGCAGCAGAAACGACAAGCTTGCTTGTTAACTATGAACTCGGTTATGCTAACTTAGTGTTGTAAATAGGGCGTGGCTTAGTCCATCTCACAGTTTGAAGCATGCAAGATCAGTACCGCTCCTCCTCCATAGGAGCAAACCTGTGTTCGCATCCTGGTGTTCATACATTTACCAGGAGTGCCACAATCTACGCCTCCCCCATCTAGGATTCATAGTTTCCAGTTCAAACAACCATGGGGTTATAGCTTACAGGGTCATCAAACTCAGCAATCAGACCCCAGTTGCATCACCATCAGCGGTTAGTTACTGGGATTGCACAAGCAGATCATCATCTTGCCGACCTCTAGGATGTCCTCTCCTCATTTTCCAGTAGTGCGTCAGCCTTCAATCCAATCCCATGCCTCTGCTGGTGTGGTGTGGTGAAATACCAGGATTTACCTTCTACCACCACCATTAGTCTTGCTGGCTAGAGCATCATATTGTTGAGTTCTACAGTACAGGGTACTTTCTTAACTTCATCAAAGATACATAGCTGGCACTGTACCTGTAGTGTGAAATCTGGGAAAAAATGTATTGTGGCATTTTACTAGGTCAGGTCCCCATGGGTGTGGACCACCTGTAGAATAGCCTCTTGATCCCAATGATTAAAAATCCTGGCAATAATCATCTGTGGAGGGGCCTCCAGCTTTTGCTGCAGCACTGGCGCCCTATGCTCCCACTCAACAGAGAAGACATTTGAAAGGCTGTTGGTACAGAGGTTGTTGACAATTAGATCTTCAAGGAAAAGGTCCACACTAGGTCCTTCCACCTCCTGAAATGAAATGAAATGAAAAGACTATTTATAGAGCGCAGTAGCTACCCTGAGGCGTCCTAGCGCTACGGACAGAGCATGTAGGTGGAGGGCTAGGGGTTAATACTGGTCTATTGAAAAGCAAGGTTTTCAGTTGCTTACGGAACCGCAGAAGGTTAGGCTCAGAACGAAGAGAGAGGGGAATGGAATTCCACAGGATGGCCGCGTTATAGGAGAAGGAGCGGCCTCCACACCTGTTTTTTTTTTATCCTGGGTACCGTGGCGAGGAAGGAGGAGGCTGACCTGAGCTGTCTGGTGGTTTTGTAGGGGGTAATAATAGAGTGGTTAATGGCCGCCCCGGTTTTCCAAAAGGCTCAATGGGCAATACATAGGCCCTTGAAGTCGATCCTCTCCCTGACCGGGATCCAATGGAGGTTCCTTAGGCCGAATTTGATGGAGATCCTCCGGGGTATCAGGAGCAGGGTTCGGGCTGCGCAGTTTTAAAGTGTTTGGAGCTTGCGCAGAGTGGCTTGGGGGGCCCCTAGATAGAGAGCATTCCTGAAATCCAGCCGAGACTGAATGAGACCCTGAACCATTATCTGTTGAGGTTGGGCTGGCAATAGGGGGAGAATCTTACGCAGGAGCCGAAGTAGACCAAAGCAGGAGGTGGACAGTTTGACTGCTTGATGATTAAAATTAAGGGACTTGTCCAGCCAGATGCCAAGGCTCTTTATTTTGTCTTTAGCGGTTTTGGCAGGGCCGAGAGAGGTCGGCCATGATAGGGTGATGGGAAGCGGAGAGGGATTGCCTAAAAGCATCAATTCGGTTTTGTCCCCGTTGAGTTTGAGGCATGATGAGGTCATCCATTTGGTCACCTCCTCGAGGCAGTTCCTCAGGTTTTTTTGTGGGGTGGAGGATTGATTGACTCCTCAGAAACTCAAACCACTTTACTGTTGTTTCTGTGCACCCTGCTTCTTGATCTATGAGTTTAGCCACCATAGCCATGTGTTGTTTCTTAAGGTACTGGACTTGTTCCGCCTGCTTTTTGGATGTAGACTGCCTGAGGTGGATGTGCAACTTGGCCCTCGAAAGAGTGATGTCTATGATCGCAGAATCTATTTTAGGATCAAGAGTAGTCTTAAGGTAACAAATTGCAGCCATAATTTCTCCTAGAGAAGGTTCCACTGACTATGATGTCCTGTTCCTTGGCTCAGCCATATCAGGAGACTATTTGTCATGGAGTACTTATCCATCTTATTTAACTGATTTGGAGGTTGTTACATACGTTTCACCTTAGCCATGGGGAGAAGGCAGATATGGAGAGGCTGGGGTGGGTGTCCCTTTCCCAGGGTCACCAACAGTGGACCTCAGGTGCCCAGTGGCACACAGCAGGATAGTACAGAACCAGTTTGGGGACAGCCAGGTCCACCCAGTACAGCCAGCTATGTCAGAGGCCCACTCCCCGGGCCACACCACCGTGGTCTTATCAGCTGCCTCCAAGCAGCCTTTAAAGGGCACTCACAAAGCACTGCAATGAGCAGGAGGCACACAAAGAATAATCTGGCTCTGGCCCAACATTGTTTATACAAATTCAAATAGAGACAGCAATATTTCAGTCCTTGATGGGCTGGCCAGGTTGCTGTACACATAAGTGAATGGAGATCCTAGTCCTCCCATTAAAGCCTATTTGCACTTCCTCTCCTGATGCCCAAATTGGATCCATGCTGGCAAGCTCCCACCTTGTCACGGTCCTGTGGTACAGGCCACACCCAGGACAATGTCCACAAGCTAGAAGAACCAGCTGCCAGCATCCATATTGAGAGGCAGAGCAGGGCCTCTTATTCTCAGTTTCAGGACACCGCTCTTGGGCATCCCTAAGCACTCCAAGTCTCAACTGGCTCTCTGTGCCGGGAGAGGGACCATTAGCCTGAGAGTTGAGCCTGAATATGTGTTTGGGCCCTAAATTCAACACAGATGGTCCTAAGTCAGTAGGCATGTAGCACTTGAGCACGCATCAGCTCCTGAGCCTGAAGAATGCCTTGCTGCAAAGGTGCTCGACTCAATTCCCAGGCGCACCTTCCCCACAGCACAGTGTCATTCTGTCCCAGACTCCGGGGCTTCAGCAGTTAACCTCCTGGCATATCCTTTCTTAGGAGCATGCCTCAGTAGGTCCACTCAGCTTAGCCTGAGCCGATCAACTTCTCTGAAGTGGTCATTGCCTCCTCAGCTCTAAGTCACTGCTTTGGGCACCACAGGTCTCAGGCTGCTAGTGGCATACACCATCTGGGAACTGCCTAAGATCCTGGAACAGGCCTCAGACTCTCCACAGCTGCTTGTCAACATAGGTGGAGGCAGCGACGGGGGCAATCAGCAGCAGAGTCAATCAGTCTGCAGGGGCTTTATCTTTGTCTGCATTTGGTCACCTCATCACTGCAGGATCTCTGGCTCTCCCTCCCAGCAGGTTGACTCCAGGACATGCGGCCTATGACATGATGTGGGTGCTCTGCCCCTTGATCACCCTGACTCCAGCCTTGGGTGCAGATTGTGGCTTAAAATACACCTCTAGGAACCCGAGACACTCAGGTGTGTTACCATGTGCACTTACAGAGTAGATGTGTGCATATTTATGGATGGAGGTTGGGGTTTAGATTGTTAGGCACCTCAGAGCATACTCAGTGCCCATATTTGCTGGAGCCTAGCCACCCCCCCCACATGACATTATTGACCTTAATAGACTGCAGGATGTATGGTGGCCCCAACACCCTAGTGATAGGAAA
This sequence comes from Triturus cristatus, assembly GCF_964204655.1. Classification (NCBI taxonomy): domain Eukaryota; kingdom Metazoa; phylum Chordata; class Amphibia; order Caudata; family Salamandridae; genus Triturus; species Triturus cristatus. The sequence continues at coordinate 69,096,064 of NC_140581.1, read as the reverse complement.
TGCACATTCTAATCTGCACTACTTGAGACTTCGACTCAAATTGATTACTGGTTGGCTATCACTGAGCTTAGCTATGCTTTGATTGATATAGTCCACCTGCCTCAAATACTCTCTGATCATTCACCTGTCATATTTACACTGACTATTGCACACTCCAGATTTTCCTCTTTCTGTGTGTGCTTTAGAATGCAGCAGACATTGATTTGAAGATATGCAGGGCCACGCATGATGACCCTGCGTGGCTACATCCTACTCATTTCTCATTTATGTTTCTCTTGCACCACATTCTGTAGTGCAATAGTGATGCACAGGGACTCATAAATATGCCCCCTGTGTATAATACCTCTTTAAGCCTGTAAAAGTGCAGTCTACACTTGGGTTTCCCTCAAATTGGAGCCAGTTGCTCAATATGCAGATTGGCTCTTAGTCTGCTGACTAGCGTCCATGGCCCACTAAACCTTTCAGTAGCAGTATTAATTAACCTCAGATCCCAAGAAAGGCTCTTGAAATCCCTGGATATATGTGGGTTTCCCTTTAGTGTGCTGTTGTGTATGGAAATTGAAGTAAATTAAAAAGTGATGGGTGAAAAGCTTGAATTAATCATCAGCCAATGGTAATTACTCAAGCTGCAATGCAGTCCATCTTCAATTTGCATAAAATGCTACTCCAGTTTAGTCTCAGGGATTTCCAAAACACTTGCAGCCCTGCTCCAATAGGAACAGTCCATTCCGAATTGTCCTCCCTGAACACAAGCATCCCAAAACCGGTTTCAACCTTATTAGTGCTCATCATTTGTGTATAGCTTGGTTCCACTAACACAGTGTGAATGGGGTGAGACCCACATCTGGGCAGACTTGTCCCACTTAGGCAATTGCACTGCAGTATAAAACAATTTGATGAATTAAATTCTTGAATCAATCTCAGCCACTGGCAATTGGTCAGGCCGCAACTCAGTCTATTATTATTTTTCACACCATGCCATCTCAGTTTGTTCCTAGCCATATGCAAATCAGTCTTGACCCTGCACCAATTGGAACAGTCCAGCTTAAACTGCCAAACCAAGTTCTCCCTCAGCTTAAAAACACAGGCAACCCAGATCTAGTTTTGTCCTAGCTATGAGCTCATCTGCCAGGTAAGACTTGATTCTAGTGACACAGTTTGCACATGACCCAGTCTGGGCATACCCATCCCAGGATGACAAACTAAAGTATACAAAAAAGTGGTGGATGGAATTCTTGAATTAGTGTCAGCTACTTGGCCGTATCCCAATCTATCATTATTTTTCACACCATGCCTCTTCAGTTGGGACCCTGCCATATGCTAATCAGACTTGACTGCTCCAATAGGACCAGTGCAGTCCAAACTTCCAGGCCAGGTTCTCCCTGAAATGAAATGCAAGCAACTTAGAGCCACAGTTCCAATGACTGCTTTCTGGAGGGCATTCTCATATCAGAGACCCCCCTGACAAAGTCAGCGCCTGTCTACTTTCTTCACCTTTTCAGTTATGTGAATTATTACGTGACCAGATTTGTGTCATCGACCTCTTTTACATGGACCACTCTCTGAAATGTTGTGTAGCTCCACTCTGTATCTCAGAGCCACGTTTAATCTGCCTGCAAGTGGTGATATTTACCAAGGAAGGTTGTGTTGTCAGACCTCCATTTATCTCCCTCTGTCACCGCTTTTGCATATTAGTATTGACATGATAACAAGTCCAAGATAGCGCAGGAAAAATCTGAACTAGCTGAGATAGTATACTATGAAATTGGGGATATTGGGAGCCCTGACCTAAGCCTCCAACATAAGGTTGTCCAGATGAATCTGATGCACAATGAAGAGTTTTTGCACAATTTAATGAAAAACGTGGAAAGGTCCTACTGTAACGAGTTTATCATCACACCTTAACCTGACTTTGGGTTGTGTTTCCCCCCTTACCATGACCCTTGGAAATCCAGAGGGCCCCAGGATTAAGGGGGAGCTGTCTTACAGTCCTATGGTAGTGATCCTCTCCTTAAAGTGCTGTCTTGGAACATTGCAGGGATACCTTAGAAATGAGGACCGGTTGGGATCTGTCTTAGGCTATAAGCTGATCTGGTTTGAGGAGACATGGTTTTTAATAGATTTCCACATATATTGGTATTGTTCCTTCTGTAACCCTGCAATATCGAGGATCCACTTAAATGTTTTGATTTTACATAAATGCAACAGGGCGAATGGTAAGTCTCTAAATTCTTCACCTTGGTTTCAATTATGTTGGGCACTGTGGAAATCTTGGTGCTTAATTTTTACAGTAACCTACTTGATCAATGGAACACACAAGTTGCCTATCTGTCAAATGAGACAATTGCTAAGAAAAAACATTCCAGCCGCCCATTGTGTGTAGGTGATTTTTTTAACTGCTCAGTTGTGATTTACGTAACACAAGTGAGTGTGGTCCGGAAAATAAGGCCAGTCGGGCAATAACCCAGTTTAAACACTCCCATTATGGAGATGCTTTGAATAACATTGTCATCTCCAATGATTTTGGGCCCAATTACGATGGCGGGGAGACCGCCACTGACAGGCTATCGGTGACGGTTTCCCCGCCATTTTAAAAAACTTTACCGCCCGCCATATTATGTTAACTCACAGACATGTGGAGGTCGTAAAGACTGACCCCACACATCCGATGGGCTCCTTGAGCCCGCTGGTGCGGCGGATGGGCTCATAGTCCCTACAATGGTGGCAGTGTCTACCAGTAACACAAAAATATTTTACTCCAACTGACCATGTCGTGGTCTTTAATATTCCCTAAAGATGGATTTATTCGATGAGCTGGGGAACTTATAACTTCACCCCTAGGTGAGCAAGGAAGCAATTCCTTTTAGTTTTTATTACCCTCACACACCCTAGTGGTGTCATGCTTCATCATCGGGTCACCCCGACGCCTAAAAGTCGGGGTGGGCTCGACCACAGTGTTGGGAGCGCTTTGAAGAAATTGCAAACCAGGGAGGCTATAAGATAAAAAACCTCAGGCAGATCCCCGGTTTCCCTTTATTCTTGGGTCTGTCTGGGTTAATTAAAAATAATAATATGAGTAGGGTTATGTATAGGAATATTATGGTCCTATGACCCTAGTGCCAACATGTTTCAGTCCACCGTGGCCTTAAAGGTCCAGGACTTTCTTCAGGGCAAAAGAAACCACCCTGGGATACAGAAGGGGGAATTCCCTATTCTGTTTTATTAATAGACAAGGGTAGAGTAGCTACTCCTTGTATGAGAGACGGATTAAATAATCTGTCTTGCGTTATGAATCCATCTGTAAGAGAAAACACAAAGAAACACATATCCAATTCATATAAATCGGTTTTCATCAAGGTATTTCCATAGTGACGTGTTTCAATTTCGTGTTTGAAATCAAGAGCCACACCTATACGTGCCTAGTGGTCAAAAAGGCAAAATAGTGTGCAGCTGTATCCAAGTCTGTGTCACTCACAATTAGTGGCTCTGTACAGTAAATTGGCGTGTCTGATCTATTGTGCGGTGGCGATTATGCTCGCATTCTATATAGAACCAGTTCGTGACCGTGGATGCTATCAATGTAAAACAGACTCTCATAAAACTCCCAAACATACCTCAAACACACCTTATCTGTGGTAAACCACAGTACTTAAAAACATGCGTGACTCTTAATCTCTATGGGTAACAGTGCAAGTGACATTCATTCTTGCATCCTTGCTTACCCGCATTTTGAACGGAATTCGTTTCTCAGGGGATGGAAGGGCTAATGGAGTAGCTCTGTAGTCAAACCCTAACGTTAGCCCCAGGGAAAATATAAAGCGAAAAGTTGTCACACGCTTATGAGGTTTAGGGCATAAGGGGTCTAAAATCATAGATGCTAACTCTTTTTTCTCCTTATCTCGATAAGGGTCCCAATGTTAAGGAAATTCATCCTAGTATCCCAGACTTACTTCGTCAAGAGTCCTGCTCCGCTTCGCCACCTATTAGGACCCGATCCCCGGCGTTTCGCGCCGTGTTACGGGTCTCGGAAGGTTTATACTTCCGTGTTGGTGTAGCTATCGACGGGATTGGTCCGCGTCAGCACGTAATCGGGGTAGTTCCCCGCACAGGATTGGTCAGACATGACCTCTAACCCAATTTGCTAGCCAATGGGTAGCAGGGGCTGGTCAGAGGACCGGTAACTCGCTCGCTAATGGAACCGTGGTTCCGATTATACAAATATGTTGATGTCTACATAAACACTCGTAAATTGTGCACTTAAATTCCCAAAACGAGTATGTTTTATTATATTAGTAAATGGATAAAAACATAGATTAGGATGTATTGTCTCTACGCATGCGCAGGACCGGTAAATCGCTCGCTACTGGAACCGTGGTTCCAATTGTACAAATATGTTGACGTCTACATAAACACTCGTAAATTGTGCACTTTAAATTCCTAAAACGAGTATGTTTATTTATATTAGTTAATAGATCAAGACATAATTCAGGATGTATTGTCTCTGCGCGTGCGCAGGCTGGTGTCCCGATCAATTTCATCATCTGACGGGAGATCTAAAGCATCGTTCGTATCCCGGGGCTCATATGGTATCCGTGATAATCTTTGGACATCACTTACTCATAATTCTCGGACCAATCTTAAAAAGAATGTAAGAGGGAGTGTATATTCACTGATGGATAATGGTGTCATAAGAGTGTTGCGTCACTTTAGTGTACATGCTGCATATACAGGATGGTTGACCATTTTAAAGTCTAAGGTAATCAGTGTCTCACATTATGCGGTAACTACGGCCACCACTAGGGAGATGGTAGTTAGTAGAGGGTTCCCCACTGATTTCAGGCGGACACTTAGAATTATTCCCGTGCTTATCGAGATTAATGTGCTCCATCTATTTATTCAATTGGTTCCAAGGGATACCATCATTAAGACCCGTCTCGTGGGTCTTTAGGCGATACACCCATCGTTGTTCACGTTCTAGAAGTTTTCGCTGTAAGTTATTCCCCAACGTGGTAACCTTTTCTAATACTGTCCACTTCAGCTCTGTGTCCTTATGTTTTTTCTCTTGGTAATGGGCAGTAAGCCTTGTGGCTGTGACTGATCTGCGTATAGTGCTTCTGTGTTCGCTGATGCGGACTTTGATCATACGACTCGTCATACCAACATACATAAGTCCGCAGGGGCATTTTATCATGTAGATCACAGACTCGGAGTTACAATTGGTGTGTGATCTCTGTTCCCATGGAAAATTAAGTCCCAGTTCCAAAGTTTTAGTGTGTTCAGTGAAGGGGCAGGCTACACATGACCCACATGGATAATGTCCCATCACTGGTGATAATCCCCATAGTGTCTGTTGATTAGTTTGTTTAGGGATGAAGGAGTTAGTGTGTACCAGGGCATTTCTCAAATTAGAATTTTTTCTAAATGAGAACATGGGTTTTACAAAGGATAGCCTGTTTGATGTCAATATTGACCATTTCTTATTTATTATTTTTTTCAGGTCATTGGATGATGAGTTATATGTTGTTACACATATAAGTTGGTCTGATTGTTCCTTAGTATGTGTCTCTAACAGTGCTTCCCTTGGTGTGTTGCGTGCTCTTTTGTTAGCCCTTTGTATGATTTTGTTCGGGTACATCTTCTGTTGTAATTTTTCACTCAGAATGGTTGCCTCTTTTTTGTATGTTTGAAGGTTGGAACAGTTCCTACGAATCCTCAAGAATTGGCCTACTGGTAAATTCTCTCTTAAGGATCGTGGATGGGCACTATCAAATCTCAATAGACTGTTCCTGTCCGTTGGCTTTGTATATAGTGAACTCTCCAGTGTGCCATCCTTAGCTGTGAATGTAACATCTAAGAACGAGATACTTTCTTTGTTTACATTCATAGTGAAGTGGAGATGTGGGTTTAGGGAATTAATCCACATCTTAAAGTTCTCAAGACTGGTAAGATCACCTCTCCAGATCATGAGGACATCATCGATGTACCTATACCATTTACAGATATGTGTACTGTATGGATTTTGAGTCCAGATGTGAAGGTCCTCAAAATAACTAACGTACAGGCATGCCAAACTAGGGGCAAATGTGCTCCCCATCGATGTCCCATGTATTTGTAAGTATAGTTGATCTTCAAAGGTGAAGAAATTCTCTGTCAATGCCAGGTGTATGAGGGTGATCACCCAATCAATGGGTGCTGCCCATCCCCAATCTTCCTTCCTGAGTATCTCTTGGATCACTCTGATGCTTTCCGCCTGAGGTATGTTCGTGTATAATGCTTCTACGTCTAAACATACCAACAGATTAACGGCTGGATCGTATTCAACCTGTGTCAAGAGATTAAAGAGGTGTTTGGTATCTTGAACATATGATTTAATCTTCTTGACCAAGGGACGTAGGAACCAGTCAGTATATTTTGACAAGGGTTCCAGAATGGAACCTATCCCTGAGACGATAGGTCTCCCCGGGGGAGGGTTCTTCCCTTTGTGTATTTTTGGGATGGTATAGAACAAGGGAATTCTGGGGTTCTCCTGGTTCAGAAATTCATGTTCTTTTTTCGTAATCCATTCTTTTGTTAGTGCATCAGTTGTTAGTGTCATGATAGTTGTTTTTATCCGTTGTGTGGGATCCCGGTTGATTTTTTTGTAGTATTTCGTATCTGCCAGTAAATTCAGACATGCTGTTCTGTAAGCATTTGTACTTTGTACCACGGTAGCCCCGCCCTTATCCGCTGGTTTGATGATAATGTCCGTTCTTGATTGTAGGGTGGTAAGAGCTGCACGTTCTTTTTTGCTCAGATTGTTAAATCCATTTCTTTTGGGTTGAAGTAGTTCAACTTCTTTGCTGACTGCTTCCTCAAAGGATAATACTTCCGGAGGCATCGTGTTGGTAGGGGGGAGAAAAGAAGATTTTGGTCTCAACCCCGTGTAATTGTTGTCTTCAGCTGGTCTTTCTTTGTCTTGAAAGAAGGTTTTCAATCGTATTTTTCGAAAGAATTCCCCTAACTCGCATCGCAGACGGAATTTGTCCAGATAAGTAGTGGGAACAAATCCAAGGCCTTTATTCAGAATCGTTTGCTCGTCTGTGGTGAGGATGACATCCGTAAGGTTTACAATTAATCCCTCGTGTTGCTTGTACTCGGCTGTTGTTCCCTGCTGTTGCTCCTGGTGTTGACTGAGCTCCGTTCGTCTTCCCACTGGATTCGTTTTCCCCTTCTTCCTCGTCTCCCTCTTCTTCCGCCCTGACCTAAAAAATGTTGGTTAAAGTCCGGCTGGTAGTATGGTCCTGTGGGGAATTGAGGGGGGCCTTGATATTGGACTGGTCCAAAAGGGCCTGGCCAGGGAAACATCTGTTGATGTCCATATCTTGGGTTGTAATTACCCCTGCGGGGTCTTCTTGCCCTGCCACGCCAGCTCTTGTTTGACCCATCACTCGACCAGTCATCATACTCTGAATCAGATGATCCTGTTTGTTCACTTCTAGTGGATCCTGAGTCAGATGGGACTTGGCTTTTGTAGTCATCTTTAATATAAGGATATACCTTCTCATGACTGAATTTCTTCAGATCTTTCTGCAGTTTGTTTATCTTATTTTGCATCAGATACTCTTTATGTTCATTTACTTCTTTATTTACTTCTTCGAGTTTCTTTTTATAGAGAGTTAGTTTGATCTCTGTCAGTAAAGAGTCCTCACTGATCTTTATTTTTATCAGTAGGGCCTCTGACAGACGTTTGGCTGTGTTGATTATTAAAATAAGCCAATCACGTGAGCATCTCCAAGCAATAAGAGACCATTCTTTTTTAAATTGGGGATCATCAAGGAAGATTCTTGGGGCGTTAGTCACCAGTAAGCCCGTAGGTGCCACATTACCACGGAGATATTCCGTCATTATTGCCCCGTGCAGCAATATTTTCATCTGACATCGTTTTAATTCTTTCAGCTCATCCCAATTTTGAGCTTGGGTCAGGGTCTGGTTAATATTAGTGTCTGACAGCAATGATGGACCCGCTAGTATTGCGGAAGCGTCTTCATCCGAAAAGCCAATACCGAATAGTTCGGCCATCCTGGATATCCGGTGTATGAAGTGTTTAAAATAAGGTGGGCGAGTGTATGTAGTGGGAGAAACAATGTGAGAGACTGCAAATCCACCGAAGTGATTCCCTTTGCAGATATTCTCTGTGTGGAAACCCTACAGCTGTGCGCTGCGCTAAACTTATTTTACACAGGGGCTATTTGAGAACAAAATTCTCGTGCCCAAAGGGTAGAGAGGATATAGGTCAGAGTAACCCCTCCCAATATCAATAGTAACACAAAAATATTTTACTCCAACTGACCATGTCGTGGTCTTTAATATTCCCTAAAGATGGATTTATTCGATGAGCTGGGGAACTTATAACTTCACCCCTAGGTGAGCAAGGAAGCAATTCCTTTTAGTTTTTATTACCCTCACACACCCTAGTGGTGTCATGCTTCATCATCGGGTCACCCCGACGCCTAAAAGTCGGGGTGGGCTCGACCACAGTGTTGGGAGCGCTTTGAAGAAATTGCAAACCAGGGAGGCTATAAGATAAAAAACCTCAGGCAGATCCCCGGTTTCCCTTTATTCTTGGGTCTGTCTGGGTTAATTAAAAATAATAATATGAGTAGGGTTATGTATAGGAATATTATGGTCCTATGACCCTAGTGCCAACATGTTTCAGTCCACCGTGGCCTTAAAGGTCCAGGACTTTCTTCAGGGCAAAAGAAACCACCCTGGGATACAGAAGGGGGAATTCCCTATTCTGTTTTATTAATAGACAAGGGTAGAGTAGCTACTCCTTGTATGAGAGACGGATTAAATAATCTGTCTTGCGTTATGAATCCATCTGTAAGAGAAAACACAAAGAAACACATATCCAATTCATATAAATCGGTTTTCATCAAGGTATTTCCATAGTGACGTGTTTCAATTTCGTGTTTGAAATCAAGAGCCACACCTATACGTGCCTAGTGGTAATCCTGTATATGCAGCATGTACACTAAAGTGACGCAACACTCTTATGACACCATTATCCATCAGTGAATATACACTCCCTCTTACATTCTTTTTAAGATTGGTCCGAGAATTATGAGTAAGTGATGTCCAAAGATTATCACGGATACCATATGAGCCCCGGGATACGAACGATGCTTTAGATCTCCCGTCAGATGATGAAATTGATCGGGACACCAGCCTGCGCACGCGCAGAGACAATACATCCTGAATTATGTCTTGATCTATTAACTAATATAAATAAACATACTCGTTTTAGGAATTTAAAGTGCACAATTTACGAGTGTTTATGTAGACGTCAACATATTTGTACAATTGGAACCACGGTTCCAGTAGCGAGCGATTTACCGGTCCTGCGCATGCGTAGAGACAATACATCCTAATCTATGTTTTTATCCATTTACTAATATAATAAAACATACTCGTTTTGGGAATTTAAGTGCACAATTTACGAGTGTTTATGTAGACATCAACATATTTGTATAATCGGAACCACGGTTCCATTAGCGAGCGAGTTACCGGTCCTCTGACCAGCCCCTGCTACCCATTGGCTAGCAAATTGGGTTAGAGGTCATGTCTGACCAATCCTGTGCGGGGAACTACCCCGATTACGTGCTGACGCGGACCAATCCCGTCGATAGCTACACCAACACGGAAGTATAAACCTTCCGAGACCCGTAACACGGCGCGAAACGCCGGGGATCGGGTCCTAATAGGTGGCGAAGCGGAGCAGGACTCTTGACGAAGTAAGTCTGGGATACTAGGATGAATTTCCTTAACATTGGGACCCTTATCGAGATAAGGAGAAAAAAGAGTTAGCATCTATGATTTTAGACCCCTTATGCCCTAAACCTCATAAGCGTGTGACAACTTTTCGCTTTATATTTTCCCTGGGGCTAACGTTAGGGTTTGACTACAGAGCTACTCCATTAGCCCTTCCATCCCCTGAGAAACGAATTCCGTTCGAAATGCGGGTAAGCAAGGATGCAAGAATGAATGTCACTTGCACTGTTACCCATAGAGATTAAGAGTCACGCATGTTTTTAAGTACTGTGGTTTACCACAGATAAGGTGTGTTTGAGGTATGTTTGGGAGTTTTATGAGAGTCTGTTTTACATTGATAGCATCCACGGTCACGAACTGGTTCTATATAGAATGCGAGCATAATCGCCACCGCACAATAGATCAGACACGCCAATTTACTGTACAGAGCCACTAATTGTGAGTGACACAGACTTGGATACAGCTGCACACTATTTTGCCTTTTTGACCACTAGGCACGTATAGGTGTGGCTCTTGATTTCAAACACGAAATTGAAACACGTCACTATGGAAATACCTTGATGAAAACCGATTTATATGAATTGGATATGTGTTTCTTTGTGTTTTCTCTTACAGATGGATTCATAACGCAAGACAGATTATTTAATCCGTCTCTCATACAAGGAGTAGCTACTCTACCCTTGTCTATTAATAAAACAGAATAGGGAATTCCCCCTTCTGTATCCCAGGGTGGTTTCTTTTGCCCTGAAGAAAGTCCTGGACCTTTAAGGCCACGGTGGACTGAAACATGTTGGCACTAGGGTCATAGGACCATAATATTCCTATACATAACCCTACTCATATTATTATTTTTAATTAACCCAGACAGACCCAAGAATAAAGGGAAACCGGGGATCTGCCTGAGGTTTTTTATCTTATAGCCTCCCTGGTTTGCAATTTCTTCAAAGCGCTCCCAACACTGTGGTCGAGCCCACCCCGACTTTTAGGCGTCGGGGTGACCCGATGATGAAGCATGACACCACTAGGGTGTGTGAGGGTAATAAAAACTAAAAGGAATTGCTTCCTTGCTCACCTAGGGGTGAAGTTATAAGTTCCCCAGCTCATCGAATAAATCCATCTTTAGGGAATATTAAAGACCACGACATGGTCAGTTGGAGTAAAATATTTTTGTGTTACTATTGATATTGGGAGGGGTTACTCTGACCTATATCCTCTCTACCCTTTGGGCACGAGAATTTTGTTCTCAAATAGCCCCTGTGTAAAATAAGTTTAGCGCAGCGCACAGCTGTAGGGTTTCCACACAGAGAATATCTGCAAAGGGAATCACTTCGGTGGATTTGCAGTCTCTCACATTGTTTCTCCCACTACATACACTCGCCCACCTTATTTTAAACACTTCATACACCGGATATCCAGGATGGCCGAACTATTCGGTATTGGCTTTTCGGATGAAGACGCTTCCGCAATACTAGCGGGTCCATCATTGCTGTCAGACACTAATATTAACCAGACCCTGACCCAAGCTCAAAATTGGGATGAGCTGAAAGAATTAAAACGATGTCAGATGAAAATATTGCTGCACGGGGCAATAATGACGGAATATCTCCGTGGTAATGTGGCACCTACGGGCTTACTGGTGACTAACGCCCCAAGAATCTTCCTTGATGATCCCCAATTTAAAAAAGAATGGTCTCTTATTGCTTGGAGATGCTCACGTGATTGGCTTATTTTAATAATCAACACAGCCAAACGTCTGTCAGAGGCCCTACTGATAAAAATAAAGATCAGTGAGGACTCTTTACTGACAGAGATCAAACTAACTCTCTATAAAAAGAAACTCGAAGAAGTAAATAAAGAAGTAAATGAACATAAAGAGTATCTGATGCAAAATAAGATAAACAAACTGCAGAAAGATCTGAAGAAATTCAGTCATGAGAAGGTATATCCTTATATTAAAGATGACTACAAAAGCCAAGTCCCATCTGACTCAGGATCCACTAGAAGTGAACAAACAGGATCATCTGATTCAGAGTATGATGACTGGTCGAGTGATGGGTCAAACAAGAGCTGGCGTGGCAGGGCAAGAAGACCCCGCAGGGGTAATTACAACCCAAGATATGGACATCAACAGATGTTTCCCTGGCCAGGCCCTTTTGGACCAGTCCAATATCAAGGCCCCCCTCAATTCCCCACAGGACCATACTACCAGCCGGACTTTAACCAACATTTTTTAGGTCAGGGCGGAAGAAGAGGGAGACGAGGAAGAAGGGGAAAACGAATCCAGTGGGAAGACGAACGGAGCTCAGTCAACACCAGGAGCAACAGCAGGGAACAACAGCCGAGTACAAGCAACACGAGGGATTAATTGTAAACCTTACGGATGTCATCCTCACCACAGACGAGCAAACGATTCTGAATAAAGGCCTTGGATTTGTTCCCACTACTTATCTGGACAAATTCCGTCTGCGATGCGAGTTAGGGGAATTCTTTCGAAAAATACGATTGAAAACCTTCTTTCAAGACAAAGAAAGACCAGCTGAAGACAACAATTACACGGGGTTGAGACCAAAATCTTCTTTTCTCCCCCCTACCAACACGATGCCTCCGGAAGTATTATCCTTTGAGGAAGCAGTCAGCAAAGAAGTTGAACTACTTCAACCCAAAAGAAATGGATTTAACAATCTGAGCAAAAAAGAACGTGCAGCTCTTACCACCCTACAATCAAGAACGGACATTATCATCAAACCAGCGGATAAGGGCGGGGCTACCGTGGTACAAAGTACAAATGCTTACAGAACAGCATGTCTGAATTTACTGGCAGATACGAAATACTACAAAAAAATCAACCGGGATCCCACACAACGGATAAAAACAACTATCATGACACTAACAACTGATGCACTAACAAAAGAATGGATTACGAAAAAAGAACATGAATTTCTGAACCAGGAGAACCCCAGAATTCCCTTGTTCTATACCATCCCAAAAATACACAAAGGGAAGAACCCTCCCCCGGGGAGACCTATCGTCTCAGGGATAGGTTCCATTCTGGAACCCTTGTCAAAATATACTGACTGGTTCCTACGTCCCTTGGTCAAGAAGATTAAATCATATGTTCAAGATACCAAACACCTCTTTAATCTCTTGACACAGGTTGAATACGATCCAGCCGTTAATCTGTTGGTATGTTTAGACGTAGAAGCATTATACACGAACATACCTCAGGCGGAAAGCATCAGAGTGATCCAAGAGATACTCAGGAAGGAAGATTGGGGATGGGCAGCACCCATTGATTGGGTGATCACCCTCATACACCTGGCATTGACAGAGAATTTCTTCACCTTTGAAGATCAACTATACTTACAAATACATGGGACATCGATGGGGAGCACATTTGCCCCTAGTTTGGCATGCCTGTACGTTAGTTATTTTGAGGACCTTCACATCTGGACTCAAAATCCATACAGTACACATATCTGTAAATGGTATAGGTACATCGATGATGTCCTCATGATCTGGAGAGGTGATCTTACCAGTCTTGAGAACTTTAAGATGTGGATTAATTCCCTAAACCCACATCTCCACTTCACTATGAATGTAAACAAAGAAAGTATCTCGTTCTTAGATGTTACATTCACAGCTAAGGATGGCACACTGGAGAGTTCACTATATACAAAGCCAACGGACAGGAACAGTCTATTGAGATTTGATAGTGCCCATCCACGATCCTTAAGAGAGAATTTACCAGTAGGCCAATTCTTGAGGATTCGTAGGAACTGTTCCAACCTTCAAACATACAAAAAAGAGGCAACCATTCTGAGTGAAAAATTACAACAGAAGATGTACCCGAACAAAATCATACAAAGGGCTAACAAAAGAGCACGCAACACACCAAGGGAAGCACTGTTAGAGACACATACTAAGGAACAATCAGACCAACTTATATGTGTAACAACATATAACTCATCATCCAATGACCTGAAAAAAATAATAAATAAGAAATGGTCAATATTGACATCAAACAGGCTATCCTTTGTAAAACCCATGTTCTCATTTAGAAAAAATTCTAATTTGAGAAATGCCCTGGTACACACTAACTCCTTCATCCCTAAACAAACTAATCAACAGACACTATGGGGATTACCACCAGTGATGGGACATTATCCATGTGGGTCATGTGTAGCCTGCCCCTTCACTGAACACACTAAAACTTTGGAACTGGGACTTAATTTTCCATGGGAACAGAGATCACACACCAATTGTAACTCCGAGTCTGTGATCTACATGATAAAATGCCCCTGCGGACTTATGTATGTTGGTATGACGAGTCGTATGATCAAAGTCCGCATCAGCGAACACAGAAGCACTATACGCAGATCAGTCACAGCCACAAGGCTTACTGCCCATTACCAAGAGAAAAAACATAAGGACACAGAGCTGAAGTGGACAGTATTAGAAAAGGTTACCACGTTGGGGAATAACTTACAGCGAAAACTTCTAGAACGTGAACAACGATGGGTGTATCGCCTAAAGACCCACGAGACGGGTCTTAATGATGGTATCCCTTGGAACCAATTGAATAAATAGATGGAGCACATTAATCTCGATAAGCACGGGAATAATTCTAAGTGTCCGCCTGAAATCAGTGGGGAACCCTCTACTAACTACCATCTCCCTAGTGGTGGCCGTAGTTACCGCATAATGTGAGACACTGATTACCTTAGACTTTAAAATGGTCAACCATCCTGTATATGCAGCATGTACACTAAAGTGACGCAACACTCTTATGACACCATTATCCATCAGTGAATATACACTCCCTCTTACATTCTTTTTAAGATTGGTCCGAGAATTATGAGTAAGTGATGTCCAAAGATTATCACGGATACCATATGAGCCCCGGGATACGAACGATGCTTTAGATCTCCCGTCAGATGATGAAATTGATCGGGACACCAGCCTGCGCACGCGCAGAGACAATACATCCTGAATTATGTCTTGATCTATTAACTAATATAAATAAACATACTCGTTTTAGGAATTTAAAGTGCACAATTTACGAGTGTTTATGTAGACGTCAACATATTTGTACAATTGGAACCACGGTTCCAGTAGCGAGCGATTTACCGGTCCTGCGCATGCGTAGAGACAATACATCCTAATCTATGTTTTTATCCATTTACTAATATAATAAAACATACTCGTTTTGGGAATTTAAGTGCACAATTTACGAGTGTTTATGTAGACATCAACATATTTGTATAATCGGAACCACGGTTCCATTAGCGAGCGAGTTACCGGTCCTCTGACCAGCCCCTGCTACCCATTGGCTAGCAAATTGGGTTAGAGGTCATGTCTGACCAATCCTGTGCGGGGAACTACCCCGATTACGTGCTGACGCGGACCAATCCCGTCGATAGCTACACCAACACGGAAGTTTAAACCTTCCGAGACCCGTAACACGGCGCGAAACGCCGGGGATCGGGTCCTAATAGGTGGCGAAGCGGAGCAGGACTCTTGACGAAGTAAGTCTGGGATACTAGGATGAATTTCCTTAACATTGGGACCCTTATCGAGATAAGGAGAAAAAAGAGTTAGCATCTATGATTTTAGACCCCTTATGCCCTAAACCTCATAAGCGTGTGACAACTTTTCGCTTTATATTTTCCCTGGGGCTAACGTTAGGGTTTGACTACAGAGCTACTCCATTAGCCCTTCCATCCCCTGAGAAACGAATTCCGTTCGAAATGCGGGTAAGCAAGGATGCAAGAATGAATGTCACTTGCACTGTTACCCATAGAGATTAAGAGTCACGCATGTTTTTAAGTACTGTGGTTTACCACAGATAAGGTGTGTTTGAGGTATGTTTGGGAGTTTTATGAGAGTCTGTTTTACATTGATAGCATCCACGGTCACGAACTGGTTCTATATAGAATGCGAGCATAATCGCCACCGCACAATAGATCAGACACGCCAATTTACTGTACAGAGCCACTAATTGTGAGTGACACAGACTTGGATACAGCTGCACACTATTTTGCCTTTTTGACCACTAGGCACGTATAGGTGTGGCTCTTGATTTCAAACACGAAATTGAAACACGTCACTATGGAAATACCTTGATGAAAACCGATTTATATGAATTGGATATGTGTTTCTTTGTGTTTTCTCTTACAGATGGATTCATAACGCAAGACAGATTATTTAATCCGTCTCTCATACAAGGAGTAGCTACTCTACCCTTGTCTATTAATAAAACAGAATAGGGAATTCCCCCTTCTGTATCCCAGGGTGGTTTCTTTTGCCCTGAAGAAAGTCCTGGACCTTTAAGGCCACGGTGGACTGAAACATGTTGGCACTAGGGTCATAGGACCATAATATTCCTATACATAACCCTACTCATATTATTATTTTTAATTAACCCAGACAGACCCAAGAATAAAGGGAAACCGGGGATCTGCCTGAGGTTTTTTATCTTATAGCCTCCCTGGTTTGCAATTTCTTCAAAGCGCTCCCAACACTGTGGTCGAGCCCACCCCGACTTTTAGGCGTCGGGGTGACCCGATGATGAAGCATGACACCACTAGGGTGTGTGAGGGTAATAAAAACTAAAAGGAATTGCTTCCTTGCTCACCTAGGGGTGAAGTTATAAGTTCCCCAGCTCATCGAATAAATCCATCTTTAGGGAATATTAAAGACCACGACATGGTCAGTTGGAGTAAAATATTTTTGTGTTACTATTGATATTGGGAGGGGTTACTCTGACCTATATCCTCTCTACCCTTTGGGCACGAGAATTTTGTTCTCAAATAGCCCCTGTGTAAAATAAGGCAGTGTCTACCAGGCACGGTCAAAGGGATTATGATGTCAATTTCTGCCTGCCTGTTCATGGCGATTAACCTGCCATGAACAACATGCGTAAAGGGACTTTGATGGTTTGTAACAGGCCCTCCCTTGCCCCCTGGTCTACTGGCCCCCAGAGACAGGACCTGGGGACACCTATGGTGCCTCACTACATATCCCAGCACCATGTGGCAGGCACCGCATGGTGCCTACCATGTAGTGCCGGGAATACACTTCAACTCACAGCATGCATGAATATTGCAACTCACCAGAGAGGCCCACCGGAGGGCAATTATGGAATTAGCCTAAATAACATATGATCAATTGTATTGGTGGTGAGTTTATATTTTATAGTTTTAAAAGCTATACTTGGAATTATTTTATAATAAGTTTGTTTTATTAAATGTAATGTATATGCTATGGTTTTAGATTTTACTTACTTACATAGTGGCAAATCTTGCCTACCACACTGACCCTCCTCACACATTTTTTGGTGCACACTGTACTCTCTGTCTATTATTCTGATCTTTAAATCACTAAAAATAAATATTATCACAATATTTGTACATATATCATCTAAGAAAGTCACTAGTTTTATAAGAACCTTCTTCTTCTGTTAAAAATATACTTCCCAATGCTGTGGGCATAACATTGCTTCCATTCACTGTCTCCAGGGACGTAGCAGTTAGCACAATGCAGCAGTATTCACTCACTCCACTAGCCATCATCTAAAATAATGTATTCCATAGTGCATATTAGTATGTGAACAGGCAAAAAAAAAAACTAAAGACTCATCATTCCCGATACAAGCATTAAAATGTAACAACATGCATTGATGCCTCAACGTTATTTACAAAAAATGATCAGATACATGTATATCATATCTCAGTGCAGTGCAATTGCAGATAAGGATCAAATTAACATAGTGAGGAATTTTAGAATTTAAAACAGGTCAAAATTCAAGTAACCTCAAGTAAATAAACTTTTATTTTAATAGTTAGAAAAAATGTAATTTTCTCTAAAAATATTTGGATAAATACAGGATTACGGAGCTCTCATTTGAAATGTCTGTGCTTTCTGCTGCTAGCATGTGTATCTAATGAGCAAATTGTGTTTAATTGCAAACTGTGGCACAAGGCAATTCAAAAAAACTTGAAACAGATGTTCTGCAAGTCATTTGTTTGTCATTTAAAAGATGGTGTCTTGTCCTCGCAGTACAATCAAATCCCCACAGTGAGAGTGTGTTTTGCACCCAAGTCCCCATAAGAATACTGACACAAACACACACACATAGCTGTCATTTCATTACATTCACAGTTTCAGTATCTTTATACTGCAAAAAATTAAAACTGACTTTAATTTATGAACTGTTTTTGTACAATGAACAATGACCAGTAGAAAGGAGAGCTTGATGATGCTACTCATTCTAAGCTCCAGCATTTCATGTAATCTGATTTATATTAAACTAATTGTAATGTTTTTGCAACAAATTACTAACTGCTTGTTGATGGGTTTCTTCTTCATACTACAGAATCTGCTTTTGTTCGTCATGTCTGCACCATACTTTGTGTTTCACACAAGGAAGCAATATTCTAACAATGTAAGTAATTTTTGGAATGATGATGGTGTAACCTAGAGTTGTAAGGAACAAAATACCATCTGCCATATGTTAAAATGTTATTGCATGTCATATCTGCCTCTGGCCTCCTTGCTCTATTGGTAACAAAACTCATCTGTGACCTGCAATAGCCTTATAATGTACAGCTTATATTACTTTATCCTATGTATAATTCATCTCCATTCATATAAATATCTTTCTCTTTGTCTCATTCTCACCCAGCTTATCTTTATAGCACTGTGTATCACCTTAATCTCTCAACTCTTCCTTCTTCAAACTTTCTATTTCTTTCAATAATCAGCGTTTGTGGAAATTATTTCTCCAGAGCACATTTATCAGTGAAAGTGGAGTTTAATCTGATGGCGTCAGATGATTCTTTGCATCTGGCCTTTGACATATGTTGCAGCTGTCTGCCCTCTCATCCTCCAGAGTCACCAAAGAAGAATTGTCCAGTATATTACTGGCAAAAGTTGAATCATGTGCATTATGGTAAAAGTATGATGTATTCTTTTTGAGCTTTTCCTTCTAATTCAGCCCTGCAATGCGTTAAAGATCTCTCATATGATTGCCTCTTCAATTCTCGCAATGCCAGTCATAGGTTCTGGAGTTTTTAGCTTGTCTTTTGTCATTTTTGTAAAGCTTGCCTATAATTTATGGGTGTGACTCTTTACTTCAGAATTGTTTTTGTTTTATCTTTCAGCCCTGAGACTACTTTTCTTTGTATGATTACGAGGACCCAAAATCTCCTTAAGACCTATTGTAGACTCTTCTCCAAATGTATATGTTCAATCAGTGATGCAGTGAAGATTATTTCAGGTTAAAGGAAAGTGCTATGAAATATATTTTTCTCTGTTTTTATTTTATTTTCATCAGCAAAAATATAATGGAATCTTGATACTTTCAAAACCATTTGAGTTCCTACATGTAATGTGTGCCCCCCTTGCGAGTTGCAGAGAAGCATAACATTATGTTTGCATACTACCAAGATAATGTCTTCATTGTTTAGCTATGTCTCTCATGTTGCTCCTGTTGACAAACTGAATGCTATTCAGAGAATCAACCTGTGAAGTATAAAGGGCTGAGCAGGAGCTGCATTTAGTCTGACCCATGCAAATTATGACTTATTAGCCAAGGCACACTGGGGGTTAATACGCTATATTTATTTGCAGGCATAACAGTGAAAACCGGTTATGAAAGAAACATTAGTTAGTGTACAGTCAATCATAAGACAGAAAAGGACAAATCACATTAAGTGCAGATATTTTGAGAAGAAACTCTAAGGCATCATCATTAAGAGTCATGAAATACATAGCAAGAGAAAAACAGGTGCATTCTTCAATTTGTTAGCACATTCTAAAGGTCAACATGTCAGGGCACAAGGCCACATCTAATTTCTCCTGTCATGTTGAGCCTTACAAAGTATGGAAGTATTCTGACAGCTACAGGAAAAGTGGTCTCATACAATGCCTTCTAGAGTAAACCAGGCTCCAGCCGAGCACAGGAGAATCCTCTCCATGCTTAGATGCCGCACAGGACATTCACAGGAGAAGGAGCTCTGACAGCTTCACTGGTGTCTTCCTCATTATAAAGGATGGAGCGGGCACATTTTCAAAGATCCATTACATATAACAAAATACCTATCTGTCGGCTTCATTGTAGGGAATTAACAATTTTACTTTAAGATATGCTTTCCATAATAAACAGATCTAGCATATGTCATCTGAAATATTTTTCTCCTAGTGAACCTGTCAGGCCTTGGGCTGTTAGAATTTTCTTACCACCTTAAACAACTGAGGACTCATGTACTGAACTTAAGCTTTCCAAAAGGTAATAATCAGTCACAGTTGGCAAAGAAGGTTTTTAAGGGCCAGATGTACCACCAGTTTTTGCAGTTGCAAACTGGAAATTGGCCCGTTTGCAATCTCAAAAAAGGGTGGTGGTATGTACAAACTCTATTTTGTGAGTTGTTGACTCGCAAAATAGCACTTGCACATCGCTATTAGGAAGAGGCATGCCAAGGGTGCTCCTTCCTCATAGCGAGTCAGAATGGTATGTACCATCGTTTTGTGACTGCAGTCTAACTCTTACTTCAAGTACGTGGTAAACCACTTGCAAACGGGAAGGGGTCCCCTGGGGCCCCTTTGTGAATGATTGCAAAAATATTTTTTAAGAGCAGGCAGTGTCCCCACAGACCACTTCCTACTCTTAAAAATGAAACAGAATGTTTTAATTGTTCTTGTTTAAAAGCATCCCCTTTTCTTTTAAGGAAAACGGGCTGCATTTAAAAACATACATACTTTATTGAAAAAGCAGTCACAGACATGGTGGTCTGGTGACCCCAGCAGCTCCCACCACCCCTGTGAGTGCTGGCAATTCCCAATGGGTCACAAATTGTGACCGACCTCATGAATATTCATGAGGCAGGTCATTTGCGACCCCATTAGGAATTGCAAACAGTATCTGAGACACTATTGTCCATTCCATTTTGCGACTCAGAATTTGTGACTCGAAAAATGTAAGGGTCATATATCTGGCCCGCTATACAAGGGTAAATCTTCCATGTCCACTGTTCATTGAGGGGGTAACCAGCACAAAATCCTCTGCCTACTATGATAAACTGTGCAATTTCATGTAACAAAATATCTATCTGCATGTTTTATTAGAGAGTTCCACCTCTAAATGCCTATTTACTTTAACATATGCTTTTCACAATCAATATGTCAGGCTCTTCAAGTCAATCATTTTATTATTGGCTTCTCATCGTGCCCACTCAAGCCTAGTATAGCTCCTTATCATCCTTGTCCTCCAAATCCACACTATCCTCGTTTGTTGCACTTGAAGGAAGTACTTTTGCCTCCTTTAGAGATGGAAACAAAATGTCCTGGAGAATTGCATCTTCCACATATTTGAGTGTGATCTGAGCAGTCTTTATCAGAGGCTGAATTGCATCTTCCACATATTTGAGTGTGATCTGAGCAGACTTTATTAGAGCCTGAATTGCATCTTCCACATATTTGAGTGTGATCTGAGCAGTCTTTATCAGAGCCTGAATTGCATCTTCCACATATTTGAGTGTGATCTGAGCAGTCTTTATCAGAGGCTGAATTGCATCTTCCACATATTTGAGTGTGATCTGAGCAGTCTTTATCAGAGGCTGAATTGCATCTTCCACATATTTGAGTGTGATCTGAGCAGTCTTTATCAGAGGCTGAATTGCATCTTCCACATATTTGAGCGTGATCTGAGCAGTCTTTATCAGAGGCTGAATTGCATCTTCCACATATTTGAGTGTGATCTGAGCAGTCTTTATCAGAGGCTGAATTGCATCTTCCACATATTTGAGTGTGATCTGAGCAGTCTTTATCAGAGGCTGAATTGCATCTTCCACATATTTGAGTGTGATCTGAGCAGTCTTTATCAGAGGCCGAATAGCATCTTCCACATATTTGAGTGTGTTCTGAGCAGTCTTTATCAGAGGCTGAATTGCATTTTTGCCACATCTAAAGCAAATCATGTATCTTACATCTTCTGTAAGCTTTCCACAGGCCAACTGTCTGGACTAGAGTCATTCATGTACAAGTGTAAAGAAAATCACAGTTGACAAATCAAAAGCCAATAACTCCTCAGAGAGTCTAACAAAGATCATTGAATTCACAGAGTTTGTTCGAGTGGATCACAAACACCAAAAACCTGCCTACTAAAGTTTCATCCAACAACATATCTGCTTATAGGCTCAACACAGTATAATAACAATCCATCCTTATAAGGCTATTGTCTGTCGGGCTGACTCACTTTGTCATATTGATTCATGATAAACAGATGAAACCTTTACCCTTTACGCGTTATGATTTCTTTACACCTTTAGCCATGGCAGATCTACTCAAATGCTCGTAAACTTGCAACCATCATGCATACAGATGTAAACTTATAAATATGTGTAGAAATACAGTTGCAAAAAAGATAAACAATCAAGCTAGATGGGGTCAATTAGGGATCATCACTTTTGTTTTGTTAAACATTTGTTTATGCCGTGTCTGGTGGCTCAGTGGACTAATGCATCTACTGCAGGGGCCTGTGTTGGACCTTTTGGTCACAGGTTCAAATCCTGGTGGGTCGACTCAGCCTTTCATCCATATGAGGTCAATTAAATGAGTACCATTGAGTTGGGTAGCAACAAACATCTGTTATTCAGTGCCAAGATACCTGTGGTGGTGAATGTGCGCT
Organism: Triturus cristatus; assembly: GCF_964204655.1. NCBI lineage: Eukaryota > Metazoa > Chordata > Amphibia > Caudata > Salamandridae > Triturus > Triturus cristatus. Next base: position 69,073,569 of record NC_140581.1, on the reverse strand, counting down.
TTACAAATACTTATGTTATGTTATTTGCCAGAGAGGTTGGACAATGCAATAGCTCTTGCCTACTACGGTAATCATTGAGATTTCATGCAACTAAAAATCTGTCCATGTCTATGAAAAGCTTGCTGTCTTTAAAGTATGCTCCTTATAATGAATAAGTTAGACAAACTGCCGTTTTCATAATGTTTCTTAACAAGATCACCAGACCTAAGTCATCTGAGATAATATTTCCAGTGCACCAAAAAAGAGAATAGCTTGTCAGGCTACCCATCCCAGGCTTACAGTTTTGAGAGCAAGCTTTTCTATAAGACAACCATCAGACACATATTCACAAAACTAGAAAGGTTTACACAATTCTGTCTTTCCAAATACGGGCTGATAAGGATTCTCACACAGTAAGACTTCTATATCCACAGTTTATCACACTGAGTGCCCTACACAAAAACCATTGCCTACTATGGCACATATGTGAGATTCCATATTACATCATATCTATCTGGAGGATTTAAAATCGACTATTGATATTCCAACCTTAAAGGTCCACCGACCTAAACACATGCTTTTCAGAATAAATGTGTCAGGCCCAGTGCCATTATCATAACACTTAATCACAGACAGTTCAGGTCTATAGTCAGAATCACTGACTTTCCACTGTAAACTGCTCAGTCCTGCTGCATTGAGTGTAGATTTTGCTGTAAGTCAAAAAGTGGAATACGAGTAGTGTTTTAGTGGAAGAACATACATTTGGCCTATTCAAATCCAGAGACCCAAGATGTGGGTGGCGCTTATGCCCCTCTCTCAGTATGACTTCCAAAGCTCTTTTTTGATTATGATATAACTTAAGGTCAGGTAACAGTTGCACTTTCATGCTGGAAAAGAGAGTCCATGATGATTAGTGAAGTCCTGGGTCTCAAACACAAAACTGCAGTCTGAAGCGCAAAGTTAATAACCACACTCCTGTTGCTGCCTGAGAAAAACAAACACTGTAAATGATCTAAGACAATTTTAAATGGGTGCCCATGAACGTTTCAGCTTGGGCAGCTGGCTAAATAAACAAATTGATCACAGCTGTGAATATGGCAAGCTGTTTTCTGTAGAAGCACATAACATTTGCCTAATCAAAATATGTACTCCAGACTATCAACATAAGGACGGGGTCAAAGCATCTCAATTAGTACGGTAGAGAGGGAGTTCCCTGTCTGAGCTTTGATGAAGGGTGAGGGTAAGACATTATCTTTATAAGGAGTGGCTTTGAGGAAGTTCAATATGATGGTGCGATCTGAGAGGGATAGAAATTTAAAGATGACTTGCTGCATTTTGTGGCAATGTGCAGGTGTAAGAGATAAGGCAGGGTTGGTGTTGGAAGTTCTGTATTCATTGACTGAAGAAAAGGTTAATGGGATTGCCCTTTTCTTAGTAATGGGTAAAAGGAGGGTCTGGCAGGGGGTTGATTCTGTGCTTGATTTTATGCCTTCTTTAGGCTTGAGGACCTGGTCAGCTAGCAGCACATTCACAATTAAGGAGAGAAACTTAGGAGATGTGAGAGCTCCACCCAAAGGTATTGCGTAGCAAAACGCATGAAAAGAAGTAGATTACGGGGATTGCCACAAACTGCAGTGCTATAGGAACGCACAGATTTAGGACGCTGCAGCGTTCTTCAACCTACGGTTAGCCTCTTCCAGCCTGTGAATGATGGTTGGTAATCTAACAGAGATCAGGAGTGAGTAATCTGTACTACTTTCAACCAGGGGGCGTAAAGTCACTACGATTTCATCCAAGACTCTCAGAAGACCATCAAGCACTCCACTGAGCTCCAGGTACATGTTGGCCGCACTGGTCTTGCCAGCCACAGTGCTCAGTAAACTGGTGCATTTCCTCAACGAGATGAGAAATGTATTCAACTCTTGTTGCAGCGCCCTTTCTGAGTTTAAGTCCCGTTGATGGAGCTGAATTTCTACAGTATTAGCCGCAATGGTCTGTTCTGTGGAATGGATGGCCTCCATACAGGATTGATGCTGAGATTCAAACTTCTCCGCAGTTTCTTTGTGTTTCAAGTGAATCGCTTTAGCTTCTTTAGCTGCCGTTTCAGCATTTGCAATAGCTTCACCTATTTTTGCCATGACGTAAAGACCTAACAGAAATGGAAAAAGACTATATGTTTATTGGCACACTGTAACACCGAAGTTTGTGAATATATATAAATGATCAGATTATTCAGACCATGCAATTAGTAGTGGACAAAGCATTTAACTGCACATTTTTAGAATTGGGCTATGAGGAACCATCTTAAAATGAGTTCACGGTTTGCTACTTGCATAACCCTTTAAATGTTAACATTAGACCTTGGCAGATTATTTAATCCCACCAGCAGAATCATAGAAATTACTGATGAATTCTGCCGCTCTGCTGGTGGAATTAATCTGCAGTGGTTGGTTTCTAAATAGGGCTGGAAGGGGGAGCAGTCTCTTTACGTTTATGAATCACTGCAGTTTAAAGTTTATTCTGCAATATTTTTTAAACATAGAGGGACTGCTCCCTCTTCCAGCCCTATTTAGAAACCACTAACTGCACTTAAGTGATTACTGCAGAGTATGTAAGGGTGCCTAAGGGTATGTACTGCTGTGATTTCTATAGAGGGCTGGAAGGATGAAGTAGGCCCTGTTTAGAAACCTCTGAACAAGTAGCGCATACCCTCAGTGCCCAAACATACTCTGCAGGAATTACTGCAGAGTATGAGCAAGCACTGAGGGGTATGCAATGCAGAGCATTTGGTATTTGACTGCACTAATTGTTAGCGCAAAATATATCCTTGCATTCATTTTTTGGATGAGAGGGTGCCTTTTGCGTTAAGAAAATAGTGGTAAATGCCCACTATGCCCTGTCAGAAAACCGTTGAATGTTGCTGAATTTTAATGGAATTCTAGTAATTATGTGAGCTCAAACTCTGCCAATTCTTCCCACTACTATTTCAAATGATGCTACATCTATGATTTGTTTGAAACACACAGTAAATGTTATGTGCAGGACATGGGTGAAGGTGTTTTTGAGTATGCCCGATGCAGATGTACCACGTGCTCTTGATTTTAGACTGTACTTGTAATGGCATCACTGGAACTTTTTAATATATATGTCTATGTCAATATTGTAAAGATTCACAGTGAGTGAAACATAACTTATAGGAAAATTGGAGGTGCATTTACTTAACTTCTGTGCAATGCAGGGCAGCCAGCAAAGATGATGTGCTGCACTGTGTTGCATAAAATGGATAGAGCAGAAATGCTTCATATTTACAAAGATATAGAGCATTTTTGCTATCTTCTTGGGCTGGTACACTATGAACAGCTTAACACCAATGTGAGCATCCTTGCTCAATAGTGCAAGGGTGCCTGAGTTACAGGCAGGATAGTTTTGTGCAGAAAAGTTAACCTTCTTGCACAACAGCAATCCTTAGAAGTATTTTGCTCTTTCTCTGTGTGCTGCAGAATGCAGCAAATCTGAAAGGAGGAAATAACAAAGAGAAATAAAGATATGTCTCCTTGTCGCACCTCACTTGGGAAGTTGTAACTTTTTGAGGCAATCCTAGGTTCCCTGACCTTCGTAAATATGGAATTATTGTCAAATTCAATAGGTTGACCCAATGGAACGCCTTCTCAATTCAGACTAATGCAAAGCAATGATTTGGGCTAAGCCACACAGAGCCACTCAAGGTGCTTTTTCATGGCTTTGTAAATCCCATTTAAAGGAGTGTGTTGCCTTCTGTTGCCTTTGACATTGGTGTCTTTCTCTAGTTATTTCCAGAGAGTTGGTGTTTGTCCACCATGTGTGCTTGTATGCATGTGTATTGTGTGTGTGTGTATGTGTGTGTATGAGTTATGGCTTTGCAGATGAGCCTTTTTATGAGTATGTATGTGTATGAGCATTGTGAGTTTCTGTGAATATGTCTTCCAGTGTTATGTGACTGCCTATGTGAATGTGTGTGTTAAATACCAGGGTCTAGATTTACACAGACTTTGCATATAGTTTGTGTTATCTTTTAAATACAGACCCAATGCAAAATCCAGGATGGCATTTATAAACCAATGCAAATAACGAGTTCTGTTGACATATGACCAAAAGTAATGCAATGCAGTGCAACACACCAAGACCGTTTCCTCGCCGCCACAAGTGACATCCGCTTTCCTGGACGGATGCAAACCTGCAACTTTCATCCTCCTGGATGGCCACCTTCGATACCTTCTCTTACCTAACCCTATGCACAAGACTCCATGATGGTGGCATCCGCAACAAAGCCCTGGAATGGATCCGCTCCTTCCTCACCAGCCGAACACAGAGAGTCAGACTACCTCTGTTCCTCTCTGTATCCACAGAGTTCAGCTGGGGAATGCTTCAGGGCTCCTCCCTAAGCCCCAGTCTGATCAACATCTACATGGCCCACTGGCAAACATCGTCAGGAGCCATGGACTCAACATCATCTCTTACATCAACAATACCTAGCTGATTCTCTCCTTCACCAATGAACCCACAGTCAATAAAACAACTTTCAAAGTGGGATGAAGGCTGTCGCCGCCTGGATGAAGAACAGTTGCCTCAAGCTCAACTCAGAGAAGACTGAAGTCCTCATCATGGGCTCCAGTTCCTCCTCCTGGTGGCCCGCAGCACTCGGACCAACCCACACCCACAGACCACACACGGAACCTTTGCATCATCCCCGACTCCTCACTCATCATAACCCACCGATCAACGGCATCTCATCATCCTGCCTCCACATGCTATGCATGCTATGCCTGCTCCAAAAGATCTTTAAGTGGATCCCCACAAGTCCAGAAAGACACTCACCCACTTACTCATCAGCAGAAGAATCGACTATGGCAACGCACTCTAAGCGGGCATCACCCAGAAACTCCTCAAAAAACTGTAGAAGATTCAGAATGCCTCCGACAGACTCATCATCAGCATTCTCCGCCGCAGCCACCAGGCACCTGAGAGACCTCAACTGGCTGTCAGTCAGCAAAATAATCACCTTCAAGCTCTTCAGACATGCATACAAAGCCCTACATGATGCAGGAGCTGCATACCTCAACCACATGCACTCACCAGTGACCTCCGTTATGCCCAAAATGCCGTAGCTACCATCACATACATATGCAAGACCATAGCTGGAAGAAGATCCTTCTCCTACCTTGCAGCAAAGACCTAGAACACCCTGCCTCCCCACCCCAGGTAATCACTGTTCCTGCCTCAATTCAGGAAGGACCCCAAGACCTGGATCTTTGACTGAACCACAGTGCCTTCTATGTACCAGTAGCCCCCCAGTGCCATGAGACCATTATGAGTTAGTAGTCATGCTTTATATTAATTGATTTAATTTCATCAAATTAGTATTACAAGGATGGTACATTGGCATTCCTATGCATCCACCCATGGGTTTTGAAGAAAATGTAAAGCTAACAAGACTTGTATACATGGATTTACGCCTCCCTAAGGCTGCCATAATGAGAGAATTATTTTTATGTTTCCTCCTTTCTTCCTCTCTGCATGTGTGCTGCATTCTGCAGCAATACATAGAAGAAATTGCATTAAAGCCTAGTTTTTGTGCAGGAAGGACATCCTTTCTGCACACAAACTATCCTGCCCACACCTCACGTGTCATTGTCCTTGGGTGCAAGGGTGCCTGCCTTGACACATGGCTGCAGAAAGTGCGCCAGTACATGAAGAGAGGATTACTTTGTCAACTTATTGTAGATATGGCACAGTTCATCTCTCTCTACTTTGCCCAACACGAAGTAGCAATTTTACTGACTGCCCTACGTTGCATAAAATCTTTGTAAATCTGGCTCTAGGTGTTTCTCTGAGTCTTGCCTGTGACTGTAATATGAATGTCTGTGTGTTAATCCTTTTATGACATTCAATATGAGCAAAGAGCAATATCTACCCGCAAATTCTCCAAACAAAGGAATTTTCATCAAGCGAAAGACTCCTTTATATGGTTTCTTCCTAGCGTTTTCTGCTTCAATTGCTTTGTTGAGAGCATCGTTTGCAGTGCTGACAGCTTGCTCTGCTGCTTGTAGTTGTTGTCTGGTGATGTACTCCTGCTCCTGCAGTCCAGAGAGTTGCACGTTAAGACCTTGTCTCTGAGCTTCTAGCACCCTCTGTTCATCATTCAGTTGTTTTATCTTGTTTAAGCGTTGTTCCACATTAGCACTCAATGCTTTCACTTGTGCCAGGGATGACTGCTCTGCCTTTGATAGACTTGTGTGGGACGACTCCAGGATGTGGTGGACATTTTGAATGCCTTGAGGAAGGTCGCTGCTGGTCAGCAAGGTTTCAGCAACAGACGTCAAGGAATTTAAGGCATCCACGAAGGGCGGCAACACAGCCTGTTCATAATTCTTTGCTGTAACAGGAATGGCACCCATAATGTGACCCGGAAGCACTATACCTTAAAGGGGAGGAGAGAAGAATAAAGAGTTGAGACCTATTTAGGAGGGGCAGTCATGTTTTCCAATATTTTTAGATAGGGAGGATGTCAAAATACAAAGATACTACTCTACAACTTGACAATATTTTACAACTAATACAGCTAAGACTTTTCAGGCTTCAAAACAGTGCTGGTAATGCAGAGTATTCATCTCAATCCTGAATCTGGCAGCTATTGCAAAGCCCCAGTGACATGTGCCAAGTTTGTCCTGGTGCTTTGCTTCCAGCACATTAAACTGAAGGGGGTGAGGAAGGACTCTTGATTTCAGTGCCAGCTGGGCCCCATATAAATGCCTCAAAAAGGAGGTCATGCTGAGGATATATATACCCCCATACCATAAATCCTCATCCAATTTCCTACCAAATACCCCAATTTTTCATATCTGTAGTTGCCATTTATGACTAATTGTTCTTTTCTACAATTTTTACTTTAATCACTCAGCTCCGGCACATCTGCTTTTGATATATGTCTGTGCACCTATCAAACTGTATGATGATGTTTTACACTCAATTCAGTAATGCATTTAGTGTTGTGCAATAAATACTACACATTTATCGGAATTATAACTTAAACACCACAATAGACAAAACATACATACATCATTCAACATTATTACATAGTCATATCACATTTATAAATGTACAACACATATAATCATATATAGTGCTTCTTGCAGAAAGGTGTCCAATAATGTAAACCAATTAAGGTTACATATTTCCATACACCGGGGACATATTGTGACCCTCAGAGATGTGGTCTAAAAGGTACTTGATGGTCCTTAGTGGTGGGAATTCATTCTGCTGGTCATAGAGGTACTACTCTCTTTGCTTATTCATCTATATTAGTTCTCTCTTTATTGTGGAATGACTGTTTCCTGACAACTTTAGTGTACATCATAATGCGTTTGGGCTTTCTTGTAGGGCATTGATTTTTTTTAGGGTGAAGGTCAGGGCAGATTATACGCATGTATGCAACACTTTCAAGAAGGATGTTAAATTGAGGTGATCCTCTTTTTGGAGGTCTGGTGTGAGTCTGGTGAAAGTTCTTATTAACTTTTGCACCTGGAGTGTTTAATAACTGCTAATTTTCCAATGGGGTATTCTAGTTCTCACTGGTGCACAGACAGAATGTTGAGATTAAAATGTGGACATACACAAATAATGAGTTCTAAATATCGAGATACAGAAATATCTACAGGAAGAATATTGTGGTCAAGAATATCAACTTTCAGGTTACAAATATCATTTTTGGAAATATTGACATTGTTAATATCGTTTGCAAAAATATAGTTGTTTAAAATATTGATGTTGTAATTAGTGCTATGTATTTTAGTATGTATTTTGAAAGTATGTGATATATTTTTTGTATCAGATTGAATTTTTTAATATATGTGTTACATTTTTTGTAGTTAATAATTTTATCTTAATGACAATTTGTGTTTTTAAGTTCTATATTGAGGATTGTGTTTAAAGGGGAATAGGGTGGGAAGAAATGTAATTATAATAAATTAATAATAATTTGTCATGTGTTATTATTAATTTATTTGTGATTTTATAATGTTAATGGTGGGAATTAATTTATTATTAGTTAATTATTTATTGATTTTTAATTAATTAATTGGCAAATATTTTAATTTTGTAATTTTTTTCAGAGCGGGTTGTGGGTTTATGGGGGATTAGGGTGGAAAGTATTTTAATTATAATGAATGTATTAATATTTGTATTTAATAATATATATTTAAATATTTTTTTTTGCGTTAATTATGAGAGGTATTTTGTCATTAAATATTTATTAATTGGTTGTTAATGAATATTGATTCATTAATTTGTAATTAATTATGTTGATTGAGTTTTTTTAAAATTAAAATATGGCAATTTTGTAATTAATGTTTGAAGTAAGTTCTGGATTTATATTGGTAAACGGTAGGATGTAATTTTTTAAAAATGTATTAACAAGTTGTTGTTAATTGATATGTAAAATTAGTTATGGGAATTGTGTTATGATTTTTAGGTGGGGGTTGTGGTGTTTCATTTGATTATACATATCAATGTATTAATTGATAAATATTTATGGTAAGTGTTTATTGTTATTTTGTGTGTGAGTTTTGGTTTATAGGGGTGACGTTTGGGGAGTATATTCATTTTTATTTGTTTAAAAAAAATTAAATTAATGATATATGTTTAATTTATAATTAAGTATGTTAATTATGGAGATCCATTTTTTAAATATTTAAATATGGGTTGTGAATTGTGCGGTGTTATAGGGTAGGAAATAAAAAATATTCCATTTATGCTATAATTAATGTTTTTGTTTATAAAAAGATTCTATGAAAAAATACTTTTTGTTTTTAAATGATGTTTGAATTTTTTAAATAATCTTTCTGAGTATATGTTAGATCTTTTTTACTTTATAATCTGTTTTCATCTTTTTTAATATTTAAATCTTTTATATGTATTTTATTTTTTTGTGTTGTTGCTAATTTGTTATTTTTAAATTTTGAACTGAATCCAGTGGAAATATTAATTTTTAAACCTCCGCTATCCAACACTTTCCCTACTGTTGCACCCACTGGAGTTTACCTCTCCGTCATGAGTGATGTCATCAGGGATGTCACTGACCATGTCATGAGTGATGTAATATGTGACATCATCAGCAGTGCATTGCGGGGGCGCAAGTTATAGTTAGCTGAACTAACTATAACAGGGGAATTTCTAGGGTTTTGTACGAGGGAAATGTCCAGCTAACTATAACACCCCTGAAACCTATGGTTTTTTCAGTGAATTTCTAAGGTTTTTTAAATGACAATTCCTAACTATAACTCCCCTGAAACCTTTGTTTTTTTCAGTGAATTTCAAAGGTTTTTAAATGTGAATTCCTAACTATAACGTGCATGGAACCTATGGTTTTTTCAGTGAATTTCTAAGGTTTTTTAAATGCTAATTCCTATCTATAACTTATCTCTGATGATATCATGAAAAGCATTCTTTTTTAAAAGTAGGGTGCACATTAGTTTTTAGGAAAAGCATCTTTGTTATTGGTTAAGAAAAAGCAATTTCAACGTGAAGTACTTATCATAGGATAAAATTTCCTCAGCTCAACCACACCAGCTACTTGCATTTGAAAGGCACTGTTCGAACTTAAAACAATCATCAACTTTTAACCTGCACGTGTCGTTAAATGTTCAAGAAAATGTTACAAAAAATATCGTAAAGTTTTAAAAAATGTATGAACTTTTAACCTGCACATATTGTAGAATGTTCTAGAAAGTGTGTTGAAAGAATACGTTGCACTTCTGACTTCTATGTGTTGTTGAATATTAAAAAAAACGGTTCATATAGAAATTTAAAATAAACCAATAGAGAAGTTTTGAAACCCAAAATAATCAAGGAACTATTGTAATTTATTATTTACAAGTATTTATGTGTGCAACACAACAGCAGTAGGAAGAGGAAGAAGGAGGGAGTGGGGGAGATGGGCAGAATGGCACACATGCACAATTAAGTACAACACACATATAGACTAACAATGGCCGAAATGAAACACACCAACAAGAAGCACAAGTCACACAACCTGCCAACATCACACCACTGAACGAGCATAGAAGTTCAAACCACACTGCATTCATACAGGATGTGTACAAAGGCCAGTCGTTGGTGTTGTGGGATGTCTGAGACCGTGGTCATCATGGATGAGATGCCCAGCATGTGGCACATAGTCGAGTTCACTGTGTGTTATGTTGCCAAACGCCTGCTCCTCCCTCCCACGAGCCCCCACACTTTTGTACGGTGAGCTGTTGTATCTCGTGCACTCATACGGCACGCCATTGTAATGCCTATTTGCGCATGTCCTGCTACATTCCAACTACAACATCACAGTGCCGTTTGGAGGTGGTGCATGCCACTTTACAACATCGACTGCTGCGGCTCTTGTAACAGGCCACACCAGAACACAGAGACACACTTACTGCACTTCCTGTACACGGACATGTCCAAGACACCCCGTTCCCCTTGCCAGATAGGCACACCCCTGCACTGACCTGTGAACGACAGACCAGCACACGCCAGTTGTGCATGCAGGAGGATGCGTACATAGCTACACATCCAGGCTCACTGCCAACGCTGAGGTGACAGCAAACTGTGATGTTGCAGGGCTCGTGCCTATCATGCTAAGACAATGACCACAGGGATACACTTACTAGGATGTGGGTTTGGGGGGCATTGGCGGTCCTGGAGTTGTTGAGATGAGTCTTCTGGCCCTCATGGGTATCCCTGTATCATGCTCATTGACTCTATGCAAAGGTTGGTCGCACACTGCTCGTCACACCAGCAAGTTGCCCCAAGGGACTGTGGTAGATGTAGTGGCGACGGCGGGTACGCCTATGCCACGATGTATAAAGAACAGTATGTGTTGCGTTAGCCATCCCTGGACACGTGTTTCGAGGTAGTTGCCTCTCGTCAGCAGGGAGCAGGTCAGTGTAAAGGGGTGCCGGGTGGACTGCCAAAATGTAATTAAAACAGGTCAAGTACCTCTCATGGCGCGCAGGTGCAGATCCAAGGCTCGTCAGCCCGTTGGCTCAAGGGAGCCGTAATAAATTATGCAAAGGTTGGTCGCACACTGCTCGTCACACCAGCAAGTTGCCCCAAGGGACTGTGGTAGATGTAGTGGCGACGGCGGGTACGCCTATGCCACGATGTATAAAGAACAGTATGTGTTGCGTTAGCCATCCCTGGACACGTGTTTCGAGGTAGTTGCCTCTCGTCAGCAGGGAGCAGGTCAGTGTAAAGGGGTGCCGGGTGGACTGCCAAAATGTAATTAAAACAGGTCAAGTACCTCTCATGGCGCGCAGGTGCAGATCCAAGGCTCGTCAGCCCGTTGGCTCAAGGGAGCCGTAATAAATTATGCAAAGGTTGGTCGCACACTGCTCGTCACACCAGCAAGTTGCCCCAAGGGACTGTGGTAGATGTAGTGGCGACGGCGGGTACGCCTATGCCACGATGTATAAAGAACAGTATGTGTTGCGTTAGCCATCCCTGGACACGTGTTTCGAGGTAGTTGCCTCTCGTCAGCAGGGAGCAGGTCAGTGTAAAGGGGTGCCGGGTGGACTGCCAAAATGTAATTAAAACAGGTCAAGTACCTCTCATGGCGCGCAGGTGCAGATCCAAGGCTCGTCAGCCCGTTGGCTCAAGGGAGCCGTAATAAATTATGCAAAGGTTGGTCGCACACTGCTCGTCACACCAGCAAGTTGCCCCAAGGGACTGTGGTAGATGTAGTGGCGACGGCGGGTACGCCTATGCCACGATGTATAAAGAACAGTATGTGTTGCGTTAGCCATCCCTGGACACGTGTTTCGAGGTAGTTGCCTCTCGTCAGCAGGGAGCAGGTCAGTGTAAAGGGGTGCCGGGTGGACTGCCAAAATGTAATTAAAACAGGTCAAGTACCTCTCATGGCGCGCAGGTGCAGATCCAAGGCTCGTCAGCCCGTTGGCTCAAGGGAGCCGTAATAAATTATGCAAAGGTTGGTCGCACACTGCTCGTCACACCAGCAAGTTGCCCCAAGGGACTGTGGTAGATGTAGTGGCGACGGCGGGTACGCCTATGCCACGATGTATAAAGAACAGTATGTGTTGCGTTAGCCATCCCTGGACACGTGTTTCGAGGTAGTTGCCTCTCGTCAGCAGGGAGCAGGTCAGTGTAAAGGGGTGCCGGGTGGACTGCCAAAATGTAATTAAAACAGGTCAAGTACCTCTCATGGCGCGCAGGTGCAGATCCAAGGCTCGTCAGCCCGTTGGCTCAAGGGAGCCGTAATAAATTATGCAAAGGTTGGTCGCACACTGCTCGTCACACCAGCAAGTTGCCCCAAGGGACTGTGGTAGATGTAGTGGCGACGGCGGGTACGCCTATGCCACGATGTATAAAGAACAGTATGTGTTGCGTTAGCCATCCCTGGACACGTGTTTCGAGGTAGTTGCCTCTCGTCAGCAGGGAGCAGGTCAGTGCAAAGGGGTGCCGGGTGGACTGCCAAAATGTAATTAAAACAGGTCAAGTACCTCTCATGGCGCGCAGGTGCAGATCCAAGGCTCGTCAGCCCGTTGGCTCAAGGGAGCCGTAATAAATTATGCAAAGGTTGGTCGCACACTGCTCGTCACACCAGCAAGTTGCCCCAAGGGACTGTGGTAGATGTAGTGGCGACGGTGGGTACGCCTATGCCACGATGTATAAAGAACAGTATGTGTTGCGTTAGCCATCCCTGGACACGTGTTTCGAGGTAGTTGCCTCTCGTCAGCAGGGAGCAGGTCAGTGCAAAGGGGTGCCGGGTGGACTGCCAAAATGTAATTAAAACAGGTCAAGTACCTCTCATGGCGCGCAGGTGCAGATCCAAGGCTCGTCAGCCCGTTGGCTCAAGGGAGCCGTAATAAATTATGCAAAGGTTGGTCGCACACTGCTCGTCACACCAGCAAGTTGCCCCAAGGGACTGTGGTAGATGTAGTGGCGACGGCGGGTACGCCTATGCCACGATGTATAAAGAACAGTATGTGTTGCGTTAGCCATCCCTGGACACGTGTTTCGAGGTAGTTGCCTCTCGTCAGCAGGGAGCAGGTCAGTGTAAAGGGGTGCCGGGTGGACTGCCAAAATGTAATTAAAACAGGTCAAGTACCTCTCATGGCGCGCAGGTGCAGATCCAAGGCTCGTCAGCCCGTTGGCTCAAGGGAGCCGTAATAAATTATGCAAAGGTTGGTCGCACACTGCTCGTCACACCAGCAAGTTGCCCCAAGGGACTGTGGTAGATGTAGTGGCGACGGCGGGTACGCCTATGCCACGATGTATAAAGAACAGTATGTGTTGCGTTAGCCATCCCTGGACATGTGTTTCGAGGTAGTTGCCTCTCGTCAGCAGGGAGCAGGTCAGTGTAAAGGGGTGCCGGGTGGACTGCCAAAATGTAATTAAAACAGGTCAAGTACCTCTCATGGCGCGCAGGTGCAGATCCAAGGCTCGTCAGCCCGTTGGCTCAAGGGAGCCGTAATAAATTATGCAAAGGTTGGTCGCACACTGCTCGTCACACCAGCAAGTTGCCCCAAGGGACTGTGGTAGATGTAGTGGCGACGGCGGGTACGCCTATGCCACGATGTATAAAGAACAGTATGTGTTGCGTTAGCCATCCATGGACACGTGTTTCGAGGTAGTTGCCTCTCGTCAGCAGGGAGCAGGTCAGTGTAAAGGGGTGCCGGGTGGACTGCCAAAATGTAATTAAAACAGGTCAAGTACCTCTCATGGCGCGCAGGTGCAGATCCAAGGCTCGTCAGCCCGTTGGCTCAAGGGAGCCGTAATAAATTATGCAAAGGTTGGTCGCACACTGCTCGTCACACCAGCAAGTTGCCCCGAGCAGTGTGCGACCAACTTGTGTTCAAATGCTCATTGACTCTATGTCACCTGTGGGTGTTGTGGTGTAGCTCTTGACTGTGTTCCGTTTCATGGTGCAGGTAGTTGTCCTGCTTAACACCAGCAGAAAGCGGGTGTAAAATCCCCGGTGCTAACGTGTCTTATTGCCGGAATTTGTTTCGCATTGCAATTGGTGTGAAAGTTGTGATGTGATGTTTTTCGTGTGCACAATAATATACGAACTGAGCACTGTATCTCGTCAAGATCCTGCACGTGACGCACTATTCCCAATCAATATAAATACAATGACATTACTTAGTAGATGTTGTGTGCACACTGTAAGTGCAGCCAATACCTCAGTGCAATACAATACAAGATTTTACTATTTAGAATAAATCGCAACGGTGCACCTTGTGTCTTTTTGCGCGGGAACGGCTACTCTCCATATCATTATCAGCACTTTAACAGAAGTAAAATTGAGATAAATCTAACACACTATTCACAAGTTGGTGCAAAATGCATATATCACCAGTATTCCAGCGATAAGTGCCCCAAAATTTAACACCATGGGGGACTCCATCAAATAACAGTAATAAGATCAATAAAGAGTCAAAGAGCATTTAAGAGAACAACCAAAAACATTATACATTTTTTTTTCAAACTTTATTTTTTATAATAATAAATATATAAACGATAAACTAGTTTCAAACTTTATTTTTTTATTAACATAAATATAAACAATAAACTAATCAACAAAATGTAACAACAATAATACAAAACAACAAGGCGGAACACTCCTGTGGGAACCACGGATGTCGACGACAGACCTGGAAAATCAGAAAGATTGTTAAAATAAAATTTAATATGGTATTCTCAACAAAATACCACAAGAAACAAATCACAGATATATAAAATGCATACAGATAACAAAATTGTATAAGTTTAACTTACAAAAATTGTAATTGTTGCCGCTTTAAAATATTTACCGAATCTGAGGAAATTTTTTTGCAGAAGGCACCACGCCCACAACGTTTTTCTTCAGTAGTGAAGAAATTTTTAACTTTTTCCAAGGGGCAAACAAAGACCAATGCCACCTTCTTCATTCGCAAGATTTGCCAAAGAGTTCTGTTATGAGGGGATCCTAACAAAAAATACTCGTGCGGCACAGCAAGTATAATGAAACACCTAAGGAACCTTCATCTAAACAATCTTTCATGAGAAGAGTGCAAACAGATGAGAAACACTCCTGTTCTGTATCTGTAAAAAAGAATCACAAATAAATGTATATTAATAACTTTCAAATTTATACTATTCCATTACTGTACAAACACATTTTATATAAAAACTGACTAAGAAACTATAGCCCTGAACCACAAGTGTGACGATGCTTAAAACACTACATGCATAGTGCATACTACTTTGAAGCAGTTCATGCCCTAAAGCCTACCTCACTAAAAGACTACATGCTAACTGACTAAATGATTACAGTACTATAAGGAGACACACTGGGTGAGTGACAGGGTGTTTGCTAGAAGTGTATGAATACTAACTAGGGAACTGATGGTGTGAAAGACAACTGTGTAGGTGGTTAGAGGACTGCATGCATACTGGATAGGCATTTGAAGCAGTCCATGTGCTAAGGCCTGGCTCAGTGCATGAATACTTAGGCACTGACTGAATAATTAGAGTACTGCAAGGAGAGTGCCTTTGTGAATGTATAAGTGTTTGGGTTTTGGCACAGTGAATGGATTAGTGCATGATGCTGAATGGGTCAGTAGAGGACTGGAAAGGGAGTGACAAGTGCTGGAATGTATGGATACTGACTACGAAATTGAAAGTGTGAAAAACAAGTGTCTAGGTGATTACAAGACTACATGCATAGTGCATAGGGGGTTGAAGCAGTCCATGTCCTAAGGCCTGGCTCAGTGTATGAATACTTAGGCACTGACTGAATGATTGGAGTACTGCAAAGATAGTATCTTGGTGAATTTATAAGTGTTTGGGTTTTAGCATAGTGAATGGATTAGTATATGGTGCTGAATGGGTCACTAGATGACTGCAAAGGGAGTGAAAGGGTATTTCCTGGAAGTGTATGGATACTGACTAGGGAATTGAAGGTGAGAAAGACAATTGTGTAGGTGGTTAGAGAACTGCATGCATAGTGGATAAGGGTTTGAAGCAGTCCATATACTAAGGCCTGGGTCACTGAATGAGTACTTGGGTACTGACTGAATGATTAGAGTACTGCAAGGAGAGTGCCTGGGTGAATTTATTAGGGTTTGGCACAGTGAATGGATTAGTACATGATGCTGAATGGGTCACTAGAGGAGTGCAAATGTAGTGACAGGGTGTTTGCTGGAAGTGAACGGATACTGACTGGGGAATTGAAGGTGTGAAAGACAAGTGTGTGGGTGCTTAGAGGACTGCATACATATTGGATAGGGGTTTGAAGAAGTCCATGTGCTAAGACCTGGCTCAGTGCATGAATACTTAGGCAGTGACTGAATCATTAGAGCACTGGAAAGAGAGTGTCTTTGTGAATTTATTAGTGTTTGGGTATTTGGCACAGTGAATGGATTAGTACATGCTGTTGAATGGGTCTCTAGAGGACTGCAAAGGAAGTGACAGGATGTTTCCTGGAAGTGTATGGATACTGACTAGGGAATTGAAGGTGTAAAAGACAAGTGTATAGTATGTTAGAACACTACATGCATACTGCATAGACATTTGAAGCAGTCTATTTGGTACATAGAAACTAACTAAATATTCAGACTACTTCTAGGACAGTGCTTATGTAAAACTTTTACATTTTCAGTTCTGCCACAGTGAACAGAATAGTACATGGTACTGCACCTTAGTTTCAAACCCTGACTCATTTTCTCAATCCATAAGCAAAAACTACCTTCTAATGCTACTAAAATTTGACAACATGACATGTTTTAAAACATTTATCTGTCAGCAAATACACAATGTTACCAAATGCTTCTCTCACAGTGGCTCTCAAATGCACACAGACTCACTGTGTGATTCTAGACAACAACCACTATACCTAGGAGTTTACCAAAATTCATTCACTACAGTGTAAGTGTTAAGCGAACTGCACACAATCTTCATATATCAGGACTGTACTTTTATGTCAAAGCCTGACTCATTTAATGAAAGCATAAGCCATAACTGTCTTCTAATGCTACTAAAATTTGACAACATGACATGTGTTAAAACATTTATCTGTCAGCAAATACAAGATGTTACCAAACGCTTCTCTCACAGTGGTTCCCAAATGCACACAGACTCACAGTGTGATTCTAGACAAACAACACTATCCTAGGAGTTTACCAAAACTCATTCACTAGTCTGGAAGAGTTAATGGTACTGTACACATTCTACATATTTAAGTTCAGCACATCACTGTCAAAGCATGACTAATTTAATCAACGCATAAGCAAAGACTGGATACTAATGCTACTAAAACTTCACAACATGACAGGTTTTAAAACAATTATCTGTAAGTAAATACATGATGTTACCAAATGCTTCTCTCACATTGATCCCAAATACACACTAACTCACAGTGTGATTGTAGACAACCACCACTATCCCTAGGAGTTTACCAAAACTCATTCACTGCAGTGCAAGTGGTAAGGGAACTGCACACAATCTATATATTTCACGACTGCAATTTACTGTCAATGCCTGACTCATTTAATGAAAGCATAAGCCATAACTGTCTTCTAATGCTACTAAAATTCGACAACATGACATGTTTTAAAACATTTATCTGTCAGCAAATAGACGATGTTACCAAACGCTTCTCTCACAGCGGGTCCCAAATGCACACAGACTCACAGTGTAATTCTACACAAACAACACTATCCCAGGCAGATTACCAAAACTCGTTCACTACAGTGGAAGTGATAAGGCAACTGCACACAATCTTCATATTTCAAGAGTGCACTTTTGAGTCAAAGCCTGACTCATTTAATCAAATCATAAGCAACAACTGCCTTCTAATACTACTAAAACTTGACAACATGACTGCTTTTAAAACAGTTATCTGTCATCAAATACACGATATTACCAAATGCTTCTCTCACAATCTTTACCCAAATGCACACAGACTCACAGTGTGATTTTACACAAGCAACACTATCCTATGAGTTTACCAAAACTCATTCACTTTCACTAGTCTGGAAGAGTTAATGGTACTGCACACATTCTACATATTTAAGTACAGCACATCACTGTCAAAGCATGACTCATTTAATCAACGCATAAGCAAAGACTGGATTCTAATGCTACTAAAACTTCACAACATGACAGGTTTTAAAACATTTATCTGTAAGTAAATACATGATGTTACCAAATGCTTCTCTCACACTGATCCCAAATACACACTAACTCACAGTGTGATTCTAGACAAGCACCACTATCCCTAGGAGTTTACCAAAACTCATTCACTACAGTGTAAGTGGTAAGGGAACTGCACACAATCTACATATTTCACGACCGCAATTTACTGTCAATGCCTGACTCATTTAATTAAAGCATAAGCCATAACTGTCTTCTAATGCTACTAAAATTTGAAAACATGACATGTTTTAAAACATTTATCGGTCAGCAAATACACGATGTTACCAAACGCTTCTCTCACAATGGTTCCCAAATGCACACAGACTCACAGTGTGATTCTAGACAAACAACACTATCCCTAGCAGATTACCAAAACTCATTCACTACAGTGGAAGTGATAAGAGAACTGCACACAATCTTCATATTTCAGGAGTGCACTTTTGAGTCAAAGCCTGACTCATTTAATCAAAGCATAAGCACCAACTGCCTTCTAATACTACTAAAACTTGACAACATGACTGCTTTTAAAACAGTTATCTGTCATCAAATACACGATATTACCAAATGTTTCTCTCACAATCCTTACCCAAATGCACACAGACTCACTGTGTGATTCTAGACAACAACCACTATACCTAGGAGTTTACCAAAATTCATTCACTACAGTGTAAGTGTTAAGCGAACTGCACACAATCTTCATATATCAGGACTGTACTTTTGTGTCAAAGCCTGACTCATTTAATGAAAGCATAAGCCATAACTGTCTTCTAATGCTACTAAAATTTGACAACATGACATGTGTTAAAACATTTATCTGTCAGCAAATACAAGATGTTACCAAACGCTTCTCTCACAGTGGTTCCCAAATGCACACAGACTCACAGTGTGATTCTAGACAAACAACACTATCCTAGGAGTTTACCAAAACTCATTCACTAGTCTGGAAGAGTTAATGGTACTGTACACATTCTACATATTTAAGTTCAGCACATCACTGTCAAAGCATGACTCATTTAATCAACGCATAAGCAAAGACTGGATACTAATGCTACTAAAACTTCACAACATGACAGGTTTTAAAACAATTATCTGTAAGTAAATACATGATGTTACCAAATGCTTCTCTCACATTGATCCCAAATACACACTAACTCACAGTGTGATTGTAGACAACCACCACTATCCCTAGGAGTTTACCAAAACTCATTCACTGCAGTGCAAGTGGTAAGGGAACTGCACACAATCTATATATTTCACGACTGCAATTTACTGTCAATGCCTGACTCATTTAATGAAAGCATAAGCCATAACTGTCTTCTAATGCTACTAAAATTCGACAACATGACATGTTTTAAAACATTTATCTGTCAGCAAATAGACGATGTTACCAAACGCTTCTCTCACAGCGGGTCCCAAATGCACACAGACTCACAGTGTAATTCTACACAAACAACACTATCCCAGGCAGATTACCAAAACTCGTTCACTACAGTGGAAGTGATAAGGCAACTGCACACAATCTTCATATTTCAAGAGTGCACTTTTGAGTCAAAGCCTGACTCATTTAATCAAATCATAAGCAACAACTGCCTTCTAATACTACTAAAACTTGACAACATGACTGCTTTTAAAACAGTTATCTGTCATCAAATACACGATATTACCAAATGCTTCTCTCACAATCTTTACCCAAATGCACACAGACTCACAGTGTGATTTTACACAAGCAACACTATCCTATGAGTTTACCAAAACTCATTCACTTTCACTAGTCTGGAAGAGTTAATGGTACTGCACACATTCTACATATTTAAGTACAGCACATCACTGTCAAAGCATGACTCATTTAATCAACGCATAAGCAAAGACTGGATTCTAATGCTACTAAAACTTCACAACATGACAGGTTTTAAAACATTTATCTGTAAGTAAATACATGATGTTACCAAATGCTTCTCTCACACTGATCCCAAATACACACTAACTCACAGTGTGATTCTAGACAAGCACCACTATCCCTAGGAGTTTACCAAAACTCATTCACTACAGTGTAAGTGGTAAGGGAACTGCACACAATCTACATATTTCACGACCGCAATTTACTGTCAATGCCTGACTCATTTAATTAAAGCATAAGCCATAACTGTCTTCTAATGCTACTAAAATTTGAAAACATGACATGTTTTAAAACATTTATCGGTCAGCAAATACACGATGTTACCAAACGCTTCTCTCACAATGGTTCCCAAATGCACACAGACTCACAGTGTGATTCTAGACAAACAACACTATCCCTAGCAGATTACCAAAACTCATTCACTACAGTGGAAGTGATAAGAGAACTGCACACAATCTTCATTTTTCAGGAGTGCACTTTTGAGTCAAAGCCTGACTCATTTAATCAAAGCATAAGCACCAACTGCCTTCTAATACTACTAAAACTTGACAACATGACTGCTTTTAAAACAGTTATCTGTCATCAAATACACGATATTACCAAATGTTTCTCTCACAATCCTTACCCAAATGCACACAGACTCACAGTGTGATTTTACACAAGCAACACTATCCTAGGAGTTTACCAAAACTCATTCACTAGTCTGGAAGAGTTAATGGTACTGCACACAATCTACATATTTAAGTACAGCACATCAGTGTCAAAGTATGACTCATTTAATCAACGCATAAGCAAAGACTGGATTCTAATGCTACTAAAACGTCACAACATGACAGGTTTTAAAACATTTATCTGTCAGCAAATACATGATATTACCAAATGCTTCTCTCACAGTGGTTCCCAAATGCACACAGACTCACTGTGTGATTCTAGACATACAACACTATCCCTTGCACTATACCAAAACACATTTCTTCATCTAGAAGTAGTACTACATTTTAGTATAGAAACTTAACATAACTCATTTCACAAATTCATAAACAATTACTGGTTTCTAATTCTACCAAAATATAAAAACAGCACATGAAAAATACAAATGCTTATCACAGAATGGTTTCCACATACACACACACTGTCAATAAGATTGTAAAGAAAAAAAGTACTCCCTACACTTTAGCAGGAGAAATACATTAGTCTGATTAAAATCAAAATAGTCTACATACATCCCCTCACAATTAAAAAACTCATCTTTCAAGTTCTTTTGTAGATTTAAAAGTATATCAATCACTCACCATATTTTCTTTTAAAGAATCTCTGCACTGTGCACCTCTCAGCAAAAGCAAAGAATGGAAACGTTTCCCTTTCATTTTCCACACATATACATGTAAACATCAAATCACAATCCTTCACACATAAACTCAAAAGCAAACACATTTCTATTGGTAAACATTTAAACCCTTTCCAACTGAAATACATTTCAACCGTTCCCCCAATCTGCCACCCTTCCCCCAATCTGCCTTCTGCCTGTTACCATAGAAACAGGTCATGGAACACCGCACTGAGCACACAGGTCAGAAGTTCAGCACACAATGTTGCTAAACAAGAGAGGAAGTGTGCTTGATTTTTCAACATATCAGCTTATCATATATAATGTTCCTTACTATCTCTTTTTGTTAACCAATAAGAATCATACCTTTAAAAAACAGAAATATACACCCTACCAGTGTACAAAATAGTCATACAACCAATGATTTCTTGTCTTTTTAAAACAAAAAAAATTCAGTGGATCCACGCACCCAACGCGAGAGAATCCGTGCACCCAGCGCGATAGGATGCGTGCACCGTGCGCACATTTCGCCTTTTTTTAAAAAAAAAAAGGGGACTCCAGGCAGTCCTTCTAGGACCCCCTAAGCACCTCTAGAGGGTCAGAGTATTTCCACTGTGCCCCCTTTATATGTTTTACACACTTATTCCCCTTGCTTCTTCAGCCTCGCTTCTACCGAGATGGTCACCAACAGTTCCTGGTTTCGAATGTAGACAGACACTCGATAGCCAATTAGCATTCAGCGTGAGATCGGGAGGGTGCGCGCTCGGTTCGAGGAGGGTGCGCTTACGGTGCGGGTAGGGTCCGCAGATCCTCCCCAGCCAAAGATATTTATGTACTTTTAACTCTAATTTTCTTAGGAACTACTGAACGGATTCACACCATTTATGGAAAAAGGCACGAGTCTGAACTGAGGACTACCTCTTTGCCAAATGTGGTGTCATTCCGTTCAGCGGTTCGGGCTGTAGCTGCGACAACAGATCCTATGGGAAATTGCATGGGGAAAACGTGTTTTGGGGCCCCCCTTTTTTCTCAGCCCCCGCTTGACAAATCACCACAAAACATTCAGGGTAGGAGCGGAGCGGAGCTGGCCAAAAGTTTGGAAAATTTCGCAAAGATTCGTCAACCGGCGCCAAAGTTATTCCCAATAGAATGTTGCAGATTTCCTATGGAAAATAGGTCCTAACTATAACGACCGCCAGTAGATAATATATATTCATACATACAAACATACATAAACATATATATATAATCTGCATATCTATATAAATACAAATATAAAGGCATGCTTAGACATACATATATGCATACATATGCATGTTATGTACATGAACGTTTGAAAAACACTAATACAAGCAAAGCTAAAAAGCCTCTTAATTGCAAACAGAATTGCTTTAACTTAAACGAGGGCGAGACATATTGCATTTTCAATGCTTGTTTACTTTGGTTCCATCAAGAAGGCATTCAGATGTGTCACACATCTGCCATAAATTCTGAATGGTAACACTCTAGTTGCTCATTAGATCACTGTAGTAAAGCTACTGTTCACCAGGAAAGTCTGCTGCTGGTATTCAAAGAGCATGTTTCAGTCTGCATGTCAGAATTTTTTTATGAAATAGAAGAGGATTTGAGAAGTCAAAATGTGCCCTAATTTTTCTTTCTGCAGCACTAATCATAATAATTTCTATGGCAAAATGAACCTTCTCATTTTGTTCCTTCGCAAATTAAATGTTTTAAGTGTTACCACTTTATTCCAATCAAGATGGCTTCAGGTGTGCCATACTTTTGTCATAAGTAGGACTGTTAGCGCTCTAGTTGTTCTTTAGAACACCCAGGGACATTCTGTCATTTGGCTATACTTGGGCCATATATGGGTGATATCTGTGCTACATTTGGGCTCTTTTGTCTCTGGTGGCAATCTTGGGAGACTTACTTGTTCTGAAGTTTCCTAATTTCCTCATTTACTACAGTCTCCACAGTAGGAAATACTTTCAGGTTTTTTACTTTGATTCCATCAAGAAGGCATTCAGATGTGTCACACATTTGCCATAAATTCAGAATATTAGCACTCTAGTTGCTTATTAGATCACTGTAGTAAAGCTACTGCTCACCTGGGAAGTCTGCTGCTGGTATTGAAAGTGCATGTTTCAGTCTGCATGTCAGAATTTTTAAATGAAATAGAAGCCCTCATTTTTCTTTTTTCTGCACTAATCATTATTTCTATGGCAAAATGAACCCCCTCATTGTGTTCCTTTTAAATTAAACTACTCACTCTCTACTACTCACTCGCTACTACTCTCTACTACTCACTCTCTACTACTAACTCTCTCTACTACTCTCCACCTCTCTCTACTTCTCTCTACTACTCTCTACCACTCACTCTCAACTACTCTACTACTCGCTCTCTACTACTCGCTCTCTACTACTCACTCTCTACTACTTGCTCTCTACTACTCACTCTCTACTACTCTACTACTCTCTACTACTCACTCTCTACTACTCACTCTCTGCTACTCACTCTCTACTATTCTACTACTCTCTACTACTGTTGCAGGGATTCTGCTAATACACAGAACTATGCGCAGGAAACCAGGCCCTCAGTGAATTGTGGTGTACCAGAAACTCGCCTCAGAACCCAGAACCCCGTATTCGGCTAGCATCAGTGTCCCATTCGTTATCCATATTATCACGGCAGTCCCAATGTATAGACAACCCAGAACAAGCGACTTAGATCACTCTCAGGAATGGTGGGAATCAGAAGTACCTGTTCGTAAATTATTCTCATATCAGTCCACAACAAGAGTAAACAGAGACACGGTAAAGGTTTAAGGAGTTTATTTTATAAACCTTGTGTCCTAAGATGCAGTACTTTGGCTAATACAAGCAGACAAATGATTAAAATTAAAACCATCAGCATTGTTACAATACCATAGAAAATAAAGGGAGAAATCATATTATAAATGACAGTGGATTACAGCCACCTTCCCTTCACTAACAAGCTAATATGCTAATATTAGACTAATAAAAGGTCTCTTAGGCTTGAATGGGGAACCCCATACCGTAAAGATCAGCTTAGTGGATTCACATCACAGGATCAGCTTTAGTCTTCTTCTAGGAAACCTCTTCTTCAGAATGCTCGCCAAACATGCTGCCTGCAATATTAAAAGCACTCGACTTTCAGGTATTCGCAGCTGCATGTGTGTTATGGCTAAATAGTGAGTCGATCAACCTGAAGTGGAAAACATGCATTGTCTAGCGACCCAGACTGTTTCTGTTACACTGTGTACAGACCAAGGTCATAGCTCACGGCTAGGGATGTTAACAACAGACAGTTCTCATGTGAAGAAAACGCGAGCAAGCAGATTTTCAAACAATAACATGTAACTGTAGTGTCGTGTGCAAAGCAGCAAAAGCGTCAAGATGGCTTTCTAACATCTAACGTGGTTATGCTAACTTAGCAATGTATGTACGTATTAGGGTACTCTTCACTACACTACTCTCTGTACGTCAATCTCTACTACTCTCTAATACTCACTCTACTACTCTCTACTACTCTCTACCACTCACTCTCTACTACTCTACTGCTCACTCTCTACTACTCTCTACTACTCTCTCTCTACTACGCACTCTACTACTCTATTACTCACTACTACTCTCTACTACTCACTCTTTACTACTCACTCTCTACTACTCACTCTCCACTACTCACTCTCTAGTACTTGTTCTCTACTATTCTCTACTACTCACTCTCTACTACACACTCTCTACTTGCTATCTACTACTCACTCTCTACTACTCTCTACTACTCACTCTACTACTCACTCTCTACTACTCCCTACTTCTCACTCTCTACTACTCTCTACTACTCACTTTCTACTACACACTCTCTACTTGCTCTCTACTACTCACTCTCTACTACTCTCTACTACTCACTCTACTACTCACTCTCTACTACTCTCTACTTCTCTCTACTATTCACTCTCTACTACTTCACTACTCTCCACTACTCTCTCTCTACTACTCTCTACTACCCATTCTACTACTCACTCTCTACTACACTCTACTAATCACTCTCTGCTACTCACTCTCTACTACCCACTCTCTACTACTCTCTACTACTCACTCTACTACTCACTCTCTACTACTCTCTATTACTCTCTACTACTCACTCTCTATTACCCAATTACCCACTCTCTACTACTCACTCTCTACTACTCTCTACTACTCTCTCTCTACTACTCACTCTACTACTGTCTCTCTTTTACTCTCTCTACTACTCTCTACTACTCTCTTCTACTTACTCTCTATTCTCTACTCTCTATTACTCATATTCTACTCTCTACCTCTCTATCTCTCTCTCTACTACTCTCTACCTCTCTACCTATACCTCTCTACCTCTCTCTACCTCTCTCTACTCGCACACATATGCACATATATATACGCATCTATATATGAATATGCATTTATATATAATTATGTATATATATATATATTTCTATATTATCTACTGGCGGTCGCCAGTAGATAGTTATAGTTAGGACCGTGTTTCCATAGGAAATCTGCAACATTCTATTTGGAATAACTTTGGCGCCGGTTGACGAATCCTCGCGAAATTTTCAAAATAGGTGGGGTGCTCCGCTCCGCTCCTACTCTGAAAGTCTCGGGTGGATTTGTCAAGCGGGGGCTGAGAAAAAAGGGGGGTCCCAAAACGCGTTTTCCCTATGCAATTTTCCATAGGGACCTTAAGTCCAAGGTACAGCCCGAACGGCTGAACAGAATTACTTGAAATTTGGCAGAGAGGTAGTCCTCAGGTCAGGGATGTGCCTTTTGCAGGTCTGGTGTCAATCTGTTCAGTAGTTCCTGAGAAAATCAAAAGTAAAATCATATATATATATGTGGGCGGAGCCTAACCACACATCTCATCCTGAGATCTGATTGGCTGTCAGCACTTCATCCAAAAAGTGTTGGGAGCCATCTTGGGACCAATATACATGATAGCACCTCATTAAAAAGCATTGCAGTTAATAGAAGGTTTTAAGACTTTAGTTACATTATAAATCATTTGTTGATCGTACCATACTCATTTTAGGAATTGTGGTATGTTCTAAGGTGATTTCACCATGTGAAAAAGCCTTCTGCTGGGATATCATGATTGAGAGAAAAATATGTTCTCATGCTTTTCCCACAGAGGTTTGGAAGGTGATCTATAAGCTAAACTGAGAGCTTATTTTCTGTAAATTCACATTATCTTTCTCAGTCATGTGAGAATGAAGTCTGACATTCTCAGTAAAACATGTACATCCAACAAGGACAGAGACTGTCAGTTGATTCCTTTGTGGTCTACTGCAGCTTCCCAGAGTGTTCCAAAGAACAACTAGAGCGCTAACAGTCCTACTTATGATAAATGTATGGCACACCTGAAGCCATCTTGCTTGGTTTAAAGTGGTAACTCTTAAAACATTTAATTTAAAAAGGAACAAAATGAGGGGGTTAATTTTTCCATAAAAAGTATAATTAGTGCTGCAGAAAGAAAAATTAGGGCACATTTTGAGTGACTTCTCAAATCCTCTTCTATTTCATTAAAAAATTCTGACATGCAGACTGAAACATGCACTTTCAATACCAGCAGCAGTTTTCCCTGGTGAGCAGTAGCTTTACTACAGTGATCTAATGAGCAAAAAGAGTGCTAACATTCTGAATTTATGGCAAATGTGTGACACATCTGAATGCCTTCTTGATGGAATCAAAGTAAAACACTGAAAGTATTTCCTACTGAGGAGACTGCAGTAAATGAGGAAATTAGGACACTTCATAACAAATAAGTCTCCCAAGATGGCCATCAGAGACAAAAGAGCCCAAATGTAGCCCAGATATCACCCAGATGTAGCCCAAGTATAGCCCAATGACAGAATGTCCCAGAGTGTTCTTAAAAACAACTAGAGCGCTTACTGTCTTCATTATGACAAAAGTATGGCACACTTGAAGCCATCTTGATTGGAATAAACTGGTAACACTTAAAACATTTAATTTAAAAAGGAACACAATGAGGGGGTTCATTTTGCCATAGAAATTATGATTAATGCTGAAGAAAAAAAAATAAGGGCACATTTTGAGTGACTTCTCAAATCCTCTTCTATTTCATTAAAAAATTATGATATGCAGACTGAAACATGCACTTTTAATACCAGGAGCAGAATGACAGAAGTGTGCAAAACACTTATTATTTTTTTTTTTTGCAGTGTTATATAGTGCAGACTTGTCAGGTATTGGAGTGCTTTACATGAGCATTGGTTACATCACACAAGAACAAATTCATTTTGGTTGTAGACATGGGGAGACTAAGTGATTTGACCAGAATCACAGAATGTCGAGCTGAAGCAGAAACTCCAACCTGGTTACCCAGTTGCAAAGTCTGCAGTTCTGGAAGTAACACTACATCCTCTCCCCTAAGTGCAACATTTAATCAAGTGGTCAACTGGATAAAAAAAACATAAAGGTAACAAATAATTTAAAAGTTCTTTGTCGCTTTTTGAAAACTCAGAAAATATCTCCTTATTTTAGTCTTTTAGAGCACTAACCATAATTTTGATACCAATAAGACCCTCTCATATTTGTAATTTCTAAAGGAAATGCTCTAGGTATTACAGTTTTGATTACATCAAGATGATGTCAGGCGTTCCACACTTTTGTGATAAATATAGAATGTTAGCAATCTAGTTGTTCATTAGGATACTGTTGAGAGGCAGAGGCCAGGGGCACGGACTCTGAACATTGAAGGCAGGTAGGAGAGTGCAGAGGCAATGATTTGACCACACAGGGCAGGCTGGAAGGGCAGTGGCAGCACAACAGACTATGGAGGGCAGTGGAAAGGGGGGCAGGGGCAACAAACCAACAATACAGGACTGGCAAGAGAGGCTGTGGCAATATAATAGACCATTGTGGGCAGAAGGAAGAGGCAGTGGTAGTACAACCATACATGCCAACAGACCCGTTTCACCCAGGAAATGTCCAATGTTTTTAAGCTCAAATGGGCTTTATTTGATCTGTCTCCTGTCTACAATCTCCTCTTTTTCAATGTAATTTAAAGGGGAAAATCAATACCCCAGTTTTTTTTCAAAATCTCCCTCTTACCAAGTTCAAAATGTTCGCAAGTTTGGTACATTGGATCATGGTAGGCAGGAGGAATTGGGGTAGGGACATGGACTCAGATAACAAAGGACAGGAGGGACATGGAGAGGTGCACCAAACTGACCCTACAGGGCAGGCATCAGGGTTTGCAGCAACACAATACACCACACAGGGCATGCGGGACAGGAGTGCAGCACAACGATCCATAGAAAGCAAAAGAGAGGGGACAGGACCATGCACATGGACAACAGAGAACAGTGGGGAAAGAGGCGATGGTAGCTAGCTGACCATAATGGACAGACAGGAGAGAAAGCTGCAGCATAACAGACCATAAAGAGGCAGGAGCAACGGATCAGGGACATTACTATGGAACAGACAAGCCAAGAGGGAGGAAATAGGGGTCTGCACATGGAAACAGAGGGCTGGGGGCAAGGGGGCAGGAGCAGCAGGATGACCATGGAGGTCAGGCAGGATGGGCACTAGAAACAATACACACCATGGAGAGCAACAGTGAGACTATGATGGCATACACACAGACCATGGAGGGAAGGTGTGAGGGGGTCAGGGGCAGCTAACTGAACACACAGGGAAGGTGGGAGGGGCCATGGCAGCACAGAAGACCATGCATTGCAAGCGGGAGTGTTAGTGGAAGCACAATGGCTATGATGGGCAAAAAGGAGGGTGCAGGGGCATGCACAAAGGACCATGGAGGATAGAAGGGAGGGTCAGGACCTGGGCACAGACAAGAGAGTTCAGGGGAAGGGTCCTCACAACAGACCGCGCGGGGCAGGCAGGAGGAGCAGTTGCAGCTCAGCAGACCAGGGAGGGCAGAAGGGTGTGGCAGTAAAATGGACCAAGGAGGACAGGAAAGGAAAAGGATAGGGGCAAGACATGTGGACAGGCAGGGTGGAGGTGGCAGGGACAGGTTACAGTCATCTGACAATGCTAGGCAGGTGGGAGTGGAGTGGCAGCTCAACAGAACACTGAGAGTAGATAGGAGTGGCAGGTCCATGGAACATGGTGGGCAAAAAGAATGGAGCAGGGGCATGCACAAAGACATTGGAGGGCAGGGGGAAGGAGAATAGGGACAGCAAGCTAAGCACAGAGGCTAAGCTGGAGTTCAATGATGGGCCATAGAACTGGTACATCATGCTAAATGGAGGGCAGTGGCAGCATATCAGACCATGCATGGCAGGAGGGAGGAGGCTAGTTCATGGATTCAGACAACATAGGATAGGGAGGAGGTGGATGGGGCAGTAAGCTAACTGTTCAGAGAAGGTGGGTATTAGGAACTTTATTGTTTTTAAAATGTGTGTCTGTGCGAACTATTTAAAATATGAACAAGTATGCAGCATAATCTCACTTTTATTCAGGACGAAGAGGACGTTTGTGACTGTGACTCCGGGCTCACTTGGTAGAAACATCCCCTGACCCTCCACCCCCATCGCAAAATGTAATGTCCATGAAAAGGGTAGGTGGACGCATTGTTATATATAACATAGTCCTGAGAGCACGACTGAAAATGAAAACTAGATATAGTATAGATAAAGTATATGGTATAAACTATGCACCAAAAAGCGTGAAATAAAATATGAAATACATTGTGCGCAATGACAGATTCATTGGAGAGCGCGAGATAGCACAGGCACTAGCACACAGTCTACGCAGCGCTTTTTCGCAATTTTAGAATCTCCTGTTGTAATATTTGCTTTTGTGATTATTTCTTTTACCTTGATTTTAATAGAGCCGCGCTCCTCATACTTGCACTCTAAAACTGTTTTTACACCGCTGTTTGGCGGGTTCTGTCCTTGGGGGTAGCGTGGGGGACCTGTGGAAGCCATCTTGGCTTGGGAACTGCTGGGACATTATCGGGCGCCATATTGTGGGAGTAGGCGGGCAGCCTATGCGCGGCCGGTGCATTTAAACCAGCCATTTGTACGCGCAGCGGTGGGCGCCCTCCCTGCGCCGGAGTTGCGCCAGAGTCCTGCCCGTCTGCACTCGTCCGCGCCTCGGCAGGCCTAGTGCTGGCCACTCTGGAGGGAGATCATGCTTTCTGCGAGCTATCTACTCAGTTGCAGGAATAGGGTGAGTGGCTGTGTGCATGGGGATCTTGACCCTCTCTCTGGCCCTGTGCAGTGCGCCGGGTGCAGGTT
This sequence comes from Triturus cristatus, assembly GCF_964204655.1. Classification (NCBI taxonomy): domain Eukaryota; kingdom Metazoa; phylum Chordata; class Amphibia; order Caudata; family Salamandridae; genus Triturus; species Triturus cristatus. The sequence continues at coordinate 69,042,866 of NC_140581.1, read as the reverse complement.
TGAGCTCCCATTGTCAATGCCTATTAGGGCTTTACAGCCCCTACCATGCGTTACTACTGTGATAGACCGCTCAGTGGTCTCCCACCGGCAAACCTCATTTAAAATATTTCACCTAAATGTAAGATCGTTGGTCTGCCACTATTTAGATATGTTTACATTACTCACAGATGAAAGACCTGACATATTTTTCATAACCGAAACTTGGTTGCATGACAACGCTACGGCGGCGATAAATCTTGCCTTGCCTACGGATTATATTATGTATACTCTACACCATAATTCGAGAGGTGGCGGGATTGCGGTCGTGGTTAAGACATGTTATCCTTGTTTATGGAATGCTGTGGGTATAGCGGGTTGTGAAAGTGCTCACTTCGCTATCTCGATGACCCCTCAATTCACCTTTTCTGGTCTGGTTATTTACAGACCCCCTGGTCCTGATGAGGCCTTTCGAACAGCCCTTCCAGAGGTGATCTCTTCTTTAGCCCTTAGATCAGCAAATTTCAGCATCATAGGTGATCTTAACCTCCATATGGATGCTCCTCAATCCTCTGCGGTGAGCAGTTTTCTCGCAGACCTTGAGGCACTACGATTACAGCAGCAAATTAGCGGTCAGACTCATATTGGGGGTCATCTTTTGGACCCCTTTTTGCACGAATCTGGATAATGCGAAGGCATTGCCGCCTAAGCCGATAATTTGGACAGATCACTCCTTGACTGAAATCCAGATCACTTTGACCGCCTCTCCTTTTAGAAGTACCACACCTATCGTCTTTAAACGCCCTTGGAGGAATTTGAATCTGGAGCATTTCCACCAGCTTCTGTTACAACATATACCAGAACATCCTATTGATGTTACCTCCGGGTATGATCACCTTTGTAAATGGCTGACCCAGACTTTAGATACCTTAATACCAGCAGGTTGGAGTAAGACCAGGCTTGGCCATTCCAGCCCATGGTATGATGAATCTCTTAGGCTTCTTAAGGTCGCCTGTAAAAGGGCAGAAAGAGCCTGGCGCAAGGCATATGACCCTATTCTTAAACAGAGATATCAGGCCACCATTAAGTCATATCATCGGGCTATTTGCAAAGCACGGGCCGCTTTCTACTCTTCAGAATTTAAGAATTGTGCTAACCCAACCAAATTTATTTTTAAGGTTCTCAAAGACTTAACTAATGTGAAAACCGCGAGGTTGGGGAATGGCTCTCTGGCTTATTGTGAAGAGCTGGCGTCTTTTTTCATGGAAAAAGTGGATGCGATTTACAGGTCTTTTTACCTCTTTTACCACATCCACTAACAATGTTGAGTCTATGTATTCTATCCCTAGTCCACTGTCAGTGCTTCCCGTGCCATCTCAGGAAGAGTTTGATTCCTTAGTCATGAGGGTTAAATCGGGTTCCCCGATGGACCCTTTGAGACCTGCACAATTTAGGGAATCTGCTGAGATCTGTCTTCCTCTTCTTCACGATCTTATCAGGCTATCTTTTACTTCTGGGACGGTACCTATAAAATGGAAGGAAGCCATGGTTATGCCGATACTGAAAAAGTCTACGTTAGACCCAACTAAACCAGAACATTATCGGCCCATTTCTTTGCCTCCATGGATTTCTGATATTGCTGAGGCCCACGTCAACAATATTCTATCTGTTCATCTTTTAAACTCAGGCATTCTTCATCCTTCCCAGAATGGCTTTAGAGCAGGCCACAGCACCGAGACAGCTTTGCTGGCTATGGTTGAGCACTTACGGAGGTTGTTAGACTCTGGACAGATGGCGGCACTGATCCTTTTGGATCTTAGTGCCGCCTTCAACACTGTGTCCCACCCTATCCTGCTCCAGAGATTAAGAGAAGCCGGAGTGGAGGGTACTGCTCTGGACTGGTTTCACTCATTCTTGGCTGAGCGTACTTTTAACATGTGTATACCTCCTTATGAGTCTACTCCTCGCCTTATCTCCCAAGGAGTTCCGCAGGGTTCGGCACTTAGTCTGACCCTGTTCAACCTGTATGTGCGACCACTGATGGGGGTTGCCAATAAATGGGGCCTAACCATGGTGTCATACGCTGATGACACACAATTAGCGGTCGTACTAAATATAAATACTGCGCTGAATGCATCTAATTTTCAGAGAGCCCTTAAGGAGGTGGCAAGCTGGATGCCTCTACTAGGCAATTAATAGTTCAGGCTCTGATTCTTTCTAGATTAGATTATGCTAGTGCGCTTTGATTGGGCTCTAATCAAGCAGAACTTACACGTCTTCAGCGTGTGCAAAATGCGGCTGCCAGAATGTTGATTGGTTTGCCTAAGTTTTGTTCAGTTAGGCGTTCCATTTCTGATCTTCATTGGCTGCGTGTTAGGCAGAGGATACAATTCAAAGTATTGTGCCTCGTTTTTTAAAATCTTGAAGCTTGCCTCCCCTCCTATTCTAGCTCAGACCATTTCTTATTACATTCCTGCCAGAGCACTACGTTCAACGGGTCAATTTTTGGTTCAGGTTCCCCGTTTAAAAAAAGCTAGAGTGGGCGGTCGCTCATTTGGTGTTTTGGCAGCTGGCCTCTGGAACACACTGCCTTTTTGTATCCGTTCTATCTCTGACTTGCTGCCTTTCAGAAAGGCTGTGAAAACATTTTTGTTTCCTTTGGCGTAATGGTCATTGCTGTAACTGTGTGTATGGTGTTATGTTGCCCGTTCTTGTATAGCGCCGGGACGCCGCTTGGCTGTGGCATCTGTGCGCTTTATAAATATAAAATAACATAACACTAGCGCATGCTATGCGATATGCGCCTTGGAGTATAATATACACAGGGCAGTGTTGTGTAACCTAACTAGTCTCTAAAGTTGTAATATAAAATATGTGCTGGGGAGTGTAACGTTGCATATGCACTGTGACAAAGATATGGATCCCAGATTGTAATATGTATGGCATAGCGCTGTGCGTTATAATATAGGCATCGAGGAAGACACGTTAAATGGGGCAATATAACCCGTGCGAAGGCAAGAGTGGCATGACATATTCACGGGGTGGTGTTACAGTGCACATGGGCTAGAGAGTGTCACAGCATACGCACTAGGTGGTGGAATACAACACAGAGGTGTGTGGCACTCAGCGGGCACTTGTGGGTGTAACACAGCAATGGGCTCAGCCAGGAGCACGCTGTGACTCTCATGTGAGGTTCGTCTCCTTTCCAGAGAGTAAAATAAAAAGTATTACACATCCGGCTGTGGATGTGTGTTTTATTAATTGTGAGGGGAGTTTCTTGCATAGTTTGGTGGAATTTTTGTTGAATCCCCTTTGAATGGCTTGGTGTGCGTATGTATTAAATGTGCCTGTCAATAGCTACCCATGTTTGTATATTAGGCACGGTAGGGCGTCAGACACATCAGAGCTTCACTAGCGGTGTAGATACATTCCACGTGGATTCATTGTATGCATAGTCGCCTTTTAATGAATATCACGCAAATCGTCATGGTGATAGGTACATATGGTTTGTCCAGCATGTCCTAGGTGTTTATATAAATATATATATTTTTTAAAACAAAGGCCGGCCCCGGGGGATGGGGTCCCCGGGGCCATAAATGGCCTGAGGAGGGGGGCAACGCATCCCCCTCCTAAAGAATAAACAAAAAAAAAGGCCATGACCCGGGGGTTGGGGTCCCCGGGGCTGATTAAGGCCTTGGGAGGGCCAAATACATTTTTTTCAACAAAATAAATTAGAGTGCAGGCCCTGGGGGATGGGGTCCCCATGGCCAATAGATTAGAAAAAGAAGGGGAGCCACACAGCCCTCCTTCTTAAAAAAATAAAATAAATAAAAGACCGGCATCACGCCGGAGGCCACGCCCCTTCCTTGCCGCACTCTGCAAATGCTCCCACTGGCCGGTTCTAAGTTGGGGAATTAATTCCCTTTCAATACTGAGGGTCCCTGAGGACCAACTACCCCAACAGGAATCTCCAGTATGCGCCAGGGAGATGCGTTGCAGGCAGGTGTTCTGAGGCCACGCCCCTTTTTACACCTCTATGCAACGCAGCTCTGTGGTGCTTACTGGAGGTACCTAGTGGGCTAGTTTGACCCTAGGGACCCTTAGGATTCAAGGGGACTTAATCTCAACTTAGAATGGCCACAGGGCGCGATTACACAGTGGTGAAGGGATGGGACGGGGCCTGAGGTGACGTGTGCAAACACGCCCTGTGGCACGTTTTAAGTTGGGGAAATAATTCCCCTTCAATCCTGAGGGACCCTGGGGGACAACTAGCCCACCAGGTGCTTCCAGTAAGCGCCACTGCGTTGCAGAGAGGTGGTCTAGGCCGTGCCCCTTTTTACATCTCTCTGCAATGCATCTCTGTGGCACTTAATGGAGGTACCTAGTGGTCTAGTTGGACCCTAGGGACCCTCAGGATTCAAGGGGACGTAATCTCCCAACTTAAAACGGCCACAGGGCGTGTTTACACAGTGGGGAAGGGAGGGGACGGGGCCTGAGGTGGCGTGTTTAAACACGCCCTGTGGTGCGTTTTAGAAGGTCATGCTAATCACAGGAGGACCCCAACGCATAATGTTTCCTAGTGTATGGAGGTGTTTTCATTGTATTCTGAGTGTCTTTTAACATAGCACTGGCTCAAGGACTGGTTACTCAGACTCAGTTACCACCAGTAACCGTCTGAAAAAGTTGAGGGTACAGGATGATTTTGCAAAAAGGTTTCTTTCTGCTCTTCTGTTTGTTCTTTCTGCACGTTATCCTTCTTCCTGCACCTTTCTTCATCTTTGAGGACTTCTGTTGCTTCTTTTTGCATTTATTTTTTTTCTTTCTGTGCGTCTTTACTTCTTTCTTCACATGTCCTATCTCTGAAGGCATAGTTAGAAATTAGCATTTAAAAAACCTTTGAAATTCACTGAAAAAACCATAGATTTCAGGCACGTTATAGTTAGGAATTAGCATTTAAAAAACCTTATAAATTCACTGAAAAAAACATAGGTTTCAGGGGTGTTATAGTTAGCTGGACTTTTCACTCGTACAAAACCATTCAAATTCCCCTGTTATAGTTAGTTCAGCTAACTATAACTCGCGCGCCAACAATGCACTGCTGATGACGTCACATATTACATCACTCATGACATGGTCAGTGACATCACTCATGACATCACTCATGACATCTCAAATGACATCACTGATGACATCACTGATGACATCACTGATGACATCATCCTTGTGATAGTGTGGCAGACCTCCTCTCCCCCTAAATGTAACCTTTGATACACACATTCAAAAATAGAAACTAACAATTTCAAAACAATGGACATACCAATACCAGTTACAACAACCTATTCAGTAATTCTAAGATCCACACACACATCCACTCATTCACCAACAGTCCTATACAGTCACTCATACATGTACTTACTCATCATAAGTACTCCTATACCTATACATCCTGTTACACAATGCCACTCATCCATAGAGTTACTCGCACACATAGTCACTCATGCTAATAAAGAATCAAACAACCATTTACTTGCATATACAGTTATACACACACCACCACACTTACTTCTACAGAAACTTACACATACTTAGTCTTTTAAACAATCACTTAGAGAAACACATACTTATTCATACAGGAACTCTTTCAATCTCTCACTCTCACATATACTCACTTATATACACTAATAGTCACATATACTAGTTTAAAACATATGTAGTTACTCATGAAGACACTATTGAGACAGTAATTTACTCACTAACACACCCATGCACACACTCATCCACCCATACAGTCCTGCACACATGCTGTCTTCAACATATATAAACAGTGAGTCACTCATTCATGCACCTATGCACTACGTAATACCCCCCACCGAACCATACAGACACTCAGACACTCATACTGATACTCAAAAAAACAACTAATAACCTATATAGACACTCATGTAGCTACTCACCAACCCATGCAGTCACTTATACACAAAGTGAGAGACTGATACAGATATTTACATATTTAAACATTACTCACTAAGCCATGTATTCACTAAGATACACTTAATCAGTCAGTTATACAATCAATTTTTCAAATACAAATCATCCATTTAGACACTTATATACCCATTAATTCTTCCATCGACCTTGAGATATACATATATAAAACATACGTAATTTTCCAAAAAAACACACATTCACTGGATGATGTCATCAGTGATGTCATTTGAGATGTCATCAGTGATGTCATGAGTGATGTCATGAGTGATGTAATATGTGATGTCATCAGCAGTTCAATTTCAATGGTTTTGTATGAGTGAAAAGTCCAGCTAACTATAACGCCTCTGAAACCTATGTTTTTTAGTGAATATATATATATATGCCAAGGTGTATTGAAGAATCAGTGGGTGCATAGGTGTCTGGATGAAGGATTTAGTAGGTGCGTGACTGACTGTATAAGTGAGTGTTTAAATGTGTCTTACTGAATGCATGGGTTAGTGACAAAACTATGTGAATGTCTGTATCAGTCTGTCTGTTGTTGTGTAAACTGCTGCATGGGTTGGTCATTATCTACATGAGTGTCTATATGGGTTTTTGATTGGTTGCCTGAGTATTTGTATGGGAGACTGAGTTTGTGTGTGGGTGGGTGGGAGGTATGTGAATGTGTGCATAGGTGTCTGAGTGGTTGATTCACCGGGTGTATGGGTTCAAGAGTGTATGTGGAAACATCTGTGTGGGTGGTTGAGTGTGTGTATAGGTGTGTTGGTGAGTGAACGGATATCTCAGTGGTACATGTGCAAGTAAATTCATATGTAAAAGGCAGTGTATGTGAGAGTTGGAGTATATAAATGACTATCCGTGAGAGTCAGTGATTGTGAGAGTGACTGTATGGATGAGTGTGTACTTGTATCAGTGATTGTATAAGAGTGTAAGTATGTGTTAGTATATGTTTGGTGGTGTGTGTATAACTGTATAGGTAAATAAATGGGAGTATTAATGATTCTTTGCATGGCTGACAAGGTGCGTGAGTAACTCCATGGATGAGTGGTGGTGTGTGAGTGTCTGTATAGGTGTATGAGTGCATATGACAGTATTGTATTGATGAGTGACTATATGTATGAGTGATTGTATTGGTGAATGAGTGGATGTATTTAAACCTAAGAATCAGTGAGTGCGTATGTAGTAAATGGTATTGGTGTGTCGATGGTTTCGAAAATGGTAGTCTGTATTTTACAGTGGGTGTATCACAGATTATATTAGAGTGTGAGGAGGTGCATCAGATTTTGACGTGAATGATGTCATCAGTGATGTCATTTGAGATGTCATCAGTGATGTCACTGACCATGTCATGAATGATGTAATTTGTGACATCATCAGTAGTGCATTGCGGGGGCGTGAGTTATAGTTAGCTGAACTAACTATAATGGGGGAATTTCTATGGTTTTGTATGAGTAAAATGTCCAACAGACCATAACGTCCCTGAAACCTATGGTTTTTTCAGTGTATTACCTACTGGCGGTCGCCAGTAGGTAGTTATAGTTAGGACCACGTTTCCATAGGAAAACCTCAACATTCTATTTTGAATAACTTTGGCGCCGGTCGACGAATCCTCGCGAATTTCTCAAAATAGGTGGGGCGCTACGCTCCGCTCCTACCCTGAAAGTCTCGGGGGGATTCGTCAAGCGGGGGCTGAGATAAAAGGGGGGTCCCAAAACGCGTTTTTCCCATGCATTTTTCCATAGGACCTTTAGAACGAGCTACAGCCCGAACGGCTGAACAGAATTACTAGAAATTTGGCAGAGAGGTAGTCCCTAGGTCAAGGAAGTGCCTTTTGTAGGTTTGGTGTAAATCTGTTCAGTAGATTCTGAGAAAATAGCCTTTAAATCAATATATATATCTGAGCCAGCTTACGGTACGCTTACCGTACGCTTACGGTAAGCGTACGGTGGCGTGCGCGAGCGCGATTCTGATTGGCTCTTAGATCTTAGTAAACATTCGAATCGGCCGAAACCAGGAAGCGGCGGCCGCCATTTTGTGTATTTCACTCTGAAAAAAAAGAGTGAAAACAAAGAAAGGGGGCAATGAGGAGAGTTACAGACCCCCTAACAATTGTAAGGGGGTCAAAGAAGGACAGAAAAGTACAAAAAAAACATTTATTGATTTTAAAAAAAATCACGGGGTACACGTACGGTAAGCTCACGGTAAGCGTACGGTAAAAAAAATAAAAATAAATAAATGAAAATCAGATTTAAGAGTTTAGAAATTAGGGAGCTCTAAAAAGAGCTGTTGTGTTTATGGAGTCATTTTTTTAGTGGTACTTACAAGTAAGTACCGATGCAGAGTCTAAGGTTCAAGAGGAAGACTCTGTTCCCTTCATCATTGAAGTGCACACCATCTCCTCTATAAATGTCTTGCATGTCGTAACGCAAGTTGTTGTGGTAAATGGCACCCATACCATAGTCACGGAGGAAAGCAGAAACAGATTTGTTGACGTGCTTTCTTGCTTTGTCAATCTGTGGACAGAAATGATTGGACCAGTTCCATTTTTGCCTTTGGCATATGTTGGAAAACACAAAGGCAGTTTTAGGGAAAAGTGTAAACAGTTGTGCAAAGGTGTCCTTCATAAGCATTTCCAGACCTACCCCAGTCAAAGTGCCTAGGTCATTGCCACCACAGTGCACTATTATGAGGTCAGGGTGTTGGATTTGCATGAAGGATTTCACCAATGGCATCAATTGGTGCCACTTTAACCCTCTCTGACCAATCCATTTAATGTCTACATTTGGCAAAGCAAGGTCTCTCACCATATCTGTTTTCTCTGCAAACTTTTCACTCCAGAAGACATAGCTGTGCCCTACAATCCACACTGTGAACATCTTCAAAGGAGAACTGGATGCACTCAGGAGGTGTCTTTCAGTAGAATGGCAATATGAAAAGAAAGACAGTTTGGAAATGGAGGCATACATATTTTTTACAAAACAAAAAGAACTGATTGGCTGTTTCATACCATTCTAGAAAAAAAACTAGGCTGTATGTGAAAATTAATAGAAGCATGTTTTGTATTGGTACAAAAAAATGTGTAACCAAAGAACAGTACTATGGATTTGCAGTTAGGATTGAAAAGTCAAGCACTCTTGCTCTGTGGAATTGAAACATTGTGTGTCGAACTTCTGACCTAACTGCACACAGCAGTGTTCCATGAGATGTTGCTATGGTAGCAGGCAGAAGTCAAGTTGGGGGAAGGGTACTAGGCAGAAGTCAAGTTGGGGGCAGGGTACTTTTGGAAAAGGGTTGGTTTTCAACCAATAGAAATGTGTCATTACATTTGAAAAAAAGGGGGAAGCACTGAGATTTGAAACTTACATGTATATGTGTGAAAAAATAGAGGGAAAGTTTGCCATTATCTGGTTCTGCTGAGAGGAGAGAGGTGTACAGAACAGAGATCCTGGCTCTGATAATCTGCTGTTTGAGTGACACATTTCTTTCACAACTAACTAAATTTAAAGGTGAGTTTACAGTTTGAGAGGGGATGTATGTGGTAACTTAAGAAATGAATAATAGAAATGGGAATTGTTTTTGTTGTAGTTACACATGGTGGATTCATAATGTGTCAGTCTGTAAAAGAGATTTTCACTTGGCCCGAAAAAAAAAGAGCAGTAAGTGTGCTTTCAAATTGGCAAAGAAATTTCGTTTTGGGACTAATGTGAAAACATGACTCTGTGTCCATAGAAGAATTATAGGCAGAAATTTATTGCGTCTTGCTCTGGTGATTTCACAGTTGCAGTAGATGGAAAAGAGGAGCGAATTTTTGGGGGAAGAAGCAGAGGGTTAGCACACACCCATGTGCTTGCCATGTATAGTCATGCACAGTAATTAGAAGCGAGTGGGGTTTTCAGGTTTAAGTCTGTAATGCAAATACATTCAGCATCACTAAGGCTGGTTGCCCCTGCTGGAGTGTAGGCAGTCACAGAGAATACACACGGTGGTGGTCTGAAAAAAAAACAGCTTGGACATGTGCATTTAAATAAATTTAAAAAAAAGGTTTCAGAATGTGTCAGTCTGTAAAAGTGATTTCAAAGTGTAAAAAGAGATTTTTACTTGGCCCAAAAAAAAAAGAGCAGTAAGTGTGCTTTCAAATTGGCAAAGAAATTTCGTTTTGGCACTAATGTGAAAACATGACTCTGTGTCCATAGAAGAATTATAGGCAGAAATTTATTGCGTCTTGCTCTGGTGATTTCACAGTTGCAGTAGATGGAAAAGAGGAGCGAATTTTTGGGGGAAGAAGCAGAGGCTTAGCACACACCCATGTGCTTGCCATGTATAGTCATGCACAGTAATTAGAAGCGAGTGGGGTTTTCAGGTTTAAGTCTGTAATGCAAATACATTCAGCATCACTAAGGCTGGTTGCTCCTGCTGGAGTGTAGGCAGTCACAGAGAATACACACGGTGGTGGTCTGAAAAAAAAACAGCTTGGACATGTGCATTTAAATAAATTTAAAAAAAAGGTTTCAGAATGTGTCAGTCTGTAAAAGTGATTTCAAAGTGTAAAAAGAGATTTTCACTTGGCCCAAAAAAAAAAGAGCAGTAAGTGTGCTTTCAAATTGGCAAAGAAATTTCGTTTTGGCACTTATGTGAAAACATGACTCTGTGTGCATAGAAGAATTATAGGCAGAAATTTATTGCGTCTTGCTCTGGTGATTTCACAGTTGCAGTAGATGGAAAAGAGGAGCGAATTTTTGGGGGAAGAAGCAGAGGCTTAGCACACACCCATGTGCTTGCCATGTATAGTCATGCACAGTAATTAGAAGCGAGTGGGGTTTTCAGGTTTAAGTCTGTAATGCAAATACATTCAGCATCACTAAGGCTGGTTGCCCCTGCTGGAGTGTAGGCAGTCACAGAGAATACACACGGTGGTGGTCTGAAAAAAAAACAGCTTGGACATGTGCATTTAAATAAATTTAAAAAAAAGGTTTCAGAATGTGTCAGTCTGTAAAAGTGATTTCAAAGTGTAAAAAGAGATTTTCACTTGGCCCAAAAAAAAAAGAGCAGTAAGTGTGCTTTCAAATTGGCAAAGAAATGTCGTTTTGGCACTTATGTGAAAACATGACTCTGTGTGCATAGAAGAATTATAGGCAGAAATTTATTGCGTCTTGCTCTGGTGATTTCACAGTTGCAGTAGATGGAAAAGAGGAGCGAATTTTTGGGGGAAGAAGCAGAGGCTTAGCACACACCCATGTGCTTGCCATGTATAGTCATGCACAGTAATTAGAAGCGAGTGGGGTTTTCAGGTTTAAGTCTGTAATGCAAATACATTCAGCATCACTAAGGCTGGTTGCCCCTGCTGGAGTGTAGGCAGTCACAGAGAATACACACGGTGGTGGTCTGAAAAAAAAACAGCTTGGACATGTGCATTTAAATAAATTTAAAAAAAAGGTTTCAGAATGTGTCAGTCTGTAAAAGTGATTTCAAAGTGTAAAAAGAGATTTTTACTTGGCCCAAAAAAAAAAGAGCAGTAAGTGTGCTTTCAAATTGGCAAAGAAATTTCGTTTTGGCACTAATGTGAAAACATGACTCTGTGTCCATAGAAGAATTATAGGCAGAAATTTATTGCGTCTTGCTCTGGTGATTTCACAGTTGCAGTAGATGGAAAAGAGGAGCGAATTTTTGGGGGAAGAAGCAGAGGCTTAGCACACACCCATGTGCTTGCCATGTATAGTCATGCACAGTAATTAGAAGCGAGTGGGGTTTTCAGGTTTAAGTCTGTAATGCAAATACATTCAGCATCACTAAGGCTGGTTGCTCCTGCTGGAGTGTAGGCAGTCACAGAGAATACACACGGTGGTGGTCTGAAAAAAAAACAGCTTGGACATGTGCATTTAAATAAATTTAAAAAAAAGGTTTCAGAATGTGTCAGTCTGTAAAAGTGATTTCAAAGTGTAAAAAGAGATTTTCACTTGGCCCAAAAAAAAAAGAGCAGTAAGTGTGCTTTCAAATTGGCAAAGAAATTTCGTTTTGGCACTTATGTGAAAACATGACTCTGTGTGCATAGAAGAATTATAGGCAGAAATTTATTGCGTCTTGCTCTGGTGATTTCACAGTTGCAGTAGATGGAAAAGAGGAGCGAATTTTTGGGGGAAGAAGCAGAGGCTTAGCACACACCCATGTGCTTGCCATGTATAGTCATGCACAGTAATTAGAAGCGAGTGGGGTTTTCAGGTTTAAGTCTGTAATGTAAATACATTCAGCATCACTAAGGCTGGTTGCCCCTGCTGGAGTGTAGGCAGTCACAGAGAATACACACGGTGGTGGTCTGAAAAAAAAACAGCTTGGACATGTGCATTTAAATAAATTTAAAAAAAAGGTTTCAGAATGTGTCAGTCTGTAAAAGTGATTTCAAAGTGTAAAAAGAGATTTTCACTTGGCCCAAAAAAAAAAGAGCAGTAAGTGTGCTTTCAAATTGGCAAAGAAATTTCGTTTTGGCACTTATGTGAAAACATGACTCTGTGTGCATAGAAGAATTATAGGCAGAAATTTATTGCGTCTTGCTCTGGTGATTTCACAGTTGCAGTAGATGGAAAAGAGGAGCGAATTTTTGGGGGAAGAAGCAGAGGCTTAGCACACACCCATGTGCTTGCCATGTATAGTCATGCACAGTAATTAGAAGCGAGTGGGGTTTTCAGGTTTAAGTCTGTAATGCAAATACATTCAGCATCACTAAGGCTGGTTGCCCCTGCTGGAGTGTAGGCAGTCACAGAGAATACACACGGTGGTGGTCTGAAAAAAAAACAGCTTGGACATGTGCATTTAAATAAATTTAAAAAAAAGGTTTCAGAATGTGTCAGTCTGTAAAAGTGATTTCAAAGTGTAAAAAGAGATTTTCACTTGGCCCAAAAAAAAAAGAGCAGTAAGTGTGCTTTCAAATTGGCAAAGAAATTTCGTTTTGGCACTAATGTGAAAACATGACTCTGTGTGCATAGAAGAATTATAGGCAGAAATTTATTGCGTCTTGCTCTGGTGATTTCACAGTTGCAGTAGATGGAAAAGAGGAGCGAATTTTTGGGGGAAGAAGCAGAGGCTTAGCACACACCCATGTGCTTGCCATGTATAGTCATGCACAGTAATTAGAAGCGAGTGGGGTTTTCAGGTTTAAGTCTGTAATGCAAATACATTCAGCATCACTAAGGCTGGTTGCCCCTGCTGGAGTGTAGGCAGTCACAGAGAATACACACGGTGGTGGTCTGAAAAAAAAACAGCTTGGACATGTGCATTTAAATAAATTTAAAAAAAAGGTTTCAGAATGTGTCAGTCTGTAAAAGTGATTTCAAAGTGTAAAAAGAGATTTTCACTTGGCCCAAAAAAAAAAGAGCAGTAAGTGTGCTTTCAAATTGGCAAAGAAATTTCGTTTTGGCAATAAAGTGAAAACATGACTGTGTGCATAGAAGAATTATAGGCAGAAATTTATTGCGTCTTGCTCTGGTGATTTCACAGTTGCAGTAGATGGAAAAGAGGAGCGAATTTTTGGGGGAAGAAGCAGAGGCTTAGCACCCACCCATGTGCTTGCCATGTATAGTCATGCACAGTAATTAGAAGCGAGTGGGGTTTTCAGGTTTAAGTCTGTAATGCAAATACATTCAGCATCACTAAGGCTGGTTGCCCCTGCTGGAGTGTAGGCAGTCACAGAGAATACACACGGTGGTGGTCTGAAAAAAAAACAGCTTGGACATGTGCATTTAAATAAATTAAAAAAAATGTTTCAGAATGTGTCAGTCTGTAAAAGTGATTTCAAAGTGTAAAAAGAGATTTTCACTTGGCCCGAAAAAAAAAGAGCAGTAAGTGTGCTTTCAAATTGGCAAAGAAATTTCGTTTTGGCACTAATGTGAAAACATGACTCTGTGTGCATAGAAGAATTATAGGCAGAAATTTATTGCGTCTTGCTCTGGTGATTTCACAGTTGCAGTAGATGGAAAAGAGGAGCGAATTTTTGGGGGAAGAAGCAGAGGCTTAGCACACACCCATGTGCTTGCCATGTATAGTCATGCACAGTAATTAGAAGCGAGTGGGGTTTTCAGGTTTAAGTCTGTAATGCAAATACATTCAGCATCACTAAGGCTGGTTGCCCCTGCTGGAGTGTAGGCAGTCACAGAGAATACACACGGTGGTGGTCTGAAAAAAAAACAGCTTGGACATGTGCATTTAAATAAATTTAAAAAAAAGGTTTCAGAATGTGTCAGTCTGTAAAAGTGATTTCAAAGTGTAAAAAGAGATTTTCACTTGGCCCAAAAAAAAAAGAGCAGTAAGTGTGCTTTCAAATTGGCAAAGAAATTTCGTTTTGGCACTAATGTGAAAACATGACTCTGTGTGCATAGAAGAATTATAGGCAGAAATGTATTGCGTCTTGCTCTGGTGATTTCACAGTTGCAGTAGATGGAAAAGAGGAGCGAATTTTTGGGGGAAGAAGCAGAGGCTTAGCACACACCCATGTGCTTGCCATGTATAGTCATGCACAGTAATTAGAAGCGAGTGGGGTTTTCAGGTTTAAGTCTGTAATGCAAATACATTCAGCATCACTAAGGCTGGTTGCCCCTGCTGGAGTGTAGGCAGTCACAGAGAATACACACGGTGGTGGTCTGAAAAAAAAACAGCTTGGACATGTGCATTTAAATAAATTTAAAAAAAAGGTTTCAGAATGTGTCAGTCTGTAAAAGTGATTTCAAAGTGTAAAAAGAGATTTTCACTTGGCCCGAAAAAAAAAGAGCAGTAAGTGTGCTTTCAAATTGGCAAAGAAATTTCGTTTTGGCACTAATGTGAAAACATGACTCTGTGTGCATAGAAGAATTATAGGCAGAAATTTATTGCGTCTTGCTCTGGTGATTTCACAGTTGCAGTAGATGGAAAAGAGGAGCGAATTTTTGGGGGAAGAAGCAGAGGCTTAGCACACACCCATGTGCTTGCCATGTATAGTCATGCACAGTAATTAGAAGCGAGTGGGGTTTTCAGGTTTAAGTCTGTAATGCAAATACATTCAGCATCACTAAGGCTGGTTGCCCCTGCTGGAGTGTAGGCAGTCACAGAGAATACACACGGTGGTGGTCTGAAAAAAAAACAGCTTGGACATGTGCATTTAAATAAATTTAAAAAAAAGGTTTCAGAATGTGTCAGTCTGTAAAAGTGATTTCAAAGTGTAAAAAGAGATTTTCACTTGGCCCGGAAAAAAAAGAGCAGTAAGTGTGCTTTCAAATTGGCAAAGAAATTTCGTTTTGGCACTAATGTGAAAACATGACTCTGTGTGCATAGAAGAATTATAGGCAGAAATTTATTGCGTCTTGCTCTGGTGATTTCACAGTTGCAGTAGATGGAAAAGAGGAGCGAATTTTTGGGGGAAGAAGCAGAGGCTTAGCACACACCCATGTGCTTGCCATGTATAGTCATGCACAGTAATTAGAAGCGAGTGGGGTTTTCAGGTTTAAGTCTGTAATGCAAATACATTCAGCATCACTAAGGCTGGTTGCCCCTGCTGGAGTGTAGGCAGTCACAGAGAATACACACGGTGGTGGTCTGAAAAAAAAACAGCTTGGACATGTGCATTTAAATAAATTTAAAAAAAAGGTTTCAGAATGTGTCAGTCTGTAAAAGTGATTTCAAAGTGTAAAAAGAGATTTTCACTTGGCCCAAAAAAAAAAGAGCAGTAAGTGTGCTTTCAAATTGGCAAAGAAATTTCGTTTTGGCAATAAAGTGAAAACATGACTCTGTGTGCATAGAAGAATTATAGGCAGAAATTTATTGCGTCTTGCTCTGGTGATTTCACAGTTGCAGTAGATGGAAAAGAGGAGCGAATTTTTGGGGGAAGAAGCAGAGGCTTAGCACACACCCATGTGCTTGCCATGTATAGTCATGCACAGTAATTAGAAGCGAGTGGGGTTTTCAGGTTTAAGTCTGTAATGCAAATACATTCAGCATCACTAAGGCTGGTTGCCCCTGCTGGAGTGTAGGCAGTCACAGAGAATACACACGGTGGTGGTCTGAAAAAAAAAAAAAAGCTTGGACATGTGCATTTAAATAAATTTAAAAAAAAGAGCAGTTTGTGTGCATTCAAAATGGCAAAGAAATTTCGTTTTGTGACTATTGTGAAAAGAAATGTAGTAATATATTTAAATACAATAAAGGATTTTTTTTTTAGTTTTTTTCAGGTATTGCTGAAGAACAGTGAACAAAATTTAAGATGCCTACAAAATCTCGAGCTCAAAAAACGCTAAAAAAAAAACTATATTTGAGGACAACTGGAGGACCAAAGTTAGTAGAAGATGCTGATGTTGGGAAAAAGAAAAAATCTTCTGGTAAGCAAAAAAAACAATTCCTAAACAAAATATTGAAAACAAACAAAAATGTACAAAATGTCTGTTCTCGGAAAAATGTAACAAAACCTACAGAACAGCAAAAAATTGAGGATTTAGTTAATGCAAATATACCTTCTGCAATTGAAAAGTTTAACATAAACAGAAAAACAGCATTTAAAGAGATACGTAGAAAAATGTTTCAGAGAAGAGTTATGTCCAATTTGATAAAGGATATAAAGAAATATAAGCAAAAGGCTAAATATTATAAGAGAAAAAAAGAAATTGAAGCCATTGCAGCAAAAGCATTAGAATTAAAAAGGAAACTATTCATATTAATTTTGAATAGGATGCGTACATTAGATAAAATGGTTAATGTACTGAAATCACAAAGCAAAAGCAAAAGAGTAGTGAACAGAACAAACTTTTGTAAAGTGTTTTTAGGAAAGTGGATGCATAGTTCAAGTAGTGAACCTTTTTTTAATGAAGAAAGCTATTTTCAAAGTAATAGTTTGCTGCATGCAGTTGACACCAGAGGTCGTTCATACGAAGTAAAAAATGGTTGCATAATGGAGAAGGAGATAATGGTTCCAAGAGATGAGGTACAAGTGATGGCAGATGAGGCAATGGGGAGACGTCCTAAAGCCCCAGTGTACACTTGGAATTGTAGTAGTATTTGCACTGTGCGTCAGGAATCTATTGACAGATTTCGAGAGTTTCTAAGAGAATATAGTAAAAAAAGTGTAAAACAAAAGATTAAGGTGCTTCAAAGTCTGGATCCATGCAGAGTGAGAGAGAATACTGGTTTGCAGGGTCATTCTCTTGCTTGTCTATCTAGAAAAGTGTGCAATAGTGTTTTCCATCATTTTAGGATGCTGGCTGTTCATCATACTGAAATGAGAAAGTTTGTGAGACGGTTGTATTTTGCCAAAAGTCCAGCAATAAAGTTAAATGAATTGAATAGGGCTCTGTTCCGAGGAACGGTATCAGATGTAGAGAAGGTTGTTGATGAAATTCAGTTTTGTTACTTTGGTCCTGAACAAAACAGTGCAGAGAAGGACACAGTAAATGAGGCAGAAGTGGAAGAGAATGTAGAACCCTCTGTAAGTAACACATTTAATGATCACATAACAAAATTTGCAATAGTCTCTAATGAAAGACCAAATGTTACTTGTATTTGTTGCCGCAGAACTCATTATAGAAAACAAACTAGGAATGTTGATCTCTACAGAAAGAGTGAAAATGAAGATAATTATAAGTGGATGGATTTTGCCACATATATATTTCTTGAAAATTGTTTTGAATTGGGTGAAGATCAGCGTATTTGCAAATACTGCTACAACAAGTTAGAGGAAAATAGAATGCCGACCAGAGCTGTACACATTAATTTAGAATTGGATGCTATTCCTGCTGAACTTTCTGAATTAAATACATATGAGTCTATACTCATTCAATGTGTTCATCCGTTCCAGACCATAGTACGTATGGAGCCCAAAACTGGTAAATTACCTCCTTCAGATTTACTGAGAGGTTTAAAAGGTAGAGTGGTGTATTTGCCCTTGGATTTGAAAAAAAATATGGAAACTATTGATGCAGATACTTTGGAAACTGAACCATTAATTATTCTGGTTAATGGTGTCCCTACAAAGAATAAGAAGATTTGGCAGGAGCTGGTAGATGTGCGGAAAGTACAAAGAGCAAATTTGTATTTGAAAAAAAATAACAAATGGTATGAATCAATTTATATAGAAGAAGAAGAAGAAGAAGAAGATTTACAAGGAGACACAGAAACACCAACTGGACAAATTGAAAAAGTGGACAAGTCAAAGGAAGAAGAAATTTATGAACATTTTAGCATACATCCTCTCCATTCGAAAGAAGTTATGGGAGACAATATTGATCTCTTTCAGATGAAGAAAGCAAAAGGAAATCCCGTGAGTGTATGGGAGGAGAGCTTGGAAGCTCGATGTTTTCCCCAGCTGTTTCCTAAAGGAAAAGGAGGACGATACGATGAACGTCCGGAACAGATTCCAGCTTCTGAGTATCGGACTACAAGACTATATGCTGAAGATCCCAGATTTCGACAAAGTATCCCTTATTTGTTCCATCTTTTATTTGAAAGCGACTTGTCTGCACTGTCTTATGCAGTAAATCACATTTTAAAAAGTGGAGTACATTTACAAAATGTGTCTGCTAAGGATTTTATGGAGAAAGTGCAGCACCGAGATGATCATTTGGAAACACAACTGATCAATCTGATGGCTTGTCAGCGTGGGACAAATGAATATTGGTACCGACGCCATGGTGAACTAAAATGCATGTTACGCAACTTAGGAACACCAACATGGTTCCTTACCCTAAGCTGCGCCGAGTACGCTTGGGATGATTTACTGGATTTTCTACGAGAGGCCAATTCAAACATTGAAAACATCGAATACAAGACAGCAGGAGAACTGTGCTCATTGGATCCGGTTAATGTTTGCAGATATTTCAATCATAGATTTGAGGCTATGATGTCCTTCATCTGCAATAAAAAAAATCCACCCCTTGGAGAAGTAGTGGATTTCTTTTGGAGAAAAGAGTACCAGGCAAGAGGTGCTCCTCATATTCATATGCTGCTGTGGATCAAGGATGCCCCAAAGTTTGGAACAGATACTGATGAAGCAGTGTTATCTTACATTGAAGAATATGCAACATGTGCTATACCTAAAAACACAGAAGAGAACAAGTTAAAGGAGCAAGTTCTACGTTTCCAAAGTCATCGGTGTGGAAAATACTGTCGACGGAAATACAAGAGCAAAGAAAAATACTACACTAAATGTCGATTTGGATTTCCTAGACCTGTTCTTACAAATGGAAGAGTCAACAGTTTTATGTCAGCTGTGAGACATACTATCACAAGAAAATCACCTAAGAATACCTACAACCTTAAAAGAAAAGAAGAATCAAAAAATATAAATGACTACAACCCAGTCATTTTATCCATGTGGAACGCTAACATGGATATACAGTATGTTGCTGACAATTCCATTGCTGTTGCTCGATATGTAACGTCTTACATTACGAAATCAGAAAAAACAGAATTGAAGGAAATGTGGGAAGAGATTTCTCACGAGAAGACTGTCAGTAAGAAGCTGTACAGTTTTAGTTTGAAGATGTTATCGCATCGAGAAATTGGATCCTACGAATGTTCAGATAGGTTATCTTCTGCAAGTCTCTACTCGAAGTCAAGAAGAATAATTTGGGCAAGTTTAGGCCTTGCAGCAATGAGAAATCGGGTACTGAAATCTGTTGGAGAAATTGAATATTTGGCTGAGAATGACCCAGAAAGTACAGACATATTGAAAACAAACATGTTGGACACATATTATCCCAAGAGAAGTCATCATCTGGAGAACATGTGTCTCTATGAAGTGCTGCAGAACTACATTTATTCACGGAAAGCTGCAGAAGACATCAACAGTGGAAAATATAAAGTTGTTGGTGAAGAAGGATGTTTGGTGAAGCAAACCAAAGGAAGTTTGATAAATCACCGGAAGCTGAGTTGCGACACTACCGACAAGAAAGAATTTTACTACTTGGCTCTTTTACAGTTGTTTAAACCATGGCGTACAGAGGATGAACTACTGGGAGAATTCCAGAGCTATGAAGATTCTTTTAATGCTTGCAAAGACAGCATACAATGCAGTACATTCTCAACTTATCTGCAAATGTTAAATGAAGAAATTGAACAGGAAACTACAATTGCAGCAGAAATAGCTAGAGACAGTTCTCAGGACAGCCAAAGTTCAGGAACATACAGTCAAGATCCCCTAGGACAACCAATCGTTGAAAATGAAGCATCAATAGCCATGAATGAAGTGGAAACGGCTATGAATCAAGCTCAAGAAGAATTTATAGACTTAGAAAATTTGGAAAGACAACTGAATCAAGAGCAGCAACAAATTTATGAAGAGATCAAAAACAAAATTGATCACGGATTTCTACATATCAAAAAAGAGTGCTCATGCACATCATTTCATCCAATCAGGATGTATGTAAGCGGACAAGCTGGCACTGGAAAAAGTTTCCTAATTAAAGTCATCAGAAGCTACCTAAAGCAAAAAACGGATTCTACTTTGTCTTGTGTGGTTACTGCTCCAACTGGGTTAGCAGCATATAACATAAAAGGAATCACCTTACATCGTTTGCTAATGTTACCAGTGGAGCATGAGAACAAAATACAATTCAACAAGCTAACTGGAGAAGCATCCTTAGAAGTGTCAAGAGTATTGAAGAAGATGCAAGTTCTCATTATTGATGAGGTGAGCATGGTATCAAACTTAATGCTTGCCTTTGTGCATTTAAGAATGCAGCAAATTTTGAAGACAGACTATGACGTGTTATTTGGTGGAAAACACGTCATAGTTTTTGGGGATCTTTTGCAACTTACTCCAGTTAAAGGACAACCAGTGTTTAATACTGTGACACATGAAGACACGAAGAAGTCATTGGGAAGCATTGGAAATACAAATATTTGGTCCTTCTTTGAGTACAAGGAACTTACAACTAATATGAGGCAAGCAAACGATGAAGAATATGGAAGTATTCTGAAAGATATCAGAATTGGACTACTCATAGAAGTTGGCAAAAAAGCATTACAGAGTCGGCTGCTACATAACTTATTTCCAAAGGAAGAAATAGTTGCAGAGAAAATATACAAGAATATTGCACAAAACAAAAGTGTCATCTGCTTAATGCCAACTCTACGTGAATGCTCAATATTTAATGAGGAGCTTTTGAAATTGGAAAATGAAGACATCATGAAATTGGAAGCAGTGGACAAAATTGAGGATGGAAGAATTACTGTCACAGTAACAGGCAAACTGAAAAATAAATTGGACTCACTAGAGAAGAATATCTCCAAAACAGCAGGATTAGAAAAAAATCTATATGTTTGCATGAACTGTAGAGTGTTTTTAAGGAGAAATTTGGATGTTGAAAAAGGCTTAGTGAATGGAGCGATGGGAAGAGTTGTGGGTTTCATTAATTATCAGAAAAAAGATGGAATTGAATGTTTAAAAATAAAATTTGATCAGATAGAGGAAGTTAAAGACATTTGTCGTTGTTCAGTTCGTTTCATGCTTGTGAAAGACTTATATGTACGTAGGAAGCAGTTTCCGTTTTCACTAGCATATGCTGTAACTATCCACAAGTCTCAAGGATTGACTGTAGATTGTGCATTTGTGAACATTGGTTCAACTGTGTTCAAAGAAGGTATGGCATATGTAGCTTTGTCACGAGTCAAAACATTATCAGGTTTATTCATGATTGACTTTGATGATTCAAAAGTTAGTGCTGATACAAACTGTGTAAAGGAGTATAATAGATTAAGAAGAACCTATGCTCCTCATTTAGGTCAGTATCCTGTGTTGGAGAAACGTGTAGTTTCTCGTAAAAGGAGAAATGAGAATATCTGTAATGAAGATGTAGAGAAGAGGAAAAAAAAGAGGAGTGATGTAATTGCAAGCAAAAAGAATAAGGAAAATGAAGAACAGGTTGTAGGATGTCATTTTGAAAATAGCTCTGGTGTCAACTGCTACGCTAATGTAGTGCTGAATGTTGTATTTTATCTGGAAAGTTTGCAAGAGCAGATAATAGTAAATCAGGGAAAAAGATTCTGTTCAGAGCTCAGTCTCCTTTTTCAAAAGCTGAGTAAAGATAAAACTCAAATAGAAAGTGCTACTGACATTAGAAAACTTTTAGATGTATGTTCAGGACGAACACAGTTTTCTCAAAATGTACAGCAAGACGCACAGGAATTCTTGATGGTTTTTCTTCAGGTACTGGAAGAAGAAGGGGTTCCCATTGAAAATTTATTTGGTCTCTCTTATAAATGGGAACATAGTTGTGAAAACGGATATAATATATGTGGCTCTAATGTTGATTCTGAAAGGTGTATTTATTTAACATTGCCAGAAAGTAAAACAGTCACTTTTGCTAAATTAGTTAAAGATGCTAATCATAGCATGGAATGCGGTGAGTGTCAATCTGACATGTTTTCAACGTTAATTTTAAAAGAATACGGACAGTATGTAATTTTAATGATGCAACGCTGTAAAGCTGATGGTTCAAAATTGGATACTTTAATAAAGAAGTTTACAGGACAGCAATTATCAATTTCAGGAAAAACTTTTGTAACTGTTGCAATAATTTTCCATGATGGACCTACTGTTACTTCTGGACATTACACAGTTTATCTTAAATGTGAAAAAGGCTGGACACTGTGTAATGATTCCCAATTGATTTTCAAACAACGTTTGCCTTTTGATTTAGCAAATTCCTATCTAATCTTTCTGAAACCTAAATTTTAGAGAGACTTGGCAAGATGTGGACAAAATAATTTTACCATTTTACTGGATTACCATTGCAATTTTGTAGAAAAAATATTTTTTTAAATTATCATTTGGCCTAAAGGAAAGATAACCAATTGTAATGTGGACTTTTTAAATTTTTAATGCAATTTTGAAAAACCAATAATTTAGAGATAATCGGTAACTTCTGCACATTTTAAATTTTGGAATGCTATTGGACTGCCATTGGAAATTTTTACAAAAATGATTTAAAAAATTACTATTTGGCCATGTGGAAAAGTAAGCAATTCTATTGTGGACTAAATAAATTATTCAAAAAATTTTTGTGAACCAAAATGTTACAGAGAATCGGTGAGATCTGGACAGATTAAACTTTAGAATTTTAATGGTTTTCCCTTGGAAATTTATTCCAGGGAAAAAAAAAAAATACAATTTGGCCTAAAGGAAATAAAATCAGATGTATTTTGGAGTTATTTGAGATATAATATTGTGATTATACTCCTGAAACAAAAATATCAGACGGTATTTTAAAGAAAAAAGTATTGTTTTTAGATGATATTTTTTTAGAATAATATGCATTTCTGTAATGATAAGTTTAAGTGAGAAGAGATTCTGGGCTTTTTTAATACAATCTTTGAGATTGTTATTTTTTTTTGCCCGCTGTAAAATGATGAATGCAATTGCTTTCACAATTTATAGTGAAATGCAATATATTCTGAAAACAGCAAAAATAAGGCAAAAATATTTTTTGGTAAAAAATGTAAATATGTGTACTGTATTATAAAATGGTTTAAAGATATTAATACTTTTTTCTTTTTTTTCAGATCGATATAGAAAATTTTCGTAAACTACAACCATTTTAAAAACTATTTTTTAAAAAAACAAATGAATAAATATTTTTTTCAGTGAGTATGGTAAGTCAATAGTAATAATTGTAGTCTCTCAAGGACCTTGTAATGTGAAAAATGATTTTTAGTGTTTTTTTTAAAAAATAAAAAAAAAGGTACGCTTACCGTACGCGTACGGTAAAAAAAAAAAAAAAAAGTTTTTTAAAAAAAATGTAAAAAAAAGATGAAAGATAAGGTTGGCTCTTAAAAGAACCGTTGTGTTCATGCAGGGACAGAGGAAAGGAACCATGGGAAAATCATTCAAAGCTACAAATGTGCTGATCTATTTTGTTATTCACTAGGGAAACACTGGTCTCCCTATAACAAATTAGAGCTTTACAAAATGTGCAATGAATATCAACCTTCCGAAATCGAGGGTTCATTTCCAGAGGGCCAGCAAAAGGAGATTCTCCCCCCACAGATGAAGGGCTCACCTGAGCTGCAGAAGAAGGAGTAAGCTCTGCAGGTGATGGTCCAGGCTGAGCTGCTGTGGATGTACTGGCTCGTCTTTCTGAAGAGTTACCTCCAAAAAGTAGAGCATGTGTCCTTTTGTGTACATCCTTGAGGTGCCTCATCATGGTGTGATTCCCAAAGGAATACTTCCTGTCAGGATTACCTCTAGAAAGTACACGCTGACACAGCTTGCAAGTAACTAAGGGTGCATTCACCTTTTGCTGGCCTTCTGGAAAAGTAAAATAATCCCAAACATAAGAAGGTTTTACTTTCCTCGCTCTCTGCCTCAAGACAGTGCTGCTGGTGCTAGCCTCACTCTCAGAAGAGCTCTGCTGTTCTGCCATCGTATCCCAAAGACAAACCAGCTCCTTCTCCCAAGGGATCACAAGCAGAAATGAGGGGAATGGGTGTGGTGTAGGAGAGTTCTAGAACTGAAAGTAGTTTCAACCAATCAAAAGTTGTGTTTCAAGATCACATGACCTACCGTACGCTTACGGTACGCTTACGGTACGCTTACGGCAAAAAGTACGCGTGCGCGTAAAAAAGACACGCGCTTGCGCGCATGCGCATAACAGTCATTTCCCGGCACTTCCGCGTAACGTGCGCGTGTTGCGTAAGCGCGCACGCGTCCCACGCGCAGTACGCGCGCTACGCAAAGTACGTAACTATACGCAAGAAGCGTAGATAGATTACGGACGTTGCGTAAACCGTACGCTTACCGTGAGCTTACGGTACGCGTACTATAAAAAAAAAAAAAAAACAAAAAAAAAAAATCTGGAAATAAATTTTACTTGTTTATTTTAAAAAATTTATATAAAATAAATATTTAATGATTTTAAAAAATTAAGCATAGTCTTTATAAAAGGTAAAAAATTAAATTAAAAATATGTTTGAAAAAAATGAAGAAAAAAAAAAAAAAAAGCATTTAAAAAACCTTGCAAATTCACTGAAAAAAACATGGGTTTCACACACGTTATAGTTAGGAATTAGCATTTAAAAAACCTTAGAAATTCACTGAAAAAACCATAGGTTTCACACACGTTATAGTTAGGAATTAGCATTTAAAAAACCTTAGAAATTCAGTGAAAAAACCATAGGTTTCACACACGTTATAGTTAGGAATTAGCATTTAAAAAACCTTAGAAATTCAGTGAAAAAACCATAGGTTTCACACATGTTATAGTTAGCTGGACATTTTACTCGTAAAAAACCAATGAAATTGCCCCGTTATAGTTAGTTCAGCTAACTATAACTCGCGCGCCCGCAATGCACTGCTGATGACGTCACATATTACATCACTCATGACATGGTCAGTGACATCACTCATGACATCACTGATGACATCTCAAATGACATC
This sequence comes from Triturus cristatus, assembly GCF_964204655.1. Taxonomy (NCBI): domain Eukaryota; kingdom Metazoa; phylum Chordata; class Amphibia; order Caudata; family Salamandridae; genus Triturus; species Triturus cristatus. Next base: position 69,017,521 of record NC_140581.1, on the reverse strand, counting down.
ACTGATGACATCACTGATGACATCATCCTTGTGATAGAGTGGCAGACCTCCTCTCACCTTAATATAAGCTTTGATACACACATTCAAAAATAGAGACTAAAAATTTCAAAACAATGGACATACCAATACCAGTTACAACAACCTCTTCAGTAATTCTAAGATCCACATACACATCCACTCATTCACCAACAGTCCTATACAGTCACTCATACATGTACTCACTCATCATATGTACTCATACATCTATACATCCTGTTACACAATGCCACTCATCCATAGAGTTACTCACACACATAGTCACTCATGCTAATAAAGAATAAAACATACATTTACTTGCATATACAGTAATACACACACCACCATACTTACTTCTACGGAAACTTACACATACTTAGTCTTTTAAACAATCACTTATAGAAACACATACTTATTCATACAGGAACTCTTTCAATCTCTCCCTCTCATATATACTCACATATATACACCAATACTCACATATACTAGTTTAAAACATATGTAGTTACTCCTGAAGACACTATTGAGACAGTCATTCACTCACTAACACACCCATACACACACTCATCCACCCATACAGTCCTGCACACATGCTGTCTTCAACACATACAAACAGTGAGTCACTCATTCATGCATCTATGCACTACGTAATACCCCCCACCGTACCATACAGACACTCAGACTGATACTCAAAAAAACAACTAATAACCTATATAGACACCCATGTAGCTACTCACCAACCCATGCAGCCACTTATACACAAAGTGAGAGATACACTTAATCAGTCAGTTACACAATCAATTTTTCAAAAACAAATCATCCATTTAGACACTTATATACCCATTTATTCTTCCATCGACCTTGAGATATACATATATAAAACATATTTAATTTTCAGAATAACACACATTCACTGGATGATGTCATCAGTGATGTCATCAGTGATGTCATTTGAGATGTCATCAGTGATGTCATGAGTGATGTCACTGACCATGTCATGAGTGATGTAATATGTGACGTCATCAGCAGTGCATTGCGGGCGCGCGAGTTATAGTTAGCTGAACTAACTATAACGGGGCAATTTCATTGGTTTTTTACGAGTAAAATGTCCAGCTAACTATAACATGTGTGAAACCTATGGTTTTTTCACTGAATTTCTAAGGTTTTTTAAATGCTAATTCCTAACTATAACGTGTGTGAAACCTATGGTTTTTTCACTGAATATATATATATATATATATCTACAAAGCACTCTCCTCTCTCGTATCCGACCAGCTGAGCAGAAGGGAGCATGGACCACAAGATTCTTTTCAAATATCTGTTCGTTTATTCAAGACTTAAACAAACAAGGCAGCCATTACGCGTTTCATCCCTCCTGGGGGACTTGATCACATATTTATGTTCCACAATAGCCCTTAAGCTTCAATAGGGCACACAATGCTCTCCCCCACCATCCGGTTATTCTCGCCTTGCTGATGGCACGCCAACCTCGGTCTCATTCAATTCATTTACAAGTCCGACGCGTTTCAAGGCTGTTCCGCCCCTTCCTCATGGACTTGTAAATGAATTGAATGAGGGCTATTGTGGAACATTTACTTTGCACGGCTACCCTTGGCCGTGAATAGGAGCACCATTTCCGTCTTCTACCAGAAGTGAATTTAAGATGGAAAGGCTTCGGAGGGGAAACGGTTCCTCTCTGGTGGAGCACGCTTTCCCAGGTGAAAACGGCGCGCTAACTGGATTGTCTCATGCCTATTATAGGTTTCAAATATGTGTAATTATGACAGAGGGACCGAGCCTACTTAAGGCAATTACTATATTCACCCTGTATGGACCGCAATTACCAGCATGCAGCTGGTTGGTAAAAACTATGCCATGCCCACTGAGGGCGTTTGTTTCTGTCAATAAAAGGAGAGAAACTAACAGTGGTGGAATGTCGTGTCCCTTTGTTCACAGTCCATGAGGAAGGGGCGGAACAGCCTTGAAACGCGTAAATGAATTGAATGAGACCGAGGTTGGCTTGCCATCAGCAAGGCGAGCATAACCGGATGGTGGGGGAGAGCGTTGTGTGCCCTATTGAAGCTTAAGGGCTATTGTGGAAAATATATATATATATATATATATATATATATATATATATATATATATATATATATATATCCACAGCGTCCCACTCCCAAGAGAACAGGTGGAGGCCACTCAGGGGAAGCGTCAGGAAATCTTTAATGATACAGCTGTGCATAATGCATTTCGGCCTAACGGCCTTCGTCAGATGCTGCTGGATGCAGGGAAATGTTCACACCCCCGCCTTTTTAAAAGTCCAGTGTCCCTCCCATTGGCGGTAGTCCGCTGACCGTAGTCATGTGATGGCATCTCCTCTGCAGCTTAAACACAAACTACAGCTCCCAGAAAGCTGTAATACCGGGTAAGTGTTGCTGGGATGGACTGGTGATGAAACCCAAGTGGGTATGTTATCTTGCTGGAAAAGGCACGAGGTGTTCAATTGCAAGTCCTTGCTGAATAGATATATATATATGTCTGACACACCAAACAGGCCCAGACCCGAGAGGACGAGGCTCTCCTGTTGTCAGGATTTGTTGAGTTTGGATCGTATCCAGTTTGGAGAGCCCGCCGGCTGTAATATTGAACGTCGACGAAGGATGGATGGAAGGGCCGCATGAGAGGCCCTCCCCAACCCGGGAGAGGAACACTATAACAAGCCAGGGTCTGCGACTGGGATTTCCCTGCGCACTTCGTGCTGAATGAATATTCGCTTTAAAGGCAAGTAACAAACTGGATGAAAATCGGTGGTAGCGGAACTGATTTGTTTGACTTCGTGACCTTTTGATATTACCACAAAATGGAACTATTCCTTGAAAGGCGAAATATATACATTTGGTACACATAGGAAACGAGTTGAAGTTCTGCCAAAACCAGCATTAAATTATCGAGTGGGTGAAAAGCGGCAAGAAAGGTGCATTATGGAGAGTGTAGGAGGAGTGACTACACCTTAAAAAAACGAATAATGGAACATTAATTCTGCAGAGATGAGAGACGATGATTGTGAAAAATACTTTATTTTCGAGGCATTTAACCTGAACTTATACAATGGAAACTGTGTACTTTTCATCTCTGTATATGAGGAAATGTGTTTAATTTTAAAACAAACTGCCGCTTTAAAACCATCGTGGGCATTAGTCCTCTTTTGATGTTTAAAGTTACGAACTTAAAAGCTAGCGAACCCACCGTCTAATCATCTGCATATGATTAAGACTCATTAGAGTTGAAACGCGTCATGCTTGCCCTGCCTTTAATAAATGAATGAAATAAGCACGGTTGTTGTGGCCTGTCTCGCTTTGCGGAGTAGCATGCGTGTCCTGTGGCATATATATATATATATAGCACTGAAGAAGGTTATATACCGAAATGCATTTGCGAGAATAAACCGTTTTTAAAGATCCCCGGAGTGCTCTGCTTTTCGTAGTTGTTGTGGAACATGACGGCTTCACCCGCCGTTTTCGGATGCACCCGCCGCTGTGTTCGGCCGCCTGGTGGAACTGTGTTGTTGGATAATTTTGGCGTGCCTGAACCGCCGCTGCCAGCGCCTGTCGTCCTGCAAGGGCGCGGACTATGAAGTTTGGGATGCCTCGACCATATGCGGGACATCCACAGATGCATGTGCAAATTAAAATCAGCGGCTGGCGAGGGGAAGAGCTCAGTCTCCGAAATAGTGAATAGCGGCGATCCACTTGAAACAACACCAAATTGGGCCAATGCAAAGGCCATAGAAGACTTGAATAACGGAAATGGAAAAATGGTGAATTATGGGACATTGAGGCCCCCATCACCTGTTATTCATGCCGATGCGAAATGGGTTGTTCCTATTGGCTCTCGCCCCACCAATGGAGTGTATATGAGTAAGGGTTCAGAACTGAGCGAAATTCAAAATGGTTTTAGCACTGAAGAAGGTTATATACCGAAATGCATTTGCGAGAATAAACCGTTTTTAAAGATCCCCGGAGTGCTCTGCTTTTCGTAGTTGTTGTGGAACATGACGGCTTCACCCGCCGTTTTCGGATGCACCCGCCGCTGTGTTCGGCCGCCTGGTGGAACTGTGTTGTTGGATAATTTTGGCGTGCCTGAACCGCCGCTGCCAGCGCCTGTCGTCCTGCAAGGGCGCGGACTATGAAGTTTGGGATGCCTCAACCATATGCGGGACATCCACAGATGCATGTGCAAATTAAAATCAGCGGCTGGCGAGGGGAAGAGCTCAGTCTCCGAAATAGTGAATAGCGGCGATCCACTTGAAACAACACCAAATTGGGCCAATGCAAAGGCCATAGAAGACTTGAATAACGGAAATGGAAAAATGGTGAATTATGGGACATTGAGGCCCCCATCACCTGTTATTCATGCCGATGCGAAATGGGTTGTTCCTATTGGCTCTCGCCCCACCAATGGAGTGTATATGAGTAAGGGTTCAGAACTGAGCGAAATTCAAAATGGTTTTAGCACTGAAGAAGGTTATATACCGAAATGCATTTGCGAGAATAAACCGTTTTTAAAGATCCCCGGAGTGCTCTGCTTTTCGTAGTTGTTGTGGAACATGACGGCTTCACCCGCCGTTTTCGGATGCACCCGCCGCTGTGTTCGGCCGCCTGGTGGAACTGTGTTGTTGGATAATTTTGGCGTGCCTGAACCGCCGCTGCCAGCGCCTGTCGTCCTGCAAGGGCGCGGACTATGAAGTTTGGGATGCCTCGACCATATGCGGGACATCCACAGATGCATGTGCAAATTAAAATCAGCGGCTGGCGAGGGGAAGAGCTCAGTCTCCGAAATAGTGAATAGCGGCGATCCACTTGAAACAACACCAAATTGGGCCAATGCAAAGGCCATAGAAGACTTGAATAACGGAAATGGAAAAATGGTGAATTATGGGACATTGAGGCCCCCATCACCTGTTATTCATGCCGATGCGAAATGGGTTGTTCCTATTGGCTCTCGCCCCACCAATGGAGTGTATATGAGTAAGGGTTCAGAACTGAGCGAAATTCAAAATGGTTTTAGCACTGAAGAAGGTTATATACCGAAATGCATTTGCGAGAATAAACCGTTTTTAAAGATCCCCGGAGTGCTCTGCTTTTCGTAGTTGTTGTGGAACATGACGGCTTCACCCGCCGTTTTCGGATGCACCCGCCGCTGTGTTCGGCCGCCTGGTGGAACTGTGTTGTTGGATAATTTTGGCGTGCCTGAACCGCCGCTGCCTGTCGTCCTGCAAGGGCGCGGACTATGAAGTTTGGGATGCCTCGACCATATGCGGGACATCCACAGATGCATGTGCAAATTAAAATCAGCGGCTGGCGAGGGGAAGAGCTCAGTCTCCGAAATAGTGAATAGCGGCGATCCACTTGAAACAACACCAAATTGGGCCAATGCAAAGGCCATAGAAGACTTGAATAACGGAAATGGAAAAATGATGAATTATGGGACATTGAGGCCCCCATCACCTGTTATTCATGCCGATGCGAAATGGGTTGTTCCTATTGGCTCTCGCCCCACCAATGGAGTGTATATGAGTAAGGGTTCAGAACTGAGCGAAATTCAAAATGGTTTTAGCACTGAAGAAGGTTATATACCGAAATGCATTTGCGAGAATAAACCGTTTTTAAAGATCCCCGGAGTGCTCTGCTTTTCGTAGTTGTTGTGGAACATGACGGCTTCACCCGCCGTTTTCGGATGCACCCGCCGCTGTGTTCGGCCGCCTGGTGGAACTGTGTTGTTGGATATATATATATATATATATATATATATATACAGATATATTATAGTTAAGACCTATTTTCCAAAGGAGATCCGCAACATTCTATTCCCAATAAGTCTGGCACCGGTTGACGATTCCTCGTTAAATTTTCCAAACTTTTGGCCAGCTCCGATCCGCTCCTACCCTGAAAGTTTTGCAGTGATCTGTCAAGCGGGGGCCGAGATAAAAGGGGGGTCCCAAAACGCGTTTTCCCCATGCAATTTCCCATAGGATCTGTTGTTGCAGCTACAGCCCGAACCGCTGGACGGCCAAATTTGGCAAAGAGGTAGTCCTCAGTTCGGACTCGTGCCTTTTGCATATATGGTGTGAATCCGTTCAGTAGTTCCTGAGAAAATTAGGGTAAAAAAGTTAGTGATATCTATGGCTGTGGAGGATCTGCAGACCGTACCCGCACCGTAAGCGCACCCTCCCCGAACCGAGCGCGCACCCTCCCGATCGCACGCTGAACAAAAACAGATTGTAAGGAACATAATATATGATAAGCTGATATGTTGAAAAGTCAAGCACACTTCCTGTCTTGTGTAGGAACATTGTGTTCTGAACTTGTGCCCTGTGACCTCAGTGCAGTGTTCCATGACCTGTTTCTATGGTAACAGGCAGAAGGCAGATTGGGGGAAGGGTTGAAATGTATTTCAGTTGGAAAGGGTCGAAATGTTTAACCAATAGAAATGTGTGTTTGCTTTTGAGTTTATATGTGAAGGATTGTGATTTGATGTTTACATGTATATGTGTGGAAAATGAAAGGGAAACTTTTCCATTCTTTGTTTTTGCTGAGAGGTGCACAGTGCAGAGATTCTGTAAACAAAAATATGGTGAGTGATTGATATACTTCTTAATCTACAAAAAACTTGAAAGATGAGTTATTTAATTGTGAGGGGATGTATGTAGACTATTTTGATTTTAATCAGACTAATGTATTTCTCCTGCTAAAGTGTAGGGAGTACTTTTTTTCTCTACAATGTGTGTGTATGTAGAAACCATTCTTTGATAAGCATTTGTGTTTTTCATGTGTTTGTAGACAGATAACTGTGCTGTTTTTATATTTTGGTAGAATTAGAAACCAGTCATTGTTTATGAATTTGTGAAATGAGTTATGTTATGTTTCTATACTAAAATGTAGTACTACTTCTAGATGAAGAAATGTGTTTTGGTATAGTGCAAGGGATAATGTTGTTTGTCTAGAATCACACAGTGAGTCTGTGTGCATTCGGGAACCACTGTGAGAGAAGCATTTGGTAACATTGTGTATTTGCTGACAGATAACTGTTTTAACTTGTCATGTTGTGAAGTTTTACTAGCATTTGAAGACAGTTATGGCTTATGATTTGACTAAAGGAGTCAGGCTTTGACAGAAAAGTGCAGTCCTGAAATATGTAGATTGTGTGCAGTTCCCTTACCACTTGCAATGTAGTGAATGTGTTTTGGTAAACTCCTAGGGATAGTGGTGCTTGTCTAGAATCACACTGTGAGTTAGTGTGTATTTGGGATCAGTGTGAGAGAAGCATTTGGTAACATCATGTATTTGCTGACAGATAACTGTTTTAAAACCTGTCATGTTGTGAAGTTTTAGTAGCATTAGAATCAGTCTTTGCTTATGCGTTGATTAAATGAGTCATGCTTTGACACTGATGTGCTGTACTTAAATATGTAGATTGTGTTCAGTAACATTAACTCTTCTAGACTAGTGAATGAGTTTTGGTAAACACCTAGGATAGTGTTGATTGTCCAAAATCACACTGTGAGTCTGTGTGCATTTGGGTAAGGATTGTGAGAGAAGCATTTGGTAACATCGTGTATATGCTGACAGATAACTGTTGTAAAACCGGTCATGTTGTCAAGTTTTAGTAGTATTAGAAGCCAGTCTTTGCTTATGCTTTGATTAATTTAGTCAGGCTTTGACACAAAAGTGCAGTCCTAAAATATGAAGATTGAATGCAGTTCCCTTATCACTTCCACAGTAGTGAATAATTTTTGGTAAACTCCTAGGTATAGTGGTTGTTGTCTAGAATCACACTGTGAGTCTGTGTGCATTTGGGAACCACTGTGAGAGAAGCATTTGGTAACATCGTGCATTTGCTGACAGATAACTAATTTAAAACATGTCGTGTTGTCAAGTTTTAGTAGCATTAGAAGCCAGTCATTGCTTATGCGTTGATTAAATGAGTCAGGCATTGACACTAAAGTGCAGTTGTGAAATATTTAGATTGTGTGCAGTTCCCTTACCACTTCCACTGTAGTGAATGAGTTTTGGTAATCTGCTAGGGATAGTGTTGTTTGTCTAGAATCACACTGTGAGTCTGTGTGCATTTGGGAACCACTATGAGAGAAGCGTTTGGTAACATTGTGTATTTGCTGACAGATAACTGTTTTAAAACCAGTCATGTTGTCAAGTTTTAGTAGCATTAGATGACAGTTATGGCTTATGCTTTTATTGAATGAGTCAGGCATTGACAGTAAATTGCAGTCGTGAAATATGTAGATTGTGTGCACTTTCCTTACCACTTGCACTGTAGTGAATGAGTTTTGGTAAACTCCTAGGGATAGTGGTGCGTGTCTAGAATCACACTGTGAGTTAGTGTGTATTTGGGATCAGTGTGAGAGAAGCATTTGGTAACATCATGTATTTGCTGACAGATAACTGTCTTAAAACCTGTCATGTTGTAAAGTTTTAGTAGCATTAGAATCCAGTCTTTGCTTATGCGTTGATTAAATGAGTCATGCTTTGACACTGATGTGGTGTACTTAAATATGTATATTGTGTGCAGTACCATTAACACTTCCAGACTAGTGAATGAGTTTTGGTAAACTCCTAGGATAGTGTTGCTTGTCTAAAATCACACTGTGAGTCTGTGTGCATTTTAGTAAGGTTTGTGAGAGAAGCATTTGGTAGCATTGTGTATTTGCTGACAGATAACTGTTTTAAAACCAGTCATGTTGTCAAGTTTTAGTAGCATTAGAAGACAGTTATGGCTTATGCTTTCATTAAATGAGTCAGGCATTAACAGTAAATTGCAGTCGTGAAACATGTAGATTGTGTGCAGTTCTCTTACCACTTGCACTGTAGTGAATGAGTTTTGGTAAACTCCTAGGGATAGTGGTGTGTGTCTAGAATCACACTGTGAGTTAGTGTGTATTTGGGATCAGTGTGAGAGAAGCATTTGGTAACATCATGTATTTGCTGACAGATAACTGTTTTAAAACCTGTCATGTTGTGAAGTTTTAGTAGCATTAGAATCCAGTCTTTGCTTATGCGTTGATTAAATGAGTCATGCTTTGACACTGATGTGCTGTACTTAAATATGTAGATTGTGTTCAGTAACATTAACTCTTCTAGACTAGTGAATGAGTTTTGGTAAACACCTAGGATAGTGTTGATTGTCCAAAATCACACTGTGAGTCTGTGTGCATTTGGGTAAGGATTGTGAGAGAAGCATTTGGTAACATCGTGTATATGCTGACAGATAACTGTTGTAAAACCGGTCATGTTGTCAAGTTTTAGTAGTATTAGAAGCCAGTCTTTGCTTATGCTTTGATTAATTTAGTCAGGCTTTGACACAAAAGTGCAGTCCTAAAATATGAAGATTGAATGCAGTTCCCTTATCACTTCCACAGTAGTGAATAATTTTTGGTAAACTCCTAGGTATAGTGGTTGTTGTCTAGAATCACACTGTGAGTCTGTGTGCATTTGGGAACCACTGTGAGAGAAGCATTTGGTAACATCGTGCATTTGCTGACAGATAACTAATTTAAAACATGTCGTGTTGTCAAGTTTTAGTAGCATTAGAAGCCAGTCATTGCTTATGCGTTGATTAAATGAGTCAGGCATTGACACTAAAGTGCAGTTGTGAAATATTTAGATTGTGTGCAGTTCCCTTACCACTTCCACTGTAGTGAATGAGTTTTGGTAATCTGCTAGGGATAGTGTTGTTTGTCTAGAATCACACTGTGAGTCTGTGTGCATTTGGGAACCACTATGAGAGAAGCGTTTGGTAACATTGTGTATTTGCTGACAGATAACTGTTTTAAAACCAGTCATGTTGTCAAGTTTTAGTAGCATTAGATGACAGTTATGGCTTATGCTTTTATTGAATGAGTCAGGCATTGACAGTAAATTGCAGTCGTGAAATATGTAGATTGTGTGCACTTTCCTTACCACTTGCACTGTAGTGAATGAGTTTTGGTAAACTCCTAGGGATAGTGGTGCGTGTCTAGAATCACACTGTGAGTTAGTGTGTATTTGGGATCAGTGTGAGAGAAGCATTTGGTAACATCATGTATTTGCTGACAGATAACTGTCTTAAAACCTGTCATGTTGTAAAGTTTTAGTAGCATTAGAATCCAGTCTTTGCTTATGCGTTGATTAAATGAGTCATGCTTTGACACTGATGTGGTGTACTTAAATATGTATATTGTGTGCAGTACCATTAACACTTCCAGACTAGTGAATGAGTTTTGGTAAACTCCTAGGATAGTGTTGCTTGTCTAAAATCACACTGTGAGTCTGTGTGCATTTTAGTAAGGTTTGTGAGAGAAGCATTTGGTAGCATTGTGTATTTGCTGACAGATAACTGTTTTAAAACCAGTCATGTTGTCAAGTTTTAGTAGCATTAGAAGACAGTTATGGCTTATGCTTTCATTAAATGAGTCAGGCATTGACAGTAAATTGCAGTCGTGAAACATGTAGATTGTGTGCAGTTCCCTTACCACTTGCACTGTAGTGAATGAGTTTTGGTAAACTCATATGGATAGTGGTGCTTGTCTAGAATCACACTGTGAGTTAGTGTGTATTTGGGATCACTGTGAGAGAATGTGGGAGCCGGCCTCGTGGTGTGGTCCTGTTTCCCCGCGCTAAGCCGCACAAGGTCCCATGCACATCGGGACTCCTCCATCTTGGATTGCACGTCACTCCACGTGACCATCTGTATGACCCTCCTCTACCCGGCCTCGGTCCCAGCGAGGCCCGACATCGAGACGCCAACCCCTGGCCCGGGGGATACCACGTGAGCCCTTCCCACTCCCGGTGGAGGGCAGTATCTATGGGACCCCCAACCGTCTCTCCACACCTGGGTGTGACCGCCCCACAGCTCTCTGGGGCCTGGTGCCTCTCCTGCTGGGCGTCTGGCCGCTCCCTACCCGGCCTCTCCGCCCCCTCCGGGCGCAAGGGTCCGGACATCAAAGGGCTCCCGTCCTATATCTGGGGCGACCCGACAACAGGACAGGAGTTGTATCCTGGAGTCAAGAGCCCTGCTGATCGGATCGCGGCTGACCCTACGGAAGAAGCCTCACCCCGAACCACCACTTGAGCCCTGCTGACGACGTCGCGGCTCCACCGTGCTTAAAGACCTTCACGAACCTTTGGGGCCCTGCTGACGCTGTCGCGGCCCGACCTTGTTGAACCTTACCACCTGAGCCCAGCTGACCTCATCGTGGCTCGACCGAAGCGGACCGACCACCAGAGCCCTGCTGACCGTGTCGCGGCTCGACCTAAGCGGAACCACCATCCGAGCCCTGCAGACGCCGTCGCGGCTCTCCACGTCCGAGCCGCTCTGAGACCAGCATCCAAGGTCTGGCAGAGCCCTCCCGTACCTGGTTGGTACCAAGACTGTCCCGCTACCCTATCCTCTTAACGAACATTGAGACTCTGATAGGATCCCTCTGTAAATATTGCCCGTATTACTGCCGATAAAGAATCTAATCTTGCAACTGCTATTGAGTCCTGTGTGGTGGTGTTACTGGGCCTAGTACGATCATAGGAGAAGGACCTCCCCGAGGGGGCTTCTCAGCGGCGCTCGGCTATAACTTTGCGGTAGGAAGGTGCCCGGAACAGTCTCTCCGACTACCCGGTGGGCCTCCCTCCAACATTTGGTGGCCAGCGACGGAATCCGAGCCAGACGCAATCGTACAAGCAAGTAACGCAACCACTGCCGGACCAGATGGGAAAAGAAAACCATGGATGGCCAAGAAGCAACCGTGGCCGCAACCTTCCAGGTGGAGAAACTGGAGGAATACACCCACAAAGAACTCAAACAGTTCTGCAAGGACAAAGGGATCCCAACCACAGGATTGGGCACCAAGGAAGATATGCAGAGAGCCCTGAAAGCCTGGGCAGAACTCGAGACCCCTCCACCCCGAGCCGAAGGGACCTCGGCCAGTGACGGAAACCTGCCGACCACGACCCCGACAAACGGGGAGCGAACCGTCCCAGACACCAGCCTTTCCCACGAAGAGATACGAGAACGGGAAAGGGCGCGGACACACGAAATGGACCTTGCCCGACTCCGGCTGGACGGTGAGCTCCTACTGGCGGAGAAAAAGATAGCCCTGGAGCAACTACGGCTGCAAGAGGAAATCGAGGAGAAGAAAAGGCATCGGGAGCTAGAGGAGAGACGGCTAACCCTCGAGCACGAGAGGAGCCTTAAAGAACTTGAACTAAAAGCTAAAACTGGGGAGACCAGCAACCCCGGAGCCCGGGACGCTCTGCCCCTGACCGAGCCAAAGGTTCACATCCCCAAGGATGTCGTCAAAGAGTACTATAAAAATGATGACATCCAGCAATGGTTCCGAGCGTACGAGGTGGCCATGACCTCCCATCGGGTACCCCGGAAGGATTGGGGCACCGGCCTATGGGGGAGGTTCCTCAGCGAGGGGCGGGATACCCTGCTGCAACTCCCCGACGCCGTGATGACCTCGTACGACCACATGAAGGAAGCCCTGCTCACACGTTACGGACTATCGGCCGAGATGTACCGGCAACGCTTCCGGGACTGCAAGAAGATCCCCGGTACCACATGGGTCGAATACGTGGACTTCTTCAGCCGAGCGTTGGAAGGATGGATAAAAGGGAGCAAGGTCACCTCATATAATGAACTGTTCGACCTCATTGTCTGGGAGCACCTCGCCAACAACTGCTTTGTGGAACTAAGGCAACACCTCCAGGACAGTAAACTGACCGAGCCCCGGAAGCTCGCCGCCGAAGCGGACCGATGGGTCAACACCCGGGTCCCCCGGAACCCTGTGGGGGACTACACCCAGAGTACCACGGGACCCCCCCGCCAGCGAGGCAGAGGAGGGGGGTCCCACCGCAGTCGAGAATTCCCAGCCGGGCCACCCAGAAGTCCACCACGAGGGCAAGCAACCAACCCCGCTTCCCCGACCCAGGGCCGAAGAGGGACCCCTATCGCCCGGTCTGGACCACGACCGACAGTGACCTGCTTCGGATGTCAGCAGACCGGCCACTATGCCAGTGACCCGGCATGCCCCGTGAACCGACGGAACGGGACCGCTGGGCCCCCTCCCCGACAAATAGCCGCCGCAGCCCTGGGGGAGAGAGAGGACGAGGAGGAAAACCACGACGACGGGTCCCCCGAGTGGGAACCAGCAGCCATGTCGCTTGTATGCCTAGGCTCCCGAGAAATGGTGCCCCGAGCCACCATCCCAAGCAACACCCAGAAGTACCAACAGTGGGTCACCATCAACGGGCGACGGGCCGAGGCCCTCTGGGACACTGGGGCCAGTGTGACCGCTGTCCGCTGCCATCTGGTGACCCCCGAACAGATCCTGCCACATGTCCTCTGCCCTGTCCGGACCGCCGACAACACCGAGAGCATGTGCCGGATGGCCCAAATCCCCTTCGAGTGGGGAGGAGTGTCCGGCACCCTAAAAGTAACTGTCCGTGACGACGCCCCAGTGGACTGCCTCCTGGGGAACGACCTAGAGAGCTCCCCCTGGGCCCAGGTGGAGCGCCGAGAGCATCTGGGGATGCTAGGACTACCCGAGTGGGCCTGCGCCACCACTCGGTCCATGACCACCCAGCCAGCCACGGCCCCGGCCCCCGACAAGCCGGCGGGCCCCGAACAATCCACCTCCTCTGGCCCGGAGGAACCTGACGAGGAGGCCGGGCCGTCCGAACTTTCTTCCAACGAGGCCGCTCCCCTCAGCGAGATCCCCGAGCTGGCCCAGTGGCGCCACGACGGGGGCCCCACCTGCAAACAATTCCAGCAAGAGCAGAAGGGCTGCCCGTCCCTCGAGGGGGCCCGACAGCAGGCGGCCGCGCAGGCTGCGGGGGACCCCACGGGAACCCACTGGGTCTATTGGGACAATGACTTATTGTATAGCGAGCAGAAAGTCGCCGAACTAGGGGCTGGCCGGGTGCTGGTGGTCCCCCTCCGATTTCGAGAGTTCCTCTTGAACCTGGCACATGACGTGCCCCTCGCCGGACATCTAGGGCGGGACAAGACGTACAGCCACCTCGTGACCCATTTCTATTGGCCCCGAATGAGACGAGACTTGGACCAGCACTGCCGGTCCTGCCCGACCTGCCAAGCTAGCGGGAAGACTGGGGGACGAGTGAAAGCCCCCCTACAACCATTTCCAGCTGTCCACACCCCGTTCGAACGAGTGGGGATCGACATCGTGGGGCTTCTCGACCCCCGAACCGCCCTGGGCCACCGCTTCATCCTGGTACTGGTCGACCACGCCACCCGATACCCAGAAGCTGTCCCCCTCCGAACTGTGACAGCTCCAGTGGTGGGCCGGGCCCTGATGGGCATCTTCTCCAGGGTGGGGTTCCCCCGAGAAGTAGTGAGCGACAGGGGGACGAACTTTATCTCGAAATACATGAGATCCCTCTGGCAACAATGTAGGGTCACCTATAAATTCACTACCCCTTACCACCCCCAGGGGAACGGACTGGTCGAGCGGTTCAACCGAACCCTGAAGGGGATGATCAAGGGCCTGGAAGAGCCCCTCAGGAGGAGATGGGATGTCCTGTTGCCCTGCCTCCTGTTCGCCTACCGGGAGGTACCACAGAAGTCCCTGGGCTTCAGCCCCTTTGAACTGTTGTATGGGCACCCCGTCCGAGGGCCCCTCAGCCTGGTCAAGGAGGGTTGGGAGGCGAACGTCCAAAGTGCCCCGCCCGACGTCTACCGGTACCTCCTGACCCTGCGGAACCAGACTCGGAAGTTCCGGGCCCTGGCAGAAGCCAACCTTGAAGCCAGCCAAGAAGACATGAAACGCTGGTATGACGAGAATGCCTCAGCCGTCGAGTTTGAGCCGGGCCAGCAAGTCTGGGTCATGTCACCCGTGGACCCCTGCGCCCTGCAGGACAAGTGGACCGGGCCCTTCAAGGTAGTTGAGAGGAAGAGCCCCGTCACGTACCTGGTCGACATGGAATCTCCGAGGAACCCCCTCCGGGTCCTGCACGCCAACCGGCTCAAGCCCCACTTTGCCCGAACTGAACTAAGCTTACTGCTGGCTACTGACGATGGGGGTGAAAGTGACTCCGAGCCCCTACCAGACCTCCTGGGGTCCTCAAGCCAAGACGGCTCCTTGGAGGGCGTCTGCCTCTCCGCCACCCTGACACCAGAACAGCGCCATGACTGCCAGAAGCTGCTGCAACCCTTCGCTGCCCGCTTCTCTCTCACGCCCGGGGTGACCCCCTGGTGCGTCCATGACGTGGACACGGGGGATAGCCCCCCTGTACGGCACCGCGCTTATAGAGTGCCTGACCAAGTCCGAGCCTGCATAAAGACCGAGGTCGCCAAGATGCTCGCCCTCGGAGTCATCGAGCCTTCCGACAGCCCGTGGGCCAGCCCGGTAGTCTTGGTACCAAAGGCCGCCGCCCCCGGCACGGCCCCCGAACTCAGATTTTGTGTCGACTACCGGGGCCTGAACGCAGTTACCAAGACCGATGCCCACCCTTTGCCACGAGCCGATGAGCTGATTGATCGCTTAGGGGCCGCCCGCTACCTGAGCACCTTTGATCTCACCGCTGGGTACTGGCAGATCAAGCTCACTCCCGGCGCACAAGAACGATCAGCTTTCTCTACCCCCGATGGCCACTACCACTTCCGGGTGATGCCCTTCGGCATGAAGAACGCCCCAGCAACCTTTCAGAGGCTGGTAAACAAGGTCCTGGCCGGTCTCGAAGCCTTCAGCGCAGCCTACCTCGATGACATTGCTATCTTCAGCGACCACTGGGCCGCGCACCTAGGACACCTTGGGGAAGTCCTGGCCGCTCTCCAAAGAGCCGGGCTCACCATTAAAGCCAGTAAATGCCAGATCGGTCAAGGCTCTGTGACCTATCTGGGCCACGAGGTGGGGAGTGGCCAGGTGGCCCCCCTCCAGTTAAAAGTCGACGCCATCCAGGCGTGGGAGCCTCCCGCCACCCAAACCGCTGTCCGGGCCTTCTTAGGCCTCACAGGTTACTACCGACGCTTCATAAAGGATTATGGCAGCATTGTGGGCCCCCTTACGGAACTCACTTCAAAGAAGCAACCCAAGATGGTGCACTGGACGCCCCGCTGCCAGACCGCGTTTGATGCTCTCAAGGCGGCCATGTGCGCTGCCCCTGTGCTACGGGCCCCCGACTACAGCAAGGAATTTGTAGTCCAGACCGATGCATCAGAGTACGGGGTCGGGGCAGTGCTCTCCCAGCTGGACGCCAAGGGCCTCGACCGACCGGTGGCCTTTATCAGCCGCCAACTGCTGCCACGAGAACAGAGGTGGAGCACCATCGAGCGGGAGGCCTTCGCTGTGGTATGGGCTCTCAAGAAGCTCCGGCCCTACCTTTTCGGTACCCACTTCAGGGTCCAGACTGACCACCGGCCCTTGCGGTGGCTCATGCAAATGCGGGGCGAGAACCCCAAGCTGTTGCGCTGGTCCATCTCACTGCAAGGGATGGACTTCACTGTAGAACACCGGCCCGGCAACGACCACGCCAATGCTGACGGCCTGTCCCGATTCTTCCGCCTCGGCGAGGAGAACCCCCAAGAAGATGGGTGACTCTCCCTGCCTTCAGCTGGGGGGAGCCGGCCTCTTGGCGTGGTCCTGTTTCCCCGCGCTAAGCCGCACAAGGTCCCATGCACATCGTGACTCCTCCATCTTGGATTGCACGTCACTCCACGTGACCATCTGTATGACCCTGCTCTACCCGGCCTCGGTCCCAGCGAGGCCCGACATCGAGACGCCAACCCCTGGCCCGGGGGATACCACGTGAGCCCTTCCCACTCCCGGCGGAGGGCAGTATCGATGGGACCCCCAACCGTCTCTCCACACCTGGGTGTGACCGCCCCACAGCTCTCTGGGGCCTGGCGCCTCTCCTGCTGGGTGTCTGGCCGCTCCCTACCCGGCCTCTCCGCCCCCTCCGGGCGCAAGGGTCCAGACATCAAAGGGCTCCCGTCCTATATCTGGGGCGACCCGACAACAGGGCAGGAGTTGTATCCTGGAGTCAAGAGCCCTGCTGATCGGATCGCGGCTGACCTTACGGAAGAAGACTCACCCCGAACCACCACTTGAGCCCTGCTGACGACGTCGCGGCTCCACCGTGCTTAAAGACCTTCACGAACCTTTGGGGCCCTGCTGACGCTGTCGCGGCCCGACCTTTTTGAACCTTCCCACCTGAGCCCAGCTGACCTCGTCGCGGCTCGACCGAAGCGGACCGACCACCAGAGCCCTGCTGACCGTGTCGCGGCTCGACCTAAGCGGAACTACCATCCGAGCCCTGCAGACGCCGTCGCGGCTCTCCACGTCCGAGCCGCTCTGAGACCAGCATCCAAGGTCTGGCAGAGCCCTCCGGTACCTGGTTGGTACCAAGACTGTCCCGCTACCCTATCCTCTTAACGAACATTGAGACTCTGATAGGATCCCTCGATCCCTCTGTAAATATTGCCCGTATTACTGCCGATAAAGAATCTAATCTTGCAACTGCTATTGAGTCCTGTGTGGTGGTGTTACTGGGCCTTGTACGATCATAGGAGAAGGACCTCCCCGAGGGGGCTTCTCAGCGGCGCTCGGCTATAACTTTGCGGTAGGAAGGTGCCCGGAACAGTCTCCCCGACTACCCGGTGGGCCTCCCTCCAACAGAGAAGCATTTGGTAACATCATGTATTTGCTGACAGATAACTGTTTTAAAACTTGTCATGTTGTGAAGTTTTAGTAGCATTAGAATCCAGTCTTTGCTTATGCGTTGATTAAATTAGTCATGCTTTGACACTGATGTGGTGTAATTAAATATGTAGATTGGGTGCAGTACCATTAACTCTTCCAGACTAGTGAATGAGTGTTGGTAAACTCCTAGGATAGTGTTGCTTGTCTAAAATCACACTGTGAGTCTGTGTGCATTTGAGTAAGGTTTGTGAGAGAAGCATTTGGTAGCATTGTGTATTTGCTGACAGATAACTGTTTTAAAACCAGTCATGTTGTCAAGTTTTAGTAGCATTAGAAGACAGTTATGGCTTATGCTTTCATTAAATGAGTCAGGCATTGACAGTAAATTGCAGTCATGAAACATGTAGATTGTGTGCAGTTCCCTTACCACTTGCACTGTAGTGAATGAGTTTTGGTAAACTCCTAGGGATAGTGGTGCGTGTCTAGAATCACACTGTGAGTTAGTATGTATTTGGGATCAGTGTGAGAGAAGCATTTAGTAACATCATGTATTTGCTGACAGATAACTGTTTTAAAACCTGTCATGTTGTGAAGTTTTAGTAGCATTAGAATCCAGTCTTTGCTTATGCGTTGATTAAATTAGTCATGCTTTGACACTGATGTGGTGTACTTAAATATGTAGATTGTGTGCAGTACCATTAACTCTTCCAGACTAATGAATGAGTTTTGGTAAACTCCTAGCATAGTGTTGCTTGTCTTAAATCACACTGTGAGTCTGTGTGCATTTGAGTAAGGTTTGTGAGAGAAGCATTTGGTAACATTGTGTATTTGCTGACAGATAACTGTTTTAAAACCAGTCATGTTGTCAAGTTTTAGTAGCATTAGAAGACAGTTATGGCTTATGCTTTCATTAAATGAGTCAGGCATTAACAGTAAATTGCAGTCGTGAAACATGTAGATTGTGTGCAGTTCTCTTACCACTTGCACTGTAGTGAATGAGTTTTGGTAAACTCCTAGGGATAGTGGTGTGTGTCTAGAATCACACTGTGAGTTAGTGTGTATTTGGGATCAGTGTGAGAGAAGCATTTGGTAACATCATGTATTTGCTGACAGATAACTGTTTTAAAACCTGTCATGTTGTGAAGTTTTAGTAGCATTAGAATCCAGTCTTTGCTTATGCGTTGATTAAATGAGTCATGCTTTGACACTGATGTGCTGTACTTAAATATGTAGATTGTGTTCAGTACCATTAACTCTTCTGGACTAGTGAATGAGTTTTGGTAAACTCCTAGGATAGTGTTGATTGTCTAAAATCACACTGTGAGTCTGTGTGCATTTGGGTAAGGATTGTGAGAGAAGCATTTGTTAACATAGTGTATTTACTGACAGATAACTGTTTTAAAACTGGTCATGTTGTCAAGTTTTAGTAGCATTAGATGCCAAACTTTGATTATGCTTTGATTACATGAGTCAGGCTTTGACACAAAAGTGCAGTCCTGAAATATGAAGATTGTGTGCAGTTCCCTTATCACTTCCATAGTAGTGAATGATTTTTGGTAAACTCCTAGGTATAGTGGTTGTTGTCTAGAATCACGCTGTGAGTCTGTGTGCATTTGGGAACCACTGTGAGAGAAGCATTTGGTAACATTGTGTATTTGCTGACAGATAACTAATTTAAAACCTGTCATGTTGTCAAGTTTTAGTAGCATTAGAAGCCAGTCTTTGCTTATGTATTGATTAAATTAGTCAGGCATTGACATTAAAGTGTAGTCGTGAAATATGTAGAATGTGTGCAGTTTCTTTACCACTTCCACTGTAGCGAATGAGTTTTGGTATACTCCTAGGGACAGTGTTGTTTGTCTAGAATCACAATGTAAGTCTATGTGCATTTGGGAACCACTGTGAGAGAAGTGTTTGGTAACATTGTGTATTTGCTGATAGATAACTGTTTTAAAACATGTCATGTTGTCAGATTTTGGTAGCATTAGAAGACAGTTATGGCTTATGCTTTCATTATATGAGGCAGGCATTGACAGTAAATTGCAGTTGTGAAAAAATGTAGATTGTGTGCAGTTCCCTTACCACTTGCACTGTAGTGAATGAGTTTTGGTAAACTCATATGGATAGTGGTGCTTGTCTAGAATCACACTGTGAGTTAGTGTGTATTTGGGATCACTGTGAGAGAAGCATTTGGTAACATCATGTATTTGCTGACAGATAACTGTTTTAAAACTTGTCATGTTGTGAAGTTTTAGTAGCATTAGAATCCAGTCTTTGCTTATGTGTTGATTAAATTAGTCATGCTTTGACACTGATGTGGTGTAATTAAATATGTAGATTGTGTGCAGTACCATTAACTCTTCCAGACTAGTGAATGCGTTTTGGTAAACTCCTAGGATAGTGTTGCTTGTCTAAAATCACACTGTGAGTCTGTGTGCATTTGGGTAAGGATTGTGAGAGAAGCATTTGGTAACATCGTGTATTTGCTGACAGATACCTGTTTTAAAACCGGTCATGTTTTGAAGTTTTAGTAGCATTAGAAGCCAGTCTTTGCTTATGCTTTGATTATATGAGTCATGCTTTGACATAAAAGCGCAGTCCTGAAATATGAAGATTGTGTGTAGTTCCCTCACCACTTCCACAGTAGTGAATGATTTTTGGTAAACTCCTAGGTATATTGGTGGTTGTCTAGAATCACACTGTGAGTCTGTGTGCATTTGGGAACCACTGTGAGAGAAGCATTTGGTAACATTGTGTATTTGCTGACAGATAACTAATTTAAAACCTCTCATGTTGTCAAGTTTTAGTAGCATTATAAGCTAGTCCTTGCTTATGCATTGATAAAATGAGTCAGGATTTGACACTAAGGTGCAGTACCATGTACTATTCTGTTCACTGTGGCAGAACTGAAAATGTAAAAGTTTTACCTAAGCACTGTCCTAGAAGTAGTCTGATTATTTAGTCAGTTTCTAAGTACCAAATAGATTGCTTCAAATGTCTATCCAGTATTCCTGTAGTGTTCTAACATACTATACACTTGTATTTTACACCTTCAATTCCCTAGTCAGTATCCATACACTTCCAGGAAACATCCTGTCACTTCCTTTGCAGTCCTCTAGAGACCCATTCAACAGCATGTACTAATCTATTCACTGTGCTAAAAGCCAAACACTTATAAATTCACCAAGACACTCTCTTTCCAGTACTCTAATGATTCAGTCACTGCCTAAGTATTCATGCACTGAGCCAGGTCTTAGCACATGGACTTCTTCAAATCCCTATCCACTATGCATGCAGTCCTCTAACCATCTACACACTTCTCTTTCACACCTTCAATTCCCCAGTCAGTATCCGTTCACTTCCAGCAAACACCCTGTCACTCCCCTTGCACTCCTCTAGTGACCCATTGAGCATCATGTACTAATCCATTCACTGCGACAAACCCTAATAAATTCACCCAGGCACTGTCCTTGCAGTACTCTAATCATTCAGTCAGTACCCAAGTACTCATCCAGTGACCTAGGCCTTAGTACTGCTTCAAACCCTTATCCACTATGCATGCAGTCCTCTAACCACCTACACAATTGTCTTTCACACCTTCAATTCCCTATTCAGTATCCATACACTTCCAGGAAATACCCTGTCACTCCCTTTGCAGTCCTCTAGTGACCCATTCAGCACCATGTACTAATCCATTCACTGTGCTAAAACCCAAACACTTATAAATTCACCAAGATACTATCTTTGCAGTACTCTAATCATTCAGTCAGTGTCTAAGTAGTCATACACTGAGCCAGGCCTTAGCACATGGACTCCTTCAAACCCCTATGCACTATGCATGCAGTCTTCTAACCACCTAGACACTTGTCTTTCACACTTTAAATTTCCTAGTCAGTATCCATACAGTCCAGCAGTCCAGTACTGCTTCAAACCCTTATCCACTATGCATGCAGTCCTCTAACCACCTACACAATTGTCTTTCACACCTTCAATTCCCTATTCAGTATCCATACACTTCCAGGAAATACCCTGTCACTCCATTTGCACTCCTCTAGTGACCCATTCAGTACCAAGTACTAATCCATTCCCTGTGCGAAAGCCTAGCACTTATAAATTCACCTAGGCACTCTCCTTGCTGTACTCTAATCATTCAGTCAGTGCCCAAGTAGTCATGCAGTGAGCCAGGTATTAGCACATGGACTGCTTTAAATGCCTATGCAGCATGGATGCAGTCCTCTAATCACCTACACAGTTGTGTTTCACACCTTCAATTCCCTAGTTAGTATTCATACTCTTCTAGCAAACACCCTGTCACTCACCCAGTGTGTCTCCTTTTAGTACTGTAATCATTTAGTCAGTTAGCATGTAGTCTTTTAGTGAGGTAGGCTTTAGGGCATGAACTGCTTCAAAGTAGTATGCACTATGCATGTAGTGTTTTAACGATCGTCACACTTGTGGTTCAGGGCTATAGTTTCTTAGTCAGTTTTTATATAAAATGTGTTTGTACAGTAATTGAATAGTATAAATTTGAAAGTTATTAATATACATTTATTTGTGATTCTTTTTTACAGATACAGAACAGGAGTGTTTCTCATCTGTTTGCACTCTTCTCGTGCAAGATTGTTTGGATGAAGGGTCCTTAGGTGTTTCATCATACTTGCTTTGCCGATGAGTATTTTTTTTTAGGATCCCTTCGTAACAGAACTCTTGCGAGTGACGAAGGTGGCATTGGTCTTTGTTTGCCCCTTGGAAAAAGTTAAAAATGTCCTCACCACTGAAGAAAAACGTTTTGGGCATGGTGCCTTCTGCAAAAAAAATTCCTCAGATTTGGTAAATATTTTAAAGCGGCAACATTTACAGTTTTTGTAAGTTAAACTTATAAAATGTTGTTAGCTCTATGCATTTTATATATCTGTGACTTGTTTCTTGTGGTATTTTGTTGAGAATACCATGTTGGATTTTTTTTAACAATCTTTCTGATTTTCCAGGTCTGTCGTCGACATCCATGGTTCCCACAGGAGTGTTCCGCCTTGTTGTTTTGTATTATTGTTGTTACATTTTGTTTATTAGTTTATTGTTCATATATATGTTAATAAAAAAATAAAGTTTGAAAATAGTTTATCGTTTTTATATTTATAATTATAAAAAATAAAGTTTGAAAAAAAATGAATAACGTTTTTGGTTGTTCTGTTAACTGCTGTGTGTCTCTTTCTTGTTCTTCTTACTGTTATTTGATGGAGTCCACCATGGTGTCAAATTTTGGGGCACTTATCACTGGAATACTGGTGATATCTGCAGTCTGCACCAACTTATGAATAGTGTGTTAGATTTATCTCAACTTTACTTCCGTTAAAGTGCTGATAATGAAATGGAGAGTAGCCGTTCCCGTGCACAAAGACACGAGGTGCACCTTTCCGATTTATTCTAAATACTAAAATCCTGTATTGAATTGCACTGAGGTATTGGCTGCACTTACAGTGTACACACAAAATCTATTAAGAAATCTCATTGTATTTATATTGATTGGGAATAGTGCGTCAGGTGCTGGATCTTGACGAGATACACTGCTCAGTTTGTATATTGTTCTGCACACGAAAAAAATCACATCACAACTTTCACACCAATTGCAATGCGAAACAAATTCCGGCGATAAGACACGTTAGCACCAGGGATTTTACATCTGCTTTCTGTTGGTGTTAAGCAGGACAACTACCTGCACCATGAAAGGGAACACAGCCAAGAGCCACACCAGAACACCCAAAGGTGCCATAGAGTCAATGAGCATGATACAGGGATACCCATGAGGGCCAGAAGACTCATCTCAACAACACCAGGACCGCCAATACCCCCCAAACCCACATCTTAGTAAGTGTGTCCCTGTGGTCATTGTCTTAGCATGATAGGCACGAGCCCTGCAACATCACAGTGTGCTGTCACCTCAGCGTTGGCAGTGAGCCTGGATGTGTAGCTACGCACGCATCCTCCTGCATGCACAACTGGCATGTGCTGGTCTGGGGTTCACAGGTCAGTGCAGGGGTGTGCCTATCTGGCAAGGGGAACGGGGTGTCTCGGACATATCCGTGTACAGGAAGTGCAGTAAGTGTGTCTCTGTGTTCTGGTGTGGCCTGTTACAAGAGCCGCAGCAGTCGATGTTGTAAAGTGGCATGCACCACCTCCAAACGGCACTGTGATGTTGTAGTTGGAATGTAGCAGGACATGCGCAAATAGGCATTACAATGATGTGCCGTACGAGTGCATGAGATACAACAGCGCACCGTACAAAAGTGTGGGGGCTCGTGGGAGGGAGGAGCAGCCGTTTGGCAACATAACACACAGTGAACTTGACCATATGCCACATGCTGGGCATCTCATCCATGATGACCACAGTCGCAGACATCCCACTACACCAACGACTGGCCTTTGTACACATCCTGTATGAATGCAGCGTGGTTTTCACTTCTATGCTCGTTCAGTGGTGTGATGTTGGCGGTTTGTGTGACTTGTGCTCCTTGTTGGTGTGTTTCATTTTGGCCATTGTTAGTCTATATGTGTGTTGTACTTAATTGTGCATGTGTGCCATTCTGCCCATCTCCCCCCTCCCCCACTCCCTGCTTCTTCCTCTTCCTAGTGCTGTTGTGTCTACAATTTTGTTGCTGCACACATAAATACATGTAAAGAATACATTAGAATAGTTCCTTGATTCTTTTAGGTTTCAAAACTTCTCTATTGGTTTCTTTTTAATTTTCCATATGAACCGCTTTTCACATAGAAGTTAGAAGTGCAACGTATTCTATCAACACACTTTCTAGAACATTCTACAATATGTGCAGGTTAAAAGTTCATACATTTTTTAAAACTTTACGATATTTTTTTGTAACATTTTCTTGAACATTTAACGACAAGTGCAGGTTAAAAGTTGACGATTGTTTTAAGTTCGAACAGTGCCTTCCAAATGTAAGTAGCAGGTGTGGTTGAGCTGAGCAAATGTTATCCTATGATATGTACTCCACGTTGAAACTGCTTTTTCTTAACCAATCACAAATATGCTTTTCCACAAAACTAATGTGCACCCTACTTTTAAAAAAGAATGCTTTTCATGATATCTTTAGAGATAAGTTATAGATAGGAATTAGCATTTAAAAACCTTTGAAATTCACTGAAAAAACCATAGGTTTCATGCACGTTATAGTTAGGAATTGGCATTTAAAAAACCTTTGAAATTCACTGAAAAAAACGAAGGTTTCAGGGGCGTTATAGTTAGGAATTGGCATTTAAAAAACCTTAGAAATTCACTGAAAAACCATAGGTTTCAGGGGTGTTATAGTTAGCTGGACATTTCCCTCGTACAAAACCCTAGAAATTTCCCTGTTATAGTTAGTTCAGCTAACTATAACTCGTGCCCCCGCAATGCACTACTGATGACGTCACATATTACATCACTCATGACATGGTCAGTGACATCACTGATGACATCACTGAGGACATCTCAAATGACATCACTGATGACATCATCCATGTGATAAATTAGTACAACTTCTCACACCCTAATATAACCTTTGATACACTGACTCAAAATATCAAACGGCCATTTTGACAATCATAGATACTCCAATACCAATAACTACTCACCCACTCATTGACTTTTAGGTCTACATACATGTCCACTCACTCACCTGTACAGTCACTCATACTTACAGTCACTCTGTGCATTTATACACCTATATAGACACTCACACACCGCCAATCATCCATTGAGGTACTGACAGTCAGTCGTGCAAATAATTAATCACAGTCCAATTTACTCACCTATACAGTTAAACACACTCAAGTTCACTTACTCATGAAAATACTTACAAATTCTGTGTCTTCCTGCAGAAAAAACAAACAGCACATGACACAGATATCCTTGCACTATGGGGCATACAGCCACTCCCAAAATCACACACTCTCACATATAGATAGTTATATACTCTAACTCACATATACACTGCGTTTCACATATTTAGTTACTGACACATGTACAACTGAGATATAAATTCAATCACTAACACACCCATACATACACTCACCCAACCATACAGTCCATCACAGATGCATTTTTAAAACCATGCACCCACTGAATCACCCACTCACATATCTAGTCACAGAGTCACACACACCCTACCCACACAAACACTCAGGCACCCATACAGATACTCAGACAACCAATCAATAACCCATAGAGACACTCATATAGCTATTCACAAAACCATGCAGCCACTTATACACCAACATACAAACACATACAGACATTCACACAGTTTAGTCACTAGTCTGCAGTAAGATACATTTAATGACTCACTTATAGAGTCAGTTAGGCACCAAGAAAATCATCCATTCACACACTTGTACACCCACTTATTTTTCAACAGGCCTTTCCCTATATATATTAAACATATTAAAACTGTTCAGAAACACATACCCAATGGATGATGTCATCAGTGATGTCATCAGTGATGTCATTTGAGCTGAACTAACTATAACAGGGTAATTTCTAGGGTTTTGTACGAGGGAAATGTCCAGCTAACTATAACACCCCTGAAACCTATGGTTTTGTCAGTGAATATATATATATGTGTATGCTTATAGCGTCCTGGTGACATGGATACCAGGCAGCCAGATTGTAATTGTCCTATGTATAATCCAGCAGTTGGCCAGTCCATTAAATGAACCCATCATAATAAAGATGAACTGTTGTGAAGACTGATTTAAGCATTTCTGCAATCAGACTGTTTGAGTGGCACATTGCACGATGCACATCTGCAGCTTTGAATTGGGAACATGAAGTTCTGTAATAATTATGACCTGCAGACTCTTTATTGCAGACCTCCTCCCCTTCTGTTATCCTCGGGGTCAATTGCATCCTTGAGTTGAGTGTAATTTACTAGGTCAAAACAGGTCTTTTTGGCTCATTTATGGAAGAATTATAAGCACTGCCTGTACCTTGCATTAGATAGATGTACTCCTGACATGCTGGTGGTACAAAGTATGCATGCATTGCCATGGCACTGCCATAGGTGCTAAAGGACGTTATGGATTCCACAATATCCCAGAAGTGTTCCCACCATTTAAGACAGGCTAGAAATGAATCCCGAACTGTGTTGCCATGTACACCAGACCCCTCCAAAGTACCCCTGCACTGAGTTTCTCAGCTCTCCTGACAATGTCTTCCTTTACATTTCTACAGGTTCAAGCGGCCCCTGGAGCTTTTCTAGCTGCCCTATTATTTCCCTGTCCCTGCACAGCTGGTGCTCCTTGATGCTCAAGAGTCTTCAAGACATATAATGTTGTTGCATCTTCATGGCTCATGAAGTCTCTGATTGGTGGGCGAGCATGGTAGGTGAAGTCACTCATTGATAATTTGAAGTCATCTTGTATGAGTATGTTGATACCTTTTGAGAAGGCTATTTGAGTTTCGCCTGATGAGTAGATCGCAACACGGTCAATTCTCCGGTTCTCTGCCTCAACTGTTGCAGAAATTCACCTAATGAGTTTGAAATAGTTTTTATTAGTATAAACTGGTATCACTCCCATCAAGATGATAAGCTAACAGGGATGAGAGGTAAGCCCTTTTGGTTAACCACAGTTGCTTCATCAAAGGCCACCTCTGTATTGCAAAATATGCCATTCTCTTGCTGTGCCATGCACAAAGTCTCTGGTGCATGTGTAGAAACCTTTTTCAATGTAATTGCTCTCCTCTACTGTCCTCCAGAGGTCGTACTTGTAAAATACTTAGGGGCCCATTACGATTGTCCGCCCGCCACCGTATTGTTAAACAGGACAAACCGCCAGAGGTGCGGTGGTCCCGCCAGGCCCATTAGGATGCATCTGCCACCCTGGCGGTCGCATCTTGCATGTTTTACATTGCTGCGGGCGGTGCTGTAAGCAGCACCCCCCACAATGTAAAAGATGCATGGTGTGCATTGGCATGCACAACGTGACATGCACTGTGCCGTGCCTGCCACCTTGTGAATGCCAATGTAGGGGTATGAGGGGAGTACCATGGGTACCCCCCAAGTGTAGCCTCCCACTCCCCCACCACCTCGGGGGCCCCTGCCATGGATATGCAAGCACACCGCACACATCATAATATGGATGGCGGTGAATGTAAGGCACCGCCACTATACTATGGGCCTTTTCCGCCTGGCAGGCAAACATGATGATTGCCTGCTGGAGGAGAAGCGGCGTACGGTCTTTCAGTCCTCCGTGGTACCCCCGCCATGCTAATGTGGCGGGGGGTAAATGGCCGTCCTGGGGTGTTTTGACGGGCTGATCGCCACCGCCGGTCGAGCGGTGGCAATCCACCCACCATGATAATAGGCCCCTTAGTCTTATCACCAATGAACTCGAGTGAATGAATATGCATTGTTAGGGGTGGATGGCGATGGTAAAATTCCCTAAGCCATGGTTGGCGGAGTTTTTGCTGAACAAACGGAGCGCGGATTGTCAATACTCCTCAAACACTGCTGGCAGAGCAGAGTTTACCGCCCAGCCCTATGAATCATGATGAGTGTTAAGTACCTGAGTAATGCATTAATGATAGAAATCCATGAAGGGTGACTCAGAACTCATGAATAGATTTATTAATACTTTATTACATGAAAATAAAGATTTTCACAGGACTGGAAAGTGTACTTGTTCAAGGACTGATGTAGCTGCTCAAAGAGAACACTCACATTATCGTTGGATTTTGGGCATTTAAAGGGTTCTAGTGGTCATGTTCCCATCCTGGGTATGGGTAGAGGTCAAATGCAAGAGTAAGTCAACATTCAAGGTGGAAAATCCGGCAGGAGAATTTCCAAAACTGATGGGGCTGAAGAGAGCAGGAGAAGGGACGGATCAAGGACGTGTGCTCTGGCTGTTATTCAGGTTTCAAGATTGTGGTCAGTGTTTGTATCTGCTGTGTCTGCTAACATGAGGTTGTGTGGATAGTAGGAAACTATGAATCTTTGAAACTTGTATTTTTGGGGGGGAACGTCTATATGGGGTCTGCCACATTGCTGTAAACAAGCAAGCTTTACATTGGTTATGGTAGAGCATGAAAAGAGGCAGTGAAATACCTGTAGTTAAATATACAGTACTGTCATCTTCAACTTGTGAGCACCAGTCCAAGTCCTCCGAGTAGTATGCAAAAGACCTAAAATGCCATCAATCACAGGGTCCATTAGTGATTTTGTTTGCCTATTCCTGTCATTGTGCCTTTTTGGCCCTATTTTTAGATGAAGTTGACAAGTGCTACAAATGGCTCGGTCGCGAGGTAAAGAAGAGACCACTACCCTTGCAGGAACAGCAATGGAAACTCTGCAAGGGAGTGGTGAGAAAACACTTTTGAATTCACTTCTCAGCAGTCTGCAATTGAGTACTATAGATGCAAATGAAGGGCGTGCAAATGTATAAATTGAGCACCAACATGTACTTTATCCAGACAACAGCATTAGAAAGATGAAACCTGTATGTTACAGCTCCAGTGGACACTGACATTGGACCCAGTATCCAGTTTATGTTAAAGGAGGGACACATCGGGCTCATACCAATAATGTCAGTGCACTATCTCATATGAACTCTTTCATCTCCTTCTTGAATGCGCTGTTAACAGATTGTTGTTCACAGCTCTAGGGGAGGGTGCTCCAGATTCTCTGATTAGCATTGGAATGGTAAGGAGACCAGATCAACCCCAAACTCGAAGGAAAGGGAGGGGAAGATGGTAGATTGTGGAAAAATAAAAGAAAATGGGAAAATATGCATTTGCCCAACAGGCTGAACTTCTCCAGTGGGTTAATCAACACTTTGTATAATTATACTCTGAAGAAATGCCAGCCCAGGAATTATGTCCTATGGATTACACAGGAATGTATCAGGAAATGCATGTTTGGTGCACCTTTCCAGATGTACAACTAGTTCAAGTGGAGGAATACATCTCTGAATGTAGGGGCTCATTTATGATCTTTTGAAGAAGTGCCACACAGCAATTTACCTTGTTGCACTGTGTGATAGGGAAAGGGCAGAACAGTGCAATATTCAAGGCAAAGCAGTAGATTCCTGTCCTTTGTCCTGTCTTGGAGACCTTCTAACTGACTTGTGCTACCACAGGCACCCTTGCACCAAGCTGCAAGGGTGTCTGTATTGCATGCAGAATTGTTTTTGCAAAGGAACAGACACCTTCATGCTCAAAAACAATCTTGGGAGGCAGATTCCTCTCTCTATGTGTGCCAAAGAAAGCAGCACACTTAGAAAGAGGAAGTAACAAGGAGAAACAGAGATATTTCTCCTTGTTGCACCACTCCTGGGTTAGGTGTAAGATGTTGGCGCATCCCTAGGTGTTCAAGTTCTTGCAAATGTGGGAATGCATCAAAACACATAGGAGTTGTGTGAGAACACCCAAACTAAGCCCATGGAATGCCAACCCAGGGCAGAGTAACTTAACACAGTGAATTGCACTGTGTTGCGTTACTCTAGATTTCTGAAGCATCTCAGAGCTGTGCAAAGTGGCTTTGGGTCGCTTCACAAATCTCACTTGGAGATTTGTGACACACATGTACCATGATGCATGGTGCAAACATGACTCAACCCTATCATAAATAAGCCCCATAGTTTTTTGTAAATTTAACTAGTGTATTTACCAGTGACCATTTTTCAGCTTCCTACTGTCAACCAAATTCTTTTCATTCATATAATAAATCATTTTTCCATAAACAAATGCGGGAAGGTGATTGAAAATGGCTACACAAGAGTGCAGATATGTAGAATGAGTGGTTAGGTGGAGCTTTGCAAGGGTCCATAATGTATAAAGTTGGTCTGTCTATCTCACTTGCCCATATAACATGACTATTTACATGCTATTTAATCCCTCTGATGAGCCTTCATAATGTGCTTATGCACATTGTGTGCCTTCATAGTGTACTTATGCACATTGTGTGACATCTGACATGTGAAATCACTAACCTGTCATCACGGTTAGAAGAAAGGAACAGAGATGTGTGGAATTCATGCCTTTGCTTTGTTTCATTCAGCTGGAGAAAGCCCAGATCCTGAAAAACATAAAGAAAACAATTTTTGTGAATGAGGTCAAAGTTTGAAGTTCTTGAAAACTATTGTATGACACTAACAATATTCCTATTTTACACCATTGTGCTAAAAATGAGTGCATAAATCAGATTAAGTTGAAAGTAATTAAAAACTGGCTGGAGTTTTTCCTTTCTTTACATCAAAATGCAAAACACATCATATATGTGTATATGTATTTCTGTGTGTGTGTATAAATATCAAGGGCACAGGGTGCTCGAAACGCGTCGCAGGGGGAGTTAATAAACTACATCAACTGCCTTACCTGTCTGGGTCCGTCTCTCTCTGTTCGCCGAAAGGAAGTACGAGGAGTTTTGGAATATATATATATATATATATGTATTATCTACTGGCGGTCGCCAGTAGATAGTTATAGTTAGGACCGTGTTTCCATAGGAAATCCGCAACATTCTATTTGGAATAACTTTGGCGCCGGTTGACAAATCCTTGCAAAATTTTCAAAATAGGTGGGGCGCTCCGCTCCGCTTCTTCCCTGAAAGTCTCGGGGGGATTCATCAAGCGGGGGCTGAGAAAAAGGGGGGTCCCAAAACTCGTTTTCCCCATGCATTTTCCCATAGGACCTTTAGTCCAAGCTACAGCCCGAATGGCTGAACAGAATTACTTGAAATTTGGCAGAGAGGTAGTCCTCAGGTCAGGGATGTGCCTCTGGTGTAAATCTGTTCAGTAGTTCCTGAGAAAATAGCATTTAAAAGCATATATATATATATAAGCGTGCTCCAAGCGCGTACGGTAAGCTTACCGTACGCGCACGCTGCCGTGCGCGAGCTCAATTCTCATTGGTGGTTACATGACTGTAAACATTCGAATCGGTCGAAATCAGGAAGTGTCGGCCGCCATTTTGTGTGTCTCACACTGATAAACAAAGGTGGAGAACGTGAAAAGGGGGCAACAAAGAGAGTTGCAGACCCCCTAGCGTTTGTCAGGGGGTCCGAGAAGGACCCAAAAGTATGAAAAATACATTTTATATTTTTTTTTTTAAATCACGGAGTGCACGTACGGTAAGCTTACCATACGCGCACAGCAGAAAAAAAACATTAAAAAAAAGAAATAAAAATCACATTTAAGTGTTTAGATATTAGGGGGTTTGCCTTTTGATTTAGCAAATTCCTATTTAATTTTTCTGAAACCAAAATTTTAGAGAGAAATAGCAACAACTGTACAAATCAATTTTGCAATTTTATTGGATTACATTGGAAATTTCATCAAAAAAGAATGTACAAATTACCATTTGACCTAAAGGAAAGGTAACAATTTGTATTGTGGACTTCTTTGACAGATATTAGTTTGGTGATTATGCTTATGCAACAAAATTGTCAGACGATATTGCAAATAGTTATTGTTCTTAGATGATATTTTTATTGAATATGTTCCATTTCTATAAAGGTATGTTTGAGTGAGAAGAGATTCTGGGCTTTTTTTAAACAATCTTTCAGATTGTTATTTTTTTTGGCCCGCTGTTAAGTGATGAATGCAATTGCTTTCACGATTTACGGTGAAATGCAATATATTCTGAAAACAGCAAAAAAAGGGCAAAAAATTGTTTTTTTGATTATGAAAATATGTGTACTGTATTCTAAAATGTATTAATAAATATTAATACTTTTTTTCTTTTTTTTCAGATTGAGAAAGAAAATTTAGGAAAAAATAAACCTTTTTTCTAGCAATTTAAATAAACCATTAATTGATAATAATTTTTTTTTGTGGGTCAGGTAAGTTTGAAATTTCTGTATTTATCACACATTTACTTTCATGCTCCCTTTTTTTCACTTCTCCTCACTCAGCTTTTCTCATTTCCGTTGTAGTCCCTCAAGGACCTTGTAGGGTGAAAAAAAAAATATTTAAAAAAAAAAAAATACGCTAAGAAAAATAAATAAAAAAAAGTGATTAAATAAATTTAAAAAAAGTTGTAAGGTAAGGTTGGCTCTTAAAAGAGACGTTGTGTTAATACAGGGACAGAGGAAAGAAAGAATGGGCATGTTAACAAGGACCACAGATGTGCTGGTCTATCTTATTGTTTATTAGGGAAATACTGGTCTCCCCATGAACAAATAGACCATAACATCTGGTGCACCTCATTTGTACCCTTTGAAATTGAGGGTTACTTTCCAGAGGAGCAGAAGAGGGTGATGCTCCCACCACAGATGAAGGGCTCAGCTGAGCTGCCGATGATGTACTCGGCTGAGCTTCTGAGGATGTGCTCGGGTGACTTACTGAAGGGTTTGCTTCAGTATATCGAGCATGAGTCCTTGGATGAACATCCCTAAGGTGTCTCAACATAGTGTGATTACCAAAGGAATACTTCTTCCTTGGATTACCTCTAGATAAAGTGTGCAGGTAACTAATGGAGCATTTACCTTTTTCTGCCCCTCAGGAAATGTGAAATACTCGCAAATAAAAGAACTCTTCTGTTTCCTCCTTCTCTGTCTAATGATGCTGCTGCCAGGCTCACTCTCAGAAGAGGACTGCTGCTCTGCCATTGTATCTCAAAGACAAATCAGCTCCTTCTCCTAGGGGATCACAAGCAGTAATGAGGGGAATGGGTGTGGTGGTGTTTCTGGATATGCAATAAGTTTAAACCAATGAAAAGTGTTCTTTATGTATCACATGACCTACCGTACGCGCTCGCTAAGCTTACCGTACGCGCTCGTAAAAAGTACGCATGCGCTTACGGAGCACGCACGTACGACGCACGCGCGCATGCGCATTACAGGCAGCCGCGTAACCGCGCATACGTCGGTTTTGCGTAAGACGCGCGCGCATGCGCGCAGGACACCAGCGCGTACGCGCCGGTGACGAAGTACGCATGCGTAGGTAAATCGCGTACGCATGCGCAGACTGAGCGCACATATTACGTGCGCGTACCGTACTTATAACGTACAGAGCGCGTAGGGTAAGCTTACGGTATGCGTACGGTAAAAACAACATTAAAAAAAAAAAATAGAAAGTTGAAAGTTTTGTAGAAGATATTAACTATGAAGTTCAAGTATATGTAAACATTTATTTAAAAAAGGTGAACCATTCCATATTGCAGGATACAGTAAATTTATGATTATATACATAGGTAGGCTATTCTTTAAAAAAAAAAAAAATCTTAAAAATTAATAAATAAAAAAATTAGCATTTAAAAAACCTTGCAAATCCACTGAAAAAACCATAGGTTTCATACACGTTATAGTTAGGAATTAGCATTTAAAAAACCTTGCAAATTCACTGAAAAAACCATAGGTTTCACACACGTTATAGTTAGGAATTAGCATTTAAAAAACCTTGCAAATTCACTGAAAAAACCATAGGTTTTACACATGTTATAGTTAGCTGGACATTTCTCTCGTAAAAAAACAATGAAATACCCCCGTTATAGTTAGTTCAGCTAACTATAACTCGTGCGCCCGCAATCCACTGCTGATGACGTCACATATTGCATCACTCTTGACATGGTCAGTGACATCACTCATGACATCACTGATGACATCTCAAATGACATCACTGATGACATCACTGATGACGTCATCCATGTGAAAAATTACCAGATCTTCTCACACCCTAATATAACCATTGAAACACCGACTCAAAAATTAAGAGTTCCAATCTCAAAACCATACATACTGCAATATTAATAACTACATACACACTTATTAATTCTTAGGTCTTCATACACCTCAACTCACTCACCTGTACAGTCTCTCATACTTACAGTCACTTCATACAAAACTAACATATACATTTATACACCTATGTAGACACTCACACACTAACAAACATCCATTGAGGTACTGACACATCTAGTCAGTCATGCAAATAATCACACTCCCATTTACTCACCTAAGCGGTTATACACAGTCAAGTTCAATAACTCATAAAAATAGTATTAAATTCTTACAATCTTATAGAAAAATTGATATAAGCACACACTCATCCATACAGTCACTTTCACAATTACACACTCTCACATCTACCCACTTACA
The DNA here is from genome assembly GCF_964204655.1 of Triturus cristatus. NCBI lineage: Eukaryota > Metazoa > Chordata > Amphibia > Caudata > Salamandridae > Triturus > Triturus cristatus. Next base: position 68,982,712 of record NC_140581.1, on the reverse strand, counting down.
TACATTTACACGCATATATACTGCCTTTTACATTTGTAGTTAGTCACAAATGTACCACTGAGATATACATTCAAATGGAAACACACCCATAAATACACTCACTCAACCATACAGTCCATCCCAGATGCACTCTTATAACGATGCACCATAGAATCACCCACTCTCACTTCTATGCATAGAGTCACACACACACTACCCACACAAACACTTAGGAACCCATACAGATACTGAGACAAGCAATCAATAACTTATATAGACACTGATATAGCTTTTCACAAAATCATGCAGCCAATTATACACCAACATACAGACGCATACAGACATTTATACAGTGTAGTAACTAGTCTGCAGTAAGATACATTTAATGACTCACTTATAGAATCATGTTACGCACCACAAAAAATCATATTTTTACCAACTTGTACAACCACTCATTCTTCAACAGGCATTTCCCTATATATATTAAACATATTAAAATTGTTGAGAATCACATACTCACTTGATGACGTCATCCGTGATGTCATCAGTGATGTCATTTAAGATGTCATCAGTGATGTCATGAGTGATGTCACTGACCATGTCATGAGTGATGTAATATGTGACGTCATCAGCAGTGGATTGCGGGCGCGCGAGTTATAGTTAGCTGAACTAACTATAACAGGGGAATTTCATTGGTTTTTTACGAGAGAAATGTCCAGCTAACTATAACATGTGTAAAACCTATGGTTTTTTCAGTGAATATATATATATATTAAACAAATGAGTTCGCAAGTCTCCTCCCTCTTAGCAGCGGCAGGCTCAGAGCGAGGTTGCATACCTCCTTGTATTCATCCATGGTCCGTAAATCAATAAGCCAAAGCTGAGCCCAATTCCTTTTGTAGTGAATGCTTATTTAATTGAAAACAGCGAAAAATGCCTGACATGTTTCGGAACAGCTGCTCCTTGATCAAGGAATTGGGCTCAGCTTTGGTTTATTTATTTATGGACCACGGATAAATATATATATATATATATATATTTATATATATATATATCTCCAAAACTGCCGATACTTGAGTAAAGGGTGATGACACCTTGTATTGCAAAAATAAACAAATATAATGTTCAGCTGTTGGACGCGTTTCGCCTGTCCTGCAGGCTTGTTCACCAACCGTTAACAATAAAGTTTTCACCATTTTAAGACACACACCGCATGTCACGTGCATAAGAACTACAAATGCAGTATATTAGACAACAGACTAGTAGTTTTTACAGTCAAACATGATTTCATGCTAACACATTCTACCTTCGCATCAGAAAGCCAGGGTTGATTAATTAAATCTTTGACACAGTAACATCTGGACTAAAATTTACAAAGTTCCAAAATTTAAAGTATAAAGTGTTGAGGAAAGATTTTTGCACAATATAACTCTAAGTACCATTTCACGCTTAGAGCATACATTCATCGTTTTGATTCAAAAAACCTTAATGTTTGATATTGCATAATGCTCTTTTTCTCTTTCAACCTTTCAGTGTAACTTGCTGTTACCATTAATCTATTCAAAGTGCTGCCCAAGTGGGCCTGAAATCCTTACGACAATGCTTTACTGATAAAGAAAATATTCACTTTTAACTGCAAATGTTTCAATTAAAAAAGTGCCACCAAAAACAAACTTAAAACAAATTCATGGTTAAAAATACGGGCAAGGAAGAAGCTGTTACTCTACAATAATCACAGGTGGGTATGCAGGTCTTCCTCCATTTTAAGGCCTGTCGGGATCTTACAATTCAATTTGATTATATACGAAGACTCAAGCCTTCTCAATTGTTTTTCCCTATTACCCCCTCTCATGTTGCTCTTAACTGCATCTATTACGAAGTATGTCAAGCCAACTATGCTTTTGTCATGAAAACGCACAAAATGTCGAGCTACAGGATAAGATTTGTCACCATTTTTGATGGCCCTCAAATGTTGTAAAATGCGTTTATGCACCGGTAGGATAGTGCTGCCAACGTATCTCAGGGCAAAAGGACACTGAAGCACGTAGACAGCATAATCCGTCTTGCATGTGAAATGCCCTTTGATTTTAAATTGTCTATTTGTGAAACCTGATGTGTACATGGAGGTGTTAATACCATGTACACAAGCTTTGCATTTTGTACATTTCACAAATCCTTCTCTTTTCGTGAGCCACATTGTGGCTCCTACCTCTGCGGGTGGATTTTTCAAAACATTGTGGACCAACATTTGCTTAAAGCTCTTTGCTCTTCTGAACGTGATTTGTGTTTTTTCTTGACTAGCTTGCCTAGTGTGGGTTCACTGCATATCAAATGCCAAAGCTTGGCTAGGATGCTTCTTACTTTTTTATGCTGGATATTATAAGTAGTTATCATCCTACAATCATTTTTGTTCATATTTTCCAATTTTTTCTTGGTATTGCTTTTCTTAAAGAGATTGTCTTCCCTCGTCCTTTTCTTTGCTTTTTTGATCGCCGCTCTAATGCATTCTTCAGAGTAACCTCTTGCTTTAAAACGCATTTGCAGTGTTGATAATTCTTTATCACAGCTTTCTTGATTACTACAATTGTGCATTGTTCTTAAACATTCTCCGTAAGTAATGCTCTTGATTAGATTTTGAGGATGAAAGCTCTTAGCATGTAGCAAAGTATTGCCAGCTGAAGGCTTTCGGTACAGTGCAGTTTCAAGTTTATCATCCCTGATGTAAATAGATAAGTCTAGAAAATTTACCTTGGTTTTGCTGATAGCACTGGTGAATTTTAGATTTAGATCATTATTTTGTATACTGTTGATAAATATCACCAGTGATTCCTCAGTGCCCTTCCATACAACAAATAGATCGTCTATGAATCTACTCCAATGCATAACATTGTTCTGCCATTCTTCTGGGTACAATTTTTGGATCACCTGCTCCTCCCACCAGCCCATATGCAAATGGGCTGGTGGGAGGAGCAAGTGATCCAAAAATGACCATGTCATGAGTGATGTAATATGTGACGTCATCAGCAGTGCATTGTGGGCGCGCGAGTTATAGTTACCTGAACTAACTATTATGGGGGAATTTCATTGGTTTTTTACGAGGGAAATGTCCAGCTAACTATAACATGTGAGAAACCTATGGTTTTTTAAGTGAATATATATATATATATATATATATATATATATATATTTGCATCAACAAAAGAGTTCCCAACATGGAGAGCCACGTACAGGTGTGTGAAAATCATTTATTCAGCCGGGCAGCTCTGCAAAGCAGTCTTTCAAGCACACAGAGTACACAATGCCAGTAAATCCTTACGCGTTTCCAGTGAGCGTGTCAGCACAGTGCATGCTGGTGAATGGAGTCCGTGTCACTGCTAATCACAGGTAAGTGCGTCTGCCTTTATCCAAAAAAGTTTGCAGTTACCACAGTGGGGCTGTGCGACTCTCAGGAATGCCGCAGAACAGGAATTTCCCAGCTGAGCACACATCGTTCCATATTCTGAAGTATGAATGACTCCAATGGACCCGCACATCCGCGGGAGGGCTCTCCGCGACCTGGGTGGGCCGCATTTCAATTTGCATCAACAAAAGAGTTCCCAACATGGAGAGCCACGTACAGGTGTGTGAAAATCATTTATTCAGCCGGGCAGCCCTGCAAAGCAGTCTTTCAAGCACACAGAGTACACAATGCCAGTAAATCCTTACGCGTTTCGAGCGTCCTTGCGCCCTTGGTCACAGGTACTGGCTGTTTGAATATAGGCAGGATACCGCCGCTCGTTAACACCAGCTATATGAAGTTCAACCCAGTGGGCGTGTCAGCACAGTGCATGCTGGTGAATGGAGTCCGTGTCACTGCTAATCACAGGTAAGTGCGTCTGCCTTTATCCAAAAAAGTTTGCAGTTACCACAGTGGGGCTGTGCGACTCTCAGGAATGCCGCAGAACAGGAATTTCCCAGCTGAGCACACATCGTTCCATATTCTGAAGTATGAATGACTCCAATGGACCCGCACATCCGCGGGAGGGCTCTCCGCGACCTGGGTGGGCCGCATTGCCATGTTGGGAACTCTTTTGTTGATGCATATATATATATATATATATATATATATATATATATATATATATATATATATATATATATATATTACCTACTGGCGGTCGCCAGTAGGTAGTTATAGTTAGGACCACGTTTCCATAGGAAATCCGCAACATTCTATTTTGAATAACTTTTGCGCCGGTCGACGAATCCTTGTGAATTTTTCAAAATAGGTGGGGCGCTACGCTCCGCTCCTACCCTGAAAGTCTCGGGGGGATTCGTCAAGCGGGGGCTGAGATAAAAGGGGGGTCCCAAAACGCGTTTTTCCCATGCATTTTTCCATAGGACCTTTAGACACAGCTACAGCCCGAACGGCTGAACAGAATTACTTGAAATTTGACAGAGAGGTTGTCCTCAGGTCAAGGAAGTGCCTTTTGTAGGTTTGGTGTAAATCTGTTCAGTAGATTCTGAGAAAATAGCCTTTAAATCAATATATATATCTGAGCCAGCTTACGGTGCGCTTACGGTGCGCTTACCGTACGCGTACGGTGGCGTGCACGAGCGCGATTCTGATTGGCCCTTAGATCTTAGTAAACATTCGAATCGGTCGAAACCAGGAAGCGGCGGCCGCCATTTTCTCTCTCGCACTCTGAGGGGGGAGCTGATAAACAAATGCCAAAAACATATAAAGGGGCTGTTTAGACAGCGCCCATGCACATAACCATGTTAGTTGAGTCTTCAAAGATCCCCCAAGGCAAAAAACGGTAATTTTTTATTTTTCGAAAATTTTGCCGATTACGCTTACCGTACGCTTACCGTACGCGTACGGTAAAAAAAAAAAAAAAAAAAAATCCACACTCTCTCCACCCCGTGTGCAAATGGTGGCAGAAGGCCACCATTTGTGCATGGCATATAAGAGCACAGCATTTCCAAAAAAAATTGCAACAGATTACCTATCACAAGGAAGCTCTTAATATGTCCTCCATGTGCGCACGGTGCGCGAAGCGCATCGTGCGTACATGGCCCATCTAGCGTAACGTGGGCACGCGGTGCGCATAGCGCACCGCGTGCCCACCGTGCGCGCACGGAACGAACTGCGTTAAGTGGGCGCGCACGCCACGAATGGCGTAAAGTAACTTAGCATTTAAAAAACCGTACAAATTCACTGAAAAAACCATAGGTTTCACACACGTTATAGTTAGGAATTAGCATTTAAAAAACCTTGCAAATTCACTGAAAAAACCATAGGTTTCACACATGTTATAGTTAGCGGAAATTTTACTGATAAAAAACCAATGAAATTCCCCCGTTATAGTTAGTGCAGGAAACTATAACTCACGCGACCGCAATCTTCTGCTGATGACATATGTGTCTTTATGAAAAAAAAAAAATTGTAATATATGTATAGCTAAAAATTTATGGAAGAAGACATGGGCAAATAAGTGTCTAAATACAGTATTAGCATCAGCAGAGGATTGAGGTCGCGTGAGTTATAGTTTCCTGCACTAACTATATCGGGGAAATTTCATTGGTTTTTTATCAGTAAAATTTCCGCTAACTATAACATGTGTGAAACCTATGGTTTTTTCAGTGAATATAAACACACACAAATATATACACATACAGACATACATACATACATACAACTTGGTCTTAACTATAACTACCTACTGGTGACCGCCAGTAGGCAATATATATATATATATATATATATATATATATATATATATATATACACACTTATTTATATACACATACATACATACATATACATACATATATATATTTGTGTGTACATTGTAAATGCAACTACTACCACAGTGGAATTCAATACAGGATTTTAGTAATTAGAATTGATCGCAAAGGTGCACCTCGTGTGTTTTTGCACGGGAACGCCTACTGTGCATCTCATTATCCGCATTTTAATGCAACTAAAGTTGAGATAAATCTAACACACTATTCAGAAGCTGGTGCAAACTGCAGACATCACCAGTATTTTCGCGATAACTGCCCCAAAATTTAACACCATGGTGGACACCACCAAATAACAGCAATAAGAACGAGAAAGAGTGACACAGCACTTAAGTAACAACCAAAAACTTTATTGAAATTTAACAAACTCAACATAAAACAACAAGGCGGAAGACTCCTGTCAGGCCATCAATGTCGATGACACAGCCTGTAAAATAAAGTACAAAATAACGATGTGTGTACTGCACATATCAGCAGGGTGAGACACAGAGAAAGAGAGAAGGAAAAAAAAGCCAGAGGGAATACGAGAGGGAAGGAAAGAAAGGGAGTGAGAAAGGGAGAAGGGAGAGAGAGAGATAGAAGGAAAGGAAGGAAGAGTGAGAGAGAGAGTGAAGAGAGGGAAGTGAGAGAGAGAGAGAGAGAGAGAGAGAGAGAGACACTGCCACCTCTGCGCAGCCATGACCAAATAATTACCGCTGCCACCGGAGTGTCTACCAGTGGGCACTCCACGTGCCCGTCAAAGCTCAGCAGTCCGGCACATCTCACAGATGTCGCTGAGTCCTGAGTCATGAATGGCAGAGACCACATCAGCTTCTCCGCAGCCCTGCAGATCTCACACATGTCACTGAGTCCTGAGTCATCAATGGGGGAGACCACATCAGCTTTTGGGGCGCTAACCCTGTGCAATGCAAGTCAGTGCCACGTGGTGGTATGCCGCTGACGGCCATACAACTTAGGGTGTGACTAACCCTGTGCAACTCAAGTCAGCACCACGTGGTGGTATGCCCCTGACGGCCACATCAGCTTTGGTTGGCACTAACTCTGTGCAAGTCAAGTCCACGCCACGTTGTAGAAGGCCCCTGATGGCCATGCAGTGCAGGGTACGACTAACCCTCTACACAACTCTTCATGGACTATTTATGATTCAGATCCGTGGAGTGTCTGTCATCCAGTCACCACCGGCAGTAAAGGATGTGATGTTGTCGATGCATTATATTTGCGTGGTCACATGGCCTGTGATGCATGTGCTGGATGGGTGTGGTGTGTGTGCAAACCTGCCCATAGGAAGTGGCCGTGAGATGTTGACAACTAGAGCACTGACCTGCACACCAACAGCAAATACGCCTGTGTCAGGTAGCTATATGGAGGTGTGAAAACGTGTTTTCTCAATGAATTTTCCATATGAAACTATAGACAAGGCTACAGTTCAAACTGCTGAACAGAATTAAGCCAAATTTGGCAGGGAGCAGGGTCTTGGTCCAGAAAGCAGGCTTTCTCGCATCGAGTGAAAATATAAAAGAAAGGTCTCGGGGGCAATTTAATATACCGAAGCACTGTTTCTGCAAGATAACTCTTTCACACTGCCTCTGCCCAAAATCACCATTTCGCAGCTATGCCATTAGAAGCCAGTCCGTCGGCTCATAGCTCTCTACCTTTGTGAGCTAGTAAGTTACCATGCCTGTACCTCTGCGAACAACTACGGTGCTGTTCCTTTGGCAGTGGACGGCTCGTAGTACTACGTCTGTGAGTTGATCGGACGGGCCGCAGTTTTCCCTCTGCGAGCCTGGGTGCGAAATGTTCATAAGTAACACTACATAACCATTGAAAAGCCATTTTGTGATTTAGTTTGTCAGCTGGCATCTGTGCGAGGCATTTCTGAAAACAAATCAGAGTTCTTTCTGTGAGAGATACCCCTTTCATGCTGCCTCTCCCCACATTGGTGGAAGTAGCGAGAATGACACCGCCATAGCTATAGCACGGATTAAATACGTACCAAAGTACCGACAACGAAAGGGTGAACGCTGAATACATCATTTTTCGGCGTAGTTATTGTTGAAAGAAGAAGCACGTTTTTTCACCACGGGAGGCTAGGTAAGATTAGTGTTGAAATAGGAGTCTACAAGTACTCTAGGATATTCAATTATCCTATGACTTCCCCAATTCATTAATTGCACGACGTGATCCCCATTCTTGGAAAAGAAAAAATCCCAAGTTTGGATATAAAATTCCTCATCTGCCATGTGTGTTTACATACTGGATCCTATGTGGACGACTGTATGTTTAATTCCGTCCCCAGAAATACAGTCCTGATGAGACCCGGTATTTAAAAGTGGGTCGAAACGCCGTCGACAACATAAATAGGAGACAGCCCTGACTAAATCACAGTATATTGTATATAAACTGTCCTTATAATTTTTCCAATAACCTCTGATATCGTTTGTTTTTTCTGTTTGGTCACAGTACAAAGGTTATGGTGTTTTCACTGGGGCACATTTTGCACTGTTTATGTAAGAAAGAAAAGTATGTATATATGAAATGTTTTTTATATGTGATTTAAAAAGTGTACATTAAACAAAGTCCTCGGCTGAGGCTTTAACATTTTTTTCTAGAAATTATTTTTATGAGGGTGTATTGTGATTAGTATTAATTTACTCATATTTTCTATTTTCAATTATTCTTGAATTACGTATGTGAGATTAACTCATGAACAACTATTATTGTTGTATGAAATATTTAAATAATTTTCAAATGAGTTCCTTGTGAATATTGTTTGAAGTACTCTCCCCACATCAGCAGGTAACGCATCCTCTTCCCACATTACCAACATACCCCCAACAAGCTTCTTAGGCCCAGAATTGTCCCTGTGCGGTTGGACAAACAAGAATCTTAGTCATGTATATATTGACATATAAAACATTTTATTTAAACAAAACAACAACAAATAAAATTGAAGGCAGTTTGGTGCTGTGGTCACTGCTATAAAGTTGGGGTTACTGTCATTCAGGACACAGGACACAGTTCCACATGTGGGATCCGTTTGTATTGAGCAGGGTTAGTGGCACCACATGTCGCGCCTTGTGTTGTACGGGGTTAGTGGCACCACGTGTCGCCGGCCTTCCATATGGAAATATGCCTGATTAATCAAAGGGAATATGCTGCTTTGGTCGCTGCCACAGACTTGGGGTCACTGTCATTCAGGACTCACAGTACCACATGTGGGATCGGCTTGTGTTGAACAGGGTTAGTGGCACCATCTGTCAAAAATTCGAATTGCGAGCTCTGGTGACCGCAGTGTAGAGTGTTGTTGAGTGTTTGTTGGCACTTGAAGATGAATTTGTTGATTGTACTAAAGCTATAACTGATATAAAGAAAGTTCTTGAAGGAAGGATACTAAAAGAATAGGCCTGTGATAGTTACTTGCCTAGTGGACTCTGTAATTAATGAATGAAGATTAATTTTAATTGTGAGCCCTACTGATCGCAGTGTAGGTGTATCATAAAAAGGTGAAATATGTATAGAATACACTGCCAAAGTGTATGAGCCTGTGGTGCTGCTTGTTGCGGATAGACCGCAGTGGTAGCTATGTCTCTTGCCTACTGCGTCATCTGCAATCGTGACTGTATCTGAAATGTGAGTCCTGCTGACCGTAGTGTAGGCCAGAGGTAGCGGTGAGCAAGGGCCCACAGCCACATGCATAGGTTGGTGGTCACTGCCACAGACTTGGGGTCACTGCCATTCAGGATTCAGGATAAAGTTCCACATGTGGGATCGGCTTGTGTTGAAGAGGGTTAGTGGCACCACGTGTCACGCCTTGTGTTGTACAGGGTTAGTGGCACCACGTGTTGACGTCCTTGCAAATGCAAATATGCCTAACTAATCAGAGGGAGTCTGGTGCTGTAGTCACTGCCATGGACTTGGGGTCACTGCCATTCAAGACTCAGGATACAGTTACACATGTGGGATTGTTTGGCTTGCGTTGAACAGGGTTAGCGGCACCAGGTGTCGCCGGCTTGTGTTGAACAGGCTTAGTGGCACCATGTGTTGTGGCTTACGTTGAATTCTGCCTGAATATGTCCACGTGGTGATGACTTGTGGTGCAGTGAGTTAGTGGCACCTGAAGCACTCAGCGTGTGCAAACCCTGCGATGATGCGTGGTCCAGGCGGGCCTCACTGGTTTCAATGTCTTTACATGCTTTGAAAGAATCTTCATAGCAGTCAAAATCTCCAAGTAATTCCATTTCAGTCCTCCAAGGTTTGAAGAGTTGGAGAAGAGCTAAATAGTAAAACTCTCTCTTATCTGGAGTATCACAACTTAATTTCCTGTGATTAATCAAATTTCCTTTGGCATTCTTTAAGAAACATACATCAGATCCAATTACAGCATATTTCCCTTTATTTTTGTCTCTGTAACATTTTTTCTAAAACTATAATGTTGCAGTATTTCTTATAGACATATGTTTTCCAGATATGGACTTCTATTTGGATAGTATGCGAGGAACAGGAATTAAGTTATCTGCAACATATTGTATGTCCATATTTGCATTCCAAATTACTGGATTGTAATCATTAGTGTACTTTGTTTTTCTGTACTTTTATATTATAAGTATTTTTGGGTGATTTTCGAGTGATAGTATGCCTCACCACTGACATAAAACTGTTCTCTCTTCCTTGTGATGACTTATGGTGCAGTGAGTTAGTAGTACCTTTGACGCTCAGCGTGTACGTACCCTGCGATGATGCGTAGTCCGGGAGGGCTGCATTCGGTGCAAAGTCTTTTGTCTATTGAATTCTGCCTCAGTAAGGCAACGTGTCGATGTCTTGTGGTGCACTGAGTTAGTAGTACCTTTGGCGCTCAGCGTGTACGTACCTTGCGATGATGCGTTGTCCGGGAGGGCCGCATTTGGACCAATGTCTTTTGTCTATTGAATTCTGCCTCAGTAAGGTGACGTGTCGATGTCTTGTGGTGCACTGAGTTAGTAGTACCTTTGGTGCTCGAGTGTACATACCCTGCGATGATGCATTGTCCGGGAGGGCCGCATTGGTACCAAAGTCTTTTGTCTATTGAGTTCTGCCTTAGTAAGGCGACGTAGCGATGTCTTGTGGTGTACTGAGTTAGTGGCATCTGAAGTACTCAGCATGGGTGCACCCTGCAATGATACGTGGTCTGAGAGGGCTGCACTGGGAGCAACGTATCTTGCGTTCTGCACTGCGTCATCTGCAATCGCTACTCCATTTGAATTGTGAGGCCTTCTGTCCGCAGTGTAGATCGAAGACAGTAGTCTGTACAGACATAAGTCTGCGGTGCTTTGCCGCTGGGTTCGCAGAGGGCCTGTGTCGAGGAGAGCCGCAGTCATGGTGACAGCCTCGTGGCAGGGTGAGGCCCGCCACTCTGACACAGTCGTTGGTCTTCACAGTTCACAAGTGAACCACTCCCAGAGCCCCGGCCTATTTATTCACACTCCTACGCTGAAGTGGTGTACGTCAGACCAGCCCACTCAGGTTACCTTTATGCTTACAGGGGGGGGACGATACAGCTACATGACTGAGATCGTCCCTAGTGTTTGACGTAACATGGTTGGGTCCACTGTCCACAACACTAAAAGCACCAGTAGTATTTGTTCACATGGAAAGGTGTGTGTTCTGCATACTGAGATGTGTCCAGCACATCACCGCTACACTTTGCATTGTGTGCATTGTTATTCTTGGGTCAATTGCTTCTTTCACACATAGTTTGTTCACACCTGTCCCAATATTCAGCTATTGTGTGGCTGGGGGGCCAAGCCATTTTCGGAAAGTTTGCTGTCTTGTTCTGTGCTGCCTCAGTGGTAGGGGGGTCCTGGGGGTGGTGGTGTATGTTGTGGCGTTCTTGGGTGTCAGATCTGCTTCATCAGTAGGTCTATGACATGTGTTGGTCTTCAGATGTGGCTCTGGCCTGGGCTCCCTTTCATATTGTATGTAGTTGTTTAATATTTAAAAAACAATAAGACATTAAATAATAAATTTAAAAAACATAAAAAAAAATTTTATGATATTAAAGTTACAAAATATCAAATTTGTTTAAAAATTACTGAGAAAGACATAGGTTTTATTAACATTATAATTAGAAATTAGCATTTAAAAAATCTTTGAAATTCACTGATAAACCCATAGGTTTCAGGAACGTTATAGTTAGAAATTAGCATTTAAAAAACCTTAGAAATTCACTGCAAAAACCATAGGTTTCAGGGACGTTAAAGTTAGTTGGACATTGGACTCATAAAACCAGCGAAATGTGCCCGTTATAGTTAGTTGAGCTAATTATAACTCGCGCGTCCGCAATGCACTGGTGATTACTTCACATATATCATCACTCATGACATGGTCAGTGACATCACTCATGACATCACTCATGACATCTCAAATGACATCACTGATGACATCACTGATGACATCATCCACGTGATAGTCTGACACACCTCCTCACACTCTAATATAACCTTTAAACCACATACTCTAAAATACAGACTACTATTTTCGAAATCATAGACACACCAATAGCAGATACTAGATACCCATCCACTGATTCCTATCTATATATTGTGAGATAGACATACACTCATACATGCTGTCACTCATCATTACATCAGTATAATATCCACTCATACACCTATATGTACATTCACATAGTGCTACTGATCCATAGAGTTACTCACAAATCTACTCAGTCTTGCCAAAAAGCAATCACACACCCATGTACACACTTATGCAGATATATACACACCACCTGACTTATTTATACACACACCACCTCCCTTATTTATATAGATGCTAACACATACTTACTCTCTTATACAATCACTAATACAAGTACACATTCATGTATGTAGACGATCTTGCAATAACTCTCTCTCACGTATAGTCAATTATACACCCCAACACTCACATATACTGTCTAAAAACATATATAGTTACTCACATATATACAATTGAGACATCAATTCACAAATCAACACACCTGTACACACAGTCAGCTACTCATGCAGCCCTTCTGAGATGCACTTTTGAATCTATACAATCAGTGAATCAGCCATTCAGACATGTATGCACAGAGCCAGACACCCTCCACCCACCCACATAGACAATCAGACACCCATACAGATACTCATACAATCAGTCAATAACCCATATAGACACTGATGAAGCTACTCACCAACCCATGCACCTGCTCACACACCAACTGAGAGACTAATATAGACATTCACACAGTTTGCTCACTAACCCATGCATTCAGTAACATACGTTCAGTCATGCATCTACTAAATAATCCATTCAGGCAATTCTACATCCACTCACTATTCTATAGACCTTGGCATAGATATATATGGAAAATATTTAAACTTTTCAGAAACACACATTCACTGGATGATGTCATCAGTGATGTCATCAGTGATGTAATTTGAGATGTCATCAGTGATGTCATGAGTGATTTCACTGACCATGTCAAGAGTGATGTAATGTGTGACATCATCACCAGTGCATTGGGGGCGCGTGAGTTATAGTTAGCTCAACTAACTATAATGGGTAAATTTATCTGGTTTGATATGAGTCCAATGTCAAACTAACTATAATGTCCCTGAAACCTATGGTTTTGCAATGAATTTCTAAGGTTTTTTAAATGCTAATTTCTAACTAGAAAGTGCCTGAAAAAAGTGCCTGGCGGTCGCCAGTAGGTAGTTATAGTTAGGACCTATTATCCCTAGGAAATCCGCAACATTCTATTCAATAGGTCCCTGTCCTGGGATGAGTACACCCCCTATCCTGCTCCTCTCCTGTGGGAGGGGGGCAGGAGCCTATCTCTGATTCGGCAGGTCTCCCCATCCTCAAGATGACCCATGCCTCTCCCACCTGAGGGGTGGAGTTGGCACAGGCTGGCACACCTCCTTTCCTCACATAGGGTTTCCCGCCAGTCTTCCCACCAGAGTGGGGGTCGGAACTGGTGGGGGGCCAGTTGCTGAGCACAGCAAGTGGTCTGGAGATGCACACAAAGGCGGAATACCTTTGAAGATTCCCCCTGTCCATCATGGGGAAGGAGACCTAGCACCTCACCCAGGAAGTGCATTGTTGCAGGCCTAGGAGAGCGGGGGGGCTCTCCACCCAGGGGTCCAGAAACATGTCTGCTGTGTGGCAGCCTAGGCAGCCTCTCAGACAAGACGGGGATTGTAGGTTAGGTTTCAGGGGGCATATCTAAGATGCCCTCTGTAGTGCATTTTACATTAAATCCCACACTGGCATCAGTGTGGGTTTAATGTGTTAAGAAGTTTGATATCAAACGTGTCAGTCTTCAGTGTAGCCATTATGGTGCGTGGAGTTCGTAATGACAACCTCCCAGCACCATATACTCTTAATGTCATCACTGCACTTACAGTGCCCAGGAATGGCCGTGGGTACTGTAGGGGCACAGGGCTCATAAGGGGCACAGGGCTCATGCACCTGTGCCCACACCAATGGCATAGGGCACCCAGCTAGAGGGGTGACTGATTTATGCCAGGGCAGTGGGTTTGTGGGCATGGCACACAGGGATGTGTGGCATGTCGAATCTTTATTTAATTCTGCACCAGGACACTCAGTCTGCAAAGGCACTGTGTGGGTGTCAGGGTGCAGGGCCCCTAAGGGTGGCACAATAAGTGTTGCAGCCCTTAGAGGGTCTTCTCTGGTCACAATGCCCTGGGTACCTAGGGTACCATTTACCAGGGGCTGACATTTGGCCAGAGATGCCAATTGGGTTTCAGCTTCAATACAGTTTTAGGGAAAGAACACAACCCCTGGGCACCTGATTAGCAGGAGCCCAGGGCACACTCAATCAAAGCACTTCAGCAAATCAGCAAAAAGTGGGGGCATACTATGCAAGAAAGATTGCACTTTCTCATAGATGGGGCCTGAGGTGACGTGTCCAAACACGCCCTGTGGCTGGTTTTAAGATGGGGAAATAATTCCCCTTCAATCCTGAGGGACCCTGGGGACCAACTAGTCCACCAGGTGCATCCAGTAAGCACCACTGCGCTGTATTTCAGAGAGATGGCCCAGGCCGTGGCCCCTTTTTACACCGTTCTGCAACACAGCTCTGTGGCGTTTACTGGAGGTACCTCGTGGGCTACTGTGAGAAGTTGGCCTGGCATATGCTGGTCACTAGTTATAGTGGACACCTTGCACCAGTCCAATTCGACTTTTATGGTAGATAGGTTTAAGACAACCTTTTAAAGAAAGCTACCCTAGTGGTTGCTGTGGAGACTCTGAGGAATGTAAAGCAGCTTGTTTTACTTTATAATCTCTTGAATTACCAAATGAAAGGACACCACACAGGTAGATATATCAAATATATATGTATTTATTACTAGACACACTCTACTAATCTCTTTATGAGATTAGAAGCCAGGTACACATTCAAATGTCAACGTTTCTCAATAAATCAAGCACAAATATGGCTGGAGCCCAAGGGGCGTACCAGACCATATACTAAAAAAATGGGATAAGGATGTCGACTTGCAAAATGACAAGGCCTAGGGCCTGTGCAATCGCTGGGGCTTCACTACTGCAGTGATAGCATGGAAGTAACAATCCCACGGGAGATGCGTGCAGTGTGTGAACACAGCCGCGGGTTCCCTATTGATTATAATGGAGCAAGTCGCGGTTAGATTTTTAAAGTTCTAGGGTACTTTGAAGAAGTCAACAAGCAAACCACTTACAAGGTAAGTACTTCGAGGGCCAACACACACTTGGGCACCGAAATGCGCAAGTTACCTCACCCAGGGAAGTCGGGTGCATAGGTGTCTTTTGGTGTTGGGTCGAGTCGCTGTTTTCAATGGAGACCAATGAAAACTTGCTGCTTGTGACGACTGGAGAAGTGTCCGCTGGATTTCGAAGATGGATTGAAGATGTAGAGGACCTGAAAATTGAGGGGACAGTGTTCAAGGTCTTTTGCCAGTGACCGGTGGCCAGCAAGATGGATGACCACAGATGTTGCGTCAATTCAGGTCATTGATGGTGTTTTGACTCTTCGCTCACGAGGTCCAGGAGGATTGAAGATGACCAGCAGCTGGATTCAGAGTGTCCCACAAAGTCTGCAGCTGATGACAGTGTTAGCAATTGGATTGGAGCCAACAAGCCTTGGCAACTGCAAGTCTTGTGTAGACTGAAGAAAGTCGATGGTGCAGACCAGCCAGGTCTGAAGGACTCACCCAGCAAAGGTAAGTGAGGGCAGGCCTGGAGAAACCAGGAGAGCCCTTTGAGTCAATGAGAAAGGCTTTGGGGACCCACTAGCCAATGGGCAAGTGATCGCAAAGATACCACTTCAGGAGGAGCCCACGGTCACTCGGGATGAGGCAGGCAGCTTATATTTGGTGCACAACCTGCTGGAGGCTTGGGCCACAAATGGTCTAATGTACAAGTTCGTAGAATGCTGTTTAGGGTTTGCACTTGATAATAGTGCATGTTCCCCGGGTATTGCTGTTCCTTGTCACTCGTGGGGTGCACTTGCCACAACTTCGCTGGGGACTCACAGGAGCCATCGAGAAGTCAAAAAATCCCTGTCCAGGGCAGCAGGGACTTCGAACTCTGGCCGTAGCGGGAAAGTTTGCAACCGTTGATTAAGGTTTTTGGTGCCTGCCATGCAGGGGAGTCACTCCTTGACTCCAAGGGAGATTCTTCTGTCTTCCAAAGGTAGTGGAACATCGAAGGGGTAGGATTCTTCTTTGTAGAGCGTTGTCCAGGGTTATCTGCTGTGCAATGGCAATGCTTGCTATCTTATAGTGAAGATAGGGGAGGGACTAGCTCTATGACCACTCCTCTAGGAGGGTCAGGGTCAGTGCCTGCCGAGTGCCACACACCTCTGTGTTGTATTCCACCAGCTAGTGCTTATGCTATGACACTCTCTAGCCCATGTGCACTGTAACACCACCCCGTGAATATGTCATGCCACACTTGCCTACGCACGGGTTATATTGCCCCATCTAACGTGCCTTCCTCGATGCCTATGTTATAACGCACAGCGCTATGCCATACATATTACAATCTGGGATCCATATCTTTGTCACAGTGCATATGCAACGTTACACTCCCCACCACATATTTTATACTACACCTTTAGAGACTAGTTAGGTTACACAACACTGCCCTGTGCATATTGCACTCCAGGGCGCATATCGCATAGCGCGCGCTAGTGCCTATGCTATCTCGCGCTCTCCACTGAATCTGTCATTGCGCGCAATATATTGCATATTATATTTCACGCCCCGGTTCATCTTATATCACACTTTTTGGTGCATAGTTTATACCATAGACTATATCTAGTTTTCATTTTCAATCGTGCTCTCAGTACTATGTTCTATATAACACAGCGTCCACCTACCCTTTTCACGGGCATTACATTTTGCGATGGGGTGGAGGGTCAGGGGGTGTTTCTGCCAAGTGAGCCCGGAGTCACAGTCACAAACGTCCTCTTCTTCCTGAATAAAAGTGAGATTATGCTGCATACTTGTTCATATTTTAAGTAGTTCGCACAGACACACATTTTAAAAACAATAAAGTTCCTAATACCCACCTTCTCTGAACAGTTAGCTTGCTGCCCCATCCACTTCCTCCCTATCCTCTGTTGTCTGAATCTATGGACTAGCCTCCTCCCTCCTGCCATGCATGGTATGATGTGCTGCCACTGCCCTCCATTTAGCATGATGTACCAGTCCACTCCTGCTGCCCTCCATTGCCCAATTCTATTGACCTCCTGCTTAGTCTTTGTGCTTAGCTTGCTGCCCCTATTCTCCTTCCCCCTGCCCTCCGATGTCTTTGTGCATGCCCCTGCTCCATCCTTTTTACCCACCATGTTCCATGGACCTGCCCCTCCTATCTACTCTGAGTGTTCTGTTGAGCTGCCACTCCCTCCCACCTTCCTAGCATTGTCAGATGACTGTAACCTGTCCCTGCCACCTTCCCCTGCCTATCCACATGCCATGCCCCTATCCTCTTCCTCCTGTCCTACATGGTCCATTGTACTGCCACACCCTTTTGCCCTCCCTGGTCTGTTGTGCTGCAACTGCTCCTCCTGCCTGCCCCGCGTGGTCTGTTGTGAGGCCCCTTCCCCTGAACTCTCTTGTCTCTGCCCAGGTCCTGACCCTCCATTCTATCCTCCATGGTCCTTTGTGCCCCTGCACCCTCCTTCTTGCCCATCATAGCCATTGCGCTGCCACTAACCCTCCCGCTTGCCATGCATGGTCTTCTGTGCTGCCATGGCCCCTCCCACCTTCCCTGTGTGGTCAGCTAGCTGCCCCTGACCCCCTCCCACCTTCCTTCCATGGTCTGTGTGTATGCCATCATAGTCTCATTGTTGCTCTCCATGGTGTGTCTCGTTTCTAGTGCCCATCCTACCTGACTTCCACGGTCATCTTGCTTCTCCTGCCCTGCCCCCTTGCCCCCAGCCCTCTGTTTTCATAAGCAGACCCCCTATTCCCTCCCACCTGCCTTGTCTGTTCCATTGTAATGCCCCTGATCCATCCCTCCTGCCCTTTATTGTCTGTTATGCTGCAGCTTTCTCTCCTGTCTGTCCATTATGGTCAGCTAGCTACCATTGCCTCTTTCCCCTCTGTTCTCTGTTGTCCATGTGCATGGTCCTGTCCCCTCCCTATTGCTTTCTATGGATTGCTGTGCTGCACTCCCGTCCCGCATGCCCTGTGTGGTGTGTTGTGCTGCTGCAAACCCTGATGCCTCCCCTGTAGGGTCAGTTTGGTGCACCTCTCCATGACCCTCCTGTCCTCTGTTATCCGAGTCCATGTCCCTACCCCAATTCCTCCTGCCTACCATGATCCAATGTACCATTCTTGCGAACATTTTGAACTTGGTAAAAGGGAGATTTTGAAGAAAAACTGGGGTATTGATTTTCCCCTTCGAGTTACATTGAAAAAGAGGAGATTGTAGACAGGAGACAGATCAAATGAAGCCCATTTGAGCTTAAAAACATTGGACGTTTCCTGGCTGAAACAGGTCTGTTGGCATGTATGGTTCTACTACCACTGCCTCTTCCTTCTGCCCACAATGCTCTATTATATTGCCACAGTCCTGTATTGTTGGTTTGTTGCCCCTGCCCCCCTTTCCACTGCCCTCCATAGTCTGTTGTGCTGCCACTGCCCTTCCTGCCTGCCCAGTGTGGTCAAATTGTTGCCTCTGCACTCTCCTACCTGCATTCAATTTTCAGAGTCTGTGCCCCTGGCCTCTGCCTCTCAACAGTATCCCAATGAACAACTAGATTGCTAACATTCTATATTTATTACAAAAGTGTGGAACGCCTGACGTCATCTTGATGTAATCAAAACTGTAATACCTAGAGCATTTCCTTTAGAAATTACATATATGAGAGGGTCTTATTTGCATCACAATGATGGTTAGTGCTCTAAAAAACTAAAATGAGGACATATTTTCTGAGTTTTCAAATAGCGACAAAGAACTTTTAAATTATTTGTAATCTTTATTTTTTTTATCCAGTTGACCACTTGATTAAATGTTGCACTTAGGGGAGAGGATGTGGTGTTACTTCCAGAGCTGCATACTTTGCAACTGGGGAACCAGGTTGGAGTTTCTGCTTCAGCTCAACATTCTGTGATTCTGGTCAAATCACTTAATCTCTCCATGTCTACAACCAAAATGAATTTGATCTTGTGTGATGTAACCAATGCTCATGTGAAGCACTTCAATACCTGACAAGTCTGCACTATATAAAACTGCAAATACACAAAAATTAAGTGTTTTGCACACTTCTGTCATTGGGCTACATGTGGGCTACATCTGGGTGATATTTGGGCTACATTTGGGCTCTTTTGTCTCTGGTGGCCATCTTGGGAGATTTATTTGTTATAAAGTTTCCTAATTTCCTCATTTACTACAGTCTCCTCAGTAGGAAATACTTTCAGTTTTTTTACTTTGATTCCATCAAGAAGGCATTCAGATGTGTCCCACATTTGCCATAAATTCAGAATGTTAGCACTCTAGTTGCTTATTAGATCACTGTAGTAAAGCTACTGCTCACCAGGGAAGTCTGTTGCTGGTATTCAAAGTTCATGTTTCAGTCTGCATGTCAGAATTGTTTTCTGAAATAGAAGAGGATTTGAGAAGTCAAAATGTGCCCTAATTTTTCTTTCTGCAGCACTAATCATAATTTCTATGACAAAATGAACACCCTCATTTTGTTCCTTTGTAAATTAAATGTTTTAAGTTTTACCACTTTATTCCAATCAAGATGGCTTTAGGTGTGCCATACTTTTGTCATAAGTAAGACTGTTAGTGCTCTAGTTTTTCGTTAGAATACTCTGGGACATTCTGTCATTGGGATATACTTGGGCTACATCTGGGTGATATTTGGGCTACATTTGGGCTTTTTTTGTCTCTGGTGGCCATTTTGGGAGACTTATTTGTTATGAAGTTTCCTAATTTCCTCATTTACTACAGTCTCCTCAGTAGGAAATACTTTCAGTTGTT
Source organism: Triturus cristatus (assembly GCF_964204655.1). Taxonomy (NCBI): domain Eukaryota; kingdom Metazoa; phylum Chordata; class Amphibia; order Caudata; family Salamandridae; genus Triturus; species Triturus cristatus. Next base: position 68,962,450 of record NC_140581.1, on the reverse strand, counting down.
TTACTTTGATTCCATCAAGAAGGCATTCAGATGTGTCACACATTAGCCATAAATTCAGAATGTTAGCACTCTAGTTGCTTATTAGATCACTGTAGTAAAGCTACTGCTCACCAGGGAAGTCTGCTGCTGGTATTGAAAGTGCATGATTCATTCTGCATGTCAGAATTTTTTAATGAAATAGAAGAGGATTTGAGAAGTCACTCAAAATGTGCCCTATTTTTTTTTTCTGCAGCACTAATCATGCTTTCTATGGCAAAATGAACTCCCTCATTTTGTTCCTTTTTAAATTAAATGTTTTAAGAGTTACCACTTTATTCCAATCAAGATGGCTTTAGGTGTGTAATATGTTTGTCATAAGTAGGACTGTTAGCGCTCTAGTTGTTCTTTAGAACACTTTGGGAAGCTGCAGTAGAACACAAAGGAATCAACTGACAGTCTCTGCCCTTGTTGGATGTACATGTTTTACTGAGAATGTCAGACTTCATTCTCACCTGACTGAGAAAGATAATGTGAATTTACAGAAAATATGCTCTCAGTTTAGCTTATAGATCACCTTCCAAACCTCTGTGGGAAAAGCATGAGAAAATAGTTTTCTGTCAAACATGATTCATGATATCACAGCAGAAGGCTTTTTCACATGGTAAAATCACCTTAGAAGACACCAAAATTCCTAAAATGAGTATGGTACCATCAACAAATGATGTATAATGTAACTAAAGTCTTAAAACCTTCTATTAACTGCAGTGCTTTTTAATGAGATGCTATCATGTATATTGGTCCCAAGATGGCTGCCAACACTTCTTGGATGAAGTACTGACAGCCAATCAGATATCACGATGAGATGTGTGGTTAGGCTCCGCCCAGATATATATGTGGTTTCCTCAGGAACTACTGAACGGATTTACACCATTTAAGCAAAAGGCACGAGTCTGAACTGAGAATCACCTCTTTGCCAAATGTTGTGTAATTCTGTTCAGCAGTTCGGGCTGTAGCTGCGTCAACAGGTCCCATGGGAAAATGCATGGGGAAAAGTCGTTTTGGGAAAATTGCGCGAATATACGTCAATTGGCACCAATGTTATTCCTAATAGCAGGTTGCCGATTTGTTATGGAAAATAGGTCCTAACTATAACTACCCACTGGCGACTGGTAATATATATATAATATATATATATATATATATATATATATATATATATATATATATATATATATATATATATCTATATCCGTTTCCTTGGTTCACCTTTACCGGGACATGCAGTGCTCTTTATATATATATATATATATATATATATATATATATATATATCTATCTATATCCGTTTCCTTGGTTCACCTTTACCGGGACATGCAGTGCTCTTTGCGGGTTCGTTTCCATGCGGCAGAACCACGCCGCTCCATATGCACACAGAATCTCTCCAGCCGGAGGGATATAAACGGGACAAACTCTCGTATTCTTTTCTTTTTGCACTTTTTATTTTGATTCCTTCACAGTAGTGGGCTGATTAGACAAAGCAAGATCTACGCGTTTTGGAATGCCCTGATTCCTTGCTTTGTCTATACAGCCCGCTACTGTGAAGGAATAAAATAAAAAGTGCAAAAAGAAAAGAATACGAGAGTTCTTCCCGTTTATATCCCTCCGGCTGGAGAGATTCTGTGTGCATATATATATATATATTCACTGAAAAAACTATAGGTTTTACACATGTTATAGTTAGCTGGACATTTCACTCGTACAAAACCATTGAAATTCCCCCGTTATAGTTAGGTCAGCTAACTATAACTCGCGCGCCCGCAATCCACTGCTGATGACGTCACATATTACATCACTCATGACATGGTCAGTGACATCACTCATGACATCACTGATGACATCTCAAATGACATCACTGATGACATCATCCATTGAGTATGTGTTTCTGAACAATTTTAATATGTTTAATATATATAGGGAAAGGCCTGTTGAAGAATAAGTGGGTGTACAAGTGTGTAAATGGATGATTTTCTGTGGTGCGTAACTGACTCTATAAGTGAGTCATTAAATGTATCTTACTGCAGACTAGTGACTAAACTGTGTGAATGTTTGTATGTGTCTGTATGTTGGTGTATAAGTGGCTGCATGGTTTTGTGAATAGCTATATGAGTGTCTATATGAGTTATTGATTGCTTGTCTCAGTATCTGTATGGGTTCCTGAGTGTTTGTGTGGGTAGGGTGTGTGTGACTCTATGCATAGATGTGTGAGTGGGTGATTCTATGATTCATCAGTGATGTTATTTGAGATGTCATCAGTGATGTCATGAGTGATGTCACTGACCATGTCATGAGTGATGTAATATGTGACATCATCAGCGGTGGATTGCAGGCGCGCGAGTTATAGTTAGCTGACCTAACTATAACGGGGGAATTTCAATGGTTTTGTACGAGTGAAATGTCTAGCTAACTATAACATGTGTGAAACCTATGGTTTTTTCAGTGAATTTGCAAGGTTTTTTAAATGCTAATTCCTATTTATAACGTGTGTGAAACCTATGGTTTTTTCTGTGAATTTGCAAGGTTTTTTAAAAGCTAATTTCTAAATATAACGCGTGTGAAAGCTATATTTTTTTGTGTTTTTGCATGGTTTTTTAAATTTTATTTCCTAACGATAATGTGTGTGAAACGTATGATTTTTTATTGATTTTTTTTCTTTTTTACATCTTTTTTTTCCATTTTATTTTTTCCTTTAAACACTATTCTACCTATGTATATATTCATGGTTTTAATTCATTCTTCAATTTATAAAGATTCACCTTTTTTAAATTATTGGTTAGATATAGCTGTATAGCATAGTTAATATCTTCAACAAACCTTTTTATTTTTTTTTTTATTTTTTTTTACCGTGCGCGTACGGTAAGCTTACCGTAAGCGCACGGTTCGCTTTATGTACGGTGAGCGTACGTAATATTTCTACTCTGCTTGCGTATGCTTACGCAATTTGCGTAGGCGTCCGTACTTCCTACGCGAAGCGTAAGCGCATGCTTTACATGAGCACGCCCGCGCGCACGTTACGCGGAAGTGTTTGAGCGTGCCTGTAATGCGCATGCGCGTGTGCGCGTGTCTTTCGTAAGCGCTATGCGTACTTTTACCGTACGCGCTCGGTAAGCTTAACGTGCGCGTACGGTTGGTCATGTGATCAAGTAACAACATTTTTGATTGGTTTAACCCCTTCAGTGCCCATGACGAGATAGTCTCGTCATGGAGCGCGGTTGCGCTGTGCCCATGACGAGACTATCTCGTCATGAACCCCGCCCGCTAATGAAACGCCCGGCACAGGGCGTGGAAAGGGCGGGGCACTGAAGAGGTTAAACTACTTTCAGTTCTAGAATCTTCCTACACCACACCCATGGTGATGTCCAAACTGACAGAGAAGTTCGTGAAAAACCAACTTACAAGCTTCCTGGAAGTAAATAATATTCTACATCCAAATCAGTCAGAGTTCCGGTCAAATCATTCTACCGAGTCTGCCCTGCTGTTTACAGCAGAGACCCTTCGTATGGCCATTGACCAGGGAAAGAAGGCTGTCTTAATTCTACTCGACCTGTCGGCAGCCTTTGATACAGTCTCACATAACATCTTAGTGGACCGTTTGGCTGCCGCAGGAGTGGATGGGGTGGTTCTGGCTTGGTTTAGAAATTTCCTTAGGGACAGACGCCAAATCACAGTGCTGGGTCATTACCAATCTGAAGCTAAGGTCCTCAGCTCTGGAGTCCCCCAGGGATCGAGTCTAAGCTCTATACTTTTTAATCTGTATATGGTTCCCCTGGTAAATCTGATCGCTTCTTTTCAGATCAGTACAATCTCATATGCTGACGATACTCAGCTTATCCTAGTACTGGACAGGGAGCGGGCTGGCGCTGAGGAAAATCTTAAAGAGTGCCTAGCAGCAACATTTAATTGGATGACTGACAATCACCTTAAATGTAATGCTGGAAAAACTGAAATCCTGCCATTTGGAAAGCAAAATTTGTTTTCCCTGAAAATCTGTTGGCCTGATGATGCAGAAGCCCCCCCTAATACCATCACATCGGCCCGAAATTTGGGCATCAAGTTTGATAACCAACTGTCCTTTAAACAACAAGCGGTTGCCGTAGCTGGCACATGTTTCCACATAATAATAGCTTTAAGGAAGTTCTTTGATCTTCTTCCGTTGCCAGCTAGGAAAACGGTCGCAGTGGCCCTAATTACTTCCAGGTTGGACTATTGTAATAGCTTATATGCTGGAGCCAATAAATCGGTACTTCACAGATTACAAATGGTCCAACATGCAGCGGCCCACCTAGTACTACGTTGGCCCCGTAAGTCATCAGCCTCAGCAGCGCTGAATGCGCTTCATTGGCTTCCAATTGGTAAAAGGATTCTTTTTAAGATCCTTTTAATCACTTTCAGGGCTTTCCACCATCAAGGACCTAAATACCTATGTAATGGCTTTAGACGATACCACCCGGTACGTTGCCTAAGGTCTGTGGGTCAGAATCTGCTTGTAATCCCCAGATTCAAGCTAACAACTAAAGGCGGCAAATCCCTTTTTGTGTTGGGTGCTAAGGCCTGGAATAAGCTCCCTCTCTCCTTACGATCCTTGTCTCATGAAACCCAGTACAGGAAGGCATTAAAAACTTGGGTATTTTCCCTTACCGACGCAGCTTGCACAGCAATGGTGTAAATATGTAGTGTTTAGCGTGAATTGTGTCTATTCCCTCCAACTCGTCCATCTGGGTTGGGTGAGCGCCAAGATACTCCCTGGAGTGATAGTAGTGCTATAGAAGTACATTTTACATTACATTACATTACATTCCCCTCATTACTGCTTGTGATTTCTTAGGAGAAGAAGCTGAATTGTCTTTGGGATACAATGGGAGAGCAGCAGACCTCTTCTGAGAGTGAGCAGGGCAGCAGCATCATCAGGCAGAGAAGGAGGAAACAAAAGAATTATTTTGTTTGGGAGTATTTTACTTTTCCAGAGGGGCAGAAAAAGGTAAATGCTCCATTAGTCACCTTCTCACTTTGTGAGCGTGTCTTATCTAGAGGTAACCCAAGGAAGAAGTATTCCTTTGGTAACCACACTATGGTGAGACACATTAGGGATAAACATCCCAGGACTTTTGCTCGACATTCTGAAGCAAATCCTTCAGAAAGTCACCCGAGCACACCTGCAGAAGCTCAGCCGAGTACATCTTTGGCAGCTCAGCCGAGCCCTTCCTCTGCGGTGGGAGCATCACCCTCTCCTGCTCCTCTGGAAATGAACCCTCGATTTCTGAGGGTACAAATGAGGTGCACCAGATGTTATGGTCTAATTGTTCATGGGGAGACCAGTGTTTCCCTAATAAACAATAAGATAGACCAGCACATCTGTGCTACTTATTAATATTCCCATTCTTTCTTTCCTCTGACCCTGTATTAACACAACGGCTCTTTTAAGAGCCAACCTTACCTCACAACTTATTTTTTAATTTTTTTAATTAATTTTTTTTTTAAAATTTTTTTACCATGCGCGTTATTTTTTTTTTTTAATTTATATTTTTTTATTTTTTTTACCCTACAAGGTCCTTGAGGGAGTACAACGGAAAAGAGAAAAGCAGATAGAGGAGAAGTGAAAAAAAGGGAGCATGAAACTAAATGTGTGATAAATACAGAAATTACACACTTACCTGACCAACAAAATAACTTATTTATTAATAAAACCATCATGTTTATAAAAAAAAAGCTGCCCCTTTCCTACAAATGCCATTATTACAGAAACGGACCAACACAATTAAAACCTTTGACAACAATTCCTGTGTGCACACAGACTCATGGTTTGATTCTAGGCACAAAACATTATTCCTCAGTGATACCAGTACACCTTAACTTATGGTGAAAACATACTCCATAATATTTTACAAGTTCAAGACAGTTAAATATCTCCCAAACCACAAAATGTAAAACACAACTTTTAAAGAAGAGTCACAATTCAATTTTTTATATCAAAATTCACCACATACATCCCCTCTCAAACTCATATCTCACCTTTAAAATTAGTTAGTTGAGAAAGAGATGTGGCACTCAAAAAGCAGATTATCAGAGTCAGAATCTCAGAGCTGTACACCTCTCTCCTCCCACCAGAACCAGTAAATGCCAATGTTTCCCTTACTTTTTTCACACATATACATGTTAATTACAAATCTCAGTGCTTCCAACATTTTTTCAAATGAAATCACACATTTCTATTGGTGGAAAACTGCAACCCCTTTCCAAATGAACCCTTCCCCCAACTTGCCTTCTGCCTGCTACCATAGCAACAGCTCATGGAACACTGGTGTGAGCAGAGAGGTCAGAAGTTCAGCACACAATGTTTCTATTCCAAACAGCAAGAGTGCTTCACCTGTCAAACCTAACAGCAAATCCAAATTAATCTTCTGTGGGAACACAATTTTCTGAACCAATACAAAACAGGGTTGTAAAAATCTAAACATACAGCCTAGTTTTTAGTGTTGAATGTTCTGAAACAGCCAATGAGTTTTTTTTATGAAAAAAATATCTATGCCTCCATTTTCCAACTGTCTTTCATTTCATATTGCCATTCTTCTGAAAGACACCTCCTGAGTACATCCAGATCTCCTTGAAAGATGTTCACAGTGTGGATTGTAGGTCACAGCTATGTCTTCTGGAGTGAAAAGTATGCAGAAAAAAGAGGTATGGTGAGAGACCTTGCTTTGCCAAATGTAGACATTAAATGGATTGGTGAGAGAGGGTTAAAGTGGCACCAATTAATGCCTTTGGTGAAAACCTTTCTACATCTCCCACAGCCTAACCTTATTATTGTGCACTGTGGTGGAAATGACCTAGGCACTTTAACTGGGGTAGGTCTGGAAATGCTTATTAAGGACACCTTTGTGCAATTGATGTCGCTTTTTCCTCAATCTGCCTTTGTATATTCTAACATATGCCAAAGGCAAAAGTGGAACTGGTCCAACCAATTTTGTCCGCAGATTGACAAAGCAAGAAAGCACATCAACAAATCTATTTCTGCTTTCCTCAGTGACTATGGTATGGGTTCTATATACCACAACAACTTGTGTTACAACATGCAAGGCATTTATAGAGGAGACGGTGTACATTTCACTGATGAAGTCAACAGAGTTTTCCTCTTGAACTTTAGACTCTGCATCGGTACTTACTTGTAGGTACCGAAAAACACTTCATAAACACAACGGCTCTTTTTAGAGCCCCCTAATATCTAAACACTTAAATTTGTTTTTTACTTTTTTTTTAATCTATTTTTTTCTGCCGTACGCGTGTACGGTAAGCTTACCGTACGCGCACCCCGTGATTTAAAAAAAAAAAATTTAAATGTATTTTTCTTACTTTTGTGACCTTCTTGGACCCCCTGACAAAAGCTAGGGAGTCTGCAACTCTCTTCTTTGCCCCCTTTCCACGTTCTCCTCCCTTGTTTATCAGTGTGAGACACACAAAATGGCGGCCGACACTTCCTGATTTCGACCGATTCGAATGTTTACAGTCATGTAACCACCAATCAGAATTAAGCTCGCGCACGGCACCGTGCGTGTACGGTAAGCTTACCGTACGCGCTCGGAGCGCGCTTATAGATATATATTGATTTAAATGCTATTTTCTCAGCAAATACTGAACACATTTACACCAGACCTACAAAAGGCACATCCCTGACCTGAGGACTACCTCTCTGCCAAATTTCAAGTAATTCTGTTCAGCCATGGTAAGCTCAACGTACGCGTACGGTAGAAAAAAAATAAAATAAAAGAAATGAAATGCAGATTTAAGAGTTTAGATATTAGGGGGCTCTAAAAAGAGCCGTTGTGTTTATGAAGTGATTTTTTAGTGGTACCTACAAGTAAGTACCGATGCAGAGTCTAAGGTTCAAGAGGAAGACTCTGTTCCCTTCTTCAGTGAAGTGCACACCATCTCCTCTATAAATGTCTTGCATGTCGTAACGCAAGTTGTTGTGGTAAATGGAACCCATACCATAGTCACGGAGGAAAGCAGAAACGGATTTGTTGACGTGCTTTCTTGCTTTGTCAATCTACGGACAGAAATGATTGGACCAGTTCCATTTTTGCCTTTGGCATATGTTAGAAAACACAAAGGCAGTTTTAGGGAAAAGTGAAAACAGTTGTGCAAAGGTGTCCTTCATAAGCATTTCCAGACCTACCCCAGTCAAAGTGCCTAGGTCATTGCCACCACAGTGCACTATTATGAGGTCAGGGTGTTGGATTTGCATGAAGGATTTCACCAATGGCATCAATTGGTGCCACTTTAACCCTCTCTGACCAATCCATTTAATGTCTACATTTGGCAAAGCAAGGTCTCTCACCATATCTGTTTTCTCTGCATACTTTTCACTCCAGAAGACATAGCTGTGCCCTACAATTCACACTGTGAACATCTTCAAAGGAGAACTGGATGCACTCAGGAGGTGTAATTCAGTAGAATGGTAAAAAGACAGTTTGGAAATGGGGGCATACATATTTTTTTTATAAAAAAAAGAACTGATTGGCTGTTTCATACCATTCTACAATAACAACTAGGCTGTATGTGTAAATTAATAGAAGCATGTTTTGTATTGGTACAGAAAAATGTGTTACCAAAGAACAGTACTATGGATTTGCTGTTAGGTTTGAAAAGTCAAGCACTCTTGCTCTTTGGAAATGAAACATTGTTTGGTGAACTTCTGACCTAACTCCACACAGCAGTGTTTCAAGAGCTGTTGCTATGGCAGCAGGCAGAAGTCAAGTTGGGGGAAGGGTACTAGGCAGAAGTCAAGTTGGGGGAAGGGTACTTTTGGAAAAGGGTTGGTTTTCAACCAATAGAAATGTGTGATTACATTTGAAAAAAAGGGGGAAGCACTGAGATTTGAAATTAACATGTATATGTGTGGAAAAAGAGAGGGAAAGTTTGCCATTATCTGGTTCTGCTGAGAGGAGAGAGGTGTAAAGAACAGAGATCCTGGCTCTGATAATCTGCTGTTTGAGTGCCACATTTCTTTCACAACTAACTAATTTTAAAGGTGAGTTTAGAGTTTGAGAGGGGATGTATATGGTAAATTAAGAAATGAATAATAGAAATGGAATTCCTTTTGTTGAAGTTGTGTTTATCATTTTCTGTTTTGGGAGAAATTTAAATGTGAGGAACATGTAAAATATTATGGACTATGTTTTCACGATAAATTAAGGTGTACTGGTATAAATAAGGAATACTTTTAGGGTTTGAGGTTGCACTCAGTAATGCAAATACATTCAGCATTACTAAGGCTGGGGTGCCCTTGCTGGAGTGTAGTCAGTCACCCAGGTTCCACATGTTGTTGGTCTCAGAAAGCTGTTTGGTATTGCTCTGGTGATTTTACATTTGCATTAGATGGAAAGGGGGAGGTATTTTTTTATGCAGAAGCAGACTCTTAGCACACAGCCAGCTGCTTACCCTGTGGAATCATGCACAGTATTCACAACCGAGTGGGGTTTGAGGTGTCAGTCAGTAATGCAAATACATTCAGCATCACTAAGGCTGGTTGCCCTTGCTGGAGTGTAGTCAGTCACCCAGGTTACACATGGTGCTGGTCTGAAAAAGCAGTTTGGACATGTGCTTTTTTAAGAATCTAAAAAGTTGGTTTAAAATGTGTCAGTCTGTAAAAGTGTTTATCACTTGCCAAAAAAAAGAGTAGTAAGTGTGCTTTCAAATTGGCAAAGAAATTTCGTTTTGTGACTAATATGAAAACATGACTCTGTGTGCAAAAAGGAATTACAGGCAGAGATTTATTGCGAATTGCTCTGGTGATTTCACAGTTGCATTAGATGGAAAGGGGGAGCCATTTTTTGGTGCAGAAGCAGACTCTTAGCACACACCCAGCAGCTTACCCTGTGGAATCATGCACAGTATTCACAAGCGAGTGGGGTTTGAGGTTTCAGTCAGTAATGCAAATACATTCAGCATCACTAAGGCTGGTTGCCCTTGCTGGAGTGTAGTCAGTCACCCAGGTTACACATGGTGCTGGTGTGAAAAAGCAGTTTGCAGATGTGCTTTTTTAAGAATCTAAAAAGTTGGTTTAAAATGTGTCAGTCTGTAAAAGTGTTTATCACTTGCCAAAAAAAAGAGTAGTAAGTGTGCTTTCAAATTGGCAAAGAAATTTCGTTTTGTGACTAATATGAAAACATGACTCTGTGTGCAAAAAGGAATTACAGGCAGAGATTTATTGCGTATTGCTCTGGTGATTTCACAGTTGCATTAGATGGAAAGGGGAGCCATTTTTTGGTGCAGAAGCAGACTCTTAGCACACACCCAGCTGCTTACCCTGTGGAATCATGCACAGTATTCACAAGCGAGTGGGGTTTGAGGTTTCAGTCAGTAATGCAAATACATTCAGCATCACTAAGGCTGGTTGCCCTTGCTGGAGTGTAGTCAGTCACCCAGGTTACACATGGTGCTGGTCTGAAAAAGCAGTTTGGACATGTGCTTTTTTAAGAATCTAAAAAGTTGGTTTAAAATGTGTCAGTCTGTAAAAGTGTTTATCACTTGCCAAAAAAAAGAGTAGTAAGTGTGCTTTCAAATTGGCAAAGAAATTTTGTTTTGTGACTAATATGAAAACATGACTGTGTGCAAAAAGGAATTACAGGCAGAGATTTATTGCGTATTGCTCTGGTGATTTCACAGTTGCATTAGATGGAAAGGGGGAGCCATTTTTTGGTGCAGAAGCAGACTCTTAGCACACACCCAGGAGCTTACCCTGTGGAATCATGCACAGTATTCACAAGCGAGTGCGGTTTGAGGTTTCAGTCAGTAATGCAAATACATTCAGCATCACTAAGGCTGGTTGCCCTTGCTGGAGTGTAGTCAGTCACCCAGGTTACACATGGTGCTGGTCTGAAAAAGCAGTTTGCACATGTGCTTTTTTAAGAATCTAAAAAGTTGGTTTAAAATGTGTCAGTCTGTAAAAGTGTTTATCACTTGCCAAAAAAAAGAGTAGTAAGTGTGCTTTCAAATTGGCAAAGAAATTTCGTTTTGTGACTAATATGAAAACATGACTCTGTGTGCAAAAAGGAATTACAGGCAGAGATTTATTGCGTATTGCTCTGGTGATTTCACAGTTGCATTAGATGGAAAGGGGGAGCCATTTTTTGGTGCAGAAGCATACTCTTAGCACACACCCAGCAGCTTACCCTGTGGAATCATGCACAGTATTCAAAAGCGAGTGGGGTTTGAGGTTTCAGTCAGTAATGCAAATACATTCAGCATCACTAAGGCTGGATGCCCTTGCTGGAGTGTAGTCAGTCACCCAGGTTACACATGGTGCTGGTCTGAAAAAGCAGTTTGCACACGTGCTTTTTTAAGAATCTAAAAAGTTGGTTTAAAATGTGTCAGTCTGTAAAAGTGTTTATCACTTGCCAAAAAAAGAGAGTAGTAAGTGTGCTTTCAAATTAGCAAAGAAATTTCGTTTTGTGAGTAATATGAAAACATGACTCTGTGTGCAAAAAGGAATTACAGGCAGAGATGTATTGCGTATTGCTCTGGTGATTTCACAGTTGCATTAGATGGAAAGGGGGAGCCATTTTTTGGTGCAGAAGCAGACTCTTAGCACACACCCAGCTGCTTACCCTGTGGAATCATGCACAGTATTCACAAGCGAGTGGGGTTTGAAGTTTCAGTCAGTAATGCAAATACATTCAGCATCTCTAAGGCTGGTTGCCCTTGCTGGAGTGTAGTCAGTCACCCAGGTTACACATGGTGCTGGTCTGAAAAAGCAGTTTGGACATGTGCTTTTTTAAGAATCTGAAAAGTGGATTCAAAATGTGTCAGTCTGTAAAAGTGTTTATCACTTGCCAAAAAAAAGAGTAGTAAGTGTGCTTTCAAATTGGCAAAGAAATTTCGTTTTGTGACTAATATGAAAACATGACTCTGTGTGCAAAAAGGAATTACAGGCAGAGATTTATTGCGTATTGCTCTGGTGATTTCACAGTTGCATTAGATGGAAAGGGGGAGCTATTTTTTGGTGCAGAAGCAGACTCTTAGCACACACCTAGCTGCTTACCCTGTGGAATCATGCACAGTATTGACAAGCGAGTGGGGTTTGAGGTTTCAGTCAGTAATGCAAATACATTCAGCATCACTAAGGCTGGTTGCCCTTGCTGGAGTGTAGTCAGTCACCCAGGTTACACATGGTGCTGGTCTGAAAAAGCAGTTTGGACATGTGCTTTTTTAAGAATCTAAAAAGTGGATTCAAAATGTGTCAGTCTGTAAAAGTGTTTATCACTTGCCAAAAAAAAGAGTAGTAAGTGTGCTTTCAAATTGGCAAAGAAATTTCGTTTTGTGACTAATATGAAAACATGACTCTGTGTGCAAAAAGGAATTACAGGCAGAGATTTATTGCGTATTGCTCTGGTGATTTCACAGTTGCATTAGATGGAAAGGGGGAGCCATTTTTTGGTGCAGAAGCAGACTCTTAGCACACACCCAGCTGCTTACCCTGTGGAATCATGCACAGTATTCACAAGCGAGTGGGGTTTGAGGTTTCAGTCAGTAATGCAAAAACATTCAGCATCACTAAGGCTGGTTGCCCTTGCTGGAGTGTAGTCAGTCACCCAGGTTACACATGGTGCTGGTCTGAAAAAGTAGTTTGGACATGTGCTTTTTTAAGAATCTGAAAAGTGGATTCAAAATGTGTCAGTCTGTAAAAGTGTTTATCACTTGCCAAAAAAAAGAGTAGTAAGTGTGCTTTCAAATTGGCAAAGAAATTTCGTTTTGTGACTAATATGAAAACATGACTCTGTGTGCAAAAAGGAATTACAGGCAGAGATTTATTGTGTATTGCTCTGGTGATTTCACAGTTGCATTAGATGGAAAGGGGGAGCCATTTTTTGGTGCAGAAGCAGACTCTTAGCACACACCTAGCTGCTTACCCTGTGGAATCATGCACAGTATTGACAAGCGAGTGGGGTTTGAGGTTTCAGTCAGTAATGCAAATACATTCAGCATCACTAAGGCTGGTTGCCCTTGCTGGAGTGTAGTCAGTCACCCAGGTTACACATGGTGCTGGTCTGAAAAAGCAGTTTGGACATGTGCTTTTTTAAGAATCTGAAAAGTGGATTCAAAATGTGTCAGTCTGTAAAAGTGTTTATCACTTGCCAAAAAAAAGAGTAGTAAGTGTGCTTTCAAATTGGCAAAGAAATTTTGTTTTGTGACTAATATGAAAACATGACTCTGTGTGCAAAAAGGAATTACAGGCAGAGATTTATTGCGTATTGCTCTGGTGATTGCACATGTGCTTTTTTAAGAATCTGAAAAGTGGATTCATAATGTGTCAGTCTGTAAAAGCGTTTATCACTTGCCAAAAAAAAAGAGTAGTAAGTGTGCTTTCAAATTGGCAAAGAAATTTCGTTTTGTGACTAATATGAAAACATGACTCTGTGTGCAAAAAGGAATTACAGGCAGAGATTTATTGCGTATTGCTCTGGTGATTTCACAGTTGCATTAGATGGAAAGGGGGAGCCATTTTTTGGTGCAGAAGCAGACTCTTAGCACACACCCAGCAGCTTACCCTGTGGAATCATGCACAGTATTCAAAAGCGAGTGGGGTTTGAGGTTTCAGTCAGTAATGCAAATACATTCAGCATCACTAAGGCTGGTTGCCCTTGCTGGAGTGTAGTCAGTCACCCAGGTTACACATGGTGCTGGTCTGAAAAAGCAGTTTGCACATGTGCTTTTTTAAGAATCTAAAAAGTTGGTTTAAAATGTGTCAGTCTGTAAAAGTGTTTATCACTTGCCAAAAAAAGAGAGTAGTACGTGTGCTTTCAAATTAGCAAAGAAATTTCGTTTTGTGAGTAATATGAAAACATGACTCTGTGTGCAAAAAGGAATTACAGGCAGAGATGTATTGCGTATTGCTCTGGTGATTTCACAGTTGCATTAGATGGAAAGGGGGAGCCATTTTTTTGGTGCAGAAGCAGACTCTTAGCACACACCCAGCTGCTTACCCTGTGGAATCATGCACAGTATTCACAAGCGAGTGGGGTTTGAGGTTTCAGTCAGTAATGCAAATACATTCAGCATCACTAAGGCTGGTTGCCCTTGCTGGAGTGTAGTCAGTCACCCAGGTTACACATGGTGCTGGTCTGAAAAAGCAGTTTGGACATGTGCTTTTTTAAGAATCTGAAAAGTGGATTCAAAATGTGTCAGTCTGTAAAAGTGTTTATCACTTGCCAAAAAAAAGAGTAGTAAGTGTGCTTTCAAATTGGCAAAGAAATTTCGTTTTGTGACTAATATGAAAACATGACTCTGTGTGCAAAAAGGAATTACAGGCAGAGATTTATTGCGTATTGCTCTGGTGATTTCACAGTTGCATTAGATGGAAAGGGGGAGCTATTTTTTGGTGCAGAAGCAGACTCTTAGCACACACCTAGCTGCTTACCCTGTGGAATCATGCACAGTATTGACAAGCGAGTGGGGTTTGAGGTTTCAGTCAGTAATGCAAATACATTCAGCATCACTAAGGCTGGTTGCCCTTGCTGGAGTGTAGTCAGTCACCCAGGTTACACATGGTGCTCGTCTGAAAAAGCAGTTTGGACATGTGCTTTTTTAAGAATCTAAAAAGTGGATTCAAAATGTGTCAGTCTGTAAAAGTGTTTATCACTTGCCAAAAAAAAGAGTAGTAAGTGTGCTTTCAAATTGGCAAAGAAATTTCGTTTTGTGACTAATATGAAAACATGACTCTGTGTGCAAAAAGGAATTACAGGCAGAGATTTATTGCGTATTGCTCTGGTGATTTCACAGTTGCATTAGTTGGAAAGGGGGAGCCATTTTTTGGTGCAGAAGCAGACTCTTAGCAAACACCCAGCTGCTTACCCTGTGGAATCATGCACAGTATTCACAAGCGAGTGGGGTTTGAGGTTTCAGTCAGTAATGCAAAAACATTCAGCATCAGTAAGGCTGGTTGCCCTTGCTGGAGTGTAGTCAGTCACCCAGGTTACACATGGTGCTGGTCTGAAAAAGTAGTTTGGACATGTGCTTTTTTAAGAATCTGAAAAGTGGATTCAAAATGTGTCAGTCTGTAAAAGTGTTTATCACTTGCCAAAAAAAAGAGTAGTAAGTGTGCTTTCAAATTGGCAAAGAAATTTCGTTTTGTGACTAATATGAAAACATGACTCTGTGTGCAAAAAGGAATTACAGGCAGAGATTTATTGCGTATTGCTCTGGTGATTTCACAGTTGCATTAGATGGAAAGGGGGAGCCATTTTTTGGTGCAGAAGCAGACTCTTAGCACACATCTAGCTGCTTACCCTGTGGAATCATGCACAGTATTGACAAGCGAGTGGGGTTTGAGGTTTCAGTCAGTAATGCAAATACATTCAGCATCACTAAGGCTGGTTGCCCTTGCTGGAGTGTAGTCAGTCACCCAGGTTACACATGGTGCTGGTCTGAAAAAGCAGTTTGGACATGTGCTTTTTTAAGAATCTGAAAAGTGGATTCAAAATGTGTCAGTCTGTAAAAGTGTTTATCACTTGCCAAAAAAAAGAGTAGTAAGTGTGCTTTCAAATTGGCAAAGAAATTTTGTTTTGTGACTAATATGAAAACATGACTCTGTGTGCAAAAAGGAATTACAGGCAGAGATTTATTGCGTATTGCTCTGGTTATTGCACATGTGCTTTTTTAAGAATCTGAAAAGTGGATTCATAATGTGTCAGTCTGTAAAAGCGTTTATCACTTGCCAAAAAAAAGAGTAGTAAGTGTGCTTTCAAATTGGCAAAGAAATTTCGTTTTGTGACTAATATGAAAACATCACTCTGTGTGCAAAAAGGAATTACAGGCAGAGATTTATTGCGTATTGCTCTGGTGATTTCACAGTTGCATTAGATGGAAAGGGGGAGCCATTTTTTGGTGCAGAAGCAGACTCTTAGCACACACCCAGCTGCTTACCCTGTGGAATCATGCACAGTATTCACAAGCGAGTGGGGTTTGAGGTTTCAGTCAGTAATGCAAATACATTCAGCATCACTAAGGCTGGTTGCCCTTGCTGGAGTGTAGTCAGTCACCCAGGTTACACATGGTGCTGGTCTGAAAAAGCAGTTTGGACATGTGCTTTTTTAAGAATCTGAAAAGTGGATTCAAAATGTGTCAGTCTGTAAAAGTGTTTATCACTTGCCAAAAAAAAGAGTAGTAAGTGTGCTTTCAAATTGGCAAAGAAATTTCGTTTTGTGACTAATATGAAAACATGACTCTGTGTGCAAAAAGGAATTACAGGCAGAGATTTATTGCATATTGCTCTGGTGATTTCACAGTTGCATTAGATGGAAAGGGGGGGCTATTTTTTGGTGCAGAAGCAGACTCTTAGCACACACCTAGCTGCTTACCCTGTGGAATCATGCACAGTATTGACAAGCGAGTGGGGTTTGAGGTTTCAGTCAGTAATGCAAATACATTCAGCATCACTAAGGCTGGTTGCCCTTGCTGGAGTGTAGTCAGTCACCCAGGTTACACATGGTGCTGGTCTGAAAAAGCAGTTTGGACATGTGCTTTTTTAAGAATCTAAAAAGTGGATTCAAAATGTGTCAGTCTGTAAAAGTGTTTATCACTTGCCAAAAAAAAGAGTAGTAAGTGTGCTTTCAAATTGGCAAAGAAATTTCGTTTTGTGACTAATATGAAAACATGACTCTGTGTGCAAAAAGGAATTACAGGCAGAGATTTATTGTGTATTGCTCTGGTGATTTCACAGTTGCATTAGATGGAAAGGGGGAGCCATTTTTTGGTGCAGAAGCAGACTCTTAGCACACACCTAGCTGCTTACCCTGTGGAATCATGCACAGTATTGACAAGCGAGTGGGGTTTGAGGTTTCAGTCAGTAATGCAAATACATTCAGCATCACTAAGGCTGGTTGCCCTTGCTGGAGTGTAGTCAGTCACCCAGGTTACACATGGTGCTGGTCTGAAAAAGCAGTTTGGACATGTGCTTTTTTAAGAATCTGAAAAGTGGATTCAAAATGTGTCAGTCTGTAAAAGTGTTTATCACTTGCCAAAAAAAAGAGTAGTAAGTGTGCTTTCAAATTGGCAAAGAAATTTTGTTTTGTGACTAATATGAAAACATGACTCTGTGTGCAAAAAGGAATTACAGGCAGAGATTTATTGCGTATTGCTCTGGTGATTGCACATGTGCTTTTTTAAGAATCTGAAAAGTGGATTCATAATGTGTCAGTCTGTAAAAGCGTTTATCACTTGCCAAAAAAAAAGAGTAGTAAGTGTGCTTTCAAATTGGCAAATAAATTTCGTTTTGTGACTAATATGAAAACATGACTCTGTGTGCAAAAAGGAATTACAGGCAGAGATTTATTGCGTATTGCTCTGGTGATTTCACAGTTGCATTAGATGGAAAGGGGGAGCCATTTTTTGGTGCAGAAGCAGACTCTTAGCACACACCCAGCAGCTTACCCTGTGGAATCATGCACAGTATTCAAAAGCGAGTGGGGTTTGAGGTTTCAGTCAGTAATGCAAATACATTCAGCATCACTAAGGCTGGTTGCCCTTGCTGGAGTGTAGTCAGTCACCCAGGTTACACATGGTGCTGGTCTGAAAAAGCAGTTTGCACATGTGCTTTTTTAAGAATCTAAAAAGTTGGTTTAAAATGTGTCAGTCTGTAAAAGTGTTTATCACTTGCCAAAAAAAGAGAGTAGTACGTGTGCTTTCAAATTAGCAAAGAAATTTCGTTTTGTGAGTAATATGAAAACATGACTCTGTGTGCAAAAAGGAATTACAGGCAGAGATGTATTGCGTATTGCTCTGGTGATTTCACAGTTGCATTAGATGGAAAGGGGGAGCCATTTTTTGGTGCAGAAGCAGACTCTTAGCACACACCCAGCTGCTTACCCTGTGGAATCATGCACAGTATTCACAAGCGAGTGGGGTTTGAGGTTTCAGTCAGTAATGCAAATACATTCAGCATCACTAAGGCTGGTTGCCCTTGCTGGAGTGTAGTCAGTCACCCAGGTTACACATGGTGCTGGTCTGAAAAAGCAGTTTGGACATGTGCTTTTTTAAGAATCTGAAAAGTGGATTCAAAATGTGTCAGTCTGTAAAAGTGTTTATCACTTGCCAAAAAAAAGAGTAGTAAGTGTGCTTTCAAATTGGCAAAGAAATTTCGTTTTGTGACTAATATGAAAACATGACTCTGTGTGCAAAAAGGAATTACAGGCAGAGATTTATTGCGTATTGCTCTGGTGATTTCACAGTTGCATTAGATGGAAAGGGGGAGCCATTTTTTGGTGCAGAAGCAGACTCTTAGCACACATCTAGCTGCTTACCCTGTGGAATCATGCACAGTATTGACAAGCGAGTGGGGTTTGAGGTTTCAGTCAGTAATGCAAATACATTCAGCATCACTAAGGCTGGTTGCCCTTGCTGGAGTGTAGTCAGTCACCCAGGTTACACATGGTGCTGGTCTGAAAAAGCAGTTTGGACATGTGCTTTTTTAAGAATCTGAAAAGTGGATTCAAAATGTGTCAGTCTGTAAAAGTGTTTATCACTTGCCAAAAAAAAGAGTAGTAAGTGTGCTTTCAAATTGGCAAAGAAATTTTGTGTTGTGACTAATATGAAAACATGACTCTGTGTGCAAAAAGGAATTACAGGCAGAGATTTATTGCGTATTGCTCTGGTTATTGCACATGTGCTTTTTTAAGAATCTGAAAAGTGGATTCATAATGTGTCAGTCTGTAAAAGCGTTTATCACTTGCCAAAAAAAAGAGTAGTAAGTGTGCTTTCAAATTGGCAAAGAAATTTCGTTTTGTGACTAATATGAAAACATCACTCTGTGTGCAAAAAGGAATTACAGGCAGAGATTTATTGCGTATTGCTCTGGTGATTTCACAGTTGCATTAGATGGAAAGGGGGAGCCATTTTTTGGTGCAGAAGCAGACTCTTAGCACACACCCAGCTGCTTACCCTGTGGAATCATGCACAGTATTCACAAGCGAGTGGGGTTTGAGGTTTCAGTCAGTAATGCAAATACATTCAGCATCACTAAGGCTGGTTGCCCTTGCTGGAGTGTAGTCAGTCA
Organism: Triturus cristatus; assembly: GCF_964204655.1. Lineage (NCBI taxonomy): Eukaryota > Metazoa > Chordata > Amphibia > Caudata > Salamandridae > Triturus > Triturus cristatus. The sequence continues at coordinate 68,943,369 of NC_140581.1, read as the reverse complement.
CCCAGGTTACACATGGTGCTGGTCTGAAAAAGCAGTTTGGACATGTGCTTTTTTAAGAATCTGAAAAGTGGATTCAAAATGTGTCAGTCTGTAAAAGTGTTTATCACTTGCCAAAAAAAAGAGTAGTAAGTGTGCTTTCAAATTGGCAAAGAAATTTCGTTTTGTGACTAATATGAAAACATGACTCTGTGTGCAAAAAGGAATTACAGGCAGAGATTTATTGCGTATTGCTCTGGTGATTTCACAGTTGCATTAGATGGAAAGGGGGAGCTATTTTTTGGTGCAGAAGCAGACTCTTAGCACACACCTAGCTGCTTACCCTGTGGAATCATGCACAGTATTGACAAGCGAGTGGGGTTTGAGGTTTCAGTCAGTAATGCAAATACATTCAGCATCACTAAGGCTGGTTGCCCTTGCTGGAGTGTAGTCAGTCACCCAGGTTACACATGGTGCTGGTCTGAAAAAGCAGTTTGCACATGTGCTTTTTTAAGAATCTAAAAAGTTGGTTTAAAATGTGTCAGTCTGTAAAAGTGTTTATCACTTGCCAAAAAAAGAGAGTAGTACGTGTGCTTTCAAATTAGCAAAGAAATTTCGTTTTGTGAGTAATATGAAAACATGACTCTGTGTGCAAAAAGGAATTACAGGCAGAGATGTATTGCGTATTGCTCTGGTGATTTCACAGTTGCATTAGATGGAAAGGGGGAGCCATTTTTTGGTGCAGAAGCAGACTCTTAGCACACACCCAGCTGCTTACCCTGTGGAATCATGCACAGTATTCACAAGCGAGTGGGGTTTGAGGTTTCAGTCAGTAATGCAAATACATTCAGCATCACTAAGGCTGGTTGCCCTTGCTGGAGTGTAGTCAGTCACCCAGGTTACACATGGTGCTGGTCTGAAAAAGCAGTTTGGACATGTGCTTTTTTAAGAATCTGAAAAGTGGATTCAAAATGTGTCAGTCTGTAAAAGTGTTTATCACTTGCCAAAAAAAAGAGTAGTAAGTGTGCTTTCAAATTGGCAAAGAAATTTCGTTTTGTGACTAATATGAAAACATGACTCTGTGTGCAAAAAGGAATTACAGGCAGAGATTTATTGCGTATTGCTCTGGTGATTTCACAGTTGCATTAGATGGAAAGGGGGAGCCATTTTTTGGTGCAGAAGCAGACTCTTAGCACACATCTAGCTGCTTACCCTGTGGAATCATGCACAGTATTGACAAGCGAGTGGGGTTTGAGGTTTCAGTCAGTAATGCAAATACATTCAGCATCACTAAGGCTGGTTGCCCTTGCTGGAGTGTAGTCAGTCACCCAGGTTACACATGGTGCTGGTCTGAAAAAGCAGTTTGGACATGTGCTTTTTTAAGAATCTGAAAAGTGGATTCAAAATGTGTCAGTCTGTAAAAGTGTTTATCACTTGCCAAAAAAAAGAGTAGTAAGTGTGCTTTCAAATTGGCAAAGAAATTTTGTGTTGTGACTAATATGAAAACATGACTCTGTGTGCAAAAAGGAATTACAGGCAGAGATTTATTGCGTATTGCTCTGGTTATTGCACATGTGCTTTTTTAAGAATCTGAAAAGTGGATTCATAATGTGTCAGTCTGTAAAAGCGTTTATCACTTGCCAAAAAAAAGAGTAGTAAGTGTGCTTTCAAATTGGCAAAGAAATTTCGTTTTGTGACTAATATGAAAACATCACTCTGTGTGCAAAAAGGAATTACAGGCAGAGATTTATTGCGTATTGCTCTGGTGATTTCACAGTTGCATTAGATGGAAAGGGGGAGCCATTTTTTGGTGCAGAAGCAGACTCTTAGCACACACCCAGCTGCTTACCCTGTGGAATCATGCACAGTATTCACAAGCGAGTGGGGTTTGAGGTTTCAGTCAGTAATGCAAATACATTCAGCATCACTAAGGCTGGTTGCCCTTGCTGGAGTGTAGTCAGTCACCCAGGTTACACATGGTGCTGGTCTGAAAAAGCAGTTTGGACATGTGCTTTTTTAAGAATCTGAAAAGTGGATTCAAAATGTGTCAGTCTGTAAAAGTGTTTATCACTTGCCAAAAAAAAGAGTAGTAAGTGTGCTTTCAAATTGGCAAAGAAATTTCGTTTTGTGACTAATATGAAAACATGACTCTGTGTGCAAAAAGGAATTACAGGCAGAGATTTATTGCGTATTGCTCTGGTGATTTCACAGTTGCATTAGATGGAAAGGGGGAGCTATTTTTTGGTGCAGAAGCAGACTCTTAGCACACACCTAGCTGCTTACCCTGTGGAATCATGCACAGTATTGACAAGCGAGTGGGGTTTGAGGTTTCAGTCAGTAATGCAAATACATTCAGCATCACTAAGGCTGGTTGCCCTTGCTGGAGTGTAGTCAGTCACCCAGGTTACACATGGTGCTGGTCTGAAAAAGCAGTTTGGACATGTGCTTTTTTAAGAATCTAAAAAGTGGATTCAAAATGTGTCAGTCTGTAAAAGTGTTTATCACTTGCCAAAAAAAAGAGTAGTAAGTGTGCTTTCAAATTGGCAAAGAAATTTCGTTTTGTGACTAATATGAAAACATGACTCTGTGTGCAAAAAGGAATTACAGGCAGAGATTTATTGCGTATTGCTCTGGTGATTTCACAGTTGCATTAGATGGAAAGGGGGAGCCATTTTTTGGTGCAGAAGCAGACTCTTAGCACACACCCAGCTGCTTACCCTGTGGAATCATGCACAGTATTCACAAGCGAGTGGGGTTTGAGGTTTCAGTCAGTAATGCAAAAACATTCAGCATCACTAAGGCTGGTTGCCCTTGCTGGAGTGTAGTCAGTCACCCAGGTTACACATGGTGCTGGTCTGAAAAAGTAGTTTGGACATGTGCTTTTTTAAGAATCTGAAAAGTGGATTCAAAATGTGTCAGTCTGTAAAAGTGTTTATCACTTGCCAAAAAAAAGAGTAGTAAGTGTGCTTTCAATTTGGCAAAGAAATTTCGTTTTGTGACTAATTTGAAAACATGACTCTGTGTGCAAAAAGGAATTACAGGCAGAGATTTATTGCGTATTGCTCTGGTGATTTCACAGTTGCATTAGATGGAAAGGGGGAGCCATTTTTTGGTGCAGAAGCAGACTCTTAGCACACACCTAGCTGCTTACCCTGTGGAATCATGCACAGTATTGACAAGCGAGTGGGGTTTGAGGTTTCAGTCAGTAATGCAAATACATTCAGCATCACTAAGGCTGGTTGCCCTTGCTGGAGTGTAGTCAGTCACCCAGGTTACACATGGTGCTGGTCTGAAAAAGCAGTTTGGACATGTGCTTTTTTAAGAATCTGAAAAGTGGATTCAAAATGTGTCAGTCTGTAAAAGTGTTTATCACTTGCCAAAAAAAAGAGTAGTAAGTGTGCTTTCAAATTGGCAAAGAAATTTTGTTTTGTGACTAATATGAAAACATGACTCTGTGTGCAAAAAGGAATTACAGGCAGAGATTTATTGCGTATTGCTCTGGTGATTGCACATGTGCTTTTTTAAGAATCTGAAAAGTGGATTCATAATGTGTCAGTCTGTAAAAGCGTTTATCACTTGCCAAAAAAAAGAGTAGTAAGTGTGCTTTCAAATTGGCAAAGAAATTTCGTTTTGTGACTAATATGAAAACATGACTCTGTGTGCAAAAAGGAATTACAGGCAGAGATTTATTGCGTATTGCTCTGGTGATTTCACAGTTGCATTAGATGGAAAGGGGGAGCCATTTTTTGGTGCAGAAGCAGACTCTTAGCACACACCCAGCAGCTTACCCTGTGGAATCATGCACAGTATTCAAAAGCGAGTGGGGTTTGAGGTTTCAGTCAGTAATGCAAATACATTCAGCATCACTAAGGCTGGTTGCCCTTGCTGGAGTGTAGTCAGTCACCCAGGTTACACATGGTGCTGGTCTGAAAAAGCAGTTTGCACATGTGCTTTTTTAAGAATCTAAAAAGTTGGTTTAAAATGTGTCAGTCTGTAAAAGTGTTTATCACTTGCCAAAAAAAGAGAGTAGTACGTGTGCTTTCAAATTAGCAAAGAAATTTCGTTTTGTGAGTAATATGAAAACATGACTCTGGGTGCAAAAAGGAATTACAGGCAGAGATGTATTGCGTATTGCTCTGGTGATTTCACAGTTGCATTAGATGGAAAGGGGGAGCCATTTTTTGGTGCAGAAGCAGACTCTTAGCACACACCCAGCTGCTTACCCTGTGGAATCATGCACAGTATTCACAAGCGAGTGGGGTTTGAGGTTTCAGTCAGTAATGCAAATACATTCAGCATCACTAAGGCTGGTTGCCCTTGCTGGAGTGTAGTCAGTCACCCAGGTTACACATGGTGCTGGTCTGAAAAAGCAGTTTGGACATGTGCTTTTTTAAGAATCTGAAAAGTGGATTCAAAATGTGTCAGTCTGTAAAAGTGTTTATCACTTGCCAAAAAAAAGAGTAGTAAGTGTGCTTTCAAATTGGCAAAGAAATTTCGTTTGTGACTAATATGAAAACATGACTCTGTGTGCAAAAAGGAATTACAGGCAGAGATTTATTGCGTATTGCTCTGGTGATTTCACAGTTGCATTAGATGGAAAGGGGGAGCTATTTTTTGGTGCAGAAGCAGACTCTTAGCACACACCTAGCTGCTTACCCTGTGGAATCATGCACAGTATTGACAAGCGAGTGGGGTTTGAGGTTTCAGTCAGTAATGCAAATACATTCAGCATCACTAAGGCTGGTTGCCCTTGCTGGAGTGTAGTCAGTCACCCAGGTTACACATGGTGCTGGTCTGAAAAAGCAGTTTGGACATGTGCTTTTTTAAGAATCTAAAAAGTGGATTCAAAATGTGTCAGTCTGTAAAAGTGTTTATCACTTGCCAAAAAAAAGAGTAGTAAGTGTGCTTTCAAATTGGCAAAGAAATTTCGTTTTGTGACTAATATGAAAACATGACTCTGTGTGCAAAAAGGAATTACAGGCAGAGATTTATTGCGTATTGCTCTGGTGATTTCACAGTTGCATTAGATGGAAAGGGGGAGCCATTTTTTGGTGCAGAAGCAGACTCTTAGCACACACCCAGCTGCTTACCCTGTGGAATCATGCACAGTATTCACAAGCGAGTGGGGTTTGAGGTTTCAGTCAGTAATGCAAAAACATTCAGCATCACTAAGGCTGGTTGCCCTTGCTGGAGTGTAGTCAGTCACCCAAGTTACACATGGTGCTGGTCTGAAAAAGTAGTTTGGACATGTGCTTTTTTAAGAATCTGAAAAGTGGATTCAAAATGTGTCAGTCTGTAAAAGTGTTTATCACTTGCCAAAAAAAAGAGTAGTAAGTGTGCTTTCAAATTGGCAAAGAAATTTCGTTTTGTGACTAATATGAAAACATGACTCTGTGTGCAAAAAGGAATTACAGGCAGAGATTTATTGCGTATTGCTCTGGTGATTTCACAGTTGCATTAGATGGAAAGGGGGAGCCATTTTTTGGTGCAGAAGCAGACTCTTAGCACACATCTAGCTGCTTACCCTGTGGAATCATGCACAGTATTGACAAGCGAGTGGGGTTTGAGGTTTCAGTCAGTAATGCAAATACATTCAGCATCACTAAGGCTGGTTGCCCTTGCTGGAGTGTAGTCAGTCACCCAGGTTACACATGGTGCTGGTCTGAAAAAGCAGTTTGGACATGTGCTTTTTTAAGAATCTGAAAAGTGGATTCAAAATGTGTCAGTCTGTAAAAGTGTTTATCACTTGCCAAAAAAAAGAGTAGTAAGTGTGCTTTCAAATTGGCAAAGAAATTTTGTTTTGTGACTAATATGAAAACATGACTCTGTGTGCAAAAAGGAATTACAGGCAGAGATTTATTGCGTATTGCTCTGGTGATTGCACATGTGCTTTTTTAAGAATCTGAAAAGTGGATTCATAATGTGTCAGTCTGTAAAAGCGTTTATCACTTGCCAAAAAAAAGAGTAGTAAGTGTGCTTTCAAATTGGCAAAGAAATTTCGTTTTGTGACTAATATGAAAACATGACTCTGTGTGCAAAAAGGAATTACAGGCAGAGATTTATTGCGTATTGCTCTGGTGATTTCACAGTTGCATTAGATGGAAAGGGGGAGCCATTTTTTGGTGCAGAAGCAGACTCTTAGCACACACCCAGCAGCTTACCCTGTGGAATCATGCACAGTATTCAAAAGCGAGTGGGGTTTGAGGTTTCAGTCAGTAATGCAAATACATTCAGCATCACTAAGGCTGGTTGCCCTTGCTGGAGTGTAGTCAGTCACCCAGGTTACACATGGTGCTGGTCTGAAAAAGCAGTTTGCACATGTGCTTTTTTAAGAATCTAAAAAGTTGGTTTAAAATGTGTCAGTCTGTAAAAGTGTTTATCACTTGCCAAAAAAAGAGAGTAGTACGTGTGCTTTCAAATTAGCAAAGAAATTTCGTTTTGTGAGTAATATGAAAACATGACTCTGGGTGCAAAAAGGAATTACAGGCAGAGATGTATTGCGTATTGCTCTGGTGATTTCACAGTTGCATTAGATGGAAAGGGGGAGCCATTTTTTGGTGCAGAAGCAGACTCTTAGCACACACCCAGCTGCTTACCCTGTGGAATCATGCACAGTATTCACAAGCGAGTGGGGTTTGAGGTTTCAGTCAGTAATGCAAATACATTCAGCATCACTAAGGCTGGTTGCCCTTGCTGGAGTGTAGTCAGTCACCCAGGTTACACATGGTGCTGGTCTGAAAAAGCAGTTTGGACATGTGCTTTTTTAAGAATCTGAAAAGTGGATTCAAAATGTGTCAGTCTGTAAAAGTGTTTATCACTTGCCAAAAAAAAGAGTAGTAAGTGTGCTTTCAAATTGGCAAAGAAATTTCGTTTGTGACTAATATGAAAACATGACTCTGTGTGCAAAAAGGAATTACAGGCAGAGATTTATTGCGTATTGCTCTGGTGATTTCACAGTTGCATTAGATGGAAAGGGGGAGCTATTTTTTGGTGCAGAAGCAGACTCTTAGCACACACCTAGCTGCTTACCCTGTGGAATCATGCACAGTATTGACAAGCGAGTGGGGTTTGAGGTTTCAGTCAGTAATGCAAATACATTCAGCATCACTAAGGCTGGTTGCCCTTGCTGGAGTGTAGTCAGTCACCCAGGTTACACATGGTGCTGGTCTGAAAAAGCAGTTTGGACATGTGCTTTTTTAAGAATCTAAAAAGTGGATTCAAAATGTGTCAGTCTGTAAAAGTGTTTATCACTTGCCAAAAAAAAGAGTAGTAAGTGTGCTTTCAAATTGGCAAAGAAATTTCGTTTTGTGACTAATATGAAAACATGACTCTGTGTGCAAAAAGGAATTACAGGCAGAGATTTATTGCGTATTGCTCTGGTGATTTCACAGTTGCATTAGATGGAAAGGGGGAGCCATTTTTTGGTGCAGAAGCAGACTCTTAGCACACACCCAGCTGCTTACCCTGTGGAATCATGCACAGTATTCACAAGCGAGTGGGGTTTGAGGTTTCAGTCAGTAATGCAAAAACATTCAGCATCACTAAGGCTGGTTGCCCTTGCTGGAGTGTAGTCAGTCACCCAGGTTACACATGGTGCTGGTCTGAAAAAGTAGTTTGGACATGTGCTTTTTTAAGAATCTGAAAAGTGGATTCAAAATGTGTCAGTCTGTAAAAGTGTTTATCACTTGCCAAAAAAAAGAGTAGTAAGTGTGCTTTCAAATTGGCAAAGAAATTTCGTTTTGTGACTAATATGAAAACATGACTCTGTGTGCAAAAAGGAATTACAGGCAGAGATTTATTGCGTATTGCTCTGGTGATTTCACAGTTGCATTAGATGGAAAGGGGGAGCCATTTTTTGGTGCAGAAGCAGACTCTTAGCACACATCTAGCTGCTTACCCTGTGGAATCATGCACAGTATTGACAAGCGAGTGGGGTTTGAGGTTTCAGTCAGTAATGCAAATACATTCAGCATCACTAAGGCTGGTTGCCCTTGCTGGAGTGTAGTCAGTCACCCAGGTTACACATGGTGCTGGTCTGAAAAAGCAGTTTGGACATGTGCTTTTTTAAGAATCTGAAAAGTGGATTCAAAATGTGTCAGTCTGTAAAAGTGTTTATCACTTGCCAAAAAAAAGAGTAGTAAGTGTGCTTTCAAATTGGCAAAGAAATTTTGTTTTGTGACTAATATGAAAACATGACTCTGTGTGCAAAAAGGAATTACAGGCAGAGATTTATTGCGTATTGCTCTGGTGATTGCACATGTGCTTTTTTAAGAATGTGAAAAGTGGATTCATAATGTGTCAGTCTGTAAAAGCGTTTATCACTTGCCAAAAAAAAGAGTAGTAAGTGTGCTTTCAAATTGGCAAAGAAATTTCGTTTTGTGACTAATATGAAAACATCACTCTGTGTGCAAAAAGGAATTACAGGCAGAGATTTATTGCGTATTGCTCTGGTGATTTCACAGTTGCATTAGATGGAAAGGGGGAGCCATTTTTTGGTGCAGAAGCAGACTCTTAGCACACACCCAGCTGCTTACCCTGTGGAATCATGCACAGTATTCACAAGCGAGTGGGGTTTGAGGTTTCAGTCAGTAATGCAAATACATTCAGCATCACTAAGGCTGGTTGCCCTTTCTGGAGTGTAGTCAGTCACCCAGGTTACACATGGTGCTGGTCTGAAAAAGCAGTTTGGACATGTGCTTTTTTAAGAATCTGAAAAGTGGATTCAAAATGTGTCAGTCTGTAAAAGTGTTTATCACTTGCCAAAAAAAAGAGTAGTAAGTGTGCTTTCAAATTGGCAAAGAAATTTCGTTTTCTGTCTAATTTCAAAGCATGACTTTGTGTGCACACAGGAATTATTTTTAGAAATTTAATTTGTGAAGGTGTTATTGTGATTTTCATTTATAGGAAAGGGGTTTATAGTATTTTAAGATTTCTAAAGAACATAAAAAATGTAGTAATATATTTAAATAAAATAAAGGAATTTTTTTAAAGTTTTTTTCAGGTATTGCTGAAGAGCAGTGAACAAAATTTAAGATGCCTACAAAATCCAGAGTAAAGAAAGACCACAAAAAAAACCTATATTTGAAGACAACTGGAGGACCTAAGTTATTTGGAGATGCTCATGTTGGGAAAAAGAAAAAATCTTCTGGTAAGCAAACAAAAGATTTTTTAAAGAACATATTCAAAAAAAGGAAAAATGTACAAAATGTCTGTACTGGAAAGCATGTTTTCAATAGAAAAGGAGAGGAAAAAATTGAGAATTTAGTTAATGCAAATATACCTTCTGCAACTAAAAAGATTAACTTAAACAGAAAAACAGCGTTTAAAGAGATACGTAGAAAAATGTTTCAGAGAAGAGTTATGTCCAATTTGATAAAGGATGTGAAGAAATATAAGCAAAAGGCTAAATTTTACAAGAGAAAAAAAGAAATTGAAGCCATTGCAGCAAAGGCATTAGAATTAAAAAGGAAACTATTCATTTTAATTTTGAATAGGATGCGTACATTAGATAAAATGGTTAATGTACTGAAATCACAAAGCAAAAGGAAAAGAGTAGTGAACAGAACAAACTTTTGTAAAGTGTTTTTAGGAAAATGGATGCATAGTTCAAGTAGTGAACCTTTTTTTAATGAAGAGAGCTATTTTCAAAGTAATAGTTTGCTGCATGCAGTTGACAACAGAGGTCGTGCTTACGAAGTGAAAAATGGTTGCATAATGGAGAAGGAGATAATGGTTCCAAGAGATGAGGTACAAGTGATGGCGGATGAGGCTATGGGGAGACGTCCTAAAGCCCCAGTGTACACTTGGAATTGTAGTAGTATTTTCACTGTGTGTCAGGAATCTATTGATAAATTTCGTGAGTTTCTAAGAGAATATAGTAAAAAAAGTGTAAAACAGAAGATTAAGGTGCTTCAAAGTCTAGATCCATGCAGAGTGAGAGAGAATACTGGTTTGCAGGGTCATTCTCTGGCTTGTCTATCTAGAAAAGTGTGTATTAGTGTTTTCCATCATTTTAGAATGCTGGCTGTTCATCATACTGAAATGAGAAAGTTTGTGAGACGGTTGTATTTTGCTAAAAGTCCAGCAATAAAGTTAGATGAATTGAATAGGGCTCTGTTCCGTGGGTCAGTATCAGATGTAGAGAAGGTTGTTGATGAAATTCAGTTTTGTTACTTTGGTCCTGAACAAAACAGTGCAGAAAAGGACACAGTAAATGAGGAAGAAGTGGAAGAGAATGTAGAACCATTTTTAAGTAAGACATTTAATGATCACATAACAAAATTTGAAAAAATCTCTAATGAAAGACCAAATATTACTTGTATTTGTTGCCGCAGAACTCATTATAGAAAACAAACCAGGTATGTTGATCTCTATAGAAAAAGTGAAAATGAAGATAATTATAAGTGGAAGGATTTTGCCACATATATATTTCTTGAAAATTGTTTTGAATTGGGTGAAGTTCAGCGTATTTGTAAATACTGTTACAACAAATTAGAAGAAAATAGAATGCCGACCAGAGCTGTACATAATAATTTAGAATTGGATGTTATTCCTGCAGAACTTTCTGAATTAAATACTTATGAGTCTATACTTATTCAATGTGTTCATCCGTTCCAGACCATAGTACGTATGGAGACCAAAACTGGTAAATTACCTCCTTCAGATTTACTGAGAGGTTTAAAAGGTAGAGTGGTATATTTGCCCTTGGATTTGAAAAAAAATATGGAAACTATTGATGCAGATACTTTGGAAACTGAACCATTAGTTATTCTGGTTAATGGTGTACCTACAAAGAATAAGAAGATTTGGCAGGAGCTGGTAGATGTACGGAAAGTACAAAGAGCAAATTTGTATTTGAAAAGGAATAACAAATGGTATGAATCAATTTATATAGAAGAAGAAGAAGAAGAAGATTTACAAGAAGACACAGAAACACCAACTGGACACATTGAAAAAGTGGACAAGTCAAAGGAAGAAGAAATTTATGAACATTTTAGCATACATCCTCTTCATTCAAAAGAAGTTATGGGAGACAATATTGATCTGTTTCAGATGAAGAAAGCAAAAGGAACTCCCGTGAGTGTATGGGAGGAGAGCTTGGAAGCTCGATGTTTTCCCCAGCTGTTTCCTAAAGGAAAAGGAGGACGATACGATGAACGTCCAGAACAGATTCCAGCTTCTGAGTATCGGACTACAAGACTATATGCAGAAGATCCAAGATTTCGACAAAGTATTCCTTATTTGTTCCATCTTTTATTTGAAAGCGACTTGTCTGCATTATCATATGCAGTAAATCACATTTTAAAAAGTGGAGTACATTTACAAAATGTGTCTGCTAAGGATTTTATGGAGAAAGTTCAGCACCGAGATGATCATTTGGAAACACAACTGATCAATCTGATGGCTTGTCAGCGTGGGACTAATGAATATTGGTACCGACGCCATGGTGAATTAAAATGCATGTTACGGAATTTAGGAACACCAACATGGTTCGTTACCCTAAGCTGTGCTGAGTACGCTTGGGATGATTTACTGGATTTTCTACGAGAGGCAAATTCAAACATTAAAAACATCGAATACAAGACAGCAGGAGAACTGTGCTCATTGGATCCGGTTAATGTTTGCAGATATTTCAATCATAGATTTGAGGCTATGATGTCCTTCATCTGCAATAAAAAAAATCCACCTCTAGGAGAAGTAGTGGATTTCTTTTGGAGAAAAGAGTACCAGGCAAGAGGGGCTCCTCATATTCATATGCTGTTGTGGATCAAGGATGCCCCAAAGTTTGGAACAGATGCTGATGAAGCAGTATTATCTTACATTGAAGAATATGCAACATGTGCTATACCAAAAAGCACAGAAGAGAAAAAGTTAAAGGAGCAAGTTTTACGTTTCCAAAGTCATCGGTGTGGAAAATACTGTCGACGGAAATACAAGAGCAAAGATAAATACTACACTAAATGTCGATTTGGATTTCCTAGACCTGTTCTTTCAAATGGAAGAGTAAACAGTTTTATGTCATCTGTGAGACATACTATCACAAGAAAATCACCTAAGAATACCTACAACCTTAAAAGAAAAGAAGAATCAAAAAATATAAATGACTACAACCCAGTCATTTTATCCATGTGGAATGCTAACATGGATATACAGTATGTAGCTGACAATTCCATTGCTGTTGCTCGATATGTAACGTCTTACATTACGAAATCAGAAAAAACAGAATTGAAGGAAATGTGGGAAGAGATTTCTCACGAGAAGACTGTCAGTAAGAAGCTGTACAGTTTCAGTTTAAAGATGTTATCGCATCGAGAAATTGGATCCTACGAATGTTCAGATAGGTTATCTTCTGCAAGTCTCTACTCGAAATCAAGAAGAATAATTTGGGCAAGTTTAGGCCTTGCAGCAATGAGAAATCGGGTATTGAAATCTGTTGGAGAAATTGAATATTTGGCCGAGAATGACCCAGAAAGTACAGATATTTTGAAATCAAACATGTTGGACACATATTACCCAAAGAGAAGTCATCATCTGGAGAACATGTGTCTTTATGAAGTGCTGCAGAACTACATTTATTCACGGAAAGCCGCAGAAGACATCAACAATGGAAAATATAAAGTCATTGGTGAGGAAGGATGTTTGGTGAAGCAAACAAAAGGAAGTTTGATAAATCACAGGAAGCTGAGTTGCGACAGTACTGACAAAAAGGAATTTTACTACTTGGCTCTTTTACAGCTGTTTAAACCATGGCGTACAGAGGATGAATTTCAAAGCTATGAAGATTCTTTTAATGCTTGCAAAGACAGCATACAATGCAGTACATTCTCAACTTATCTGCAAATGTTAAATGAAGAAATTGAACAGGAAACTACAATTGCAGCAGAAGTAGCTAGAGACAGTTCTCAGGACAGCCAAAGTTCAGGAACACTCAGTCAAGATCCCCTAGGACAACCAATCGTTGAAAATGAAGCATCAATAGCCATGAATGAAGTGGAAACGGCTATGAATCAAGCTCAAGAAGAATTTATAGACTTACAAAATTTGGAAAGACAACTGAACGAAGAGCAGCAACAAATTTATGAAGAGATCAGAAACAAAATTGATCACGGATTTCTACATGAAAAAAAGAGTGCTCATGCACATCATTTCATCCAATCAGGATGTATGTAAGTGGACAAGCTGGAACTGGAAAAAGTTTCTTAATAAAAGTCATCAGAAGCTACCTACAGCAAAAAACGGATTCTACTTTGTCTTGTGTGGTTACTGCTCCAACTGGGTTAGCAGCATATAACATAAAAGGAATCACCTTACATCGTTTGCTAATGTTACCAGTGGAGCATGAGAACAACATACAATACAACAAGCTAACTGGAGAAGCATGCTTGGAAGTTTCAAGAGTATTGAAGAAGATGCAAGTTCTCATTATTGATGAGGTGAGCATGGTATCAAAGTTAATGCTTGCCTTTGTGCATTTAAGAATGCAGCAAATTCTAAGGACAGACTATGACGTGTTATTTGGTGGAAAACATGTCATAGTTTTTGGGGATCTTCTACAGCTTACTCCAGTTAAAGGACAACCAGTGTTTAATACTGTGACACATGAAGACACAAAGAAGTCATTGGGAATCATCGGTAATGCAAATATTTGGTCCTTCTTTGAGTACAAGGAACTTACTACTAATATGAGACAAGCAAACGATGAAGAATATGGAAGTATTCTGAAAGATATCAGGATTGGACTACTCACAGAAGTTGGCAAAAAAGCATTACAGAGTCGGCTGCTACATAATTTATTTCCAAAGGAAGAAATAGTTGCAGAGAAGATATACAAGAACATTGCAGAAAAGAAAAGTGTCATCTGCTTAATGCCAACTCTACGTGAATGCTCAATATTCAATGAGGAGCTTTTAAAATTGGAAAAGGAAGATATCAGGAAATTGGAAGCAGTGGACAAAATTGAGGATGGAAGAATTACTATCACATTAACAGGCAAACTGAAAAATAAATTGGATTCACTAGAGAAGAACATTTCCAAAACTGCTGGATTAGAAAAAAATCTATATGTTTGCATGAACTGTAGAGTATTTTTAAGGAGAAATTTGGATGTTGAAAAAGGTTTAGTTAATGGAGCTATGGGAAGAGTTGTGGGTTTTATTAATTATCAGAAAAAAGATGGAATTGAATGTTTAAAAATAAAATTTGATCAGATAGAAGAAGTTAAAGACATTTGTCGTTGTTCAGTTCGTTTCATGCTTGTGAAAGACTTATATGTACGTAGGAAGCAGTTTCCGTTTTCTCTAGCATATGCTGTAACTATTCACAAGTCTCAAGGATTGACTGTAGATTGTGCTTTTGTGAACATTGGTTCAACTGTGTTCAAAGAAGGTATGGCTTATGTTGCTTTGTCACGAGTGAAAACATTATCAGGTTTATTCATGATAGACTTTGATGACTCAAAAGTTAGTGCTGATACAAATTGTGTAAAGGAGTATAATAGATTAAGAAGAAGCTATGCTCCTCATTTAGGTCAGTATCCTGTGTTGGAGAAATGTGTAGTTTCTCGTAAAAGGAGAAATGAGAATATCTGTAATGAAGATGTAGAGAGGAGGACAAAAAAGAGGAGTGATGTAATTGCAGGCAAAAAGAAAAAGGAAAATGAAGAACAGGTTGTAGGATATCATTTTGAAAATAGCTCTGGTGTCAACTGCTACACTAATGTAGTGCTGAATGTTGCATTTTATCTGGAAAGTGTGCAAGAGCAGATAATAGTAAATCAGGGAAAAAGATTCTGTTCTGAGTTGAGTCTCCTTTTTCAAAAGCTGAGTAATGATAAAACTCAAATAGAAAGTGCTACTGAAATTAGAAAACTTTTAGATGTGTGTTCAGGACGAACACAGTTTTCTCAAAATGTACAGCAAGACGCACAGGAATTCTTGATGGTTTTTCTTCAGGTACTGGAAGAAGAAGGGGTTCCCATTGAAAATGTATTTGGTCTCTCTTATAAATGGGAACATAGTTGTGAAAACGGATATAATATATGTGGCTCTAATGTTGATTCTGAAAGGTGTATTTATTTAACATTGCCAGAAAGTAAAACAGTCACTTTTGCTAAATTAGTTAAAGATGCTAATCATAGCATGGAATGCGGTGAGTGTCAATCTGACATGTTTTCAACGTTAATTTTAAAAGAATACGGACAGTATGTAATTTTAATGATGCAACGCTGTAAAGCTGATGGTTCAAAATTGGATACTTTAATAAAGAAGTTTACAGGACAGCAATTATCAATTTCAGGAAAAACTTTTGTAACAGTTGCAATAATTTTCCATGATGGACCTACTGTAACTTCTGGTCATTACACAGTTTATCTTAAATGTGAAAAAGGCTGGACACTGTGTAATGATTCCCAATTGATTTTTAAGCAACGTTTGCCTTTTGATTTAGCAAATTCCTATCTAATCTTCCTGAAACCAAAATTTTAGAGAGACTTGGCAAGAACTGTACAAAACAAATTTACCATTTTATTGGATTACCATTGGAATTTTCAAAAAAAATGATTTTACAAATTATCATTTGGCCTAATGGAAAGGTAACCAATTGTAATGTGGACTTTTTCAATTTTTAACGAAACTTTGGAAAACCAAAAATTTAGAAAAAATCGGTAACATCTGCACAATTTAAATTTTGGAATGTTATTGGATTGCCATTGGAAATTTATTCCAAAAAGATTTTTAAAATTACTATTTGGCCATGCGGAAAGGTAAACAATTCTATTGTGGACTTATTTAATTATTAATTAATCTTTTGGAAACCAAAATGTTACAGACAATCGGTGAGATCTGTACAATTTAAACTTTAGATTTTTATTGAATTACCATTGGAAATTTAATCAAAAAAGAATTTTAAAATTACAATTTGGCCTAAAGGAAATGGAATCAGATGTATTGTGGAGTTATTGAAGATATATTTTTGTGATTATACTTCTGAAACAAAAATGTCAGACGGTATTTTAAAGAAATAAGTATTGATATTAGATGATATTTTTTAAGATTATTAATCATTTCTATAAAGTTATGTTTATGCAAAAAGAGATTGTGGGCTTTTTTAAAACAATCTTTGAGATTGTAAATTTTTTGTTTGCCCGCTGTTAAATGATGAATGCAATTGCTTTCACAATTTATAGTGAAATGCAATATATTCTGAAAACAGCAAAAAAAAGGCAAAATTTTTTTGGGGAAAAATATGTAAATATGTGTACTGTATTATGAAATGTTTTATTAAATATTAATACTTTTTTCTTTTTTTCAGATTGAGATAGACAATTTTCGACAACTAGAACCATTTTTAAAGCAATTAAAATTAAATTTAAATTAATAAATAATTTTTTGAGTGGGTATGGTAAGTCAAAAATTTCAAGGTCCATTTTTTCCACTTCTCCACAATCACATTTTCAGTTTTTCATTGTAGTCTCTCAAGGACCTTGTAATGTGATAATTGATTTTTAGTGTTTTAAAAAAAAAAAAATTACGCGTACCGTACGCGTACAGTAAAAAAAAATCAAAAAAAAGTTTCAAAAACATATATAAAAAATAGATGAAAGGTAAGGTTGGCTCTTAAAAGAGCCATTGTGTTCATGCAGGGACAGAGGAAAGAAAGAGTGGGAATATTAGTCTCTACGACAAATGTGCTGATCTATTTTATTGTTCACTAGGGAAACACTGGTCTCCCTATGACAAATTAGATCATGACAAGTGGCGCACCGTATTTCAACCCTCAAAAAACGATGGTTGGTTTCCAGAGGAGAAGAAAAAGGAGATGCTCCCACCACAGATGAAGGGCTCACCTGACCTGCAGAAGAAGGACTCGGCCCTGCAGATGATGGACAAGGCTGAGCTGCTGTGGATGTGCTTGGTTGACTTACTGAAGGGTTACCTTCAGTATGTCGAGCATGTGTCCTTCTGTGTACATCTTTAAGGTGTCTCAACATGGTGTGATTCCCGAAGGAATACTTCTTGTTGGGATTCCCTCTTGAAAGTACACTGCCACACAGCTTACAAGTCACTAAGGGTGCATTTACCTTTTTCTTGTCCTCTGGAAAAGTAAAATACTCCCATATGAAAGAGGTCTTTTCTTTCCTCCTTCTCTGCCTCAAGGTAGTGCTGCTAGCCTCATTCTCAGAAGAGCTCTGCTGGTCTGCCATCGTATCACAAAGACAACCCAGCTCCTTCTCCTAAGGGATCACAAGCAGAAATGAGGGGAATGGGTGTGGTGTAGGAGAGTTCTAGAACTGAAAGTAGTTTCAACCAATCAAAAGTTGTGTTTCATGATCACATGACCAACCGTACGCTTACGGTGCGCTTACGGTACGCTTACGGCAAAAGTACGCATGCGCATAAAAAAGACACGCGCTCGCGCGCATGCGCATAACAGTCACTCCCCAACACTTCCGCGTAACGTGCGCGTGTAGCGTACACGTGTACACGCCCCACGCGCAGTACGCGCGGCTACGCAAATTGTGTAACTATACGCAAACAGCGTAGATAAATTACGGACATTGCGTAAACCGTACGCTTACCGTAAGCTTACCGTACGCGCACTAAAAAAAAAAAAAAAAAAAAAAATTCAAAGTTATACTAATATATCTTACCTGTTTGGTAAAAAAAAAAAAAAAAAACTTGAAATATTGCAGATTTTTAAGAAAAAAACCATAGTGTTTTAAGAGAATAAAAAGTTAAAAAAAACGTGTTTTTTTTTTTAAAAAAAAAACACATTTAATATAAGAATTTATAAAAAAAAATCATAAAAAATCAATAAAAAAAAATATGGGAATAACATATGTTATAGCTAAGAATTAGCATTTAAAAAACCATACAAATTCACTGAAAAAACCATGGGTTTCACACACGTTATAGTTAGAAATTAGCATTTAAAAAACCTTGCAAATTCACTGAAAAAACCATAGGTTTCACACATGTTATAGTTAGGAATTAGCATTTAAAAAACCTTGCAAATTCAGTGAAAAAAACATAGGTTTCACACACGTTATAGCTGGACATTTCACTCGTAAAAAACCAATGAAATTTCCCCGTTATAGTTAGTTAAGCTAACTATAACTCGCGCGCCCGCAATGCACTGCTGATGACGTCACATATTACATCACTCATGACATGGTCAGTGACATCACTCATGACATCACTGATGACATCTCAAATGACATCACTGATGACATCACTGATGACATCATCCATGTGATAGAGTGGCAGACCTCCTCTCACCCTAATATAACCTTTGATACACACATTCAAAAATAGAGACTGAAATTTTCAAAAAAATGGACATACCAATACCAATTACAACAACCTCTTCAATAATTCTAAGATCCACATAAACATCCACTTATTCACCAACAGTCCTGTACAGTCACTCATTCGTGTACTCACACATCATATGTACTCATACACCTATACATCCTGTAACACAATGCCACTCATCCATAGAGTTACTCACACACATAGTTACTCATGCTAATAAAGAATCAAACATCCATTTACTTGCATATACAGTTATACACACACCACCACACTTACTTCTACGGAAACTTACACATACTTAGTCTTTTAAACAATCACTTATAGAAACACATACTTATTCATACAGGAACTCTTTCAATCTCTCACTCTCACATACACTCACTTATATACACCAATAGTCACATATACTAGTTTAAAACATATGTAGTTACTCATAGAGACACTATTGAGACAGCCATTCACTCACTAACACACCCATACACACACTCTTCCACCCATACAGTCCTGCACATATGCTGTCTTCAACACATACAAACAATGAGTCACTCATTCATGCACTTATGCATGACGTAATACCCCCCACTGAACCATACAGACACTCAGACACTCATACTGATACTCAAAACGCGTAATTTTTTTTTTTTTTTTTTTTTAAAAACACTAAAAATCAATTATCACATTACAAGGTCCTTGAGAGACTACAATGAACAACTGAAAATGTGATTGTGGAGAAGTGGAAAAAAGGGACCATGAAATTTTTGACTTACCATACCCACTCAAAAAAATATTTATTAATTTAAATTTAATTTTAATTGCTTTAAAAATGGTTCTAGTTTTCGAAAATTTTCTATCTCAATCTGAAAAAAAAGAAAAAAGTATTAATATTTAATAAAACATTTTATAATACAGTACACATATTTACATATTTTTCAAAAAAATGTTTTGCCTTTTTTTTGCTGTTTTCAGAATATATTGCATTTCACTATAAATTGTGAAAGCAATTGCATTCATCATTTAACAGCGGGCAAAAAAAAAATTTACAATCTCAAAGATTGTTTTAAAAAAGCCCACAATCTCTTTTTGCATAAACATAACTTTATAGAAATGCATAATATTCTTAAAAAATATCATCTAATATCAATACTTATTTCTTTAAAATACCGTCTGACATTTTTGTTTCAGAAGTATAATCACAAAAATATATCTCAAATAACTCCACAATACATCTGGTTCCATTTCTGAGACCAGCAACATGTGTAACCTGGGTGACTGACTACACTCCAGCAAGGGCAACCAGCCTTAGTGATGCTGAATGTATTTGCATTACTGACTGAAACCTCAAACCCCACTCGCTTGTGAATACTGTGCATGATTCCACAGGATAAGCAGCTGGGTGTGTGCTAAGAGTCTGCTTCTACACAAAAAAATGTCTCACCCTTTCCATCTAATGCAAATGTGAAATCTCCAGACCAATACGCAATACATCTCTGCCTGTAATTCCTATTTGCACACAGAGTCATGTTTTCACATTAGTCACAAAACGAAATTTCTTTGCCATTTTGAAAGCAAACTTACTTTTCTTTTTTTTGGCAAGTGATAAACACTTTTACAGACTGACACATTTTGAATCCACTTTTCAGATTCTTAAAAAAGCACATGTCCAAACTGCTTTTTCAGACCAGCACCATATGTAACCTGGGTGACTCACTACACTCCAGCAAGGGCAACCAGCCTTAGTGATGCTGAATGTATTTGCATTACTGACTGAAACCTCAAACCCCACTCGGTTGTGAATACTGTGCATGATACCAGAGGATAAGCAGCTGGGTGTGTGCTAAGAGTCTGCTTCTACACAAAAAAAATGGCTCACCCTTTCCATCTAATGCAACTGTGAAATCACCAGAGCAATACGCAATAAATCTCTGCCTGTAATTCCTCTTTGCACACAGAGTCATGTTTTCATATTAGTCACAAAATGAAATTTCTTTGCCAATTTGAAAGCACACTTACTACTCTTTTTTTTGGCAAGTGATAAACACTTTTACAGACTGACACATTTTGAATTCACTTTTCAGATTCATAAAAAAGCACATGTCCAAACTGCTTTTTCAGACCAGCACCATGTGTAACCTGGATGACTGACTACACTCCAGCAAGGGCAACCAGCCTTACTGATGCTGTATGTATTTGCATTACTGAGTGCAACCTGAAACCCTTAAAGTATTCCTTATTTTTACCAGTACACCTTAATTTATTGTGAAAACATAGTCCATATTATTTTACATGTTCCTCACATTTAAATTTCTCCCAAAACAGAAAATGATAAACACAACTTCAACAAAAGGAATTCCATTTCTATTATTCATTTCTTAATTTACCATATACATCCCCTCTCAAACTCTAAACTCACCTTTAAAATTAGTTAGTTGTGAAAGAAATGTGGCACTCAAACAGCAGATTATCAGAGCCAGGATCTCTGTTCTTTACACCTCTCTCCTCTCAGCAGAACCAGATAATGGCAAACTTTCCCTTTCTTTTTCCACACATATACATGTTAATTTCAAATCTCAGTGCTTCCCCCTTTTTTTCAAATGTAATCACACATTTCTATTGGTTGAAAACCCAACCCTTTTCCAAAAGTACCTTTCCCCCAACTTGACTTCTGCCTAGTACCCTTCCCCCAACTTGACTTCTGCCTGCTACCATAGCAACAGCTCATGGAACACTGCTGTGTGGAGTTAGGTCAGAAGTTCACCAAACAATGTTTCAATTCCACAGAGCAAGAGTGCTTGACTTTTCAAACCTAACAGCAAATCCATAGTACTGTTCTTTGGTAACACATTTTTCTGTACCAATACAAAACATGCTTCTATTAATTTACACATACAGCCTAGTTTTTATTCTAGAATGGTATGAAACAGCCAATCAGTTCTTTTTTTTATAAAAAAAATATGTATGCCTCCATTTCCAAACTGTCTTTCATTTCTTTTTACCATTCTACTGAATTTCACCTCCTGAGTGCATCCATTTCTCCTTTGAAGATGTTCACAGTGTGGATTGTAGGGCACAGCTATGTCTTCTGGAGTGAAAAGCATGCAGAGAAAACAGATATGGTGAGAGACCTTGCTTTGCCAAATGTAGACATTAAATGGATTGGTCAGAGAGGGTTAAAGTGGCACCAATTGATGCCATTGGTGAAATCCTTCATGCAAATCCAACACCCTGACCTCATAATAGTGCACTGTGGTGGCAATGACCTAGGCACTTTGACTGGGGTAGGTCTGGAAATGCTTATGAAGGACACCTTTGCACAACTGTTTTCACTTTTCCCTAAAACTGCCTTTGTCTTTTCTAACATATGCCAAAGGCAAAAATGGAACTGGTCCAATCATTTCTGTCCGTAGATTGACAAAGCAAGAAAGCACGTCAACAAATCTGTTTCTGCTTTCCTCAGAGACTATGGTATGGGTTCCATTTACCACAACAACTTGCGTTACGACATGCAAGACATTTATAGAGGAGATGGTGTGCACTTCAATGATGAAGGGAACAGAGTCTTCCTCTTGAACCTTAGACTCTGCATCGGTACTTACTTGTAGGTACCACTAAAAAATCAAATCACTTCATAAACACAACGGCTCTTTTTAGAGCCCCCTAATATCTAAACTCTTAAATCTGAATTTCATTTCTTTTTTTTTTCTTTTTTTTCTACCGTACGCGTACGTTGAGCTTACCGTACGCGTACCCCGCGATTTTTTTTAAAATCAATAAATGTTTTCTTTGTACTTTTCTGTCCTTCTTTGACCCCTTTACAAATGTTAGGGGGTCTGTAACTCTCTCCCTTGCCCCCTTTTTAAGATATCACCCTTTTTTTTCCTGAGTGAAACACACGAAATGGCGGCCGCCGCTTCCTGGTTTCGACCGATTCGAATGTTTACTAAGATCTAACAGCCAATCAGAATCGCGCTCGCGCACGCCACCGTACGCGTACGGTAAGCGCACCGTAAGCGCACCGTAAGCTGGCTCAGATATATATATTGATTTAAAGGCTATTTTCTCTGAATCTACTGAACAGATTTACACCAAACCTACAAAAGGCACTTCCTTGACCTGAGGACTACCTCTCTGCCAAATTTCAAGTAATTCTGTTCAGCCGTTCGGGCTGTAGCTGTGTCTAAAGGTCCTATGGAAAAATGCATTTTGGGACCCCCCTTTTATCTCAGCCCCCGCTTGACGAATCCCCCCGAGACTTTCAGGGTAGGAGCGGAGCGTAGCGCCCCACCTATTTTGAAAAATTCGCGAGGATTCGTCGACCGGCGCAAAAGTTATTCCAAATAGAATGTTGCGGATTTCCTATGGAAACGTGGTATATATATATATAGATATATATATATATATATATATATATATATATATATATATATATTACCTACTGGCGGTCACCAGTAGGTAGTTATAGTTAGGACCTATTTTCCATAGGAAATCCGCAACATTCTATTCCCAATAAGTCTGGTGCCGGTTGACGAATCTTTGCGAAATTTCCAAACTTTTGGCCAGCCCCAGTCCGCTCCTATCCTGAAAATTTTGTGGTGATTTTTAAAGTGGGGGCTAAGAAAAAAGGGGGTCCCAAAACGCGTTTTCCCCATGTAATTTCCCATAGGACCTGTTGACGCAGCTACAGCCGGAACTGCTGAACGGAATTGCACCAAATTTGGCAAAGAGGTCGTCCTCAGTTCAGACTCGTGCCTTTTGGTGTAAATCTGTTCAGTAGTTCCTGAGAAAATTAGGGTAAAAAAGTTAGTGATATCTATGGCCTCGGAGGATCCGCGCACCCTACCCGCACCGTAAGCGCACCCTCCCCGAACCAAGCGCGCACCCTCCCGATCTCGCGCTGAATGCTAATTGGCTGTCAAGTGTCTCTCTACATTCGAAACCTGGAACTGTTGGCAGCCATTTTGTGCCTCGTAGAAGCGAGGCTGAAGAAGTAAGGGGAATAAGTGTGTAAAACATATAAAGGGGGCAGAGTGAAAATACTCTGACCTTCTAGAGGTGCTTAGGGGGTCCCAGATGGATCCCCTGGGGCCCCCCTTTTTTTTTTTTAAACGGCAAAATGCGCGCAGGGTGTGCACATTTGTATCGTGTTGGGTGCAAGGTTCCTAACGCGGTGGGTGCGCGGATCCAAGGAAAAAAAACTGACATTTTTGGGAGATAAACATCTAGCTTACCTGTTTTGTTCTTGAGTGGCTCTAAAAAGAGCCGTTGTGTTCATTGAGAGGTTTTGGTACTTATAAGTAAGTACCTATACAGAGTCTAAAGTTGTTGAGGAAGTCTCTGTTTCCTTCATCAGGAAAGTGTACTCCAACTCTCCTATACATCTCTTGCATATAAAAGCGCAGATTGTTTTTGTAAATGGACCCCATTCTATAGTCTCGGAGAAAAGCAGGAACAGATGTATTCACATGTTTCCTAGCTTTCTCAATCTGTGGACAAAAATGATTGGACCAGTTCCACATCTGCCTTTGGTATATGATATGTTAGAATACACAAAGGCAGTTTTGGGAAAAAGTGAAAAGAATTATGCAAAGGTGTCCTTCATAATCATTTCCAGACCTACCCCAGTCAAAGTGCCTAGGTCTTTGCCACCACTGTGCACTATTTTTATTTATTTATTTATTTAAGCAATTTATTGAGCGCACAAATACCCTGAGGTGTCTCGGCGCTTTGAGGACTGCTGTTAATGTAGAAAAGAGAGGAGGGAATCATTTACTGAAATAGCCAAGTTTTTATATTTTTTCTGAAAGATAATAAGGTGGGGGAGTTTTTGATGTGTATCGGGAGAGTGTTCCAGAGTTTAGTTGTAGCTACAATAAATCTTCTGTCACCCCAAGTGACTTTCTTAGTTCTAGGAACTATTAGCAGCTTATCTGAGCCGGACCGTAAGGTCCTATTTGGTCTGTAGAAGCAAAGGTTCTTTTTAAAGAATGCTGGGCCTGAGTTATGAATTGCTTTGTAGGTTATACACAATGCCTTAAATTTTGTTCTGCTTTTAATGGGTAGCCAATGTAATTGTTGAATAACTCCCGAGATGGATTTGAATTTGGGTGTGCCTGAAAGAATTCTAGCTGCTGCATTTTGTACCATCTGTAGTTTGTGTGAAACTTTTTCTTGTGCATTGATGAGTAGGCCATTACAATAATCTATTTTTGTCATAACAAGGGTGCTGATGAGGGTTTTTCCTGAATCAGATGGAAGGTAGGGTAGAAGTTTCTTTATCATTCTAATTGTGTAGAATGAGGATGAGGTGACAGAGTTGACATGCGGAATGAATGATAACTTATCGTCAAAGACGATTCCGAGGTTTCTGACCTTAGTGACGGGGACCGGGGCGGGGCCCAGTTCCTCTGGCCACCAGGAAGTGGACCAACTTGGTGTTAGGTTACCAAAAATCATTACTTCAGTTTTCTCGGAATTCAGTCTCAAACAATTGTTTGTCATCCAGGTACTGATGGTAGACATTCCTTTCTTAAAGTTGTTGGCGACCGAATTGCCATTTTTATGTATTTCTAACACAATCTGTGTGTCATCGGCATAAGATGTGAGCCGCATATCGTGAGTCTTGATGATATTGGCGAGGTCTGCAACATATAGATTAAATAACATTGGGCTTAGTGAGGATCCCTGAGGGACACCACACGGTTGGGAAAAAGGAGGGGAGAGAAAGCTGCCCAGTTTTACCTGTTGGGAACGGTTGGCCAGAAAAGATGTTAGTAGGGCCTTGGCTTTGTCTTTGATCCCTATTACTGAGAGACGATCGATTAAGATGGAATGGTCGACCGTATCAAATGCTGCTGAAAGATACAGCAGCACCAAGACTGTGGTTCCTCCCTTATCCATGATAGTTCGTATTTCCTCAGCTGTTTTAATAAGAGCTGCCTCTGTCCCGTGCCCCTTTCGGAAACCAAATTGGGTGTCGTCTAAGAAGTTGTTGTTTTCTATGTACTTTCAACAAAGATAGGGAGTACTCCCAATTGACAGAAAACTGTCTAAGGGTGTATGCACGTGGAGCAGAAAAAATATATTTCTTAAGAAGACCTCTCACTCACCAACCTGGTTGGTGACATGCTTCATCATCGAGGTCCCACCCAGATAGCCGAGTGCCATCCGGGTGTGCTGCGACACATGACTACAGTGGAGCTGGTTTGTTTGGGGATGAAGGTGAATAGTGAATTTAGATAAAAATTGGCCAAATTTAACCCGATTAAAATAGTTTTATTCCAGGGTAATATTGACAATAGTTAAAAAATAGTGAAGATGCCAACAAAGGTTAAATTGACCTATGGTATCTTGATGATAAACAGAAAAAGTGAAAAAAATATATAATAGGTCTACATGTTTCAACCATAGGTAGCTATTGCTTAGGTTTTCGTCAGGACCATGAAACGTGACCTGAGTGGTGCACACACGCTAAGGTGTGCCCTGGCTTAGATCCGTGATTGAAGCCTAACCCGCTACTCACAGTTAGGAAAGCCTTTCTCCACTTGCGAAAGGGGAAAAAATATGTAATGAAAAACAAATGAACAGAGGACAAACATATACAACACATAATCGTCACTCTATTCGTTGAATCGGTGCTCATACTTATTGCCAAAAGAAATACGGTGTGCGTAACACAGAAGTGCAGCCCTAGACTAACCTCACCAAAGGTGAGGGTGACGACTCAGACAATCAGTAACAAATGTAATGTAAGTGATCAGAAGTCACATACCTAAATAAGTAGTGAACACGAGCCATATACATCAATTCCATACCCACTCATACGAATAGCAAAGTCGTGGGCGTCAAAGTACTCTGATTAGAGTACAAATGTACCAGTGCACCAGTGTAACCGGGGGTAAAACGGGAAATATCCCGATAGCTCTGGTAAAAGGGAACCCACGTGCAACTAAAGTATAGTGGTGGGTAAAAAACATACACAGCCTCACTCAATGCGGTGGGCGTGCCGCTTAAACGAGGTGACTATCCGGAACGTTTAGCTTGGTGACAAAGTGAAATAAACGATCGAAAATGAAACAGGGAGAGAGCAAGTGCGCTTACTTAGAGAGCGGAGCTTGCGCACCTCAAGGGGACGAGATCACACAGCTCGTGATTTCCAAATCTAGACGGAGAAAAGGAGCATATACCATGGTCACATAAACTCAAAGCGATATTCAACGTGCTTAGGGAGCCCATGCGTTACCATCGTACTCACTCAGAAATACACAACTGCCCGCGTTTCTGCCTACTTGTGATCAGTCAAATCCCCGGTAGAATGGCAGGGACCCGGTAGGGGCCTCTCTTACAGGATGGTGTTTCCGGGTCACGTGATGTGACGCTGGCGTGCTCCCAGGTCCTGTGGTGTGACGCTGGGGTGCGGGTCATGTGATAGACGCGAGAGCGCATTGGAAGTGAAAATAAAGTTTAAGGGGCCGATTCACAGAACTAACTTAGGACAAAATCCTAAACTTACTACTTTTGGTATTCACAGAAGTTAGGATTTTGTTTTAAGTTTGTCTTAAGACAAACTTAAGACAGACTTAAGACAGACTTAAGACAGACTTAAGACAAACTTAAGACAAACTCAAGACAGACTTAAGACAGACTTAAGACAAACTTAAGACAAACTTAAGACAGACTTAAGACAAAATCCTAACTTAAGACTGTCTTAAGTCTGTCTTAAGTCTGTCTTAAGTTTGTCTTAAGTCTGTCTTAAGTCTGTCTTAAGTTTGTCTTAAGTCTGTCTTAAGTCTGTTTTAAGTTTGTCTTAAGACAAACTTAAGACAAAATCCTAACTTCTGTGAATACCAAAAGTAGTAAGTTTAGGATTTTGTCTTAAGTTAGTTCTGTGAATCGGGCCCATAGATCCTTCAGCGGTAAAAAAAGGGAAGGTCATTCTCACATTAGAACAATTGACTATATACAATAATTAACAGGGGGAACTGGCATAAAAAGAAACTGGCATATTACGAAGTACCTTCGTTGAATAGCTAGACACGGGGCGGATCTAGAGGTGCTGCCCCATCCAGTCATTAAAAACACCAACCCGTGTTTAAATAAACACTCGCTCTAGGGGGACACTAAGATAAAGCTGTCGTGCCGGTCATACTGTGTACTCAGGCACATGGTGACGAGAAAAAGCGGTAAAGTGAAACATAACTCGTTCCTTCAATGGTGAGCGGAGGAGTAACAATAGTGTCATAATAATGGATTTTCAGACACGTTCAGAAGAACCCCATAAAGAAGGTTAGGCTACACGAGGATCAAGGAGTACTGCCCAAGTATGTCATGAATAGACCCACGCTAAAACAATGTAAGTCAAGGTGGATAAAAGTCTGTCACACTGCATGAACACTAATCAAGGTGGATGGAACAACCAATACACAACAAGTGAAGGGAGAGTCTTCATCTAGTCAGTACTGTGTTCCAAGGAATGTTATAATTCAGGCCGTTGATGTGAGTTGAGAGCCTATACACCCACCTTTGTTCCTTTTCAAAAAGCCTTTGTTGTACATTGCAACCAGATTTTATTAGTTCAATGATAGTCCATCGCATATCATTTGTCGTGTGATTTCTCTCCAGAAAGTTTTCAGTTAGCTTAGTTGTGGCTCTTCTGCATCTGATGTTACTGCGATGCTCACAGATCCTCTGTTTTATTTTCCTTGTTGTCATGCCGACATATCTTAGATTACACGGTCAATTGATCAGATACACCACGTTAGTACTGTTACAGTTCGTGTGTGCTCTTTGGGTTCAAGTCTTACCTTGTTCCAAATCCAAAGTCTTTGTGTTGCTAGTTAGATGGCAGACGCTGCAGTTGCCACCGGAATAGTGGCCTACAACCTCTGGCAGTCCCCAAGAATTAAGTACAGTTGGTGGGTTCCCTTTCCCTGTTGTTATTGGGCGGGTATTCACCAAGGCATCTTTTAAGCTCCTTGCTTTTTTGAAAGAAAACAGGGGCTTTTCCCAGTGCAGGTTGCCAGTGTTAATAATTGACCAATGTCTGTTAATAGACTTCGTCATCATGTTGGATGCTGTATTGTATGTTGTTACACACGTTAGAGGAATTTCATTGTCTGGGAGTTGTTTGTCTTCCAATAGAATTTCTCTCGGTTGGTTCCTTGCTCGTTTCTGGCACTTATGGATAATTTCATCTGGGTAACCTCTTTCACTGAGTTTCCATGTTAAATCAATGGCCTGACTCCGATAATCAGTGGTCTTACTACAATTCCTGCGTAATCTCAGAAACTGGGCGTAAGGTAAATTCTCCCTCAGGGATCTGGGGTGGAAGCTCTCAAATCTTAGTAGATTGTTCTTTGCACTTGGTTTGTGATAGGTCTTAGTTTCCAAACGGCCACTCTCTTTCGTGATGACAACATCTAGAAAGATCATCGTCTGGGGGTCCACAATGTGTGTGAACCTGAGGTTGTCATCACAGGTGTTGATCCAGTGTAAGAAATCATCGAGGGTTCCTCTCGGTCCTTGCCAGATGGCAAGGACATCATCTATATATCTCTTCCAAAAGATGATATGTGACCGGAAAGGGTTGTCATTAGTCAATATGAACTTGGTTTCAAAGTCAAAGTCATAGAGCCCCGCTACACTAGGAGCGAAAGTGCTTCCCATAGAAGTGCCCCCTATCTGTAGGAACAGGCTCCCCTCGAATTCAAAGAAGTTCCTTTTAAGTGCTAGTCTGGCACATTCTAGTATGAAACTTTTAGGTGTTCTATATGTCCATGATGCCATATCCAGGGTTTTTCTCAGTACTTCTAGAGTGTCATCTTGTGGGATGCTAGTATAGAGACTTTCAATGTCTAGGCTAACCAAGATGGTATCTTCATCCACTGTTAGACCCTCCAGCAATTTCAGTAGGCTTTGTGTATCCTGAAGATAAGTTGAAGTCTCCTGTACCAGTTCTTTGAAGAAGAAATCACAGAATCGTGAAAGGGGTTCCAGAAGGGATCCGATCCCTGACACAATTGGTCTCCCCGGTGGTGGAATCTTGTCTTTGTGCATCTTTGGGAGGGTGTAGAAATATGGGATTCTCCCTTCGCTATTGGTCAGAAAAGTGGCTTCCTGTTTTGAAATGTAGCCCATGTTTTCTGCATGTTCTACTAGAAGGGCGATTTCACCCCTTAAAGAGTCAGTGGGGTTAACTCGGATTGGCTGATAGTTCCTGTTATCAGAAAGTAGTCTGGTGCACTCAGCTTGATAAGCCTTCTTGTCTTGGACCACCACTTCTCCTCCTTTATCTGCCGGCTTGATCACTATGGTGTCACAACTCTGTACGTTTTTCAGTGCTTGATCTTCCACATTGCTCATGTTAGTAAAAGGTTGTTTCGCAGTGAAGTGTTCAATATCTTTGAAAACAGCTTGCTCGAACGCTGCCAACTCTATGGGAGTGGTATGTGGAGGAGGAATGAAAGTGGACTTAGTCCGTAGTCCTGTTTCATTAAACTCCTCTGTATTTCTAGTTGTGACATTTTTTTCAAAAAATGCTTTCAACCTCAGCTTCCTAAAGAAGGCTGCCAGTTCGCAGTGAAGATGGAATTTGTCAAGACATGTGGTTGGAACAAAACCAAGTCCCTTGTTCAGGACTTTTTCTTCTACTACAGTAAGAGGTCTAGTTGCTAGATTCGTCACTAGACTCTGCTGCTGCTTGGTCCTGGCTGTGGCACTTGAGTCTTGCTCCTTGTGTTGTTCCCCACTGGGTCATCTTCCTCCCAATGTACTTGATTCGTGCCTCTTCTCCTTCCTCTTCCCCTCCTGCCTCTGCCTAAAAAAGGTGGTCTATAGGTATTGGGAGGGAATAGTGGTTGTGGGAATGGCGGCTGCCAACCATAGACAGGGTAAGGTTGGTGTTGATGTGGGTTAAATGCACCCTGAAACCCATGTGGAATAAACGGTGCATGTGGATTAAACCCTTGCCAATTGTTTTCTATGTAGTCAGCCAGCTGAGTATTCATCACCTTTTCTATGATTTTTGCGGGGAGAGGGAGACCTGCTATGGGTCTGTAGTTGTTACAGTCAGTGGGATTGAGATTGTGTTTTTTTAGTAGAGGTTTGATCACTGTCTCTTTCCAGATGGTAGGGTAAATTCCTGTTGAGAACATCGAGTTACAGATGTTAGTGATTTCGGGACCTATGATTTCTGGTAAAAGTTTTATTATGTTAGGCGGGCAGGGGTCGTTAGGGGATCCGGATTTGGAGGTGGAGATAAGATCAATTATGTGTTCTGTTGTGATCTTTGTAAATTCTGGGAAAGAGGGGGAGGGATCTTGGGTATTAATTTGTGATGTTGCACAATTGCTATGCGAGGAGTCTGTGTTGGAGGTGGTGGGTTGTGCAGAGAAGTTAGAGTAAATGTGCATAACTTTATTTTGAAAGAAACTGGCAAGATCATCACAGAGGGTTTGTGTAGGTGTTATCGCTGGTGTAGTGTCAGGTCCTGAGAGTTTGGTGACGACTTTGTATAGTTGTTTTATAGAGTCCTGAGAGGATTCAATTTGGCTTGTGTAAAATTAGCTTTTTTCATTTATTAAGCGGTTTTTATATTTGGAAAGTGCTTCCTTATACTGTATTTTCAGTGTATTGTCGTAGTTTCGTCGCCAATGACGTTCGAAAGTTTCTGCATTTCTGCCTTTCCAGTCTTAATTCCTCTGAAAACCAGGGAGCAGATGGTGTCATTCTATTTTTAGAGGTATTTTTTATTGGCACTAGGGTATCAAATGCTGAGGGGAGCCATTGTGTGTAGGGCATGGCTGCTAGTTCGTGATTGTCTGGGAGGTTTTGATGAGTAGATTTCAGATGTAATTTTATGTCTTCGGGGGAAATGCTATTCCAAGCTTTGAATTGGGAGGGTGCAGGGGAGTTGACCTGGTTGTGTATATTATGTTCAGTGTTAATGTTAAAAAGGACTATTATGAGGTCAGGGTGTTGGATATGCATAAAGGTTTTTACCAATGGCATCAATTGGTGCCACTTCAACCCTCTCTGTCCAATCCATTTAATGTCTACATTTGGCAGACCTAGGTCTTTGTGAATGTCTTTGTTTTCTGCATACCTTTGGCTCCATAATATATAGCTGTGTCCCACAATCCACACTCTAAGCATCTTGAAGGGAGGTCTGGATGCACTCAGATGGTCTCTGTAAATGAAATGGCAGTTTGAAAAGTAAGATTTTTCTAAAATGGTGGCTAAGATGCAGTTCTGAAAAAAGACAAGAAATCATTGGTTGTTTGACAATCTTCTACACTGAAAGGTAGGGTGCATGTTTCTGTTTTTTAAATGCATGGTTCTTATTGGTTATCAAAAAGTGTGTGAAAGGAACATTATATATGATAAGCTGATATGTTGAGAAGTCAAGCACACTTGCTGTTTTGATTAGTAGTTAGGAATTGGCATTTAAAAAACCTTAGAAATTCACAAAAAAAAACATAGGTTTCAGGGGCGTTATAGTTAGCTGGACATTACCCTAGTACAAAACCCTAGAAATTCCCCCGTTATAGTTAGTTCAGCTAATTATAGCTCGCGCCCCCGCAATGCACTGCTGATGACGTCACATATTACATCACTCATGACATGGTTAATGACATCACTGATGACATCACTGAGGACATCACTGATGATGTCATCCATGTGATAAATTAGTGCATCTTCTCACACCCTAATATAACCTTTGATACACTGACTCAAAATTTCAGATGGCCATTTTGAAAACCATAGATACTCCAATACCAATAACTACATACCCACTCATTGACTCCTAGGTCTATATACAACTCCACTCACTCACCTGTACAGTCACTCATACTTACAGTCACTCAGTACAGAACTATCATATGCATTTATACACCTACATAGACACTCACACATCGCCAATCATCCATTGAGGTACTGACACACCTAGTCAGTCATGCAAATAATTAATCACAGTCCAATTTACTCACCTACACAGTTATACACACACAACTTCACGTACTCATAAAAATACTACCACATGCTTATGCTCTTATACAATTAATGATACAAGCACACACTCATACACACATACATGTGTTGCCATCCTTGTGGGGACTATGTGTGAATACCTGCCTTGTGGGGACTAACCTTTCCTAATGTTTTTACAACACACTAATAACAGAAAAATGTTAAGAAAAAATTCATTATACAGGATCCTGCTTCAAATATGCAAATATATTGTTATTTAATCATGCGCACAGCACCATCCTTGTGGGGACTTGAACACGTGCTACCATCCTTGTGGGGACCTAGTCCGTAACACTATTTGTGATTGAATACAGTCAAAGGCAGATGGCTAAATGTTTATTTTATCAACAATACACACAAACAACATTACAATCTAAGCATATATGAATTGCTGCATATATACTAGGGGTATACATTAAAGACAGATTAAGTTAATGTGCCCGAAAATATCATATCATGCTTAAAGAAAGAGACTTAAAGCTGTATTTAACCTATTTATTAGTCCTTAAAATCTTAGGAGATAAGGGAACTAACACATAAAGAAATACACTTATGGAACCAAGGAATATGGTTAAGTAGAACCCAGAGCTTGATTAGCTGCTTACATGTTTGCCAAAATAGATGTTCAAGTCCCCACAGAGATAGTGGGTGAAGATCATTGTGTTTAAGTCTCCATAGAAATAGTGTGTACATTCAAAGCTTAAATCCCATTATAAAGAGTGTGAAGCTAATGATGTTCAAGTCCACACAGAGGTTGTGTGTAATTATAGGAATTCTCAAGTCCCCACAGAGATGGTATGTTATTATAGCGAAATGTAAGTCCCCACAGAGATAGTGTGTTATCATAGATATGTTCAAGTCCCCACAGAGATGGTGTGTTATTATAATGATGTTCAAGTCCTCACAAAGATAGTGTGCTATTACAGTGTTGTTCAAGTCCCCACAAAGATAGTGTGCTATTATATCGATGTTTAAGTTCCCATAGAGATAGTACATGATGGTGATTGTGTTTAAGTCCTCATTAAAATAAGGACCGATTCACAATGGTAACCTTTAAAAAAAAATCGAACTTTTCTACTTTTCAGTTTCATCAATGTAAACTTAGACCAAAAGTCCAACTTTGCTACTTATCAGTATTCACAAAGCCCCATACAGAGAATGCGGAGCTGATGATGCTCAAGTCCAAACAGAGCTTGCGTGTAATTTACAGGAATGCTCAAGTCCCCACAGAGATGCTGTGTGACTATAGTATTACCACTGTTGCCAAAGAGAATGTGTGTGATTATAGACATGCCCAGGTCCCCACAGAGATAGTGTGTGATAAAAGACATGCCCAGGTCCCCACAGAGATAGTGTGTGATGATAGAGATGTCAGTGTCCCCACAGAGATAGTGTGTGATTATAGACATTCCCATGTCGCCACAGAGATAGTGTGTGATTATAGAGATGTTGAGGTCCCCACAGAGATAGTGTGTGATTATAGACCTGCCCAGTTCCCCACAGAGATAGTGTGTGATTATAGAGATGTCGAGGTCCCCACAGAGATAGTGTGTGATTATAGAGATGTTGAGGTCCCCACAGAGATGGTGTGTGACTATAGTATTACCATGGTTGCCAAAGAGAATGTGTCTGATTACAGACATGCCCAGGTCCCCAGAGAGATTGTGTGTGATTATAGACATGCCCAGGTCCCCACAGAGATAGCGTGCAATTAATGGGATGCACAGGGATAGCACACAGTTATAGTGCATGATTATAGTCATGTAAAAGTCCTCACAGAGATATTGTGAGATTATAGTGATGTTTAAGTCCCCACATTGATAATGTGTGATTACAGTCATATTCAAGTCTCCACAGGAATGTGTGTAATGATAGGTATGTTGAAGAACCCATACAGATCATATTAGTCTGTTGGCTTATTAAATGAATTAATCCACTTGAGGGATATGTGTTTGACCACTCTCTCACATGTTTGAATCCTGGTGCTACCACTTATTCCTTTCAAGGTCTATACAATAAGTATTATTTACTTGGATAACAAAAACATATGGTATTGAGCAACAAGATACCCTCAGGTGTGAATATTCACTTTATATATGCACATGAGAGTATATGATGTGATAATAGTGGTGCTCAAGCCACCACTAGAGAGACTGGAATTATCCCATATATATGAATACCACTTCAAATGCAGCATTAACTGATTTAAACTGTGTTCATTCAGGAAGGTTTACACTTCCTTACAAATCCAAGTATCAGAGTGCTCATTTTCTTTTCTAGCCCCCATTTATCAACTCTAGTTTCCATTAAAAAGATAAAACTGTATTTCTGATTGTAATAAACTCCCCATATTGATTCGTTCTGACACTTTAGGATTATTACAACAGAGAAATTGATTTAAGAACTGGCACATCTTTCTACTTTTTGTTTCTAAATAATTCAAGAATGAAATGGTCCTCTCCTCACAAAACTCTTCTTTCTTTCTCTCAACCATGCTCACACTCTATAAATACATATATATGTCCCCTCAGGGATGGTGACTTTGAATTAAATTGGATAATTCCAGAGATTTGAGTGCTGGTCCATTCTTCATGTTGTGAGAAGTGGAATTTTTTGATTGTTGGAGGCGTGATGTGGCATCGCTTCAAAGCAGCACCACTGGCGATTAGGAAGCACTCCGGAATCCACAAACCCAGGTTGCAATATATATATTTATATGCACATAAACCTTGTTTAACAAACTTTAAACATTAACTGTGTTTGGGGGCACAAATTCTGTAAGTGGATTTCCAGAATGGAGCTAGCAGTCCTTTGTGCAAGAGTAGAAAAAAATCCAAAATGTCACTGTGCCACTTCTATGAGGCTTTTTGCAGGGGAACACCCACCCTACATACAATATACCTGACGCATCACTTTTTAAATATCGTGAAACATGGTGCATTATTTATGCCGCTGCAGCCTCACAAAAAGTGATGCAACGGCGGGCCAAAAGTGTAACAAGGGGCTCATAAATAAGCTCCTCATTTTGCAATAAGGTTTGTGTTCCCTTTGTGCTGGAGTAGAGAAAATGACTAATAGTTCTCTAACTACACTTTTTATGAGAAAAGGGACATTTTAAAAATGGGTACATGTTAAATATGGTGGATGACTAGGAGAGTAATAAAGTCAAAATAGCATTCATAAGAACCAGTACATTTAAAATCCAGAAAGGCTGCAGTTAAGAATTTCTGAGTCAGGAATTAGTAATTTCTTTGTCACAGTATTCCAATGCATTTTGGATAGTGTTCTTTAGATAGTGGTTGGAAGTACATCCTATCTTTGTATTGCACTTCAAAGTTAAGTAACGTTAGCATTGACCACACACTTCTAAACCACAGGATTTTACATTACCTATCAAGAGAAATTATCTCTTCTAGGGCTGCACGATATGGTAATAGTTCCTGGGTGCACCACAACCTCCACCAAGCTAGCAGGTTTCTGATGTTTGCCATTGAAGATATATTCTTCATCCCTATGTCTAAAAGAATGAAACTGGTGGGTGCTCTGGGGAAATTTAATCAGAAATCTCAAAAATGTGTTTTCAATTAAAGTGAGACCACTTGGCTGCAGGAAGCCCCACAATTCAGCTCCATAGAGTGAGTCTTGATTTAAAAGCACAAAGAATGCTGGGGATGTTCTTTTGCAGCCTTAGACAGACGGCTCTCAATAGTAGGGTTATTGTTGCTATTGACATTGATGTTTCAGTTAAGGATAATTTGCATTATTAATTGTGTCTTTGTGGATAAATTTGTTTTCACACAATTATGCAAATTTTCTGGGAAATTATGCGAAATCACATGCAATTACTCAAAATGAGAATCCATCATTGAGTGCAATATTGGAGAACAAAATACGTGCCATTATAAAAACATAGCATGAAAAAATACAGGCAGCGCAAGCAACCGCCCTTCATGTTCAGACCATTTGCATTATTCTCACGTACTTACAGTAAAATGTTGCTGCAAATGACAATAGTATGTGAAGTGTTGCAATTTTGGAAATTTTGCTTAGCAAGTGTAGAGCAAAGTTCCAAAAATGATGTGGCTTTTGCTGCTTTATTTAAATTTGTTGTGGTCTAAAAATAATGGTAAACCGTAATAATGGGAGTCGGTGATATGAGAAGTAGCAATGCAACTTTTTTAAAAGCAATGACACGGACTAGTACTGTACGATTATATGTCGTTGACTTGCGGTAGAACAGCATGATGTGGAAAGACTGATGCTCGGAAAGATTTTTAACTAAAAGAATTGCTGCTCATACGATGATCTTATAAAGAGTAGGGCATGTTATAGGAAAAAGAAGGCAATTGCACTATAAAGGACCTGCTTCTAAATATACATCTTAAAAAAACATATATAAACATTAGCAGTTAACATTTGTACCTAAATGTAAAAAGAAGCTAATGCTGTAGGCTTTTTTACTGTTTCTGGGGAAAAAGGTTATGCCATCAAATTACAACAGAAATATGTTTTTAGGTGACATAGGCTTTTTTAGGGTTTAGGGTGTGTTACTGATTTTTGGGTGGCAAGGGAATTTCTAGGGTTTAGGGTGGGTATGGGTTTTGGGGTGGTAAGGTATTTTTTAGGGTTTATGGTGAGTATAGTTTTTAAGGGATACGGGCTCTTTTAGAGTTTAGGGTGGGTATGGGTTTTTTGGTGGCAAAGGAATTTTTAGGGTTCAGGATGGGTATGGATTTTTGGGTGGTAAGGTATTTTTCAGGGTTTAGGGTGGGTATGGGTTTTTGGGTGGCAACTGAATTTTTTAGATTTAGGATGGGTATTTGGGTGGAAAGGGAGTGTTTGGGGTTTAGGGTTGATATAGGTTTTTGGGTAGTAAGAGCTATTTTAGGGTTTAGGATGGGTATGATTTTTGGGTGGCAAGTGAATTTTTAGGGTTTAGGGTGGGTGTAGGTTTTTGGGTGGTAAGGGATTTTTTAGGGTTTAGGGTGAGTATGGGTTTTTTGGTTGGCAAGGGAATATTTATCATCTAAAATGGGTGTGAGATTTTTGGGGATAAGGGATTTTGTAGGATTTACAGTGGGTATGGGTTTTTGGGTGGCAAGGGAATTTTTATGGTTTTTGGTGGGTGTGGGTTTTTTTGGAGCAAGGGAAATTGTATGGTTTAGGTTGGGTATTGGTTTTTGTGCGATAATGATTTTTTTAGGCTTTAGCATTTGTATGGGTCTTTGGGTGGCAAGGGTTTTTTTAGGGTTTAGCATTTGTTTTGGGTTTTAAAAAAAAACATCTTTTTTTTAAAAAGATTTTTTCTTTTCTTTGCAGCAGTACAAAATAAAAGTTGTGTATACAATTTTCCATCAGCATAGAGCAGTACATCACACAATATCACAAGCAGCACCTTAAAATCACCTCTTTGCAGTATAACATCTCTGACAGCACAGCCCCATAAGTCCTCCCCGTGGTCTCTCCTATCAGTCTGTGTCCGAGGTTCCAACATCCTGCTCTCGTGGTGGATCACATATGCCTCCCCTGAATTTGTTCCATGCCCCCCATATTTTACTCCATTTACGAGGGCACCCCCACCTAGTAAACACCGATCGCTCAGCTAGCATGGCAGCATCCAGGTCCTTTTCCCATGCGACCAGCGTTGGCGCCTCCACCGCCCCCCATTTTTGGGCAATGTTTCGTTTAGCTACCATTATCCCCAGCGTAGCCCAACTCTGAGCCTGACGAGTGAGGTCATTGGGTTCCCATATATTCAGCAGACAGCGTCTAGGCTCCGGCACTAATGACACTCCCTCAGACTGTGACATTGTCCTCATCACCCGCTTCCAATATTCTCTAATTGTGGGACATTCCCATATTGTGTGAAAGTATGTACCCACCTCCCCGCAGCCGCGTAGACAAAACGGATGTGCTACTCTGCCTATCCTGTGTAGAGTGTGTCTGGTGTAGTATGATCGGTGTAGAATGCGAAGCTGCACCAACTTGAGTCTCGAGGGTATGCCCACCTCCCGCGGCGAAGCCAGCACCTCCCGCCATTCCGAATCTTCAAACTCGCCTATATCACGGGACCATTTCTCTCGCAGAGGTCCCGTTGGGTCTGGCAGGTTGTTTACTAGTTTGCGGTATGTGAGTGACATGGCCTTCTTATGCATATAATCTGTCAACAACCTATCCTCCATGGGCGACTCCTCCGGAACTTCAGTACCGGGTGGTAGTACTGACATTAAGTCGTGCCTAATCTGTGTGTAACGGAACAACTCCGAGGGCGCTAGTTCATATTGCTGTTGAAGGTGTTCAAATGGGACTATTTTGCCCCTATGCCACATGTCGCCCACAGTAGAGATACCAATGTTGTCCCAGTTGTCAAAGCCCTTCCTGTTCCTGAGTCTACCTAAATGCTTTATATCCCACAGAGGCGTGAGCTGGGTCAGAACCCCGCACCACCCCAGCCTGGCCTGAGCCGCATGCCAAATGATGACGGTCTGCCTCAGAGGACCAATGAGCGCCGGGGCCAGTCTTCTGTCGTACAGGGGTGAAAGCATACCTCTCGTGCCCAGTATGTCCCTATCTGCCTTAAACGCGGGGTCCGACTGTGGAGCATGAAGCCATTGGTTGATTACCTTCAGCTGCGCCGCCCAGTAGTAGAGCTGGATGTTTGGGAGCGCTATCCCTCCGTCGTACCAGCCACGTACCAGTTTGGATTGTGCGATGCGCGCCGGTCCGTTATCCCACATAAGGCCAGATACATGTGCCGCAATTGTGCGGAAGTAGACGGGTGGTACCTGATATGGAGTATTTTCCAGTACATATAAAAAACGGGGTAGGGCCATCATTTCAAATAGCCCTGCTTTCCCCAACAGAGTCAGCGGCAGTATACCCCAGTGACGCACATCTCTTTTGAGGTGGTCCACTGGAGGTTGTAGATTCCGTTTGAAGAAGTCCACTGAATCCGCAGTGATATATATATACCCAGATATTTAAATGACCCCTCCGCTATCCGGAGTGGGTAGTCTGTGGGAAGTCGTGGTGGGGGGGCCCCACAGCACATACATTACTGATTTGGACCAGTTTATGGTCTATCCTGATGCTCTTTCAAAAATCATACAAATATTGAGCAGGGTTAGTATGGAACGCCTCGGGGAGGACAGGTACAACCAAATGTCATCTGCATAAAGGGAGACACAATCCTCCCAACTATCCGACCATTTGAGACCCTGTATCATTGGTTCCCACCGTATCCATGCCGCTAGAGGCTCCAGCACCAGGGCAAAGAGCAGGGGTGACAGGCGGCAACCCTGGCGCGTGCCACGCATCAGGGGGAAGTCTTCAGACATATGACCATTAGCAGTAATGTGAGCCATTGGTTTGGTATATAGGAGTCTGACCCAGGCACAGAATTTTGGCCCAAAACCCAGATGCAGGAGCACTGCAAATAAGAAGGGCCATTCGACCATGTCGAACGCCATTTGCGCATCTAATGACTGCAACACCGCCGGTTCCTGTAGACACTGGGCGATTGGCAATTTCTAAAAGATCTGCCCGTCTGGCGCCGTCTGTTAGAGGACGTAATCTGCAGGGGGTGCGGCATGTCTCCTGAAACCATGGAGCATATAGTTTGTCTTTGTCCATCTTTTATGTCACAACGTAGACGTAAACTGAAAACTGAGTGGAACAGGCTGGGAATCCGAACGTGCAGACAAGCAATTATTGCAGCATTAATGCCAGAAAACACAGGTTTAAATATTGCTTTTACAATTCTTTTACGACATGCTTACCGCTCTCTTAAGCAGTAACGGGTTGGTTTGTTTTTATGCTTTTTTAAGAGCTATTTCATTTTATTTAGTGATTTCTCAAATGCTGCTAACACTTTTTTATCTGACTGTTGCTGTGCACAATTGGCTGTCATTTTATGGTCCATTGGACTGTATTTACGGTCTTTGTCAAACACTTGAATTCAAATGCACTTTAAACGTTATACTGGTCATTGCATTTTGCACACTAAGGGCCTCATGTAGGTAGCCAAATACCGGTCGGTAACGGCCGATTTTCGGTAAATATGCCGTTACCGACCGGTATTCAGACAAGTGAGATGTAGGAGTCCAAAAACCACTTTTCGGTAAATATGAGGCGGTAAATACCGATTCATAGTTACCGAATACATAATTAACGAATCGGTAAACATGAAGTGGTAAATATGAAGTGGAAATAATTAAAATGACATGTAGGAGCACTCGGTAAATAAGAAATCCAGGAAAATCGGTAAATAAGAGTCGGTAATTAACACGGATTGAAAGCAGGTGGTAACCAACAGCAGTGCAGCTCAGCAATCCCAAAATGCAACAGCGTGGACAGCCTGGCAGCCATGCACGTCATTGCAATGCGCCTACGTCTACAGGCAGCAGGACTGAGGGTTTGGCGACGGAAGGAACGCATCCACAGACAGCGCATCACACCATTCCAGCTGACTGATGCAGAGATACATGAGAGGTACAGGCTACAC
Source organism: Triturus cristatus (assembly GCF_964204655.1). Lineage (NCBI taxonomy): Eukaryota > Metazoa > Chordata > Amphibia > Caudata > Salamandridae > Triturus > Triturus cristatus. The sequence continues at coordinate 68,902,557 of NC_140581.1, read as the reverse complement.
CCCGAAACCATCATGGACTTAAGCAGGGACCTACACCCACTCCTGGACCAGCCAATAAGAAGGGCGCACGCCATACCCCCACATGTGCAGGTGCTCTGCAGCCCACATCTGCTGGCATCCGGCATTTCGCAGGTGGTGACAGCTGCGGTGGGTGGTGTATCCCAGAGTTGCCTGTCCCGTTCCTTCAGGAATTCATTCCCCCATTACATTGGCTGCATTGATGGGACACACATCCCACTCTGTCCACCAGCTGACACAGAGCACATCTACAGGATCAGGAAGTCCACCCACTCCATCAATGTGCATACCGAATGGAATGTTATTGTGAAAGGTCCCGTGGGTGGCAGAACCAAAAGGTGCGCGTATGCTATTTACAACGAGGTCTGCAAGTTGTCGCACAGTGAGGCGGCTTCCAGACTGAGAGCCATTGACCAAGCGAACATGGAGAAGGCCTAAGCCGTTATAGATATTAGCACTAGCACTCTCACTCCTAGGATTCATGCATGAGACAATGGGCACATGCAAGTACACGGCGCATGCAATGTACAAGCCCCGATTTCGGCGTGCGTCCTACGAGGTATCCCAGTGCCTGTGATTACACCTTCTTTCACTTTGCTTGCAAACGGTATTCATTTCAATATGATAAATGATGTTTGCTGCGGGATGTGAGTGGTGATCCCGTACATAACTGTCTCGCATGAAGTTGTCTGCTGCAATACTGTTCTTATTCCACCCCCGCATGGGCGGCGGGATGTTTCCATCTGACCTTCGATTCCAACCTTGAAAGCAGAGTCCAACTAGTTGAGCGGAATAGAGCGCCATTGTCCCACAAACAGGTGCCTTTGACTTCCCTCGTGAAATATTTGTCCTTCACGTTGCTACTACGCGCACTGAGGAACAGGCGCTTCTGAATACTGACCTCCCCCTGCATTTCGGCTCTTTGATCCAATGTATTATCAATGCCTCGTCCACGACCGGCCTGGCTCAATTTGTGTGAACATGTGGGGCTCGGGTCTCGTGACCTCCTTCCACACTATTATTTGTGTAATTTCGGCATTTTACATTCACTGTTCCCGAGCATCTTTGGAGGTGTTCCGCTGCATCTGGCGCTGGTGGAAGGTGTGCTGCTTTTACTTTTCATACTACGGAATGGCTGCTCCTTCTGTGCCACACGAGCGCCTGTCCCGTCTGCATCTTCTTCGTGATAGGATGCTTGACTTCTATGGTACTTTGCCATTGGCGACTTTGAGCCTGGCTTATGGATTATCCTTCAGGTATTCCTACTTCACCTGCGTACAACCTGTATTGCACTGCCTGGATTGTCCCTTTGAATGGCCTCTGGATTTGTGCTTGACCAACATGCTGTCTCCGGTGCCGGATTTCGATCGACTGATGCGGCCCTTAGTGTCTCACGAGTTGTCCTGTTATGGTGTCCGGATCATGGAGTGTGGAGCGGCGCTTGGTATCCTGGGTAATTGGGACATCTCAGCAGCAGCCTACGACTTCTTGTCCATGAGCTATTTGGAGGAACATTCCGGGTGCCCTCAGATTGTGCTAGAGGCTCCGTTGGTTGGAGCACACGTATGTTCCTTTTCTTTACTCAATTGGATGGCTGAGACTTTTAGTGGCCCTGAAAACGATTGGCTGTTGGAAGCCGTGGCCACATATGCTGCCTATACATTCATGGATTGACTGGATAGTCGTCCATTGCGCCTGTGCTACTGGACAGCACCCTGGCGCGACATTCATTTCTTTTATTTCTCGTTTTTCTCTTCCTGATGGTCTGCTTGAGTCGTTTACTATATATGCATTGTGTTTTTTACAATTGTATGCTGCAATTAATTGGACTGTAGGACTTTGGCGCTGCATTGGTTATGCCCTGTCCTGCTCTGACCAAACTGAACTCTGCTTTCTCTCTTTTCTTGCCTATTACATATTGCTTCGCTCAAGGGGGCGTGTAGTGAGTTCTCCCTGCATACGAACATGCATTGTTCAGTTGGCATGACCGCGTTGAATGTTATGTAGCCATATTTGTGTCTGTGCACACGACACTGCGTTTACATGTTCCTCCTTGAATAAACTGATGACTCGAAAATTCCTTCAGACGAGTGCATTATGTTGTTCCCATCCCAAGCACTGCGCAGCGACCTTGGTCTGTACATGCTGTGACACACAGTCTGGAATTTTACACAATGCATGTTTTCCACTCTGGGTTGTTCGACCCACGATTTAGCCATGGCACACGCGCAGCTGCACATACCTGAAAGTTGGTGCTTTTAATATCACAGACATCATGTTTATTGTTCAGACCGAAGGCGAGCCTTCCTGCGAGGAGACTCCTGATGCTCCTGTGATGTGATTTCACTGAGCTGATCTTTGAGGTATGGGGTCCCCTATTCAAGCCTGAGAGACCTTCTATGATGGCATGATTGTGATATTGGCTACTTGGTTAAGGGTAGGTGGTAGTATCCTCGGTATTTTCCGAATCGCTAAATACCACCTCGGTATTTACCGAATCGGTGGATTCCACCTCGGTATTTACCGAATCGGTGGATTCCACCTCGGTATTTACCGATTCGGTGTATTCCGATTCGTATTTACCGACTGTTACCGAATCGGTAACTGTTACCGAATTTTTACCTACATGTAACTTACCGATTCTAATTTACCGATTCGGTACGGCTCGGTATTTAAGAACCGGTAAAATTTATTTACCTACATGAGGCCCTAAGTCCTTATTCCATTGATATATCGGTGAAGTTTTTTATTGTAATTTGAAGTTTCTATCAACTGCTGATTTTATGCTAAGGTTTTGTTTTTGAAATGTATTGCTGTGTCACTTTGAGGTGTTCTTTTAAGGATATTTTTATATCTAAATAAAGTATACTTACTGGTACTGTAGACACTCCGTCCGAGCCAGTGCGCCGTGCAAGCTCCTCAAATTGAGGGCCGTGTTTCTGCCCGGCATAAAACCAGACTGATCCGGATGTATGATTTCCGGCAAGTGTGGTGTTAGCCTAGTTGCCAATAGTTTAGAGAGGATCTTAGCCTCCGCATTAAGTAATGATATGGGACGGTAGGAGGTACACCTATCAGCAGGTTTACCCGGCTTCTGTATAGCCACTATGGTGGCCGTACGTTGATCCGGTGGGAGTTCGCCCACTTGCAGGCTGTCAGTAAACATATTGACCAAATGAGGGGCAATAATCCCGACCGTCCTCTTATAGAGTTCAACAGGTATGCCATTCGGTCCCACCGCTTTACCTTATTGTAGTATCCCGATTGCCGCCTGTAGCTCTTCTACTGTAAGATCTGCCTCAAGTGTGCTCACTGCTTCAGGGGTAAGTTTGGGCATATCAAGATCTTTCACATATGCCAACGCCTCTTCCACTGTCAAGCAGGAGGCTGAAGAATAGACTGTTTGAAAGTGGTGCGATAGTGTTTGTATTATCGCTCGTGGATCAGTTGTTACCTGTCCCTCCCGCGAGCTAAGCTGCGTTATCCATCTGGCACCTTTGTCCCTTCTCTCTAGCCATGCCAGCAATTTCCCAGTTTTATCACCGATGTCATATATCTTGTGCCATGTGGCTTCCAACTGCTGTTTGGTGCGCTCCGTAAGGTGCTCTCTATACCGTCTCTGCATGAGCTGTAGGTTATGAGATGTCTCAGGGGTTGGGTCTTTGGCATGCTGGGCCTCTGCCGTGTGAAGCTCCTGTTCTAGCGAGTGCAGTTCTAATTGCTTTTCACACTTATGCGCTGCAATTGAGGCGATGGCCTGCCCCCTAAGGACTTTTTTATATGCCTCCCATAGGACAACCGGAGAGTCAACTGACAAATCATTTTCCTAAAAGTAAAGGTTCTTCGCTTTCGTGATTGCCTTCCTGATTTTGGGGACTTGGAGATAGCCGGGTTATATCGGGTAGATGCGGTGTCTTGTTAGGTGGTAGTGTGTGTATTGTAGGAGTATCGGAGAGTGATCAGATATGCCCCTAGGTTTGATCTCTATGCTGTCTATATTCTTAAGACTACCTGCCGACCCTAGCTATTGTGCACCCCAGAGTGGTATGTGAACTGTTGCGTTGTTGGGTGATGTCGCCTCCACAGATCCGCAACCCCAAGTGCTTCTACAAAGCTCCCAAGGCGGGACACTCCAGTGCCACCTGCTCGCGTGGGGTATCTATCAACAGTTTCATCTATAATGGCGTTGAAATCCCCACCAAGGAGCAGCTCCCCCTCCGGTAAGTCAAGCAAAAACCCACTAAGCTCCGGGAACGCCGTCGCGTGTAGTGCAGGAGGAATGTAAATAGAGACTATATTTAGAGGTCGCCCTTCCCATTGAGTGACTATTGCTGCGAACCGCCCTGATCCATCAGTTTTGGCTTTATGTATTCTTAAAGGGAACTGTTTCCGTACCAATATACCCACCCCCTGGACCCTGAAGAAAACTCCGAGTGTGCCACCATCTTGTACCCCCATCTATCCATCGCCTTGCTAGTGGTACAGGTAAGGTGGGTCTCTTGCAGTAAAACCACCGCCGGGGCGCTCCTCTTGATACAGTGCAGGACCAGACCCCATTTTATTTTTTCTCCCAGGCCACACACGTTCCAGGTGAGCAGGGAGAGAGGCTGTACTGGAGTCAAAGGGCCCACGGTAGATGCCCCACATGCTGCGTCAGTCATTACAATATCAGGTGTATCTTGTAAATGGTGTTGCGGATTCACCGGCACAGGTCGCGTGCTCTGTAGTGTTTACCTGTATTGCATATCTAGATACTATTTCCTTAGACTTTTGAGAAGAACCTTCCAACAGTCCCATACCTCCAAACCCCCTCCCTGCCTCCCTGCCATACAGACTGAGAACTGCCCGCCACCTCAACCCAGAAGAGTTCTCAGAATCCAAACCCCAAAACACTACTTGTGTGTAAGGGAGCGGGAAGTCCGAGGAAGACCGTTTACATCCCCTGTCCCAAAGTCCAGATGTACAAATCATTTTAGCGTAGCAAAACAGTCACTGCTAGCCCCAGCGGGCATCCAGTCATACTGTGCACCTTCAGTACAGGATAAACACGTAGTATCTCATTATATCCGGCTTCCTCCAGTGACTGTCCAGCCTCCTTCACCCTTCGGTCATGGCCATCAAGGTCCTCTGCCATTCCAGGACGCCGTCTCTGCCTGTCCGAGCATCCGGAGCTCTTCACCTGTTGCCACCCCTCGAGCCATTCGTGAGCCTCCTCTGGCGTCTCAAAGAACCATGTCTTCCCATCCGCTACAAACCGTAACCGCGCTGGAAAAAGCATGGAATAAGGTAGTTCTCGGGCCCTTAATTTCTTCTTGACCTCTAGGAAACTCCTCCGACGTGCCAAGAACGCCGCCGTATAGTCCGGGAAAAAGGATACCCCTGAGCTCTGCACACGCAGGGGCGGCGACAGTCGGGCTGTTTGAAGAATGGCATCTCTGTCGCAAAAATTGAAGATGCGAGCCAGGACCAGTCGGGGGGATGCCCCAACCGTAGGCCTGCCCCCAGGCACCCTGTGTGCGCATTCCACAGAGAAGAAAGTGGAAAGCCCTCTAGGCTGCAGTCTGGTTTTTATCAGTTCCTCTACATAAAGGTCCATGGGTGACAATTGAATTTTTAGGGTTTAGGATGGGTGTAGATATTTGAGTGTTAAGGGATTGTTTTGGGTTTAGGATAGCTTTGGGTTTTTTGGGTGGCAGGGGTATTTTTATCATGTACGCTGTGGGTGGGATTTTTGGTGGCAAGGAATTTTGTAGGGTTTACGGGGTGTATTGGTGTTTGGGTGGCAAGAGAATTTTTAAGGTTTAGGGTGGGTTTGGGTTTTTGGGGGCAAGGGAAATTTTATGTTTTAGGGTATTCCTGTGATAAGGAATTTTTAGGGTTGAGGGTGGTTATGGATTTTTGGTTGTGAGGTTAGTCTTAGGGTTTATGGTGTCTATGTGTTTTTGGGTGTTAAGGGAATTTCTGGGGTTTAGGGTGGGCTTTGGTTTCTGGTGGTAAGGTATTTTTTAGGGTTTAGGGTGAGTATAGGTGTTTAGATGATATGGGCTTTTTTCAGGGTTTAGGGTGGGTATGGGTTTTTAGGTGACAAGGGATTTGTTTAAGGTTTTAGGCTGGGTAAGGGTCTTCAGGTGATATGGGCTTTTTTTAGGTTTTAGGGTGTGTAAGGGTTTTTGGGTGGCAAGTGAAATTCTAGGGTTTAGGGTGGGTATGGGTTTTTGGTTGGTAAGGTATTTTTTAGGGTGAATATGTTTTAGGTGACAGGGTTTTTTTAGGGTTTAGGAAGGGTTTTTGGGTGGCAAGTGAATTTTTAGGGTTTACGGACAGTATGGGTTTTGGGTGGCAAGGGAACCTTTAGAGTTTAGGGCGGGTATTGGTTTTTAGGTGATAATAAATCTTTTAGGGCTTAGTGTTTGTATGGGTTTTTGGGTGGCAAGGAATTGTTTAGGGTGGGTATTGGTTTTAGAGTGACACAGGAATTTGTAGGGTTTAGGGTGAGTATGGGTTTTTGAATAGTGAGAGATATTTTAGGGTTTAGAGTGGATATTAGTTTTCGGGTGGCAGTTGAATTTTTAGGGTTCTGGATTGGTGTAGGTTTTGGGTGACAAGGGTACCTTTAGAGTTTAGGTTGGGTATGGGTTTTTGGGTGGTAATTAATCTTTTAGTGTTTAATGTTTGTGTGGGTATTTGGGTGGCAAGTCTCTGTACAGATCATGTGTGATGCCAGTCATGTCCATGTCCCACAAAAATAGTGTCTGATGATAGTGATGCCCAGGTCCCCCAATGAGATTGTGAGTGATGATAGCAATACCCAAGACCCCACAGAAATTGTGTGTTAGTATATTCATGTTTAAGTTCATAGAGATAGTGTGTGATGATAATCATGTTGCAGTCACTAGAGATAGTGTTTGATGACAGTGACGACTAGGTCCCCACAAAGATAGTGTGTGATTATAGCCATGATCAAGTCTCTGTAGAGATCATGTGTTATGTCAGTCATGTCCATGTTCCACAGAGATAGTGTGAGATGAGAGTGTTGCCAAGGCACCCCAAAGATAGTATGGGATGATAGCAATACCCCCACAGAGATACTATGTGATTAAAATTATATTCAAGTGCCCGCAGAGATAGTGTGTGATGATAATCATTTAGAAGTCACTAGAGATGGTATGTTATGATAGTGATGCCTTAGTCCCCACAGAGATAGTGTGTGAATATAATCATGTTCAGGTTCCCACTGAGCTAGTGTGAGGTGACAGTCATGATCAAGAGTCCTTAGAGATCATGTGCAATGCGAGTCATGAGATAACATTTAATTTTAAAACTCCTAATGCTTTCCTTTGAACAGTTAACCTTGTCACAGTGAAACTAGCTTTGGGGTACTTGTCACTGTAAGGACTTGTTTTACATTAAACCTTTAGATGTCCTACCTTTGAATACCATGCACGGGGCCATTGGGCATTAAGGCTAAATTATAGGTGACTTAGAAATATTTAAAAGAAGGGTTTAGGTCTGTCAAAAGGGGTAATTTAAAGAGGTTCAATTTGTAGTTTAAACCTTCACTGCCAGGTTACTGGTGGCAAGCGTCAGTCATGTTTCTCATTCTCACTCTAGTAATGGCACACGTGCTACAGTCCACTAGTGACATTTATAGTAAGTTAAATAAGTCAATGAATTATTCTGAGGCCCAGATTAATTAACACAATGCAGAGGCCTTGTGTCACCTTTATGATGCAAACCCAGCTCAAAATTTTGGGGTGGGATTTGCAATCCAAAGCAAAGCAGAATTTGCATTGCAAAGTATCCCAAAGTAACAGAAAGCTGTGCTATGAGCTACTTTGATCTACTTTGCATCATGGGCTGTACCAAGGGTGTTATATGGGCATTCCCATGCATAACCAACCATGGGTTTTGACACAAACCTCTATCTACTAACATTCGTAGAGAAGAATTTGCCCCACATACGTATGCCTCCTCGAAGCAGGCTTAACAAGGAAAAATATTTACATTTACCTTATTTTTTCCACTTTGCATGTGTGCTTCTTTGTATAGCACACATAAAAAGTGGAAATAGTTTTAAAAGAAAGTCAATGTACAGAACTGGTTCCCTTCCTTTGCACAGCCTATGCTTTGTAAAAAGGACATACCGTTGCACTATGGCATAAAGGTTTAGTGATTTGATTCCAAAAGATAGGAATTCCTTGGATTTTTGCCTACAAATAAGTTATGCCTACGTAGGTGTAATGAAGTAGTAATAGGTAGGGAAAAAATATAGGGGCTTATCTACAAGCCCTTTGCGCCATTGGTGCATCACTTTTTTCTATATTAAAAGTGCTTTTTCCCTACCTATTATCACTTTATTACGCCTACTTAGGCATATCGGCAGTACTTTTTTTTTTTTATTAAATGTGTAACAAACGTAACACTACACTGTAGTACACATATAGGCACCTATTATGATGTCGGTCAGAGTATCCTCCAATCGACACAGTCTTGGTGTGAGAACCGACCAGCTGTAGGTTGGTGGTTCCAAACACCATATTTCGATGGAATGACACATGGTGCGGTCGCTAACTTCCATTTCTCCGCAGGAGCTTGTGCGCCGAGCGGAAACCTCCCGCAGCACTAGCTCCGATAGAGAAATGGGAGTTTGTGTAAATCCCTGTACCGCGTGGCTGGCACCACATGGTGCCTGCCATACAGTGCACGGATTTACAGGGGAGCACCATAGGTGCCTCCTCGGCCACCAACCCTAGGCCACAGGGAGAAGGGAGCCCTGCTAGGGACCCCAATGTCACTTTCCGACCAGCTTTCCATGTTGAAAGCCTGACATGGAAAGCCTGTCGGAAACCAACATCATGATCCCGACAGAGGGACAAGCCGTCAGCACGGGATTATGGTGGTTTTTCGACTGGCCGACGAGCTCCATGAGACCGTCAGAAGCAAGCCGGAATGACCCAACGGTTTGAATTTGACTGCCGTAATCCTAATATGGCAGTAAGAATTCAAACAAAGGATGTTGGTCGGAAAGCCTCAGACCTGCGGTCAGAGGCTTTCCGATCGACCTCCCAATAAGGGCCTAAGTATACTAAAGTATATGTTTTATTTTTTACATATTAAATTCTTTACAAATAATGTACAGAGTACCACAATAAGACATACAAATTACCACTCTACATATACATTTTTAAAAAGTTTTTGGGGTAAAAAAGTATAAATACACTGTATTACATTACATTTCACTAATATAGTGTACTACATTGTATTTTTTAATTTTGTTTTTATTTTTACTGTAACTACTGTGGTATGTAAAGTGGTTTTTAAATATAGCAACAATTATAAATACATTTTTAGTACCTTTATCTACCTTAATATAGTAGGAATAGGTAGAGTACAACAATAAAAAATTAATTCTTACATATATCTAAGGCCCTAACACAGAACGGAGCCAAAGTGTGCTAAAAACTACATGGATGCCGAATAAGTTTTTATAAACACAGCCATTAGCCAGTCATATGCTACCTTGTTTTCACAACGTTATACCACAAAGTTACCATAGTGTACACCAGCACAATATATAAGTAAGTATTGGTAGAGTTAAAACTTTAACACTACTTAAATTATTTACACCTACTACCAAACATTTATATTTACGCTCCTTAATCTATGTTCTGGGCACATTACAGCTACATCGGTTCACCCACTTTCACACTACATTTGTTAAAATACCACACTCCGCTCTCTGCCACACCACTATGCACTCCACTTAATGACATTCCAATTTATGTTACACCACTGTATGCTAACTTGTTGTAAACCAGTCCACTGTACCTCACTTCAATGTACGCCACTCCACTCTACATCACTCCACTGCACACTATTACACTCTAAGCCATTCTATTCTATGACACTCCAGTCTATGCCACTCCACTGTAAGCCCCTCCACTCTCTGCTATTAAACTGTACACCACTCCACTTTATGCCACTCCACTCTACACTATTCCACGTCACACCACTATATGCCACGTCACTCTAAGCTAATCCATTGTACGCTACTACACTCCAGTCTATGCCAGTTCACTCTATGCTCTTCCACTCTACACTATTACACTGTAAGCAGCTCCACTCTAAGCCAGTACACTCAACGCTTTTCCACTCTGTCACTACACTCTATACCACTGCACTCTAAGCCACTCCACCCTACTCTACGCCACTTCACACTAATCCACTATATGGCACTCCACTCTGTCAGTCCGATGTATGCCACTACAGGCAATGCTATTCCACTCCACACCACTCTACTCCATGCTACTCCATTCTATGCCAGTACAATCTAAACTATTTCACTCTGCATCACTCCACTCTATGCCACTCCAATCTACACCACTCCACGCTTCACTATTACACTAAATGTCACTACTCCATACTCTACTCCATTCTAACCCCACTTCAGTCCTCAATTTCTCCAGAAGGATTTTTCAGGTGTTAACGCCTCGATTAACTGGCAAACTGGTTATCAGGAACACTAGTCCTGGTCTTCAAGGATTCCTGCACAACTCTGTGGAGCAATACTTGTAAGTGTGAAGTCCTGGAACAATGACTGCATGCTTCATTTCTCTTCTTATACTCATAATCCAGACAGGGATTGTAGCCTCCTCATCTGTACTTTGAAACTAATCAGGCCTGATGATCAGTTTGAGTATCCAACTTTGTTCAATCCAGACATATTCTGTGTCTTTGGGTGATGGTAAAGGAAGGGTGGCACTACCTACATACTCCTAGAACATAGGTGCAGAAGAGAGAACAGCCTTCGCAGGTGCACTTCTCAACTGCTTGGGAGTGACATCTGGAGAAGAACAAAAGTGCTGACACAGGACAGGCCTTGTAGTTCCAAAGAAACTAAGAAAAATTCTAAAGAGCAAACTGTCTCCATTCTCCCAATCAATAAGTATAGGAAGTTAAACAAAACACTTTGCTCGCCTGGTAAGCTACATACACTTGTACAAGTTTGTGTAGCATGTCTTTTAATGGCTATCCAAGATGAATTCCATAGGGTGACTGTCAAACGGAACATCTGGCTCACACTACCAGACACCAGCTCCACATACACATGCCACATATAAACTTGAAGAATTAAAAGTGCTGGGGACAGATGTATGACCGTTTTTGCAGTCACAAACGGGTAATCAGCCTGTTTGCAACTGCTAAAAGGGTGTTGGTATGTACAGATACTTTTTAATAGTGTTTGCGAGTCGCTATTAGGAAGGGACGTGCCAAGGGCACCCCTCCCTAATAGCGAGTCAGAGTAGTATGTATCATTGATTTACGACCGCATTTGCAGTCGCAAAACACTCGCAGTTTACCTCCTACTTCAAGTAGGTGGTAAGCCACTCACAAATGAGAAGGGGTCCTCAGGAGACCCTCTCCCTTTGTGATTGGCAGTAAAATTATTCTTTAAGAGCAGGAAGTGGTCCCACAGACTACTACCTGCACTTAATAAATGAAACTGAAACATTTCATTTTTCTTTTTTAAATGCATCCAGTTTTCCTTGACGCAAAACGGGGTGTATTTTTTTAAAAACAGCTTTATTTAAAAAGTAGTCGCAGACACGGTGGTCTGCTGACCCCAGCAGGCCACCAACTCAATGAGTGCTGGCCATTCTCAATAGGGTTGCAAATTGCAACCTTCCTCATGAATATAAATGAGGAAGGTCATTTGCGACCCCATTGGTAATCGCAAGCAGTGTCAAAGACACTGTTGTACATTCCATTTTGTGAGTCGCAAATTGAGAGCCACAAAATGTCTCAATTTACGACTCGCAAAATGGAATGGTCGTACACCTGGCCCCTGGTTACATGAGGCTGGGCAACACTATCATGGCAAAGCCAGTAGACAATTTAGCCATGGCCAGTAGTTTGCAGGCAGGGCTGGGCACACACAGCTGCTCAGCGCCGGAATACCCTTACGCTGCGTTTAACAAATACATATACACCACTGCTACTTTCGGGTGAAGCTCATAGTAGTCACACTCGCTAAAGAGGGCCCGTTTGCTGCCCTTCACCAGATTACAGACACCTGCCCGGGGCTGCAGTGTCACAAACTAAAAAGAGTCACTAGTGTCCACACTTAAGTTTTGTGTGTAATGAGGCAGGAAAACAGTTAGAAATGCAACACTAATTCCTGCTCTCCATGCATTTGTCCTGTGAAATGCGGTTCTCCTCAGTTTTCCTGGTGGCGGAATATCCTCAATAGTGTCTTCATCCTGCTTGCTCTCTGCATTTTAACAGCTACCGACTTGTACAATAGCTTGAAAGAGTGTTCACTCAGCTCTGATATATTTATTTGCGTCACGATCTGTACATTTTTTGTTTTCCAATATTAAATGCAGTTCCACAAGTATCAGAAAGAAAAGATAAAGCCATTCAGCTACCATTTTCGTTTTAGTGTCACCTATTTTCATAGCCTCTTTCAGATGAGGCAACATTTTTCCTAGCCGAAGGAAAACTACTGTAATGTAGTTTCGCCAATAAAGTTCTCTGGTGTTCTTAATTTGTTAAAGAATAATCCTGCTGAGCTCCCGCGGCCTCCAAGAGCAGCTGAGCTCGTACACTCATACTTCATGGGATTTAATATTAATAAGGAGCAGCTAATTCAGCTTTGGGCAGGTTATTTGAAAGGCACCAGAGAATTACCTGTTTAAAAATAATGTGAATATCGCCAAAAGCCATGCGTGAAAGGGTCTCTGAAAGTCATGTATCCCTTTCATTGAAAGCATATCCTTGGACAGGAGAAGTGGTTTCTTTAAAAATAAAACGTATATTTTTCACAAAAACTGTGTGCCTGTGCGCATAGAACTTTGCGTGGCATTTAATTGTTGCGCGAAACATAGCTTAAAGCTGGAAGCTGAGCTAAAGGAGACTCTGTTCTTTCTTTCCTCAGGCAGCCATGCAGCAGCCGGCTTTCAACTATACAAAGGTGTGTTCTGTTACAGCTAGGCCCCTCCCCCAGTCTGGAAGTCTGCACCGGCCTCTCCAGTCATGCTAATGAAGCTTTTGTTATCCGCGATTAGCACCTCTCTTGCTGTCTGTTCCAAACAACTGATTTGGGTGTGTTCTCAGTAACTAGAAACACTTGTAAGGAAATAATTCAGGTTTCCTCCTGCAACATTTTCTTTCTCTGATGCACGCTTTTGTGCTGTTACTTTTAGGGATCTGGTTAACTTATGGTCCCACTTTTCTCAGTTCAGAAAATCAAGTGAATCTGAGAAAATGATTGAATGCGCTTTATCTGCCAACATTGAGCGTTTAGTGAACTTTGACACTGACATTTATAGTCTTGTAATATAAGTAGTGTGTTGCTTTTCCTCTGAAACTCTGTTCTGTTAATATAACCTGTGCATGTTGCTTTTCCTCTGAAACTCTGTTCTGTTAATATAACCTGTGCCTGTTGCTTTTCCTCTGAAACTCTGTTCTATTAATATAACCTGTGCCTGTTGCTTTTCCTCTGAAACTCTGTTCTATTAATATAACCTGTGCATGTTGCTTTTCCTCTGAAACTCTGTTCTATTAATATAACCTGTGCCTGTTGCTTTTCCTCTGAAACTCTGTTCTGTTAATATAACCTGTGCCTGTTGCTTTTCCTCTGAAACTCTGTTCTATTAATATAACCTGTGCCTGTTGCTTTTCCTCTGAAACTCTGTTCTGTTAATATAACCTGTGCATGTTGCTTTTCCTCTGAAACTCTGTTCTGTTAATATAACCTGTGCCTGTTGCTTTTCTTTGAAACTCTGTTCTGTTAATATAACCTGTGCCTGTTGCTTTTCTTTGAAACTCTGTTCTGTTAATATAACCTGTGCTATCTCCGACTAATTCATTTCAAAACAGACACATAATTCATTGCCGATAGTTCACATTTACATTGCTCACCTACCATTCCTTTATCTAGAAAATATATATAACTAGGAACACAAGGTGATTGACTGCCACAGTGAAAAAATAATTCTAGGAGCATGCAAAAGTGCGTAATTTTCCACCCCAAAGAATGGGAAATTATGATAAATTGCACAAACTTTGGTTTGCTTTTATTGTGAGTGAAATTCTCACAAAAAGAAATACTTCCACTGACATTTCTTTAATAAAAGGTTCCAGCAGAAACAGTCTCATGGGTGAGATATCATCTATGCAGTCTCCCACAACTGATTTTTACTAATTAGTGCAACAAAGAATCACTAAATAAAATGTTTGCACAGATATAATTTAACCATCTCAATAGCCATGATATGAACTGAGAAATGAACTGTCATTTTGTTCTGTGGTTTCACTAAACAGAAGGGTTTAGGTCTGTTAAAAGGGGTTATTTAGAAAGGTTTCATTTGCATTTTTGAACCTGCGCAGTCAGGTTACTGGTGGCAAGCGTCAACCATGTTTTTCATTCTCATTGTAGTGATGGCACATGTGCTTCAGTCCACTTGTGACATTTAACTTGCAGGCCCTGGGTACACTTAGTGCCTTATACTAGGGACGTATAGGTAAGTTAAATAAGTCAATGAAGTACACTGAGTCCCAGATTTATTAACCCCTTCGATGCTCATGACGGAGCGGTTCCGTCATGAGCATCGGTTGGGCTGTGCTTATGACGGAACCGCTCCGTCATGAGCACAGCTCCTGGGGGAAGCGCTGGTGCTCCCCCCTGGGGCACCGATCGTGCCCCCACAGAGGGGGATGGCAGCGGAAACAGAAGAGTTTCCGCTGCCACCCTCGAGCCCCCCCATGCTTCCCCATGACGTCAGCGCGCACAGCGAGCGCCGACGTCATCAGGAAGCGCTGGGACGCCTGGAAGCCATTTGCTTCCAGGAGTCCCAGGAGCAGCAGGTATGTTTCCTTCTCCGGTGGGGCCGCGGGGGTGATTTCTTCAGTATTGAGGCATCGGGGGAGAGGAAAGAGTATTTCCTCTCCCCTGATGTCTCAATACAGGGCATTTCTGCTCCACGATCACGCACAGCGTCGCGATCATGAAGCAGGGATGCCCCACTAGACACCAGGGATGTGTTTTTTTTATTTAGGAAGCGACCCCTTAGGCAAGGGTTGCTTCCTGGGGGTGAATTTTCATTATAAGACTTTTCTGCCCCCCTGGGGGCAGATCGGTCTTATAATCTGCCGTTTCTGCTCCCAGGCGGGGCAGAAAAGCCCACTAGACACCAGGGTTGTTTTTTTTTAGTATTAGGAAGCGACCCCTTAGGCAAGGGTCGCTTCCTGGGGGTGATTTATCTTTATAAGACTTTTCTGTCCCCCCTGGGGGCAGATCGGTCTTATAATTTGCCGTTTCTGCTCCCAGGGGGGGCAGAAAAGCCCACTAGACACCAGGGATGTCTTTTTTAGTATTAGGAAGCGACCCCTTGGGCAAGGGTCGCTTCCTTGGCCCCCATTTTTTGGGTGAGTCTTTTCTGCCCCCTCTGGGGGCAGATCGGTTTCATTTCGATGCCGTATCCGCTCCCAGGGGGGGCATAAAAACCCACTAGACACCAGGGATGTGTGTGTTGTTGTAGGAAGCGACCCCTTGGGCAAGGATCGCTTCCTAGGCCCCTGGGCAGATCGGTCATTTACGTAGCAGTTTCTGCTCCCAGGGTGGGCAGAAAAGCCCACTAGACACCAGGGATGTGTTTTTTTGAGTAAAGGAAACGGCCCCTTGGGCAAGGGTCGCTTCCTGGGGGCCCAAATATTTCTCAAGACTTTTCTGCCCCCCCTAGGGGCAGATCGGTCTTTTGTGTAGCTGTTTCTGGCCCCGGGGGGGGGGGCAGAAAAGCCCACTAGACACCAGGGAATTAGTGTAAATAAAAATGGAAGTGACCCCTTTGGCAAGGGTCGCTTCCAGGGTGCAATTTTTATAATGTGTATTTGGCCCACCCGCCCCGGGACAGAGTAGCCTTTTTTTTGCCAGCTCTTTTCTGCCCCACCTGGCACATAACCCGATTGACCATTTGGGTAGTAACATAGCATGTTATAATGTTTATTGTTATATTTTTTGTGAATTGCAATTGTAATGTTTTTTTTTTTTACTTTTTTGTTCTGGGTGAAGGCTTTTGCTCTTTTCAGTTTGCCGTTTTGTTACTGGTGGTTCTGCTGTTTGTGTAGTTTGGTAAGATACTTTTTTTTGTACAATGTAAATGTGTTTGATTTCTCTGCATGAATTTTTTTTGCAAATGGTGTAATAATAGCAGTATGTTTGGTTTTTGAGTGTCAAAAACTTTTTGCATTGGTGCTCGATGTGTATTTTGTTGTCTTGTCAGTAATTTGTTTTTTTTTTCTTCTTTCTAGTTGGATATCGTTGGTTTTTGCTGTGTCACTGCAGAGTTGGTTTCTGGTGAGTGCAGCTGTCTCTTGTAATTGAATTGTATAGTTTTTGAGTACATTGATCTTTGTGATAAAGGAACAGATTTCTTTACTTACTTGGTTTGCACATTGTTGGTTGTTGTTGACTTGTTTGTGCAGTCTTCTATCTTAGTAAGTATAATGGCTAGTCGTAGGATTACTGCTCAGCAGGTTGTTGGTTTGCTGTTTGAGTCTTCCTCTGACCATGGTTCAGAGACTGACTCTGCATCTGAGGGAGAGGAGGCAGGGGACGATTCTGGCAGTGAGTTTTCTCTCCATATGGAGTCATCGGATGATGAAGATACTCTTAGTGCGGATGAAGTGCCTGTGTTAGAGGAGGAGACTGATGTGCTGATAGTGCGGCAAGAGGCATCTGGGCTGCAGCCTGGGGCTGCAAGGCTTCCCGTTGGTGTAGTACGGCAAGAGGCTTCTGGGCTGCAGCCTGCGGCTGCAAGGCCTCCCGTTGGTGTAGTGCGGCAAGAGGCATCTGGGCTGCAGGCTGAGGCTGCAAGGCTTCCCTTTGAAAGAGATGACCTCTGGGTTGCCCCTGGCATGGTGCAGCTGGCATTGCCAGAGTTTACTGGTGTTCCAGGGTGTAGAGTAAATACTGAAAACTTTTTGCCGGTAAATTTTTTTCAGTTGTTTATGGACGATGTGTTTTTGGCAGAGATTGTTGAGCAGACTAATTTGTATGCCGAACAGTTTTTGAGGGACAACAGTGCCAGTCTTAAGCCACCCTCTAGAGCTACCGGTGGACTCCCACAAATCTTGAAGAGATGAAGAAGTTCTTGGGTTTAACTTTTTTGATGGGCTTGCTAGGAAGCCATCAATGTCTTCATATTGGTCTAGTAGTCCCTTGATGGCAACGTCTATTTTTCCGGCAGTCATGAGTCGTGACAGGTATTTGCTTCTGCTTCGGATGATGCATTTTGTTGATAATGATTTAGCGTTGCCACGAGATCACCCTGAGTGTGACCGTCTTTTTTAAGATTAGGCCTGTCCTTGATCACTTTGTTGATCGATTTTCTGAGATTTATGCTCCTGGGAAAGAAATTGCAGTGGATGAGTCCAGAACTTTCCATCACAGAAATGTGGGAAAAATGTTTTTTTTGGTCAATTTTTTACGTTTGCAAGGGATTCTGGGTAACAGACCATGGTGGGAGGCAGTCAAGTCACCCCATCCTGGATTCCCCTGTGTGTCTAGTTTTCAAAAATGTATAGGTTTGCTAGGTTTCCCTAGGTGCCGGCAGGGCTAGGGTTCAAAAACTACAGCTAGTCACTTTGCCAAAAAAGGGTAATTTTTCACTGCAAAATTGAGGTGTGACCACGTTGCGTTTTGCGCCATTTACTGTCGCGGGCACTAGGCCGACCCGCACAAGTGCGGTACCATTTTTCTCGTAGGACTTTGGGGAACGCGGGGTGGGTGGAAATTTGTGGATCCACGCAGATCCCAGAACTTTCCATCACAGAAATGTGGGAAAAATGGTTTTTTTTGTCAATTTTTTACGTTTGCAAGGGATTCTGGGTAACAGACCATGGTTGGAGGCAGTCAAGTCACCCCATCCTGGATTCCCCTGGGTGTCTAGTTTTTAAAAATGTATAGGTTTGCTAGGTTTCCCTAGGTGCCGGCAGGGCTAGGGTTCAAAAACTACAGCTAGTCATTTGCCAAAAAAGGGTCATTTTTCACTGCAAAATTGAGGTGTGACCACGTTGCGTTTTGCGCCGTTTCCTGTTGCGGGCACTAGGCCGACCCGCACAAGTGAGGTACCATTTATCTCGTAGGACTTTGGGGAACGCGGGGTGGGTGGAAATTTGTGGATCCACGCAGATTCCAGAACTTTCCATCACAGAAATGTGGGGAAAATGTGTTTTTTTTGTCAATTTTTTACGTTTGCAAGGGATTCTGGGTAACAGACTATGGTGGGAGGCAGTCAAGTTACCCCATCCTGGATTCCCCTGGTTGTCTAGTTTTAAAAAATGTATAGGTTTGCCAGGTTTCCCTAGGTGCCGGCAGGGCTAGGGTTCAAAAACTACAGCTAGTCACTTTGCCAAAAAAGGGTAATTTTTCACTGCAAAATTGAGGTGTGACCACGTTGCGTTTTGCCCCATTTACTGTCGCGGGCACTAGGCCGACCCGCACAAGTGAGGTACCATTTTTCTCGTAGGACTTTGGGGAACGCGGGGTGGGTGGAAAATTGTGGATCCACGCAGATACCAGAACTTTCCATCACAGAAATGTGGGGAAAATGTGACTTTTTTGTCAATTTTTTAGGTTTGCAAGGGATTCTGGGTAACAGACCATGGTGGGAGGCAGTCAAGTCACCCCATCCTGGATTTCCCTGGGTGTCTAGTTTTCAAAAATGTATAGGTTTGCTAGTTTTCCCTAGGTGCCGGCAGGGCTAGGGTTCAAAAACTACAGCTAGTCACTTTGCCAAAAAAGGGTCATTTTTCACTGCAAAATTGAGGTGTGACCAGGTTGCGTTTTGTGCCGTTTCCTGTCATGGGCACTAGGCCGACCCACACAAGTGAGGTACCATTTTTGTCGTAGGACTTTCGGAAACGCGGGGTGGGTGGAAATTTGTGGATCCACGCAGATTCCAGAACTTTAAATCACAGAAATGTGGGGAAAATGTGTTTTTTTTGTCAATTGTTTACGTTTGCAAGGGATTCTGGGTAACAGACCATGGTGGGAGGCAGTCAAGTCACCCCATCCTGGATTCCCCTGGTTGTCTAGTTTTAAAAAATGTATAGGTTTGCTAGGTTTCCCTAGGTGCCGGCAGGGCTAGGGTTCAAAAACTACAGCTAGTCACTTTGCCAAAAAAGGGTAATTTTTCACTGCAAAATTGAGGTGTGACCACGTTGCGTTTTGCGCCATTTACTGTTGCGGGCACTAGGCCGACCCTCACAAGTGAGGTACCATTTTTCTCGTAGGACTTTGGGGAACGCGGGGTGCGTGGAAAATTGTGGATCCACGCAGATTCCAGAACTTTCCATCACGGAAATGTGGGGAAAATGTGTTTTTTTTGTCAATTTTTTAGGTTTGCAAGGGATTCTGGGTAACAGACCATGGTGGGAGGCAGTCAAGTCACCCTATCCTGGATTTCCCTGGGTGTCTAGTTTTCAAAAATGTATAGGTTTTCTAGGTTTCCCTAGGTGCCGGCAGGGCTAGGCTTCAAAAACTACAGCTAGTCACTTTGCTAAAAAAGGGTAATTTTTCACTGCAAAATTGAGGTGTGACCACGTTGCGTTTTGCGCCGTTTCCTGTCACGGGCACTAGGCCGACCCGCACAAGTGAGGTACCATTTTTGTCGTAGGACTTTGGGGAACGCGGGGTGGGTGGAAATTTGTGGATCCACGCAGATTCCAGAACTTTAAATCACAGAAATGTGGGTAAAGTTTGTTTTTTTTGTAAATTTTTTACGTTTGCAAGGGATTCTGGGTAACAGACCATGGTGGGAGGCAGTCAAGTAACCCCATCCTGGATTCCCCTGGGTGTCTACTTTTCAAAAATGTATAGGTTTGCTAGGATTCCCTAGGTGCCGGCAGGGCTAGGGTTCAAAAACTACAGCTAGTCACTTTGCCAAAAAAGGGTCATTTTTCACTGCAAAATTGAGGTGTGACCATGTTGCGTTTTGCGCCGTTTCCTGTCGCGGGCAATAGGCCGACCCGCACAAGTGAGGTACCATTTTTCTCGTAGGACTTTGGGGAACGCGGGTGGGTGGAAAATTGTGGATCCACGCAGATTCCAGAACTTTCCATCACAGAAATGTGGGGAAAATGTGCTTTTTTGTCAATTTTTTACGTTTGTAAGGGATTCTGGGTAACAGACCATGGTGGGAGGCAGTCAAGTCACCCCATCCTGCACTCCCCTGGGTGTCTAGTTTCAAAAATGTATAGGTTTGCTAGGTTTCCCTAGGTGCTGGCAGGGCTAGGGTTCAAAAACTACAGCTAGTCACTTTGCCAAAAAAGGGTCATTTTTCACTGCAAAATTGAGGTGTGACCACGTTGCGTTTTGCGCCGTTTCCTGTCGCGGGCACTAGGCCGACCCGCACAAGTGAGGTACCATTTTTCTCGTAGGACTTTAGGGAACACGGGGTGGGTGGAAATTTGTAGATCCACACAGATTCCAGAACTTTCCATCACAGAAATGTGGGGAAAATGTGTTTTTTTTGTCAATTTTTTACGTTTGCAAGGGATTCTGGGTAACAGACCATGGTGGGAGGCAGCCAAGTCACCCCATCCTGGATTCCCCTGGTTGTCTAGTTTTTAAAAATGTATAGGTTTGCTAGGTTTCCCTAGGTGGCGGCAGGGCTAGGGTTCAAAAGCTACAGCTAGACTCTTCGCAAAAAATGTGGTGAGTTCACTTTACGTTTTGAGCCACTTCTTGTCGTGGGCACTATGCCTACCCACACAAGTGAGGTACAATTTTTATCGGGAGACTTAGGGTAGTTCAGATTTGTAAAGCAACTGTTATTACCTATTGATTTTTGATGCATTTCTCCATTCCAAATGAAAGACATTGTGTAAAAAAAAAATCATTTTGAAAAATAACCAATAAGTGTCATGCAAGTATGAGTATTCCCAATTTCGAAAATGTGCAAATATGCACTGTTTCTAAACTCTGTAATTTGTTTCCATTTCAGAAATACATAGGTGTCTTTCATACCGATTTTTCCATGTATACATTTTCCCACAATAATTGCTATATACCCGGAACAAAAAAAAAAAACATTACAAAATGCTGCTCAGTTTTTTACTCTGGGTTCGTTGGGCTCTTGGTGAACCTACAAGTCCTATATATCCCCACAACCAGGAAGGTCCACCGGATGTAACCGTACATTGCTTTCAAAGAGATGTCATAGTTAGAAGAAGTTACAGGTCAAAACGTTGACTCAAAAGGCTGCTTTTTTCAACAAATTTTTAATTTTTCCTATATTTACCTGTTAGTT
This sequence comes from Triturus cristatus, assembly GCF_964204655.1. NCBI lineage: Eukaryota > Metazoa > Chordata > Amphibia > Caudata > Salamandridae > Triturus > Triturus cristatus. The sequence goes on along the minus strand of NC_140581.1, from coordinate 68,881,225 downwards.
TCTATAAAGAAACCTTGATGGATCTACACAAATGATGCCTTGCTGAATTCAGAATTTCGTCTACTTTTCAAAAATGTATAGCTTTCCAGGATCCTTTATTGCTTTTCGACCCATTTCTACCATTATCTGGAAGGAGGTTGAAAGCACAAAAAATAGCAAAAATAGGGTATGTCCCAGAAAAATGTCAAAACTGTGTAAAAAATGTTGGATATCTGACAAAAACTGTCATTCCCTAAAAGCTGCAGAAATGGTGATTTCCGCCCCACAAACCCTTTTTTGATATCATTTGCAGAGAAAAACCCAGATGTTTTCATTTGCAGCCACTTTTCCCCATTTTTCACAAAAAAAACAAAATGTTGCTGTATTTTGACTGGGAACCCTCTAGGAGAATCCACAAACCCAGGGTACCCTTAGAATCCCCATGATGTTGGAAGAAAAAGACGCAAATTTGGCGTGGATACCTTCTGTGGTCAAAAAGTTACAGCGGCCTAAGCGCGCACTACCCCAAATAGCCCAAAAAAGGCTTAGCACAGGAGGGGAAAAGGCCTAGCAGCGAAGGGGTTAACTCAATGCACAGGCTTTGTGCCTCTTATGATGCAAACCCAGCTCAAAGTGTTGGGGTGGTATATGCTATCCAACTCATACCAGAATTTGCATTGCAAAGAATCCTAAAGTAATGCAAAGTTGTGCTATGGGTTAGTTTGTCTTGCTTTATGTCAAGGGAATGTTCCATGGGTGGTACATGGGCATTTTCAGGCACAACCAACCATGGGTTTTGACACAAATCCCTATCTACTAACATTTGTGGAGAGGAATGTGCCCCTTCCCCTCTGTTCTTTATTTAAACTTAGGACTCTTTTTACCCCTTAGCTCTATTCGTTGGCCTCCTATTGCCAATTGGGCAAGGCTAACACTCTTTATAATTGGACATATGTTCGACACTCTGTGTCACCAGAGGCTCGTATTCGGGTCTTCTGAACCACAATTATGAGTTTTTTGGATTACATGTACCAATACGAGGATTGCACCTATTATCATTTAGCACATTGAGAGCCTTACAGCCTCTATCGTACTGTCCATTCCAGCATAGGACATTCGATCTCTAACTGGTCACTGAATATATTCCACCATGGGAACGGGCTCTATACTTAACACTCTCGTTATTTTCATTTTTGCTTTTCACCTGTGGCGCACTATTACTCGAAATTAATGAGTGCCCTTAAACTTTCTCTTATTATTGTAGTTGGTAACCCTTTTAATATATTGGGCTGACTCCCCTTCCTCCATGATGTATAACCTTCTGCCACATTAAGGTAAGACCAGCACATCACCATCAGTCCACCTGTTGTGTTGTTGCACATCCCGGGAAAGATTTAACAATTATGATTGGGCGGTTGGATAGTTTGCCAGTTTATGCGTATGTTCTCACCTACAACCAGTTTTTCGAAACTATTGTATTTTAATCTTATAGCAATTCCCCATCCAGAATTTTTCTGTCTATGATGGGGGCTATAATCTTAGATCTATTTCTTTTTCACCAAACCATTAATATTTGATTTCAGATATCTAATGTTGACAGTATACTTCTTTGAAACTTTTGTCTTTGTTTGAAGTATATCACCTCATGTCGCTTTCCTGTGTCCTCCCCTCCCTCCCATTCCCCTTTTGTCTCCCAACTGACTTAGGTGGAAAGGTTGGGTGATGTCCTTTATAGGGATTCCCCTGTGAACCTATAACGTCCTCCGACTGTGGAGGCTTATATCTATTTGACGTATTCCACTGGGATTCGTCACTACCTACCAAAGGTCCTGAAGAAGTGTCGCTCGAGCTTGGAGCCTCTATGACATGAAACATGTCGACCTAATACACTCCACTTGCCAACTAGGTACCTTAAGTCCTGCTGTTGGCACCACTGTTTTTACTGAGACCCAGTTCTTGTAACGAATAAAGAATCTCTACAGACCTGGAATATTTTTCAATATCACTCATTCACGTTAATACACACATAGCACTGATTGCCCAAAAAAACACACTTCACATACAGCATTTTACAGATCAAAAGAACTCCGCCAAAGTAGCCACCCGGCCCATTGGACATTGCAGCGCCGGTCCGATGAGGAGCGCCCTATTATGAAGCATGACACCCCTAAAAAGGTGTGTGAGGGCATTAAAGATCTGAAAATAAGATCTTCTAGCGACAGAGATTTCTAGGCATGCAGTGACATCTTTCACGTATTTTACTAGTGGAACAGAACTAATAACACTTAGAAAGCACAGTAGAAGAAATACAGATCAAGAGGGTATCTTTCTCTCTTCAAGGTTCTCGCCATCCTACCTTTCTGGAAAGCCACTAGCCTCAGATTGCATCTCTGGGGATTGTCCACTGCAGTCTTCAGTCGGTCATCAAATTGTTTCACCTTGTCCAACAATATCTGGACCATGGTGCACAGCTCCTGCTCTTCCAAAGTTAGGTGCAGCACTTTCTTCTCAATATCTCGTAACCACTGATTGACCTTGCGGAGATCCATTTGCAACAGGTTGACTTCCATGGAGATGGAGTCTATTTTGTGTTCCAACATTTGCCTGGAGTTCTCTATGGCTATGAGAATATGGGTTGAAATGTAAATAAAAATAAAATGGGCTAGGGTATCTCTGAGGGCAGACTTTCCCTACCCTCCACCCATCATGTGGTCAACATAATGGACCTGGTAAATTGGTCTATCCACGTCTGTTGCAAGCTTTTGGATTTGTTGTAGCACCCCATGATGTGTTTGCAGTTCTGCTCCTCTTCGACTGTGGCCGCACAGCCTCAATGCCCAGTGCCTCCTAAATAGAATGCCTTTCCCAGTTCAGTTCTGGGCCACTCAGCACATGGCCATGTGAAGAGGTGGGCTTACCAAACAGTCCTGTAGCCTCCTGGCTACCCAGTTAACACACACCTCTTCAGAAGCACCAAGCCCTCCTAGCCACTCTGCACCTGCTCAACTTAAGTGCAGTCTTTATGAGGAGAACATCTTCTTTGGCCCGCCACTGCCCACCACAGACAGCGCTGAGGCCTCTCCTGGCAACCATGCAGCCAGCAGAGAAGGCTAGCCCACCAGACACTCCATCTGCTTATGGGCTTCCCAGCCCCTTCTCCCAGCTTCAGAGGCTCCAAACCCACCTCGCCGCTTTACTCCACTCAACTCGGTCACAGCTGCAGTCTTCGTTACTGGAAAGGCTTGTTCAGTCCAGGCCCCACTCTTGCAGCCTGCAGCCTGCAGCCAAGCCATCTCCTGGTCGCCATCATCACCTGTCTTGCCAGTCCACCACATGACACAGTGCGCTGCACATGGGGTCCGGGTCCTCCCCCATTGCAGCAGGATCTGCGCTCTGCAACGGTCGGTCCATCATGGACTCTCATCAGCTCATTCTCGCCAACCAAGTGCAGCCGCCAACCTGTTGTGGACACTTGGCAGCAGGACTCTCTCCTCACTTTGGGCTAACTGATCACTTTGGCGCAGCAACTGGTAGTTGCCCAGGCAGCAACTGGTAGTTGCCCAGACTTCCAGAGGATCCCATACGGCTTCTATGGAGCCTGGCACTAAAGCGTACTGTCTGCCATCTTACTTGGTCACCCCCTAAAATGATGTCTATATTAATGCTTATAATTACTGTTAGACGGCGACCTCAGAGGAGCCCGGAAAGGGGGTCCTGACTACCCTGAGACCCACCCTCAAAGTATCGTAGCCGGGCACTGGCGGGAGACTCCTCAGGAGGAGGAATCTCGTATCGAGGATCGTACTTCTGGCACCACACGACACAGAAACACCACACCGTGCGTTCTTAGGAATCAATCTTTATCAAACAGGTTAGCACTGCAAATATGTACAAGGAGAGCACGGGCTCAATGAGTCTTGGAAGGGATAGGGGGTAGCGGGACAGTCTCTGGTAAAAGGTTCAAGGCAAGGACGTACCCGGCGCACAGCTCACAATCCTCGAGCTGGGGGGTAGGCTTGTTGTCGTTGGGGTCCGGCGGGACCGGTGGAGTCTGTGGAAGCCGCGAGTCACTCAGCGGGCTCAGGTACAAGTTCGGAGGTCTTACGATCTTCGGGGAGCCGCGAGTCACTCAGCAGGGCTCAGGTACAAGTTCAGAGGTCTTACGGTCTTCAGGGAGCCGCGAGTCACTCAGCAGGGCTCAGGTACAAGTTCGGAGGTCTTACGATCTTCAGGGAGCCGCGAGTCACTCAGCAGGGCTCAGGTACAGTTCGGAGGTCTTACGATCTTCAGGGAGCCGCGAGTCACTCAGCAGGGCTCAGGTGGTTCTAAGTTCCAGGAGCCGCGACCGCGTCAGCAGGCTCTCGTTGTTCCAGCGTCGAATCTGCCGGACAGTCTCAGAGCACCCCTTGTTATAGGTCGACCCCTCTTTGATGTCCGGAGTCTGTGCAGGCAGGGGTCTTGTCACCTGGGGGTCGCTTGTCGGGGTTTCCTGCCATTGTCTTTTGATCCTCTCAGGGCCGGGTCGGGAGGAGTCCCAGACACCCAGCAGGCGTGGAGCCAGCTCTCAGGGAGGCCGGAGGGCCGATCGAAACTCATCGTCCCAGGGGAGTTCAGAGGTGCGATAGAAACTGCTCCTCCCTCTCTCATCCCCTGGCAAGCGTGGTGTCCTCCAGCCGGAGTGGCGCCGCCAGGCCCGGGTCGCGCTGGGGCCGGGCGGCCATCTTGGTGCATGAAGTGGGCACGCGGGCCCGGGGTAGCCGAAGGGAGAGAGGCCATGGACGAGGATGTCCGTGTCGGTTGCGTGTGTTCTGGTGGAAAGGAGCGGCTAGGCCGTGGGCTCGGGGCTGCAGGTACCAGGTTAGGCGGTGCGGGGACAAGTAGAGCCATGCTACGAGGCCGGGTCCAACACGCGTCCCCCCCAGCTGAAAGCCGGAGAGAACTGCCCATCATCTTGAAGGGTTGTCCTCGCTGAGGCGGAAGAACCGGGAGAGGCCGTCAGCGTTGGCGTGGTCCGTACCAGGGCGATGTTCTACGGTGAAATCCATCCCCTGGAGGGAGATTGACCACCGCAGTAGCTTGGGGTTTTCTCCTCGCATCTGCATGAGCCATCGCAAGGGCCGATGGTCGGTTTGGACTTTGAAATGGGTGCCGAACAGGTAGGGGCGTAGTTTCTTGAGTGCCCAGACCACGGCAAAGGCTTCGCGCTCAATGGTGCTCCATCTCTGTTCTCTGGGCAACAGCCGCCGGCTGAGGAAGGCGATGGGCTGGTCTAGGCCTTGGTCATTCACCTGGGACAGGACGGCCCCAATGCCATGCTCGGAGGCATCGGTTTGGACTACAAACTCCTTGGAGTAGTCGGGAGCCTGGAGGACGGGGGCCGTACACATGGCCTTCTTTAGGGCATCGAACGCCTCCTGGCAGGCAGTCATCCACTGCACCTTCTTTGGCTGTTTTTTGGATGTGAGTTCTGTGAGGGGGCTGACAAGGCTGCCATACCCCCTGATGAATATTCGGTAGTAGCCAGTGAGGCCCAGAAAGGCTCGGACCTCCGTTTGGGTGGTGGGGGGTTCCCAGGCCAAGATGGCGTCGATCTTCGGCTGTAGAGGGGCGACCTGGCCACTCCCGACCTGGTGCCCCAGGTAGACTACTGATCCTTGCCCAATTTGGCACTTGCTGGCTTTTACTGTGAGGCCTGCCTGGCGCAGGGTGGTTAGCACCCTCCGGAGGTGCTGGAGGTGCTCACTCCATTCGGAACTGAAAACGGCGATGTTGTCTAGATAGGCCGCGCTGAACTGTTCCAGCCCGGCCAGGACTCTATTCACCAGTCGCTGGAAGGTGGCCGGGGCATTTTTCATTCCGAAGGGCATTACGCGGAAGCGGTAATGCCCATCTGGGGTGGAGAAGGCGGACCGCTCCTTGGCTCCCTCGGTGAGCGCAATCTGCCAGTATCCGCAGGTGAGGTCGAAGGTGCTGAGGAACCGGGCTGCCCCGAGTCGGTCAATGAGCTCGTCGGCCCGTGGAATGGGGTGGGCATCGGCTCGGGTGACGTCATTGAGCCCCCGGTAGTCCACACAGAATCAGAGCTCGGGGGCGACACCGGGGGCCGCTGCCTTCGGGACCAGGACCACGGGGCTGGCCCAGGGACTGTCAGATGGCTCGATCACCCCCATGGTCAACATCTTCGAGACTTCAGCTTGAATGCAGGACCGGACCCGGTCAGGGACCCGGTATGCTCGGTGTCTCACCGGCGGGCTGTCCCCGGTGTCCACGTCGTGGACACACCAGTCGGTGACTCGGGGGATCAGGGAGAAGAGGTCGGCAAATTGTCCTAGGAGCTGGCGGCAGTCCTCTTGTTGCTGGGCAGTGAGAGCTGGGGAGAGGTTCACTCCTTCCACTGAGCCATCCTGCTCCTTGACACACAGGAGGTCCGGGAGGGGATCGGACTCATCTTCGGCCCCGTCATCGGTGGCCAGCAGGAGGCTCAGTTCTGTCCGCACGAAGTGAGGCTTGAGGCGGTTCACGTGAAGGACCCGAAGGGGATCCCGAGGCGACTGGACGTCCACCAAGTATGTGACTTGACTCTTCCGCTCAATCACTTTGTAGGGCCCGGTCCACCTGTCCTGGAGGGCGCCTGGCTTCACGGGGGCCATGACCCATACTTGTTGGCCCGGCTGGAACTCGACCAGAGTGGCATTCTGGTCGTACCAGCGCTTCATCTCTTCTTGGCTTGCCTCTAGGTTGGCCTCGGCCAGTGCTCGGAACTTCCTGGTCTGGTTCCGGAGGGTCAGAACATATTGGAACACATCTCGTGGGGTGGTCTGGGGTGCCGCCTCCCACCCTTCCTTAACCAAGCTGAGGGGACCTCGGACGGGGTGTCCATAGAGCAACTCAAATGGGCTGAACCCTAGGGACTTCTGGGGAACTTCTCGGTAAGCGAACAAGAGGCAGGGGAGCAGGACGTCCCACTTACGCCGGAGGGGCTCTTCTAGGCCGGTGATCATCCCTTTCAGAGTCCTGTTAAACCTCTCTACTAGGCCGGTCCCTTGGGGATGGTACGGGGTGGTGAAATTATAGGACACTCCACATTGTTGCCACAGGGACGTCATGTACTTCGAGATAAAATTAGTGCCGCGATCGCTCACGACCTCGCGGGGAAAACCTACCCGGGAAAAGATCCCCATCAGGGCCCGGCCCACCACGGGGGCCGTGACGGTGCGTAGGGGGATAGCCTCAGGGTATCGGGTGGCGTGATCCCCCAGGACCAGGATGAAACGGTGACCTTGGGAGGTGGGGGGGTCCAGGGGCCCCACAATGTCGATCCCGACTCGTTCGAAGGGGGTACTGACGACCGGGAAGGGTTGGAGGGGAGCCTTGCGCTTCCCCCACTCTTCCCACTAGCTTGGCACGTGGGACAGGACTTGCAGTGGGCTTCTACAGCTGCTCTCATTCTAGGCCAGTAAAAATGGGTCACGAGACGGCTGTAGGTCTTGTCTTGACCCAGGTGGCCGGCGAGGGGGACGTCGTGGGCTAAGCCCAGGAGGAAGTCTCGGAAGCGGAGGGGTACCACCAGCACCCGTCCGGATACCAGCTCCACCGACTTCTGCTCACTGTACAAAATGTTATTCTCCCAATAAATTCGGTGCGTTCCAGTTTGGTCGCCTGCGGCTTGGCCCTCGGCCTGGCGCCGCAGTCCGACCAGGGAAGGACAAGTGGCTTGCTCCCGTCAAAATTCCTCCCGGGTGGGCCCGCCCTCGTGGCGCCATTGGGCCAATTCGGGTAGATCGCCTAACTCGGGGACCGGGGCGGTGACGGACAGTGAGGGTTCGTCGCTGGCGACTGGCCCTTCCGATGGGGGGACGGGAGGACCCTCGGTGGTTACTGCTCTGACTTCTTCGGTCGGGGCGTCTTTGACTTCTCCCAGGGGGGAAAGTCGAGCTGACATAGATCGGGTGGTGGCGCACACCCACTCGGGGAGCCCCATCATTCCTAGGTGGGCCTTGCGCTCGACGTGCTTCCAGGGAGAACTCTCCAGGTCGTTCCCTAAGAGGCAGTCGACCGGCTGGGAGGTTCTTACGGCAACCCTCAGTTTACCTGTCACCCCACCCCACTCAAACGGCACCAGGGCTACCTGACACATACTCTCTCTATTATCTGCGGAAATTACCGGGCAAAAGACGTTGGGGAGGATCTGCTCCTCGGGGACTAAGTGCCTGAGGACACCGGTGATGCTGGCCACGGTGTCCCGCAGGGCCTCTATTTGGTGGCCATTGATCTTGACGAGCTGCCCGTATTTCTTCGTGTTGGAGGGCAGGAGGCTACCAGGGACCATCTCTCTATCTCCCAGGGATACTAGGGCCATAGCTGCGGGTTCCCACTCCCCGGTTTCCTCAACCTCCTCCCCCAGAGCTATGTTGGCTATCTGTCTTGCAGGGGTGATTTGGGTGGCCATGGGGCACTCTGGGTCATTGGCGTAGTGCCCGGGCTTCTGGCAACGGAAGCAAGTTATGGTTACCCGGTGTCCCCGTCTCCCGGGGGGTCCAGTTACTGGTGGGGGGGGGCTGGAAAAGGTGGAGGTTGGGTCTTTGGGGGGCTAGGCTGGGACTCTCGCTGCCCTCCCTGGTTCCCTCCTCCTCTCTGGCGGGGTGGTCCCTGACTGGCTCGGGGGTATTCTCCTACCATGCCCCGGGGGACCCGGGTGTTGGTCCAGCGGTCTGCTTCCATGCCAGCTTCCTGGGATCGGTGAGTTTGCTGTCAAGCAGATGCTGGCGTAGTTCCACAAAGCAGTTCGCAGCCAGGTGTTCCCACAACATGAGGTCGGTGAGTTCCTCAAGGGTGGTGACTTTGCTGCCCTTGACCCACCCATCGAAGGCCCGACTGAAAAAGTTTACATATTCCACCCAGGTGGTGCCCGGGATTTTCCTGCAGTCCCGGAATCGCTGACGGTACATCTCGGGGGTGAGACCGTACCTTGTGAGTAGAGCCTCTTTCATGTGGCTGTAGGAGGTCTGCAGAGAGATGGGTAGGTCGAGCAGGGTGTCTCTTCCTTCGCTCAGAAACCGTCCCCACAACCCCGCCCCCAGTCCTTCTGCGGGACCCGATGGGAGGTCATGGCGACCTCGTAGGCCCTGAACCATTGTTGAATGTCATCGTTTTTATAATATTCTTTGACCACGTCCTTGGGGATGTGGACCTTCTGCTCCGCTGGGGAGGCCGCCTCTCGGTTTCCCGGGGGCCTCCCTTCCTCGCTTCTGGCCTTGAGCTCGATTTCCTTCAAGCTGCGTTCGTGCTCTAGTTGGAGCTTCCTTCCTTCGTGTTCCTGTTGGAGCTTCTTCTCTTCTAGCTCGCCTTGCACGCGCATTTGCTCTACTGCTAGCTTTTTTTCCGCTAACTTTAATTCGCCTTCGATTTTGAGTTTGGCTAACTCGAGTTCGTGATTGCGGCTTCTCTCTCTGTCCGCGAGTTCTTCCGGGGATAGGCCCCTGTCTGGTACGATGCCTCGCACCTGATTGCTGCTGCTTTCGCCTTGGGGGGTTCGGCCTCGTCGGGGCGCTCCCCCGTGCCTTCTGGGCGGGAGGCCCCGGCATCCACCCAAGCTTTCAGTGCTTTCTGCAAATCTTCCTTGGTGTTGAGACCGGTGGTAGCGATTCTAAGTTCTTTGCAGAATTGCTTTAGTTCTTTGTGCGTGTATTCTTCTAGTTGTTCCACCTGGAACACCCTGTTGTCGTTGGTTTCTGCGGGGATCATGGCGTTTCCTTCTGCCATCTTTGTCGGTAGTGCGTCCGTCGTTCACGGTACGATCTCTAGGTGATGGGCCCGAATCCCACCGCTGCCACCAATGTTAGACGGCGACCTCAGAGGAGCCCGTAAAGGGGGTCCTGACTACCCTGAGACCCACCCTCAAAGTATCGTAGCCGGGCACTGGCGGGAGACTCCTCAGGAGGAGGAATCTTGTATCGAGGATCGTACTTCTGGCACCACACGACACAGAAACACCACACCATGCGTTCTTAGGAATCAATCTTTATCAAACAGGTTAGCGCTGCAAATATGTACAAGGAGAGCACGGGCTCAATGAGTCTTGGAAGGGATAGGGGGTAGCGGGACAGTCTCTGGTAAAAGGTTCAAGGCAAGGACGTACCCGGCGCACAGCTCACAATCCTCGAGCTGGGGGGTAGGCTTGTTGTCGTTGGGGTCCGGCGGGACCGGTGGAGTCTGTGGAAGCCGCGAGTCACTCAGCGGGCTCAGGTACAAGTTCGGAGGTCTTACGATCTTCGGGGAGCCGCGAGTCACTCAGCAGGGCTCAGGTACAAGTTCGGAGGTCTTACGATCTTCAGGGAGCCGTGAGTCACTCAGCAGGGCTCATTCACAAGTTTGGAGGTCTTACGATCTTCAGGGAGCCGCGAGTCACTCAGCAGGGCTCAGGTACAGTTCGGAGGTCTTACGATCTTCAGGGAGCCGCGAGTCACTCAGCAGGGCTCAGGTACAGTTCGGAGGTCTTACGATCTTCAGGGAGCCGCGAGTCACTCAGCAGGGCTCAGGTGGTTCTAAGTTCCAGGAGCCGCGACCGCGTCAGCAGGCTCTCGTTGTTCCAGCGTCGAATCTGCCGGACAGTCTCAGAGCACCCCTTGTTATAGGTCGACCCCTCTTTGATGTCCGGAGTCTGTGCAGGCAGGGGTCTTGTCACCTGGGGGTCGCTTGTCGGGGTTTCCTGCCATTGTCTTTTGATCCTCTCAGGGCCGGGTCGGGAGGAGTCCCAGACACCCAGCAGGCGTGGAGCCAGCTCTCAGGGAGGCCGGAGGGCCGATCGAAACTCATCGTCCCAGGGGAGTTTAGAGGTGCGATAGAAACTGCTCCTCCCTCTCTCATCCCCTGGCAAGCGTGGTGTCCTCCAGCCGGAGTGGCGCCGCCAGGCCCGGGTCGCGCTGGGGCCGGGCGGCCATCTTGATGCATGAAGTGGGCATGCGGCCCCCGGGTGGCCGAAGGGAGAGAGGCCATGGACGAGGATGTCCGGGTCGGGTGCGTGTGTTCTGGTGGAAAGGAGCAGCTAGGCCGTGGGCTCGGGGCTGCAGGTACCAGGTTAGGCGGTGTGGGGACAAGTAGAGCCATGCTATGAGGCCGGGTCCAACAATTACCATATATGCCCAACTAAATGATAAAATTGCATGATGAATTGTTTGCAGTTTGAATTTTTGTGACAAAGCATATCAAATTCTACTTTATATTCATAATAAAATTCATAATACGGGTGAACGTTCCTAAAATTAAATTTGCATACCAATCTGTAGCATCCCTATATATAACAAGTGACACACTGTAATCCCAATGAAAGTTAAAGGCCTGGAGTATGATAGCCAGTGAGATAAATATTGCATCCAAAACAATCTGACACTAAGGCTTGCGGAATTTATCTATTGCAATTATCACTTATTCTGAGTTTTTTCTGTAAAAGGCGCCATAAGAAGTGGCCTTTGGAGCTTAATGCACCTAAATTCACATGGCTCAGTATTTACCGGGCACTCCCCCCCATTAAGTATGGGAGATTTGACCTCCCCAAAATATATCTGGGGAAAAATGCAAGCGTGTGGTAGTTATACAAAATCACATTAAAGTCACTTGTGCACTGCGTTGTTGTTTGCTGGATCCTAGTGTGTGCCGTGCTCCTGGGTATCACTCCCTGCTAGGAGTGTCGAAAATATCAAAAAACGTAGCAGCCCCACCTCTGTGGGGTGTCTCCCTGGGCACTGGTTTGTAGCCGTCTTGGCTTTACTTGGTTGTAAACAAAGTGTGTTGTTCACTCATTCGCTTTTTTTCTCCAGATTGTTCTTTATTTTCACAATCGTCTTAATAGTTATTCAACATACTATATTTCCCAAAATGCAATATCAAAGCATCATCTTGTTCGGTGTTCCAATGCATTTCGGCTTAACGCCTTCCTCAGGGAACATCTAAAATACAAATGTTTTGTGTATAATACAAAAACGTTTTTGACAATCCATTCTTCTAATCGCATGGTGATATAATTACAAAAAAAATATATCTCTAATTGATTCATGGTGATATTGTTTAAACGTTGGCCAGTGCGATGGTTTATCGGTTAATGAAGTGTGACTGTGATGCTGACACAATATATCGTTATTCAAAGTGCATGAATGCTCTACGCGGTATGGTTCTAAAGGGGGAGTGTGAACAATGTGTTCATGATCGCTAACGCGGTGACGGGATATTAGTGAATGTTATCGTAGGCATCGTGCTTAAATAAAGATCCATGGTGCCCCCTTAAAAGCGGTTGCTGGCCTATCCGTAATCTTACCGTTGCTGATGACTGACGCGTTTCTCTACGCGGGAATCTATCTTCTGTGTAATGGTGTTTCCAAGTTCCCCATTATGTGGGTAATGACGTGGATGCGTAAATGAGCTAAACATAGAAATGGGCTGGAAGTATCGAAACCCTTTCTTATGCTAAATAAAGTTTCATTGAAACAGATTAACCAAAAAAGGATTAACCAAAAAAGGAGAACATTGAGTGTGCGGTGGTGTGTGTAATAACCATATGTAGGTGATGCCAGTGTAACATAAAATATAACACAAATACATTAATGGAGGTGATATAACGACTTTCTGCAAGCAGTCCGATATGATATCCACAATCGCCGTGGATATGTATCAATATGGTAAATAGTTACATAGTGGCTAACTGCTGTACTGCTGTACGTGGTTTAAAGGTAACAGGAAAATTCCACCCTGTCGTTCATCCCATGAGGCTGTAGAGTGCTTAAGTGGTATATCCAAAAGTTTTCTCTTTGTAGCAACACATTGTGGTTGTCTTTTCCTTCTCGTTTTTCCACTACCTCTAGGATGCAAGCTTTTAGTTGACTGTTGTGGTGTTGAGCCTCTATGAAGTGTTGGGCTATTGTGGATTTCATTTGTTTGGTTCTGATGTTGCTTTTATGTTCATTCATCTGCACCTTTAGTTTTCTCTCTGTTTGGCCAACATAGGCTTTCCCACATGGACATTTCAGTAGATAGATTACATTAGATGTATCACATGTAGCCGTTACTTGAAGTTTAATTTTGTGGCCTTTCATTCGATGCGTGATGTAAGTGCCTTTGATGATATTGTTGCAGTTACTACAGTTCAGGCACGGGATAGTGCCTTTATATTCGGTTTGAATTTTTTCTGTGGGGTGTTTGATGAGTTCACCAATGTTCTTGCCCCGGGTATAGGCAAATATTGGTTCCTGAATGAAGATGTTCTTAAAATCTTGCTCTAGTTGTAGTAGCGGCCAATGTTTTCTTATAGATCTTTTGAGTTGTAGGCACATGGTGGAGTATTTGCTGACGTATGTGATTCTTTCTGTCTTGGTTTTAGACTGTGACGACAGTAGTTGTGGTCTGGTGGAATTGTTTGCTCGGTTCTTAGCTTGTTGGAGTATATGTTCTGGGTATCCTCTTGTTCTGAATCTTTGAAGCATTTCTTCTTGTTGTTCTGTGTGCTTGACGGGGTTTGAGACGATTCTTTTTACCCTCAAAAGTTGAGAGTATGGTAAGTGAAGTTTGAGCGGTTGAGGATGGAAGCTGTTGTATCTCAAGGTGTTATTCCTGTCCGTGGTTTTTCTGAAAAGGTTTGTTTCAAAACCACTCAGGGTTTTGGTTATTTTTACATCTAAAAAGTTGATGGTATGTTCATTGATCTCATGGGTAAACTGTAATCTGTCATCAATGAGGTTGAGGGAATTGATTTGGTCCTCTAGTTGTTTCCGTGTGCCTTTCCAAATTAGAAAAATGTCATCAATGAATCTTAAATATAGCTTGATTTGATCACTCCAGGAGTGGATGTTTAAGATGTATTCTTCCTCAAAGGTATTCATGAAAATATTAGCATATGTGGGCGCGGCACAGTTGCCCATCGAAGTGCCAGTCTTCTGTAGATACCATGTGTTTTGCCATTCGAAGTAGGAGTGTAGGAGGGTGAATTCTAGGAGTTCCATAAGGAATACCTTCATGCCTTCTTCATATTCAGTGTGTAGTAATGCTTTTTCGACCGCCTCTATTCCTGCTTGATGTGGGATTGATGTATATAGGGCTTTTACATCTATGGTACAAAGTAATATGGTTTCTTCTTCTGTGATGTTTATGTGGTTGAGTTTATTGAGAAAATCTGTGGTATCCTTGAGAAATGATCTCATTTTTAGTACGCAAGGTTGTAAGTAGGTGTCCAAAAATGTACCCACCGGTTCGTGTATGCTTCCTCGTGTCGAAACTATGGGTCGGCATGGTGGATGAATAGGGTCTTTGTGGATTTTTAGTACCATATAAAACTTGGGACTCCTGGGATGTTTTTGAAGTAAATATTTTTTCACTTTTTCGTTGACAATGCCTCCATCTGCTGCTCTTTGTACAATGTGTTCTAGTGTCGCTTTGAATTCCTTTGTGGGGTTTGTTGGCAATTCCATGTAAGTGTTCTCATCCTTTAGATGTAATTCTGCCTGTTGCAGGTAGTAGGTAGTGTTAAGGATCACAAGGGCTCCTCCTTTGTCCGCCTTCTGACATGTAATCGAAGTGTTGTTGGATATTGACTTTAAAATAGCAAATTCTTGGTGTTAAGATTCCGGTATTTCGTTTTTTTCTGAAAATTAATTTTACTTAGGTCTTGCTTGACCAATTGTTCAAATAGATCTATAGTTTTATGACTTGTGGGGGCTACATATGTACTAGATGGTCTCAGTCCTCTTAGAGGGTCTTCTGTTGTTGTGGCTTGTTCCATAACTATGTTCTCAAAGAAGTGTCGTAAGCGTATTTTCCTCATGAATTTGTAAAGGCTGACATGGAATTCCAAGAGGTTTGATTGTGTTGTTGGTACGAAAGATGTGCCTTTTTGTAGGGTTTTAAGTTCAACATCATTAAAGTGATAATCAGATATATTTATCACTAAATTCTCTATTGAGTCCCCTTCTTGTTCTTGTCCCTCTTGGCTGTAACAGTTCTTGTTTGGGGTAAGTCTTTCCCCTTTGATTTGTTTTTTTCTTTTTCCCCGCCTGGGTCGTCCTGTTCTTCGCGGCCTGATTCTAAAAAAGGCGTTTCTTGGGAGGTGGAAGCTGGCACTTCTGGTACAGTAAGAGGTGTCTGTTTTCGTCTTTGTGTTGCCGTGGTTTCACTTTCTGAGGATGACGTGTCAGTCTGTATGGTGTACGGTCTCATAATTCCCATAGGTTCAGTAAAAGAACACACATATATTAATTGACTTAAATCTCTAATTTGAAAATTTTTGGAAAATGAAATGACAGCTCTGTGACAAACAGCATGTCAACTGCAATTTCCTGTGCGTGACAAAGTTTTGAGCATCCCTTTAGCTCAGATTGAATACCAATCTAACATCTACATACTCATAAGTAACACAAGAAAAACTACATGATAGATTGTCACAAACATCATTACAATCTGTAATCCTTCTGCTTGTATATATTTAACATACACATGGATGACTAAATCTCTCATTTTAAAGCAATTCACAGAGTAGCATGATAACTGTTTGCAAAACGATTAAGTCCCTGATCAGGGAAAATAAGCCTTATATTATCCCCTATATTATACTATATTCTCTGGGCCTTATTTATAAAGCCCTGTGTCACATTAATGCCGCCGTAGCATCACTTTTTGTGGCCTGTGGTGACGTAAATAATGCCCCACGTTGCGCCATATTTACGAAGTGACGCATGTAGGCAGATGCGTCACCTCGTTAACCCCTGCGCTCCATTATACCTGTGTCAGGTATAATGTATTTAGGGTGGGCGTTCCCCCGCATCAAAGCCTCATAGAACTGATGGATTGAAGTCTATAAGATTTCAGTGCGCCAATTCTAGGACGCCATTTCGCCAAAACCTCACGCCTGCCTCATGTCAGGCATAAGGGTGATGCAGGCCCCTCACATGGGGCTTGCCTCATGTGAAAGGACACATTGCTGGAGTTGCATCTGTTTTCAGACACACTCCAAAATGTGCCACTTTGGCGCATACAGATACGTCAGTAATACTGACGTATCTGTCACTCCTTGCGACATGATGCGCCATACTGTACATACAGCACATCCATGGTTTCGCAAGGAGGGCGCACTGAAAAGTGTTCCATCACTGTTTTGTCACAGCGATGCAACGCTTCTCATAAATGAGGTCCTCTTTTTGTACAAACATTCTAACCCGCCACACACCAGGCCCGAACATAACCCTTTGTTTTATCAACTTTTTCAGAGTAAATTTGCATTTTTAATTCTGTGCCTCTTCCTAGGAAACGTGCACATAAGTTGCATTAGAGTCTGTGTAATGTGGAGATTTATCCTAGCTAATACATAGTGTAGCGCTATTTAACATTACTGCCTCTCCTCACAGTGTGTGGACAGATGCAATGTAAATATGTGCTGCACGTGAAAAAAATAAACATCACAAAACAATTACTTTTGCAGAAAAGATGCTGGAAAGACATGTGCCAATGATGTTTGCTTATGCATTTCTTAAATGCAGATTTGCGTTATAAGTTTTTAATTCGGATTGCTCATCTCATGGCCTTTAATTATTTTCATCTGTTAGGCACAATAGATTAATGTTAACAAAGAGAAATGTAAATGGATACTTGTATAGCGCACTACTCACCCACAAGGGTCTCAAGGCGCTTGTACAAATACCGCTGTGGAACCCATCCTGGCTTTCCCTGTGAGGCGTCCACTCCTGGGCACCCCCAAGGTGGAGGCCAGGCATCCTTAGCGTTGTGGGGGCCGTTGTGGAGATTAAGCACGCTATTGCCCAGAGTTGCACTCTATGATTGGAATAGGCACCGAGGTGAGAATTATCAGGTCCGGGGAATTTTTGAGCCCAAGACCCGCCGAGGCGGGGAATTGAACCCTGGTCCCGGGCTAGATCTATGTTTCAGGGTCTGCCGCTCTAACCATTGAGCCACACTTCTCCTGAAATGTAACCTGACAGTTGCTTAAAATATGTTTTAAAGGGTGTTTAGCTTCCCTTTTCCTCTCAGCGTTTCTGGCAAGTTCGAGCAGAGTTTGTCAGTGAAATACAAAAGAATGACTTTCTAATTATTACGTACTGTCGGTTAAGTGAAATAATTTTTTCTTAACTCTGGGGTATACCAAAATTTGTATAATACCAAATTACATATTTTGTTTCTAAAAATATGGCCTAACACCAGTGCCCTCGTTGCAGCTCGCATTCCCTAATACTAAAATAATAAAAGCCAGAAAGCCGGGCACGTCTATGACGCACCCTCTACCCGCTCACTGTTCACCGTCGCATAGAGGCCGAAGACCCGCTGCTTCTGGAAGTCTGCCAGCGCTTGGGGATTCAGAGAGGTCCGGGCGGTGGGACCATACATATGTTAATGTATCGTTTCGCACGTGTTGTGTGCGATTGATACAGGTTGGGGGTGCCCGTCACCCCAGAGCAGGTGGAGGAGCGAGGCGCAGCGCTTTCTTGTCTGCGGCTGCTCATGCTGTGACTGGGGCTCTCAGAGGAAACCAAAGACCGTCCAGCATCATGCAGGAAGAAACCGTGAAAGTGTAAAATAATTGAAACACTTTTGTTTCTGGCAGCATATTTTCACTACATTGAGTCGGGTATCTGTGCAACCAGCAGAGAGTGACAATACATCCACAATGCAAATGTACTTAAAATAAAGTTGCGGAAAGTTTAACATCGCCATAGAAATATTTCTCAAAATGATGCTTCCTTATAAACCGAGCCCTTATAAAGTATTTCATATAAAGAACCTCCCAACTTCAGTTTTAATTTGGATCGCGCGTGAAACTGCAGTGAAAACTGAATCAGAATTTCAACTGTTGTGGTAAAACCTCACTATTGATTTTTACCCACACACGTTTGGCCAGGAGAATGATAGCTTACAGCAAAAGCAGCCCAGACTGGAGGAAGATGTGTTTAAATCGGACGACTTGACTGTGCGGTTTCCCCCGCACATGATGAGAACCTAGTGTCATGTATTTCTGACGTGAGCCTCTTTAATTGCATAACAATCGCATAGTTAGACAGATCTTTTAGGGAGGCAATGATTGAACCCCTCATTTTTGGCAGGATGGCTCTATGAGTTAAACGCTCGCTGCTGACAAATGCAGCAATCTGCTGGCCATGTGTTTGAGGGCCAGCAGGGCCGAATCAGTCTTCCATTTTTCTAAGGTTTTTAAACTGAGAGCCATGAAATTGGATAACAGCTTCACCTGTTTGTTTGACAGAACCTAGAAGTGGCAGAGGTGTGGCTTGAAGCACTCCATTAATATGGAACTTCTTTCACTACTAATTATGAGTGACCAGCACACAAGTTATGCAGGGTCTTTTCAACTTAAGAACAAAAATGGACACAAAGAATGTGTGCTCATTTTTGCCCTTCCCCCAATTAAAACAGATTGCAAATAAGGTCCACTGGCGTTTTGAGCACGCTTTTAGCGCCTGATTTTTGCTGATTGGTGCAACGCATGGAAACATTGTAAAACTTATTTTGTGCATTATTAACCATGTTGTGTCCATATCAAACTAGCCTCTATAAGAATATTGTGCATTGTTTAGCCATTATGTACTTGTCTCACTAAGGTGCTCATCAAAATTCAAAACACACTTAAAAATATTATATGCAGGCAAAACCTAAAGAGAGGCAATGTGTTTGGGATTCTTCAGATTTCTGAGTGTCCTGTTAAAATTCTTGCTGCTGTGAGAATGGTGCCAATGAAATAAATAATGTTTTGAAAATACTTTCTGTGAAATATCTCAAGCTTTCTTAAAAGTTTAGTTCATGAATATGAATTTGCATCAAAAGGAAACAAAACATTTTCATTATAAAGAAGATTATATTTTTTGACCGGTCATAATTGTATTTAAGTACTTCAGGATTTGGTGCTTCCGGTAAAACCAAACCCTTGCCAGTAGAGATGTTACTATTATCTGTATTGAAAAGGAACTTGTTGGAAGAGTTGAGGAAGTGCTGCCACTGCTCTGCAATGCACTTCATGCATAACAAAAGCGCCAATAGCTTTGTGTAAATAAAGTTTTATTTTAATAAATAGAGAAACGGTTAATGTGCATGAAAAGTATTTAGATAAACACAAGTTATGGAGCTTTTACATTTAAATGTCTCTCCTTTCTGCTGCTAGTTTGTGTTTCTGGTGAGCAAAGTGTGTTTAAATGCAAAGTGTGTTTGTCTGCAGTACCGCCTCCTGTCTACAGAGGCAGAGCTAAGCAGAAATATAAACACACTTGATAAAACACAGGTCCCCACAAGGCAATTTTTAAAAAAGTTGTTAAAATTGGTACAGATGTTCCTGAAGTCATTTTTTATTATTTAGAAAACATTGCCTTTTGGGGACCTGGGTTCAGGTCCCCACAGTGCAATCGAGTCCCCACAGCGTGAGTGTGTTATCATACTCAAGTCCCCACAAGGATAGTAACACAAACACACACACTCACTCTCACAATCACACACTCTCACATATAGCCAGTTATATACTCTTACACACATATATACTGCCTTTCACATATGTAATTACTGTCACATGTACCACTGAGATATACATTCAATCACTAACACAACCATACACACACTCACCCACCCATGCAGTCCATCACATATGCACTCTTAAAACTATGCACCCATAGAATCACCCACTCACGCATCTATGCACAGCGTCATACACAGCCTACCTACAGAAACACTCAGGCACCCATACAGATACTCAGACAACCAATCAATAACCCATATAGACACTCATATAGCTATTCACAAAACCATTGAGCCACTTATACACCAACAGATAGACAGATACAGACATTCACACAGTTTAGTCACTAGTCTGCAGTAAGATACGTTTAATGACTCACTTATAGAGTCAGTCACGCACCTACTAAATCATCCATTCACATACTTATACACCCACTCATTCTTCCATAGGCCTTTCCCTATATATATTAAACATATTTAAATTTTACAGAAACACAGACTCACTGGATAACGTCATCAGTGATGTCATCAGTGATATCATTTGAGATGTCATCAGTGATGTCATCAGTGATGTCACTGACCTTGTCATGAGTGATGCAATATGTGACGTCATCAGCAGTGCATTGCGGGGGCGCGAGTTATAGTTAGCTGAACTAACGATAACGGGGGAATTTCGAGGGTTTGTACGAGGGAAATGTCCAGCTAACTATAACGCCCCTGAAACCTATGGTTTTTTTGTGTGAATATATATATACACATATTTATGTTTTTGTTTTTTTCAAGGCTCAAAAGCAATTATAACTTGCAGATGCACCATTAGGATGTGGAGAAAGTTGCAGCAGTAATGTTTTAAATCCTTTTCCCATTACATGTTTCTGGTGCAATGTATCCTTGATCACGTCAGAATATATACATGATAATATATTGCTTTTTGACTTGCCTATCTCTTTGGTGCTGTTTGACGAATCTTCACAACATTTTCCCAAAAAAGTGCACCAGTGATTCTTTTTTTGCATGGAACGTGTCAGGGTGATCTTTCATGAGGAGGCAAAGAAAAGGGGTGTAAAAAAAGGGTGGGTTTCCCATGTTAATTCCCTCAGGACTTGTCAACACGCCTGCATCCTGGACAGCTGTATGAAATATACCAAATTTGACAGATTGGTAGATTTGGTTAAACAGATTGCGCTTTTTTGTTATTTGGTGTAATCTGTTCCGTAGTTGCCGAGAAATTTAAGAGAATAACGCAAGTAATATCTAGGGCCGTGGATGCTTTGTGATGCTTTTGTGATGACATTGTGAAAGTGTGCGATATTTTATGAACTGGGGCATGGTCCCCGGAGGTAAAATTTGAAAAGAAATGTTGTATGAAGGGTCAGGGTAGAGGTAACCTGACCCTATGTTTGATATATTGGGGTCTTTGAGGTACCCCCTCATAGCAATAAAAAATCAAGATAAGGATTTTTTAAAAGACGCACAATATTCTCAAATGCATCACAACCATCAGCACAGTCCCACATGTAAAGTTATGGTGAATTAGCAAATATTGGCAAAAAATAAAATACAAATACAAATTGTATACTCACTCAGACACTAATGCACTCACTCCCAGACCCACTGAAGCACTCATGCACCCACTCATAGATCCACAAAAAAACTCATGCGCCCACTCACAGATCCACTCACACACTCAAACACCCACTCAAAGATCCACTCAGACATGCATGCATGCCCTCACAGACCCACTGAGAGACTCACATACCCACTCACAGACCCACTGAGAGACTCATGCACTCACACATTGACCCAGTGGGACACTCATGCACCTCTTCACAGTCTCACTCTAACAGGCATGCACATATTCACAGACCCACTTACACACACACACTCACAGGCCCACTCACAAACTCATGCTCAAATTCACAGACCCAGTCATATTCTCATACAACCACACACAGACCCACACAAGCATACACCCACTCACAGACTCACCCAGACACTCATGCACTCACTCACTGACCCACTCAGAGACTTACGCACCCACTCAGAGACACCTGTATCCACACACAGACCCATGATTGGGGCT
The DNA here is from genome assembly GCF_964204655.1 of Triturus cristatus. NCBI lineage: Eukaryota > Metazoa > Chordata > Amphibia > Caudata > Salamandridae > Triturus > Triturus cristatus. Next base: position 68,859,660 of record NC_140581.1, on the reverse strand, counting down.
CGGTAACTACAGAGGATTGGCCGAGGCCTTGCATGGTACAGTGTTGTGTGGTTATAGTGAGTTGACATAGGTCATGTGAACATAAAGTAATTAAAATGACTTTATGTAAAAAAAATAAAAATTCACTAAAAAATCCAAAGGTTACGGGGACATTATAGTTAAGACATAGAATTAAAAAAACATAGAAATTCCCTTGAAAAAACAAAGGTTACAGGGATGTTATTTTTAGGCTCACATTTTAAACATACAAAACCATAAACATTCACCTGTTATAGTTAGAGTTAGTTTAATAAACTATAACTCATGCCCTAAGGTGACTATAACTTGCACCCTCGCCATGAAGTGCTAATTACCCCAGATATTTCAACACTCACAACATCTTTGATAACATCATTGATAATATCACTGTAATATTTGCAGTAACAGTATTGATAGAAAATCTGTGCATAGCAAGGGCACAAGTTATAGTCACCTTCGAGCACAAGTTACTGTTTCTTGAAATAACTATAACTATAACTGCTGAATTTCACTGGTTTTTTACGTGTGAAATCTGGGCCTAACGATGATGTTCCTATAACCATTGTTCTTTACGGAGAATATAAATATATATATATATATATGTGGTGCACAGGAGGGTGTGGGGAAAGACAGCCCTCTCTCCTGACAACTCTTTGTTAATGATAGTTTTTCATAGTGGGGTCACCAGTGATGCATTCAACGATGTCTTGGAACATGCTATGAATGATGTAATGTGTGAGGCCGAAGGCAATGGATGGTGAGGGCACGGCCAGGCCTTGCAACCAACCCCCATGGGCAGCCAGCTCCATTCCTAAACACTACATCATGATGCACTAACAGTTCACTCTATGAATCACTCTTTTTATCTCTGCATGTCATCATGAAACTATCTCTTTTACTGTCTGGGTACATCCCTGCTTTACAAATGCCACATACAAGCCCAGAAATGTATGTGTTCAGTCACTGACTCTAACATTCACTCACTCAAAATCCATAATTAGTCCAGCTGCAGTTTATCAACATAAATGGACACGTAACAACACCCTCAGAACAGGAGGAGTAGTCAAAATCTTCCTGTTTCCTAGAGTTAGCTCTAATTGCTCTTGGTGGAATAAAAAACAAGAAAAAGTGCACATATCCGCTCCTCTAAATCCCTGGATACAGGAGAAAAGAGCACAGGTGGAAATTAATTATATTCATTGTCACGTTTGAATGTTTTGAGTTAGAGTAAATCCAAGGTGAGCTTAGGCATGTGAGTGATCAACGTCCTAATTTTTCTAGATTTGCTACCTGGCTCTCCACAGCTAAAACGTGTTCTCTATTTTGAAATAAAATGTTTATCATGAACAATCAGAAAGGACAGTAAATAAATCACAAGATAAGAGTCACGTCTGACCCCAGGTTACCTTGTTACCTCAGTCAGGGCCAGTCCATTGTCGAAGGTACTGGCCTGGTTTAATACCGGCAGCAGGGGTGCTGGTATGGACTCCACATATTTCTTGTCCCTTACCTGGTGTCTGAAGAGGTTACACCAGGCACAGGTTCTTCAGTCTGTGCTCGAAGGATCCCTCTGCAAAGTGCACGCCTCCACACGCAGACACTCTCCTTTTAAAGAGCCTGAAATGCAACAGTAGGAGGAGGCAGAAGGTGGGATGTCCCACTGCACAGTGACCACTCCCCTACAACATCTTCACCAGGCTCGTCCCCAGCATGCTTATGCAACTTGAAGGCAGAGGAAATAGCTTCTAAGAAGATTCTACAATACGTGGCAAAAAGTCATTTAGATATTCTAACAATCACTAATTTACACAGTTTCACAAAAGGCACACTTAAGCTGGAGGAATAAATCGACAAAGGCACAGGAGAGGTGCAAACGGACAGGTAAACAAGAGAAATATCCACCATTGATTCATAAGGATGAAACACTCAGCAGTTTATCACTGAACCAGAGCAGAGGGTGATACATGCAAGACACATCTCTTACCACATTCTCACCTTTACTCACTAACTACGCAGTTTATCTTCATTCACACATGCACACCACCTGCACCATCAACTGTCCTCACACCCCCTTTTTCAGGAACAGATTTATTAAGATTTAATAATGGTGCAAAGTCAGGCTAAGTGGTGCAAAGCTGTGCACAGTTTTCTAAATGATTTAGGGCTAGATGTACAGACACACTTTAATTTACAATGTCAACCTAAAACTTAGCAACTAATCTTGGCTTCAAACTGTACCAAAAAGAAGGACCTTGTATTTATAATGCAAGGAGAATGGTCTAGATATAAATTCCTACTAGAAAGGACTCTTGGTTGCACACAAACGTCCCACTGGCACACTTGGTGCAACAATAATAATAAATATTGCAAGCAGTCCTTCTGACTGTGCTACAGATATTGGAATCATGTAGACTGTTGGAGGAAAATAAATCTAAAATAAGCAGCCTTGGCCATAGATGTGCCCACCAGTAACCACAGGCACAAAAACAAGTATCAGAAGTACAACATCCAGCTTTGTACAAACTATATGAAGGCTTCAAGAGACAACGCAATCATTATCCGATCCCTTGGGGATCGTGGTTCTATCAGGTCTTGAATTAGAGACCTAATTGAAAACAGCAAAAATGTAATAATCATTGGAAAAGAGACAGTGAAACTATCTACGGCAGTAGAGGAAAGGCTGAGGAAACCCCCATTCTCATAAGGCAGAATAACTTAGCTAAGCCCAAACCAAGCTTCACTTCTGCTTCAGGATATTCCCGATAAGGACATGCTCGGCTCAGCAAGATGGAGGCCCCTCTCAGAATTAATCAGAAGAATCAAACTTTCCTCTTAAAGATCCAAAAACCATTCCATTGAGCAAAGATAACGATAACAGATCATGACAGTGAGCTAAAGCAGCTTTCTGCTAAAATGGAGAATTCACCAACAAAAAGTCAGCAATTCATATGTTAACTTTAAAACTGAATTAAGAGACAAAGAAAAGTGAAAAAAACTATGCAAGGAAAATATGATTCCAGACATATTGAATGGACCATCACTCTATCCTGTTTCATAACCTGAAGCATCGGTTCTAAACATTAAAGGATAAACACATCTATCCTCAACAATGATGATGATTCCCACCCATTCAACATTTAAAAGCCTTCAATTTCACAAATTGCAATAGAGCCCAAATATCACATTCAGCATACCTTCAGGAATAGAGACAGTAAGGAATCCGGCAGCTGTAAAACAAAATGTATTGTTTTTTGTCAATGTTTATTTTAGATGTTACACAGCAGTGCAAGCTGCTGGTTGGGTGTGAAGTGTAACTGTTTGAAAATCACTATGAGCATGTTGTGTGTGTGAGTGCTGAGTGATTGTGTTTTAACCCCTTCGCTGCTAGGCCTTTTCCCACCCAGTGCTAAGCCTTTCTTAAGCTATTTGGGGTAGTTTGTGCTTAGGCCCCCGTAACTTTTTGACCACATAAGGTATCCATACCAAATGTCCTACCTTTTCTTCCAACATCACAGGGATTCTAAAGGTGCATTTTGGTTTTTGGGGAAAAATGGGAAAAAAGTGCTGCAAATGAAAGCATCTGTTTTTTTTACCTGTAAATGGCATCAACAAAGGGTTTGTGGGGCTGAAATCACAATTTTCCCAGAGTTCAGGGACTGACAGACATTTGTCAGAAAACCAACATTTTGTACACAGTTTTGGTATTTTACTGGGGCATAGCCTATTTTTGCAATTGTTTGTGATTTCAAACATCTTCCAGTTATTGGTAGAAATGGGTATGAAAGCAATAATGGATCCTGGAAAGCTATACATTTTGGAAAATAGGACACAATTTAGGATTCAGCAAGGAATCATTCCTGTAGATGGCTGCCGACCCCATACCAAAAGGCAGATGCCCCCTATGTATCCGTAAATAAACCTGGTTTTGCAAGGAGGGGTCACATGAGTATTTGGTCCCGGGCTTGGCTGCCATCTAGGTAAACATACCAAACCCACACATCTCTGAAAAATAGAGACCCGGGGAGTCCAGGGAGGTATGGTTTGCGTGGATTCCCCAACGATCCCCTATCCAGAATCCCTGCAAACCTCAAATTTTGATGAAAAAAAACATTTTTTTCTGTTTAGTAACGGAATCTGCATGGATCCATAAATTTCCTACCACCCATCATTCCCCCAAGTCTTTAGATAAAAATGGTACTTCACTCGCGTGGGTGGGTCAAGTACCCGTGACAGGCAAGGGCCCAAAACGTGAACGTGTGGGTGGCTCAAGGTCCTGTTACTGGGAAGAGCCATAAACATAGGGATTAAGGGCATAGTACTGAGAATTTTAAGCCCTACATTTGTTTTTAAATATGTTTTTAGCCAATTCTGCATTGGACACCCACACAAGTGAGGAATTATTTTATTCAGGAGACTGAGGGAAATGCTGTGGGGGAAGGACATTTGTGCTGGCACCGTGATTCCACACATAAATAGGTTTCCCTAGATGGCCGCTAATCCCGGGACCAAAAAATCATGTGACCCCCCTTGCAAAAGCAGATCGTTTTGTGATAGGTGATTTTGATGTCTTCACAAAACGTTTCCGGCCCTTGCCTGTTGTGGATACTTGACCAACCCACATAAGTGAGGTACTGTTTCTATCGGGAGACCTAGGAAAACACTGGGAGGTAGGAAACTTGTGTTAGCCCAGCGATCCTACATCTTTCCCACACAGAAATGTGAGTAAAAGTTGTTTTTTTTTCATCAAAACTTGAGGTTTGCAGGGGATTCTGGATAGGGAAACATTGGGAGATCCACACAAGCCATACCTCCCTGGACTCCCCTGGGTCTCTAGTTTTCAGAAATGTGTGGGTTTGGTGGGTTTCCCTAGATGGCCACCAAGCCCTGAACCAAAAACTCAAGTGACCCCCTTGCAAAATTCCTTGAAAAATCAGATCGTTTTTGCGATAGTTCATTTTGATGTCTCCACAATACGTTTTGGGCCCTTGCCTGTAGTGGGTAATTGACCCAACCAGAAGAGTGAGGAACCATTTTTATTGGGAGACATGGTGGAACACTGGGTGGTAGGAAATTTGTTTCAACCCGGTGATCTTACAACTTTCTTACACAGAAATTTGAGAAACATTTCGAGGCAGATTTAGAAGCCCCTTGCGCCATCGATGCGTCACTTTTTGTGACGCATTAGTGTTCTTTTTACACAAAATTTACGAAGTGACGCATCTATGGAGATGTGTCACATAAACGAAGATGCAACGGAATGGAGATGTGCAAGATTTGTCTGCGTTGCTTAAGTATTTTTGCACGGTAGGCGTTCCCAATAAAAAATCAACGCATATCTGACGCAGGCATATTTACAACAATCATATAACACAGAAAAATCCTGAGGTCTAATGGTAAAGAGAAAAAGGTGGTATGTAGGGTGAGGAAGAGAAACCTAATGTACGTAGTGGAAAGGAGAAAGCTCCGAAACCATGGTCATACAATCACCGTGGGTAACTAACCCCATCACATGGGATTTTCATCCCAAAGAAAATCTCAAAATCTCAAGGGGCAACAACGCCCTTTTGTGAGACGTGAGAGCTTTGTGCTGTAGGTATTATGCATGCTCTCATTTGATCTATTTGATCACCTGCCCTTGCGAGTTGAGATACATTGGCATGACCACCCGCCGCATCAAAACTCGCATCTTGGAACACAAGAGCACGATACGGTGTGGCCGCTCCTCCACCAAACTTACCAACCACTTCCTGGAGGTTAATCATGCTCCCAATGACCTACATTGGACTGTCATTGATAAACCCTACATACCACCACATCTTACAGACAGCTCCTCCTTCCTTTTCAAACGTGAGCAGAGGTGGGTGTACAAACTACAAACACATGTTCGGGGTCTTAACGACGATATTCCTTGGTTGTCTTTATAAACACTCCTGGCTCGCTCTTTTGACCCATGCGTCACATTTCTTAGATGGGCACGTGCGATCCAGCCTGTATCACATCCATTGTCATGACTACCCGCTGTGTACTCCGGCTCACACACCTTCGGCCGCTGTACTTGTCCCGGCATCTCACCTGGTAATCCCTGGCGATCCCTGGGCATCTTGCACCTCCTATGCGTTAGTAGGCATGCTCTTTACATCTGCTCGCACTCCCCATAATGTTCCGTGCATTCCAGAGCAACAAGTGCCCCGTCAGCCTACCTTCCTACTTGACGGTGGTTTCCGCATTCTTTGCGCTCCCGTGTCATCTCCCTAATTAATCATGACGCTCCAGCCTTTGAACTTCTGACAGCGCCATCCCCGCCCTGTCATTTGCATTCTCATCTCCTAGGTTACTGCCTGACGGTTGATCTAGCGCTCCGCATTGGCCCTTGCTCTTGCGTGCATGCGTTACCTGTCCCGCGATTGGCTTACCAGCCGCTGGCAGTTTCTTATTTCTTTCGCCTCCGTCCAACCATACGGGACCTCCGGCTGCAGGCTCATTCCAGCCTGGTTCCCCGACGGACAGGTAGGCTCCTCGCTCTTTGGGTTTCACTTGATTACATTATTTTGAAGGCGCCTACCCTCGAGCGTTGTCTTCTAAATGTTTTCCTTCACTTTGTTTCACCACAGGACGGACAAGTGCAATTTCACTTTGCTCTGACTATCCGCTCAGCATTTGGCCACGTTTCAAGCCCCACGATGACCTTACTGAGCTTAGCTTCATGTGCAGACACTGCCTATGGCAGTTTTCCCTCGTTTTTGGTTGACCTTCCCACTGCTTCTACACCCGCTCATGATATGTAAGCCACCATCCCTTCAGCAGTCTTACATTTTCTTTTCAGAGCGGTGTTCCTTCCTGAGCGGTTGCCAGGTGGAGGTCCTTTAACCACCCAGTTTGTACGGGTGAGTGGCTCTTGCTTTAAGTTTACAACTCTCATATTTGTCACGACTGAGCAATTAAGTTCCACACATATTTTTACATTGTCTCCCTTTTTGTTGTCTAGGTGTTGTGTATCTTTGAGGAGACGTGCACCCACAAGCAAGTTGAGGGTGCCCATCATATCCTTTGTCACGTTGTTTCTTCTTTTTTGCAGTAGCTTCCAGGTCCTGATGAAAGCCGAGCCTATTTAGGCGCTATGGCTGAAACATGTCGACCACTTTTTCTTTTGTCGCTTCATTGATCAAACCGGATTAGTGTTGCCCCCACTCCTTTTAATCTAGTATCGGTACGGCATTGTTCAACAGAAGTCTTCTGGCCGTCCCGTCACTATTTTTAATACACTCTCTGTTTTTGGCACTACTAGTACACCAGCACTGCAACCCCCACTCACTTCAGGTTCAATTGTGGATTTATTCCCTTTCTTGGTGCATAATACCTACAGCACAAAGCTCTCACGTCTCACAAAAGGGCGTTGTTGCCCCTTGAGATTTTGAGATTTTCTTTGAGATGAAAATCCCATGTGATGGGGTTAGTTACCCACGGTGATTGTATGACCATGGTTTCGGAGCTTTCTCCTTTCCACTACGTACATTAGGTTTCTCTTCCTCACCCGACATACCACCTTTTTCTCTTTACCATTAGACCTCAGGATTTTTCTGTGTTATATGTACTTCGATGGGGGAATCAATCCTGCGTGGTCTTTAAACTTGCTCCCTCTGACCCTCCGGTATCCAACCGTCTTATATTAGATATTTACAACAATCCCCTGTGGGGATGCACATAAAAAAAGCATCACAGAAATTTTAAAATGCCCTCTCAAGCCTATGTCTCATAAACCCACGCACACGAAATGACACAAGTAACACATAAATTGAAAAAAAGTGCTGCAGAGCAGAAAACATGGACGACCTAATCCTGCAGGTGGGAGTTGCACCACAGCTACAGACTCCAAATGAAAGGGTCAGCAACATCCCACCACTGACCAAGCTACTGGTGGTTTTACACATGCTGGCCTCCAGATCCTTTCAAACAACAGCAGCACAAGTGGCAGAAATCTCACAGGCATCTTCCTCCGCCTTCCTCTCTTCTGTCTTGGATGCCATCATTCAGCTCACGCAAAAGAAGGGTGACATACCCTGAAACCAGTCCCAGGATGCTTGTTTCCAGTCCAGGGAGGACCTGGCCTGGCAGTTCGGTCTGGACTGTTCCCATTGGGACACAGGGTCAATACTGATTTGCATATGGTGGATCCAAACTGGGGTGCCGTAGTGCGCAAAAGAATGATGGATTTAACCCAGATCTTTTGCCTAGGGGAGAAAACTGCATTGTCAGAATTCCGTCCATCATTTGTTTGCTGTAACATCATTCAGCTCACAGCACATCCATTTCCCAAACACACCCTAGCAACAGATGGACATTAAACAAGGCTTCCATGCCATTGCTGGCTTCCCACAAGAGCGTGGTACAACGGACTGCAAGCATCTTCAGCTTGTACCACCTGCAGCAACTTCACACCTATACCGCAACCGAAAGCACACATACTCCATCAATGTCCAGGCCATTGTGGACCATCGGGGACTATACATCAATGTCCTTGCCAAATATCCTGGGAGTGTGCATGATTTATCTATATTCAGAAACAGCATCAATGACCGTTTCCAAAATGGACAATTTGTCAATGGACTCCTTGTAGGTAAGCATAAATACATTTACATACAAATATACTCTGCAAGAATAGCTGGCCCTCTGCCACATTACAAGCCCTTGTGTCCGGATGATGCAAGAAGTCAATGTGAAAATGCAAAACCACATATACACTATAACCACATAACGTACAGTCCAAAGCTGCATGCATACATAGCTGCATAACCTAAAGATCCAAGGGACACCAGATAGGAATGCATGCAAATATCCTACATAAAGTTGTGTAGATCAATACGTTAGACTGTTGACATATGCACACATGGCATGTAACACACATTAACTATTGAAAGGTGCAATGCATTGTAAGGAATGCATGGAAATAGCAAACCATCCAAATAGAATGTGCAAGTGTATATAAGTGTACATATCAATTACACACAGGATGCATGTATTGGTGCACCATGTGACAAAGGTAGCTGTTCAGGGGCATATCAAGCCAAATGATTGATAATGCAGGGCCAAAGACATCAAACCATAACGTCAACAGAATATATAGGACCACTATGACATGCAACTGACTCTCTTTTGCACAGAATAAACTTTTGTCATACTCACATATTGAAATGTGCCCAGATGTGCAATGTACAATGTTGGAAATTGTGCAACAAACCAAAACATTACAGGCAGATTTGCAAGGAAGTGCCGCAGCGTGGATATGCAAGGCGTTTGGTTGTGCCATGCTGTGCCAGGAATGTGACATATTTACAATGATATGTCGCATTCCTGTGCTCTTGCCTGCGCTGGAACAAAAACAGCTGCCTTGATCTGGCGAAGGCACCCTTGTACCATGGTGCAAAGGATGCCTGCGACATGGGGAGATTGTTTTTGTGCAGGAAGGGGCACCTTCTTGCACACAAAATAAATGATTGAGGTGATTTCCTCTTGCAATGTGTGCTGTAGAATGCAGCAGGCATTGGGAGATGAAAAAAACAAGGAAAAATGAATACATTTCTCCTCGTTGTACCCCACTATGCCACCCCTAGGGTGGCGTCACATTCTGAAGCGTTTCCAGATTTATACTTTATTGTAAGTCTGGCAATGCATCAGTGGATATGGGTATTGTGTGGGAACACCCACAGCAACACCTATGGAACATCCCTTCCACGCAAACTACTGCGTGTAAAGGTGGCATTTTCATAAAGGCATGGAAAGTCACGCAGGCCGGATTTTCATGCCCTTGTAAATATTGAGCAGGACAAGGCACCACAAGTACATCAACAACAGTGAAGTACTGGTGGCCCAGGGACTAGGAAATTGGCCCCATTGTATTCAAGTACTCAGAAAGTTACACAGTGCGGTGCAGACAAAGGGCTTTTGGTGCCTCACTGTGGCACTCTCTTGAAATCTGGCCCTATCCTGTGTAATTCTCATAATAAAGTCTGAATGTAAGCATGAGGCATCAAGCAACCAACCAAACAATCATTGAAATTATAAGTGTGCTACTCACATGTGAGTGTCTGAATGAGTGGGGAAGCATCTGCGCGCAGTTGAAGAGTCAGGTCTTTACAGTTGCAATGAAGATGTGCAGAGTGGGGTTTGAGCAGGCTGATGACTGTTTTCTCATTGAATGTGGGCAGAGTTATGCACACTTCCACTTGACATTGAAAATGCCACTTTTGACGCAGGAGTTGATCGTCATCTTTTAATGCTGGAGTGATGGCTGCAGCAGCTTCGTGGAAAATGGGTGGGATAGGATCCTTTTGTGATCATGAGTGGATGCCTCTCATGGTAGATGCGTTGTCTTGGGTGCTGATTGTTGTTAGTGACTAGATGGAGGGGTATCTGGTGTTGCTTGAAGATTGTGTGGTTTCAGACAACTGTGTCTGGTCTTTGAACTTGTCTTAGAGGCACATGAAATTTGTGGGGAAGTATGAGCAGAGCTTGTTGTAGTGGTCCTGGGAGGGGGAGACATCTGTATTATCCATGTGTGTTTTGCCAAAATAACTGATGATGCCAAATAGTTACTATGCTGAGGATCGAGTGTGGCATGAAGTTCCTTTTTGTAAGTCTGATGTGTGGTAGGAATTCTGATATGGTGTTCTTGTAGTTGGATCAGTCTTCAGGGGATTTGCAGTTACTCTGCTTCTCCACAAGGCGTCTGCATGTGCGTCACGATTGATGTGGGTTGGCCTTGAACCATGTTGGCTTCCTGCGCTGCTGTGTGTTGGTGCTACATACTGGTGCAATTTCATCTACACACTTTGAGATCCATGTGTGGGGTCCATTTTCAGCAAAGTTTGTGTTGTTCAAGGTGTTGGTGGCATTTTGGTTTGTGGCTGATTATAGTTGTTCTATGTTAATCTTCTGTCTGTTCCTTTGTGGAGTGCATTTAGGAATTTTTGCAAGCAGATGCTTTGTTGACGTGGAGGTGTACACCGTGCTGGTGAGTCCATGAGGGTTACGTGGGCTGGCTGTAGTGGATGTGGTGATGTTCTGCCCTAGCTTGTGGTTGTGGGTGGTGACAAGTTGTTACTGTCAAATATTTTCAAGGTTGGCCATGCGGCTGGCAAATTTGTTGTCACTGAGTTTGTTAAGCTGTGAGTTGAGGTATGTTACAAATATGTAGTACAAGTATGCAACAGTATGTTTGTGATGTAGGTGGTGTACACGGTTCAAGGTCTGATGGTCTGTAGCCAAGTGTCCCTCACAAGGTTGTCCTTGGGCTTGGCTGGATGTGGAAGTATAGGTGTTTGGTGTTGAGTGAGCTGTTGCTTGAGCTTGAGTTTGTGATTCGGAGGTAGCTCTTAAGTGCAATGGTAAGGCCTCATACAGGGCAGTTGTTGCAGGCCCTTCCTCATATTTTCATATCGTTTGGTGATGCAGTTGTCAATGTTGTTGGTAAAGGTGGTGTTTTCCCTGGTTACTGTGAGTAACGCAACATCTGGTGCAAGGTTGTTGATGATGACTCAGATCTTCATGGCTGGTCTGTGCAGGAAGGACACTTTGAGGAGGATGCATTTCAGGGATCACGAGTTGGTGCAGTTTGGTGTGTGCGTAGTTTATGTGTGTGCAGTTGGTGGTGAAGGTCTGGGGGCAGTGTAGTCAGGATTACTGTCCATGGTTGTTGCTTTGTGTGTACAGGTTGCATTTCTGAAATGTTTCACTGGTACAGTGCAAGGACATTTGCTGAGTCATAGCTAAGGGATTTGGGAGATCCATAACCTCTGGGGCTGGTTGTGTTTGGGTTGTTTACGGCTGTAGAGGGGGTTGGCTGTTGAGCAAATACTCTGCATGCCTGCCCTGTAGACACGCATCAAACACCATTAAATTTGGAAGGGGTTACCGATGCGCAGCTGGAACTCTGGAATCGTCAGGGTGGAGGCATTGGGGGTGCATCAGGAATGGAGAGGGAAGCGGGCAGCCAAAATAACAACAAGACATGTGCAATAAACAATGCAAAAGTAACAAGCATGGTCCAATCAGTGTGCAATCAGGCAACAGGATATAGTTTAACATGCTGCAAGCACGTAGAGAGTCAAAGAACTATTGTAAGTCATCACATCAAAAAACTGTGTACACATGTGCATGCACAGACCAATTTTTGGGACCAGACATCCTTCCAGCATTGTGCAATTGTGTCTGCGTAAGGGCATGTCTGATGAATCTGTTGAAGCATATGCAAACTCACAGGGTTGCTACACATGTTTGTTTCACACTCAGAGAACTGTGATGTGGAATTGATCCAGCATTTACAATATCCAGGTGTGGGTGGCACAACATTGCTGTACTTAATGTGAAAGGGGTGACATGGTCTGGTAATTACATGCATGTGTCACACTAACTTTTATTTTCCATAGGATGTACATATGTCTAGAATTCAACATGATTGTACATCTGTTCATGTTTCTTAGGTGGACCACAGGCATATACTCAGGAGGAGGTCGACACATTTGACGACCCCAATGCTACCAGTGAGTATAATTCATCACTGATTGTGATGTTGGTGATGTGCAAGGATGGAAGCTTGACTCTGTATGTAGGCAACTAGAGTATGATCACTACATCCATCTGCAGTCTCAACTTGTTGAATGCTATCAAAGTTCAAATACCATGACGAAACACATTGTGAATGTTGTACTGGGTGGAGACATGCGTGGACATATTAAAGCCAAGAAAGTGTCAGACAGGCCTTCTCTCAATCTACCATGCAAAACGGAGTGCCCATTGCCACTTAGACTGGAGTAGCAGAAGCCAAGTGGAGACATCAGCATCAGATGGATGATGTTTGGAGAGGAAGGCATGCTTAACACAGTCCTTACTACATGTGGGTAGTGGTGTTGTGCTTGATCGTTGGACAGGATGGTGTTCCAGGGTTGCAGTGCGGGTGCAAGGTCAGAGTCAGCTGGTCTAGGGAAGTACATGGGTTGCAATGCTTTTTTGCATAGAGTCAATGTAATAACACAGAGAAGAACCAAGCAAAATCTGGCCATGCTCAGTGTCCATCATTGTCATATGTCTCTTCATGATACTGACATTTTAAGTGTGAACAAGTTTAATAATCTGACTGTTGTTTGTCAGCCAGGCCTCAAATGTCTGAAGTATCATTCTAGGAATACCTGATCCATGACGCACTTTCAAATGACATCCATAGACCATACTCATTTGTGTGCAAATGAGCCATAGGAATGGCAGTCTGCCTTATGTATTTGGATAGGGTCATCCTTGTGCTGTGTCAAGAACAATACTTAATTTTGTCATCACCCAAGTGTGGCATATCTTGTACTCCGAAATTGCTTTCATAGTCATGACTCTTTAAGACTTAATTCATGATACTGTAATGAATCCTTGGTCCATTATCATGAGGACTAAGTAGCTGTAATCAAACTGTGGCTATGTTTTGTGTAACGTAAACTGAACAATGTGCACAATAGCAAGAGTCAACGTTTTGAAGGTAGGTGCACGTATGCTTGATAAATAAGCTGAGGTGTAGTTCACCCTGCTAGTACTACATGGCATGCTGCATGCCAGTCAACATGAGTAGTGTCATCAACTCTGAGGTTCATTATTGTTGAGACAGCAACAACATATCTGTTTCCAGAAATGGAAATTGCTACTACAGTGCATTACTCTGTGGATGTGTGAAATGAACGGTCAAGAGGTATAGATGTCTAGAAAAAAATATCTTCATCCACAACACACTTTGATACTGTCTGATCTCACCTGTTGTTGCAGATTAAGAATCACATGACTGCATGATTTGTACATGGGAAGACAGATAATTTCATTTTTTCTTGGAAACAATCAAATGCCATAATGTATGGTAACTGGTTTCTCATTTCTCTGGCTCATCATAAATTGATTAGTTTTTAAGTGTGAAAATGATTTACGTAGAATCATGACATTCAGCAGACTGCACAGTATGTGATGAACCAACTGAGTTGTATTGTCTTGGGTTGTGTGGGCCACACAGTGACTGGATGATTGGCCCTAATGTTGGAATCATCGCACATGATAGCATGCATTTCCAAACTACATTTGTCACTCATGTATAGATTGACTGACACATGTGTACTTCTTTTCATACAGATAACATAAGTGCAAAAATGGAAAGGCTTTTCCGCATACGGAAGACCCGATACTCACACATTTGTGAGGTAGTGATGGGGGTTTGAGACGGACCTCCCGCCTGTATGACAAGCAGAAGGCAGCTAATACCTGGAATATCAACGTCCCAGCCAGGAATGGGAACATTGGCAAGCTTTCAGGCCAGCATCCTGGACCATCGAAAGCACCGAACCCAGCACCAGGAGCTGTCAGTATACACCTCTCAACGTCAGGACAGTGTTGCAGACATGGCATGTCAAGCCAGGATGTGGATTTTTTTTTTTTTAAATGGATGGACTGGAGCAACAGATGGCCAAAATGTCGGACAAAATGGACAAAATGCAGCAGTCTCTGGACCATCTCATTAGCCTCATCTGATGGGCTGATTGTACATATTGTTTTGTATTGTGTATTGTTTTATAGTTAGGATTCATTTTATTGTAGAGTTAGCATTGTCAATATAGATACTCTTAGTTAGTTTAGTTAGGTGTTTGTTATTAATAATTTTATTCTTTTTTATTCATAGAGTATTTTTATAATATTTACGGGTGGGTGGGTCCTTTAATGTGTGTTTACGCGTTTTAAGAAAAAATAGAAAATCCAAAAAAATCTATATGTTTTTAATACATCTCTACTTAGTTTATCTTTTGGATAAGTATGTGTATGTCTATTGTGCATTGATGTGTTAAGGAGGTGGGGGATGATGTTTAGTGATCTCACATGATTTTTGTTTAGCTTAGGGTAAGTTAAGCTAATTTAGGTAGGTTAGGCATAGCTAGTATAGATAGGTTTTAAGATTTTAAATTAGATTATAAGATATTTTAGTAAGAGTGTTTTAGATGATTGATGATATATGTTTAAGATTTTATTGTTATTAAAATAATGTTAATTTACAAGCTTTGACAATGTTCTTCGATGGTCAGCATTTAGTATGTTGTATGTGTGAGTAATTGGGCACATGGACTGTGAACACAGATTACTGTTCGAGTGTATCATATTTGTTAATTATAGCAGGTTGGTGCTCCATGTATGAATATTTTTACATGTTGATCCAACACATGTGCTTCAACTTTTTTGGGTACCAACTCCTGGGTCTTCACATACATATGGGTCGGATTCAAATCATGAGTCTTTGGACAACCTCTGCATGTGTATCTATCACAAATCTGTGTCATCTATGTATGATGTTGCTATATGTAAGTGAAATATGGGTTGTCTCATACACAGATGTACCGACTCTGCATACCACACATTATCTTCCTCGGTGTTGTCATAGCTATTACATGTTAATGGACAATTAGTCATTATGTTACGAGTGGCTAATTTATACGAATGGACTACCCAATGTTTGTTTACAAGGGGAGTTGAGTGGCACGGCTGGTGTATGATGTAGCCTGGTCAAACTTTGACCACATCTTGTTTGCTGGTATGTATAATTTCTTGGGCTGTACAAGTTCAATATTTTGACACTACATCATTAATGTTTTATGTGCAGATTCATAATTCCCTTGCGCTGCAAGTACATGACTTTTTGTGACACACTGGCAGCGCTTTTCTCTGCCCCATATTTACAAGGACGTGATTAGCCACCCTGCCTGGACTTTCATGTCCTTGTAACTACAGCCACTTTACATACAGCTTTATTTGTGAAAGGGGCATTCAATGTGTGTTGCTGTGGGTGTTCACACCTCACACCCATGAAACCAGACACGTTTCCAGCTTTATGAGGAATCGTAAACCTGGCAATGCGTCAGTATGCCACGCCCCACTAGGGGTGGCATAGAGAGGTGCAATGAGGAACAAACTTTTAATTTCTCCACATTTTTTAAACTTTGATGGTGTGCTGCAGTCTACAGCATGCATTGATTTGGGAAAAAACCTGTTGTAACCGTTTTTGTGCAGGAAGGTGCCCCTTCATGCACAACAAATAATCTCACCATGAAGCAGGCATCCTTGCCCTCATGGTGCAAGGGTGCATACACATGCGCATGACAGCTGTTTCAGCGCCAGCGCAGGAGAGAGCACAGGAATGCCATATTTGATCGGATATATGTGGCAGTGGCATTCCTGTGCTCAGAAAGTTGCACAGTGTGGCACAGACAAATGGCCTGTTGTGCTGCGCTGCGGTACATTCATGTAAATCTGCCCCTTAAATCTCCATATGACAACATGTATTTTTGCATTTGCATTGTCATACTAAACTGACATTGATCAAGTACTTACACACTCTTTCAGTTGTGTCCGAATTTTAAAACAAACATTATACCCAGTGATATTGTGGAATGGTACAAACATGAAACAAAGTCACATTGTCCTTGACACACAAGTAGTGGAGCTGCACTCATGTTGACATGTTTGTCAGTGTTTTAACAAAGAGATTTTATTTGTATTTTGCTCCATGATAAATACATTGGTGTTCTACCTCAGTGAGTGAGAAAAATAAATCTGTGGCACAAGTGTTATCGTTTTTTTAATTATATTGTCTGTAGTACATTTTTCTCATCAAAGGCAAATTGTTTCTGTTGTCATACGACACCTGTGTCAATTGAGGGACCCTTCTTCCTCCTGAACTGTGACGCTGACTCTTCCTCCCCCCCCCCCCGAGTCATCAGATTGGGCCTTTGTTTGCTCTGTAGCTGTAGGGCATGCTGTATCACTGCTATCACCAGCAGTGGCAGAGGAGGTGTGAGGGAACACATATTCTGGTGACATGAAATTTGCCATTAGGGCATTTAACATTACTTGCTGATTTTTAACAACAGTCAGCAATTCCCATGAAAGACAGTCATGGTTGCCATGTATTTGTCTTGCTTTTGCTGCATGTATCTAATTGTCTCATCGATGTTTTGAAGGTGCTATGCAACATCCCTGATGCCACTTGGTGGTGGCATTTGCACATGCCTCTGACTCATTATGTTGGATATGTTAGCCAGAGATTGTGAGAGTCCTGGTGTTTGGGTGTTGCTGGCTTATTGTGTACCAATGTTCCCCAAATCAGGATTCAGGCTTCGAAGTATTGCTTGCAGGATGCCACCCATACTCTGCACAGCCACATGAACCTCTCTGAGGAGTTCCCGTTGGAGAGCTGCAGTGGTTCTTTGGAACTCTTCCTGTGTGTTCTCCAAGTCTGGACTTATATTTGTTGTGCCAGATTCTGTTGTTGTGGTTGATTGGGTGTCAGCTGGAGCAGCTAGCACACTGTTGTCACTCTCAGGAGGTGCTGTAGGTGACCGTATGGTAGTAATGAGGTCCTTCAGTGTGTCACTGTCAATGGAGGGCAGGGTGTCGTCCATTTCCTCAACAAGATTGGTGTCATCCACCTGTTGTGATGTGGAAGGTGCATCCTCTGAAAAATAAGGTGGAAATGTGTTAGTTGTGTTTGCATGTTTAATTGTAGTGAGGTTTAGTAAGAGGCATCACATGTGGGATATCAAAGCTGATCTCTGTTTCAAAGTCAAGCAATCTACATCCTGATGCGGACGGATGCTCAAGACTCATACCCACTTGCATCGACATTGCACCACTTATTGTGACATTAGTGGTGCTGGTCATTGGTATTCATTGTTACTGACCTGTGGACATACACTGCATTGGAAATGTTGCTGTTAGTGGTAGATGCACTTTTCTGGCAAAACTGTAATGGCATTTGGAAATTAGTGTGTAATATCAGTGTTTTGGCCTCCTTTCAAGCACAACATACTGCCAACCTAAATATATGTTTCCATGCACATTTTGAGTACTCACTCAAACTACCACCAACACTAGTTAGTGGAAGTTTACTGTGGGCCGGCCTATCGCCCACAAAGTACGCACTGTTAGTGATGTTATTAAAATTATTGTGACTTGCAGTTAGCTGCAATGCTGACTGCCAGAAACACTGCTATAAAAGTGTTAGTAATTCCACCATTAGCAAGCAATGACTGACAAAAGGCATATTAGCAGCTATGGAAAGCAAACTAGTCAGCCCAATTTTTTATGTCATCAACAGTGAAAACAAGCCTATGAGTCAACCTACTATGAGAACTAGGATATTTATCATGCAGAATGGATTAGCCTGGCCCCAGTACATCACAGATGAACAACTCGCCCACGCCCCCCAAAAGCCATGATGACCATCCAGAGACCCAGGGAAAGAAGAAAATCTGGGCTACAATACTGAGTACAAGCGCTTTGCTGAGCAATACCAGTGTGCGTCACTTCTCATTGGGCACTCCTCCTACACAATGACATACAAACCCATCTAAGCACCAATGAGTACTCGGCTCAGGGTGGCATCGGTGGCCTGCCATTTTTGAGCCAACTTGGGATGCCAAGGTGCAGTGTAGTTGCTGGTCTGTGGTGGTAGGCTAAGCAAAGGTTGGTCGCACACTGCTCGTCACACCAGCAACTTCTGTGGTGGTAGGCATTGAAGCATTGGTGATCACCCTTACCTTGTGGTGTAGTCAGCCAGGTCGCATGGAGGCATGTTGCAGACTAGTGTGAAAATACACCTTGGTTCTGCTTGTAGCTGTGAATGGTACATGTCCTGCTGAGTAACTATATAGGGAGGTACACATTGCATCCCATGCCCCAACAGTACACTGGGCTGCACAAAGGATATTGCCAATGGTGGCCAACTCATATCTGCATCAGAGGCCAGAGTATGGGTCACTGGCCATATGCTGTGGAGGGTTCAGACCCTGAGATGATGCAAACGTATGTTGCACAAGCACTGAAACTACACACCTAAGGGATGGATGCTGCATCACCTTCTTCTTGTGATTACCCAGCTGTCTTGGCAGTGACTTCTGACCCAGGCTTGTGTGAGTTCTGCTGGCTGAGGATCATGCTGGCTGAGTCACAGACTTTGAGAGAATGCATCAGATAACACCACCGTGTTGATGTCCAAGTGAGTGGAATGTGTGATGTGTAGCGGAGGATGCCCAGGGTATAGTGGGGTGCAGGGTAGCACCTGTAGGTGAGGGACTCCCAGTGGCAGATGAGCCACTATGGTGCTGGAGCTCTGGCTAATGATTTTGAGCAGTGCAAGACGGAGAAACAAATACCATGAAGGTCAATTTTCGAGGTACTAATGCTATGTTTCCTTTCTGGGTGGGAGGGTGATTGGGGCTGCTCTACTCACAAGTAGGCCCAGGGCTCAGTGGTATGCCCACTAAAGTGCACAATGACTGTTTCTTTGGCCTTCCCAGTCCGCCCAGAACAGTCATGTGCACTTCCCTGTTTGCAATGCAGGCAGCATTACAGTGTGCATGGAGAACATGCCCACCCCTCAAGCCCCTGTCTGAACGCATTGTGATGGTGATTGGGGCTGCTCTACTCACAAGTAGGCCCAGGGCTCAGTGGTATTCCCACTAAAGTGCACAATGACTGTTTCTTTGGCCTTCCCAGTCCGCCCAGAACAGACATGTGCACTTCCCTGTTTGCAATGCAGGCAGCATTACAGTGTGCATGGAGAACATGCCCACCCCTCAAGCCCCTGTCTGAACGCATTGTCCCTGCGCGCATTATCAATCACAATGCCACATTGCAGGCTTGTGATTGACTTAAGTGAGGGAGCCTGGCTGGCTGCTTCCTGTTCATTGAAGCAGACTCAGATGCACAGGAGCACAGAATATGCAGGATCAAGCCTTGTTGCAATTTTCCTTTTGTAATGTGATGCCAAACCCCACTCACACACACACCAACATCCATGCCCCCTCCAGTGTCTTTTCATGCTCTTTCCACCTCCCAGCTGTCCAGTGCCCCCTACTTAATTTCTCAATGCCAGATGCTGTGGAGCCATGCACAGCAGTCAGACCAGTGGTATACCAAAGGAATATCTTTGGTTGCAAGGCATACCATTACATTGCATTCTAATCAAAGGCATACCAATAGGTATAATATTGCAACAGTGGAGACAGAGATGGATAGGGTAGCATTGTAATTTACAGTTCCCACTACAGTGAGTGCAACCCTAAAAGGAACACTTGTAACACATAACAACCCCAGATCCCTGAGATTCATTTCAGACCCCCAAAACCACCTTACATGTCGCATTTAAGGGCAGAACACATCCTCATTTTTATTTCTGACCCCAAAAGATATCCTAATTTCATATTTTGACCCCAAAGACACCCTAATTTCAATGTTTGAGCTCAGAAGACACAGTAAGTTTCATTTTTTACCCCAAAACACATCCATTTTTGATTTTATCCAAACAAAAAAGACACTATATTTCATTATTTAACCCACAAGACACCCTAAATGTTATATTTGATCACAAAGAAACTCCCTTACATTTTTATCTGACACCAGAACGCATTTCCTAACCTGGAAATAATGAATCTCCTTTCCTTGCCTCACAATGCATTGATATGACATGAAATGTGAAGGCAACTGCGTGCCTGAAGTTGCTTTGAATTGGCATTCTAATGTGATAACTGTGTTGTAATGTACGTCTCCCATGACGAAGGCAAACCATGGATGAGACCGTCTGCGTCCATTTGCCCCTGGACCACACTCACCAGTGAGGACCATTGCTCTCGTACACTGCTCCACAGCAACACAGGCATCCTCCTTGCCATCTAACCTGGAAACAACTCCACTTGCCATCTTGCAAGACTGTATGCTTCTCTTGCACCTTGCTCCAGTCGAAACGCCAAACAAACCTTCAGCCACATCAACACACCAGTGCCTCGTGCCACACAGCCAAACAACACTTCACACAACCAGCTCAACTGCATCCTCCACAGCGTGCAGGCCCTACACATGCACACTACAGAAATGTTGCACCTCCTTGCTGAAAACTCTTCATATGTCACCTACTTCACAAACACATGTACCAACCTCTGTTCTGGACTAAAAATGACCGTTCATCATTAGTGACTGCTACTTAAATACCAGCAAGGCCCACCACGTCCATCAAGGAGGACGCATTGCCATCTCCTACAAGAAGGAAAAACACTCCAACTAACCACGCACTCTAATGATCCAGCGGTGACCATGGTGCTACACAACTTAAAAACCCAGACCAAGCACAACAACGTCCACTTTGGCACATTGATTTGCTTTCTCCCCCAGTCCATTGACACCCATTCACCAATGCTATTGTAGACATCATTGCACACCAGGCTCTCCCATTCACCAATGACATTCCTACTTTGGGTACTCTATTTCCACCTGGACAGCCCCAGTGACCAGAACACCACAGCCCCCTGGGTGAACGTGCTGAAATCAAACTGAATCAGCTATTCACCACACCAAGCCACATTGCAGGAGACATAGACAAGCACATCTCCTCCACCAGTAGACAGATTCAACTACAGCCATGCCACCGGTTTCACCTGGATCAACCATCATTGTAAATGTCACATATTCACCATGCCCACCAAACACCATCACCATCATTGATCCACTTCACAAATGTATCCAGGCCATCTAATCAGTTATCATTGAGTCCATTGGCCCCACCACTCCGCCAATGCTTACATACAATAACCCCGCTGGCCACGTCCACCAACCATTGATCTCAAACTGACCCAACACACTGGCACACCTCAAGAAAAACCAGGCAAGATGTAGCACCACGTTGCACTGTATTACCTAAGTTATGCATGTACGCATATGCTTGACCTTGTGAATGTCATTTATGTACTCCTTGCGCCAACGGGTCTTCACTTAGGACATTCACAAAAGTGAGGTACCAGTGGTGTAAGGCCATTTGTGACATTTTCAATATGTGATTGTCATATGTGATTAACTTACATTGAGAATACTTGTGATTGTGGACGAGTATAAGGACAACAAGATGCACACATCAGACTGTGGCACAGGGACATTTCTAGCTGCAATCACTACCATAAACCATTAATGAATTATGTGTACTTATTGTGACTTACCCGTTGTCAGCTCTTCAGTTTCTGGGGTGGCACTGTCCTGTCCAGATATTCCAGTTAAAATTTGCTCTGGGATGACAGCTGCCACCTGCTCCACCGGGTCATCCAGGGCCTCCTGGTCTGCTGGGCTGCCTCCTCCAGTTTGTGAGTCTGCCTTACGGTTTGCCGAAGCTTTTCTTTTGTCCTGCACTTACAGCCATTCCACCTTTTTTTGCAGTCCATGACGGTCCTCTTGGACTCTTGTGACCACCCTTGCAAGGCCAGGTAGTTTTCGGATACATAGGGGGCACCGAGTTTTTAGTCCAGGGCTTGTCGGCCATCTAGGGAAACCTACCAAATCCACACATTTCTGAAAACTAGAGACATGGGGGAGTCTCGGGAGGTAAGGCTTGCAGGCCCCAATGTTTCCCTACCATGAATCCCCTGCAAACCTCAAATTTTGATGAAGAAATCAAGTTTTTCTCACTTTTCTATGTGGGAAAGTTGTAGGATCACCGGGCCGACACAAATTTCCTACTACCCAGCATTCCCCCTCGTCTCCCAATAAAAACAGGCACCTCACTCTTGTAAGTGGGTTAAGTACCTGTGACAGGCAAGGGCCCAAAACATATTGTGGAGATATCAAAATTACCTATCACAAAACAATTTGATTTTGCAAGGGGAGTTACATGAGTTTTTGGTCCCAGGCTTGGTGGGCATCTAGGAAAACCTACCAAACCCACATATTTCTGAAAACTAGAGAGCCTGGGGAGGTAAGGCTTTTGTGGATCCCCCAACGGTTCCCTACCCAGAAGCTCCTGCAAACCTCAAATTTGGATGAAAAAATAGAAAGGTTCTCAAACTTCTGTGTGGGAAAGTACTGCAATCTGCATGGATACACAAATTTCCTACCACCCAGAGTTCCTCCAGGCCTCCCGTTAAAAATGGTACCTCACATTTTTAGGTGGATAAAATACCCGCGACAGGCAAGGGCACAAAACGTATTGAGGAGACATCAAAATTACCTATCACAAAACAACCTGGTTTTGCAAGGGGGTCACCTGGGTTTTTGGCCCCGGGCAATACGTTTTGGGCCCTTGCCTGTCACGGGTATTTGACCCACCCAAGCGAGTGAGGTACCATTGCACCATGCATTATGGGCAAACACAAACATCTGTCTTTTCAATGATGTCTGCCGACAGGGATCAGCTTCACAGAAACAGTGGGACTCCCAGTGACCATCAACTCCAAAAGAAACAACTGAGTCACTCAGACTCAATTTAATGAGCACATGTAACTTTTCAAGCAAGGCTCAGAAACAAACTTTCAGGCAAGAAACAATAGTGTAAGATGCCCTGATTTCTAATCATAATTCACACTCGACAAATCCAATCTTCTAGCCAAAATCTATTCCAGGCACATAACGGGACAGAGTGGTACCTTGATCTTCCTAACAGTATACCTCAAAATGTTGCTTTGAAGTTTTAATTAGAGATGCTGAAACTGGTAAAAGCTGCCCCTGTTAGATGCTATAAGGAATTTCTCCATTATTAGTGTGGCATTTGTCGAGTCACTGCTGGGAAAAAAACAGTAAGGCATCAAGTTAAACTCAGCTGCCAAAGAGGAGGCACGTTTATTCTCAGACCACACAAACAAATATGCTGAATTGGGCAGGTCAGTAGCAAATCCGAAGTCCTCAGAGTACCATGTACTCTTATGACTGCTAGATGAATTAAAATCAGCAAACCGGTCGAACTCATTGCAGTAGTGAGAGAAGTTACAGGACATGAATTATCTTTTTATGCCTTTGCACTTTCTATGTGAATTTTCCTCTAGTCTTGCATAACATTCAAACCACACAGTTTAAAATGCCCCGTTTGCACTTTGCATGTCACTACTTTTTGAGATTGTTTCTTTAAATGTTTTAGTATTGTTGTTGTAATCATGACTGAGTAAATGTATGTTTTCACTTGTATTTTCACACTTTCTGTGTGGATCTTCATCAGAGTTCCAAAACATTAAAAAAAACATTAAAAAAATGATTGATTGATTGATCTCATCAAGCTACAGATGCAGAACTAACAATAACTCTAACTTCGAGAGGAGTTTGCCGTAAATTCACAGATAAACCTTTTCTGATGGATACTTTTAACCATATATTCCTCACATTTGTAATATTACCCAGCACCAAACTGAATCCTGAAGATTTTCATGGCTGTGATCCAGCATGCATGCAGCTGTATTCCTCATTTCACCACAGAAGTGATTTAGCAGAGCAGCATATAAGTACCACCCATGCATTCCTTTCTTTCTGTGTCTTTGTATGTAAATGCAGAGCTGTGCTTCCTTTTTGAATGATTTATGATTTTCTGCAAATTGAATTCCAGTGTGCAAGGGAACAAAGTCTGTATCTCAGACTGCAGGGTTAAAACCATGGCATAGAAACTATATGTCAAAAACATCAAAAGACATCATGGACATCATGTAAGTTCCGTTTCAGGTCGAGGGTGTAGACCCAATTGCGCTCTTGAGGCCACTCCTACAACAGACCTTCTTCACAGTCATAGTTATCTAGTAATAAGAAGTCCATGTTGAATAAAATGAATAAGAAGTTGAAGCAGGACTCCCCCCTACCCTGATGCTCTCTGTCTAAATAGAAGTCTCCAGTGCAACAAAGTGGCAATTGAACTCATTCCTGAATGAGGAGCCTGTTCTGTAACTGATACGGATGCACCCAAACTCCCTGGGCTGATGCTGTTGCAACATGGGACCTCTAATGCACCCATGCCATGTATTTTTGGCTGGCACTGGAGGAACATTTGGTTGTGACTCCACTAGCTGGCCCTGAGCTGATCCTGTCTTGACCCTGATTGAGATTGCACAGTCCCTATAATTCTGGTCCATATAATGTGCTCCATATACTGTGCAGAACTACTCAGAGGTTCTAACATCTTTTTGGTTCGGATTCAGACTACCTGAAAATTTCAGTTTGGATGATAGGAGTGATTTACCCCTATATGATAACGGTGGTAGTTTGTTCATAGATTTACAGGAGGTCAGTGGGCTTGATAAATTACCTGATACAGGGTTGAATTCACTCTTCGGACCCCAATTGAAAAGAGAGCTTCCTTTGCTCTTATAATGGGACTGGCAACTGAGGTCCTAGAACTACAACTGCCTCTGTTGAAATTAAGATAAATATTCTTACTAAGCTTTATCAACCTGTGCCGGCCTAATCTGTGTCCTTGCGTCTCTTCAATGAAGCCCTAAATGACACAAGTGTGGGCACTTGAGCTAAGCCTTGCTCTTGCCCACCAGTGAACAGGTTGATGCCACAGAGTGGTGCTCAGCGACCCAGAATTTTCTACACAGCATCCTCCTACTTAGAGTTTGGTGGGCTATGCTTTTACCAGCAAAGTGGAGCCTAATGCATTCCCACAAACTTTCCTGACAGGAAATCAAAAAGAATTAAGTCATTGGGGAAACATAGGTTCTCTATGGCAAGCTTAGCCTTGAAGTCTAATAATGCGGTCGCCACACTAGGGCATTATATGTGCCCCATCTGAAAATGGCCTGTGAGATCTCGCCAGCTGTCCCATAGGAATTTAAGGCCTCCAACACTGAAACATTCAAGAATGACAGAATGTCAATTGGGCAGGCCTGGATAATCTTGATTGCTTGGTGTAAGAGGTTGCCACTAAAACGGTGCTCTGTCGCCATATCTGGATATGATCTAAAAGCTTTTCTAGAGATGTGCAGGCATTTATTATGTGCATGCCTTTTCATGGACCCTTGATTTTGGTGATAAGTCTAATTTTACTCTCGAGAGTGTTAAAGAAAATAGAGAGTCAAAACAATGCAAGACAGTTTTTTCATATGTTTTGCCTTTCGGATGCTATTCCAGAGAGTTTGTGTATACACAATGTCAGGCCCTCTGCTCCCACAGCAGTCACCCCTATCCTTACTTGACAAAGGATGTGGACCAAGCAGACATTGTACAGGTCACCAGTGACACTGATTTTCTCAGACCCTCCCTCTGCAGCATCAGCATCGAAACACACTTAGTTTGCCTTTAGTGGTGCACAAGCCCCCTGAGGGAGGTAGGATCAAACATTTTTCCCAAAGTGACAATCCATCACATCTGACAGATGGGCCCTGCCCGCCTTATTTCAAGAAGTGAGCACTCTGTTATTCAAAGGTTCCATCAAGATCAAACAATCAGGACTTGTAGAATGCCGATTATCACCTGTGAGGGTATCCAGGTGCTGTGTTGCTGGGCTTAGTCAAAAAGCCAGGTCTTGCGTCTGTTGCTGAAGTCTGTCAGCGAGGGTAATGTTAGGAGGAGGAGAGGGAGGGTGTTCTAGGTCTCCTTGTGTGGTGAGGTTGAGAGAATGAGCTTCCTCCACTGTGCCTAAGGTGAATGTGCAGTGTCTGTGGAAGGGCAAGGAAGGCGGAGCAAAGGTTTACGGATAGTTATTGGAAGTTCAGGCAGAGGTTCATGCATGCTGGTGCTTAGTCGTGGAGGGTTTAGTGGCAAGCATCAGTATTTTAAATTGGCATCTTTCCTGGATGGGGATCCAGTGGAGGTTCCTCAGGTGCTGGGTGATGTAAGTTCATTTAGTCAGGTTGAAGACCAGTCTGGCAGCTGAACTTTCATGGGTTCGATGGTGGATCCGGTGTAAAGCATTTTGCTGAATTTCAGCCGTCTTTTCATTAGGGCTTTTGTGACTGTATTTTTCTCCTGCGGAAGGGGAGTCATTTGAAGACTCCGGAGCATTTGGATAGCAAGGAATCAGGAATAGGAGTCTGTGTTGATATGTTGCTTCATGGTGAGGTTGCTGTCCAGGATGTTGCCTACGTTACAGGCATGTTTTTTTGGTGTGGGGGGGTCCGAATTCAGGAAGCCACTAGGTGTTGTTCCAAAGGTAGGCATGGTTTTCAAAGATCAGCACTTCAGTCTTGTTCATGTTCAACTTCATTCAGACAGTTGCCCTTCATCCAGGATGTGACGTTCCTCACACAGTTGTGTAAGTTGGCCTTTTTGCTGGTGGGATCTGCTCAGAGCTTGAGGATGAACTGGGTGTCATTTGGCGAAGGACATGATGTTCCTATAATGGGTTCTGACGATGTCAGATAGAGGCGTGATGTCGTTGCTGAAGGGGGGGCTGAGGGAGGAGCCTTGAAGGACACCGCAGATAAGGCCTGTGGGTTACGAGGTGAAGGGGAATTCTTTGTGTGTATCCAATAAGGAATGATGCAATCCCACTGAGTGTGTTTCCCTTAGTTCTGATCTGGTGCAGTCTCTTGAGTGTATTGTGGGAGCGGTAGAGAAGGACCAGGGAGGCTGATTCTCCTCTGTACAGTAGGGTGGGGATTTCATCTGTGGTGGTTATCATGGAGGTCTCAGTGCTGTGGTTGGCTCAGAAACTGGATTGGGAGGCATCTAGTAGGTTGTTTCTCTCCAGTTGCTCTGTCAGATGACAGTTGATGGCCTTCTCCAGGACATTGGTGGGGAACAGAAGCAGCACGATGGGGCAGTGCTTCTGGAATTTGCAGGGGTCTGCTGAGGGTTTCTTGAGCAGAGGTCTGACACTCTGAGGAAAGTGGCTGTGGCAATGGATGCATTGATAATAGTGGTGAGTTGGTGGCTGATCTCATTGATTCCAAGGTTCAAGAGGCGGTGGGGTTTATGTTGTCAGTGGTGTACGATTTGGTGAGCTGTTCCCATTTTGTGAGATGTTTGTCGGGGGAGGATTCCATTGGGGTGAGGAGGCTGAGGAGGTTGATGGGTTGGGGCTCAAATTTCCTGTAGATGTTGGATATCGTATTGCCAAAGTGATTCACTAGAGTGTCACAGAGTTCCTGTGAGGGAGAGATTGAGTTCTTGGTGGCTGTTGGGCAGAAGAACTCTCTGACTATAGTAAAAAGTGTCTTGGTGCGGGCTGCACTAGCCTCAATGCAGTCTGCAAAGGTGTCCACTTTCAGGTCTTTGAGTCATGGTGGTATTTGTTGAGGGATGGCTTGAAGGTGGCTTGGTCTGCATCATCTCTGCTGGTAGGCCATCATCTGTCAAGTTGTTTGCATCTGTATTTAATTAGGCTGATTTCTGGTGTGTACTAGCTGGCTTGTTTGGTGGATCTACGGGTTTTAGCCTATTTGGTGATCCAGTTGCTGAAGTTCTCGACTGTCTGTTTCAGGTTGGTTGTGGCTTTCGGCTGTATGGGTTTGAGGGCGTCTGTCGATTTGGTCTGGGTTACTTTGCTCCAGCAGGGCAAGGAGGTGCTAGGAGGGTTGTGGATTGTGCGGGGTGACGAAGTGGACAATGGAGTGGTTGGTACAGATGAGTTCCGAACTATGGCTGCATTTTACTTTATAGCTGTATGAGAAGATAGGGTCCAGTGTGTGTCCTGCTCTTTGTGTGGGCTCTGTAACCAACTGGGTGAGACCGATGTCAATTTATTCTAAGAGGTTGGTGGAGTTCATGTCACTGGGGTTGTCCAGGTGGAAGTTGAGGCCTCTGAGGAATATGTAGTGCTTGGATTCATTGGCGAGTGGGGCGATGAAGTCTGTGATGGCATTGTAAAGGCTGCTGTGTGGTCCCGGGAGTCCGTAAGTGAGGCAGCAATTGATGGTTGTTTTACTATCAGTGTTAAGTTGGAACTACATGTGTTCCATGATCGGGCTGGTTTAGTCTTTAGTGGTGGGGCAGCGGATTGATTCTTTGTGGAAGATGACAATACCACCTTTTTGTTTGTTTGTACAGTCCTGGTTTGTCATTTTGTAAACATTGCAGTGGCAATGACAGGGGCAGGATAGAGGTTGAGCCAGGTCTCTGTGATGATGATTACTTCAGAGGTGATGGTATTCCAGACTTTGGTGACGTTTTGCAGACCGATCTGGGTCCAAGAAGGTTCTGTATTCAGAAATAGAGACAGAATGGCACTCTCACTATTTACTCATGCCAAAGAAAGATGAAGACCTCTGTCCTATTTTAGATTTTTACTGTATGAATGCCGTTCTGAGCAATGATATATTCAAAATGCTCCCAGTGGCCCAGGTTCTACCTGTCCTGAATTTGGACAAATGGATGGTAACTGTGGACATACAGGTGGAAGGCTATACCCCGTGAAGATGGTTGGTACAGCTGGGCATTTCGCTAATTGTGATCTGCCTGATGAGATCATAGAGTGACTGGTTGGACAAGCTCTGGTGGCACTATGTGGCAGATGACAAATTGCAGCTGCATCCCAGGGTAGCACAGGCAATGGGACATACCCTGACTGGAGCTCTTTATCATCATATTGAGCACGCAGTGCCCAACAATTTGCATGTTGGAGTTCTTGCAAAGGTCCAGCTAGAAGTTGGTGGTTTATAAATGTGGTTTTTTGCAAACATACAAGACGTTATGTCTTCCATACATAGGTGGCAAGGGGATAATGTGTGGATAAATTCTGTTCACAAAATCTGAGATTTAACTGAACATCATCCCCATTTTTCATTAAGAAATCATCATTTTAAAACTCAAATGGAGCTCTATTTTAGTACATCAGTGGACAGAGTATAAATATGAGGAGAAAATGTGATCCCCATTCGTATTTTTTCCTCTTAATTACTGTGCATTTTACACACAAAAAAGAAAGTATATACAAGGCACTGTGTGTGGAATATTATTTGTAATGTAATGCTTATTTTGAATAAATAATTTCTTGAAAGTTGGTCAGTCAACCAATAAGTGTGTACTCACCCCCAAGTACACCCATTCTGGCTCTCGCACATCCCTGCAAGTGAAGAAATGCCAAACAGACTCCAGATGTGTACAAATGGAGCAACTTGTTCCTTCGGTATCAGTGACTGACTGAGACTATTGAACACAAACATATTTTGCATGGCATAGTCCCCTTGTGGATAGGCTCACTTCTGCAGCCTGTTTATAAATGGTGGCCAGAGTCTAAGCTAAGCGAGTCTTGGCAAAAAAGCATTAAATATATTACATCTTTATTATTCTCACAATATAGGCCGACCGTTAGGCACAGAAAATATAATTCATTTAGTATTCGCCCACATTCTATCACTGACTCAAATGAACACCAGAGACAATTTAAAAGACTGTAATATTATAACGTGGCAATCATCTTCAGTTTAATTTAGCCAAACACCTACATAATGGCATTTGGTACTTTTGGTTTGAATGGACAGCTGATTCTCCATGTTTAGGGGGTATACTCGATAATAAATTGACTAGGAGTACTCACACTTTCAAATGGATGACTAGGTGCACATTCCTTAAGAACAACATCAAGCATTTTTTGGGAAGCATAGAAGACATGAGCAGGCTCCAATCTTGACGGGTACTAATATAATATAGTAGTATTCAACTCACTTGTCAATCATAATATGCCTTCGGTGTCTTTTTAACTTAGAACTTCCTCACTGAAGACTATATCTCAAATTTGGACTGCTGTTGCTTGAATATTAATGTATCTTACACAAATAAAAAGACAAGAGGCATTAGGTGAAACAGGAACACATTATTTTAATTAAACACAGTGGCCAGGAGGGTATCAACACAGGATCTCAACACCCCCCCTCTAGTTTTCATGTGTGTTGATTTTTAACTACATAATTTTCCTTGTATTCCTTGACAGACACATTATTTGAAATGGTGTGTATTGTTGTAGTGTCTCTTAACCCTTCCTTTGCATACTACTTAGTTTGTGGACTGCATTTTTACAGCAGGAAACCCCCACCTGTACGAAACCACACAGTTAAAGTACATCCATTACAACAGGATACAGCCATGTGCACTGCCCAGTCACCCATTGGGGCGCGATCCAAAGAGACTATGAAACCTGTCCTGCTTAGGGGCACACCACTCCTCCTTCATGTCTGTTTGTAGATGATGCAGTGCTGGATGTCTAGAAGCATTGTCCCATTTTCCATGTTGTTTTCAGAAATAAAATTGCAACAAGAAGCACCAATCTTGGCACACACCCCTCCCTCCATCACGGTTCATCAATTCTAATACATACCCATATTGCTTCACCATTAGGCGTACGGCTCCCAGTTCTACACTGATAGCATTAAGGCTGAGTGCAGTGTCATTAATTATTTTTAACAGCTCCCACTGGTAATTTGTAAATAGTAGGCATTTGGTTTTGTTTGAACGGTGAATAAAAGTATGACCCTCCTCCATTGATTTGAGTTTTTGTGGTGAACAATCTGAATTCTTCCGTAATGTCCTTGTACTGAGCCAACCCCAAAAAATCAGCAGATCTTCTTCCAACCTGGTGCAACAGAATTGTTTTCTTCTGTAGAGGATGTTGGAACAACTCAGACAGATCTTCTCCAGGGACGACCAAGGTCGTGTGTATGGTTACGTGGCTGCAGAGGCCCCACCCACCATGAATGAGTTGGGCTAGGCAAAGACACCACAATGCTAGTAAAAATCCATTAGGATGAAGATGCCCATTTCCAGGTCTGGTATGTGCAACACCACTCGACAGTTGACATTGGTCCCGATCGGCATTGTCCCTTTGCCTCCAAAACACAAAGAATAGTGTGTAAGTTTCTGTACAATTTGGGGTTGCCCCCTCCCTTCCAAACTCGTGTACCTATTTGTCTCAGTTGACATGGGATGTCTGTGCTGGAGTTTGACCACCTCCCATTGGACTCATTTCCCTTAGCATTATTGAGGTGGATGGCCCTACACTGGAATTCCATACTGGGGATCCAGTTGTCCTTAAAAAATACTGCCCCAAAGACTTTAAGTGCCCTCTGTGGACCATAGACAGATGGGGGTAGGCTCATTTGCACACTGGAGCAGTGATTTTACTACCGGTAAGAACCTATTTACGAGGTCCTGGGGTCAAACAGTGTACCTCCCTGTAGTGCCCCATCTGTGCATCATGTCTAACTCTGTTAATGTGAATGTTGTTATGTTCAGTAAGAAGGTACAGTGCTTTGGGATTGGCCTTGTATAGGGAGATGTTTACTACTGCTTTATTTGACCTTCAGAGATACAAGTGTATGAGACATTCGGCTTGCTCTAAGACTATTTATTAGGGTAAGTAAAGTTTGTCTTCACCTATGTTGTGGGGAATCAGTGAGCATATGTAATATGACCTGTTATTGGCTTTCGCACCCACGGTGGTCATATGTTGATACCATATGTTGTGTAGGAGCACCCTGTGTTGTGCATGTGGAATGCTAGCATTGGGTTTAGTCTACGTAATGTGCAAGAGGTCTCTGTGCATGTGTTGCAAGAATGTCAAAGTGGGTTTCATGGGACTAGGCACATTTTGGGGATTAAAAGGGTGAGTGAGCACCCTGGCTAAGAAGAGTGTGGAGAAGAATACAGTAGCACATAACTTAAAAAAAACAATTGTAGGCTGTAGGGTGGTCTTCAGGGGTGATGTCTGTTGTCTGGGTGCCCAGAGGTGTCTTGTCTTGGTGAAGAGCAAAAAAGAGAGTTTATTATCAAAAAACAGCTGCAATGTGAAGTCTGTGCTCTTAAGTGGTTGGCTTGTAGGAGTGATTTTGGAGGCTGTGGTTGAAATTTCTTTGAGTGGCTTTGGCTGAAGAGGTGGCAGCTGCTGCAATGATGGTGCACATGTGGGTAGATTGCTGACCTGCAGGATAAGAGCTGTGGATTGTTTGTTAGCTTAGAAAAAACACATTGTGAGACAGATTTTAGAACAATTCCTGGTTGAAGTACGAAACTGCCTAGCAGGCTGCTGAAGAGTGGTGGTAGCACTTTTAGGGAAATATGAGTTTTAAGTTTGATTTGGTTTTATTTGTACTTTTACTCCCCTCTCTGTTTGCTACAGTGGGGTCAGTTTTTATATCTGTGGACCTAAAAAAAGGTGTGTTATTTCAAATGGTGTGACAGCGTTCTTATGACTTGCATGGGCTGTGTGCAATTTTGAGAAGCAGAGGAGTTGTAACTGCTTGGTGGTCTGACACATGAGCTCTGCACGTGGCACGCAATGAGATTCTTTCTAAATGGGGTTGGATTATTAGATTGCTGCTTCTTTCTGGAAGGTTTGAGGAATTGGGATGTTTCTAGGTTACCTCATGGGGGTTCCGACGGGTGGTTACCTGTGGTCAGGGCATTGCTGCTTTTAACAAGGAATACCTAAGGTGGTCGGAGGGTCGTTTGTGAACCCCCATAGGGCCCTGCACAGAAATGACTGGGATCGGGTTTGTTTGCTGTGTTTTCTCAAGAGGGCTGGGTGTACTGGTGAGATTTGTCATGCTCAGCCCTATGTGGGTGGTGTTAATGGACTCAATGGATTTTCTACTACAGACTGGGGTTGTGTGATTGTGTTTCTTTGGAGTTTTGAGGACATATTTGCACTACTCAGGTGAGTAAACTGGTTCCCAACACAGGATAATTAACCTAATTTTGGAAATAAAGGAGGGCCTCCATTTGAAAGTGAGTTGGCAAGACTTACATAACCCACCCAAAGTTAGACTTGTGTGAATGGTCCTAAGTACCTGCTTTTATGCACCAGCTGGAGGAGCTGGCCTTCTCTTTCGTCAGACTGTCATTCCCCGAGGGTGTGGTCAGCTAGTCCCCCACTGAGGGGCCAACAGCTGAGGGAGGCCTAGTCTCCTATGGGCACCTGGATTGCAACTTATAGTGTGGCCTTCTCATAGACCTAGCATTTGGGGGCCAACACAACTGTTGTGGATGTAGGCAAGGACATATATCTGCCTGATGGTTTGAGGGGGATGATCTCATGCTACTGTGTGTTTGTATTTTGTGATTGTGTAAAGGCATTGCCTACCCAAAGAGTTACCCCTCTCTGTGGTGGCCGTGGCTCAGGCTCTTGCTGGGCTCCCTGTCTAGGGTGACTGTTACCAAACTCCCAGCCATCCAGCCAGCCAGTCCCTGCTGTGGCACCGGTTGCCTAATTTCCCTGGGTCTGATTGGAAGCTGCTATGGCATTGCTCTGGACTTGATTTTGTGGATGGGTATTCTCTGTTGGCTGTCCTGGGATCATGCATGTTTGATTGTGGTATGCTTTCAGGTGACATTGATAAACAGTGTGAACTAGTATGTGACAATAGCAGCATTCCACAAGGCTTGGCTGTGGCCAGACTCCCTGGTGTCTGCCGCTAGGATTGGGTCGATATACCCTAGGGTGCTGGGATGGAGCTCCCTTTATGACTGGCACCATCTGTATGCTAGTGGACAACACTGTTTTTCCCTGTCCTTCTCCTGTTCCTTCCAGTAGTAATGCAATAATTGGACCTGTATCTCCCACCACGGTTTGGTGTCTAACCCTACTATGCCATCTAGTTCAGTTTGGATCTTAGTGGGTAGTCCCCTTTTGAGGATGTTGTAAAATAAGGCAATCTGGGGACCCATGTCTGTCCAGAGCTATCATGTCTCTTGTCCCCATTGTTCTCTCATTCTATCTAGAAAATCAGTTACGGTCTCCCTAGGCTTCATTCTTTCTGCCATCAATCTTCCTACATCTGGGCAGACAGGGATTATCTCCCAGAGGGCCATCCATATTTGGTGTATGAATTAGTTAAATGTGACCCTCTCTTGCTTGGAGTTGATCAGGGTGACTGGAGGGATGTGAGCTAGAGAAAACACAATCTCTGTTTGCTACCTGATGAGACTACTGAGCAAACCTTTTTATGTCACCTAGCGCTCAGTTTATTCCTTCAGTGTTTTTCTCAAACATGAGTTCCAGTTACCTACCTTGTCCATCAATGGGGCAGTTTTCTTATGAGTCCTTCTTTGTCTATCTGTGCAGAAGGCACATAGATGGTTCCTGATGCATCTTTCTGCAGGTGCTTTCTCTCCCACATAGTGCTCTCATCATCTCTAGCATTCCTGCACGTAGGTGTAGTTCCATCGCTGATCCTCCCCTCCATGCTGAATGCAGTCCTCTGCAACAGCCATGTCCTCAGGTTCAAAGGATCCCTTCTCCTGCCAGGGACAATCATACTGGCCCTTCCTTCCGTCCAGTAGGCCAATAGATGACAGAAAGGCTGCTCAAAGGCCTTGCCCTCTTCTCTGGACACTATTTCTCTAGGGGTTTGTCTGCTTGACCGGCACATTCGGGGGGAGCACTGGACGACCTTGTCGTCACTCTCCTCATGCACGCATAAAAGTTGCAATCTGGCTCCTTCTGTATCTCAGTTGTGTTTCAGTCAGGCTATCCTGACTACTTATTTCCTGGCTGGTCCCTTTCCTGCGTGGACAGCCAGGTGGAGTGCATGCTTCTGTTAGGGGTTTGCCTTCTCACTCTTCCTCAGGTTCATCCTCATGTGGTGCCCAGGGCCTAGACCCAGTTTCTTCTGGGAAAGTTGTTCCCCCTTTCCGCTGGGTTTCCCAGATGAGAGCTCTCTTTTTTATCCTTAACTCAAGTCTTTCCTCTAATTTCCACCTGGGCTGCCTCCTTCACTCAGTGCTGTGTGCAGTTCTTCTAGATACTGTTGTGGCCTCAAACTTACTCTCTTATGCTTCCTCTGAACCATGGGAATACCTTCGGGGAGGATAGCCTGTGACTCCCCTTCAGAATCAGATTTTGAAGGATTGGGGCCCCTGTCATCCCCTCCACATTGGAATCATCTTTTGGATTGCCACAAACTTCCCGCTGACTTTGGGGAATTCTGTGGGAAGGTTAGGAGCATGTGTTCTCAAAACCGATGGCTTAGGAGGTTTGAACCCCAAGGGAGCCTGGCACTGGACTGACTCCATCTGGGTTGCGTTCCCTGATTAAAGTCCATCAGTATCCTTGACCTGTGAATTGGAGTAAACCAGCTCAGAGGAGACTGGGATGGCCGGCATCAATGAGAGCACATCCCTACCGGTGTAGGGTGGGGGAGGTGCAGGTACCTCACCTAGTCTAAAAGGTCAAGGCCTCCTCAAAGATGACCTATATTTCAAGTAGGACCTCTCAATTTAACCCTCTTCTGACAGTATATCTGGTCAGTATGTGTGCCTTTGTGTGCTCTATGATGTTGGTATTGAATGTTTACCCCTGAGGCCAGGGGAATGTGCATGCTTTGGTATAGGTGTGCCACTTGTGTAAATGGGGACGCAGTCGAAAGGTGGTGGAAGGCTGGGCACGAATCCTACCTGAGAGAGACACAGCTATTGGTGCCTCCAAGACCATTGTGCCTGCGGCGTTTCCCTCCCGCCGTCACTCGTAGAGGTGGCCGCTGTGAGGGGGGAGCGCAAGCAAAAACTACACTTCCCAGGATTCCCTGGGGCCGGAAATTGACGCCAGCGTGCCCGGAGGCGCTATTTAGCGGACCTTGACCCCGGCAGAGCGGGGGACGCAGTCGAAAGGTGGCGGAAGGATGGGCACGAATCCTACCGGAGAGAGACACAGCTATTGGTGCCTCTAAGACCATTGTGCCTGCGGCGTTTCCCTCCCGCCGTCACTCGTAGAGGTGGCCGCTGTGAGGGGGGAGCGCAAGCAAAAACTACACTTCCCAGGATTCCCTGGGGCCGGAAATTGACGCCAGCGCGCCCGGAGGCGCTATTTAGCGGACCTTGACCCCCGCGTCGCGGGCAGCGCGCTGGCGGTGCCGGGAGAAGCCCGGGACAAGGGCGGGACCGTCTGTGGACGTCCGGGGCCGGAAGAGGCTGGGCTGGGCTCACCCCCTAAATCGTTGGTATCCCCATAACCGGCCCCATTCAGGTACTGCTGTTGATCCTTGTGAATCCCTGCAGATTACAGAGGTTGTGGACTGGGATTGTCAGTAGCGGACTAATCTCTAAGGCTACTTTCTCTGAATGTAAGCACAATAGAGTGCGGGTTATTCTGTGCTATTCTTCGGACTCTTGAATTTGTCTCAGGGCTTTCTTGTGATTCTAGGTATAGCCCTGTCCAGTAATAGTAATGCCAACTCGCTCTGGGAAAAGTCTGAGGGGGAACGAGGGGGGCATGGTGGGCACCATGGATCAATTTATTACGCGTGTGGCCAACGTCATTGACAAGGAAATAAGTATGGCTGAACGCCGGCTATCCCAAAGTCCGTTTACTGATAGGCGCTCATCGATTGGCCAGCTAGCCCAAATATCCTCCCCGGTTCGAACTTCGCTGCCCAACGCCCCCCACTCCTTAGATCACCCTCGAGTTGCGGCCTTGAGGGCCAACATCGAGGGCCTTGAAAGCCAGATGGCCACGACACTCAACACCCAAAATCAAGTGGCTCCCATCACAGTAGTAACTAAGTTAGGCACTCTTTCCCCCTCCCCACATTTGGTAGACTCCACCATTTCCCTAACTTTGCCTTCTATGGCGGACACTGGGGTTCAGGCTGAAATCCATCCGGCCACTACTAAGAGTGTAAGATCCGCTACCCCCCGGATAACCAGACTGTTAAAGAACCGTAAGAACAAGAGGCGGGTAGGCGTTAGGAGGGGTGATCTCAACAAAGTAGTGGAAGGAGCACTTAGATCGCTTCAGGAAGAAAATAATCGTGAGGGGCCTGCTGCTATTGTGTCCAAAAATTCTGCTGCGGATAGTGCGGGTAGTGCAGCGACTTTCCCCCTAGATTCCCTCCCCACTAAAAAAATGGAGGATATAATAAAATCCTTACTCCTTCCAGTACTTGACAGAATTAAAGGGCTAACTGAGCGTGTGGATAAGTTGGAACAGACAACTTTAGACAACTTCTTTTCCCTAAAATCTTTTATAAAAATGCAGTTAAAGACGAGGGAAGAAGGACTTGGGGGGGGGGCATGACGGCAACTCGCTGTCAACAGCTCTATCTAGCTCAGTAACCTCCACCGACAGGATACCAGCTGGGTTGGAAACACCTAACTGTAACCTGTACCCTACTGTGTTAGTGGAGGATACTGCCAGTCATCCAGTTCATACCTCCCACAAGCATGTGGCTAAATCTAAGACTTCCAAGGTTTCAAGTCATATCTCAGGCAACAAGATGACACGCCCGTTAGTCCCGGTTGGCTCAGGCGACAAAAACTTATTTAGCATGTCTACCCCTCCAGCAGCTCGTAGTATAAATGAGACTCCAACCGTTAGTTCAACTGGAATTGCAAAGGCAAACACAGTGGAGCCTGAGGAGGCCCCTTCCTCAATGCGGGTCCCCAATATAAATCTGCCTCCTGATTGCCAGCCCTATGTGGTTGTGCTGACTGGTGTACCGGTCCTCAGCCCGGGCAAGAGTGAGCCCTATACTGACTTGTTTAACAAGACCCTATTCTGGCTCAAAGAAAATAGACCCTTGCCCGAGTCTTGGGAGGGCCGGATAATCCATGTACGCAGAGTGGGTTGGATTGGAAGTAGGAAAAAATCCACCAAAGGGGACTGCATTATAGTGAACTTTGAAGATCCAAAGGTTGTCAGCTACATATGTAGGGGCTCTAGGAAGGGAAATAGCTTAGTAAGCAGTGTGGGCTCAATCGATACCCGCGATCTTAGTTATTTTAATCCTCCAAACCCGCTCGTGAGACAAAGTGGACTCCACACGAGGGAGAGCTGGGACAGCTACCCCTCCCGTGGTAACACTTCCAAATTCAGCTTATTCAACATAAACCTCAGCCAGCCACAGGGTTGCCCTTGGCAAGGCTATTGACACACAACTTGCCCTAGACATGAGTGCCACATTGAAGCACCTGGTGAATTAGCCATCGGTAACTCTCCCATAGGAGACCAACTGGGGAGTCCCTCTACTTGTATTTTCCCGTCTCCACTGATCCCGTGCGGACACTCTCAGGCTACACATGATTCTAGTAGGGATTCGCCCACTAAGAGCCTCTTGACTACTTATGACGTGGCTCCACTTGTTGGTGATGAAAACAACATCACTAACTCTATTCTCACTACAGGTGCATTAGCCCTAAGTCAGGGAAAGGACCCAATTGCGCCTTTGAAGGTAGCCAGTTGGAATATTGCCGGTTTAGCGAGAAACTTAGCCATCCCTGAGTGGAATGCATTTATTGAAACCTTTGGGATTTGCCTGTTCCAGGAAACGTGGTGCCTGGAACCACAGTATAAGCTGGGCTTTACTACCTATTTTGTTACAGCTGTTCGACCCAAGGAAGGCAAGGGGCCGCCCTTCCGGTGGGCTCTTAATTTGGGTAAGCGTTTCCCTGCGGTGCTCTATTAAATGCATTGCCACTATTTCCCCGAATTTACAGAGACTCTCACTTCGAGGTCCGTGTGGAGGGCCGGAACTTGAAATACTTAATATTTATGTTAGAGGCTCTAGGGGTGGAGGATCTATTCTCTCTCCAACCGGCATTGATGAGGAACTTAAAAACTGTGGCTCAAACTCCCTTGTCCTATTGGCGGGGGATTTTAACTGCACTTTCGAACCTCTTGCAGCAGAGGACGTGCTGGGTTATAGAGATGATGATGCAAGAAGAGGCATTCCGCCCCTGTCCATTGCTCCAATCAAAAGATGGTCTCAAAACGCTATAGACCTTAACGCGCTCTGTCTGGAATACGGACTGAGAGCTACCAATGGCAGATCCAAGTCTGACCAAAAGGGGGTACATACATTCAACAGAATAGGCCATTCCTCCAGGATCGACTACATTATGTTGAACTTTTGCCTGTGGTCTTTCTTGTCTTTGTCTCCCTTGTGGAAGGGCAGCCCTCCTATCCCAATTCCTCATGTGTGGAAATTATCACATGAAGTATGTCCTTCTAATTGCGGCAGGCGCCTGAAATGGAAGACCTTTATTGGCAATGAGACCAAGATGAGGGAGGCACAATCAATAATGGCTAATATCTCATTGCGCCTAGACTCCCCCTCCATTAGTGCACCAGAGGTATCTGCAGTTTTTGTACAAACCACAAAGGCTATAGGTGACTTATTTATAGCCAAGAATGCGGGCAAGGGGGCTAAGAGAGATTCAAGGAAGGGCCCACCCGGGTGGTTCTCAGATTCTTGTCGAGTGGCCAAAAGGGAACTATTAAAAGCAGTAAAAGCTAAGAATAGAACCCTAGTATGTGCAGCCAGGGGCAACTATAAGAGGGCACTAACAAAAGCAAAGGCAAATTGGGAAGACCAGTTTTGGTGCGATCTCAAAGCCGCAAGCACAAGGAAGGATGCAAAGGGTTTTTGGGACCTTTTGAGATCCAGGGAAAAACCTGCGGACACAATGATTACGTGCAATGTTCCAGAGAATGCATGGGTTGACCACTTCACCAAACTTTACTCAATGGCTCAGGAATCGGGGGTTAGCTTGAGTGCTCGTCACCCTTACGACTCTGCCCTATTTAAGAATGAGCTTCAGTTTACACCCAAGGAAGTGGAGGGGGCAATAAACAATCTGGTCCCCAATAAAGCAGCAGGTCTCGACGGCATTCCCGGAGACCTATTACACGCCAATCCAGAA
Organism: Triturus cristatus; assembly: GCF_964204655.1. Taxonomy (NCBI): domain Eukaryota; kingdom Metazoa; phylum Chordata; class Amphibia; order Caudata; family Salamandridae; genus Triturus; species Triturus cristatus. The sequence goes on along the minus strand of NC_140581.1, from coordinate 68,819,277 downwards.
CATTGGGGAAAACTCATTTCTGCCCTATTAAATTTTAATTTCGAAGGGGCAACTTTTCCGACTTCATGGAAGGGTGCTGAGGTCGTCCCTATTTTTAAGAAAGGCTGTCGGAACGACCCAGCTAATTACCGTCCAATAAGTCTTTTAGATACCTCACAAAAGGTGGCTAGAAAGGTAGTTCTAACCAGGATATTGCAGTGGGTGGAGGATAAGGGCATTCTCTCTGACTTTCAGGCAGGGTTCAGAGCAGGCACGGGGACAATAGAGCAATCCTTTCGACTAATGATGATCTATTGGAAGGTTGTTCTCTTGGCCAAGGGCAGTCTATACCTTGCCTTTATAGACTTGCGGACTGCCTTTGACCTAGTTCCCCGTAGCCAACTCTGGAGTGTGCTAAACGAACTGGGTATCCCACCCTACCTGTTAAACCTGTTAATAAATCTTCACGCGGACAACTTTGCACAGATCAGGTGGGGTAGCCAGGGGCAAAAAACAGCATGCATCCCTGTAAATAGAGGGGTACGCCAGGGATGCGTTCTTGCTCCTACCTTGTTCTCCTTATATGTTAATGGAGTGGTGGAGCACCTGCTCCATCACCCAGCAGACGCACCATCCCTGGCTGGTAGAAGAATACCTACCCTTCTATTTGCAGATGATACCCTCCTGATCTCAAAATCCCCGGCAGGTTTGCAGAGTTTGCTAACTAACTTCAAGTCCTTCTGTGATGCAAGAGGGTTGGTTATTAACACTGCAAAGACCAAGTATTTGGTCCTCAATCCCCCTAAAAAACTGGCTAAACCACCGACCTTAGATTCTGTTGCGCTGGAGAGAGTCTCAGAGTTCGATTACCTGGGTGTCCGACTCTGTGACTCTATGAGCTGGAATTGCCACCTTCAAAAGATGTTGCTGACACATAAGAGGGTGGTGGGTGCCTTGCTCAAGGAACACCGCGCTTCATCCTTAAAACCCATCGCTGCTGTTCTGGACATTGACAAGGCAAGGGCTGTTAGCGCCGCTCTATATGGGGCCGAACTTTGGGGGGTTCAAAAGGTAGATCTTCTTTCCCGTTCGGAAAATAAATTCCTTAAAGATCTAATGGGGCTTCCCTATAGCACCCCAACCCTCCCCTTGTTTCTAGATACAGGAATTTGCCCATTGAGCGATCAAGCAAAGCTTCGCCCTCTCCTCCTATGGGCAAGAATATGGCGAACACCAGAATTATCCAGCTACGCAGACGGCCTAACCGACGTGCTGGGTTCATTAGCCTGGGCCAAGATTCCTTGGTTGAGGGAAGTCAAGCGTCTTCTCTTCAACCTTGGCCTCGGCGAAAATTGGACCAATAGAACTGCTCCTCCTAAGTTAGAGTTGAAAAAGATTTACTGGGCCTGGGTAGCTGGTACTAGAAATAGTGATGTCAATTTGTGTAGGACATCTATGGACTTTCTCCTGATCAAGGAAGTGTATTTCTGTGAACCCTACCTGGACATTATTTCAAACCGCAAAGATAGGGCTTTGTACTTCCAATTCAGAGTAGGTTTACTCCCCGTCGGTGATCTGACATCTAGGTGGAAGGTTCCAAGGCAGACAACTTTCTCCTGCCCCTTCTGTGAAAATAGGCTTGAGTCTGTACCCCATCTACTGTTTGAATGCCCGGCTTATGCAGCCCCCCGGAGCAGATGGCTCAAGCCCCTTTGCAGAGAACTTGGAACCAGGCTCCATACAGAAGCCATGCGAATATTAAAAAACGACCCACGGCCCCTTTTTGCTTGTGGGTTAGCTAAGTTCCTAGGTTGGGCTTGGCGCATTAGATCAACTAGGCTTTCCTATCTTGTTTAATTTGTTTTTTATCTAAATATTTTGGCTTTTACTTAAATTATTGACACCAGTAGCGGTTCTGAAATGTTTGGCTATCTTTTAATGCACTGATGTCTTTTAATATTTTAATGTGTACCTTGTGTATGTATGCTTTTAAGATATATTTATATCGAAATAAAGCCTTCTTGCAATAGTAAATGTTTTCCTAGTTTCTGGGTCTGTAGGGGGAACCTAGCTTTCATATGGCCAATTGGAGTCTCCATGATGATTAGGAAACTTATTTTAAGGAACGTACAAACTTTTGATTGTCTCAAGATTTTAAATTAATAACATTTCTACTCTAGTTGTAGGAGGAAACAGTGTACACAGGTGTTGGACCTGGCCCTTTTTGCAGGGTTATCCCTGAACTTTTTGCCTTTCTCCTGGTATTTTGTCTGACCTGGTGTTGGTGGTTTTAGGACTCTGGGCACTTTAGCACTGCAGTCCAGTGTAAAGTGCATGTGCTCTCTGTGGTAAACATGGGAAGACTGGTCTACACCTGTTTGGCATATTTAATTTACCTGTCAGTCCCCAGTAATGTGGTATCTCATATAGATAGATGGGGCCAGTAGATTAAATGCTACTGGTGGGCATGCAGGGCTGATTGCGCCACCCACCAAAGTAGCCTTTAAAACCTGTCTAAGGCCTCAGCCATTGCAGGGCCTGTGTGTGCAGTGTTACTGCTGCTGTAACATGGTGCTTAAAGTGTGTACCACGTCTGTGACCCCCCCTTTAACTGCACGTCAATCACCCCTAAGGTAGGCCCTAGCTAGTGTATAGGCTGGGCGCATTGTAGGTAAAAGGTAGGACATATACCTTAAGTGCGTGACATGTCCAGGTAGTGACAAAACAGCCATTTTGGATTCTCAATGCTGTGAGGCTGCCCTCTCAATGGAATGCATTGGGATTCCCTGATAAGTGTTTCAGTGGTAATTCCTGATATGAAAAGAGCAGCGTGGTCAAGTTTGGCATGTTTGGAATAGTGATAATAAATGCTGCGTAATGGTGTGCACAGATTTATGATCACTATTTCAGAAATGCCAGTTCTAGAAGTTGTCATTTCTGTATGCTATGTGTCTGCCTGCCTAATGTGTATTGCATGTCTGGCTCTAGAGTGACAGGGGCTGGTGAGGTGTGCGGCTCCAGGGCGGGCAGGGTGAGTCAGCGCTAGGCTGAATAGGAGATCTGCATATGGAGTAGTGGGAGGAGTAGTCCCTTGACTCTGAATAGGTCTGTGCCTGCCTGGGTGAATGTTGGCTCCGCCCCCTGTGGTATGTCTGATGACAGAGCCCAACATGACAAAGGAGGGTGGGAGCACTGTACACAAAGTGCTCTAGTACCCCCAGAACCAGTTGAGACTGGTTCCCCAAATCCTGTGCCAGGGCAGAACAAAGACAATCTCTGTATAAGTATTGGGGCTGTGACCCCATGTTAAGTGTGCTGTTTGGGTGCTTAGTTGCGGCCGGCAGGCTGCCATCCTGCCAGCCTGCCTGGAGGAACTGTCGCTGGGGATGGACTAGCTGCCATCCTAGGCAGCTGAGGGGTCTGCTGGCCCTGGAGCCCCAGTGTGCTGGCCTGCCTGTGGTTTTCTTTCCCCAGCTTTGCCCATCTACAAGCGCCAGGACAAGAGGAGTGTGGGTGCCTTGCAGTTCTGGGCTGCCAAAGCATCCTGAAGGAATCTTGATGTGGGAATTCCCCCACCCCGCACTGTGGTAAAGTGGGAGCCTACCCTGCATTTTGGGTGCCTTTAAACCGAAGCAGGAGCCTACCACGCATTGTGGTAGTCTAAGAGTAAAGCGGGAGCCTACCCCACGTTGTGTTGCCTCCCAGAGTGAAGCCGCCGCCAAAATTGGTGAAAACGGAAGTCAGGCAGGGTAGCCTTACTGTGGGAGGAAATCAGAAGGAAGCCTGAGAGCGAGCGCATGCAGCACTTTTCATGCCAGGGGAGTGTCTGCCTGAAAGGAGACTTCACTCCAGAGGCCTTTCGGCCCACTCGCGGGCCGAAAGCCAGGCAAGTGCCTGATCAAAGGCGGGGCTATTTGGAGTAGCCAATTGTGCGCAACGGCAGGAGAAAGACTGGTTGTGGGCGTGAACCGCACCTGAGGAATGAGGAAGGAAAGCGGCCCCAGCGTGGAGGCCGGTAAAGTCCCCACAGAGTCCGGAAGAGAGAAGAGGGACCTGAGACTCACGGGTGCCCACTGAAGTTCTGCTGAGGTGCCCATTCCTGAAATCTGACTTCAGCCTGGGACTGGAGGAATCCATGGAGAGCCTCGGTGAGTGGGGCTGTGGAAATATGGATTTTTCTGATCAGTTATGTCCCCTATCTTGGACCCCAACGGTTTCATGTATGAATCACAAGTACATGTATGTTCCCTCCAGTTCCAGTTATGAAGACGCAAACACATGTGCGTCCACCGTCAACATGTCCTCTTTCAGATCCGCCATGAATAGGCCGGATATTCCATTCCTAAGTATGAAAGGCCACCGGCTTTATATGGTTCACTTATGCCATTTTACAGTCCAGGCAAGTAGGCCCTGATTCTGTCATCAAGCTTTTCTTGCCTTCTGCCTCTGAAAGCTCCAGTCTGAGCCTGCATCTGTGACCATGAACTTTGTCTCATTCCCTGCGCGGCTCACGATGCCTGACATCAGCCTGTTGTCTGCCAAAAACTGTATTTCACCTTCGAAATTATCTGCTCCGCTCCCTGCCCAATGCATTCCTGTCTAGTAGTTTAAGTAAACATTCTTCCAGCTACCGAGCAAAGGCCCGGCTTCTCTGTCTTTATGCAAGTAATTCATAGCCCTATTATTATGGAAGACTTCTGCCCTCGCATCTAGTGTAGACACTTAGACGCTTGTACACGCACTAACAGTCAGTATAGTCAGTATAGAATAAGATTCTACTCTAAGAGACCTCTCTTTTGGATAACATAGTTCTTTAAACATAGGATGTTAGATATGATTTGGGATTAGGTTGACTTGACCCTCCAGACTTCTGTCGCCACATGTAGAGCTAAATGTCAAGTCCCCTTCACCCCCTAGTTGCACGTCAATCACACGTCATGCTGCTGCGCGCGCATTTCTGCCAAGTATTTCTGCTGACATTGCGAAATTCTTTCATGGAACCACCCTATTATGACATCACACCTGATGACGTTCTTTAGTTACACCCAGTTACGCCCACTTTTTGCTACGTATGTATGTTTTATCTTCACTATCAATTGTTACGCCTCCTGCATTTGCTTCACTGTAGTGCCTATTGTATAAAAGTGATTACTTATCAATAAAGTATGTACTTCACTTCCTGAACCTCCGTGGTGATGGAACTTGGAGTCAACGATTCGAATCGTCCATTGGAATAAAGCCCATTCCGAACCTCTAATACCACGGATTTTGCCTCTTATTTACTGAGCTATTTTTATTATGTTTCTGTATCAAATTAAGTCCCGGTAATTAAATTATTTACCACATGAATGGCGCCCGAACAGGGACACTTTCTCATCTCACGCGCCGGCGGTGCGTTGCAGGCCCGGTCTCCTGCCACAGCTGGACGGACAACAACGCGTACCAGCAGGATTTCCTGTATCTCCCTCCGGTCAAGCGGGGGCGACTGAGGCTGCGATCAACACCCAGACGAGGCGGTGAGAAGTGCGAAGTACCCCGACCAGAGCCTAGCTGAGAGAGCAAGATCCGAGGTATACAGAGGCCCACCAAGTTCCGAAGTTCCGAAGTTCCGAGGTTTCCGATGTTCCGAAGTGTCCGAAGTTTTCGAGTCGAGTCCAGTCCGGTCCAGTTCAGTTCCGTTCCGAGGCCTTCCGTTCCGAGCTACCCGGTGAGTACCATTACTGGGGAGGCGTTCTGACGTGCACATAGGTTGTGCCGGTCAAGACGGGTTTGGGTACACAAATCCGGTCTGCACTGTTTTAGCAGTGTATCTGTACTGTTTAGCAGTATATCTAGTATATCAAGTATATAAATTCAGAATAAATCAGTTAATGCCGAGTATTATGTTTAGTGATTAAGTTTCCTTAGATCGTCATCATCATTGTTGCTCATTTAAATGTTAAATGTTAAATGTTTTAAATACGTTCTACATATTGTGGTGTGAATGACTGTTCATTATTGTGTTTATTGTATTAAGTTTGTTCAAGATCAAGTATCAGATCAGTTCTCAATATGCCGCTCTTTTCGAAATTAAGACAGATCACAACTAGAAAAGGGGTACTCGAAGAAGCTGTTCCTATTCCTCCTAGGGACACTCCAGGGTACTTCATGTATCATAAACACGGCTTAGACGCTATATTATTTCTTGATTTATGGGTAGACTACACCAAGGAATTACCAGAAAGTCAGAGGTGGCCCGCACCTGGGATGCAGAGTGCATCATGAAAGTAGAGGAAGAGTTATGGAAAAGGAAAGCCAGACAGTCACAGAAAGACGCCGTTGAGTTATGGCGTAAAGAATCTCATAGACGTACAGAAAAAGCACTCCGACAGGAGGAGAAAAATAAGGAGAATTCAAATAAAGTCCGAGAAAATCTATTAATTGAAGAAGGTACACGAGTGAAATCAGAACAAGTAGACAGACAAAGAAATGCCCTTATGAATGGTATGTATCCCCTCCTGGCCGAGGGATTACCTAAGGCTACTCCGGAGATACCAAAAGACTTGCCACCCCCATTGTTCCCAATAAAAATGCATCCTAAGGGGCATCCTAGAACAGCAGAAGATGTTTTTCTTTCCTCATATTTAGATGACGCAGCTCCCGAGTATGCTAACCCCGCCCCACATAGACCGTCTGCCGGGGAGGTTCAACGCCAAGATCCTGTATCTGTATCTCTACAGCAACAAATCCTGACACAAGTTCCGGCAAGCACATCTGTTTCCACATCTGTTCCTACAGCTACTTCTACAGCTGTGTCCACACCTATAGTTGCTGTATCGCGTTCAACGAATCCTTTCACGCCCGATACCCCAGATGGGGCTACCGGAGGTGCTACCAACATTTTTTCTACGCCACCCAGAATAAATAAACTTACCTTTCAAGAATCAGCACATCCACGTACCCCCAAACTCATAAATTCCCGCACGCTTAAGGAACTTCTTGTAGATTGTAGATATGACCCTGTGCCCGGCAAAGAGGACGAAATGATCCTGGCATCATTACGTATCAGACGAGCTGCGGTGTATTTAGGGAAGTTACCAGGAATGACTGTGCATCTAGATAATATATACCATTTTGTCCAAACAGGGCGAGATTCTGAATGTATTAACAGAGCTATGGAATACCAGAAAGTGGAGATACAGGGGGAACTGTTACGTTTCCTCATAAATTGTGTGATCAGAAATCAAGACCGACCGGGGGTAGATCCGGAAACAATGGAAACTCTTACCAGATGGAGCCAGAATATATCAGAAGGGAGACATGATAGGCAAAAATGTATAATAGCCATGTGCCGAAAGATCCGTAAAGAAATAGAACGCCTACACGAAGAGAGATTAGCGGTAGACCAGTTCGAACAAAGCGAGGAGGAGGAAGGATCAGGACTGCCCACAGGACAGTCAGAAACCATAGCCTATGTAGGTAGAGGAAGATCTTGTAATAGTACTAGATGTCTTTCTGACCCGATACGTCCGATATGTCCAGATAATAACAGGAATTTCCAAACACCTATAATAAATATAAGGTCCCCCGAGCATTCGTTCCAAGCCGCTGACAAATTACTCCGAGAACGAAGGGGTTATCATTTACTCGATTCTATGGATGAACAAGAATTAGCCAGGTCAGCCGTTCATTGGGTTGACAGTCCCGGAAAATATGGTGATGATACAGTAGCACACACATTTTTGAACCTCACCCCAGATGAACAGCGTTTAGCTGGGATTTATATGATTCAACAACTCCTTATACTATATAAAAGCCAACATTCAGATCCTGGTCCCTTACCTGATATATTGACTGAATTACTCACGAATAGATGGAGAGGTTCAGGTACTAAGTTAATTAGAGAAATACTAGAATCGAGAAAGCAGTACATTCTTTTTGTATGCCCAGAACATGTCTCACTGCCCATCAAGGAAAGAACGACGTATTACATGGATAGACAGAATCCCTTACGAGAAGTACACCCAATAAAAGGCGAGGACAATCAGTTTAAACGTGTATTTGTATATACGCCCATATCGAAAATAGAATTGTTAGAAATGAAGAAAGTGGTACCCAGTCATGACAAAGACCCAGCGGGTTTCCACCGAGAAATTAAAGACATGTTACTCATGGGAGAGTATACCTATCCCGACATTATGACAATATTAAAGGTATTAATGCCTGCTGGCATTTATGAAAAACTCAAGGAAAAAGAGTGGGAGGTGGGAGACCAAAAGATAGACTGGACAGCATTAGAAGCAGAAGAAAAGGCCCGAACTGCAGGAGCAGGGCTTGGGGATAAAACTAAAGCATTACCAGGTTTACTAGTACAGGTACTGCCACGTTTATTAACTACAAAAAAGGAAGACTGGGGTGCAATTTCAGCCTGTAAACAAAAGCAAGATGAAGACACTAGTGATTTATTTGCCCGATTTGAAAAATGTTTTGGTATAAATAGTGGCATAAAAGCAAGTAGCGAATCTTACCCACATCTGTTTGTGACAAAATTAGTTGAAAATTCCTTGCCCCAAGTGAAGAATAGAGTATTAAAATTCGAGAGTACCTGGCAAGGTAACACCCCATCACAAATGTTACAAATGTTACAGTATCATTACAATAGAATTAGAGAGGAACAAGAACATGAACAAAGACGCATGAAGGACACAAAAATGAAAATGCTAGTCTCCCAGACAGTTCCAGCTGAAGGTCATAAAAAGGGTACGACACAGTCCGGTGATTCAGCAGGACCTGTAAAAGGGACATGCAACTATTGTAAACAGCCAGGACATTACATACACGATTGCCCAGTCCTGAAGCGTAATATTGCCACAGGTAAAACACAGGAAAGACCACGGCCACCTAGACAGGATCAGAATGAACAAGGAGCCCCGCAGCATGCACAGTCCATGCCAGCTCCACAACAGTCTATACAGTTTGTGCCAGCTGCACCAGCGCTGCCTGTTGCTGCCACACAAACCACGACACGACAGCTGTACCAGACCGCACAGTACGACTATCCTGATTATCAACGATACGCATGAACCAGCCTAGAGAGGGAAGTTGACTTACCCCTTATCGAGGTCCCTGTAGACCAAGAAGGACCTTATGTACATAGTGAATTATTAGGCCAAGATAGAAAATTTTTACTTGATACAGGGGCAAGTCGAACAACCATAAAACGTAGTGAAGTTCCAGGGGCACCCCTCTCAGGCTCACAGAATATTTCCCTTGGTTTTTCAGGAAAACCTATTGTTAATGAAGTATCACAGCCTCTTCCACTTAGGATAGGACCCTTGACCCGAACTACAGATTTATTGCTTACTAAATCATGTCCAGAAAACTTGTTAGGTATAAAAACACTGAAAGCTCTAGGAGCTATAATATGTTGTTCTCCGGAAGGAGTAAGATTGTTTTTACGTGATTTCAAAGGTCACTATGTGTCTCGAGACATGGATCCCCGACTGCAGACTTTACCTACACATTTATGGGCACAAGGCCCTACTGATGTTGGTTGCATGAATATTACACCATATCGAGTTACACTAAAGGCAGGAGTGGTACTACCACGAATGCGACAATACAAGTTACCACCAGATGCTGTAGTGGCTTTACTGCAAATCATTGACGAGCTCATTGCCCAAGGAGTGGTTGTGGAAACAGACTCCAATGTATGTAATTCCCCGATAATTCCGATTCTTAAACGAACTGATCCAAAGGCCCCGCCAGTATATCGATTGGTTATTGATCTGCGCGAATTGAACAAATGCATTGTGCCACAATTCCCTGTGGTCCCAGATATCTCGTCATTACTGACAGCTATTGATTCCGAAGCAACATTCTTTACTGTAATTGATCTCAAGAATGCCTTCTTCAGCGTCCCAATAGATCCGGAAAGCCAATACTTGTTCGGATTTAGTTTAAATGGACGTAGCTTTAAATTCACACGCGCACCTCAAGGATTTACAGAAAGCCCCAGCATCTATAGTCAAGCACTGAAAAGAGAACTCGACAGTATCCACATGCCAGTCAACACTGCCCTGCTTCAATATGTCGATGATCTGCTGATCACCGCTAGAAGCGAACCTGAATGTGAGAAAGCATCACTGACAGTTTTACAATTTCTAGCCAAAAAGGGGCACAAGGTGTCCCCTTCTAAGCTGCAATTCTGTGTCCAGCGAGTTGTTTATCTTGGACACTCGCTGTCCAAGGAGGGAAGGCAGCTTACACCAGATCGCATCCAGCTAATTGCTAATATGCCAATACCCAAGACACAAAAGGAGGTGCGGGCTTTCATAGGCCTCACTTCATATTGTAGGCAGTGGATCCCTCAGTATGCATTTCTAGCAAAACCACTCATTCAATTGACAACACAGGAGGCAGCCACATCGACTGTTCTCCCTTGGACTCAGGAACATGCACAAGCTTTTGAAAGCCTAAAGAAAGCCTTATGCCAAGCACCTGTTTTAGCAACACCATGTTACAATAAACAGTTTACACTCTTTGTTACAGAGCGCGAAGGTACTGCCTTGTCAGTACTCACACAGGAACAAGCAGGATCACACAAACCATGTGCTTATTTTTCTAGTACATTAGATCCCGTAGCTCAGGCTTTGCCTGCATGCCTAAAATCAGTGGCAGCAACAGCTTTAGCAATCAGACAAAGCGATGCCATAGTGTTAGGACATCCATTGACAGTTCAAGTACCACATGCAGTAGAGGTTCTTGTGAATCGAACGCAAACACAACATTTGACTATAGCGCGACTTACAGGGTATGAATTAACATTGTTTCAGCCACATATAGAAATCAGACGTTGTAACACATTGAATCCTGCCACACTTTTACCTGTAATCGGAACAGACCCACTAGCTCATGATTGTATTGAAGTTATTACAATCACGACGAAACCCAGACAAGACTTGACAGATGTCCCATTGTCAGACCCAGACCTGACGTTGTATGTAGATGGTTCATGTATGAGAACAAGTACAGGAGAGTTAGTGGCCGCTTACGCAGTCACAACAGACACTGAAATCATTGAAACAAATTGCATAAATACCTTGTCAGCTCAAGCCGCAGAGCTCATCGCTCTGACACAAGCCTGTATTCAAGCCACAAATAAAAAAGTCAACATATACACTGATTCACGTTATGCATTCGGAGTTGTACATGACTTCGGCGTGCTGTGGCGAGAGAGGGGTTATTTAACTTCTCACGGTGCCCACATTCAGCACGGACCCCTCATTCATGCCTTATTAGATGCAATACATCTACCCACTGCAATATCAATTATGAAATGTAAAGCTCATACGAAAGTTACTGATATCATTTCTCAAGGCAATGATCTGGCTGACAGAACAGCTAAACAGACTGCTCAAACTCAAACATCCGACATGACAAAGACAATAGTCCCGACGCCAACACATTGTATGACGGTTAAAGATCCCACTCTTGACGTAATTGACATACAGACACATGCTACACCAGACGAAATAAGGAAATGGACTGAATTAGGAGGGATCCAAACGGATCAAGGATGGATGACGAAGGAAAAATCTGTGTGGTTCCTCCCTGATTCAATGGTCCAAGTCATTATTAACACTATACATAGTCCAGCGCATCTGGGAGAAAAAGCTATGCTAGACAGCATTCAACACATTTGGTTCAACAAACATTTACGAGCAGCAGCCAAACAAAATGTTCGTACCTGTATGATCTGTTGTCAGTTTAACCCAGGAAAAAGCATTCCCGTAGAACAGGGTGGATTTCAGCCTCCTGATCACCCTTTTGAAGTCCTCCAGATGGATTATATCCAGATGGAACGATGTCGAGGATTCAAATATGTTCTCGTAGTTGTCTGTGCTCTTTCCCGTTGGACAGAGGCATACCCGGTTTCAGATTACACTGCCCCGACTACTGCCAAACAGTTGGTTCGAGAATTCTTCCCACGATACGGTTTACCACGTGTTGTCTACTCAGATAACGGCCAGCCGTTTTCATCCGAACTAATGAAACACGTTTCACTTTTGTTAGGCTATCAGTGGAAATTCCACTGTGTCCGACACCCCGAGGCAGCAGGTCTCGTGGAAAGACATAATCAGACCCTGAAAATTAGATTGTCCAAAATATGCAGAGAGAAAGGTGTCGACTGGGTAGTAGCGTTACCAGTTGCACTCTTTTACATGAGAATGGTAGCACACTCTCGAACAGGGCTATCCCCGTATGAGGTGATCTTTGGCAGACCACCAAATATGTGGGGGACGCCTATACCATGCAAAATAACTGATATTGACTGTAATATGCTGACAGACTACTTGGCTTCCTTGATGTCTGCACTACAATCTTGTCGTTCACAGGTAGCTGCAGCCTTTCCTGACAACACTGAGGTGAAACCCCATGACGTAGTTCCGGGGGATCTGGTTTTAGTGAGGAACTTTGATCGAAAGACTCAGCTGGATCCTAGGTGGAAGTCGCCGCAATTGGTCTTGCTTACCACAAGGACAGCCGTGAAGATCGAAGGCAGAAAAGGCTGGGTACATTCAAGTCATATCAAGAAATTTCATGGACTACCATCGGATGTAAATACCACACCTCGTGTGTCTTCACCCATTGACTCAAAGCTTCCTTTGGTTGAACTAAGTAATCACGAACAATACAAACTAAAACTTAGGTCTAACCAGTCAGGCAATTTGATTGTTTAAGTCCTCTCCAAGGTGAATCGGTCGAATTTGTCTCTGACATGTATCATTTAGACCTGTATAGAGAAAGAAACAAAAGGATAAAACTGAAACGACATGCGTACTGTAAATCACTGCGTAGTTATTGCACAGTGACGTTATTAATTTTGTTTTTCTTAAGTCTTTTAATAATTACTGCAAGTATATTGTTGCACATATATTATCCTATTTCTAGACATGTTTATAATGTTACTGCTGAACATTCTTTTAGTGAATTACCTCCGCATGAGTTGTCTTATAGATTTGCGCTGCGCAATAACACGTTTATTAGTATGTTACATCATTCCCATCAGGTTAGCAATGCTACAAATTGTTGGATATGTGGCCGACTCCCTCCCTATCAGAATTATAAAGGAATTGTACCTCTCTTTCCATACCCGTTCACACACAACGGCTCCTGTGGAGCATGGTTTAGTTTAATTAATTCCCTAGATTCGAATTCTGCAGTTTATCAAGACAACTGGGTATGGGGAAATTTGAACTTAGTTTTACTTAAAGTCTGCTACCCTAACAAGGAGGGACTTCCCAAAAGAACAGGAACTGATCTAGAAAATGAAGTGTATGGATTAGGTAATTTTACGCTTAATCTTATGATCCTAAATGTCGAATCCGAAGCTACTCCAATTTTGCCCGCTATGTCAATATTTCCAGTAAAAGGTGAATTATGTGTAAGAAAGAATGGTTCCATACATATGGGCCATAGTAGATGCACCACTGTAATAGAATTTAGTGATCAAGGCAAGTCTACATTTAGAGCTTCCCGCCATTCCTATTTCATATGTGGTCAGACGGCATATGTACGTTTGCCTCTAGATTGGGATGGTACCTGCTACATCGGATTCCTTTTGCCACCTGTTTTCCTAGCTCCTCCTGATTATCACAGAAATACTCATTTAGTACACAATAGAGAAAGGAGAGATCTCCCAATAGTCGATTACACTGAAACAGCATGGGAAAAATACACAGATTTCAATAAAGGTCTCTTTCCCTATATAGGTACCGTTACTAATAGTAAGCTGATACGTAGATTAACTAGAACCCTTGAAGCAGTAGTGAACGAAACTATTTCCGCCTTAGGCAATTTAACAGAAGAGCAGTCTGCTATGCGGATTGTTGTGCTTCAAAATCGTCTTGTCCTTGACGTCATCCTGGCCGATAGGGGCGGAGCTTGTAGGGTCATCGGATCAAGTTGTTGCATTTTCATACCAGAAAATTCGCCATCTGTATATAAAGCCATAACTCGCCTTCATAAGATTGTAAGCCAGATACACCAGAATCCAGGCACCTGGACTTGGTCCGGTTGGTTTTGGAGTGTATTATCTACCTTTGGATGGAAGGTCCTATCCTTCCTAGGTATTGGCCTTCTCATACTATTCAGTTGCTGTCTATGTCTACAATGTGGACCAGCGATCTGTGGTCTGTGTGCCACATCGTGTATTCCAGCACCAAGATTTCATTCATTCCAGAAGAAAAAAGAAGAACAAATGATGCTATATGAACAGATCAACGGATTGATGAAGATTGATATCTCTTAACGGGCAAGTAGGGGACAAGGAGGGAATGTGGAAATATGGATTTTTCTGATCAGTTATGTCCCCTATCTTGGACCCCAACGGTTTCATGTATGAATCACAAGTACATGTATGTTCCCTCCAGTTCCAGTTATGAAGACGCAAACACATGTGCGTCCACCGTCAACATGTCCTCTTTCAGATCCGCCATGAATAGGCCGGATATTCCATTCCTAAGTATGAAAGGCCACCGGCTTTATATGGTTCACTTATGCCATTTTACAGTCCAGGCAAGTAGGCCCTGATTCTGTCATCAAGCTTTTCTTGCCTTCTGCCTCTGAAAGCTCCAGTCTGAGCCTGCATCTGTGACCATGAACTTTGTCTCATTCCCTGCGCGGCTCACGATGCCTGACATCAGCCTGTTGTCTGCCAAAAACTGTATTTCACCTTCGAAATTATCTGCTCCGCTCCCTGCCCAATGCATTCCTGTCTAGTAGTTTAAGTAAACATTCTTCCAGCTACCGAGCAAAGGCCCGGCTTCTCTGTCTTTATGCAAGTAATTCATAGCCCTATTATTATGGAAGACTTCTGCCCTCGCATCTAGTGTAGACACTTAGACGCTTGTACACGCACTAACAGTCAGTATAGTCAGTATAGAATAAGATTCTACTCTAAGAGACCTCTCTTTTGGATAACATAGTTCTTTAAACATAGGATGTTAGATATGATTTGGGATTAGGTTGACTTGACCCTCCAGACTTCTGTCGCCACATGTAGAGCTAAATGTCAAGTCCCCTTCACCCCCTAGTTGCACGTCAATCACACGTCATGCTGCTGCGCGCGCATTTCTGCCAAGTATTTCTGCTGACATTGCGAAATTCTTTCATGGAACCACCCTATTATGACATCACACCTGATGACGTTCTTTAGTTACACCCAGTTACGCCCACTTTTTGCTACGTATGTATGTTTTATCTTCACTATCAATTGTTACGCCTCCTGCATTTGCTTCACTGTAATGCCTATTGTATAAAAGTGATTACTTATCAATAAAGTATGTACTTCACTTCCTGAACCTCTGTGGTGATGGAACTTGGAGTCAACGATTCGAATCGTCCATTGGAATAAAGCCCATTCCAAACCTCTAATACCACGGATTTTGCCTCTTATTTACTGAGCTATTTTTATTATGTTTCTGTATCAAATTAAGTCCCGGTAATTAAATTATTTACCACAGGGCTCAAGTCAGGCACTGGTTATTTACAGCTACACCGCTGATTGCGGGTAACTGCACATGCAGACACCCTTGCACTCTTATGCAAGGGTGCCTAGGTTGGCATTATGTTGCTAAACTTAGCACCATCGCAGGGGGAAAAGCAAGGCTGCACCACATTCTTGTAAATAATGTGCAGTCTTGTGTTTCAGAAGTGGTGGAGCGTTTCGTTAAGCCAAAGAGGTACACGTTCCGCCACTTCCTTGTACATATCCCTCTCAGTTTTTTATATTTTCTGCATTCTTAACCCCTTCTGTGTTTATGATGGAATGGTTCTGTCTTGAGCACAAGTACAAGTCTACTCATCACAGAACCATTCTATAATGAGCACATTTGCAAAAAATCCCTCTGCTTCAAACAACAGAGAGATTTAAAAAAAATTCTTTTTTGCCTTGGTAGGTGGGGAAGAGGTTCCACAATCTCCCAAGGCATATTTGTAGTTTTCCTTGTAATGACGATTACACACATGGCGTGCTGTCGTCAATTTGGTATCCCGCAATCTGCCCCCCTGGTGGGGCAGAAAGCACCCTAGACTTCAGGGATTATTTTTTTATAGGCCAGGGGTTGGGGCTACCCAGAATTGGCATGCAAGTGCCCCCACTCTTTGCCTCAAAATAAGGCTAAAGACCTTTGGCCCTGCCCAGGAGGCAGGCGGGGGCAATAGCCCCTGATCTGCTCCCAAGGGATCAGAAAGCCCACTAGGCACACAGGATTTAATTTTATAAATAGGGGCTGCCCAGAACAGGCATATCAATACCGCCAATCCCCCTAAAAAGTGCCACAGTCTTTCTGCCCCACCAGGAGGCAGATGGGGCAGTAGCCCCTGATCTATCCCCCGGGGGCAGAAAGACCACTTGGCACCAGGGATTCTTTTTTTATATATGTAGTGGTGGGGGCTGCCCAGAAAGGGCATGTCAATGCCCCCACCCCCAAACAAATACCACAGTCTTTCTTTCCCCCATGGGAAGCAGGTGGGGCAATAACCCCTCATCTGCCCCCCGGGGGGCAGAAAGCTCACTAGGCATCAGGGATTTCTTTTTCAAAGTTCAAGATGGGGCTGCCCAAAATGGGCTTGTCAATGCCCCAACCCCGCAAAAAAATTGCCACAATCTTTCTGCCCCCCCAGAGGCAGTTGGGGGCAATAGCCCGTGATCTGCCCCCCCAATAATTATGCTGAATTGTTCATACATAGTGGTGGGCACTGCCCAGAATGGACATACCAATGCCCCCACCGCCTAAAAAAAGGCACAGTCTTTCTGCCCCACTTGAGGTTATATCAAGGCAATAGCCCTTGATCTGGCCCCCCCAGGGTGGAAGAAGGCCACTAGGCACTGACTTTTTTTGACAATGTGCCTAGCTGTGGTTTTTGGTCCCTAGAGAAGCCGGCACCTAGGGAAACCTAGCAGACCTGTACATTTTTCAATACTATTCACAAGAGGAATCCAGAATGTGGTGACTTGTGTGCCTCTCAAAACTTTGTAAAAAAATAACACATTTGCCTCACATTTCTGTGATGGAAAGTACAGAAATCTGCTTGATTCCACAAACTTCCACCGACCCCAAAGTCTCACGATAAAAATGGCACATCGCTTGTGTGAGTAGGCCTAGCGCCCGCAACAGGAATTGGCCAAAAATGACAACGTGGACACACCAAATTTTTACGGTGAAAACTGACCATTTTTTTTGTAAAGTACGTAGCTGTGCATTTTGAACTCTAGATCTGCCGGTATCTAGGGAAACGTAGGAAACCCAAACATTTTTGAAAACTAGACAACAAGGGGAATCAATGAAAGGGCGACTTGTGTGGCTCTCATGAGGTTCTGCTACCCACAATCCCTTGCAAACCTCAAACTTTGCAAAACAAAAACACATTTCCCCCACCTTTCTGTGATGGAATGTTCTGGAATATTTATAAGTCCACAAATTTCCACCCACCCCCGCATTTTCCAAAGTCTGTCGATAAAAATGGTACCTCACTTGTGTGGGTGGGACAAGTGCACTCGGAAGGCAAGGGCCAAAACACATTGTGGAGACATCAAAATTACCTATCAGAAAACAACCTGGTTTAGCAAAGGGACTCACCTGGGTTTTTGGCCCTGCACTCAGTGGCCATTTAGGGAAACCTACCAAACCCAGATATCTTTGAAAACTTGATACCCAGGGGAGTTCAGGGAGGTATGGCTTGTGTGGACTCCCCAATGTTTTCCTACCCAGCATTCCCTGCAAACCTCAAATTTAGCTGAAAAAAATCAATGTTTTCTAAACTTTCTGTGTGGGAAGGTTGTAGGTTCACCGGGGTGACACAAATTTCCTACCACCCAGCATTCCCTCCGGTCTCCCGATAAAAATGGTACCTTCCTCATGTAGGTTCGCCATGTACCCATGACAGGCAAGGGCACAAAACGTATTGTGGAGACATCAAAATCAACTATCACAAAACAACCTGAATTTGCAAGGGAGGGGGCACCTGGGATTTTAGCCCTGGACTTGGTGGCCATCTATCAAAACCTACCAAACCCACACATTTCTGAAAACTAGACAGCTGGGGGAGTCCAGTGAAGTATGGCTTGTGTGGATCCCCCAACATTTTCCTACACAAAATCCCTTAAAATTTCAATATTTTTCTTGAAATCTAATGGCACCTTTCAGTTTTAACTCTTTTTTATTATTATTATTGGAAGTTCCATTGTACATACATTTATAGCTCTGCCATTTAATGCACTGTAGACAAGTATGCATAAGAAGAATTATGGTACACATAGCTTTAGCAGGACCCGCTTTATCCATCAACTGATCCCGTGGCATGTGAGTCCGTGCATGTGCTTAGATGAGCTTCAAAATAACTTGAGGCGGTTGAAACTTACCCCCATAACATTTGAATAATTAAACCCCCCTTCCCTGCCCCTTCTATCCCCCCCACCGGCATGCAGAATTCCTCTGTCCCTGTGGCGCCCTTGCGGAGAGAGTGAGCACAAAACCTTTACTGTTTCTCAGAAGCGCTTTCTGTGGCTGTTAGGCGTAGGAGGTGAAGTTATCTTGGACATCTGATCTCACTGAATTCGGTGGACAGCAGGGTCAGCAGCGGCTTCCAGACCTCCCCAAAACCGAGCCCCGAACCTGTATATGTTCCATCCCTAAAGTGTACCACAATTTATGGAGCCAACCCGTATGAGTGGTTACTACTTGTGTGTCCCAATGCATTAAAATGTTTTGGAGTGCCGCCCCCAGTGCCATGCCCATCTGTTTTCCTTTGCAGGACTTCAGTGGGAATGTGAGGGGGTTGGGCAACCCCAGTACCACATAAGCTGGGAATCTCATATTGCCCATCGATCTCATCCTACATTTGAGGTGAATAATTAGAAAGGACCAGGCATTCCCAAAACAGGTGTAGCAGTGTCCCGTCCCCCTGCATCCCTGCCAACAAGTTGGGCTACGGTCCAGAGTCCCTTGGTTGAGGCGCACTGGAATCAGGTACCAATACGTGGCTATTTTAAAGGTGGTTTTCTTACAAGCGGTGTTCCTTGCTGTGTGTTTGGCCTGTAATAAATCTCTCCCCCTTCCTTTTTTGGGTGGTCCCTCCGTAGCTCCTTCCCCTATCGCCTCTGACTGGAGGTATCAAGGGCCGGCGTGCGTAGCATATCGTAGAGCACTGGAATCAATTTTTTGTCTGATGTCTTTGTGATCAGCCATTTTTCGTACATTGTCATCCTTCTGCATACTTGAGGGAGTATTTCAGGGTGTAGCAGCCAGTGTCACATCTGCATGTAGTGATATCTTTCTGACTAAGGTAATGTGGATTCCTGTCTCAATTGCTTAAAGGAAAGGATCCCATCTAAGTCAAACAGGTGCCCCACAGCCTTGCAAGGTGTGTCCCGCCAAGCTTTAAATTCTGTGACCACCATTCCAGGGGAGAACTCCCTATTCTCCAGAAGAGGCATTAGCGGAGAGGGGGCAGACCGTTCTGGATCTTCTAACAAGGCCAAAATGTCATCAGCATAGAGATTTATGGTATGTCTTACCCCGCCGAATGGTATGCCCGTGATGGCTCGGTTGTTCCTTACCCTCTTTGCCAGCAGCTTGATGTAGAGAGCAAACAGGAGGGGTGACAGTGTACCCCCTGCCTGGTGCCCCTCTGAATGGGAAAGGTGTGTAATGATGTCCCGTTGACTTTGATGGAGACGGTGGGGGAGCTGTAGCAGCTCGCTATCCAGGCCCTAAAATGATCCCCCAGCCCAAAGTGAATCAACGTGTGCTCCAGACCGATTGAACGCTTTCTCTGCATCGACTGTCAACAACAGCGTGATCATATTCGTGCGATGGGCCTTGTCTATGAGGTGGAGGATGCATTTTGTATTGTCTCCTCCTTGGCGATTTTGGATAAAGCCCACGTTGTCCGACTCTATTATCCCAGGCACCATCAGAACTAGTCTTGTCGCTAAAATACCCATAAACAATTTGAAGTCTACATTGAGTAGATACACCGGACAGTAGGAGCTGCATTTCTTCCTATCTTTCCCTGGCTTGGGGAGGACTACAATAGACGCTGCCAACATCTCCGCAGGAATCGAGCCCGGGCCCTCAAAAGAGTTGTACAGATGTGTCAAGATCAGCGCCAGCAGGTGACAAAAGGTCTTGTATCAGCCCGTTGAGTAACTATCCGGCCCCGGGGATTTAAGAGGTTTGAGGCGGGAAATCGCCTCTATCACCTTCTCAATCCAAATCGGTGCATCAAGCTGTTCTGCCTGATTCTGTATTAAAGCGGATTTGCTCCTGTAAGACGGATGTCTGTAGTCTATCTTATGTGTTCTCCCTGGCGTAAAGGTCTGTGTGGAAGTCCCTAAACACCTACGCTGTATCCTCGTTCTCCGTGTGGTCCTCCCCCCTGGCATACTCTATTGTCTGCACCCATATCTGTTGGCATGTGGCTCTCAATTTACTTGCTAGCATACGTCCTGTTTAGTCCGCTCCGCTGCTTTAGGAGTGTTTGAGTCTCAGGGCTGAGTATTCAGCTCTTTTGAGGTCCAGCCCTGCCAGTTGCGCCCTTGGAGCCCCTGTCCAGCTATGCACTCACTCTAGCTCTAGTACCTGTGCTGAAAGTTCTGCTCTCTTCTCCTTACGGTCTTTATCTTCCACCGCAGAGATCGCGGTCAGTTTCCCTCTCACCACCACCTTCAAAGCTCCCCATAAAGAGGTTATGTTTATATTGGGAAAATCGTTCATCTCCAGTTACCTCTTTATGCACTGAGTAAGCTGTGTTTTCACTGCTTCCTTGTGAAGCATTATCTCTCATAGCCGCCAGTCCCTGTATTTACCCCGCTGTGGCGGCAGATGTAGTGTGACCTGATCGGACAATGCTGCTGGGGCTATGTCTATCTCGGCCATCATGGTGCAGATTTTTGCAGACTTGGAGCCCCTGTCCAGCTATGCACTCACTCTAGCTCTAGTACCTGTGCTGAAAGTTCTGCTCTCTTCTCCTTACGGTCTTTATCTTCCACCGCAGAGATCGCGGTCAGTTTCCCTCTCACCACCACCTTCAAAGCTCCCCATAAAGAGGTTATGTTTATATTGGGAAAATCGTTCATCTCCAGTTACCTCTTTATGCACTGAGTAAGCTGTGTTTTCACTGCTTCCTTGTGAAGCATTATCTCTCATAGCCGCCAGTCCCTGTATTTACCCCGCTGTGGCGGCAGATGTAGTGTGACCTGATCGGACAATGCTGCTGGGGCTATGTCTATCTCGGCCATCATGGTGCAGATTTTTTCCATACCAAGCATGTGGTCCAGGCGGGCATGTGTCTTGTTTGCGTGTGAGTAGTCTGAACATTGAGAGTTGTGAGGGTGCGCTGTCCTTTACAGATACATGAGGCCTAAAGTGTGTCTGTGAGTGTCGACTACGCAACTTTTTTTTTTGCCTCCTCCAAGCCTCCTCCAAGCCTAAATTTAGGTCCCCCCATGCATTCTTGTCTGTTCATGACCTCCATGATGGCTGATTTCAAGAATCGTTCCTGGCCTCTGTTGGGTACATAGGTGGAACCTATCAGTACATTGTGTCCCCCAATCTGGAATACATGAGCCAAGAAGCTTCCTTTGATCTCTGCAACTCTTTTACCCCACTGTCCCCTTGAAACGCTTAGCCACTAGGATTGCTATCCCCGCCTTTTTGTCTGGACCAGATGAAAAAAACTGGTGCTGGAATACTCAGGATCTCAGTCTCAATCAATCAATCAATCAATCAATCAATCAATCAATCAATCAATCAATCAACCAGGGGTTGGTAAAGTGCGCTACTCACCCGTGAGGGTCTCAAGGCACTGGGGGGGAAAGAAGGGCTGCTCCGGTCAGTCAATAAGCCAGGTCTTGTGAGCCCTTCTGAAGGTGTGCAGGGTTGGAGAGCGTCTCATTTCTACTGGGAGAGTGTACCATGTAGTGGCTGTGGTGTAGGAGAAGGCTCTGCCTCCAGCTCTGCTTCTGTGGATGTGGGCGACCTCTGCCAGGGCGAGGTCGGCTGAGCGGAGGTTCCTCTTGGGTGCGTGGAAACTCATTCGGTTGTTGAGGTATTTGGGTCTGATGTTGTTGAGGGATTTGTAGGCGTGTGTGAGTAGTTTGTAGGTGACCCTCTTCTCGACGGGGAGCCAGTGGAGTTCTCGCAGGTGTAGGGTCATATGTTCATGGCGTGGTATCCCCAGGATGAGCCTGGTGGCGCGTTTTGGATGGTTTGGAGTTTGTGTAGTAGGGATTTGTTGATTCCGGCGTAGAGGGCGTTGCCGTAGTTGAGCCTGCTGGTGATGAGTGCGTGGGTGATGGTCGTTCTGCAGTCTGGGGGATCCACTTGAAGGTTTTTCATAGGATCCGGAGGCAGTTGAAACTGGCGGAGGAGATAACGTTGATTTGGCAGCTCATGGAGACCGAGGAGTCGAGGATTATGCAGAGGTTCTGAGTGTGGTCTGTAGGGGTGAGTGGGGCCCCGAGAGAGGGAGGCCACCAGGAGTTGCTCCAGGCGAAGGGGCAGGGTCCAAAGATGAGAACCTCGGTCTTCTCGGAGTTGAGTTTAAGGCAGCTGTCCTTTATCCAGGTGGTGACGTTTCTCATTCCTTCCTGGAAGCTGAGTCTCTTGGTGAGGAAGAGGATGAGCTGGGTGTCATCAGCATAGAATATGATGCTGAGCCCGTGCTGCCTGACAATGGCGGCGATGGGGGTCATGTAGATGTTGAATAGAGTTGGTCTCAGAGAAGATCCCTGGGGTACTCCGCAGATGATGTCGGTGGGGTCGGAGAGGAAGGGGGGGAGCATGACCCTCTGTGTTCTTCCAGAGAGGAAGGATCGGCTCCAGTTGAGGGCGTCCCCCTGAATTCCTGCATTGTGGAGCCTGGAGGTTAGTGTTCGGTGAGAGACGGTGTCGAAAGCTGCGGAGAGGTCCAGGAGGATGAGGGCTGCGGAGTGGCCCTGGTCGAGCAGCATGCGGATGTCGTCGGTGGCGGCGAGCAGGGCGGTCTTGGTGCTGTGGTTGCTGTGGAAACCGGATTGAGAGGGGTCCAGGATGCAGTTCTCTTCGATGAAGGTGGTCAGTTGGGCGTTCACAAGCCTTTCTGTCACTTTGGCAGCGAAAGGGAGGAGGGAGATGGGTCGGTAGTTCTTGAGGTCAGTCGGGTCAGCCGATGGTTTTTTGAGGAGGGGCTTCACTTCCGCGTGTTTCCAGTCCATGGGGCAGGTGCCGGTGGCCAGGGAGGAGTTGATGGTGCGGGCTAGTACGGGTGGCGATGGCAGTGGAGGCTCTGTGGAAGATGTGCGGGGGGCACGGGTCCGTAGGGGCTCCTGAGTGCATTTTCTTCATGGTGGTGGAGATAAGTTCGATGGATGCAGGGTCCCAGGTGGTGATGGTTGGCGTGTCGTTGGTGGTGGGTGGAGGGGTGAAGGCATCGGTTGGCTCGCTGAAGTTGTCATAGAGCTTGTTACAGAGATCTTGGGAGGGTGTGATGTCGGTGGCTTTGCATGATGGTTTGAATGAACTGCTTGATGATGTTGAAAAGTTCCCTTGTGTTGGATGCGTTGGTGTCGATTTTTTCCCTGATTAAGGTTTTTTTGTTGTCCCTTATCAGCTGGTGGTAGTTCTTAATGGTGATCTTGTAGGTGTCAGTGGTCTTCTGGTTCCTCCATGTTTTTTCGAGGCGTCTGCTGGTGTGTCTGTCTTCTAGGAGTTCGGTGGTGAACAAGGCAGCCTTAGGAGGGCGTTTTGTGGTGGTTTGCTGGAGAGGTGCTAGTTTGTCAGCGCAGCTGGCGATCCACCGGGGGAGTTCCTTGGCTGCAGCGTTGGTGTCAGTGGTGGCCGAGGGGGGGTCGTGGAGGAGGGTGGCGTTAAGAAGTTCTTCGTGATCTTACTCCAGTTCCGTCGAGGCGGGCGCGGGGCTGGTTTGGGTGCGGTGCTGGATGTAAAAATGAAGTGGATGCAGTGGTGGTATGTTCAGGAGGGGTGGGTGGTGTGGGTGAACCGGATGTTTGACCCTTCCGCGAAGATGGCGTCCAGTGTGTGTCCTGCAATGTGGGGGGGTATGCTTACCAGTTGATTAAGTCCCAGGTTGGCGAGATTCTCAAGGAGCATGTTGGCATCGGGGTCCTGGCGGTTCTTGAGGTGGAAATTTAGATCTCCGAGAAGGATGTAGTCCATGGAGGTGATGGCATGGGGTGCGGCGATTTCTGTGATGGTGGTAGTGGGCTGGGCGTGAGGTCCTGGTGGTCTGTAGATGAGCGTGCCCCGTAGCGTAGTCCTGAGGTTGGTATGGATCTGGAAGTGGAGGTGTTCTAAGTTGGGGAGAGTGCTACTTGGGATGGAGGTGGAGAGTTGGAGGGAGGTTTTGTGTGCGATGGCGAGGCCTACCCCCAGGCGGTTTGGGCGGTCTTTCCTCTGGAGCTTGTAGCCGTCCGGTATAGCCGTAGCGATGTCTGGTCCGGAGGTGGTGTTAGTCCAGGTTTCAGTGAAGAAGGTGACATCAGGAGCCAGTGTGTCGAGCATGTCCCATATCTCTATGGCATGCCAGTGAAGAGATCGCACGTTGAGAAGGATGCAGTTAATGGCGTCGGGGGATTTGGTGGCAGGTGGTATTTTGATGGCTGTAGCCGTGACGTCTATGGAGAAGGAGCTCCGGCACTGAATACACAAGAAGGCTCCTTGTGTGTTATCGTGCGAGGCTCATACACAGGACGCGAGGTGCCTGGGCTTGAGTGCGAGGAGGCTAGCGAAGGTGTAGCGGTAGAGGGCTGGGGAACCCGGGTTCATGGCGCTGGACACGGTCCAGGCGCGGACGGGCGCAGACAGGCTTGCCTTAGGCGTGCCTTCGGTCGCCGTTATGAAGGGGAGAGAAGCGGGATCGAGGAGGAGGCGGGTGGGAGTCTGGAGGGGGGCGGGGCTAAGGAGAATGGAGCGACGGGGCTCGAGGGTGGGAGGCGATAAGGCGCTCCTGCGCTAGGAATGAAAATGAGGCAGTACATGTAAGAAAAAGAAAACCACAACTAAAGAAACACAAGTCACAATACAGCGCTGGTCAGAAGCGCAAAATCCCAAGAGCTCAGAACCTGTGGCAGAGTCGGGCGCGAGGCTGAAACTCTGCTGCTGGGGCTGCTGTGGGCGAGAAGCTACTGGTGGAGCTGCCGGGGAGAGTGCTGCCTGGGCCGAGGTGAGGTTAGCACACGCGCTCCCCCACAGCGGTCGCCGTTATGAAGGGGAGGGGGGTGGGATTGAGGAGGAGGCGGGCGGGAGTCTGGAGGGGGGCGGGACTAAGGGGAATGGAGCGACGGGGCTCGAGGGCGGGAGGCGATAAGGCGCTACGGCGCTAGAAAAAACAATGAGGCAGTACCTGTAAAGAAAAGAAAACTGCAAAGCATCAAGAAACTGCATACCAGTGTCCCACCCCCCTCCCTAACGCCAATCATTGTCCTTTTTGAGTCCCATAATGTCCAGGGTCTGCCAGTTCATTCTGCGTACCCTTGGTGTGAAGGAAAGTAGAAGGCACTGTGTGGCCACAACCCTCATCCACCCCGCTCCCAATAGATGACTCTGTCACCCACCCAGCCCTGCAAATGCCACTTATCTGTCCCTCATTTGGTCTGCCAGACTTTGTGTGGGGACTACTGTTATTGCGTCATAGCCGTGGGATCCGGTCTCAGTGCTTGATCCGTTCGCTGTCTTAAGGTGACTTTTTTCCATCTCTCATTGGGGACCTTGACCTGAATGGCTTCCCCCTCATCTAGTTGCTGTGGGTATTCAATTCCCAGCACCCGGCAAATGTCCTGTAGGGAGTGAAGTTGGTGCAGTTTGGCCTGGCATCTGAAAATTATCCGGAATGGGTGTCCCCAGGAATATGGGATTCCCTGATTGCAGAAATGAGCAGTGGCCGCTCTGAATTCCTTGCGCTTCTGGAGGGTTATCAGGGCCAAGTCCTGGAAGAGGGCAATGGAGGGATCCTGGTATTTCAAGGGCTGCTTATCTTGAGCCGCCAAAAGGATGTTTTCCTTGAGTTGAAAGCCTGGGATATAAGCCACGATGTCTGGTGGGGGTGCAGGTGCTTATCTCGGGAGTTCCACTGGATGAGCCTGGTCTATTTTTATGTCGTAGTCTGGAGGAGCTTCCAGAATGCTCCTAAATAAGCCCTGTAGGTACTGTGTGATGCCCAATCCTTCTTCCTGCGACGGCACTCCCTTTACGCGATGTTATTGTGTCGTGACCAGTTTTCTAGGTCCTCTGTGTGTACCTGGAGATCAAATTTTTAGCCGGAGGATCTCTTGCTGCAGCTGCTCTATTTCTTCCTCTCTGACTTGTTACTGATCTTCCATGGAGGCCACCCTTTTCGCCCACGGCATCCATGTCCCACCGCACCTCCTTTATCTCCCTCGCAATTTCTCCATTCAGCGTGTGAAAGCCGTCCCGTAACATGCCGAAGAGTGTCTCCAGAAAAGCACGTGTGACTGTGGCTTCATAGGAGTCTGTGTCTTGCCCCCCAGTGGCTGGTGGGGAAAGCCAGCCATCCCCGCCGCTGGGCAGCGGAAGCTTAGTCAGCATTTCTTTTAAATTGCGGTCCATCTTGCCCCTTACTGCAAACCTTACCACTGCGGCCCTCCCTGCAGATACGGATCTCTGTGCTGCTGTTCAGAGGCGGGTATACCAGGCTCGGATGGTTTGCTGTTGCCAAAGAGCCAAGACACCTCTCCCTGTTCTCTCTGGGTCCTGGAGGGGGTCTGTCCCACTTCTAGTGGGGGGGTACGGCTGCCTCCCCCTGCCCTGTTCCACATGCCGGGGTGTCCCTTGTCCTGTCTATCGGATCTCGGCCGAGGTGCTTAGAGGGGAGGTCCTTTCAAGTGTCTGTACCTCCATTCTATTCACTGGAGTTTGTTCTGCGTCAGGGGGTACCGCAGGGCTCAGTCTTGAGCCCGCTTTTGTTTAACATCTATGTTCGCCCCCTGGCTGCGGTAGCGAAAGATAGAGGGTTGGCGCTGGTGTCATATGCTGACGACACCCAATTGGTGATCTCCTTCTCTAAGAACTGTGGCGACAATCTAGTTAAATTCAAGGTGGACCTCCTAGCAGTGGCTGACTGGATGGCGGCCAACTGCTTGCAGCTTAACGCCAGCAAATCGGAGATCTTACTGTTCGGGAAGGACCGTGAATTATGGTCTGATCAGTGCTGGCCAGAGCGTCTAAATCCCGCCCCATTACACAAGGAGGTTGTGAAGAACTTAGGGGTGTGGCTCGATCAGGGTCTGACGTTCGAAGCTCAATCTAAAGCAGTGGCAGGGGTGTGCTTTGGGCTTCTGCGGGGTTTAAGACCATTGTTGGGTTTTTTTCCTCCTAAAGTGCGACAAACCATAATCCAGGCTTTAATTTTGTCCAGATTGGACTATGGGAACGCCCTTTATTTGGGCGCCAATAAGGCCAGTATCAAGCGCCTGCAGAGGGTTCAGAATGCTGCAGCTCGTCTGTTAGTAGCACTCCCGAAGTCCAGCTTAGTTGCCCATCTGCTCCCCAAGTTGCACTGGCTGCCGGTTGAAAAGCGCATCCAGTTTAAGGCACTCTGTGTGTCGCATAAGATCTTGACCCCTCAGGCTCCTGTAGGTTTGTCTAACTTGCTCAAGCTTTATGCCCTGCAACGCCTATTGAGATCGGTGGGCCGTGCCCAGGTTTGTATTCCCCGAGTTTCTAAAGCTAGAGCGGGCGGCCGTTTTTTTCGAAGTCTGGCGGCAAAACTCTGGAACTCATTGCCTGTTTCCATCAGAGTAATCCAGAATCACCTGGCTTTTCGTAAAGCTATAAAAACCTGGCTTTTCCCTGGCTCTTTCAATTAACAACTCACTTCTGTCTCCTGGGCATCTGTCTTGGTTTGGGGTCGCGCTGGGACGCCCCGTTGCTGGAGCAGCCATGTGCTATACAAATCTGACTAATAATAATAATAATAATGACTCTAGCCTTGGCCTTGACAAGACCAGGAAGGTTCGACTGTACCTGTCTAACGCAGGCCTCGTTGGGCCTCGGGCCCTCTCTTCTCCACCATTGAGCCCCTTCCTCCACCTCTCAGGTCTTCTCTGATGCCACTGGAGCAGGGGTGGGTATGGCTCCGCCCCAGGCCCTTCACCAGCCCCCAGCTGTTCTTGCGTTCCCTCAACTTATGGCTCCTATCTAGGCTGAGCAGTCACCCTCCTGCATACTGAGAGGACCTGCCTGGTGGGGTCTCTCCTCGTATTTGACCCGGGCGTGCTATATGTTGAGACCTCTCAGCTCCTTCGTGGGGCTGTTGCAGCTCCCTGCCATCACCGCTTTCTCCGTGCTTTATGTTCTGCGCTCCGGGTCCCCAGTTAGCACCTCCAGTCACCAGGTTTTCTCCCCCACAGATGGAGGCATTAGTGGCGGTACTCCGGGCTGCTCCTGTGCCTACTTTTTCCTCTGCCGCCCCCTGGATGCCTTCGCCGCACACAGACTCAGAGGCCATGCAGGCCACCCCCCAGCCTTGTGCACCAGCTGATATCGCTGCCCAATGGACCACAAGGTAGGGCAGCGGCTGTGGCGATCCCCGCTGTTCCGCTCTAGTCTCGGGAGCACCGTTGAACACTGCAGGCCGCTGTGCTCGAGTGGGTCTTACTCCTGCCGGCACCGGCTCCCGTACCAATCCACCGCCCGTCTCTGCATGATCGGGGGCCGCAGCATCTTCCTCGATGCTTCAGTGACCTTTATGCAGGCCCACAGAGCCTGCTCCTCAAGTGTGTGCTTTTGGCGGCCCTCGCCTCCTCCACCAGTGTCCATGTTGCACCCTTCCCGTCACAGGCAATAGAGTCAAAGGCCCAGGCCTCCTAGGTGCCCTCAACTTCCAGGCCCCCTCCGGGCCCCCGCACCGAGCAAGCCTCCACTCCGTCCCCCACAGGCCATTCAATACCTCCGGCCAGTGTGTTGCGGTGTACAGTGGTAGCACAGCAGCCCAACGCCATCCCTGTCACCTTCAAGAGTGCTCTGCTTTGGGCCGCAGCCCAGTAGGCCTCACCAGTCTCCTTTCTTCTCTGGGCCCGCAACAATTGCTCCGACGTTGGGGCCGACTCCAGGCTCCCTGTCTCGCCCGTAGGCCCAAATGCCCTGCCAGTCACGCACTAACCTGTAGCCTCACCGATGGGCCCCCAGCTTTCAGGACAGGGCCACTGCTGTTCTTCGGGCTGTCCAGCCATGTCAGCAAGCCCTTTTCCGGTCCGGCTTCTTAGCGGGTCGGCGTTCGCGCTTCACTGTAGTCAGGGCCCCAGACCCTTACTGCACACTTCTGACGGTGTCGATTGGTAGGGAGCCTGCTCTGCTCCCCCGATGCGGGCTTGCAGAGGGTCTAACATGCTGATTTGACCAGATTGGGAAGCCGGGAGAGGGAAGACGAAGGGAGACACGTCTTACCCACTCGCCATCTTGGCCACGCCCCCAGCTCTACCTTTTAGACCTTTCTTCAGCTCTGTTGGCAATAACATTCCTCTCTTTGGCTCCACACAGATTATATCCTGAGATGGATGTAGAGTTTGGATAAGAATGGACTCATATATATTTAAACCTTCAAGTGCTTCTGAAGTAAAAACCAGTTCTATCTTGTTATGCACAGCTCTCGCAGGCATTTTATTATCTTCTAATAAGTTGTAACAGTACTTGCATATGACTTGGCATATGGATAAGTCAAAGTGTTCCTCTACAAATAAATATACAGCTAACTTATGCCAGTAATCATTATTTTCTTTTCCACTTTTTAAATACAAGTCAACAGTCTTTGTTTGAATCTTGTAGTGAGTGCATCAACAACATACACAAATATACTCTGGTTTCTAAGAGCACACTGTGTTAAATTTTGTATTCTCCTATTCAAAACTATCAACTGTAATACCTGTGTCCTGTTCTGCAACTCCTCCCATGAACAACTCTTCATTTTCCCTAGACCAGTGTTTCCCAAACTGTGGTCCACGGACCCACAGGGGTCCGTGACACATTCCCGGGGGGTCCTCAGGCAGTAATTTTTAAAGCACAACAAAGTTCCTTGTAGAATTAGCAGTTTTCCAGGAACAATAAAAGTGTCAAGATAACGTCAGTGATTAATGTACCTGCTTGAGAGAGATGAGAGTTTTGTCAAGTGGCAGCTTTGACTTATCTAATGTAGCACAAAGGGTTAATATGCCTACTGCAAAGAACGTGTACCATGCATTTTAAAAAACTGTTTATGTGCATAGGTTACTGGGTTACTGTTTTTGTCACAGAGATTCTTTTGTTACTGTGCAGTTCATAAGTGACAATCGTAATCTAGCACAGTGACCTATAAACTTTCATCAAAGAGCTGCTTGCAAACAACATGGTACAAGTTAGAAACATATGTTTTTTCCAAGTATTTCATTATCCTGATGCTGCTAAAAAGGTTTATTTTGGTGGAAATACATTTTTATAGTTAAAGTCAATGCTAAACACTCTGTTATGTTCTAAATCATGAGTTTGTGCTTCTCCAGACCAAGCACTCTTTAAAAATGCATTCCAGCATGAATGACATGTGAATCCTACACCTTGTAGTCGCATTTGCCTTATGTAACATTTTCTATACACTGATTTATACATATCAACCATTGTCTCTATGGGGCAGATTTACAAGGAAAGTGACTGAGTGTGTGCCGCAAGCCATTTAGCTGCACCGCACTGAGTCACTTTCAAAGCACAGGGATGCGAAATATTTACAATAATATGTTGCATCTCAGTGCTTCCCCCTGTGCTGGTGCACAAACTGCTGCCATGCGCCTGCACAGGCACATTTGCACCATGGTGCAAGGATGCCTGCGTCGTGGGGAGATTGTTTATATGCAGAACCCTTCCTGCACATAAACAATCAGAAATGGCGTTTTTCAACTTCTATGTATGCTGCATTAGCACACATAGAACTTGCAAAACGTCAATGTTTTACTGATTGTTTATGTGCAGGAAGGGACACCTTCCTGTACATAAACAATCACCAGAGGTGATGTCCTCTTTCTATGCATGCTGTAGAATGCAACACGCATAGAAAGAGGGAAAAAACAAGGAGAAATTAATACATTTCTCCTCGTTGCGCCTCCCTACGCCTCCCCTGGGGAGGCATGGCATTCAGACACATTTCCAGATTTACGATTTCTAGTAAATCTGGAAATGTTCTGGTTTAATGGGTGTTACGTGAGAACACTCACAGCAATACCCATGGAATGCCCCTTTCATGCAAAGTGTCATGTGCAAATGGGCCATATTTAGAAGACCAGGAAAAGTCACGCAGGGCGGCTTTTCCTGCCTTGGAAATATGGGGCACTAAAATGCGTCACCGGTGCGTCACTTTTTGTGACGCACCCGTGGCACAAGACATAGGGTCCCGGGGCCCCATCCTTTCTGATATTTTTTTATATTGGTTTCACCCGATTTCCTACATTAGAAGTTGTACGAGAGTTAATCGAACTGGAATTAGTAGAAACTCTTTGATGATGTACTGATCTACGGTCTGAAGCACTATAGTACAGTGTAGTCACATGGGAGACCCATGTGTGGCTGGCGACCCTGTTGCGCCGGTCGTGGCCATGACCGGACAACCTATTGATATATGACCAAAATTCAGCCAGTCTATTGGACGTCAGCAGGCTGAAAATATGCAACCATTGCGAGTCTTGCTGTTGTCTTTTGTGGTCCCATAGGTTTTTCCTGTGAGCTTTTCTTGCTAGCAGCCGATTTTGAAATGCTTTTTCGTTACCCTCTCTCGTGTGTTCACAGTTAGCTTGTCTCAGGGCCCGCTTTCTTTGTGCAATTTTTTCACATCTTGGTTGAATTTGGCTGCACTCCCTTTCTCCACTATCTTGCTGATGGTGTGGTCTTTTGCCTGACAACAGGCAATACAGCTTCAGCACCAAGTTAGTCCAGTTCTCAGCTATATTGTCAACTGCAAAGTCTTTCGTAAGTGCAGGCCAATTGCTTTTCCAGTATAACAGGCTAGTTGTGTTTATTTTATTCCATTTTAGCCTTCTCAGGAGTACGTGAAATTCCTCTCAATTGTAATGGCCTAGGAGGGAAATGTATGGGAGACTGGCTGTTTGCAGCAAAATGGCTGTGGCTAATGGAAGATGGTCACTAGTCTGCAGCACTGGGTTTCCAAGTTCTGTCACTTGATCATACAGGCAATTGCACATGCAGATGTAATCAATTGGGGGTTTGTTTTTCACCTGTGAAGCATTTTTCATGGCGTAGTTGGGGAGAAATGGGTCTTGTATTGATCTCAAGCTGTACGTGTTTAAAAATGTATTTAGTAATATCCCAGCCCAATCCTTGTACAGTAGCGCATCATCATCCCCGGTCATTATGATCCCACTATTTGAATGGTTACTGAGCAAATCTTTGAGTGTGTCTACCAAGACCCTCATCTCAGAGTGTCTTGGTTCATCTTTGCTCTTAAAATAAACATTCAAAAGGAGAATTGTTAATGGGCCGCCGTTCAATTTTAGTGCCTGCAGGTGAATAGCTTGAACCATGTCCATGACTAACACGGTTTTAGCTTTTATATTTATATATATATATATATATATATATATATATATATATATATATTCACATAGTTAGCGGAAATTTTACTGATAAAAAACCAGTGAAATTCCCCCGTTATAGTTAGTGTAGGCAACTATAACTCACGCGACCGCAATCCTCTGCTGATGCTAATACTGTATTTAGACACTTATTTGCCCATGTCTTCTTCCATACATTTTAGCTATACATATATTTCAAATATTTTTTTTTCATAAAGACACATATGTCATCAGCAGAAGATTGCGGTCGCGTGAGTTATAGTTGCCTACACTAACTATAACTACATGGTGCACAACTACTAACCTTCAAAATCCAAAATTACAATCAAGTGCATTTTTTTACCACTGCACATGATGAGACAGGATCCTCAGTCTTAATATATATATATATATATATATATATATATATTCACTGAAAAAACCATAGGTTTCACACATGTTATAGTTAGCGGAAATTTTACTGATAAAAAACCAGTGAAATTGCCCCGTTATAGTTAGTGCTGGCAACTATAACTCACGCGACCGCAATCCTCTGCTGATGCTAATACTGTATTTAAACACTTATTTGCCCATGTCTTCTTCCATACATTTTTAGCTATACATATATTACAAATCTTTTTTTTTCATAAAGACACATATGTCATCAGCAGAAGATTGCGGTCGCGTGAGTTATAGTTGCCAGCACTAACTATAACGGGGCAACTTCACTGGTTTTTTATCAGTAAAATTTCCGCTAACTATAACATGTGTGAAACCTACGTTTTTTTCAGTGAATTTGCAAGGTTTTTTAAATGCTAATTCCTAACTATAACGTGTGTGAAACCTATGGTTTTTTCAGTGAATTTGTACGGTTTTTTAAATGCTAAGTTACTTTACGCCATTCGAGGCGTGCGCGCCCACTTAACGCAGTTCTTTCCGTGCACGGTTTTTATCAACTTTAATAAGCCCTGTACATTTGGTGGCCTTCGGCCACCAAAAGCACAGGGGGTGGGGTCAATGTGGATAGTGTTTTTTTTATTTCGATTTTATAATTTCATGTTGCCAAAATTTAGTTTTTTTTACCTATTAATAAGCCCTGTACATTTGGTGGATAGTGTTTTTTTTTTTTTTTTTTTTTTACCGTACGCGGTAAGCGTACGGTAAGCGTACTCGGCGAAATTGCCGAAAAAAAAATAAAACCGTTTTTGCTCTTGGGGGATGTTTGGGGACTCCCTCAACATGACTATGTGGGAGGGAGTTGTCAAAACAGCCCCGTAACATGTTTTTGGCCATCTTGTTTGATAAACAACACTCAGTGCGAGAGACAAAATGGCGGCCGCCGCTTCCTGGTTTCGGCCGATTCGAATGTTTACTAAGATCTAAGAGCCAATCAGAATCGCGCTCGCGCGCGCCACCGTACGCTTATATATATATATATTACCTACTGGCGGTCGCCAGTAGGTAGTTATAGTTAGTACCCCTTTTCCATAAGAAATCCGCAACATTCTATTTTGAATACCTTTGGCGCCGGTCGACGAATCCTCGCGAATTTCTCAAAATAGGTGGGGCGCTACGCTCCGCTCCTACCCTGAAAGTCTTGGGGAGATTCGTCAAGCGGGGGCTGAGATAAAAGGGGGGTCCCAAAACGCGTTTTTCCCATGCATTTTTCCATAGGACCTTTAGACAGGGCTACAGCCCGAACGGCTGAACAGAATTACTAGAAATGTGGCAGAGAGGTAGTCCTCAGGTCAAGGAAGTGCCTTTTGTAGGTTTGGTGTAAATCTGTTCAGTAGATTCTGAGAAAATAGCCTTTAAATCAATATATATATCTGAGCCAGCTTACGGTACGCTTACCGTAAGCTTACCGTACGTGTACGGTGGCATGCGCGAGCGCGATTCTGATTGACTCTTAGATCTTAGTAAACATTCCAAACAGCCGAAACCAGGAAGCGGCGGCCGCCATTTTCTCTCTCGCACTGAGAGCTAGGTTGTTAAATAAAACCAATAAACATGTAAAGGGGCTGTTTAGACAGCTCCCACACACATAGCCATGTTGAGGGAGTCCCCAAAGACCTCCCAAGGCCAAAAATGCAATTTTTATTTTTTCGCTAATTTCGCCGATTACGCTTACCGTACGCGTACGGTAAAAAATGTAAAAAATAAACACTATCCACACTCACCCCACCCCCTGTGCTTTTGGTGGCCGTAGGCCACCAAATGTGCAGTGCTTATTAGAGGTGTGAAAAACCACAATATTTTAAACAAAAATAATAAAAGAAAAAATTAACAACACTCTCTCCACCCCACTTATAAAAATTACGAAAAATTAAAATATTACCTTTCAAAACGAAGTGCATCATATGTCCTCCATGTGCGCACGGTGCGCGAAGCGCATCGTGCGTACATGGGCCATCTAGCGTAACGTGGGCACGCGGTGCGCGTACACTAACTGCGTAAAGTGGGTGCGCGGTGCGTGAAGCGCACCGCGTGCTTACTGTGCGCGCACGGTGCGCGAAGCGCACCGTGCGCGCACGGGACGAACTGCGTTAAGTGGGCGCGCACGCCACGAATGGCGTAAAGTAACTTAGCATTTAAAAAACCGTACAAATTCACTGAAAAAACCATAGGTTTCACACACGTTATAGTTAGGAATTAGCATTTAAAAAACCTTGCAAATTCACTGAAAAAACCATAGGTTTCACACATGTTATAGTTAGCGGAAATTTTACTGATAAAAAACCAGTGAAATTGCCCCGTTATAGTTAGTGCTGGCAACTATAACTCACGCGACCGCAATCTTCTGCTGATGACATATGTGTCTTTATGAAAAAAAAAGATTTGTAATATATGTATAGCTAAAAATGTATTGAAGAAGACATGGGCAAATAAGTGTCTAAATACATTATTAGCATCAGCAGAGGATTGCGGTCGCGTGAGTTATAGTTGCCAGCACTAACTATAACGGGGCAATTTCACTGGTTTTTTATCAGTAAAATTTCCGCTAACTATAACATGTGTGAAACCTATGGTTTTTTCAGTGAATATATATATATATATATATATATATATATATATTAAGACTGAGGATCCTGTCTCATCATGTGCAGTGGTAAAAAAATGCACTTGATTGTAATTTTGGATTTTGAAGGTTAGTAGTTGTGCACCATGTAAAGAACTGCAGTGCCCTTTTCCATGCTTCTTCTTTACAACCTCTACTATAATGTCAATTCTGTTGCTTCTAGCCATATCACAACCAGGTGTGGCAAAACAGGTCGCTGAAAAATGAAATTCCAGTGTATAAATTGACTTGATTCAAGTGATGCTCCTTCTTCAATGGGGGTACACTTGGTCCCAAAAAGATTTACCAATAGTAGTAAATGACTAAGGGCCACAAGGTGGTAAAATGCTGGAATCCCTCTCTGGGTATACCTGTAGGCAGTATGCATATCCAGTGCAGTTTTCATAACGTAAGTATATTTTAATACCATACTGAGCTCTCTTGCATTTGGTATACTGCTCACACATCAGCCGTCCTTAGTGTAACTCCAAAGACTCATTCACAGCTGTGTTTTTTCTTTGTATAATTGTCGTTGAAATGCCCAACAATGTGGTCCAGAAGAGGAGACATTTTGAATCGCATATCAGAGCCTTGAAGGTGTTATTACTGTGATGCCAAAGGCAGTGGAAACACACAAAACAGCTTTTACTTATGGCAGCAGTGAATACTTTTGTGCAGCACTCTGGTTCACAGGGGCATTAAGAAGACCCTTTTGGCTTGCAAATATTGTTCCACAAGACATTAAGACCCCAAAACATCCCCAATTCTTTAACATTGAGCATAGTCCACCAGCTCACTTTTGATTGGTCTTGAACCCAGGGATGAAATAATACTGAAACACCATTCGGAAGCATTGTAAGAATTGCAGGATGAAACAAAACATGAAATATTGAGTCTCCTCTTGAACACCCACCAGTAACTAGATATATGCAGCCCACTCAGTTCATCGTATCCTCTGTCCATTGGTCAAATCAAATGAATCATGATTTTTCATGTACTCAGAAACTTTCTTTAAGTTCAAAACATTACAGTCACTTAGAAGAACGGTATAAACGTTTATCTTCCTAACATGCAATGGCTCAGAAAATGGACATATCCATTCAACTATATTCAAATCTTTCATAGAGGCACTCTGACCATTTTTCTCATCCACTTTCCACAAGTTCTTCGCATCCTTGTCCTGCCTTGTGACTGTAAAGATAGTGAGGTATGCCCACACTAAATTGCCTGCTGATATCTTCTAATTCTACTTCTTATTCTGTTCCACTACACAACTAATCTGTTGCTGTAGACGTTAATAAACTAATGGTCTTATTTCCTCAGTCCCATCCGTCAACAACAAAATCCTACATGCCCTGAGACATAAACAGCACCCAGTTATCAGTTACAATGATCTCAGGCATACATTCCCTGTCACATAATTCCTAGAAAAACTTGATCACATCAAGAGCAGACAGTTGCAGAAATATCTACTAAACTATTATGACACAAAGAAAAGAAAGATAACTTGCTGTGCTGCATTGTATGACAGGGAGAAAGGAAAAATGCACCAAGTCACTGACTGCTGCTTAGAGCTAATGTGCCTGTTTTTTTGTGCAAGAAGGTGCATACTAATGAACAAAAAAAATCCTCTAAAGCTTTTCGTCTTTCTAGGTGTCTTGCAGACCCATGCCACCAAAACTCAGTTATGATTCTACATCTCAACATGCCCCATGTGGGCCAGACCCAAAACATGTTCCTTCTATAGATAGTTCATCATACACTTTATGAAACAATTTAACAAATCAGAAGCTGTACCCTTTTTTGTCTATCACATAGTGTAGGTAAGTAAGATCTGCTTCTATGGTTACACCCACATTTTGTAGTTTTTGACTAGTATGAATGGGATCCCGATAATCAGGAACCCAGTCTCTCTGATTTCTCCCCTGTTATGGTAAGAACTTAGGTACATCCCAGATTGGGTACTGGGGTACCCTTATCTGTCCCAAATATAGGGTACTAAGTCACCCAGGGCATAGGTACACCAGATGTCCCCCATAGGCTGAAGCATGTATTATGCCACCTATGGAAGATTATTCAAACTTTCACTACAGGCCTGCCATTGCAGCTCGTTGGTGGTAGCACCACTTACGAAAGATGTAGGTTTCCCTTAATCTAAGGTCACTGCACTTAAAAACTATTAGTTACCCCTACAGCAGGCCTTTTCAATCCTGAAGGCAGGGTGCATGGTTCTAAGTGTGAGGTTGCCCCTGCATGAGCAAGACACCCCTACAGCCTTCGGAGTCCATTCTCCCGGGTTGTAAGAAAGACAGCCATATAACATATAGAGGGGCACCATGTCATTACACAATGACTATCTCAAAACTGGCTGTAACAAACTCCTGTTGTGTTTGGTATCAAGCTTGTCGGAATCATACCCCCACACTATAAACAGTGTAGGAAGTATGATTGCAAGCACTGTAAAGGCCCCCTGTTAGGTCCTCAGTTCTCCCGGTACTTGGATTCTGGAGCCGGACAGCAAACTGTCTCTGCTGCCGACTAGACATACAAATCTGCCCTCCTGCTGCTGAGTCAAGCTCAAATAGAGAAAGGCATAGCAATAGGCATCAATCAATCAATCAATCAGGGGAATTGTAAGCGGGCTACTCACCTGTAAGGGTCTCAAGTCGCTGAGGGTGGGGGGTGTCCGCAGGTCTGGTTAGCCTAAGAGCCTAGTCATGAGGGTCTCCCTGAATGTGTTCAGGGAGGGGGAGAGTCTGATGTCTGCCGGTAGCTCTTTCCAGGTATTGGCTGCGATGTGAAAGAAGGATGTTCTCCCTGCTCTGGCTCTGTGGATGCGCGGGGTTTTGGCCATCGCGAGGTCTGCAGATCAGAGGTTTCTTTGGGGTATGTTGAAGTTGATTCTGTCATTGAGGAATTTGCTTCTGTTGTTTTGTAGGCATTTGTAGGCGTGAGTGAGGATTTTGAAGGTGATTCTTTTTTCCATGGGGAGCCAGTGGAGTCTTCGTAGGTGTTGGCTGATGTGCTTATGCTGGGGGATGCCGAGCACGACTCTGGCGGCGGTGTTCTGTATTGTCTGGAGTTTCAGAGTAGGGACTTGTTAATGCCTGCGTAGAGTGCGTTTCCATAGTCCAGTCTGCTGGTGAGGAGTACATGGGCGACGGTCTTCCTTGACTGAGGGGGGATCCATTTGAAGGTCTTGCGGAGAATCCGGAGGGTGTTGAAGCAGCTGGAGGTGAGAGCATTGACCTGTCAGTTCATGGTGAGTGAAGAGTCGAGAATGAAGCCGAGGTTTTTGGCGTAGTGTGAGGGTGTACGTGGGCTTCGGAGGGCAGTCAGCCAACAGGTGCTGTCCCATGTAGAAGGCATGTTACAGAGGACACGATGTTCTGTCTTCTTGGCGTTGAGCTTCAGGCAGCTGTTGGTCACCCAGACTGCAACGTCTTGCATTCCTTTCTGGAAGTTGAGCTTGGCGGTGGTGGGGTCTTTGGTGTGTGAGAGGATGAGCTGGGTGTTGTCTGCATAGGATACTATATTGAGACACTGTTGTCAGACGATGGCTGCGAGAGAGGCCATGCAGATGTTGAAGAGGGTCGGGCTCAGTGATGACCCCTGTGGAACTCAACTGGTGATTTTCTTGGGATTGGAGAGGAAGGGTGGTAGTCTGATCCTTCGGCTTCTTCCAGTGAGGAACATTCGGATCCAGGCCAGGGCTGTTCCTTGTATGCCGGTGTCGTGTGGTCTGCTGACTAGTGTGCTGTGGGAGATGGTGTTGAATGCCGCTGTTATGTCGAGTAGGATGAGGGCTGCAAATTGGCCTTGGTCCAGGAGGATGAGGATGTCGTCTGTGGCTGTGAGTAGGGCGGTCTTGGTGCTGTGGTTGCTTCGGAATCCAGATTGGAATGGGTCTAGGATGGCGTTCTCTTCGATGAATCGTGTCAGTTCCCTATTAACTGCTTTCTCTACTACTTTGATTGCGGAGAGGAGGAGCGAGATGGGCCAGTAGTTCTTGAGGATGGTGGGGTCAGCTGTGGGGTTCTTGAGCAGGGACCTGACTTCTGCTTGCTTCCAGTCATTTGGGAAGGTACCTCTTTTGAAGGTGGGGTTGATGGTGCATTGTATTTTTGGTGCGATGGTGGCTGCGGCTCTGTGGTAGATGTGAGGATGGCAGGAGTCTGTGGGGGCCCCGGAGTGGATGCCTTTCATGGTCAAGGTGGTGTCTTCGTTCGTGATCAGTGTCCAGTTGGAGGTGGTGGGCTGGCTGGTGTCTCTGGGGGATGGGGAACCGGCTGTGGTGTCTGGTGGATGGTTGACGAAGTTGTCATGGAGGTTTTTGATCGTGAGGTGGAAGTAGGTTCCAAGCTTATTGCAGAGGTCTTGGGACAGGGCGATATCTGTGGCTTCGCTGCATGGGTTGGTGAATTCCTGAATGACACTGAAGAGTTCCTTGTAGTTGGTGGAGTTGGCGAGGATTTTGTTGTGTATGAAGTTCCTCTTGGTAGTTCTGATTTGGTTCTGGTAGTCAATCATGGCATCCTTGTAGGTGGAGTAGTTTTTTGTGGTCCTGTCACAGGGAGGTGTGACCACCTCTCAGACAGGGTTTATTGTATTGAAGCAGGGTGTGAGCACTTACCAGAGCCACATAGTCAGTGTGCAGAGCACATTTGGTGCCCTCCATGCATACTCCAGTTCAAACCAGTTCAGGGAGCTGTTAGCTCCCACTCTGGTGTGAAACTGGACAAAGGACATTGGAGTACCCTCCCCCTTGTCCAGCCCCTCCATAGGGAGGGACCCATGTATCTTGCCAACCCTTTCCTTTGGGTACTTAAGGGCTTACCTGTGGGTGGGTTCCTATATTCGTTGTGGGACACCATTCAATTCAGACACCACTTCAACTTTGACCATCTAGGCACTCTGGACTTTGCTGGACTTCTCTCTGAGCATCAAGGCTGTAACCCGGGAAGACTCCTGCTGCTCCTGATCTCTGCCCCCTACCGATCTACGGCAATGTCAATGCCTGTGCTTTATACAGGAACCCGTCCATGGGCCTGTGAACATCCAAGACACCTGAAGGAATCTCTGGAAGGCTCAGCAACACATTTTGTGTTTCTTCACATCCCTCGAGGTCTGCCCTGACCTCTCACCAAGTTTGCGGCCAGTGTCTTTCGTCAGAGCTGCAGGAACCAAAACCCTTTGCAGCACATCAACTTGCAGTTGCCACGGCTTGTTGGCTTACTTCCACCAAGATCTTTGGGCTCTTAGTGATCCCAAGCTCAAGAATTTCCAGTGACCAAGATTTTTCTCCTCACGGCATCTCTTGCACCATGGGCCTGCATCCTTGGTGTGCTGCGCGAGGTCCTCTGTACATCCAGTGCCTCCAGCCTGTGGGTCCTCTTGTGGTCACCTTTGAACTATTTGTGCTCCCCGATTGCTCAGGGTCTGTTCTGACTCCCCGGCTTGTAGTGAGTCTCCTGGACCTTCCTGCTCCCGACAATGCACCTTCATTAGCTTCCACATTGTTTGCAGGTGCCAAGGCTTGTTGGTGCTCCCGCTGGACACCGACCCCTCAACTCTCGACATCTGATATGGGACAGCTTGTGTACAGCTCCTGGTCTTCCACAGCATCGCCTGGTTCACATATATGCAGTTCCAATGTCGCTGTCAACTCTTTTACAGAACCCGACATTTGAGGGCATCCGTCTCCTGTGTCTCCTTGTCACCTCCAAGTGGCATAGACTCTGTCCCCTCTGATTTCAGGTGTTTCCCTACTTGAATCCACCTTTGGGTTCCATCTGACACTTTTACCTTCTCCAGCAGCGGCCACGGTGTATTCTGTGCTACTTACCTGTTTCTATTGCAAAGTCTTGTGTGTATTATGTATATCTCCGGCTAGAAGATATCTAAATGTGTTAATGAGTGTCTTATAATAAATACATATTTTATAAATACAGTGTGTGGTTCTTTTTCATTTAATTTATACCCATAAGATTGTATACTGGTAGAACAACATTCTGCAGCTATCTAATTTAGGCATACCACCTACCATTCACCATCCTTCATCTTGCATTCACTGTCAGCATCTGAAGGCAAATGGTTGAAACAATCTGCTAAGATGTTTTTCTTTCCCTAAACATATATTGTGCCTTAAGTAATTTGCAGTATTCTCATCAACCAAAAGAGATTTTAGCAGACATTGTTTCAAATCCATTTGCAGTGAAAAATTCCACTAAGTCTAGATTATCCAGGTTGATTTCAAATATCATTTCCCAAATAAACCTCCTCAAGTGAGTCAGACCCCCACCAACATGCCAAAATATCCTTCTAAGGGCCTGATTCCAATGTCAGTCGATCACAAATCGGTCAG
The DNA here is from genome assembly GCF_964204655.1 of Triturus cristatus. Classification (NCBI taxonomy): domain Eukaryota; kingdom Metazoa; phylum Chordata; class Amphibia; order Caudata; family Salamandridae; genus Triturus; species Triturus cristatus. The sequence continues at coordinate 68,777,286 of NC_140581.1, read as the reverse complement.
AAAGCTCTACGGGACCTAGTTAGCCATAGGGCTTTCTGAGCGAGATAGGAATCGGGCCCTAAATGTTGAAGTATAAGAGTTCAGAATTTTCCATAGGTCTACAGAAAAAGAACTACCACCACAGTGACCTGTTTCTCTTCATAAAATGCCATTAATTCAGCCCCTAGGACTGAATTACTAGCATCAGTGCTAGTGGTGCTCATTTTGTATGTTTTGAAAGGTTTTAATAAAGTGAGAACAGCAATATATTTCTTCATACAGGCAAATTCACTTTTAAACTCATTACTCCACACAAATGTAGCATTTGTATGTATATGCATACTTTTAATCTTCTCTTCAAAAATGGGAATGGACCATGATAGTATTCTGCTAGCCTCAAGAATGATTGCAAATGATCTTTACATTGTGGTGATTGAGCTTCATCAATGGTTTTCATTAATTTAATCCTTGGATACACACCAATTTATTCATGCCAATGTTCCAAATACTCAACATCCTTCAATCGTATTTCGCATTTGTCCAGGGGTATTGTTAACTCAATTCTAAGCAGGATATTTAACATACTCCCCAGTGCTTTGTCAGGAGCCTCTTTATGCTCACTAAGCACCAGAATGTCATCTTGAACATACATTTTGTTTGTTTCACCACAAAACAAATGATGCATCTCTTTTTGAAAAACTGAAAAGTCAGATGCCATCCACTTAAACCTGCATGCCACCTTAGGTGCAACAAAAGGCATAACTAGTTAGCAGTCTGGATGCAAAGATATTTGGTGAGATGCTGATGAAAGTTGCAAAAGTCTAAGCTCCCTTGATTGTTGTCAGTCCAATTCAGCAGAGGATGTCTAACAACCCAAGTCGCTTTGTGCAGGTCATGCAGGTCTACCCATAAATTTAACACTGCATTGGCCAAAACCAGAAGTGCTAACCATTCTTAGTTCCCCTAATAACAACCGCATTATGTAGCTTTTGCAATTCTTCTTGTAGTAGTCCCCTCATAACTAATGGAATACAATACACACTTAGTGCTTTGAGAGTAGCATCTTTTGTAATACTATTTTGAGGTCAACACCACTGAGCAAACCTAAGTTCATTAGAAAACCCTAGGAAAATGGCCCCTGTAATAGGTTCACTCTTTTCTCTGCCCTCACAATATGATCAGGGTAGTTGGAATGGTTATTAACACGTCTCTCTGTTTTTGCTGACCTAAACAAGAACCATCTTTGGAGGTACACAATTTTGAAGGTATTTTAACGCCTTACATGTTGCAAATGCTGAGTCCTATTTGCCTATTTGGGACAGTTTACACTTAGGGCTCTATAACGTTCTTTTCGCATAAGGTATTGACACCAAATTTCCAACCTTTTTTTTTCCAACATCCTTTGGATTCTAAAGGTACTCAGGGTTAGTTGATTCCCCTGGAGTGGACATAGAAAATAGGCTAAAATAGAGCTGAATGTTTGGTTTTGGGGCAGCCCCCACCCCATATTTAAAAAGAAAACGTATTCCTTGGTGTATAGTGGGCTTTATGCCTCCCCGGTGGGGTAGGTTGAAAGCAATCATTACCAACTGCCCCCCCGGGGGGGGGGGGGTGCAGAAAGACTGTTGAACCCTTTTTGGGATTGGGGCATGGCCATATCCAATGTGGGCAGTCCTTACCATATATTTATTTCAATACTATTTTCCCTGGCATCAAGTGGTTAGATTAGGAGTAATAACCCTGAACCACCCCCTGAGGAGGCAGAAAGAGTGAGTTCTTTTTGGGGTGGGGCAGGATTATGCCCATAATGGGAAAACCACACCTACATTTCGACATATACCTATTCCATTGTTTATAGTAGGATTTCTACTTCTCCTGGGGGTGGGGCATATTGAGGTGATCACCCCAACTGTCCCTCGGGGGAAGAAAGACTGTTGATTCCTGTTTGGGTTTGGGCACGCCCATCCCTATATTCATTTAGCATTTTAGTTTCACTGGAGCCTAGGGGCTTTCATTCCCCCGGGGTGGGCAGATTGGGGGAATCACCCCAAATGACTCCCCCATAAGGGGCAGAAAGACTGAGGGCCGGATTTAAATCTCAGTAGACGGGTTACTCCATCACAACGGTGATGGATATCCTGTCTGCCGAAATATAAATCCCATAGCATATAAAGGGAATATACTTCAATGGAGAGGATATCTGTCACTGTTGTGATGGGGTAATCCACCTGCCAAGATCAAAATCAGGCCCTCAGTTCTTTTTTGCATGGGACATGGCTATCCACATGGTGGACAGTCCCCACCCCTATGTAATTTTTCTTTCTACCTGCTCCCTGGTGTCTAGCGAGCTGTCTACCCTACAAGGAGGGCAGATTGGGGATGATCACCCCCAACAACCCCGTGTGGCAAATATACTGAGGAGGACTGCTTGAGGTGGGTGTATAGGCAGCACCCAAGCTATGTTTATTTTTATAATATGCCTTGTTGTCTATTGGGCTTTCTGCCCCTGCGGGGGAGACTGTAGGCAATCATCCCCAACCACCCCTAGTGGTTGGTAAAAAGACAGTTGAGTCCTTTTGGGGAGTGGCATAATAAGGCCGCGACCACAGAGTGTGGGGGTACACTGTCTTCATGTCTTTGCTGATAAATACAGCCTTTGCTATCAATAAGGTATTCAATGCGTCTCTTCTCCTTTCAAAACTCTTATTATAGAGCATATATGTAGATGTTAGGATGACATTTTTACCATGTTAGAAATATTCATTTTCTTCTTGTAATTTATAATATGCCTTCTTGCTGTTTTTATGATATGATGTACTGAGAAACAGATTATTTCTACAGTAATAAATACATTTTATCTTACAATTGGTAATCATTTTCAGTAGAGTGTGTGCGATGCTGTTAATTACAAAATAATGTTTATTACTGTTACCACTGTGCCCCAATCCCTTTATGGGATTGTTAGCAGCCCAAAAGCAGTATTTCTATTTCAATTAATCATTGGATAGTGTTCTGAGTGGACACAATAACCTGTCCTACACATGTATCGCTGTTGCATTGAAAAAAGTAAAAGCATGTCACCCAATGGTGAGAAAGAACACCTGGTAGAGCTATGCCAAAGTTGTAGTTCACACAACAGTTGGCACCCAACGTTGGGCTTGTACCTTCCAGTTATTCCTTGCCTGGTTGTTTCACTAGTCACACACACGTGAACCATTATTAGTTATTAAGTTGATTTCAATAGTAATCATGGTTACCTCTAGGGTGGGCGGAAATTTTAATTCCACCAGCAGAATTGGAATAATTGACTAAATCTGCATTACTCCTGTAATGCAGATATACCAATTAATTGTGTTGTTCAGCTGACAGAATTAATGGTACTTAAACAGGGCTGAGAGGGAGCAATCTCTCTAGTTTTAAAAGCCACTGCAGATTAAACTTCAATCTGCAGTGAATTTTAAATACAGAGGGATTTTTCCTCTTTCAGCCCTGTTTATGTACCACTATAGTGCATAGCCCTTGTGTCCTTAAATTATTATGTAAGGGCACACACACATGCACATTGCAGTGCCCACTCTGGCACCCCTCGGAATTCTGCTGAATTTTAATGGAGTTCCAAGGAATTAATCAGAATGAAACTCTGCCAATTCCACCCACCCTTAGTTATCTCCGACTGGGGTAAGGCAGTACCTATTTCCGTAGCTTTACTAAGCTTGACTCATAAAATATTATTCCTCATTTTGTGGGCTTTGACTTTTCTAATTCTTTGGTACTCATTTTCAAATTGAATCCATTCAATATGGCAACATGTATTGTGAAAGGGACCAAATGCTTACAAGGAACCAGTCACTCAGCATCTCAAAGCTTGTGGTGTCCTGATAGGGATACAGTTAATTTTGTGATTCCTGCACAACTAGCATATGCCTTTGAGACATTTTACTCATGGGTGAAGTTCAAGCCTATTGATGCTGCCTCAGAGCAGTTTCATACCTGTACAGCGGCAGACCCGCTGGCACACTATAGGACTTACCAAGATTTGGAAATCTGTTAAACTTACCAGGAACACCAGAATTGGTTTGATGGTCAATTGCTACAAATGCACAGAAATGTCTGTTTGAGACTGTCCTCTGAGCAATGGTGCGGCTCTATGGCCAGTTCCGGCTGGCTACACTCCCGTTCCTTGTCCTGACAACTTGAGTAAATGTTGAGGTGGTTAGGGTGCTAAAGTACAGAGTCACCTAATACAGGAGACTCTTATAGTGTGTACAAAGTACTTTGAGCTCCAGATCTATTATCAGAGCAGGATCTTATGCTTCCCCGCAGGTACAGACTATTAGTCCACACAGCATGCGGAAAGTGCCTACAAAGCATGAATAAATGGCTTTCTGGATTGCTTGTAAAACCAATCAATTAGAAGCAGTGTATGCATACACTATCAGCCACGATAGACAACAAATATTGAGTATATGTATCACTCTAGGAATAAAGCCTCCGATAGAGCAGCGTTACACCTGGGTTAAGCATCTTTGCATGCATTTATACTAATACGCATGGTACGCCTTCATTGTTAGTTCTCTCCGATGTTTTTAGACAGGTACATAAAGAAGATGGAGCTGCACCAGCTCTGGACTTGGGGAAGAGGTTAATTGGGAACTGCTCTAAATTGTACTCTAACATCCTATGTAATATTAAGGAGAGGCTTCAGATCTGGAAATACATTAGAGATTAGAAGCAGTATGTTGCAAAGTCATCCTGTGCCCTGGGCACCCCCCTACTTGTTGCTGACTGGTACTGATGGTAACTGAGTCTGTCTGACCCTGGGCTCTGCCTAACCAGGCCCAGGGTCAGTGCTATGCTGAAAGGACACTTAGAATACAGTGAAAACACCTACATACTCTAGGCCGTACTATGGGTTGGGGTCACACTGTGATTGGCATGACCTACCCTATAAGACCCTAGTACATAATAGGGCAGGGGGATTAAAACTACCTCTCAATCCCTAGTAAATAATAGGGCATAGCAGTTTGGAGGCCAGCAGCCCTTTCAGCACTTGCATGAGTGCACTGCTGAGCCTGAGGTCAGTTTAAAAGTAGCCCTGTGTTGCAGGACTGCTTTTAAAAAGTACATCGTACCCAAACTCGACTTTGGTGTTTGGGGCATTTAAAAATTGATAACCTACAATGTTTGGGCATATTAGGTACCCCCAGGGTCTAATCTAGGTATCCCAGGGGTGGGGTGGTCAGGTATATATAAGGAGGACCCTGATAAAAAGGGCTTTATATGCCCTGCGTTAAGTGAAATTGCATATTTCAATCCCCACATTGTGATAAAGTGTTGCACAAAATAGACTTTGCTTCTAGGAGCACTGTGGAGGGAGGATCTGTAATATTTCCACATATTCAGAACCCCTAATGTCTTTCCTAGTTGTTACAGGGGTGGGGGGTCCTGAAGATATAGGCAGATTACTTATAAAATATGTTTTATAAGTCCTGGTGCTGGAAAAACGGTCCAAGTCATATTTCCCATTGCAAATCCCCTGCCACCTAGGTTAACATGGCAAGAAGTTATTAACTACTAACTCTTGATAGGATAAGGTAAAAATGCAATTCAAAGACTTACCAGAATGGTATCAATAAACTCAACAATATGATATTGTTGAATTTCTCCTATAATGTACCAACAAGAAGTTATAAGACTTTTTTGTCTGTGAGCCCAGATTCAGCCTTCTAGTGGTCTGTCCTGATTATTTAGAGTTAAGTGGATTAGCCAGGCTTCTTTGAAGAGGTGATAAAGAGCCCCTGAGTTGACCAACTCTGCTGGGAGGGCAGTGTACTGTTACACAGGAAGGCAGAGCAGGGGGAGGAGTCCTAAACAATGGACTTCAAGGGAAGGGGAAGACACCAGTGTCATTTACAACTCTACTTTTTTTTAACCCAACCAGATGCTAGGCTTAAGGAAGGAATGAGCAGATGCAAGGGGGAGAGACTATGGAGAGTAGCCATCCTAGGAGAGTGTTTAGCCAGATCTTCTCTCCCTGCTGGAAAATCAGCCATTATGAATTTGGAAGAATTGGTGCACTCTTGGACAAAATAGTGCCACACTCTGCAGGAAGTGGTCATACCTTGAGGCGGTATCCTACACCCCATTGGATGGGAGTTACCTTCTGCTTGACCCAGAGAACTTTGAATAAGTATCTGAGAGGGGCAGAGCCTCTCTGATCTTCTGCTTGAAACCTAAGAAAGCAAGAATGGCCATGCTGAGAAGTTTGATGTGCATTTCCTAAGGCCTGCTCTCTGAAGATTGCATCCTTTGCACCATCTGGAACGACAACCCTGTGGACTACCTTGCTGTAAAAGGACTAATGAGTGGACGCCCTGCAAGCTACAGGTTAACAGAGCTTACCTGGAACATCACCACCAAGAGTCTTCAACCTGGAGAACTACCAGTGGATTTTAAAATGTTTTGTCCAAGTGGATTGTGGGAACTGAAGTCCTCAACTTTCAAGAACCATCTTGGAGATTCCAGACCGTTCGAGTGAGTTTGAGACACTTTGAGACCCTTTGGGGGAACTTTAGGAAGAAATTCCAGAACTTTGAGGAACTTTGGAAAAAAGCTCCATAAGAGGACCAACTCAACATGGCCAGCCAAGCCGCCTGCCTTCAACCGCAAGCCGCCCTGCCATCCAGGATGGTCCAGCTGAAAAGATCCGAGAGGTCCTACTTCCAGAGTTTTACTGGGAGTAGGTGATATCCGAGGCCAGCAAACCCTAACTGAATCCTTCCTGGCAAAGAGCATCAAGTGACCCTGTGAGAAAAAGCTCTGTAAATGTTTCTAACTCCGAACAAAAAATAGGTGACGGAGCAACCACGAAAGCCAAGCCGCCTGCCTTCAACCACGTGTCGGCTTGGATCCTTGGTTCGTCCCGTTGGAACGCTCTAGAGGAATGCTCTGGAAGTCTGACTTTCATAAGTTTAGCTCTTTGCAAGGCAATCCGGCGAACCCTCACCGAATCTGGACTGGCTGAGAGCTCCGCGATACCCTGGGAAGAAAAGTTCACCGGCCTCAGATTTCGCCTACTGCCGGTCAAACTCTGGAAGCCAGTACAAGATCATCAATGGGAATTACCAAAAATAATTGCAGACATTTATACCTCTGTAGGTGGACGTATCTTGGGTACTCGACCCGTTAAGCCACTTTTCTAAACCTAAACATGACACTGAAGTGTGCAACAGTAAGGAAGGAGAAACAGAAATACAAAAAAAAGAGATGGACTGGGTCAGCAGCTTCTCAGGAATCTAGCAGGTTATAACTTAAGAGACCGTGAGAACATTTAAAAACCTGAATGGCATCAGTATTCTGATAGTCGCTCTTCACATTCTTCTCAGGACACTGAATGTAAAAGAACAGAGAGAAGTAGCCAATTCAGGTGCCGAAAGAGGAGTACAATAGGAAAAGTGAAACAGAATGCAAGAATGACTTCAGCTAAAGAGGGAGGAGCAAAGATTGGATTCTAAAATCCCAGTAAAGAAGAAGAAAGGAGCATGACTTTCTAAGAAACATGCCAATTCAGCTATGAGTCTTCCTGTAAAACAAGACTTGGGCAAGAGTGCTAGTAGACAGGGTCGCATAAGTCACAAAAGTATATCAGATGATTCAGAGTTTTATGGATGCAAATCCAAATGATGACTTTATACGGATCTAAACTCCTGATTAGAATTTAAATCTTCCTGCTAGAGTTTTCAGTGTAATTCTACAAATTGAAGGGGGCATCTTGTAGGAGAGTAGGGTCCGCTATCCTATGGTCACCCCAAATTTTTGCTTTTTGCTTCACTGGTTTTTGACATATTGAGGCTGTGGGCCTGCTAATCAGACCCCCAGCCTGCTGTTCTCTCTAAACCAAATTGTGTTTTCGGACCTGACATATAGCGCTTACCCCCACATAAAAGATAATAAGCACCGCTGTTGGGAGCGGACTCACTTAGCTCTCTGGACACACTTTAGAACGGCGTCCGCCATCTTGGGTGAGGCAGGGACTCCTCGTGGTGACACTCGGCCAGCGCACTAGTTTCGCAGACCGGACTCCACGCCCTACTTAAGGTGAGCTTCGAGGTTCGCTCTGCCTTGAACTAAGGCACTCGTACCACGCTCCAGGAGGACTTTGACGCGCTCACACAACACTTGTCAGCGTTCTCGCGCTTTTAAAACTTTAGGTGGTATTTCTGGCAGCGCTTAGCGTTTTTTAATATTATTCCGTATTTACGGTGCAAATTATGTTTTCAAACCTGACATATAGCGCTTACCCCCACATAAAAGATAATAAGCACCGCTGTTGGGAGCGGACTCACTTAGCTCTCTGGACACACTTTAGAACGGCGTCCGCCATCTTGGGTGAGGCAGGGACTCCTCGTGGTGACACTCGGCCAGCGCACTAGTTTCGCAGACCGGACTCCACGCCCTACTTAAAGCTCGCTATGACGATGCGCAGCGGAGATGCGCAGCGGAGTCGCCGGACCCACGCCGGAGTCCAGCCAGAGTCCTGCCCGTCTGGGCTCGTCCGGGCTCAGACGGGCTTAGGGCATGGTACTATGTCAAATTCTCCACTATTGCGTATCATCTATTCACGAGATGAGTTACTTGCATTACGCATTAATCCCCCGGAAAAGTACCCTGTTACCAACTTGGGTGCGCGGATACTCCCCCCACGAGGATTGGACGCATTGCTTCATCCTCCTCCTGATACAAGTACTTTACTATGGGGCATGCTTAATTGCAGGTCACTTCCGTGTCATGCCGTAGAAATTAACATTCTTATTCAAGAGCACGAACTAGACATCTTGTTTCTGTCGGAAACGTGGATTACTTCTAGTTCTGATGCGGACATTGTACTTGCCCTCCCTCCAAGTTACCTTATCGGTCATTTGGATAGACCTGAGGGACGAGGGGGTGGACTTGCCGTTATCTATCGTGATAACCTTAATTGCAGGGTCTGGAGGGGTTTGGTGGCAGATTGTGAGAGTTGCCACTTTTCCATACAGGTATCACCAACGGTTACATTGGCTGGCCTGCTGATTTACCGACCCCCGGGTAAGGTCGGCAACTTCGTAAGCTCTGTGATGGAAACGGTCACCCTCTTGGCAACATCCACATCTTCCTTCATTGTGCTAGGGGACCTGAACCTGCACTTTGAGGACACTGCGGATATGATCGCGGCAGACCTCAAAGGAGATCTATCTGCTTGTGAGCTCCGGTTAGTCAACACAGGAGCCACCCACGTGAAGGGCCATTTGCTGGATCCGGTATTTTCGAACATCCCTCGGCTGAGGGCCAGACCAGCTCTTCCGCTCCCATGGTCAGATCACTCCTTAGTGTCGATGGAATGGCAAATCAATCTGCCCTCTAAACCGACATTTCAAGAGGTGGTGGTGGACCGTATATGGTCCAGACTACCGATCGGTGACTGGACTCAGGCCCTGGCAAATTCACAACCCGTAGCTGAGGCAGACCCGATTCAAGGAGATGCTGACCTCAACCGATGGTTGACTGCCCCGCTTGATGGCTTCATACCGGTGAAAACCCTACAGAAGAGGGAGAAACGAGTGGGTTCCGCCCCCTGGTTCACGGCTGAGCTCCACCTGCTTAAGAAAGGATGTAAGAAACTGGAAAGGGCCTGGAGGAAGAAATTTGATGCGGCCAGGCGTAAGGATTACTGGACAGCGATGAGAGCCTATAAAGCGGCCCTCCGCCTGGCAAAAGCACAATTTTTTGAGGAGCGAATACAACTTGCCTCAAACTCCTCCAGGGAGACCTTTAAGGTGGTGCAAGAACTGCTAAAAGTTCCTGAGCCAGCAGTCACCCATGACCCTGAGAGGTGTAAGGAGTTGGCCAATTTTTTCCACACTAAAATAGTAAAAATAATAGACTCTTTACCCCAGGTTGCTATATTTCATGGGATTCAAGAAGAACCCCTCCCTGTGGGGATAAAAGAGTGTCCTTTCTCCCTTGACATGTTCGGCCCAGTTTCAGAAAGTGAAACATTAAAAGCTATAGTTTCCATAAAAAGCGGTTCCCCCATGGACCCTGTCCCTTTTAAAATCCTAAAACAAGCGGCATTCGCTGTGGTTGGGCCCATTACGAACTTGATCAACGCCTCCTTCTCTCGTGGTCTGGTGCCACCCACCTGGAAAAAAGCCGTGGTCAAGGCTCTTCTAAAAAAATCTAACCTTGACGCAGCTGAGCTGGCCAATTTTAGGCCCATTTCTCTGTTGCCAGGTCTCAGCAAAATTGCTGAGAAACTTGCTAACCATCGACTGTCCAACTTTCTTGAGTCAAATGGTCTGCTCCGAGACTCGCAGACCGGCTTCCGTCCCGGCCATGGCACCGACACGGCCCTCCTGGCGGTCGTTGAGGAATCGAGGCGCATCTTAGATTCGGGAGGATCAGTGGCAGTGATCCTCCTGGATCTGAGTGCGGCATTCGACACCGTTGACCATCAGGTGTTGACCCAACGGCTGTCAAAGGTGGGTGTGGCAGGTGTCGCCCTGAAATGGCTCTGCTCATTTCTGGAAGACCGTTCCTATCAGGTCTGGGAAGGAAGCAACAAGTCTCCATCTATTTCTCTCCAGTGGGGGGTGCCGCAGGGCTCGTCCTTGAGCCCGACATTATTTAATGTCTATATGGCCCCCCTGGAGGATGTGGTGACCCCTTATAACATCAAAATCATCAGCTATGCTGATGATACTCAGCTTGTGGTCGCCCTTCCTCAACTGGTGGAGAACCCTGACTTGTTGTACTCATGTCTGGCGGACGTCCACACCTGGATGAGCAGTTCAGCCCTGAAGCTGAACGGCTCTAAAACAGAGATCATGCTGCTTGGAAACAAAGTGCCACCACTGTCACCTTCATGTTGGCCAAGCTGTATGGGTGACTTTCCAACCATGAAAGAGGAGATCAAGAGCTTAGGAGTCTGGCTGGAGCAAGATCTTTCCCTTAGAACTCACGCCAAAAGAACTGCGGGAGTCTGTTTTGCCCTGCTGCGGGCTGCGCGGAAAATCCTTCCGCTTCTTCCTTTTCCATCAAGGAAGTTGTTGATTCAGGGTTTGATAACATCTCGCCTTGATTACAGCAACAGTCTGTTTCTGGGCGCCCCTGAATCGACTTTTAACAAGCTTCAGCAGGTGCAAAACGCGGCAGCTAGACTCCTTATGGGTATCCCCCGAACAGAATCCGCCAGACCCGCTCTCAAGGCACTGCACTGGTTACCGGTGCGGGAGAGAGTACAGTTCAAGGCACTGTCCATCGCCCATAAAACATTCCAGGGCGGCGGGCCTCCTCTTTTAGGGAGCCTGGTAGTACCTTATAAAGCGAATAGAGCACTGAGGTCTGACCAGAGGTGTCTGCTCCAGGTCCCGAGAGTAAAAAGATCACGCACGGGAGGGAGGCGATTCTCTGTGCATACAGCAATGCTCTGGAACTCCCTCCCATTAAAACTCCGAGCTGAGACCTGTACCCTGCGTTTTCGCAGAGGCTTGAAAACACATCTGTTTCCCCTGTGAGTCGCTATCTTTATTCCATGGTCCCACGGTTGATGCACTGTTCATAGCGCCGGGATGCCCCAGGGTAGCTGTGCGCTATATAAGTTTTAATAATAATAATAATAATAATAATAATAAATTGACACTATGCACCCTAGGTGCATAACCAATTGGAAGTGGATCACCCTGTGAGCCCCTGTACCAGTGTACACTAGGTACCCAGGGCATTGGTGTATCTAAGGCCTACCAGGGGCTGAAGCATGTATTATGCCACCCCTGGCCTGGCCTAACAAATTTGACACAACTGGCTGATCAGTCAGCTGGGGTAAGTTGGTGTAGCCACCTCTTACTTAGGTGTAGTATACCTATACCTAACCTTAAATGGGACACATGTTAACCTATAAGTCACTCCTATGGCAGGCCTTGACAATCCTGAAGGCAGAGTGCTTGGTTCCATGTGAGATGGTGCTCTGGCATGAGCTGAGCCTGTCTGCAGTGGTCGGAACAACTTCCTTCTACCGTTTCCAGATATCGTCATACCATATACTCTTAGGTGCATTATGAACCTCGCGGTTAAATGCTATCTTTGGTTTGGCTTTATCAAAACATGTCGAGTAAGGTGTCATACGAATTGGAATACTAACCCCTCGCCATATCTGGCGACGGGGTTAGCATTCCACCCTTCTAGAGGGACACGACATGTACAGTACCTGAAACCCGGGTAAAATCAGACATAGCCTCAGCTCCACAAAATGGATGCTGCCACCACAGACACAAGTCTGCCCTCCTGCTGCTGGGAGTCCTTCCAGCTTGGGAGACGTGGACAAAGGGTTTCCTGCCAGGGGAGGTGAGAGCACCACCCCAGACAGGATTTTGTGTATTGGTCAGGTAGGGCTTGAAAGAAACCAGACATGCCTGAGGCTCACAAGGAGCCTCGGTGCATATGCCAGTTCAATCCGGTCCTGGGGCACACCAGCCCCAGACCTGGGGCGAGCTGGACAAAGGATTGGGGGTGTAACCACCCCCCTTCCTGGTCCCACCCTTAGGGAGGGACCTAGCAGGTAGTCCGGCCCCTAGAATCCGCTTAAAGGTAGGAGCTGTGTCCTAAGACTTCAGACATCCTGGAATCAACTTAACTACAAGAAGAAGACGGGAACTTCGACGCTCTGCCGCACAGAGGACTGAAGAGAATCTCCCCTGTGGTCAGGGAGTGACCACCTTGCTAACGCAAGCACCATCCAGCGAATCAACGTCTGCTTTGCCGCCGCCTCCCGCCGAAGCCCCAGCCCAGAGACTGACAAGACCTGGACCTCCAGACCTCTCACCACCCGATCCACAGTCCCTGAAAAGAAGGAACCCGTGGAGGCACTGAGACACGTGGAGCCAGCCATCTTGAAAAGACCACAACAAGCTGCAAGCGCGACAACTGAGGCTCCCTCCAAGTTGTGCTTTGGGTCCTGAGAAGCCCAACACCCGAGCAGCAGCTGCACCAAAGGTGAGCCCTCCAGCATCTCCACGATCTGCGTGGGGCCCTTCTGCATTTTGCCACTCGACGCGCCTAACTGGTTGCTGGCCCGCTGGCTAGTGGCCATCTTGGCGACGAACTTCAAGAACTACACCGCTGGTCTGGTTGCTCCAGACTGGCCCCTGCTCCCCTCCAAAGGAGTAGTCTCTCTGACCTTGCTGGTCAGAACCATCAGCCTATTTTGTTTCCCACAACAATTGCTTTTGCCAAGGCTTGTTTGATTCGATCAAGTCGCCGACACTGCCGACAGCGAGAGCCTGCGTGGGACAGCTTGTGACCCGAATCCTGGACGTCGTCGACCTTCAGGGACCACGTGGCTGCAGAGACAAGCTGTACCTGTCCTCCTGTTTGCACCCAACATCGCCTGGTACCCACCTGGTGCCACGCTGGTCACTGGCTAGTGACTGTGAACACTGTCCCCTCTGCTTATAGGTCTTCTACAACTCCGATCCACCCTTGGATCCACCGCATCTCTTCCGGGCCGACCGCCTGCAGCACCTTTGTCTTCAGGCTCCATTGAACATATAGAAGAAACCCGACGCACTTCGAGACCTATGCACCCGCTTCCTGTGGGTGAGGTAAAGCTGGCACTCCGGTGCCCAAGTGTAGAGTATCATCTCTAGTGTCTGTGTTTCCAATCTTGAGTTCATAGTCCATCCGGAAGATCCTCTTTGCAGTAACTTTGTAACTTTTACGCACCCATTGAAAACCTATGGGAGGTCGCGTGTGACTATTTGCTCTGCAAACGCAACCCGTGGACCTCCTGGTCACTAACTAAAGTTAGCTCCTTGTAGGCCCATCGATTCTAGAGGCCCTAGGCCTTTTCCCTTTTCTGTTCGTGGTACTTATACCACTATTTTAGTATATGGTTCGAGCGGCCACCAGGGCCTATCATATAAAGTGCAACTTCTGTGTATTCTAACGTAATCTTGTTTGACGATTTGTGCTCCTGTGCTCATAAAGAGTCTAGGGGTTACTTTGAGAAATAAATACATATATATTTTGAATATATATCTGTGTGGTGTCCTTTCATTGGTATAAAAGGGGGTTACATTTGGTAAAACAGCCTGCTTAACACGCTTTAACGAGTTTAGCCTCAAAGACTGCTTAGCCTACGCTACCACTAGGGCAGCTAGTCCGAAAAGGTTGACTTACAACCACACCATAAGGGTTGCTTGGCATGGTACAAGGTGGTCACTTTAACTAGTGAACATCATATACCAGGCCAACTTCTCACATTGGTGAGCAGCGGTTGGATTTGAGCTTGCTGTGTTTTACCATTGTAATCTCTTGGTTACCAATTGAAAGATCACATAGGTACCTGTAGGTACATATAAAACAAGATAGATATACTTAAGTTCTGCTGAACTTAGTTGTTATAGAGCAAAGGGAGTAGCACACCCTGACTACAACTACTAGATAGGTTTAGTGGGTAAACCCAAGTGTAGGCAGATTGCAACACATCCACCCACACTTAAGAGCAATGGAGGGGGCAGAGGGGTCCAAGGTACCCATCTCTGTCGAGAGTGACCCCCAGAGGGCACCAACTCTCTTTGCTACCCTAAATCAAAATGAGCTCAGGCAGTTGGCAAATATCAGGGGCCTTAAACAGCCCAAGAACCCTACTTCTGCTGAACTCAGGGAGCTTTTACAAGCTGATGAAGATCAGAGAGCTCTCAAGAAAACCTCCCAGTTAGGCCCCTTAGGGACTGGAACAGGAGGCCCCCCTTCTGAAGATGCTACTGAGGTACCCCTTTCCAATAGTCACCCCTTAGATGAGGTTCATACTACAGAGGATGAAAGTGAGAAGGGTACTGATACAGAAGGTAGTGAGGATGAAGGGAGAACTAGCCCAGTGCCAAGTGTTATACGTGGCCCAGCTAACCTAAGGCTATTGGGGACTGACAATGGGATCATCCCATTGGATCTCCCCAGTGGACTTAACCAGGGGCTTGGGAGGCAAAGGAATCACTCAGGTGAATCTAATGCTTCTCATGCCTCTAGAGGCTCTCAAGGTCACTCCAGGAGAAGGATGACCACCCCTCAGAGGAGGGAACATGAGCCCAGAATGCAGGAAGCCCAGCTGAGGATCAGGAAACAGGAGCTAGAAGTAGCCCTGATGGAGGAGAAACTGAACAAGGCTAGGCAACCTAGAGAGAGTGGGTCTATACCCACTGGTGGCAGCACTGTCCCTAAGGACAGAGATAGGGTCTTTGACAATAGGAAACTGTCCAAGGTTGTGCCCCCCTACAAAAGTGGGGATGACATCCACAAATGGATGACTGCTCTTGAGAGAGCCTGCAAAGTACAGCAGGTTCCTGAAGACCAGTGGGCAGCAATCTTATGGCTCTCCTTTGAAGGGAGAGCCAGAGATAGACTCCTCACTGTTAGAGAGGAGGATGTCAGAAATTACAGAGTCCTGAAGAGTGTCCTAGTTGATGGGTTAGGCTTAACCACTGAACAGTACAGGTTAATGTTCAGAGACACCCAGAAGACACAGACTCAGGACTGGTCTGAATACATTGAATGTGCCACTAAGGCTTTGGAGGGTTGGTTGCTGGGAAGTAAGGTATCTGATTATACAGGATTGTACAATTTGATGATGAGAGAACAGATTTTAAATAACTGTCAGAAACAGCAACTGCATCAACACTTGGTTGACTCCGATCTGACCTCTCCCCAAGAATTGGGAAAGAAGGCAGACAAATGGGTCAGAACCAGGGTTAAGCAAAAGAACCAGAACCAGGGCCAAGGGGGTGATCAGAAGAAAACAGACCAAAAGGGTGGAGATCAGAAATCTAAAGACCAGAAGTCTTCAACAGGGCCCCAAACTAGTACTAATGGGGGTGGGTCCCAGCCTAAAGGGAAGAAGAAAGAAGGTCAGAAGAAACCCTGGTGCAACTCTTGCAAAAATACAACTCACTGGACTAGTGATTGTAAAAAGGGTGGAGCCCCCAACACTGTTGCCCCTAAGGCACCTGCTCCCAGTACTACTGTTAGCAGTGTTGGTCCCCATACAAAGGGTGTAGTGGGAATCACTATGGGAACTGAAGGAGATTCTGACTTAGACAGAACCCTGACACAGGCAGTCTTGATCTGTGATGGGGACATGGATTTGTCCCTGACTGTGAGCCCCAGTAACCTGGGCAAGTACAGACAGACTCCTTTAATTAATGAAAAAGTGGCTCAAGCCTACAGGGACACATGTGCCAGTGTCACCATGGTGACCCCAGGCTTTGTGGACCCTGGACAGTACATACCAGGTGAGAATTACCTGGTGACCAATGCCAGCAATGCCACTACTTCACATAGTGTGGCAGTTGTTAACTTCTCATGGGGAGGGGTAACTGGCCTCAAAAGGGTTGTGGTTAGTGCAGACCTCCCAGTAGAATGTTTGTTGGGCAATGACCTAGAGAGTTCTCTATGGTCAGAAGTGGAGTACAGGACACATGCAGAGATGTTAGGTATATCACCACATGTCCTTGCTGTGACCAGGTCACAGGCCAAAAAGTGCCTTACTGAACCACAGGTCTTGGATCCTGGAACAATGGACCAAGCACCTACCAAGAAGAAGAACAGGAGGGTAAAGGCTGTGCCTTCCCACCTGCCTCAAGGTGATGATCAGCCTTCCCAGGAAGATGATCTAGAGGACCCTGAAGGAACTGTCCCTGAAGAGCTTGAACCTGATCAGGTTGAGTTTCTGGGGACAGGGGGACCTTCCAGGGCTGACTTGGGGCAGGCTCAGTTAACCTGTCCATCTCTTGAACCCCTCAGACAGCTGGCTGCTGCTGAGGCTGCTGGGAATGCTCAAGGTACCCATAAAGTGTATTGGGATGAAGGGCTCCTTTATTCAGAGGCTAGAGACCCCAAGCCTGGTGCAACCAGGAGGTTGGTTATACCTCTGCAATTTAGGGGCTTCCTTCTTACCTTGGCCCATGATATTCCCCTAGCAGGACACTTAGGCCAGAACAAGACTTGGGACAGGCTTGTCCCTCACTTTCACTGGCCTCACATGAATGAAGATACAAAGGAGTTTTGTCGCTCCTGTGTGACCTGCCAAGCCAGTGGCAAATCAGGTGGCACAACAAAGGCCCCCCTAATACCACTACCTGTGGTGGGGGTCCCCTTTGAAAGAGTGGGAATAGATATAGTGGGTCCCATGGATCCTCCCACTGCATCTGGGCACGGATTTATACTGGTGGTAGTGGATCATGCCACCAGGTATCCAGAGGCAATTCCCCTTAGGACCACTACAGCTCCTGTTGTGGCCAGGGCCCTGCTGGGAGTATTCTCCAGAGTGGGGTTTCCTAAGGAGGTGGTTTCTGACAGAGGTACCAACTTCATGTCAGGATACTTGACAGCTATGTGGAAGGAATGTGGTGTCAACTACAAGTTCACCACTCCTTATCACCCACAATGCAATGGGCTTGTTGAGAGATTCAACAAGACCCTAAAGGGTATGATCAAAGGATTACCTGAAAAGCTCAGGCGAAGATGGGACATCCTTCTACCCTGCCTTCTGTTTGCTTACAGAGAGGTCCCACAAAAAGGAGTTGGCTACAGCCACTTTGAATTGTTGTTTGGGCACCCTGTGAGAGGCCCACTGTGTTTAGTGAAGGAAGGATGGGAGTTACCTCTCAAAAAGCCTAAACAAGACATAGTGGACTATGTACTTGGTCTCCGCTCCAGGATGGCTGAGTATATGGAGAAGGCATCCAAAAACCTTGAGGCAAGCCAGGCCTTACAGAAAGCTTGGCATGACCAAAAGGCTGTCTTGGTTGAGTTTCAGCCAGGACAGAAGGTATGGGTGTTGGAGCCAGTGGCCCCAGCAGCACTCCAAGACAAATGGTCTGGACCCCATACAATCCTGGAAAAGAAGAGAGAGGTTACCTACTTGGTAGACCTAGGAACTCCCAGGAGTCCCCACAGGGTACTCCATGTTAACAGGTTAAAAGCATATGTTGACAGGGCAGACATGGGCTTGCTCATGGCTACAGATGAGGGACAGGAGGAAGAGAGTGACCCTCTCCCAGACCTGTTGTCTCAGAACCCTGAAGATGGCTCAGTTGAAGGAGTGACCCTTGGAGGCAACCTCACTGATCATCAGCAGATGGAATGTAGACAGGTTCTACAATCATTTCAACACATGTTTTCCTTGATACCTAGTCAAACTGACTGGTGTACCCATGTGGTGGACACTGGTGACAGTCTGCCTGTAAAGAACAAACTTTACAGACAACCTGACCACGTCAGGGACTGTATAAAGGCTGAGGTACACAAAATGCTGGAACTGGGTGTCATTGAACCCTCAGAGAGCCCCTGGGCTAGCCCAGTGGTTCTGGTCCCCAAACCTCACACCAAAGATGGCAAGAGAGAGATGAGGTTCTGTGTGGATTACAGAGGACTCAATGCTGTCACTAGGACAGATGCACATCCTATTCCAAGGGCAGATGAGCTCATAGACAAACTAGCTTCTGCTAAGTTTTTGAGTACATTTGACTTAACAGCTGGCTATTGGCAAATCAGATTAGCTGAGGAGTCCAAGGCCAAAACAGCATTATCAACCCCAGGTGGGCATTATCAATTTGTGGTGATGCCCTTTGGTCTGAAGAATGCACCTGCCACCTTCCAAAGGTTGGTGAATCAAGTCCTTACTGGGTTGGATGACTTTTGTGCAGCATATCTTGATGACATTGCTGTCTTTAGCTCCACCTGGGAGGATCACCTGATCCACCTGAAGAAGGCTCTTGAGGCTCTACAAAGGGCAGGCCTCCCTATAAAGGCTACTAAGTGCCAGATAGGGCAGAGTAAGGTTGTGTATTTGGGCCACCTTGTAGGTGGAGGCCAAGTTCAACCACTGGAGAGTAAGATACAATCCATCAAGGACTGGTCTCCTCCAACCACCCAGACTCAAGTTCGAGCTTTCTTGGGCTTGACTGGGTACTACAGGAAGTTTGTTAAGAACTATGGGTCCATTGTGACTCCTCTTAATGATCTGACATCCAAAAAGATGCCAAAAAGGTTCAGTGGACAGTAAGCTGTCAAAAGGCATTTGATGACCTGAAGAAGGCCATGTGCTCTGCACCTATCCTGAAAAGTCCTGACTACTCCAAAGAGTTTATTGTCCAAACAGATGCTTCTGAGTTGGGTGTGGGAGCTGTGCTGTCACAACTTAATGTAGATGGTCAAGACCAACCCATTGCTTTTATTAGCAGAAGGTTGACCCCCAGAGAGAAGAATTGGTCAGCTATTGAGAGGGAGGCCTTTGCTGGGGAGGGGGCCCTGAAGAAGCTAAGGCCATACTTGTTTGGCACTCACTTCAAGATTCAGACCGACCATAAGCCCCTCTTGTGGCTAAATCAGACGAAGGGTGAAAACCCCAAACTGCTTAGGTGGTCCATTTCCCTACAGGGTATGGACTTTACAGTGGAGCACCGGCCAGGTACCGACCATGGGAATGCAGATGGTCTCTCGAGGTACTTCCACTTAGGACATGAAGACGAGACTGGTCAAGGCTAGTTTAATGTCCCTGCGTTTGGGGGGGGTTGTGTAGGGGAGTAGGGTCTGCTATCCTATGGTCACCCCAAATTTTTGCTTTTTGCTTCACTGGTTTTTGACATATTGAGGCTGTGGGCCTGCTAATCAGACCCCCAGCCTGCTGTTCTCTCTAACTAAATTGACACTATGCACCCTAGGTGCATAACCAATTGGAAGTGGATCACCCTGTGAGCCCCTGTACCAGTGTACACTAGGTACCCAGGGCATTGGTGTATCTAAGGCCTACCAGGGGCTGAAGCATGTATTATGCCACCCCTGGCCTGGCCTAACAAATTTGACACAACTGACTGATCAGTCAGCTGGGGTAAGTTGGTGTAACCACCTCTTACTTAGGTGTAGTATACCTATACCTAACCTTAAATGGGACACATGTTAACCTATGAGTCACTCCTATGGCAGGCCTTGACAATCCTGAAGGCAGAGTGCTTGGTTCCATGTGAGATGGTGCTCTGGCATGAGCTGAGCCTGTCTGCAGTGACCGGAACAACTTCCTTCTACCGTTTCCAGATATCGTCATACCATATACTCTTAAGTGCATTATGAACCTCGCGGTTGAATGCTATCTTTGGTTTGGCGTTATCAAAACATGTCGAGTAAGGTGTCATACGAATTGGAATACTAACCCCTCGCCAATTCTGGCGACGGGGTTAGCATTCCACCCTTCTAGAGGGACACGACATGTACAGTACCTGAAACCCGGGTAAAATCAGACATAGCCTCAGCTCCACAAAATGGATGCTGCCACCACAGACACAAGTCTGCCCTCCTGCTGCTGGGAGTCCTTCCAGCTTGGGAGATGTGGACAAAGGGTTTCCTGCCAGGGGAGGTGCGAGCACCACCCCAGACAGGATTTTGTGTATTGGTCAGGTAGGGCTTGAAAGAAACCAGACATGCCTGAGGCTCACAAGGAGCCTCGGTGCATATGCCAGTTCAATCCGGTCCTGGGGCACACCAGCCCTGGACCTGGGGCGAGCTGGACAAAGGATTGGGGGTGTAACCACCCCCCTTCCTGGTCCCACCCTTAGGGAGGGACCTAGCAGGTAGTCCGGCCCCTAGAATCCGCTTAAAGGTAGGAGCTGTGTCCTAAGACTTCAGACATCCTGGAATCAACTTAACTACAAGAAGAAGACGGGAACTTCGACGCTCTGCCGCACAGAGGACTGAAGAGAATCTCCCCTGTGGTCAGGGAGTGACCACCTTGCTAACGCAAGCACCATCCAGTGAATCAACGTCTGCTTTGCCGCCGCCTCCCGCCGGAGCCCGAGCCCAGAGACTGACAAGACCTGGACCTCCAGACCTCTCACCGCCAAATCCACAGTCCCTGAAAAGAAGGAACCCGTGGAGGCACCGAGACACGTGGAGCCAGCCATCTTGAAAAGACCACGACAAGCTGCAAGCGCGACAACTGAGGCTCCCTCCAAGTTGTGCTTTTGGTCCTTAGAAGCCCAACACCCGAGCAGCATCTGCACCAAAGGTGAGCCCTCCAGCATCTCCACGATCTGCGTGGGGCCCTTCTGCATTTTGCCACTCGACGCGCCTAACCGGTTGCTGGCCCACTGGCTAGTGGCCATCTTGGCGACAAACTTCAAGAACTACACCACTGGTCTGGTTGCTCCAGACTGGCCCCTGCTCCCCTCCAAAGGAGCAGTCCCTCTGACCTTGCTGGTCAGAACCATCAGCCTATTTCGTTTCCCACAACAATTGCTTTTGCCAAGGCTTGTTTGATTCGATCAAGTCGCCGACACTGCCGACAGCGAGAGTTTGTGTGGGACAGATCGTGACCCGACTCCTGGACGTCGTCGACCTTCAGGGACCACGTGGCTGCAGAGACAAGCTGTACCTTTCCTCCTGTTTGCACCCGACATCGCCTGGTACCCACCTGGTGCCACGCTGGTCACTGGCTAGTGACTGTGAACACTGTCCCCTCTGCTTACAGGTCTCCTACAACTCCGATCCACCCTTGGATCCATCGCATCTCTTCCGGGCCGACCGCCTGCAGCACCTTTGTCTTCAGGCTCCATTGAACATATAGAAGAAACCCGACGCACTTCGAGACCTATGCACCCGCTTCCTGTGGGTGAGGTAAAGCTGGCACTCTGGTGCCCAAGTGTAGAGTATCATCTCGAGTGTCTGTGTTTCCAATCTTGAGTTCATAGTCCATCCGGAAGATCCTCTTTGCAGTAACTTTGTAACTTTTACGCACCCATTGAAAACCTATGGGAGCTCACATGTGACTATTTGCTCTGCACACGCAACCCGTGGACCTCCTGGTCACTAACTAAAGTTAGCTCCTTGTAGGCCCAGCGATTCTAGAGGCCCTAGGCTTTTTCCCTTTTCTGTTCGTGGTACTTATACCACTATTTTAGTATATGGTTCGAGCGGCCACCAGGGCCTATCCATATAAAGTGCAACTTCTGTGTATTCTAACGTAATCTTGTTTGACGATTTGTGCTCCTGTGCTCATAAAGAGTCTAGGGGTTACTTTGAGAAATAAATACATATATATTTTGAATATATATCTGTGTGGTGTCCTTTCATTGGTATAAAAGGGGGTTACATTTGGTAAAACAGCCTGCTTAACACGCTTTAACGAGTTTAGCCTCAAAGACTGCTTAGCCTACGCTACCACTAGGGCAGCTATTCCGAAAAGGTTGACTTACAACCACACCAAAAAGGTTGCTTGGCATGGTACAAGGTGGTCACTTTAACTAGTGAACATCATATACCAGGCCAACTTCTCACACATCTCTTGTACAATTAAAGAGCAGTCTTTTGGTCACAATTATCTGATGATTATGTCATTATCCTAGTGGAAAAAACTGGCTCTCAGTCTAAGGTAAGCCTTCCGGGGGAAGGATGTCATAATAATGGCCTTCTCTCCCATAGTACGAAGTGTAGGACAAGCACTGCAGTCCACATGTCATTCCCTTATGAAGTGGACCAACTCCAGATGCCCAATACCCTTTCAAGCCAGAAATCAAACATGGTGTAAATGTAATATCAGATCAATTGTAGTACCAGGCATACCAAAGCCATTTTTGTCACCAATGCCCCTTTCTCCTGACTCCAAGCCAGATGGTTCCTGTAGAATAGCCTTAGACGTTAGAAATGTGAGTTCACACACACAGTATCCAAAAAAGGAGGGAGGGGGGGGACCAGGAGCAGGTTAATGGTCCAGTGCCTGTGCTCCGAAAAGTCAATTGGGTAATTACTGTAAGGCACTGTTCCAGGGTCGGTCTGATTGAAAATCAACCCAGACCGTACCTCAACAGAGAGAAAGTAAAGAGAAGGATCTATATGATAGAGGTCTAGGGTGGGGTACTTAGGAAGGGGGGAGACAGCATGAGTGTCTCATGTTGCCCTCACACATCCCGAGGGATGTCATGCTTCATCATCGGGCGGTGCTCCTCGTCGGGCCGGCGGTGCAATGCCCTACGGGTCCCCCGAAGGGTCTCTTTAGCGGAGATCTTTTAAGAGCGCTGCCGTTTGGTGCATGCGGGTATGTGGAGGGGAAGTACCAAGGTCAGTGGTGCTAGTGGTGTGTGCAGGAATAAAAATACCTAAGGGTTACCAGGGAAGCTAGTTTAATAAGAAGGTACCCTTGGTACATTAAAATACGTGGCAAAAGTGTTACTAATTAAAACGTGATGTGTTTAGTAGTAACTAAAGGTACAGGTCAAATGGTCGACATGTTTCGCGCCTAGTGGTGGTCAAAATGATCCGGGGCGCTTCATCAGGACCAGTAGAGGAGAATAGTGTGGGGAGAGGTGCCCAGACTATGTGTAGTGGCGGGGGGTAAAATATCGCCCTCCCACTCGGCAATAAAGGGGGGGGGTTTAGTGTCTCCTAAACAGGTGGTGTCTGCAGGGAGAGGTATGTTATGCCCCCTTTGACTTAGACCTAGATCAAAGGGAAGATAAAAGAAGGAGAAATGCAGAAGTTAAAAACATATGCGGACTGGCCTTGTCGGTCCGCATAAGTACATAGTGATCCTGAGAGATCACACTTTTACAATGAGACAGTCATAATGTCGTGCACCCTGAAGCCCAGGCTATTCTCAGATTTCTATAGGAGCGAGGAGGCGT
The DNA here is from genome assembly GCF_964204655.1 of Triturus cristatus. NCBI lineage: Eukaryota > Metazoa > Chordata > Amphibia > Caudata > Salamandridae > Triturus > Triturus cristatus. Next base: position 68,753,608 of record NC_140581.1, on the reverse strand, counting down.
GGGTGTGGTCCCATGCTAGTCAAGATGTGGTTGGTCCCGGGCCCCGGTGGCGGTCACAGAACCCAGCTAGAGGTTCGATAGGTAAACTGCTGTACCCCGCGGGGCCCAGACACCTCCAACCTGGCTGTGCAACGGGCTCACCCGGCGTGTCATCCACTGGGAGAGTCAAGTAGACACGTGTGTTGTATGTCCAACTCGAATCGTAGTTACAACACAGAAAGGTGCATTTAGAGTAATCTTACCTAAAGTAGGAGCTGGAGTTGCTCCTTGAGTTTAAAAAGCGGCGTAGGAGGCCCACACCATCTAGGGGGGTTGCTCAGGTGACGGCACTGGAAACCTGCCCGGTCCTGACGCCTGCTCGAAGGTGAATGTTGTTTGCCTTCCCCATTGTATTTAAAGACTGAGCCCCGTGATTGAAGGAGGTACCTGTTTCCGGTTCTGACGGCACGGAAGGTCATGAGAGGCCGGAGCTGCGCATGCGCGGTGAACTAAGATGTTTCCAGTGTTCTCTTGAGCATGCGTGAGGAGGTGCTTTTGGCGCATGCGTGGTGTGTGTTAGTTACTAGCGCATGCGGGCCTTGTTTACAAAATGTAAAGCCAGGAGCCAAAGATCAGATCACAAAAAAGTGGCAAAACATGGGTGTGACATTGTCTGCCCATCCTGTAAGATTGCCCGGGTCGAGGAGGTGATGGTATGTGGGCGGGGGTATATGTGAACTTGCTCACGGGTGTACAAGGTGTGAAAGTTCACATCCGTTGCAGGCTAATGTTTTCAATTGAGCAGTGCACCTAAACGCTAATGTGACACACTAATTATTCAGTTATGTTGCTTCAGGCTGGTGTAGAGCGGTTTACACATAGTACATGCACACAACAGTGTCAATGTCAGAGCTCAGTCCATGGGATATCGTCATTAAGCCCCTGGGTGTCTGTGTGCAGACGGTGCACCCAGCGTTGTTCACGCCTAAAGAGCGACTCACTACTCCAGTTATTGTTGGATTCCAGAATGGTCCATTGGATCGCTTCGCACGGGTGTCCTTTTTCCAGAAAGTGGTTTGTCAGTTTCGTGGCTGCGCGCGCTCGTCTGATGGTACTTTTGTGTTCGCTGATCCTAGTTTTGATGGGTCTGGTGGTCATGCCTACATAGTAAAGTTCGCAGGGACACGAGATCAAGTATACACAATTTGTGGTGTTACAATTCGTGTGCTTCCTTTGTTCCCACTTCAGCTCGCCAATTTCTAAGACTTTCGTGTGTCGTGTCGTGGTGCAAGCACTGCATGAGCCACACGGGTAGTGCCCCTTGACTGCTGGCAAATCCCAGAGAGTGTTCTCTATTCTCGCTGGTTTCTGGCGTGGCCGTGTATTGATCAGTTGGTCTCTCAAATTGCTGGTTCTTTTGAAGGCAAACCGAGGTGCTGGGATGTTAAGTGTATCACTATTGATGATTTTCCAGTTGCGGTTGATGATTTTTTTCCTACGCCGCTTTTTAAACTCAAGGAGCAACTCCAGCTCCTACTTTAGGTAAGATTACTCTAAATGCACCTTTCTGTGTTGTAACTACGATTCGAGTTGGACATACAACACACGTGTCTACTTGACTCTCCCAGTGGATGACACGCCGGGTGAGCCCGTTGCACAGCCAGGTTGGAGGTGTCTGGGCCCCGCGGGGTACAGCAGTTTACCTATCGAACCTCTAGCTGGGTTCTGTGACCGCCACCGGGGCCCGGGACCAACCACATCTTGACTAGCATGGGACCACACCCACGCCTCCTCGCTCCTATAGAAATCTGAGAATAGCCTGGGCTTCAGGGTGCACGACATTATGACTGTCTCATTGTAAAAGTGTGATCTCTCAGGATCACTATGTACTTATGCGGACCGACAAGGCCAGTCCGCATATGTTTTTAACTTCTGCATTTCTCCTTCTTTTATCTTCCCTTTGATCTAGGTCTAAGTCAAAGGGGGCATAACATACCTCTCCCTGCAGACACCACCTGTTTAGGAGACACTAAACCCCCCCCCTTTATTGCCGAGTGGGAGGGCGATATTTTACCCCCCGCCACTACACATAGTCTGGGCACCTCTCCCCACACTATTCTCCTCTACTGGTCCTGATGAAGCGCCCCGGATCATTTTGACCACCACTAGGCGCGAAACATGTCGACCATTTGACCTGTACCTTTAGTTACTACTAAACACATCACGTTTTAATTAGTAACACTTTTGCCACGTATTTTAATGTACCAAGGGTACCTTCTTATTAAACTAGCTTCCCTGGTAACCCTTAGGTATTTTTATTCCTGCACACACCACTAGCACCACTGACCTTGGTACTTCCCCTCCACATACCCGCATGCACCAAACGGCAGCGCTCTTAAAAGATCTCCGCTAAAGAGACCCTTCGGGGGACCCGTAGGGCATTGCACCGCCGGCCCGACGAGGAGCACCGCCCGATGATGAAGCATGACATCCCTCGGGATGTGTGAGGGCAACATGAGACACTCATGCTGTCTCCCCCCTTCCTAAGTACCCCACCCTAGACCTCTATCATATAGATCCTTCTCTTTACTTTCTCTCTGTTGAGGTACGGTCTGGGTTGATTTTCAATCAGACCGACCCTGGAACAGTGCCTTACAGTAATTACCCAATTGACTTTTCGGAGCACAGGCACTGGACCATTAACCTGCTCCTGGTCCCCCCCCTCCCTCCTTTTTTGGATACAGTATTTAGCACGGCGGATCAGCCGAGGGACCCTCTCTTTCACCTGTCTTTCCCCCCTTTTTTCTTCTCCCTCTCCTTTCTTTCCTCTTCCTCTCCCACTCCCTTTTCCACTCCCTGAACCTTACTCTCCCCGAGACATGTCTTTTTCAACCCTGGGGGAGAACCTAGGCCTCAGCTACGGTGAGGACATTGTGGCTGAAATCCTGAGAACTCCATCACTCTTAGATGGTGATGGCAACCCAGCAGGGACCAGCGCACAAGGCGACTGGAATACCCTTACTTCTCTCAAAAAACTTCAGGTTAAGACCGCTCTTCACGGTTCTATTATGACCGAATACCTCAGAGCAAACTCAGCACCTAACGGATTGTTGGTCCGCACGGCACCAAGGATCTTTTTGGAAGACCTTATATTCAGACGCGAATGGAGCCAAATTGCATGGAAATGCACTCGAGATTGGATCATTTTGATCATCAGTACCGCAAAACGGTTGTCGGATGCCTTGATTGTCAAAATTAATATAGCTGAGAACGGCCTAAAAACCAGTATCAGCCTTTCTGCATATAAAACTCGCTTAGCAGAAATAAACTCAGAAATCTCTGACCACCGAGATTACCTGCTTAACCAGAAGATAAACAAACTACAAAAGGACCTGAAGAGATTCGATAGGGAGAAAATCTATCCCTATACAAAAGAGGATTTCCAACCCACAGAGACCGACACAATCTCTGACGATGGATCATCCACGTCCAACCGTTCAGGTCACTCTTCGGGTAGCAACTCGAGTAACAATAGCTGGGGTCGTCGTTCCAACCCACAGGGTCTATTACCACCACCACTAGGGCCACCACCTTTTTATGGTTTCCCGCCCCAACCATTCCCACAACACGGACCCATGTGGTACCCACCATACAACCCACTACAACAGGGCTTTCAGCAACCGTTCCTCCATAACCCTCCTCCACCTTTTCAGAACAGAGGCAGGGGCAGAGGCAGAGGAAGAAGAAGAGGGAACAAACAGGTACATTGGCAAGATCCGGACAACCAACAGAGAACAACGAGAAGCATGGCACAACACCAACAAAAAAACTGATCGTCAACCTGTCTTCGAGACCTCTGAGCACCGACGAGACCACAGCCTTGGAACTAGGACTTGGGTTTGTGCCCACCCCACAGGAGGATAACTTCAGAACCAACGAGGAACTGCATCAACTGTTTCGCAAAGTGAGACTGAGGGCCTTTTTCAAAGACAACCAAACACAGACTGAGGACGACACTGGCCTGAGACCTCCGTCGAAATTCACCCCCAGCGCTGGTATGGTCCCACACGAGGTCCTCACTTTCGAAAAAGCTGTCCTCAAGGAGGTTAACCGACTAGAACCTCCTAACGCCTACAACAACTTCCCCAAAAAACTACGGAGGGCGGTGACCACCCTTCAGAATGATGACTCCATCATAATAAAACCTGCGGACAAAGGGGGAGCCACTGTGATCCTCGACATACAGGATTATGAGAAGAAGTGCTTGCGCCAACTCAACAACACTGAGTACTACGAGATTCTAGAGACCGATCCTACTTCAAGGCTACTGAATCAGATCAGGACCATGGTCAACGAAGCAGCCACAGAGGGATGGATCACCTCAAAAGAAGCAGCCTTTCTGGTGAATTCGTCCCCTAGGATGCCCTACTTCTACCTTCTACCTAAAATTCATAAGGGGGTTACCCCTTGCCCCGGCCGTCCGATCGTGTCAGGGATAGGCTCCCTTCTGGAACCCTTGAGTCAGTTCAGTGACTTCTTTTTGCGCCCCTTGGTCCAGGCCACTCCAGCTTACCTCAAAGACACCAGAGATGTGCTCAACCTCATCCAAACCATCAATGATGAAAACACTGAGGAAATCAACTTACTGCTCACATTGGATGTGGAAGCACTGTATACAAATATCCCGCAGGAAGCAACCATCGAAGTGGTAAGCAGTCTGTTACATAACTCAGAACTTCCAACTTCGACACCGGCAAGCTTCATCTCGGCCCTCATTACCCTTGCTCTCACTAACAACTATTTTATGTACAAAACCACCATCTACCACCAGGTACAAGGGACCAGCATGGGGAGCACTTTTGCGCCGAGCTTGGCGGGACTGTACATGTCACACTTTGAGGCCAACCACATCTTCACAGACGCCAACCCATTTCATCGACATATGGTCACTTGGAAACGGTATATAGACGATGTGCTGATCCTATGGAGAGGACAGGCATCTAAGACAATAAAATTCTTTGAGTGGATCAACAATCTGGACCCCCATTTACGCTTCACCATGACTTCCAGTGACGAGAAAATCCCCTTCCTGGACTTATTGATCCAACTAGAAAATGGGATACTTCACACCAGCACGTACAAAAAAGAGACTGACTGCAACAGCCTCCTGAGCTTTAAGAGCCACCACCCTAAAGCTCTACGGGAGAACCTACCCTTTGGCCAATTTCTCAGGATCAGGCGAAATTGCAGCAAACTACAGGATTTTTAGAGACAAGCCTACACCCTATCTGACAATCTGGCGAAGAGGCACTATCCAGTAAAAGTAATTAACCAAGCCAAAAAACGGGCTAGAAACAACACTCGTGAGGGCCTCCTGGAAACAAGAGAGCCCGAGACCAACAACGTGATCACCTGCGTCACAACCTTTACCCCCCTCTCCAACAAAATTAAAAAAATCATCAACCGCAACTGGAAAATCATCAATAGTGATACACTTAACATCCCAGCACCTCGGTTTGCCTTCAAAAGAACCAGCAATTTGAGAGACCAACTGATCAATACACGGCCACGCCAGAAACCAGCGAGAATAGAGAACACTCTCTGGGATTTGCCAGCAGTCAAGGGGCACTACCCGTGTGGCTCATGCAGTGCTTGCACCACGACACGACACACGAAAGTCTTAGAAATTGGCGAGCTGAAGTGGGAACAAAGGAAGCACACGAATTGTAACACCACAAATTGTGTATACTTGATCTCGTGTCCCTGCGAACTTTACTATGTAGGCATGACCACCAGACCCATCAAAACTAGGATCAGCGAACACAAAAGTACCATCAGACGAGCGCGCGCAGCCACGAAACTGACAAACCACTTTCTGGAAAAAGGACACCCGTGCGAAGCGATCCAATGGACCATTCTGGAATCCAACAATAACTGGAGTAGTGAGTCGCTCTTTAGGCGTGAACAACGCTGGGTGCACCGTCTGCACACAGACACCCAGGGGCTTAATGACGATATCCCATGGACTGAGCTCTGACATTGACACTGTTGTGTGCATGTACTATGTGTAAACCGCTCTACACCAGCCTGAAGCAACATAACTGAATAATTAGTGTGTCACATTAGCGTTTAGGTGCACTGCTCAATTGAAAACATTAGCCTGCAACGGATGTGAACTTTCACACCTTGTACACCCGTGAGCAAGTTCACATATACCCCCGCCCACATACCATCACCTCCTCGACCCGGGCAATCTTACAGGATGGGCAGACAATGTCACACCCATGTTTTGCCACTTTTTTGTGATCTGATCTTTGGCTCCTGGCTTTACATTTTGTAAACAAGGCCCGCATGCGCTAGTAACTAACACACACCACGCATGCGCCAAAAGCACCTCCTCACGCATGCTCAAGAGAACACTGGAAACATCTTAGTTCACCGCGCATGCGCAGCTCCGGCCTCTCATGACCTTCCGTGCCGTCAGAACCGGAAACAGGTACCTCCTTCAATCACGGGGCTCAGTCTTTAAATACAATGGGGAAGGCAAACAACATTCACCTTCGAGCAGGCGTCAGGACCGGGCAGGTTTCCAGTGCCGTCACCTGAGCAACCCCCCTAGATGGTGTGGGCCTCCTACGCCGCTTTTTAAACTCAAGGAGCAACTCCAGCTCCTACTTTAGGTAAGATTACTCTAAATGCACCTTTCTGTGTTGTAACTACGATTCGAGTTGGACATACAACACACGTGTCTACTTGACTCTCCCAGTGGATGACACGCCGGGTGAGCCCGTTGCACAGCCAGGTTGGAGGTGTCTGGGCCCCGCGGGGTACAGCAGTTTACCTATCGAACCTCTAGCTGGGTTCTGTGACCGCCACCGGGGCCCGGGACCAACCACATCTTGACTAGCATGGGACCACACCCACGCCTCCTCGCTCCTATAGAAATCTGAGAATAGCCTGGGCTTCAGGGTGCACGACATTATGACTGTCTCATTGTAAAAGTGTGATCTCTCAGGATCACTATGTACTTATGCGGACCGACAAGGCCAGTCCGCATATGTTTTTAACTTCTGCATTTCTCCTTCTTTTATCTTCCCTTTGATCTAGGTCTAAGTCAAAGGGGGCATAACATACCTCTCCCTGCAGACACCACCTGTTTAGGAGACACTAAACCCCCCCCCTTTATTGCCGAGTGGGAGGGCGATATTTTACCCCCCGCCACTACACATAGTCTGGGCACCTCTCCCCACACTATTCACCTCTACTGGTCCTGATGAAGCGCCCCGGATCATTTTGACCACCACTAGGCGCGAAACATGTCGACCATTTGACCTGTACCTTTAGTTACTACTAAACACATCACGTTTTAATTAGTAACACTTTTGCCACGTATTTTAATGTACCAAGGGTACCTTCTTATTAAACTAGCTTCCCTGGTAACCCTTAGGTATTTTTATTCCTGCACACACCACTAGCACCACTGACCTTGGTACTTCCCCTCCACATACCCGCATGCACCAAACGGCAGCGCTCTTAAAAGATCTCCGCTAAAGAGACCCTTCGGGGGACCCGTAGGGCATTGCACCGCCGGCCCGACGAGGAGCACCGCCCGATGATGAAGCATGACATCCCTCGGGATGTGTGAGGGCAACATGAGACACTCATGCTGTCTCCCCCCTTCCTAAGTACCCCACCCTAGACCTCTATCATATAGATCCTTCTCTTTACTTTCTCTCTGTTGAGGTACGGTCTGGGTTGATTTTCAATCAGACCGACCCTGGAACAGTGCCTTACAGTAATTACCCAGTTCACACACACAAACATATGTGGTAAATATTTCCCATAGCACAGGTTTGATGAACAATCATGGTGCCAAAAAAATACAAAGAACCCTGGATATTTCCAATGGGTCCTTTAGTCAAAACATAATGCAGGAGAGCCAGTATTTAACCGCTTTCAGTTTTGACGGAGTGAAGTTTTCATTCTGACGCTTGCCCATGGGTATAATAATAACACTATCTTATTTTCAGTAAGTATCATGGAGATCTTACAACCAGATCCTGAGATATTTTCATATATTGATTATATCAATCTTACTGATGATGCTGTGAATCTGTATCTATCCAGGGTAGACAAAGTGGTGGCCATATTAACATCACATGGTTCAAAATTAATTAACAAAAATTGAAGATTGTCTACCTGACGGTAACCTTCCTAGAATATGAGTTATCCAGTGAGGGCAAGGGTTTAGCTACAAACATCCTTCAGAAATGCGCTACCTTGCAATCCTTTTTGGGATTTTCTAATATTGGTTGTACATATTCGCCTCACTATACCGAATCAGTGAAGCGCTTATATTACCTGATTTCTTACATGTTTTATTCTGAACAATTACTGAGCACACATGCAGCTATCTTGTGCACTCTACAAGCAGACATGCATGTGGGTAAATATTGACAAACTAGGGATAACAAAATTAACCTGGCTATCAGAGTTAAACCCAGTCACTATGACCATACCTATATGACTTTAAATGAAGGATAGACTGTCTCAACAGCTAAAACAGTTTCACTTGTATTCCCAGGCAGATGCTAGAAGTGGCAACAAAAAGAATGTATTTCTAATGCTCATGTCTTACATCCAAGATGGGTACAGTGGGTCTCTCAGTGCAGTGGATGTAAAGTTTCTGCATGATTTCTGTCTTTGATAACAAGCTTTTTACCAATATGAACAAGATAGTGCTCTGACTCCAGCCATTTTACCCATCGAGACTTACAAGAGCCAATTCTATACAATTGGATATGTTCAACATGCAGGGGTCGATTCCGATCCGGGTCGGACAGCTCTCCGAGAGTTGTTCGTAGCCTTACCTTGCGACCGACTCGTACCCGGAGCCGGTCTGTCCGGCTGATGAAGTAAGATGTACATAACTGACACAAATCCGACCGACACATAGGCTGCCATTCAAGCTTCATTCTCCCTCCGAGCCGTACCACCGAACGCCGAACTGAGTTGCCTGGAAGCAGTATCCACAGCAGTTTACGTCTGGACAAGTACGATGCGCAAATCTTACGTGCCAGACGGGTCGCCACGTACAGCACGTCACAGCATCCGGAAAAGAAGCATATCAGGTACGATTCGCGATAGGAACACAATCCACGGCTACGATACGGACCAGCTTGCAACGGGTACGAGACTAAGCAACAAGCAGCGTGTACGAGATGAACATTTCATGAATCCCATCACGCAGATCATACCAGTACTGTACATCTATGATCAGATCAGGAACGCGAAAGGTGCAGACGGTAAGTCAGACACCCACCCCACAAACAAACGACACATACCCGCCAAATGTCACACACACCAAGAGGATCCAAATCCCAATGATGAAACACCAATTAACAGTAGTGTGTCATGCACCCACACATCTGGTAGCCCATGGCAAAGATGTGGGAAGAACACAGTACAACTCAGCAAGCATCAACAACAGGAACATATCAAGGGAACACTGCCTTTGTATGAAAAGGGATGTGGACACACACACACATGCTCACACAACACACACCATGGGCCCAGGCATTATCACAGAACAACACACTTACTTGAGGGGACTCAACTCCTGTGGAAGCTCAGCTGTGCCAAACATAGTCCCAGCAGGTCTCAGTTATGTCAGCAGAACATTTGGTCAGTCAGCCATCAGTTACCACACAATGAAGGCTCTGGTCACAACAGCCTGGGTACGGGAGTGTCCCTTAAGTCATCAGCACAGACTCAATACATATGTACAGCAAGTTGCACAGAGGACCCAGTTGCTCCTACACCAATGATGCCCACACCTACATGTCCAGTGGAGATGCGTCCACAGTCAGGGAAATAGGCAAAGTGGACAATGGGAAGCACATCATATGTGCATGTGTGCAAGCCACAGATGTGACCATGCAAATGAAATGTTTACAGAGATGTTCACAAATTGTTATTCATGACACACCCAGTTAGCTGCAAAGGATGACATGGATACCGCCCAGAATAGGATATATATCTCATGGACCACATGGATTACCTAACATCAACACCTCAGTATTCAACATTTGAAATCCAGCATTACAACTGCAAGGTCATGCTAAACATCATCAACATAATGTACACCTAAATCAAATTCACAAAGATGAAGAAAAATAATTTATTCAGCAATTTTTAAATGGAAAGTCCTTTCAAAACAAAGGCCAATGGCCAGTCCATATCCAAATGTCAACATTGTGATTTGAGTGACAACTGTCACACGTTACTTGCCTGCACTGATAAGGACAGAGGACATCCCCTTGGAGGGGCATACATGGGGGCAGGCCAGGCACCGCAGGGACAGGATCAGGGCTCAGCAGAAGGAGGCAGTGAAGGGGTGGTGGATGCAGGAGATTCACTTGCAACTGCAGTGGAGCTGACTGAAGTAGTGGGTGCAGTCACAACTGTGGGGCACAAGTCAGATGGGATGTGTGCCGGCACAACTGCAGTGGGCAGGTCAGATGGAGTGGACTGGCTCCTCACTGCAGAGCCCAAGTCAGACGGGGTGGTCGTGGACACCCCACTGCAGTGCCTAACTCAATGGGAGCAGAATGGGGTTCATGTGAGGTTGGCAGGACAGAGGGGGGACACGGTCCCCACATCAGTGGCACAAACTGTTTGACGGGGAAGAGCAAGTGGTATGGGGTGGGCCTAAGCATTTTGGGGATGGTGTATCTGTGGGTGGGGGAACCTGGGGCAGGGTGTGGCATTGGAACCTGTAGAGTGGTGGCCTGGAGGATGGAGGACGGAGACTTTGCTGTGGAGCTGCGGGGTGGGGTGGGGTCTTGCTCTTCTGGCTCCGGGGGACTTGCGTGTGGGGGCCTCAGTCTGATTGCACCGGGGGGAGGGTGTCCGGGTGGAGGGACACTTCCTCTTCCCCTTGTAAGCTGGATCTGCTGGGTCAGTGGGGAAGAGGCCAAGGTCACAGAGGAAGAGCTTCTGGGGACATGGGGTTGCAGGTGAGGCAAGGGAAGGGGGCTGGGAGGGAGAGATATCGGAGGACTGAGGAGTGGTTGTGGATGACTGTGTGTGTGTTTGCAAACCATCCCCTGTGAGTGTGGTATCAATCCCCTGAGGTTGCTTGTGTGCACGTCTAGCCCTTGGTTTGGGTGTTTGGGTGCTGCCCGTGTCTGTGGGTTTGGGTGAATGTGCTGGTGTGTGTGTGCTTGGGACAGGTAGGGTGCTAGGAATCTTGGGTGGGGCAGGGGTAGGAGGGGTGCGAGACTTTTGTAGGAGGGACACTGCTGCCGTCCGGGAGGAGGACACAGACTGATTGGTCCTCTGTAGGGCGGACATGCCCAATGAAATGCCCTCCATGAACGACACCAGTTGTGTCAACAGACTGCTGTGTGCATGGAGGACACTCAGCATTGATGTCTGCCCTACATGGATCTGTTGAAGCAAGTCCACAGCCTCCAAACTCAGGGCAGCAGGGGACACAGGGGCAGGGGGTGCGGTGCCTGGCACAAAGGAGACATGCTCCTGAACACGGGAGCCTCCACAGACCTCTGGGATGGGAGCCGATAGGAGGGTGGTGATGGTGGGGGGGGTGGTGGCGGTGGCGGGGACAGCCTCACTAGCTGGGGTTTGGTGGCTGCTGACACCTGCCTATAGATGATGTGTTTAATACTATGTTGAGATACTTGATTGTATTTTTATATGGGCATAAGGAACTTTTTTACTGCATTCAGGTCTTGTCCATGTGTGCACTTTCTAGTATAATTATAAATAGAGGAACAGCATTTTATAATTTTCTAATGCTGTTTGCAGCTTATTGAATTAAGGACATTGCTCTCGCCATCATGTGCAGGTGGATGGGATTATTAGGACCTTTGTACATCTACCTTACATTGTGACTTGTAGGCAGAGTATGTGCTGCTTTAACGGCTGATTACACTTTTGTGTTTCCCAGAGCTGAGTTGTTTGTGCAATAATATCCGGATTGGGCTTGCGTATACACACTGTAACGCAAGAATAGATGTGGAGCATTTCTGACTCTGGAAGGTTGATTCCGCCGTTTATGGTGTGTTCATTTATGTTACGTATTATTTTGATGCACCCACTATTGGCATGCTCACTTTGGTTTGGTGAGCTTGGGATGGTAATATTCCTAACACTTGATTCGATATACATATTTTCCACTTCACGTATTTATTATTCGGATTTGGACCAATATACATGATAGCACCTCATTAAAAATCATTGCAGTTAATAGAAGGTTTTAAGACCTTAGTTACATTATAAATCATTTGTTGATGGTACCATACTAATTTTAGGAATTGTGGTGTGTTCTAAGGTGATTTTACCATGTGAAAAAAGCCTTCTGCTGTGATATCATGAATTATGTTTGAGAGAAAACTATTTTCTCATGCTTTTCCCACAGAGGTTTGGAAGGTGATCTATAAGCTAACTGAGAGCATATTTTCTGTAAATTCACATTATCTTTCTCATTCATGTGAGAATGAAGTCTGACATTCTCAGTAAAACATGTACATCCAACAAGGGCAGAGACTATCAGTTGCTTCCTTTGTGTTCTACTGCAGCTTCCCAGAGTGTTCTAAAGAACAACTAGAGCGCTAACAGTCCTACTTATGACATACGTATGTCACACCTGAAGCCATCTTGGTTGGAATAAAGTGGTAATTCTTAAAACATTTAATTTAAAAAGGAACACAATGAGGGGGTTCATTTTGCCATAGAAAGTATGATTAGTGCTGCAGAAAGAAAAATTAGGACACATTTTGAGTGACTTCTCAAATCCTCTTCTATTTCATTAAAAAATTCTGACATGCAGACTGAAACATGCACTTTCAATACCAGCACCAGACTTCCCTGGTGAGCAGTAGCTTTACTACAGTGATCTAATAAGCAACTAGAGTGCTAACATTCTGAATTTATGGCAAATTTGTGACACATCTGAATGCCTTCTTGATGGAATCAAAGTAAAAAACTGAAAGTATTTCCTACTGAGGAGACTGTAGTAAATGAGGAAATTAGGAAACATCATAACATATAATTCTCCCAAAATGGCCACCAGAGACAAAATAGCCCAAATGTAGCAAAATATCACCCAGATGTAGCCCATGTATAGCCCAATGACAGAATGTCCCAGAGTGTTCTAACGAACAACTAGAGCGCTAACAGTCTTACTTATGACAAAAGTATGGCACATCTGAAGCCATCTTGATTGGAATAAAGTGGTAACACTTAACACATTTAATTTAAAAAGGAACACAATGAGGGCATTCATTTTGCCATAGAAATTATGATCAGTGCTGAAGATAGAAAAATTAGGGCACATTTTGAGTGACTTCTCAAATCCTCTTCTATTTCATTAAAAAATTCTGATATGCAGACTGAAACGTGCACTTTTAATACCAGCAGCAGACTTCCGTGGTGAGCAGTAGCTTTACTACAGTGCTAACATTCAGAATTTATTGCAAATGTGTGACATATCTGAATACCTTCTTGATGGAATCAAAGTAAAAAACTGAAAGCATTTCCTACTTAGGAGACTGCAGTAAATGAGGAAATTAGGAAACTTCATAACAAATAAATCTCCCAAGATGGCCACCAGACACAAAAGAGCCTACATGCAGCACAAATATCACCCAGATGTAGCCCACATGTAGCCCAATGACAGAAGTGTGCAAAACACTTATTTTTTGTGTATTTACAGTTTTATATAGTGCAGACTTGTCAGGTATTGGAATGCTTTACATGAGCATTGGTTACATCACACAAGATCAAATTCATTTTGGTTGTAGACATGGGGAGATTAAGTGATTTGACCACAATCACAGAATGTTGAGCTGAAGCAGAAACTCCAACCTGGTTCCCCAGTTGCAAAGTCTGCAGCTCTGGAAGTAACACCACATCCTCTCACCAAGGTGCAACATTTAATCAAGTGGTCAACTGGATAAAAAAACATAAAGATTACAAATAATTTAAAAGTTCTTTGTCGCTTTTTGAAAACTCAGAAAATATGTCCTCATTTTAGTTTTTATAGCACTAACCATAATTTTGATGCAAATAAGACCCTATCATATATGTAATTTCTAAAGGAAATACTGTAGGTACTATAGTTTGGATTACATCAAGATGACGTCAGACTTTTCACACTTTTGTAATAAATATAGAATGTTAGCAATCTAGTTGTTCATTGGGATACTGTTGAGAGGCAGAGGCCAGGGGCACAGACTCTGGAAATTGAAGGCAGGTAGAAGAGTGCAGAGGCAACAATTTGACCACACTGGGCAGGCAGGAAGGGCAGTGGCAGGACAACAGACTATGGAGGGCAGTGGAAAGGGGGGCAGGGGCAACAAACCAACAATACAGGACTGGCAAGAGAGGCTGTGGCAATATAATAGACCATTGTGGGCAGAAGGAAGAGGCAGTGGTAGTACAACCATACATGCCAACAGACCCGTTTCAGCCAGGAAACATCCAATATTTTTAATGTTCAGAGTAGATAGGAGTGGCAGGTCCATGGAACATAGTGGGCAAAAAGGATGGAGCAGGGGCATGCACAAAGACATCGGAGGGCAGGGGGAAGGAGAATAGGGGCAGCAAGCTAAGCACAGAGGCTCAGCAGGAGGTCAATGATGGGCCATAGAATTGGGCAATGGAGGGCAGGAGCAGTGGACTGGTACATCATGCTAAATGGAGGGCAGTGGCAGATTCAGACAACACAGGATAGGGAGGGGGTGGATGGGACAGCAAGCTAACTGTTCAGAGAAGGCGGGAGGGCCAGTGGCAGAACAACGGCAACACAGGGCTTTAATAAGGGAGCAGGGACATGGAAGTGGACAATGGATGGCTAGGAGGATGGAAGGCAGGAGCAGTAAGCTTGGGTGGGGTCAGCACAATGCCAGTCCCTGATTCCAACCCCCCACCATTCATTGTGATATGCATCTTACTGAACGTTAAAAAAAACCTAGAAATTTGCTGAAAAAAACAAGATTACAGGGACGGTATAGTTAGACTCATACACAACCAGTGAAATTCAGCAGTTATAGTTACCTGAGCTAACTATAACTTACGCCCCCGCAATATACTGCTAATGACCTCAGACATTACATCATTCATGACATGGTCAGTTACATCACTCATTACATCACTCATGATATCTCAAATTAGCTGTGAATGGAATGGAACTATAATCGCTAGAACTTTATTTAGGGACAGTGTGTGTATATGAACATCGCTTTTTTTCCTTTTCTTTCGTTGAAGAACCATTATAATACGCAACGTGCCCAGATTAATATGGCCGATAGCCTTTCAATTTAAAGTAATGTGTAGTCCATTATTAATGTTGATGTTTGCAATTCCAAGTATGTTTATTATGAAGAAGTCACGTTGACGAACATACAGGTATGGCGGTCACGGGGCAAGATATGCTGAAATGACATTGTGTGCATATTATCACTTGTTTTCTTTTCTTTATTGTATCAATTCCTGAATTTTCACATCGTGACCAGGCCAATATGGCCGCCAGCTTTTTGGATTAAAGTAATGCACTGCTGATGACGTCACATATTACATCACTCATGACATGGTCAGTGACATTACTGATGACATCACTGATGACATCTCAAATGACATCACTGATGACATCATCTACGTGATCATCTGATGCACCTCCTCACACCCTAAAATACAGACTACCATTCTCGAAACCATAGACACACCAATACCACTACAGCTACAATATTCTGTGCACTATGCATACAGACCTCTAATCAGATACATAGCTTTGATACAGTCTTTTAAATACTCAATTAGTACCTATGCAGTCTTGGAATCCTTCTGTCTGTCCCATGCACTTCTCCATTCAACCATCCAGCACTTCTACGTATCCTATCACTATGCCAATACCTAAGCACTAATAAATTTAGCATGCACTCTCTTTGCAACACTGAAATTACTCCAATTGTTAGTCATATACTTAAGGAATGGTCTAGCCTCTAACACAAGTGCAGGTACAATATTTTGTACACTATGCATGCAGACCTCTAACCAGCTACATACTATTGATACGCTCTTCTAAATACCCAGTTAGTACCTATGCAGTCTAGGAATCCATCTGTCTGTCCCATGCACTTCTCCATTCAGCCATCCAGCACTATGTACGTATCCTATCACTCCACCAATACCTAAGCACTTATAAATTCAGCACGCACTTTCTTTTCAACACTGAAATTACTCCAATTATTAGTCGTGTACTTAAGGAATGGTCTAGCCACTAACACAAGTGCAGGTACAATATTTTGTACACTATGCATGCTCACCTCAAACCAGCTACAAACTATTGATACGCTCTTCTAAATACCCAGTTAGTACCTATGCAGTGTAGGAATCCTCCTGTCTGTCCCATGCATTTCTCCAATCACCCATCCAGCACTATCTACTTATCCTATTACTCCACCAATACCTAAGCACTTATAAATTCACTATACACTCTGTTTGTAATACTGTAATTATTCTAGTTACTAGTCTTGAACTTATGGAATGGCCTAGCTACTAACATACGTACATTTATAATATTTTGTGCACTATCCAAGCATACCTCTAACTAGCTACATACTATTGATGCACTCTTCTAAATACCCAGTTAGTACTCATGCAGTGTAGGAATCGTCCAGTCTGTCCCATGGACTTATTTAATCACTTATATATCACTATCTACTTATCCTATCACTCCACCAATACGTATGCTCTTATAAATTAAGTGTTCACTCAGTTTGCAGTACTGTCATCATTCCAGTTACGAGTGGTATTCTTATAAAATGACGTACGCACCAACACAGGTACACATAAAATATTCTGTTTAGAATCCCTACAAATCTATAAACAAATACATACTTTTGGTCCACTCCATTAAATACTGAAGTAGTACCCATGCAGCGTAGGATACCTCCTGTCAGTCTCATGTAATTCTTCACTCACCCACCCAGCACTATGTTCTTATTGTATCAGACTGCCAATAACTAAGCACTTATGGGGCAGATTTAAAAGCACCCTGCGCCACCAGTACGTCACTTTTTGTGACATAGTGATGGCACCAGGCACTCCTTCATATTTACAAGGAGAGTAAAAGCCACCCTGCATGGTTTTTCCTCTCCTTGTAAATACGACCCCTTCATACACAGAACTTTGCATTGAAGGGGAGTCCAATAGGTGTTGCTGTGGGGGTTCCCATGCAACACCCATAGAACAAGACACATCTCCAGAATTATGAGAAATCGTAAATCTGGAGATGTGTGTGAATTCTGCACCATCCTAGAGTTGGTGTAGCATGGCGCAAAGAGGAGAATTGTTTTCATTTCTCTTCATTTTTTCCTCTTTCATTGCATGCTGCGTTCCACAGCATACATTGAAAGAGGAAAATGCCTTTACTGATTGATTTTGTGCAGTAAGGTGTCCCTTCCTGCACAAAAAAAACCTCTGCACGACACAGACATCCTTGCACCATGGTGCAAGGGTGCCTGTGTAAACGCATGGCTGCAGTTTGTGCAGCAGTGCAGAGGGAAGCACAGAGTTGCAACATATTCATGTACATATGTCACATCCCTGTGCTTTGGAAGTGCCACAGTGCAGTGCAACTAAAGAGCTTGCAGTCACGCTGCAGTACTTCTTCATAAATCTTCACCTATAAATTCACCATACACTACTAATGCATTCTTTCAGTCAATCATGCTGTATACATATGTTCAACCAAACTTTCACACATTACCTTGCAATTATAGTTCTTTCTTTAACCAGATAAGGTATTTCGTTTTTTCTTCTTTTTTCTTTTGTATTTTTTTAATTTTTTTGAACAAGTTTGTATTTTTTGGGGTGTTTTTTAAAAAAAATTAACAAAAAAAATAATTAATAAAACAGGAAACATTTGGCCTAATGTCCATTGCAGGTGTTCCTGAGGATGTTCCAGATGTACTTGCCACAGCAGGTGAGGGGTTCAGAGCCGCTCACCTGATTTCTACCCAAGCAATATTGAGAGGATGTGTCGTCCGGAGATGCTTGTACATAGAAACAGTGCCACAAGAGTATTTTTTCACTGCCTCTTGACAGGACTCTGTCACAAATTTTGCACTTCACCTTTCTCGCATTTACTTTCTTCTCTCCAGGTGGAAAAGTGAAGAATTTCCACACAACAGATTCCGGCCTCTGTGGACGTGGTGCCTCCTGCAAGAATTCTTCTTCAGAAGATCCTTCCTCCTGCTGCTGCTGCTGTCCAGATGCCATTTTGTTTAATATTTTTTAAAAAACACCCTAAAAACAAGCAACAAGGGTTCTTGTAGGAAAAGAGATGTCTCTCTAAAGATTCTCCAACAAGAATTATTAAAATGGGTGGGGTCCTTCAATAGTTACAGTGGGAAATGTTATGAGCCAATGAAATCTTTTTTTTTTGAGGTCACATGGGATCCGCGCACTCTACGCTCACGAAGCACGCACCCGACGCAACTTCGCGAAAATAAATTAAAACATAATATAACTTTATTCTAAGTACAAATATGTTATTTCTATGAATATCTTAGATAGTCTCTTGTCCTAATATGTATATTAAGCACACATACATATCATTTTAGAACATAAAAAGTTTTTGCGGGAGTCGCGCAACCAGCGCGCCCCAGCACGTATATGACGTCAGGTAGCACCCGCCACGTCGCAAGCGTCGTGTACCGTAATGCGCGGGAGCAGGAGTCGCAGACTGGTCGCATACCAATCGCGCACATCACGTAATAATAAATGTATATGATGTAACTGAAAAACACGGTACGCGGATCCTTCACGACGTTTCTAAAATGGCAGCTAGAATCCGTGCACCCACCGTGATGTGTACGCTTTGGGTGTGCGACTCCGAAAAAAAATTGGAAAAAGAAAATTAAAAAAGAAAACAATATAAATATATTAAAATAAAATAAAAAATAAACAATATTTCAGTTTTATTTTTTTTAATTTTTTGCAATTTTCTGAAAAATATATAATGTTGTTTAATGAATAAAATATTTATAAATAAACAGTTAAAAAACTGTAGAAAATCAGTACAAAAAAATAGGTATAACTACTATTACGCTAACAAATTTGCATTTAAAAAACCTTTAAGATTCACTGAAAAAAAACATAGGTTTCAGAGATGTTATAGTTAGAAATTAGCATTTAAGAAAGCTTTGAAATTCACTGAAAAAAACATAGGTTTCAGAGACGTTATAGTTAGAAATTAGTATTTGAAAAAACCTTCAAAATTCACAAAAAAAATCATAGGTTTCAGGGGTGTTATAGTAAGCTGGACATTTCACTCTTACAAAACCATAGAAATTCCTCTGTTATAGTCAGTTCTGCTAACTATAACTTGCGCCCCCGCAATGCACGGCTGAGGATGTCACATATTACGTCATTCATGACATGGTCAGTGACATCACTGATGACATCTCAAATGACATCACTGATGACATCATCCACGTGACAATCTGATACACCTCATCATGCACTAGTATAACCTTTCATCACTCACTGTAAAATACAGAGTACCATATTTGTAACCATTGACAGACCAATACCAGTTACTACAAACCCACTCATTGATTCCTAAGTCTACACACACAACTTCCCATTCAACAACAGAATCACTTATACATGCAGGCACTAATTAATAGAACACTATCAAATGCACTTATACACATAAATAGACATTGACACATCAGCAGTCATCTTAGTCGGTTATGCAGTCATCCTACTCACTCAGGAAAAAAATGTATCACATTTACATTTACTCACTTACACAATTATACACACAACACCTCATTTATTCAAACACATAGTATCTCATAGTTAATATGTTAAAAAATCACCATTACAATGGTAAATATTTAAATTACCTGTACTATTTTTTTATGCGGTAAAGTCTAGTAAGAATAACTCAGTCAAAATAAGAGGCAGGATCCGTGGTATTAGAGGTTCTGAAAAGGGCTTTATTCCTTACAAACCACGAAGGTTCAGGAAGGGATAGGCAATACATTATTGACAAGTAACAATATATATAGGGAAAGCATTGCATTAAGACAGATGCAGGAGGCGTAACAGCTGATAATACAGATAAGAATACACATACGTAATGAAAATAGGCGTAAATACAGGCGTATACTAGAAACGTCATTTAAAATGATGTCACAAGTGGGTGGATCCATAAGAGAATCCTGCAGTGTCAGCAGAAATATTTGGCAGAGATGCGCGCGCAGCCGCATGACGTGTGATTGACGTGCAACTAGAGGGTGAAGGGGAATTGACATTTAGCTCTACATGTGGAGACAGAAGTCTGGGGGGTCAGGTCAACCTAATCCCAAATAGTATCTAATATCTTTGTTTAAGGAACTGTTTTATCCAAAAGGAAAGGTCTCTCGGACGGAATCTATTCTATACTGACTGTTGGTGCATGTACAAGCGTCTATGTGTCTACACGAGATGCGAGGGGGCAGGAATCTTCCATGGTAACAGGGGCTATGAATTACTTGTATAAAGACAGCGAGGCCGAGCCCTTTGCTCGGTAGCTGGAAGGATGTTTACCTAAACTACTGGACAGGAATGCATTGGGTGAGGAGCGGAGCAGATAACTTGAAGGCTGAATACAGTTTTTGGCAGGCAACAGGCCGCGTCAGGCACCGTTAGCCGCGCAGAGAGTAAGACAAAGTTCATGGACACGGATGCAGGTCCAGGCTGGAGCATTTCAGAGGCAGAAGCAGGAAAAGGCTTGATGACAGAATTCAGGGCCTACTCGCCCGAACTGTAAAACGTGAAAAGTGAACCATATAAAGTCGGTGGCCAATCATACTTAGGAATGGACTATTTGACCCATTCATGGCGGATCTGAAAGAGGACATGTTGGCGTTGGACGCACATGTATTTGCGTCTTCATAGCTGGAACTAGAGGGAACATACATGTACTTGTAGCATGTACATGGAGCCGTTGGGGTCTAAGATAGGGGACATAACTGGTCATAAAATTCATATTTCCTCATTCCCTCCTTGTCCCCTACGGACCCTTATGAAATATCCATTTTCATCAATCCATCAATCTGTTCATATAGCATCATTTGTTCTTCTTTCTTCTTCCGGGATCTTGAATGAAAATTTGAAGGCGGGATACACGATGTGGCACACAGACCACAAATCGCTGGCCCACATTGTAGACACAAGCAACAACTGAATAGTATGAGAAAGCCAATACCTAGGAAGGATAGGATCCTCCATCCCCAGGCTGACAACACGCTCCAGAACCAACCGGACCAAGTCCAGGTGCCTGGATTCTGGTGTATCTGGCTTACGATTTTATGAAGTCGAGTTATGGCTTTATATACTGACGGCGCGTTTTCTGGTATGAAAACACAGCAACTTGATCCGATGACCCTACAAGCTCCGCCCCTATCGGCCAGAATGACGTCAAGGACAAGACGATTTTGAAGAAGAACAATCCGCATCGCAGACTGCTCTTCTGTTAAGTTGCCTAAGGCGGAAGTAGTTTCATTCACTACTGCTTCAAGGGTTCTAGTTAATCTACGTATCAGCTTACTATTAGTGACTGTACCTATGTAGGGAAAGAAACCTTTATTGAAATCTGTATATTGCTCCCATGCTGTTTCAGTGTAGTCGACAATCGGGAGATCTCTCTGCTGTCTATTGTGTACTAAATGGGTATTCCTATGGTAATCAGGCGGGGCTAGGCAAACAGGTGGCAGAAGGAATGCAATGTAACAGGTACCATTCCAATCTAGGGGTAGGCGTATGTATGCGGTGTGACCACAAATGAAGTAGGAGTGACGAGAAGCTCTAAATGTAGACTTGCCTTTATCACTGAATTCTATTACAGTGGTACAGTTACTATGGCCCATGTGTATTGAACCATTCTTTCTTACACATAATTCGCCTCTAACTGGAAATACTGACATAGCGGGCAAGATTGGCGTAGCTTCGGATTCAACATTCAGGATCATGAGATTAAGTGTAAAGTTACCTAATCCATATACTTCATTTTCTAGATCAGTTCCTGTTCTTTTGGGAAATCCCTCCTTGTTAGGGTAGCAGACCTTAAGTAAAACTAGGTTCAGGTTTCCCCAAACCCAGTTGTCTTGATAAACTACTGAATTTGAATCTAGGGAATTAATCAAACTAAACCATGCTCCACAGGAGCCATTGTGTGTGAATGGGTACGGAAAGAGGGGCAGAACTCCCTTGTATTTCTGATAGGGAGGTAGTCGACCGCATATCCAACAATTTGTGGCATTGCTGGTCTGATGAGAATGATGTAACATACTAATGAATGTGTTGTTGCGCAGCGCAAATCTATAGGACAACTCATGCGGGGGTAATTCGCTAAAAGAATGTTCGGCAGTAGCATTGAAAGCACGCTTGGAGATAGGGTAATACATGTGTAAAAATATACTGACACTAATAATCAGAAGACTTAGAAAAAACATAATCAATAATGTCACTATGCAGTGACTACGAAGTGATTTACAGTACGCCTGTTTCTTGAGCTGTTCCTGTCTATTTCTCTCTCTATTTCGGTCTAGAGGATACATGTCAGAGACAAATTCAACCGATTCACCTTGGAGAGGACTTAAACAATCAAATTGTCTGACTTGCTAGACCTTAGTTTCAGTTTATAGTTTTGTTTTTCGGTTTTGTCAACCAGGGGGAGTTTTGAGTCAGTCTGTGAGGGAATGCAGGGCTGAAAATTCAAGTCGGATGATAGTCCATGAAACTTTTTGATATGGCTCGAGTGCAACCACCCTTTACGTCCCTCAATCTTCACAGCTGTCCTTGTGGTCAATAAGACGAGTTTAGGCGACTGCCAGCGAGGCTCCAGCGAGGCTCCAGCGGGTTCCTTCTGTCGAAGTTCCTTACAAATACGATATCTCCCGGAACCACGTCATGGGGCTTCACCTCAGTGTTATCGGGAAAAGCTGCAGCTACCTGTGAACGACAAGATTGTAGTGCAGACATCAAGGAAGCCAGGTAATCTGTCAGCATATTACAATCAACATCAGTTATTTTACGAGGTATAGGCGTCCCCCACATATTTGGTGGTCTACCGAAGATCACCTCATACGGGGATAGCCCTGTTCGAGAGTGTGCTACCATTCTCATGTAAAAGAGCGCAACCGGTAAAGCTACTATCCAGTCGACACCTTTTTCTCTACATACTTTGGACAGTCTAATTTTCAGAGTTTGATTATGTCGCTCCACGAGACCTGCTGCCTCGGGATGTCAGACACAGTGGAATTTCCATTGGTAGCCTAATAGGAGTGAAACGTCTTTCATTAGCTCGGATGAGAATGGCTGGCCATTATCTGAGTACACGACACGGGGCAAACCATATCGTGGGAAGAATTCTCGAACTAACTGTTTGGCAGTAGTCGGGGCAGTGTAATCTGGGACGGGATACGCCTCTGTCCACCGGGAAAGAGCGCATACAACTACGAGGACATATTTGAATCCTCGACATCGTTCCATCTGGATATAATCCATCTGGAGGACTTCAAAAGGGTGGTCGGGGGGTTGAAATCCACCCTGTTCTACAGGTACGCCTTTTCCTGGATTGAACTGACAACAAATCATGCAGGTACGTACTTTCTGTTTAGCTGCTGCTCGCAAATGTTTATTGAACCAAATGTGTTGAATACTGTCTAGCATAGCTTTCTCTCCTAGGTGTGCTGGACTATGTATTGTGTTAATGATGACTTGAACCATTGAGTCGGGGAGAAACCATATAGATTTTACCTTTGTCATCCATCCTTGATCCGTTTGGATCCCTCCTAATTCAGTCCATTTCTTTATTTCTTCTGGTGTAGCATGTGTCTGTATGTCAATTACATCAAGGGCGGGATCCTTAACTGTCATGCAGTGTGTTGGTATCGGAACTATTGTCTTTGTCGTGTCAGTTGGACGAGTCTGATTCTGAGCAGTCTGTTTAGCTGTTCTGTCAGCTAGGTCGTTACCCTGAGAAATAATGTCAGTTACTTTTGTATGGGCTTTACACTTCATAATCGATATTGCAGTCGGCAGATGTATTGCATCTAACAGAGCTTGAATAAGGGGACCGTGCTGGATGTGGGCACCGTGAGAAGTTAAATAACCTCTCTCTCGCCAAAGCACGCCGAAGTCATGGACGACTCCGAATGCATAACGTGAATCTGTGTATATGTTGACTTTCTTATTTTTGGCTTGAATACAGGCTTGTGTCAGAGCGATGAGCTCTGCTGCTTGAGCTGACAAGGTATCGATACAATTTGTTTCAATAATTTTAGTGTCTGTTGTGACTGCATAAGCGGCCACTAACTCTCCTGTACTTGTTCTCATGCATGAACCATCTACATACAGTGTCAGGTCTGGATCTGATAATGGAATATCTGTCAAGTCTTGTCTGGGTTTCGTCGTAATAGTAATAACTTCAATACAATCATGTGCCAATGGGTCTGTTCCACTTAATGGCAAAAGTGTGGCAGGATTTAATGTACTACAACGTTGGATTTCTATGTGTGGCTGGAACAATGTTAATTCATAACCCGTCAGTCTTGCTATAGTCAAGTGTTGTGTTTGGGTCCGGTTCAAGAGAACCTCTACTGCGTGTGGTACTTGTACTGTCAATTGATGTCCTAACACTATGGCATCGCTTTGTCTGATTGCTAAAGCTGTTGCTGCGACTGATTTCAGGCACGCAGGAAGAGCCTGAGCTACGGGATCTAATGTACTGGAAAAATAAGCACATGGCTTATGTGATCCTGCTTGTTCCTGCGTGAGTACTGACAAAGCAGTACCTTCTCGTTCTGTAACAAAAAGCGTAAAATGTTTGCTGTAACATGGCGTTGCTGAAACAGGTGCTTGGCATAAAGCTTTCTTTAAGCTTTCAAAAGCTTGTGTATGTTCCTGAGTCCAAGGGAGGACAGTCGATGTCGCTGCCTCCTGTGTTGTCAACTGAATGAGTGGTTTCGCTAGAAATGCATATTGAGGGATCCACTGCCTACAGTACGAAGTGAGGCCTATGAATGCCCGTACCTCCTTTTGTGTCTTGGGTGGCGGCATGTTAACAATTAACTGGATACGGTCGGGTGTAAGCTGTCTTCCCCCCTTGGACAGCAAGTGCCCAAGGTACACAACTTGCTGGACACAGAATTGCAGCTTTGAAGGGGACACCTTGTGCCCCTTGTCGGCTAGGAAATGTAAAACCGTCAGTGATGCTTTCTCACATTCAGGTTCGCTTCGGGCGGTGATCAGCAGATCATCGACGTATTGAAGCAGGGCAGTGTTAGCTGGCATGTGGATACTGTCAAGTTCTCTTTTCAGTGCTTGGCTATAGATGCTGGGGCTTTCTGTGAATCCTTGAGGTGCGCGTGCGAATTTAAAACTTCGTCCATTTAAACTGAATCCGAACAAATATTGGCTTTCCGGATCGATTGGGACGCTAAAGAAAGCGTTCTTGAGATCAATTACAGTAAAGAACGTTGCTTCTGAATCTATGGCTGTTAGCAATGAAGAGATATCTGGGACCACGGGGTATTGTGGTAAAATGCATTTATTTAATGCTCGCAGATCAATAACTAATCGATATACTGGTGGTGCTTTTGGATCAGTTCGTTTAAGAATCGGAATTATCGGGGAATTACATACATTGGAGTCGGTTTCCACGACCACTCCTTGTGCAATGAGCTCGTCAATGATTTGCAGTAAAGCCACAACAGCATCTGGGGGTAACTTGTATTGTCGTATTCGTGGTAGTACCACTCCTGGTTTTATTGTGACTCGATATGGTGTAATGTGCATACAACCTACATCAGTGGGGCCTTGCGCCCATAAATGTTCAGGTAGATTCTGTAACCGGTGATCCATGTCTCTAGACACGTAGTGACCTTTAAAATCACGCAAAAATAGTCGTACTCCTTCCGGAGAACAACATATTACAGCTCCTAGAGCCTTCAATGTTTTTATACCTAACAAGTTTTCTGGACATGATTTCGTAAGTAATAGATCTGTAGTCCGTGTTAATGGACCGACTGTAAATGCAAGTGGTTGCGATACTTCGTTAACAGTAGGCTTTCCTGAAAAACCAAGGGAGATATTTTGTGAGCCTGAGAGGGGTACCCCTGGGACTTCGCTGTGACGGATAGTGGTTCTGCTTGCCCCTGTATCGAGTAGAAACTTTCTATCTTTCCCTAATAACTGACTCTGTACATAAGGACCCTCTTGATCTACTGGAACCTCAATAAGGGGTAAGCCAACCTCCCTCTCTAGGCTATTTCATGTGTAGCGCTGATACTCTGGATAGTCATTTTGTGCATACTGGTACATCTGTTGTGTCGTGTTTTGTGTTGCAGCAATAGGCTGTGGCTGTTGTTGTAATTGTTGTTGTGGTTGTGGTGCGGTCTGTTGTACAGCTGGCATAGGCTGTATATTCTGAGGTACTTGTTGTTGGATCTGATCCTGTCTAGGCGGACGTGGTCTCTCTTTCGTTATACCCGTAGAGATATTATGTTTCAGAACTGCGCAATCGTGTATATAATGACCTGGCTGTTTACAATAGTTGCATGTCCCTCTAACAGGACCCGCTGAATCATTGGACTGTGTCATACCCTTTTTATGACCGTCAGCTGGAACTGACTGGGCAACAAGCATTTTCATTTTTGTGTCTTTCATACGTCTTTGTTCATGTTCTTGTTCTTCTCTAATTCTATTGTGATGATATTGTAACATTTGTAACATCTGTGACGGTGTGTTACCTTGCCAAGTACTCTCGAATTTTAATACTCTACTCTTAACTTGGGGCAGGGAATTCTCAACTAATTTTGTCACAAACAGATGTGGGTATGACTCACTACTAGCTTTTATGCCACTATTAATACCAAAACATTTTTCAAATCGGGAATAGAAATCACTAGTGTCTTCATCTTGTTTTTGTTTACAGGCTGAGATTGCACCCCAGTCTTCCTTTTTCGTAGTTAATAAACGTGGTAGCACCTGCACTAGTAATCCTGGTAATGCTGTAGTCCTTTCCCCAAGCCCTGAACCTGCAGCTCGGGCCTTTTCTTCATTTTCTAATGCTGTCCAATCTATCTTTTGGTCTCCCACCTCCCATTCCTTTTCTTTGAGTTTCTCGTAAATACCGGCATGCAATAAAACTTTCAATATTTTCATAATGTCGGGATAAGTATACTCTCCCATGAGTAACATGTCTTTTATCTCACGGTGGAAACCTGCTGGGTCTTTGTCATGGCTAGGTACTACTTTCTTCATTTCTAATAATTCAATTTTAGTTATGGGCGCGTACACAAACACGCGTTTAAAATTATTGTCTTCACCTCTTATAGGGTGTACTTCGCGTAAGGGATTCTGTCTGTCTATGTGATACATTTTTCTTTCCAACTTGGGGGGAACTGAAACATGTTCTGGGCATACGAAGACAATGTACTGGTGTCGATATTCTAGAATTTCCTTAATTAAATCAGTACCTGAACCTCTCCATTTATTCGTGAGTAATTCTATCAGTATATCAGGTAGGGGACCAGGATCGGAGTGTTGGCTTCTATATAATATAACGAGGTGTTGTATCATGTATATACCAGCTAAACGCTGTTCGTCTGGGGTGAGATTCAAAAACGTGTGTGCTAACGCATCATCACTGTATTTTTCAGAACTGTCAGCCCATTGTACTGCTGACCTGGCTAATTCTTGTTCATCCATAGAATCGAGCATATGATACCCCCTTCGGTCTCGGAGTAGTTTATCAGCAGCCTGGAATAAGTGTTCAGGGGACTTCGTGTTTAACATAGGGGTTTGGAAATGTCTGTTACATTCTGGACGTATTGGACGTATCGGGTCATTAAAGTATCTGGTGTTGTTACAAGGTCTTCCCCTACCTACATAGGCTATCGTTTCTAATTGTCCTGTGGGCATTTCTGATTCTTCCTCCTCCTCTCCCTCTGATTCAGTTTTGTCTGCCTCCAATCTGGCTTTATGTATTCGTTCTACTTCTTTGCGGATCTTTCGGCACATAGCTACTATACATGTCTGTTTATCATGTTTTCCCTTTGATATATTCTGACCCCATCGGGTAAGTACTTGCATTTCATCCTGATCTACCTCGGACCTATCTCTGTTTCTGATCAAGCAGTTTATGAAGAAACGTAACAGTTGTCTCTGTATATCCGCTTTCTGGTATTCCATGGCTTCGTCAATACTTTCAGGGCCTTGCCCGGTTTGGACAAAGCGATATATATTGTCTAGATGATTAATCATTCCTGGTAGTGTCGTTAAATACATTGACACTCGTCGTATACGTAGTGATGATAGCAGCATTCTGTCATTTTTACCGGGCACTGGATCATATCTACAATCTACAAGATGTTCTTTAAACACGTCGGACGTTGCTATTTGGGGTGTACGTTGGTTTGCTAAATCTCTAAGAGACGATTTACTTCGTGATGGTGGCGTGGCGAAAATTGCTGTCGCACCTTCTGCCGCACCTTCTGAGGTG
The DNA here is from genome assembly GCF_964204655.1 of Triturus cristatus. Classification (NCBI taxonomy): domain Eukaryota; kingdom Metazoa; phylum Chordata; class Amphibia; order Caudata; family Salamandridae; genus Triturus; species Triturus cristatus. The sequence goes on along the minus strand of NC_140581.1, from coordinate 68,725,044 downwards.
CTAGGCACGAAAGGATTTGTGGGATGTAAGGTAGAAACTGTGGATGCAGGAAAAACGGTGGAAACAGATGGACCTACTGGATTGTGCGGAGGAGTTCGTTGTTGCGGAGCTGGGGGCTGATGATCTCGGTGTTGAGCACCATCGACAGGTGGTGGGTGTGGTGGAACATTAGCATATTCGGGAGTTACATCGTCTAAATAGGAAGAAAGGAAAATATCTTTTGCGGTCTTGGGATGTGCTTTAATCGGGAGTAATCGGGGTGGCAAATCTTTCGGTTTTTCCGGGGTGGCCTTAGGTAAACCTTCGGCTAAAAGAGGATACATACCATTCATAAGAGCATTTCGTTGTCTGTCTACTTGTTCGGTTTTTACTCGGATACCTTCCTCAACTAATACGTTTTCTCGGGCTCTATTTGAGTTCTCCCTACTTTTCTCTTCCAGTCTGAGCGCTTTCTCTGTGCGCCTATGCGATTCTTTACGCCATAACTCAATGGCATCTTTCTGTGACTGTCTGGCTTTCTTTTTCCATAATTCTTCTTCTACTCTCATGATGCAATCTGCATCCCAGGTCCCAGCTGCGGGCCACCTCTGACTTTCTGCTAGATCCTTGGTGTAGTCCACCCATAGGTCAAGATATAATACGGCATCTAGGCCATGTTTATGATACATAAAGTACCCTGGAGTGTCCCTAGGTGGAATGGGAACAGCTTCTTCGAGCACTCCTTTTCTAGTTTTGATCTGTCTTAATTTTGAAAAGAACGGCATTTTTAAAACCTTGCTACTTGATTCTTACTTGAACTGGACTTGAACACAATTAATACAATAAACACAATAATGAACACTCATTCATACCACAATTTTTAGACACTGTAAAACATTTAACATTTAACATTTAACTTTTAACGAACAATGATAATTAGAAGAAAACTAGTTACTGACATAATACTAATACTAGATAATATTGAATATATACATGAACATACTGGATATACTGCTAAACAGTACAGATACACTGCTAAAACAGTGCAGACCGGATCTGTGTACCCAAACCCGTCAGGACCGGCACAAATTAATGTGCACGTCTAACTGCCTCCCCAGCAACGGTACTCACCGGGTAGCACGGAACGGAAGGCCTCGGAACTGAACTGAACTGGACCGGACTGGACTCGACGCGACTCGGAACTTCGGAACCTGGTGGGCCTCTGTATACCTCGGATCTTGCTCTCTCATCTAGGCTCTGGTCGGGATTCTTCGCACTTCTCACCGCCTCGTCTGGGTGTTGATCGCAGCCTCAGTCACCCCTGCTTGGTCGGAGGGAGATACAGGAACTCCTGCGGGTACGCGTTGTTGTCCGTCCGGCTGTGGCAGGAGACCGGGCCTGTAACGCACCTCCGGCGCGTGAGATGAGAAAGTGTCCCTATTCGGGCGCCAATTTATGTGGTAAATATTTAAATTACCTGTACTATTTTTTTATGCGGTAAAGTCTAGTAAGAATAACTCAGTCAAAATAAGAGGCAGGATCCGTGGTATTAGAGGTTCTGAAAAGGGCTTTATTCCTTACAAAGGAATTATAGTTCGAACTAGGCAATCTTATTCCATCACCACGAAGGTTCAGGAAGGGATAGGCAATACATTATTGACAAGTAACAATATATATAGGGAAAGCATTGCATTAAGACAGATGCAGGAGGCGTAACAGCTGATAATACAGATAAGAATACACATACGTAATGAAAATAGGCGTAAATACAGGCGTATACTAGAAACGTCATTTAAAATGATGTCACAAGTGGGTGGATCCATAAGAGAATCCTGCAGTGTCAGCAGAAATATTTGGCAGAGATGCGCGCGCAGCCGCATGACGTGTGATTGACGTGCAACTAGAGGGTGAAGGGGAATTGACATTTAGCTCTACATGTGGAGACAGAAGTCTGGGGGGTCAGGTCAACCTAATCCCAAATAGTATCTAATATCTTTGTTTAAGGAACTGTTTTATCCAAAAGGAAAGGTCTCTCGGACGGAATCTATTCTATACTGACTGTTAGTGCATGTACAAGCGTCTATGTGTCTACACGAGATGCGAGGGGGCAGGAATCTTCCATGGTAACAGGGGCTATGAATTACTTGTATAAAGACAGCGAGGCCGAGCCCTTTGCTCGGTAGCTGGAAGGATGTTTACCTAAACTACTGGACAGGAATGCATTGGGTGAGGAGCGGAGCAGATAACTTGAAGGCTGAATACAGTTTTTGGCAGGCAACAGGCCGCGTCAGGCACCGTTAGCCGCGCAGAGAGTAAGACAAAGTTCATGGACACGGATGCAGGTCCAGGCTGGAGCATTTCAGAGGCAGAAGCAGGAAAAGGCTTGATGACAGAATTCAGGGCCTACTCGCCCGAACTGTAAAACGTGAAAAGTGAGCCATATAAAGTCGGTGGCCAATCATACTTAGGAATGGACTATTTGACCCATTCATGGTGGATCTGAAAGAGGACATGTTGGCGTTGGACGCACATGTATTTGCGTCTTCATAGCTGGAACTAGAGGGAACATACATGTACTTGTAGCATGTACATGGAGCCGTTGGGGTCTAAGATAGGGGACATAACTGGTCATAAAATTCATATTTCCTCAACAATTATACACTCATTCATAGTTACTCTCACAATCACTGACTCTTATATATACTTATTTATATACAGCAACTCTCACATACAATGCCTTTTATGTTTTTACTTTTTTGAAGATGTACAACTAAAAAATATATTCACTCACCAACACACAAATAAATACACTGTCACCCAAACAACTGTTTCCACATGCACTCTTAAACCTAGACACCTAGTCAATCAACCATTCACACATCTATGCATAGAGTTACACACACCCCATCCAACCATACACAAACTCAGTGTCCCATACAAATAGTCACCCAACTAATCAATAACTAATATACACACTCATGTAGTTAGGGACCAACTGATGCAGCATGTTATACAACAACAGAGACAGTGATGCACACATTCACATAGTTTAGTTACTAATCCATGTATTAAGTGAGACTCTTTTAATTACTCACTTAAACAGACAGCTACTAAATCCTCCATCCAGACAGTTTTTAAAACTAAACCACATTCACTGGATGATGTCATCAGTGATGTCATCAGTGATGTCATTTGAGATGTCACCAGTGATGTCATCAGTGATGTCACTGACCATGTCATGAATGATGTAATATGTGACATCATCAGCAGTGCATTGCGGACGCGCAAGTTATAGAACTAACTGTAACGGAGGAATTTGTATGGTTTTGTACGAGTGAAATGTCCAGCTCACTATAACACCCCTGAAACCTATGGTTTATTCTGTGGATATATATATATATATATATATATATATATATATATATATATAGATATATATATACATATATATATATATATCCAAAAAATACCCTTTCAGGCATAGAGTGACGAATAAATTATGCAAAAAAGAAGTAGAGAACTCTGGGTAGTTCTCAAGTTCTATTCAAGTTTTTAGGCATAGGATTAGCACAGTGCTATCCACGCCGAGATAGAAATGGACAAAGTCTTTTGCCATTTCTACAGCAAAGTCTTTAAGCATAGGACTAGCACAGTGCTCACCTTGCCGAGCTTTAAAATGTCAAAAGCCATTTACCACTCCAGGCACAGTCTATCTCGGCGTGGATAGCACTGTGCTAATCCTATGCTTAAAAACTTGAATAGAAAAGCAGACATTTGAGGTGAGCAGATCTAGAGTGTCGCTGGTGTTGAGAGTGCTCTATACAGGAGCTGCTTTCCACCTAAACTTGAGAACTACCCAGCGTTCTCTACTTCTTTTTTGCATATATATATATATATATATATATATATATATATATATATTCACTGAAAAAACCATAGGTTTCAGGGGTGTTATAGTTAGCTGGACTTTTCACTTGTACAAAACCATTGAAATTCCCCCGTTATAGTTAGTTCAGCTAACTATAACTCGCGCGCCCGCAATGCACTGCTGATGACGTCACATATTACATCACTCATGACATGGTCAGTGACATCACTCATGACATCACTGATGACATCTCAAATGACATCACTGATGACATCACTGATGACATCATCCAGTGAATGTGTGTTTTTCTGAAAATTAAATATGTTTTATATATGTATATCTCAAGGTCGATGGAAGAATAAATGGGTATATAAGTGTCTAAATGGATGATTTGTTTTTGAAAAATTGATTGTGTAACTGACTGATTAAGTGTATCATAGTGAATACATGGCTTAGTGAGTAATGTTTAAATATGTAAATATCTGTATCAGTCTCTCACTTTGTGTATAAGTGGCTGCATGGGTTGGTGAGTAGCTACATGGGTGTCTATATAGGTTATTAGTTGGTTTTTTGAGTATCAGTCTGAGTGTCTGCATGGTTCGGTGGGGGTATTACGTAGTGCATAGGTGCATGAATGAGTGACTCACTGTTTGTATGTGTTGAACACAGTATGTGTGCAGGACTGTATGGGTGGATGAGTGTGTGTATGGGTGTGTTAGTGAGTGAATGACTGTCTCAATAGTGTCTTTATGAGTAACTACATATGTTTTAAACTAGTATATGTGACTATTGGTGTATATATGTGAGTATATGTGAGAGTGAGAGATTGAAAGAGTTCCTGTATGAATAAGTATGTGTTTCTATAAGTGATTGTTTAAAAGACTAAGTATGTGTAAGTTTCCGTAGAAGTAAGTGTGGTGGTGTGTGTATAACTGTATATGCAAGTAAATGTATGTTTGATTCTTTATTAGCATGAGTGACTATGTGTGTGAGTAACTCTATGGATGAGTGGCATTGTGTAACAGGATGTATAGGTGTATGAGTACATATGATGAGTGAGTACATGTATGAGTGACTGTATTGGACTGTTGGTGAATGAGTGGATGTGTATGTGGATCTTAGAATTACTGAAGAGGTTGTTGTAACTGGTATTGGTATGTCCATTGTTTTGAAAATTTTAGTCTCTATTTTTGAATGTGTGTATCAAAGGTTATATTAGGGTGAGAGGAGGTCTGCCACTCTATCACAAGGATGATGTCATGAGTGATGTCATCAGTGATGTCATTTGAGATGTCATCAGTGATGTCATGAGTGATGTCACTGACCATGTCATGAGTGATGTAATATGTGACGTCATCAGCAGTGCATTGCGGGCGCGCGAGTTATAGTTAGCTGAACTAACTATAACGGGGGAATTTCAATGGTTTTGAACAAGTGAAAAGTCCAGCTAACTATAACACCCCTGAAACCTATGGTTTTTTCAGTGAATTTCTGAGGTTTTTTAAATGCTAATTCCTAACTATAACGTGCCTGAAACCTATGGTTTTTTCTGTTAATTTCAAAGGTTTTTTAAATGCTAATTTCTAACTATGCCTACAGAGATAGGACATGTGAAGAAAGAAGAAAAAATGCACAGAAAGAAACAAAAGAAGTGCAGAAAGAAGCAACAGAAGTCCTCAAATACGAAGATAAGTGCAGGAAGAAGGATAACGTGCAGAAAGAACAAAAAGAAGAGCAGAAAGAAGCCTTGTTGCAAAATCATCCTGTACCCTCAACTTTTTCAGACGGATACTGGTGGTAACTGAGTCTGACTAACCAGTCCTAGAGCCAGTGCTATGTTAAAAGACACTTAGAATACAGTGAAAACACCTACATACACTAGGGAACATTATGCGTTGGGGTCCCCCTGTGATTAGCCTTACCTCCTCTATAAGCCCCTAGTATATAATAGGGCATGGGGATTAAAACTACCTCTTAAAACAGGCCACAGGGCGTTTTTGCACACGTTAACTCAGGCCCCGTCCCCTCCTTTCACCATTGTGTAAACACGCCCTGTGTCCGTTTTTAGTTGGGAGATTAAGTTCATTTGAGTCCTGAGGGTCCCTAGGGTCCAACTAGCCCACTAGGTACCTCCAGTAAGTGCCACAGAGCTGCGTTGCAGAGAGGTGTAAAAAGTGGCACGGCCTGGACCACCTCTCTGCAATGCAGCTCAGTGGCGCTTACTGGAAGCACTTGGTGGGCTAGTTAGCCCCCAGGGGCCCTCAGTATTGAAGGGAAATTATATCCCCAATTTAAAACGTGCCATGGTGCGTGTTTGCACACGTCACCTCAGGCCCCGTCCCCTCCCTTCACCACTGTGTAAACGCGCCCTGTGGCTGTTCTAAGTTGAGAGATTAAGTCCCCTTGAATCCTAAGGGTCCCTAGGGTCACACTAGACCACTAGGTACCTCCAGTAAGCGCCACAGAGCTGCGTTGCAGAGAGGTGTAAAAAGGGGCTTGGCCTCAGAACACCTGTCTGCAGCGCAGCTCCCTGGCGCATACTGGAGATGCCTGTTGGGGCCGCGTTTGCAGAGTGCTGCATGGAGGGGGCATGGCCTCCGGCACGATGCCAGTCTTTTATTTATTTTATTTTTTTAAGAAGGGGGGCTGTGTGGTTCCCCTTCTTATTCTAATTTATTGGCCCTGATGACCCCATCCCCCAGGGCCTGTCTCCTAATTATATTTTTTTGACCCCAATCCCCAGGGCCGGCCACTGTTTTTTATTATTTTTAAAAAATATATATTTATAGACACACCTAGGACATGCTGGACAAACCGTACGTACCTATCACCATGACGATTTGCGTGATATTCATTAAAAGGCGACTATGCATGCAATTAATCCACGTGGAATGTATTTACACCACTAGTGAAGCTCTGACATGTCTGATGCTCTACCGTGCCTAATCCCGGTAGACACCCTTGTCGTTTATTTATACAAACATGGGTAGCTATTGACGGGCACATTTAATACACATGCACACCAAGCCATTCAAAGGGGATTCGACAAAAATTCGACCAAAACTATGCAAAAAACCCCCCTCACAGTTAATAAAACACACATCCACTGCCGGATGTGTAATACTTTTTATTTTACTCTCTGGAAAGGGGACGAACATCACTTGCGAGTCACAGCGTGCTCCTGACAGAGCCCAATGCTGTGTTACACCCACCATTGCCTGCCGAGTGCCACACACCTCTGTATTGTATTCCACTAGCTAGTGCATATGCTATGACACTCTCTAGCCCATGTGCACTGTAACACCACCCCGTGAAAATGTCATGCCACACTTGTCTTCGCACGGGTTATATTGCCCCATCTAACGTGCCTTCCTCGATGCCTATGTTATAACGCACAGTGCTATGCCATACATATTACAATTTGGGATCCATATCTTTGTCACAGTGCATATGCAACGTTACACTCCCCAGCACATATTTTATATTACAACTTTAGAGACTAGTTAGGTTACACAACACTGCCCTGTGCATATTACACTCCAAGGCGCATATCGCACAGCACGCGCTAGTGCCTGTGCTATCTCGCGCTCTCCAATGAATCTGTCATTGCGCACAATGTATTGCATATTATATTTCACGCCTGGTTCATCTTATATCATACTTTTTGGTGCATAGTTTATACCATACACTATATCTAGTTTTCATTTTCAATCGTGCTCTCAGGACTATGTTCTATATAACACTGTGTTCACCTACCCTTTTCACGGGCATTACATTTTGCGATAGGGGGTGGAGGGTCAGGGGGTGTTTTTGCCAAGTGAGCCCGGAGTCACAGTCAATAACGTCTTCTTCTTCCTGAATAAAAGTGAGATTATGCTGCATACTTGTTCATATTTTAAGTAGTTTGCACAGACAAAATGTTTTAAAAACAATAAAGTTTCTAATACCCACCTTCTCTGAACAGTTAGCTTGCTGCCCCATCCCCCTCCTCCCTATCCTCTGTTGTGTGAATCCATGGACTAGCCTCCTCCCTCCTGCCATGCATGGTCTGATGTGCTGCCACTGCCCTCAATTTAGTATGATGTACCAGTCCACTCCTCCTGCCCTCCATTGCCCAATTCTATGCCCCATCATTGACCTCCTGCTTAAACTCTGTGCTTAGCTTGCTGCCCCTATTCTCCTTCCCCCTGCCCTCCGATGTCTTTGTGCATGCCCCTGCTCCATCCTTTTTGCCCACCATGTCCCATGGACCTGCCACTCCTATCTACTCTGAGTGTTCTGTTGAGCTGCCACTCCCCTCCCACCTGCCTAGCATTGTCAGATGACTGTAACCGGTCCCTGCCACCTCCACCCTGCCTGTCCACATGCCATGCCTCTATCCTCTTCCTCCTGTCCTACATGGTCCATTGTACGGCCACACCCTTCTGCCCTCCCTGGTCTGTTGTGCTTCAACTGCTCCTCCTGCCTGCCCCTGTGGTCTGTTGTGAGGCCCCTTCCCCTGAACTTTCTTGTCTGTGCACAGGTCCTGACCCTCCCTTCTATCCTCCATCGTCCTTTGTGCATGCCCCTGCACCCTCCTTCTTGCCCATCATAGCCATTGTGCTGCCACTAACTCTCCCACTTGCCATGCATGGTCTTCTGTGCTGCCATGGCCCCTCCCACCTTCCCTGTGTGGTCAGTTAGCTGCCTCTGACCCCCTCCCACCTTCCCTCCATTGACTGTGTGTATGCCATCACAGTCTCACTGTTGCTCTTCATGTTGTGTCTTGCTTCTAGTGCCCATCCTGCCTGACCTCCATGGCCATCTTGCTGCTCCTGCCCTGCCCCCTTGCCCCCAGCCCTCTGTTTACATGTGCAGACCCCTACTCCCTCCCTCCTGGCTTGTCTGTTCCATTGTAATGCCCCTGATCCGTCCCTCCTGCCCTTTATGGTCTGTTATGCTGCAGCCTTCTCTCCTGTCTGTCCATTATGGTCAGCTAGCTACCATTGCCTCTTGCCCCTCTGTTCTCTGTTGTCCATGTGCATGGTCCTGTCCCCTCCCTCTTGCTTTCTATGGATTGTTGTGCTGCACTCCCGTCCTGCATGCCCTGTGTGGTGTATTGTGCTGCTGCAAACCCTGATGCCTGCCCTGCAGGGTCAGTTTGGTGCACCTCTCCATGTCTCTCCTGTCCTCTGTTAACCAAGTCCATGTCCCTATCCCATTTCCTTCCATGATCCAATGTACCATACTTGCGAACATTTTGAACTTGGTAAGAGGGAGATTTTGAAAAAAAACTGGGGTATTGATTTTCCCCTTTGAGTTACATTGAAAAAGAGGATATTGTAGACAGGAGACAGATCAAATAAAGCCCATTTGAGCTTAAAAACATTGGACGTTTCCTGGCTGAATCGGGTCTGTTGGCATGTATGGTTGTACTACCATTGCCTCTTCCTTCTGCCCACAATGGTCTATTACATTGCCACAGCCTTGAAGGAGGGTAGATTTTGTATCACAGGGGGCCCCTGGCCCGTTCTGTCCACACCTGAAGTATGAGACCCTTGTCCTTGCCCTGCCAGCCGCATTTGTAGGCCGTATTAAATTGACCAGCGGGTCCTGTGTTGCTATATAATTATCCTGAGACATCCTTACCACTCAGCCAGCATAAAACCCCTGTGTAGGCCCTTCTGTTCAATATGTAGGCCTCTTTGTTAAATTGACTATAGCTCTGCAATTTTAGTGTATAGCAGTCTGAAGGCAGGTCTGCGAGGCCTTCTGCTCCAAACTAGTAGCCCCCACCCTACCCGAGTGCTCCGTGCTCGGTATCAAAGTTCAACATACCCCTGAAGCTGTCGACATACAGTAGGCTGCATCCTGGACTGGTACTTGCTTCCTGGGCAGGTTTCCCGCTTTTAAGGAAGTGGCAACCGCAGAGCGTCAAGTTAGGAGAACTGAGGAGATTTTATACATGAATATATTGAATTCCTGTACAATACCCATTATTTTCTGCTTGCTCTATGGAACTTACGATAAGCGATTGGCCTGAGAGACTGACCTTTTCACCCAGTCCATTGTCAGCATTAAGTGGGTAAATGACGAAATGTCTGGTAAAATCTGCAGACGAAGCTTTTGGGTAGCATACGTAGGTAGATGTAGCGTGCAAAGGAGCCCACAAAATGATATAAAAAGGGAGCACCCACAGATATCGACGGACAACCTCGCCGTCTGTATGTAGGTTAACAGGCTGTGCAGGTTTTCCCCAAGAACTGGGAGCTCTTGTCTTCCTTTGCTTAAAATGTCTTGCTCTGCTTTGCTTGAAGTATCTTATTCTATTTTACCTATATGAAATGTCATGTTATGTTTAACCATTGTTCTCTTTACTTTTGCATTTAAAAGATGTTGTATTGTAATTGCAGGAATGCTTGCTCTAAGAGTAAATGTGAGTGTCCCTAGGTAACATTTTCCTTGGTGTAACTTGTTTCTCATGATGCATTTATAGATGTGTTTTCTCTCTCTCTCTGTCAGTCCATTAATTGAGATACAGAGAATATCATGACAGCTGTATGATTATCTGGATTCTGTATTTTGTACTTTATGTCTCTATTCTGCGGTTTCTTTGAAGTTGCATCTTCTCATTAAACTGCCATTGTATTCTGCCTCCAATTCCATGTCTCATATGTCTGTTTTCTTCATTTTTGGAGCAAGCGTTCCTAGGCACCCCGGCTCAAATTAAGGTGCCCCTTTTGTCCCTGACTCACTCTCCTGCTCAGTTCTGTGGTGGCTCTCGGGGCTCTGGGGACCGCCCCTAGCTTCCTTGACCCGTAATAGATCTTCCCTCCAACAGCCTCTCTTGCAAGTCCTGTATTGTTGGTTTGTTGCCCCTGCCCCCCTTTCCACTGCCCTCCATAGTCTGTTGTGCTTCCACGGCCCTTCCTGCCTGCTCAGTGTGGTTAAATTGTTGCCTTTGCACCCTCCTACCTGCCTTCAATTTTCAGAGTCCGTGCCCCTGGCCTCTGCCTCTCAACAGTATCCTAATGAACAACTAGATTGCTAACATTCTATATTTATTACAAAAGTGTGGAACGCCTGACATCATCTTGATGTAATCAAAACTGTAATACCTAGAGCATTCCTTTAGAAATTACATATATGAGAGGGTCTTATTGGCATCAAAATTATGGTTAGTGCTCTAAAAGACTAAAATAAGGACATATTTTCTGAGTTTTCAAATAGCGACAAAGCACTTTTAAATTATTTGTTATCTTTATGTTTTTTTATCTAGTTGACAGCTTGATTAAATGTTGCACTTAGGGGAGAGGATGTGGTGTTACTTCCAGAACTGCAGACTTTGCAACTGGGGAACCAGGTTGAAGTTTCTGCTTCAGCTCGACATTCTGTGATTCTGGTCAAATCACTTAGTCTCCCCATGTCTACAACCAAAATGAATTTGTTCTTGTGTGATGTAACCAATGCTCATGTAAAGCACTCCAATACCTGACAAGTCTGCACTATATAACACTGCAAAAACACAAAATAATAAGTGTTTTGCACACTTCTGTCATTGGGCTATATTTGGGCTATATCTGGGTGATTTTGGGCTACATTTGGGCTCTTTTGTCTCCGGTGGCCATCTTGGGAGATTTATTTGTTATGAAGTTTCCTAATTTCCTCATGTACTGCAGTCTCCTCAGTCGGAAATGCTTTCAGTTTTTTACTTTGATTCCATCATGAAGGTATTCAGATATGTCACACATTTGCCATGAATTCTGAATGTTAGCACTCTAGTTGCTCATTAGATCACTGTAGTAAAACTGCTGTTCACCATGGAAGTCTGCTCCTGGTATTAAAAGTGCATGTTTCAGTCTGCATGTCAGAATTTTTTAATGAAATAGAAGAGGATTTGAGAAGTCACTCAAAATGTGCCCTCATTTTCTTTCTTCAGCATTAATCATAATTTCTATGGCAAAATGAACCCCCTCATTGTGTTCCTTTTTAAATTAAATGTTTTAAGTGTTACCAGTTTATTCCAATCAAGATGGCTTCAGGTGTGCCATACTTTTGTCATAATGAAGACAGTAAGTGCTCTAGTTGTTTTTAAGAACATTCTTGGACATTCTGTCATTGGGCTATACTTGGGCTACATCTGGGTGATATTTGGGCTACATTTGGGCTCTTTTGTCTCTGGTGGCCATCTTGGGAGACTTATTTGTTATGAAGTTTCCTAATTTCCTCATTTACTGCAGTCTCCTCAGTAGGAAATACTTTCAGTTTTTTACTTTGATTCCATCAAGAAGGCATTCAAATGTGTCACACATTTGCCATAAAATCAGAATGTTAGCACTCTTTTTGCTCATTAGATCACTGTAGTAAAGCTACTGCTCACCAGGGAAAACTGCTGCTGGTATTGAAAGTGCATGTTTCAGTCTGCATGCCAGGATTTGAGAAGTCACTCAAAATGTGCCCTAATTTTTCTTTCTGCAGCACTAATCATACTTTTTATGGAAAAATGAACCCCCTCATTTTGTTCCTTTTTAAATTAAATGTTTTAAGAGTTACCACTTTAATCCAAGCAAGATGGCTTCAGGTGTGCCATACATTTATCATAAGTAGGACGGTTAGCGCTCTAGTAGTTCTTTGGAACACTCTGGAAAGCTGCAGTAGAACACAAAGGAATCAACTGACAGTCTCTGCCCTTGTTGGATGTACATGTTTTACTGAGAATGTCAGACTTCATTCTCACATGACTGAGAAAGATAATGTGAATTTACAGAAAATAAGCTCTCAGTTTAGCTTATAGATCACCTTCCAAACCTCTGTGGTAAAAGCATGAGAAAATATTTTTCTCTCAATCATGATATCCCAGCAGAAGGCTTTTTCACATGGTGAAATCACCTTAGAACATACCACAATTCCTAAAATGAGTATGGTACCATCAACAAATGATTTATAATGTAACTAAAGTCTTAAAATCTTCTATTAACTGCAATGCTTTTTAATGAGGTGCTATCATGTATATTGGTCACAAGATGGCTGCCAACACTTCTTGGATGAAGTGCTGACAGCCAATCAGATCTCAGGATGAGATGTGTGGTTAGGCTCCGCCCACATATATATATTGATTTAAATGCTATTTTCTCAGGAACTACTGAACAGATTTACACCAGACCTACAAAAGGCACTTCCTTGACCTGAGGACTACCTCTCTGCCAAATTTCAAGTAACTCTGTTCAGCCGTTCGGGCTGTACCTGTGTCTAAAGGTCCTATGGAAAAATGCATGGGAAAAACGCGTTTTGGGACACCCCTTTTTTCCTCAGCCCCCGCTTGACGAATCCCCCCGAGACTTTCAGGGTAGGAGCAGAGCGTAGCGCCCCACCTATTTTGAAAATTTCGTGAGGATTCATCGACCGGCGCCAAAGTTATTCCAAATAGAATGTTGCGGATTTCCTATGGAAACAGGGTCCTAACTATAACTATCTACTGGCGACCGCCAGTAGATTATATATATATATATATATATATATATATATATATATATATATATATATATATATATATACATATATATATACACACACACACAACACTTTTTGGGCTCAAAGAATCCCATCTATTTGCATATGTTCAGAGTTTCAAGTGCTTTATTTCTTTCTGGAGGTGTGCAGCAGCTCACTTCCAACCTTACACGTTTCAGCTCTCTCAGGAGCCTTGATCACAGGTGAGCTTCTCTACATTTTAGACTAACCACGTGTCCCTCATGAATTAAACCACTTTTTTATCGTGTGTTTCCAGGTGTGTTTTTTCTATGGAATGCTCAATGAAAACTATTAAAATCAATTAACTTTCACAGTAGAATATTTGTTTTTTAAGTTTAAAAAGCTTTATTTAGAACAAAAAAATTATTACAAAACAGTAAGCCATATAAAATATCATGGAGTATATAGCAACAAATATGAAAGGCTTACTGAGTCAAGTAAAAAAGCTGTTTACAATTTTACATTATCAGAGGAAGGAAAGGGGTAAAGGAAGTAACATAATTCAATAACTGAAGACCGAATTACATTGCATATTAGTAATCAATGAAGAAGTAATTAACATACAAATCAATAGTAATAAAGATTGATATCCAGTAAAAGGTAGAGAAATAACATCTTACGGAGGTCTAAAATTTTCAAAAAGCATAAAGGATATAACTTCTTTTTTTGCAACTTTATTTAAATAAGTGGTACATGCTAACCAGTATAAATCTCTATTAACAAGTAGATTGTGAAAGGAGGCAAAAGCAGTGTCTAATCTATGATAATGGCAAAGGTTATTCCACCATGCTTTAACTGAAAGTTTAATTGAACATTTCCAGTGTAGTGCAATTTTTTGAAAGGCTAAAGCTAACATAAGATCGAGTAACCTTTTTTGATGTGACCATAGAGCCAAAGACTCTATTAAACTACCTGCAGAAAGGATATCATTGGTCAGGGGTAGTCATAAGTGAAACATTTTTAAATAAGAGATCCAATATCCACCCAGTAGGAGGCAACAGCTGGACATAAGAATAAAAAATGCAACAAGTCAGCAGAAGGGGAGTTGCATGTCTAGCAAGAGTCACTATTTGTGGGAGAAAATTTTGCTATGGATAAAGGAGTACAATTGATGATAAAGAAAAAACATAGATTGCGTAGTGGAGGTGGACCTAGAGATCTTTAATGATCTTGTCCAAAACCTATTCCAGAAATCAATGCTCCAAGTACAGCCCAAATATGTTTCCCAAGCAAACTCCTAATTTGATTTAAAGCGAGCAGGGTATGGAGAGGAAAAATATTTATAAATCAAAGAAGCCTTTGGAAACAGCAACAACAATTTTAAAAAATGATCAGTTAAAGGTGAGGAAGCCTCAGAAGGGAGGGAGTAGAAGACATCCAGAATGATTCCCATGAGAATTGAGAATTTCTACCAAAAGGAGCATGGAGAGCTGAAAGAAAAACAGAATTGTGGGAAGGAACAAGGAGTCAAACCATCAAACATGTTTCAGACCCATACAATACACAGAGTTCTCCAAGATTTCCAATATAGAGGTCTATTATTAATAGTAATAGGATGATTATACCATAAGGGAGTTTGAAGGAAAGATTCTCTAGTAGAGAGTTATGGTTGGCAATAAGGTCTTACTAAAAAACAAGTGTAACGAAATAATGGGAGCGACGTTATACTAGTCTTTGCAGTAAGTGAAAAAACTTCCTTTATGGAGAAAGGAGCAAGCAATTTTCTCTCCATTTTAACCCACAGGGGAGTATAAAGTGTGTCAAGTGTAAGAAGTCATTTGGAGGCGTGTTTCAAGCAAAAAGCTGTAAGATAAAGTCAAAAGTCAGGAAACTTCACACCACCTTCAGCTTTTGATTTCTTGAGAAGTTTCAAGGAAATTCTAGATTTCTTATTATGCCATAAATATTTAGATAGAAGAGAGTCAAATTTTTTGGAGTACACAGAAGGTAAATGGATGGGAATCAATGAGAGAACGCATAATACAATAGGGGTAATCATCATTTTGATAGAATCAAGACGACCCCATCATAAGAAGAAAAGAGGATTCCAGGATGAAAGAAGACTAGAAACACTGTTCAAGGCCTCTTTCATATTGAGTTTAACTGAGTTTAAAATGGAGTTATTAAACCAAATTCCGAGGTATTTAATTTTAGAGTTATTCCAGCGAAAGCCTGTCAGATAAAATTGGTGTTTAAGACAGAATATGGTTATGGGCATGATTTCCGTCTTATCGGGGTTGATTTCGAATCCACAAACCGAGGAAAAATAAGTAAATTCTTGTAATAGAGAAGGAATAGAGGTTTCAGGATTAGAGATGAAAAGCAAAATATATTTGCGTGGCCTGACAATTTCAAATGAGAGTCTCCGTAAGAAAAAACAGAAATAGAAGAATTTTGACAAATTCGAGACAAGAAAGGTTCAATAGATAGAACAAATAAAAGAGGGGATAAGGGACAACCTTGGTGAACACCTTGTTGCAATGGAACGAATTGTAAGACCAGGCAATTAACTAAAACAGAGGCAGTAGGTGACAAGTAAAGTAAAGAAATAAAGGAAATAAATTTGGGGCCAAAACCATGCCAGGTTAGAGTTTTGAATAAAAATGACCAACCAACTCTCTCAAAAGCCTTCTCTGCGTCGACAGTAATTGCAGCCAGAGAATAAGAGCGAGTGGATGATTGATTCAGGACATTCAAGAGTTATCAGAGGTTAATCTGCCTTTCATGAAGCCGCGTTGTTCTGGATTGATTAGGGTAGGCAGAAGAGGTTTGAGACGTAAGGCAGGCAATTTAGCGAAAGATTTATAATCTACATTTACAAGGGAAATTGGGTGGTAATTCTTTACAAATTTTGGATCACGACCATCCTTATGGATAAGACAAATTGTAGCCTCTAAAAATATACCCTCTGATTTACCAGTGTTGCAAAATTATTGGAAAAGGCGAAGTAGTTTAGGTAGTAATAAGTTTGAAAAGTGTAAATAAAATTCTACCGTAAATCCATCTGGGCCCGGAGTTTTCTGTTTTTTAAGTAAATTTAAGGATTTAACTATTTCTATATTTGAAAGATCAGATTCAAGAGCATCAAAATCAAGATGATCATGGGGGGAAGGAGTAACTTGGGCAAGATAAGTATCAATCAAAGAGGGAGATGCAGGAGATACCAGCTTATATGAGGACTTATAAAAGTTCACAAACTCTCCCAATATATCCTGTTCTTTAAAAAAGTGTTTTCCCTCTGGAGTTTGAATAGAATCTATTAACATATGTTCATTTTGAACTTTCAGGTAATTAGCCAAATGCCTACCAGTTTTATTTCATCCGCCATAATAGCGGACACTGCTAGGTAAGAGAATGGATGAAGCATTATCAGTGGTTAATTTGTTGAAATCTATTTTTGCACGAATAAGTTCTTGTAAATTAGGATCAGATACAGAAGAATAGAATTGATGTTCTAATTGTTTAATATTAGCTAGTAGGGATTTATATTGAGCAAGGGATTTTTTCTTTTTCTTGGAGACAAAATTGATAAAGAAACCACGAGCAGCAGCCCTAAATGTGTCTCATATCAATGAAGGAAAAGAATTGGAATCTTGATTCAAGAGAAAAAAATCTTCAGCAAAAGTAGTGAAGAAAGAGGAGAAATTAGGGTCCTGCAGGAGGAAATTATTAAATATCCATCAAGAAGATCTGGGCTGCGGTTGGAGTGAGTCAAAATCAGCAATCACCGGGGCATGGTCAGAAATCACTATAGATTCTATTGAAGAGGAAATTAAATTTTAAGATAAGTATTTAGGGAGGAAGATTTAATCTAAGTGTGTAAGAGAGCCATGTGGGGGAGAAAAAAGAGAATTCTGTTATATCTGGGTTGCATAGACACCAAGCATTGACTGAAAGATGGTATTGTGGAATTGTTTGTGAGTTTTATGGGGAATAAAACAAACCTGGAATTTAGGTATATAAATGGATTTACAATGGTGTTGCAATCACTTCCTCAAACAAAAAGTTCATCCTTACATTGGATACATTTTTTCATAATCGTAGGCCAAAAGAAGTAGTCCGGTTGAGTCGGGCCATAAACATTATAAACAGACAATGAAATATTATTAATAAGTAAGTTAACTAATAACCATCTCCATTCCAAATCTATCTCTTGAGAGACAACAGAACAATTTAACCTTTTGTGACAAAGGATAATCACACCATTTGTCTTATTAGAAGTAGGGGAATAAAGAACTAAACCAACCCAACTCCGTTTGAGCTTCAAAGCCTCTACTTCCGTCAAATGAGTCTCTTATAAAAGGGCTAAGTCAGGATCATAGGAGGTTAGAAGAGAAAGTTTGCTCTGCCTTTTAATGGGGTTAATAAAACTTTTCACATTCCAGGAGATAACCCTGAATGAAGATTAATTGAACAATATATAAAACAATACGATCAATACGATCAACAGTAATAGAGAGATAGAAGATCAAAACAGGGAAAGAAAGTAGAGAAAAGGAAGAAAGTAAAGAGGAAAAAGAGGAAAGAAAAGGGAATGATAGAAAAGACAATAAGAAAAGACAGTACATGCCAACCATTGAAGAAAAAAAAATATGTGACAACAATGAGGGTAAAAAAAAGGATTGACGACTGTAGTACATACCTCTAGGGGAAAACTAGAAGAAAATTACAAGTAGTGGCAACACACAAGTGAAGACGGCATGCCCAAACAGGAGTAACAAACCACAACAGGAGGTGTGTAAAACGAGCAGGAAACAGATACATAAGGGAGTTCCAAGACAAATTCTGTGAGAAGAGAAAAATGGAAGAAAAAAATAAGAGTATCATGTTATAAAACAGATAATAATAAACAGATATCAGCAAATAGTAGATAACCTGCAAGGTGAAAAATAGCAAACAAAGTTACAAAGAACAACCATGTTACAGTAAAACGAGATAAGTCAAGGTATCGAAGTTGCAGAAGAAGGATCAGCAAATTCCATCGACGTTGAGGAATGAGAGTGAATGAATTTTCTCAAGTCTACTGGGTCTTCAAAGGTGGACATTTTGTTGTGAAAAGTGAATTTAAATAAGCAGGGGTGAAATAACCCAAATCTTGCACCCATTGTATGCTGAGCAGGAAGAAGGTCAAGAAAATTCTTTTGACGTTTGGTAGTTGCTGAGGAGACATTCTGTGAGATGAATAATTTAGAGCCCAACCATGTAAGTTTAAAACTTGTAGAAGGTCAGTAAATTAAGAAAGAGGAAAATTACACCTCTAGGTTTCAAAGAAGCTGACGTAGAAGACGATCAAGGACCCAGTCTCTGAGCCCACTGAATACTTAGGTTTGTAGATGGAAATAGGTCCGGAAGCTTTGGGAGAAATATGGTGAAGAAATTGACAGGATCATCACCCTCCAAGCCTTCCGGAAGTCCATATATATGAAGATTATTGCATCTGTTTCTATTCTCGAGATCTTCAGTAGATTTCTTCAACAGGAAGACCTCCTTCTTTAAGGTAACAACCTTGACAGACAGGTCATGTAACTCTCCAAGATGTTGTTCCACTGTCAAAATATGAGATTCCAGATATGTCCATTTAGAGTCTAAGACTTGCAGACGAGAATTTATCTCCTCACTAAATGGATGCAAGGCACAAATTTCATCCAGCACAGTGTTCAAGGATACAGGAGAGACCAAATTTAGTGGAGAAGGATGATCCTGTTTGAGACACTTGGTGGCAGAGAATGGAGTATGTTTTTTATTTGAAGAAGTTGGTGAAGGCACTGATCCCAAGGAATTAGATTGTGCCATCTTGCCAATACTTTGATTTGAGGAATTAGTATGAGAAGAACAAGATTTAGGAGCGCTAATAGTAGACTTATTATTGATAAAAGTAGTTTCTTACTCCTTTCCATAGGAGCAGAGGAATAACCAGAAGAATGTCGGGAATCAGGAATATAACTTCTCAGTATATAGAAAACTTGCGAAAAAGAATAAAAAGGCAGAAACCTGATAAGTAGAGATTATGGCATTAGAAATCTGAGAAAAAGTGCCCAGTTTATAGAAAGACAAATGTCCAGAGACCAAGCAATCAGAGGGTCAATAGAGCAAACCAAGCTAATTTACAAAAAGAGAGCTAATGGGCTTAGCATAATTGTGCTAGTGATTGCTGAGGATTCATATCAGAGATTCAAAGGAGAGAAAGATAGCATAGCAATGAAAAGGGCACTTAGGCTGTAGCTATAAGTGGCTGCTGGAGGGTAAAGGTTGACTACCCCAACAGCAGAAGCAATCATAGAGCTCTATCTCATTAGGAAATAGCTGAGGGGGGGCTGCCAGGACGATCGTAATATACGTCACAGAACTTACCCATGTGTAGTGCCATAATGTGACGAGATGACTCATGAAATGCAGAGGCTCCTTTATTACAATGCCTGGGGGAGAGAGGAATACAGCTGTGGCTCTGCCTGTCATTGTGACACGCCTGGTGGAAAACAGCAAGTGCAGCGCACCAAAAAGCAGCGCCTAGCCAGAGGGAAGCCAAGGCTTAGGGTGTATATTGAGACCTGGGGTGCCACCGGGGGCAGGAGGGCTAAACAGGAAGGATCAAATGATTCTCTGCATGTAGCACAACCAAGGGTGTCAAGGCATGACATGGTACTTCAGCTCTCAAAAGTGGCAACTTGTCAACAGCGCTGAGTTCTGGAGATACATCGCAAGTGTTGAAGGTGTCTAGTGGGTGTGTATTAACGCGGTGTGTGCCGGTGCAGCACCGGGAAAAGGGCAGGCAGGTTACCCAGAAACGCTTGGATAAAAGAAAACACTGCGGTGTAATAAACCACGGGTTTCTAGGTTAGGCGCATGCAAGTACTGCACCGAACCATTGAAGAGGGAGCAGCGTCAATGAGAGACGGTGCTAGGAATTAGTAAAACCCGGGCAAAGGGAAAGCTCAAACTGACTTAAATATGAGAGTCCGTGTGTGAAGGGCGGTGTGACCACCGGTAAAGTTACTTGTTAAATTCAGGAGTCTGTGACAAAGCACTGACCGCTCAACTCAAATGCCGAAGCCAAGGCATCTGTCTGAGGGGCAGGGGTGGACACAACTACAGAAAGCTGGTTAAATGTCCGGTAGCGGACATGACCCGGGGACCGCTTCCTGGAAGTGTTCTTGGGCATGGTGGGAAAAGTAGCTTTCAATAGGGTCGAGACATGCTAAAAATGAACAGGGCAAACTACAAAACCAGTACGGATCATGATCAGGAGAGACCAGTGGGCCGAATCTCCTTGGGGCGGGGCGTGCATGAATGCAGGGTCTGCAGCCATGAAATGAGAATACGAGCGCTGTGGGGACCCACAAATTCAGTGCAAGAAAGAAACCAAGAGACTATCAATACATTACGGTTCTCCTGGAACAACAGAGCAAGATGGGAGATGTAGTTCTACATCATATCCCACAGTTAAAGTGCATAGGAGCTAATTGTAGAAATGGTCATACAAGTATTGCCTGAGTTCCAGAGTAGAATATGCAGTGGTGATAGGTGTGGATGCGGTCATGCAAGTACTACCTCAGTGAAAGGGGGCATAGGTGTCCACTGGAATAATTTCCCCAATCTAAACAGGGAGAGCGTAGAGCCTGTTCTTGATGGCGTGGGGCAAAGAGTCCCACATGTGTTAACATAATGTATACATTGTACTCAGGTAAGTAAAGGAATAGCAGATATGTATGCACACAATGATGTGACCCAATTTAGTTGAAGGGTTCTCTATGTGTAGGCGATGACTAAACTAATGATAACCAAGATATTTCATTATTAAGCCCACTTTGGGAAGTTCCCAGTGTAAACACCCATCTCTGCTCAATTTGCAGCAGCCTCTTTGTTAAGATAGGGGTTGTCGTTTAAAGATGGGGTTTCCCAGTACTGTCCATCTCAAAGTATCTGCCTGGTGGTTCATTTCCAAGAAGTCTTTGGTTAATTTAGTAGTTTGTTAGGCACATCTGATCATGCTCTTGTGTTTAAAAATGTGAGTCCTTACTTTATTGGTGGTCATCCCTACGTATCTGAAGCCGCAGGGGCAGGTGATGAGATATATCACCCTTTTGCCGTTGCAGTTGGTATGGTGTCTAAATTCCCATGGTTTTTACATGCCGATGGTTTTGGTGAATAATATCTATGGACATACTGTACATGTACGACATGGGAAGTGACCTTGGACTGGCGGTAGATCCAACAGGGTGTTCTGACTGGTGGGTATCGCCAGAATTTGTAACTCTGGAAGTTTAGGAGTTAAGATGTGGGACTGTGAGCTGGTCGAACCAACATTTGCTTATTATATAAGATACTCTTTCTTGGTATTATGAAGTTTTGTTCTACCAATACACAGTCCTACTAATTCTGTAGGAACCAAATAATACAACATTTCCCTCAATGATTCTTTACTGGTGGTCCATCCATACTACCCTGTGTGAGACAACTGAGCCTTCACTATCATCTAAGTTTAAGAAGAGAGGAAGATGATGAAATTGTCATTTATATTTGGGCAGGTTAAAAGCAAGCACCTTAATTTGCCATCTAATCAGTGAGAGGGCCAACAGTGCAAGATCTAGTTTAGTGGACTGTGGTCAGAGATAACACCCTGCATATTGCTGCAGTGCATAACTTCAGAGAGTATTCATCCTTAGAGTATAAAGTATTCTATATATGACCAAGTATCATGCAGGCAGGAGAAAATAAAATAGAATACTCAAGCAGTTGTAATAAGCATCACATATTGATTTAATCATTATCTCTAAATAGGTCCTGAAACAGAGCCCTGTTGGATTTGTTATAGGTGATTTGTCTCCCAGATATGTAGAGAATTGTATTCACCACCAAGTTCCAGGTCCCCACTGGTAAAACAGGTGTCTTCCCAAAAGCAACAATGAGCCTAGCATGGTGTGCCAAGAATTGAGTCTCATTGGTTGGGAATAAAATTGATCCTAAGAGGATGGTCATTTCCAGAATGCAAGTATTGGCAAATTTTTTCTATCAGCTTTGAGAGGGAGAGTCATTTCCTTAAATTGCAACTTATGGATTAATTCTAAACCTGGCTCAATTGGTCGAGTCTGTTTTGTGTCCCAAGCAGGCTGATTCAGTGTGTCGGCAACAGCGTTGCTGTGACCAGGGAGCGGACAGAGTAGACGGAGAAGTACGGTGTTGGCATTGTAGACTGGAGTGCAGCTGGCTCTCGCTCTACTCTCCTTGCGCTTATCCCAGTCTGGCCTGTTCATAAGGTCGCATGGGGGGCTGCCACCAAGGATTACTGAGGAACCAGGACAGAATCCTCAGGGGGAGCATACTCATCCATCCATCTTGCAACATGACCCGCACCCGCTCCCCCGCTCTCCTCCCGGCCGCCTTCCAGTGCTTGTTTGCTGGCTTGCGGTCAGGCCTCCAGGCTTTCCCCTGCACTGCCTCACCGCCTCATCACTACCGAGGCGGGTAAGGTAATCAAGACCAGGGGCTTCTAGGGCCCAAGTGTGAGCTTGTCAAAGCACCATGAGCAAGAGCGAATGCGAGAGCCGTACTGAGCTTTCACAGAGAGTAAGCCCCAGCGAGGAGCTGAGGTTGGCCAGGCCTGGGTGAAGCCTGCTGTTCGTAAGGCTGTGCCCTGCTCGCTCAAGCTCTACCCATGCCTTACCCATGCTGGACTTTCTTGACCTGACTGAGCTGAGCTGATCTACTGGAGGACCATGGAGGCCTGGTACAGATTGCAGATTGCCGACTTTCCTGGCTTTCCCTTCATCCATTCATCCAATCTCCAGGAAGTGACTAAGGTCGCAGAGGAGGTAGCAGTGAACTGGGGTGGATCCCAAGGGGCAGGGGGCCTGGCCCACATTTACGAAGGGGTCACACGGGGTTTTGGTGGAGGAACTCCCTCCCGTTTTCCCCAAAACAATATTATACAATGGTGCCGCTGAGAGACACCCTCATCACAACACCCCCATTTCCTCAACCCTCCAAACCCAGGAAATCGGAAAGCTCTGCAGAAACCACTGTAAGGGACTGAGAGAGACAGTGAGAGCACAAGAACAGTGGAAAAAAGACAAAAAGGGAATAAAGAAAAAAAAGGGAGAGATGGAAAACAGTAAATCAACAGCTGGACCAGGGAGGTCAATCACATCACACCACACCACATCAGCAGTGGTGCAACAGGCACAGCTTAGTACTGTTAGCATACAGTTGGCCGGCAGGCAAGCAGAAAGCAAACAAAGCAAATAAAGCAAATAATACCAAACAAAAAAAGGAAAAAGACGCAACATCAACAACACATCTATAGGTACTAGTTGCCAGGAACCTTAGGGGCGCAACGAGACGAGATGAGATCTGGAAAAGAAAGACGGACGATTACATCCATACTTAGCAATATAAAAAAAAAGAGCAAAGGGCTAAATGAGATAACCAATAAGGAAAATCAAACGATGGAAGAAAGCTCACACCACCACTTCACCTTGGTAGATGTTGATCCCATTCAGTCCTCTAGGACTACAAAAAGCGGCCACCAGCCGAAGATCTACAAAAAATTCTCATTTATGAGGCATTTTGCTCAAGCAATGAATATCTCAATGGCCTAGCTTCTCCCCTATTCACAGTGGTGGCAGACCAACAAAGTCTTAAAGCAGATAAGACAGATCCAGGAATTGAAGAGAATATGAACAGGGCTAAAACAACTTCATACCAGCCCAAAAGAAAATGAAAGCTGCCTCAACAAGTTGAAACCCAATCATACTTCTCCATATACACCCTATAACTGATGCATACATGGTAAACCCAACAACTACAAGTGCACTCGCCACCCGGGCCAAGGCCGTCTAGACCCGACTGTTACAATTCTGTGAAGAAGAACAAGCTCCAATCCTAAAAAAACCTAAAAAAGTTCAAATGATTCCCCCCACTGCAACCTCCCCATCTATAATCGACAAGAAGGTACTCATAGAGTCCCCAATAACCCAGGCACACAGCTCTGTGTCAGCATGCATCAGAACTATCCCTAATGAGGAACAAAAATGAACCGTCCATGAGGCTCCTCGTCTACATGAGGCACAGGAATCTAAGGATATATGCCACACTAGTCCAGGGGCAGAACAAGAAACACTGTACACCATAATCTGCCCCAGTGTGCCCTGAACTAGTCAGAACAATCAAAATAGAGAACCACAGCGGGACAAACCAGCTACAACTAATCTTTTCAGCCTAGGTGCTCTTGACAGCACTTTACTTATCCTCAAACTGCACAGCAGCTAACAACAGGGATCCATAAATGGGAATGATTATTTATCCCAATAGAGAAATAGTGAAAACTCTTGCCCATTAAACAAATAAACAGGAATGGCACAAACCCTCACATACCTTAGGCTCCACTCAGGCCGATGCTATTCATGCCCATCAAACTCATACCAAAGAAGAAAATCAAATAGACAGAGAAAAGCTCTGGTCATCTTTATTGAATACCATGCAGCTATCCATTCAATCAATGATTAACCGGATCAAAAGGGTCTCAGGCAGATAAGCAACTTATACAAACACACTGCACATGTGTCAACATTGTTGATAAACTTTCAAACCTCCCAGCGGCAAAGGGGGACCTTTTAGAAGACATTAAGAAAGTAACAAATACACCAAGTATCACGACTCAAGAGGACCAAGCATATGGCCTCACAGAGGGACTGACCAGTTGGACAGAGGCAATGGTCAACAAGGGATAAGAAAAAGGCCCCTCAAAGGATCCCTGCAATGAAATGTGGGCACCTAATCATTTAAGCCGTGGAACGAAAAGCTCAGCCAACCCTGACTATTTAAGTAGGAAATCCAAGTCCAAAGGATACAACAAACACCACAAGGCAATTAAATATATGAGAGACCTAGAGCATAGTGTCAGAGCCACTTCCAAGTAATTTGCTCAGGAACAGAGATGCTTTTTCCCAGTGCCACCTCCAGGAAACACCAGTGGTATACCTTAGACAACTACACCAAACGTTTTCCCAAACGGGGGCAATGGGATTGGATAAAATAACAAATGAGAGAGAGAAGAGACTGCCTAATGGTCCTTCGCCTTCTGCTGACCTTCCTTTCGTAATTCTTGCTTCTGGCTCAAATGATCTGGAGGCTAGATAATTACAACTCTCATCAGACTTAAACTAACTACTTTAAATTCTAACCTTAATTGAACAATTCCAACATTACATACCTACATGACCATTAGCTTCTGCTCCTCTTCTATTTGGGGCCTTCTTCTGCTAACAATATAAATTGCGCCTTTTCTGTTCATTTCTGTCTGAGACAAACAACAGTTATTATTGTAATCTAATTGTAATTCTGTCAGTACTGTTTAATTGGAGAAAAAATGTTAACCCACCTAGTTTATGTTTTCAGTTTTCTTTTCTAATTAATTAGATTAATAATCCTCTTTTTCCTATTTCCTTCAGGTAAAAGTTCTAGATGGGTATGTTATATTGGTGAGTATACAGCAGGTTAATTACTTTTCCTCAGCATTAAATCCTGTACAATATTATTTTTACTTAGCTTGGTTGAAACTGTACTCTTGCTTCTCTTGTAATCTCCTCAGCAACTGCTGCAATGTTCAGTCAGAGGAAGCGGTGGTTCGGCTTTTGAATTCACGTCGTTTTAACTTCTAGGGTCTTTTTCGCTCTCAGCAACTCTGCGCATATCTCCGAGCAGAACGCTACCCTCTGAGGAGGAAGCGGAGTCGGAGCAGCGCAGTCAACCGCTATCTTTCCGCTAAGTTTCTCGAACTTGGGTTCTCACTAGACGGGGACAGCTCAAAAACAGAGGGAAAAAATAAGGTAAGGGAAACCCCTAACTATCTAACTTGACAAGGCTAAGACGCTACCGCAATGGTCACGAATTCAGGTGAAGTGCACCAACATTTTGAGCGCTTCACCTAGAACTTGAAGGTGAATTTTCAGAAATACTAGAATGTCAACTTGCCCAGAGTGTCGGCCATCTTGGAGTTCCTCGATCGCCAGGCTTTGCTCCAGGTCAGAGTTCTTTCTCCGGTTTTGGCTATAAGAGGTAACTTAGTACCTATTGAACAGAGGTAATGTTTTTTGTCTGAAGTAGTCCTGACACATTGACATCATCTCCTGCAATTTGATGAAGAACAACCAACAAAACAGGAAACAGATCCAGCAGAGCCCATTAACGTACGAATAGGGGACCTGAAAGACAGTCGTAAACAAAGGAGGAAAGGAAGAAAGAGGAAGAAGAACATAATGGACTACTTCAACACAGGTAACGTAAGATTCAGGACCAAAAGCCCATCTCACTGACAAACATCAGGATAACAGTCTCCAAAAGAGGACAACAAATTTAGCCAACCGGCTACATTGATCACACCGGTTGCTGAACCTGAGTTGAAAAGGGTGGAAGACAATCTGCCCAAGTCAGTTCAGAAAGCACCAGATGATAGCATGAAATCCGCAAACATCAGCAACCCTCCCATTCCAACTAATACAGGCATGCACATCCAGTCTCCTCAAAAAATTATTCCCACCATCAGGGATGACTTCGGAGCTCAAGTTGACTCTCTAAATCTTCGCCACCAAGAGGGGCAGGCCATCCCTACTACCATCCAGCCACAAACTTAAAGCCGTAGTATCCTGTTCATCCCCAAATAGAAGTCAAGAGGTCATGGGATATCGTCAATATAGGGAACATTCTATGATTATTTAATTCAACCAATAGCTTGGTGGACATAAGTTTGCATGACCTTGTAAAAATAGAGTTTAAAACAATAAAATAATTCTCAAGTTGAGAAGTAACAAAGGCAATGTGGTCCTCAGATGAAACAGTGAGAAGGATTCGGGATGAAGAGGTCCAACTAAAGGCCTGGGGCATTAAAATACATCTATATCAACAGCTGGGTTATCCAGATCCCCTGATACCAAACTGACATGAGCTAGTATCTCCATGTACCCCCATCACTGGTTACGCAGCCTCAATCCATGCTTAAAGGGGCAAGGAGCACAGACGCGCTGCTGACAGAACGAAAAGACCAGAACCTAACGACCCGAATGGAAGACTGGACTTGGCTAGCCAGAATAATAAACCAACATTGCAAGAGCACTTGACCTAGAACAAATAAACTCCCAGCAGGCGACCATCAGTTACGAATTTGCTCTTGAAAAATAAAAGATTAGGAAACAAAATATTGGATAGAGACCTTCTGGACTACTTCCAAGGCTCCACCCTCATCCTATTACATGAGACATTTATCTACTTAGCTTCAAAACACATCACTTACCAGCAGTAAAAGGCACCAAATTTGGGCACCTAAAGGAGGAGCTAACAATTTATTCATCAATTAAGAGCATAACAGAAACTAAAAATGTAGACACTACCACAACCTCAATAAAGGCAATCAAAGCTCTCAAAGTGTATATATGGGAGCGCAACACAAAACAGCAAATAATAGTGATAAACATATACATACATCAATATGACAAAATCATGGGAGTCAAATTGATGGGTTCTGAAATAACCAGACTACTAGGAACTTTATAAGGGATATGGAACACTGGAGCTTTGTGGCACTAAACGGGCGTTTCCTGGGAGATCAACCCTCAAGTGCAACTTTTCACAAAGCTGCTGCTAGTACGCTAATAGATTACACCTTCATAACGTTACCACTTATTAGCAAGATTGCAGGCTTCCAAATAGGGTTACAAGACCAAAGTGATCTTCTACTACAGGAGATTAAAGAGTATAGCTAGTCCGATATTACCCCAACCTGCAGAGGATCCAGATACCATATATACAGTGAACATCAGGAGGATAAAATGCAAAACCAACCAACCAGAACTTTTGCAGGCTTCAGAAAAGGTACTTTGGGATAAGGAGGCAGACTTAAACATGCTTACGCTCTGGGAACTCTTCATCAAACAATAGGGAGAAATGCACACAGCAAGGGCCAGCTCTGGCTCAACATCTAGGTAAGCTCCTCAAAAACACATTATGCTTCAATCATCAGACAGCCAAAAGAATAACCCTCTCATGTCCAAGATCCCTAACTTAGGCAAGCTTAAGAAAGCAATAAACAAAACACTACGCAGGCTCAGGCGAATGGGACCAGACCCCATTATCCAGAAGGGGCTAACGAAATTAAAAGCAAACAAGAAAAAGGTAATTTGGCAAGCAAAAAGGCTATTGGATGAAAAACTGTTGACTAGGATATTGTATGACTCAAACACCAATAACAGAGCAAGATTCTGGTGCACAATAAACAGCTATGAAAACCCAAACGTACAAAGAGTTAACTCACACCTAACGGAAGAAGTCTGGGCCACTCACCTCCTTCAACATTTTAACTCAGAACAGGAAGGTCTTAAGATTGGGAAGCATGGCCCCAGCCACACACCTGAGGCAAATCAGCCCAATCAAACTAATCCAGCAGAAAATGATCCTCTCTTATTCACAACCAAACTGGATTGCTAAAGGCAAGAAGGATGGTGCTCCAGGTCCCAAGTGGTTTCCTCCAATCCTATTAAAAAAGATCTGGATTACTGAGCAGCAGCATTATTACCGCTGTTTGAACAAATTTCGGGAGTAGAAAGCATACCGGAACTCTGGAGGGGGTTCTATTATTTCCCCAATATTCAAAAGAGGCGGCAAGAACAAAGCAAACAGCTACAGGCTTGTAGCATTAATCCATATTGAGGCCAAATACTACGCTGGCCTTCTCCTGGATGATCTCACAGCTTGAGCAATCGATAAATCCATCATCCCCATCAATCAGACAGGTTTCTGCAAGATAATGGGAACTATAACAAACATACTCGCTCTGTCTCTATTCATAGACAGCACCAAAGCAGCCAAACTCCTACTCTTTATGTGTTTTATTAACTACACATCAGCTTTTGACAACATAGACAGTAACAGACTGTGGGACAAACTTGAAATAAAGAAAATACCATCTGCCCTTTTAAACCAGGTGAAACTCTTACACACTAACTCATGGGTTTAAGTGAAGCTAGGAGATGGCAACTTCCTGTGCAGTAAAAAACAAACCCCAAATGGTTTGAAACAGGGGTGTGTGCTGGTCCAGATGCTATTCAATTTGTATATGGCTGATCTGTCGATGGAATTGGACAATTGCAAATTACAATTCTCCAATGACGGGTAGGTTTCTACACTCTAATATTCAGTACGCAGACAACCTTGTTTTGATCAGCACAACCACTATCGGACTCCAACATCTGCTAGATGCAACCAGCAGATACTCCGCTAACAACGGTCTAACCACTAACCTAGATAAATCAAAGATAATGTGACTAAACCTGAAAAAAGAAAACATCCAGTTACCGATGGCACTTGGCTGGGACAACAATAGAAGCTGTCTCAGGATTTCAGTATTTGGGGGTGATAATAGACAACAAGGCACATTTAAAACACAAAAAGAAGTCATCAAGAGAAGAGGCAACTCAATCTCGGTAGCTTTAAAATCCATCAAACATAAAACTTCCGGTCCAAGCCTCACCCCATTGTTACAGGTCCTACACGCAAATCTCATGCCAACTATCATTTATGGGAGTGAGTGCCTGAGGGCGAGCGTGTCACAACCCGAGGATCACTTCTGCCTTAGGTCTTATGTTTATGCTGTGCCCTTTTCTGGGGATTATTTGCTTTCATACATTCTACCCTGTTTGCTTAACTTACCTTTGGGTCTCTTTTCCTTCCTGCCTTCCTGGCAACTGACGTCTCCTTCTTCTGTTTCCGCTAGAGGGGACATTTTGGGAGCAGCCGCAGTGATGTTCCCTGTACATGTGCAGCGAGTATTTAGGAGCTGCCTACCTGATGCTCGTTGCTTGGTTTAGTTTCCGGTTCCTCCCCCGAAAGGACTCTCGCAGTCAGCATTCCCATGACACAACATTGTTTCCTGCCAGCACCTCCTTGGTTTCCACTCTTCGGTTTATGGACAACTCTTCTATTCCCTTCGTATGCTGGTGCTTTGGAGGTATTATTCTTTCCTAATGACTCGGATTCTTACAGATATATAGCGGGGTGTCTGTGGATACCCGACTTCCTTATTTCCTTTGGTGTTGCTCAGTGCACAGGATTTGTGTGGTTGACCAACAAGGACATTTGTTGTACTTCTGTTTTTTCTATATACAGTGTGGGATTTTTGCCCTTGTGTTTTTATTTTCCCGCTCTTCCCCAGTATCTATTTTTGGTCTTGCCCTATTGAATAGACCTTGATTCTCTCACTCCTGGGACGAGAACTTGGTCAAATACTTCTCTGGATTTCATATGGGACCTGCCTACGGATGTTTAGGGGTGAGCTGAGTTTATAGTGGTTTCAACAATTATCTCTTTGATTGAAGTGAAGGGATTTTCTCGACTTTTCTATTCTGATGCTAATCTTTACCTTTTCATTTCTCTTTTTTACGATGCTTATGGCTTTGCCTTGCTCCCAAGAAACTCCGGAGAGTGATATCAAGATTTGACCTTTATCTTTCTTGTTCCCTTGCTTACCTGCCTTCCCCCGGTGTGTTTTCCATTCATGTCTGTTTTATTCTTGGGCATGAAGGGTTAAGGCATAGGAGTGGTGGGACATTCTTCGTTCCTGCAGTACTTGGTTTTAAGGTGGGGCAGAACAGAAAACCAAGCCCACGCAATGTATACTGCCTGAGTGAAGATGGATCAAGAGTAATATTCCCCATTATCCTCGTAGCGGGTGGTGTGGGGAAGGGACCTACATTGCAGGATGTAGCCAGAGCTCTATCCACCATTCAGACTGAAGTACAGTACTTGAGGCAGGAGAATCAAGTATTGCATCTCAAGCTCAATACATATAAAGCCAGAGATAATCCCTGGGGGTGGGATCCTGGGACCATACTTAAAACACATGTGCTTATTGTACAACCTGCGACATTTCATTACGATAGGGCTTCTAGTACCAGTAGTGGGTTACCCGTTTCTATCACTGTGGTGACACCGGTACCGGTACCTTTAGCTGTTTCAGAGAGGTTTTCTGGTGACAGCAATAAATTCATCAGCTTTATGAATGATTCCGTAAAGGAAGCATTCGTAATCTCAAATCTAGCCGGTACGTCGACAATGTGGTTAGCTCCTTTAGTGCACATTGATGACCCCATTCTCTATAAATTTCCAGCATTTAAAGAGCAAATGTGTCACTTGTTCGCTAAGCATACATTTATGTAAGCAAGTGACGCGCAGTTAATTAAACTTAGACAAGAAAACAGGATCTGTTGGTATATATTTCAAATTTTAATCGACTGGTCTCAGAAACCCATTGGCCTCCAGAAAAGAGTACCTCATTATTTTATCAGGGTCTCTGTGAGGAACTAAAAGATGTCTTGTCACAGGTGGTGAATCGTCCTGAAGAGTGTGCGCAGTTTATTGACCTAGTAGTCAAATTAAATCATAGATTAGTGAAACGCAAAGGTGAAAAAAGCCAGATATAAGCTCCACGGTTGCACATGTTATGTGTGGATCAGAAGGAGGAAGTAGGAACTAAAACTCTACCGGAAACTATGCAAATAGGTGGTGTGCTGGGTCCTTTATCTAAGGAAGAAAGGGATAGTAGACGGGTACAGAATCTTTCTTCTTATGTTGGGAAAAGCAGACATTATGCCCACAAATATCCAGTCAAACCTTTAACTATACTAGCAAGAAAGACAGTGGCCTTCATTGAGCATGGAAGTACATCATCATATCAGGAATCGGTTATCAACATTAATCCTTATGATGCAGCTGGTTTTCTTTCAAGGGTGTATCACACACAGGGGGGTCTAATGGAAGACTATGCTACAATGTAGAAGTTCTGTCCTATACTACTACTGTATTAATGTAACTCACACAATATGTAGCATAGCAAAGAGGAGAAAAGAAAAGAAAAGAAGAAACTGGGGCACAACAGAGAATGATTCCGTAAAGGAAGCATTCGTAATCTCAAATCTAGCTGGTACGTCGGCAATGTGGTTAGCTCCTTTAGTGCACAATGATGACCCCATTCTATATAAATTTCCAGCATTTAAAGAGCAAATGTGTCACTTGTTCGCTAAGCATACATTTATGTAAGCAAGAGACGCGCAGTTAATTAAACTTAGACAAGAAAACAGGATCTGTTGGTATATATTTCAAATTGTAATCAACTGGTCTCAGAAACCCATTGGCCTCCAGAAAAGAGGACCTCATTATTTTATCAGGGTCTCTGTGAGGAACTAAAAGATGTCTTGTCACAGGTGGTGAATGGTCCTGAAGAGTGTGCGCAGTTTATTGACCTAGTAGTCAAATTAAATCATAGATTAGTGAAACGCAAGGTGAAAAAAGCCAGATATAAATACCACTTTTGCACATGTTATGTGGGGCTCAGAAGGAGGAAGTAGGAACTAAAACTCTACCGGAAACTATGCAAATAGGTGGTGTGCTGGGTCCTTTATCTAATGAAGAAAGGGATAGTAGACGGGTACAGAATCTTTCTTTTTATGGGGGGAAAAGCAGACATTATGCCCACAAATCTCCAGTCAAACCTTTAACTATACTAGCAAGAAAGACAGTGGCCTTCATTGAGCATGGAAGTACATCATCATATCAGGAATCGGTTATCAACATTAATCCTTATGATGC
Source organism: Triturus cristatus (assembly GCF_964204655.1). Classification (NCBI taxonomy): domain Eukaryota; kingdom Metazoa; phylum Chordata; class Amphibia; order Caudata; family Salamandridae; genus Triturus; species Triturus cristatus. The sequence goes on along the minus strand of NC_140581.1, from coordinate 68,692,058 downwards.
AGCTGGTTTTCTTTCAAGGGTGTATCACACACAGGGGGGTCTAAGGGAAGACTATGCTACAATGTACAAGTTCTGTCCTATACAACTACTGTATTAATGTAACTCACACAATATATAGCATAGCAAAGAGGAGAAAAGAAAAGAAAAGAAGAAACCGTGGCACAACAGAGAATGATTCCGTAAAGGAAGCATTCGTAATCTCAAATCTAGCTGGTACGTCGGCAATGTGGTTAGCTCCTTTAGTGCACAATGATGACCCCATTCTCTATAAATTTCCAGCATTTAAAGAGCAAATGTGTCACTTGTTCGCTAAGCATACATTTATGTAAGCAAGTGACGCGCAGTTAATTAAACTTAGACAAGAAAACAGGATCTGTTGGTATATATTTCAAATTTTAATTAACTGGTCTCAGAAACCCATTGGCCTCCAGAAAAGAGGACCTCATTATTTTATCAGGGTCTCTGTGAGGAACTAAAAGATGTCTTGTCACAGGTGGTGAATCGTCCTGAAGAGTGTGCGCAGTTTATTGACCTAGTAGTCAAATTAAATCATAGATTAGTGAAACGCAAAGGTGAAAAAAGCCAGATATAAGCTCCACGGTTGCACATGTTATGTGGGGATCAGAAGGAGGAAGTAGGAACTAAAACTCTACCGGAAACTATGCAAATAGGTGGTGTGCTGGGTCCTTTATCTAAGGAAGAAAGGGATAGTAGACGGGTACAGAATCTTTCTTTTTATGGTGGGAAAAGCAGACATTCTGCCCACAAATCTCCAGTCAAACCTTTAACTATACCAGCAAGAAAGACAGTGGCCTTCATTGAGCATGGAAGTACATCATCATATCAGGAATCGGCTGTTAACATTAATCCTTATGATGCAGCTGGTTTTCTTTCAAGGGTGTATCACACACAGGGGGGTCTAAGGGAGGACTATGCTACAATGTAGAAGTTCTGTCCTATACTACTACTGTATTAATGTAACTCACACAATATATAGTGTAGCAAAGAGGAGAAAAGAAAAGAAAAGAAGAAACCGGGGCACAACAGGGCTGTGGACGAAAACCCCCACTTACCCGAGGGTGACATGCTTCATCATTGGGTTCCACAAACACACGGGGACCGCTAGGTACCCCGTGTGGGCTACACCTTTACCCAAGAGGGAAGGAAAAGGAGTGCAAAGCACGTGTTGGATCTACCAACTCGAGATGGTAATGAGGGGCAGAGTGCTGAAATAAAGAGTGATTTAAAAACTACCTACAAAGGGGCAACAACTTTATTCTTCCTTCCTATGTGGTAGTGGTTAAAAAGCAAGTGAAGAAATAGGGTTACATTTATATACCCTATCTATTGGTCGGTCAATATGTTTCTGCCTTAGCGACAAATAAGTTCTGGGCATTCATCAGGACATGTATAATTTTAATCACTCTGCTGTTGAAAGTGCATAAATGAAAATGATAAAAAATGTGTAAAAGTTGTATACGTTCATCAGTATAGTTGGTCAGAAGGCTCTATACATCACTGTGTAAAATTCCACTCAACCTTCTACAGAGTCAATCACCTCTGTCTGTTTCTCTAAAATACCGCTCCAGTGCTCCTAGTTGACTCTGGCGGGAGTTGGTAGATCCAACACGTGCTTTGCACTCCTGCTCCTTCCCTCTTTGGTAAAGATGTAGCCCACACGGGGTACCTTGAGGTCCCTGTGTGTTGGAGGAACCCAATGATGAAGCATGTTACCCTCGAGTGAGTGAGAGTTTTCGTCCACAAGCCTGTTGTGCCCCAGTTTCTTCTCTTCTCTTTCAAGGGTACCATGTCATTTTACTATAACAGTAAGCTTGGTGATTACTAATAGTAAAGAAATCACCTTTCCCATATTGCTTGATTCAGGGGCAACAGGTAATTTTATGGACATCCAATTGGCTGTGATGAATGACATCCCATGTATACTCAAAAAGCATCCTGAACCAGTTAGGGCGATTGATGGTACAGAGCTTTTGTCAGGGCTGATTACTAAGCAAACCGAACCTCTCAAAATGATTTGCGATAACGGTCATTCAGTCTGTTAGTTTTGATGTAATAGACGCTCCTACTTTTGGAGCTATTCTTGGGGTACAATGGCTATAGTCACATAATCCCAAGATAGACTGGGCCATTTATACTGTTAGTTTAGACTCCAAACATTGTTTACGTCATTGTTAACACGAGGCCACTGATTGGGCCACTCCTTTGGTTTATACTTCAGGCATTACTTCTGAGGCTCCATGTGTTCCTTCCCAGTATATTCAGTTTTCTGATGTTTTGGATACAGCTAAGGCTACTTTATTACCAACACACCGTAATTTTGATTGTCACATTGATCTTGCTCCTGGTGCTACTTTACCCTGTAGTCGGATATACACTCTTTCTGAACCAGAAACACAGCATTTATGGGTCTATTTGGATTCATTAGACAGTCTTCTTCTCCGGTGTCCTCTCCCTTCTTTTTTGTGCCTAGAAAGGGGGATCTTCCAACTTGCATTAATTACAGATCCCTTAATAAGGTGATGATTAAAACCAAGTATCCACTGCCTTTAATTCCTGTCTTGTTAGATCAGTTGCAACATACCACAGTGTTTACTGAATTGGATTTGCATGGGGCATATCATACCATTCGTGTATGAGAGGGAGATGAGTGAAAGACCACCTTTTGGACAAAGTTCGGCTTGTTCGAATATTGTGTCACGCCTTTCGGTCTTTGTAACGCCCCTGCTGTTTTCAGTTTTTTATCAATTAGGTACTTCAGGAGTTTCTTGATTTAAGTGTTATCGTGTATATAGACGATATCGTAATATTCTTGAAAACTAACACAGAACACGATCACCATGTAAAGTAGGTATTACAGAAACTACGTGAAAATCATTTGTTTGTGAAACTAGAAAGGTGTAAGTGTCAGGTTTCTCAATTTGAGTTTTTGGGTTTCATCATGTTCTCAGAAGGAATTCAGATGGATCATAAAAAGACCGAGGCTTTAACCTCATGGCCAGTTGAAACTTGCGTAAGGGATATACAGCAATTTATACCCCTAGAGCTTAGGGATGAAGTCCTAACCTGGTGTCATTCCTCCTCATTGTTAGGTCACCCTAGAATAACCAAGACTAGAGAGATATGCCTTTGTTGGTTCTGGTGGCATACATTGGGTCATGATCTACAGGTATGTTTGTCTTCATGTCTGGTTTGTGCCATTAATAAGGCCTCACATACCCTTCCAGTAGGACTTTTACATATTCTTTCGGTTCCTCCTTCTCCTTGGCATAGTATCAGTATGGATTTTGTTACGGCTCTTCCCAAATAAGCAGGGTTTACTACTACTCTTGTAGTTGTTTGCCTGTTTACTAAACCCACCCATGTTGTCCCTTTGCCTAAACTGCCTACTGTAAGAGAATTAGAAGACTTCTTTATACTACATATGTTACGATTACATGGAATACCAACAGCCATCGCGAGAGACTGTGGAGCACAGTTAATTTCCCATTGTTGGAAATAATTATGTTCTTCTTTGCAGATGAAACTCCGGTTATCCTCGGCTTAGCATCCGTAATCTGATGGGCAAACGGAACGCACCAATCAAACCATGGAAAAGTACATCCGTTGTCTTCTGACCTCACTTTCTGGAGGCTGGGTGAAAGCACTTCCTATCGCTGAGTTTGCCTATAATAACAGTCTTCACTCAGCTTTAGGTATGTCTCCCTTCTTTTTTTCAATAGGTTTCCATCCTAGAGCCATACCTATTCAACCCTCTGGTAGAGTACCTGCAGTGGACACTTTAAGTCTTACACTGACTGGGAAAAGGCTCAAGAACATTTGTTTGCAGCTAAGAGCAGAATGAAAGATAAGGCAGACAGGCATCGACATCCTGCTCCCTCCTATGCTCCGGGCGATTTGGTTTGGTTGGAATCTAAAAACCTATGCTTGGGGGGACCCAGGAAGTTGCATCCCCGATATGTAGAGACATTTAGGATTCATCGGGTGATTATCCTGGTCGCTATGAAACTGGACTTATCTGATGAATATTGAATGCATCCTGTGTTTTATACCTCCCTGCTTAAGCCCTACATTGTCACCATACATTCTACCCAGTTCTCTTCACTTACATTTGGGTCTCTTTTCCATCCTACCTTCCTTGCAACTGGTGCCTTCTTCTTCTGTTTTCGCTGGAGGGGATATTGTTGGCGCAGTCACAGTGATGGTCCCCGTATGTGGGGAACGAGTATATAGGAGCTGCCGACCTGCTCCTAGTTACTTGGTTTTGTTTCCGGTTCATGCCCCAGAAGGACTCACGCCATCAGCGTTCCGCTGACACTATTTTGTTTCCTGCCAGCACCTCCTTGGATTTCTCTGTGTGGTTTATTGACCTCTCTTCTATTTCCTTTGTATGCTGTGGTTTTGGAGGTATTATTCCTTCCTGCGGACTCACGCTCTTACAGTAATATAGCGGATTTCAGGGGATACCAGCCTTTCTTATTTCCTTTGGTGTTGCTCATTGCACTGTATTCGTGTGGTTAACCAACAACAAGGCCATTTGTTGTACTTCTGTTTTTTCTATATACAGTGCAGCTTTTTTGCCTTTGTTTTTTTTCCCCGATCTTCCCCAACATCTATTTTTGGTCTTGCACTATTGAATAGACCTTGATTCTCTCACTCCTAGTACAATACTTCTCGGGATTTTATATGGGACCCGACTATTGATGTTGAGGGGTGAGCTGAGCATATAGTGATTTCTGTATCCATACAAAAAGAGAGGGGGGACCAGGACCCAATTCAGGACCAGTGCCTGTGCTCCTAACGTAAATCGTATTAATCAAACCAGGGGGCACTATTCCATATAAGGGGTGCAGGTGGTCACCCACTTACTAAAGAAAAAGAGGAAAGTACAAGTGATCCTAGGCTTTATGTGGCCCACGTGTGGAAGGGAAGAGCAAGTCTCTTGATGCCCTCACACACCCCGAAGGATGTCATGCTTCATCATCTGGCGTTTTGCTCCTCGTCGGCCCGGCGCTGCAATGCCCTATGGGTATCCTGAAGGGTCACTTTAGTTGAGATCTTTTGAAACAAAATGAGGGTGTGTGGTGTGGGTCCTAAAAAGATGGTGCAGTGATGTATGCAGAGTGAGTCTAAAACTGTCTAAGGGTTGCCCAAAGAGCACTTTTAATGAGGAGGTGCACCCTTGGCAGCTTAAAAAATCCATAGGTCAGGCCTTACCTATATAGGCTAGATGGGCCCTAGGTAAGTAAAACGAGGTCGACATGTTTCGTGCTCCTATGTTCCAACCGGATCCGTGGCGCTTCCTCAGGAGCAAGCAAATCTTTTCAATAAGTGTAGTGTAAGTGAAAGTTAGTTGCAGGATACTACACTCAATGTGTATCCGGGCGTGCACGGTCTCAATGTTAAGGATGGGTGTCAAATTCCGTTCCACTCTCGGAATTTTTGCCGTTTTCGCATTCCGCGGAGAGCGCGAAAATGTCAACATTTCCGCGATTTACAGCGTTGCGAAGATGTTTTTCATGTTCGCGCTTTGAATCTGCGTTCTCGCATGCGCAATCGCCTTACCGGGATCCCCGCATTCGCCGACGAGTTTTCCAATCCGTTCGCATGCTCCACGAGATTTTGATAGCCGGTTGCGCTATCCCACGAGAGTTCGCAATAGCGATCACGTAATTCGCCTCGCCATTAGACACTGCGAGATTCTGAGATCGCGAACACGTCATTTTCTACCATGAGAGAGAGCCTGAGGTCGCGAAAACGTCAATCTCTACCGAGACAGAGAGCATGAGATAGCGAACACATCATTTTGGACGTGCCATCGACATCTGGCGAAAGTGTGGTGTAGCTCGCAATCGCGAACACGCCAAACTTTCAATCTCGAGAAGAATATTATCTCTAGCAGCATAAAACTTTCTGTAAATGATGATTTGGATGATAAAAACTCCTCAGATTAACATTTGGCTGTCCTTTTTTGTGCAAGGAGTCCTTTTTAAATAAAAACACTTTTGGGGTGAGAGGAAGGAAGTGCCACAGAGTCTCCAACTTCCTGTTCCTGTCCAGCAGGCTACTCTCATTGCATTGTCCATCTCCTGTTCATTCTGCCTTTGGATTTTGAGCTGGAAGGATCACTCTTTGTGTCTGCTGCATCATTATCATTGGATTTGAGGACTTTTGAATTTGATATTTCACAAGTAAGTTGGTGTTGTGTCTGTTTGATTGGGGGCATTGCAGTTGCTGCAACTACAATGTTGGTACTTATCATTCTTTTTTTTTTAAATTGTTGGGGGTAGCCAGTAGGCCCAGACCTAGTCATGGGTGGGTGCATGATGAAGCAACTGCTCCTTTGGTGTGTGTTGAATGTTTTTCAAATATCATTTAGGGCATGGATGGCATTGGATTGAGTTGGAAACTGTGTTTTTGGGGGGGTAATTCTGTTTTGGGGTGTGTGTTAAAGAAATGCCTTTGTTGTGTGTGCCTGGTGTGTTGGTGTGCACCCTGCAGACCAACACAACACATCCAGCAGACCTGTGGATTTTAGTTTTTGCATTTTATTGCATTAAAAAGGAAAAGTAGTGTGGTTTAGCATGCATCTTTTGCCTGGCTTCTTTTATAGGCCTTTTGTCAGTTCATTGTTTCCCAGGCCTCCTGCTTGTTGCTTATGATTTGTGAGTGTCCATGTGGCTGGTGGCCTTTTTTGGTGGGAGTTATTATTAGTGTGCTGCATTTTCCATATAGGCCTGCATGGTTTTCCTATTGGCTTACTGCTTCCATCATCCCCTTTGCCAACAGCAGCTCCCTTCCATTACATTTGCATTTTGGTTGTTGTTCTTATTCTTCACTATCCTTCCTGAGTGTGTAGTGGGTACACTGCACACAGTATGTAGTATACCATAGCCCTTGTTGCCAAAGTCTCACAATTGGCTACACTATATCTTTTATATGTTTGTTTGTACTAGTAGTAATTGAACCACAACAACAAATGCAACATTTCACTGATGTTCTTCTCCTTGCTTATCTGCTCTTAGGTGCACAAAAAGACAGAGGAGGAGGTAACTATCAACATCATCTGTTGTACTGCCAGACAGAAGTCCTGCTGCGCACCACATCACGTCCACGTGTGACCACAGACATCTCTGCAACTTGTGCACCTGCGTCCTGTCTGACATCTGAAGAAGATAGCCCCAAAGAAAGGTACCAGGTCCTCCAGTACCAAGAAAGTTGTCAGTGAGAAGAAAAAGGAACAGAAAAAGGAAGAGGCACTAACCACGACTGGTGTGCCGGCAAATGTGTTTTTTGGGACCCAAAAAATTATGCCTGCAGCAGCGTTGTCCGGTAACCAAGCAGGGAGCAGCACCTCTGCACCAGCGGGCCAACCCCACCAACCTAGGCCCAAGCCCATGATTGTCACAGAGGTAGCCAGTCTACTAACGAGCAGCGATGTTGAAATGTAATTATCGCAAAGTAGTACACAATAAACGCAGGCGGAAACTCAGCAAATAAGTGTGCAGCAGCAGGCGCAGCCACAAGAAAAGCAACAGCCGCAAGAACAGCCACAACAACAGCCCACAATAGTAGTTGTTCCTCCTGAAGTAGGGGCATTTCAGGAAATCGAGCTTCCTGCAGACAAAGTGGAGCAAACCACTGTTTCAGAAGATCCATTGTCCTCCAGACCCTCAGCAAGGAAAAGGAGGGTTAGTCCATCATCTTCTTCTTCAAGCCCCGCTTCTGATGATCTTGATGCCACTTGGAAGACACCAGCTCAGTCTGAGAGTGATGCATGCCACAAGACAAGGCTAGTGAAAAGGAAGGTTTCAGAAAGCCTTAGAGGTATGGAGGTAGATGTACAAGAGGGGGATGATGATGATCACGAGCCAGTCATCACGGACATCACTCCTGGCCCAAAGGAGATGGAGACCAACATTATTACCCTATCCAAAATGTCTGCAAGGGATGTAGCACGGATAACACCAACACAGGTAATACCACCACGACCTCCAGCTTCCATATTTTCATTTGCAAAGGAAAGGCAGGGACCTACATCCAGCTCAACCACCACCTCAGTAGCTAATGGTAGAACTCACAGTGTAGCTGCACAGAGTCACATTCCAAGCACACCCTCCAGTTCATCTGGTATTGACAGTGATGCATCCAGCAGCACCAGAAAGTTCTCCTCCCCAGTTTGGGACTTCTTTTCGGTTAGCAGTAAGGAGGAGAACATTGCTATATGCTCAATTTGTTGACATGCTGTTAGGCCGGGTAAGCTTGGTACAAACTATGGTACCGGAGGCCAAACAAGTCATCTCAAAATACACCACACTATTGTGTGGGAGGCTCACCTACTTCGCTTGGAACAAAGTAAAACTCAACCCATTGTTTTGGGGCATGATGAATCAGGGGATATTATTGCGGTGGAAGGTGAAAAAGAGGGAGACATTTCTAGCCCTGTCCCCAGTAGTGTAGTGGTACCACCCACATCCTCAGCAACATCTCAGTGGCACCACAGTAAGAGTCAGAGTCAGGCTGAGACACCAAGGCGACAGAGTAGTACTGTAATGAAACAAAGTGCGTCGTTGAGCATAACTGGGTTAAAGAAAACAACTGCACCACAACGGAAAATAATCCAGCCTACCAATGACAGCATGCTTAGGTTGGAGGGGCAGTACCAGCACAACCACCCAACGGCACAGTTGTACAGTGCCAAGCTGTCTAAAATGTTAGTGCTGGACCTTCTCCCTTTTTCATTTGTGGAAGGGGTGGGTTTCCTTGAATTTGTGTCAACCATCTGCCCTAAATGGAAGGTTTCCAGCCGGTCCTATTTCACAAGAGTTGCTGTTCCAGCACTACATCATGATGTGCTGGAATTGGTTGGACACGCTTTGCAGCAAAGTGCTGTTCACAATATCCACCTGACAACAGACATGTGGACCAGTTGCCAAGCCACTGATTACATGTGTATCACTGCACACTGGGTCTATTTTGTGGGGGTTAGAGATAAGCTATCTGAAGTAGGTGCTGTTGACACAGCTGAGCTTTTTAAAGCTACTCGGAAACATGCAACTGTCTCCATGTTTGCTATGGAGAAATCTCATACTGCTATAAACATATTGGAAGAGTTTCAGAGCAAGGTTTTTGAATGGCTGTGCCCAAGAGGGCTTAAGATTGGTTTTGTTTCCACAGAAATTGGCAGTAATGTTCTTAAGGCCATGGAGCTTGGTCCCTATTTCAGGGTTCCGTGTTTGGCGCACTGCATTAACATTATAGTTCAAGACTTTCTGAAAAAAGAAGCCATAGTCAGCAACTTACTGACCACCTGCCGAAGAATATGGTCTCATTTTAGCCATTCTTTTAAAGCTTGGAAGCAGCTGAGCATCATTCAACATGACTTTAGAATGCCAGTCAAAGCACTCATCCAGGAGGTGGCAACCCATTGGAACTCAACTTATTACATGCTTGACCGTCTGTTTGAGCAGTACAGGCCAACCAATGAATATGTCATGCAAAGAGGGGATGCTACTGTGAAAGGCATGACCCTTCAGATGGACCAATGGTGCCTAGTTAAATGCCTGACTAAGATGCTTCTTCCTTTCATGGTCTTCACACGTGAAGTCAGCAAGGAGGACTGTACTATGGGCCAAGCTATCCCATTGTTGCAAATGCTAGAGCATCAGCTGAAGGAGGTGTCAGAAGCATACAAAGGTGTAGAGGAAAAAACAGAAGCATAAGAGTTGGTGGAGAGCTTAGCCCTTCGCTTAGCTGACAATACAAGGGTGAAAAATAAGATTTTGTCACAAAAACATTAAATTTGTGCCACAATTCTGAATCCACATTTACAAAATGGGCACTGAAGACATTAATTCCTTTTTCAGAAATGGATGTTGCCCGGTACAAAACATGGAAAGTTGAGTCAGTGAGTAAGTTGGAAAATGACCGGCTACTAATTAAAAGCCCTCTAGATAAACCCACAACAAGTACTGAAGCAGGGCATCCGTCGTTAAGTTCAACTTCGGAGCCTGAGGGTGGTACGTTTGGCTCAGAACACTCACCAACACTAGCGACAACAGCAAGAACTGGATCATTAGGCCTAGTAAAATCGTTACACCATTGGTATCTACCGCAAGGCATAGGTAAGACAAGTGCTGATGCAACGAGAAAAGAGCCCAAAAAAAGTTTGAAAATTGAGCGGATGGTGCAGGCCTAACTGGATGACCCAATCGAGGTGTACATTGATAAAAACCCACTGCGGTATTGGTATGGGAAAAGGGGCCAATGGCCACTGCTCACCAGGCTGGCGATAAACTATCTGGCTTGCCCGGTCGCAAGTGTCTCTTCTGATCGTGTTTTCAGTGCTGCTGGTTCCATTGTAACAGTGAGAAGGACCAGCCTCTCGCCCAAAAACGTGGAGAGGTTAACCATGATCAAAATGAATCAGCACTTTATACCACCGAATTACACAATACATGAATCAAGGGAGGAAGATGAGGACAGTGGCTCAGGTTATGGAAGTGGTGTGTTAGATGATGATTACCTACTTCTGGTTGAACCCCCAGAATTTGAGGACGAGATATACTTCCCTGACAATTAGACTTGCACTTCTTACTGTCTTCCTCCCTTATTTTCTTTTATTTGTGTGTCTGTCTTTCTCGTTAGAAACTTCGAATCACAACAAATCCATCACCACCATCTTCCATTCGTTTTATTGACATATACAAGTTTCAGCTGTCTGCATTTCACAGTACACTTCTCCGAATCCTGCTCCTCCATCCTCCTGAATCTCCATAAATCCATTGCCCTCAAGAAGACAGATGATGATTGGATAATGCAAAATAGAAGAAAAAAGAAAATCTTTCCTAGTCCCTCCAAAAGAAGTGGAACATGATCCGAGAGAGACTGCCCATTTACGGAAGATGAGAAGGAACAGTTAATGAATGATGCCATGCATTGGACGCTGACTGATTTTGTTTTTGTTTGTTGTGCATGAAGTTACTTTATTGTGTACTTTATGTAATGATCTACACACTAAAAGTAACTCAAGTCAATTTTTCCCTTCTTGTATTTTTAATAACAAATTTGTACTTCTACTGCAGGTCGATACATTGCATTTTGAATATAGGAAGGGGACTCAATCTGTACACTGCACACTGAGTAGGACAACATCATGATGATGATGGCGAGAGAGACAGCCCCTTCACTTAACAGGTAATGAATGGCATGCATTGGACACCGACTCTGAGTGATTGGTGTTTGTGTTTTTGTTGTTTGTTGTGCATGAAGTGAAGTCAATGTGTACTAGTATTTACTCTACACTTTAACAGTGACTCAAGCCAATATTTCCGCTCTTGTTGTTTAACAACAAAATTGTACTTCTACTGCATTTTTGAATATGGAATCTGGACTCACTCGGTACACTACAGACTGAGTTGAACAACACCATCATGATGACCACAGTGACATAGTATCTTCACAGTCACTCAGTACACAAATCGGAGATGATTGATGGAATAAGTCAGGGCGTTTCATGAGTGGCATAAAAGGTAAACAAGTAAACAACAACCACAGCAGACCTAATGTCTGTGTAGTGGTGGAGTCAAGTGTAGCGGTGGTATGACTGTGGTGCATTGATTTAGTCACATAAATTGTAAAATGCTATGTTGTAGGCCTGGGCGGTAAATTCCGTTCCGCTCGCGGAATTTGCGGAATTTTGGTAATTTTGCGTTCCACGGAGAACGCAAAATTGCCCAAAATTCTGCTTTCCGCGACTTCACGAAATTTTTTCTTGTTCGCGTTCTCAAAATGCGTGCTCGCGAGAAATTTCTCCCCGAGCACGCAAACAGCAACTGTGAACAGGAAAAAAGCATCGCGAACAAGCAATTCCGCGTGTTCGCGGAATTTCTGCATGTTCGCGGAGATTTTTTACCGTTTCGCTGAGATTTGCGTAACGCGATTACGCAAATTCTGCCCACCCCTACTATGTTGCTGGATATGTGCTTTGTCCAACTCTTTCAAAAAATGTACGCTAAATGGAGGATGTGCAAAGGGTGCTGTCACTGTGGGCCTGCTCTGTCCTGTTGGTGTTGTAGGTTAATGCTGGAAACAGACTAGAGTAGAGATGATGCATACATGCCGCCTCCGAAAGTGTTCTTGTTGCACTACACCATAACTTGTGCATTTTTTTCAACTTGGTTTCTCAATATCCCTTTTTTTTCCATCTACAATTACAGGCCGGGCCTTACCCTGTGCTATACTTGGGAAAACAATGCACACTTACCTTACCAATGAATCTACATCTGCCAGGCAGGCATCACCCAAGATTGATGGACAGAGCATCCTTGGAAGGGAGGACCAAGAGGAATGCAGAGATTTAACTCCCCATTTGACCAGGATAACACAGTAACAGTATCAACTTTCATCATCTTTTAAATAATTTGATTCATTTTTTTGTCTACAATCATTACAACAGTGTGTTCTTGTTGTTATTATTATCATTAGGTTTGCTCTCTGTTTATAATTCATCCCTACAGATATTTTAAAATTTTCTTTGCTATCTGTAAAAGTAAGCCCGGTAACACTGAACACAAACTGTATGTAATCCAGGTCTCCTTATCATCATCATGCATGCATTTCCTTTTTCTCCCTTAACATATTGATATGGATATGGTAGTCTACAAAGATTCTGTAATTTGCTGTTTGCCCATGCATACTGTTTTTCTTTCTCAAACCTTTCCCCAAACCCCCCTTCCCAACCATTCAACAAACCCTAACCCTCTTCCCCCGGGCTGTGTGACTTATTGAGGGATGACTAAATTAAATGTACACCAATAATTTATCACACACTTGCTGGGGCGGATGTGGCAAAAGCAACAGTACTTCAATTTCAAGGCAGGGCGGGAATCTTCTTCTGCTTGCCCATCCATGAGCAGTATATTTGTGAGGTAATTTTTAGGTCTTGCGTAGCAGCGCGCATGCGCTGCTCTCCGAGACTTCTAGTAATCAGTATAGCAAGGGGGTGAAACTCCACCTATTGCCGGAGAATTTCTCCCCACTTGCCATTAGTTAACTTTTCCTTTTTTTTGTTAGCGTGCTTACTATTTGGTCTTGATCCGATACGTAACTTCCGTTTAAAAGCGGAAGCAACACCGCCTAACTACAATCTCGTTACACAAATAGTTTTTTTTATAAATAGTCCGCATTAAAATGCATGCGCTAACGTATGTTATATGCATGCGCCAAAAGTATCCCACTATGAAAAACAGGAGGGATGTGCACACACCGCTCTGGTAGGCTGCCCGCTCTCTCTCTTGGCGCCAGCACCACGCTGCAGCTCCCAGTCTTGTTTTATTTTGCGCTCCAGTTCTCCCAGCACATTGCGCGCGCACACACATTGTAAGCAGCACTGCCGGCGCCGCTGCTTTCCTCCGTAATCAAGACTTTTTAATGTGTTTTTTTGGCACCACACCGTTTATTGCGAGACTCCAATCAGAGTTGGTCCTGGGCTCTGGCATGGCACCCATTTGCTGATACTTGTTATTTCCGCGCCTCATGAGCGCTTTCACTTTGAAAACGGTGGCCACGCCCCTTTCTTTAAGAATGGCTAGCTTGTCTGCCATCTGGTACTGGATCCACAGGCATGGCTTGATCCGAGGCCTTTGGGATCCGAGAGCTGGCCCTCCCAACCAGTCTGGACGGGACACGCTGCAGGAAGGAATAGTGTTATCATTGCAATGCTCACCTACCTATGAACCCTGGCCAAAACGTGGCTTCCACCGGCAATGGCACCCGTGCACGTACTCTGCACATTATTTCTGTTGGTCAATTGTGCGCCACGCTGTGCATTCACTTTAGCAATGCACACTGTATTCACCTTAACAATATGCTCTGAATTCGCTTTAACAATGCGCCTGTGAGCCTAATCAGATCATTTCTTTCCCCTTTGACAAAGGATCAGCGCACCGCGCCCCAGTTCCTTTCTGGTCTCTCGTCACAGCAGGTTGCACTTTAATTAATCTCTCTAGCTTCCCACAACATTTCCCAACCCGCGCTCTGCATTCAAATAAGCGCGTTTACAACTAGGCAGCCCAAGCTGGCCTCAGCATTGAATGAGTTAAGCCAATGCTGTTTGCAATGCAACACATGCGGCAGCCAGGCGAGCAGAGCAGGAGATGTAATCTGGTGAGTTTTATTTACTTTCCATGTGGCATTTATACCCCTGAGATTGCGGAGTAGGAGTGTGTGTCTGAGAAGTGCATGGAAGAGAGGAATGGTTCTACTCCACTGCTCTCTGTACAAAATGTTTTCTTTGCTGTATGTTACATACTACATGCCAGTAGGCATTTCTGTCTGAAGATTGCTTGCGGCATATTTATTTTCTTTGTCCAGAAACCGACTCCATACCACCTATCTGTTCTAAAATTATTATTTAAATAGAATGAACTGGGTGAGATCGGAAGGGCAAAGCGTGCGCCTACTTTAATTTAATAGAAACCATTCTCCTACTGTTACATTTTCAATCATGCATCCCAGAGTGTCAGAAAAAGCCACTGCCTATAGATAAGGCTCGGTGGCGGGGAGGACAGAGAAGCAAAAGTACTCAGTCTCTTCCTTCTTGCCTAGCCAGACAAGGACAGTGTTTATTTCTCCTGCTCTGCCTCTGTCATCCTCCCCCTCCGCCTCTCTCTTTCCATATTTCTCTTGTTCCTTCTGTCTCTATCCTCCTAACTTGCTGAAAACCTTGACTGCAAGACACGGTTCTTACCCTCTCTTTCCTCTCCTTTATTTTATTTGTTCCCTTGTGAAATGGATCCAAATAAACACACTTGCTGAGAATGTCGCCTTTATTCTGTCATTTTTCATTTTCTCTTCCCTTTGGTTCTCTTCCCCAGATTACAGGTCCTTGCGTTTCTTCTCTTCCTTCGCACTGTCTCCCCGGCTGCAGGTTTGCTCTCTCCACCGCCCTCAAAAGCTTTCCAACACCCTCTAATCTTCTATAATCTATTTCATGTCTCTTGATAAAGCTGTAGAATGACACTTCTCCACTCACTGCAAGCCTTGAAGTGGCGGAACGGGGACCAGTCACTGCTCAGGGGCCCAATAATTCATGCCTCCCTGCCTCTGTCTCTCACACTTTCGGATTATTGTTTAACTTGATGGTTCAGCCTTGTAGCTCAAATCACCAGCACCATTCCAACCATCTAGCTTCCTCTAGCGCTGGAAGGCCATCTAGTGCTTTCTGAATTCATCCATCTTTCTCTCACCTCTTCCTGATGAACATTCCTTGGTGAAGTATAGCCTCTCGCTCCCAGATTCTCGCATTTGCGAGAGTTTGAGCTATTGGTATTCTAAATGACAATGCCTTTTATTTATGTGTTAAAAAAAGCTTCAAGCGGTGTGTAAACACCCACTTTGTACTTCTAGTCCTTGCTTACGAGAAACAATGCTGGCAGCAAAAGAGGCATAGTTGCTGCCAGCCTTGCTTCTCGTAAGCAAGTACTAGGAGTACAAAGTGGGTGTTTACGCACTGCTTGTATGTTTTCAAAACACATAAATAAAAGGCTTTGTGATTTAGAATGCCAATAGCTCAAACTCTAGTAAATGCGCGACCTATTGCATTGCAAATGCTTGTTTTACCAAAGGATCCTAATACATCATCATTAATTACCGGTATTGATTGGATTAATGGATTTGTTGTCATCCTCCTACACAGCACTAACAGTTACGCTTGTGTCCAGTGTACTGTAGGCCTAGTCAAGTGACTCGACACAACTAGAGTTTATAACTCTGTGTACTTCTAGGCTATCCCCACCACCATTCTGTTTTGTTGTATTTTTGCATATTATTGGTTGGTCAGTAAGTTCTGTACTGTACTTCATTCTACTACTTCTCAAAGAGTCTCTCTCAGGCTACTGACTGTCTCATTTTCTTTTTTTGCAAATGCTGCTGCCAGTGTCCACTACTACTACTACTACCACCACCACCACCACCACAACCATGGCATGTTAGGAAAGAAAACCATCATCACCATGCAGCCATCGCTGTACCTAAGTTAAACATCAAGCAAAGGTAAGAGACGTTTGGGGGAGGCATAATTATTAATGGACATGTTTTCATTAATTCAATTTCACTCACCCTTATGAGTCCAGTTGAAGAATGCATAGAGTAGAAGAGACTGACAGTACTAGTAGGACAAGTCACTCAGTGAGGGGTGCCACATCTATCTGTTTGTGTCTTACAAAGTCAGCCAATTATTTAAATCAAACACTGGATGTGGGTGGCCCTGCACCAGCAAGGAATCAGTGTGATGTAAAACAGTAACCCCACCCAGGAAACATTAACAACATCGTTTGTTAAGTAGAAATATATTATTTAATCCCATAACAAAAATAAACTATGTAAAAAATCCCACAATACCTGTCCCACCTCTCTCCCTAACCCCAACCAATGTCCGTAAAGAAAAAGTCCAGCATAATGTCCAATTGTCCAATGAAGAGAGAAAACCCAACGCCCGATTCCCACCCACCAAAAGAATAAATAAAAAAGGGGCAATAAACAGGGTCTTATGTTCTGTGGGCTTGACTCTGGAGGACAAGTACTTGCTCATCTCGATGGGCAACACGGCGCTTCAATGCACGGCAGTTGCATCCACGGGGGGGCAGCACTGATGGAGGGGCAGCTGCAGGTGGCTGCCAGACGTTGGCGCCATACCACTGGAGGGCGGTGGCATACGGTATTCACACTGTATGGCCTCCAGCTTCCGGCACCGGGCCTTGGCTGCCAACTCCTTCCTGTCAGGTTTCCTCAAAACTATTGTAAAATATACTTTTAGCAAAGCAGTAAGACAAATTAATTCTACACATAGTGGCACGCTAGCACTAGCAAGCACAGTGCATAACATTTGAGGGAAGTATCTATCCTCCCACTTTCTTGGACTTTAACATTTGTGGGAGTTTCAGGCATTCAACCAACCATGTATCTGATTCCTATCATGCATGCATGCATCCCACGTATCCTTCTCTGCCAGTCATAAATATTAAATCTCGCCCGTCCTTCTTCCTTCCACTCTTCTTTCCCTTTTTGTTCAACCCATCCATCAAGGTCATCTGATCTGACTTTTAGTCTTCTCCATAAAACGTTCACAGCTGAGTTGAAATCAGATAGAAGAGGCCATTGGTTACTCAACACTCCCGCTGGTAATGCTTTTACTAATGCTAAGTAAAGGGTGTCTTCAACCGTTCACAACAACTTCTTACTTAGTAAGTCTCAACTGTACAGTATACAGTACACCCTTGCAGTGAGTGTAATGTCAATAAGTAAGGATTAGGAATCTAACTTACCACCATCCGCCACTGCTACTGGTTTACCCCCTGCAGCTCCTCCTGCAACTGCTGTATCCTCTCCTCCATCAGCAGCTGCATCACCTTCGCAGCTAGCCCCAGCACTGGTGGTTGGTAATGCGCCTTGAAAAAACATTACACATATTATTTAGATGTCATATACACCTCCCCCTATTTTTCACTAGTAAGATTGAAAAATGGGTTAATAGTAATACATACATATACAACATACATCACTAGTACAAATCAGGTAGTAGTAGACAAGACACTAGTAGTTATATAGTCCCTAGGGTCATTCTAGTCTTTGCTTAGTTAGCCCGAGCCATGCAACCATTTCACCTTTGTGTCTTTTATTTTTGCACATGCGTCGTTACCTCGCAGCTTGTTGTATAAAGATGCCTTTGAGCCCACATGAGCTCATACTGCTACTGTCTAAGCACTACATACGAGGTCAAACAAAACAAGCCACTTTTTAAAAAAGAGTCCGTTGGGACTAGCGGGTGACTCCCTGAGGGTCAGTGTGTCTGCATTTGCCAAGGCGTCGCTGCTTGAATGATGTGTGTGGTACCCTCCCGTCACTCAAAGTTGAGACCCCGCATCCCAGCAGATCTTGGAAAGGCACGGTATAATTCATATCTAGATCGTACTCAGCCTCTTCTTGTTCTGCTTTATTTTAGGACAAGCTCTGGGGCAATGTTGACATTCCCCCCTCATGCATTTTCTTTCTTGTCCTTTTTTCACCTAGGCAGTATCCTGGAGCGGCTAATACCTAGCTAGCTGTAGCAGTTAGATTGGAGGGTACATTGAGACCGTGCATGCCCGGATACACATTGAGGGTAGTATCCCTCAACTCACTTACACTACACTTATTGAAACTATTTGCTTAGTCCTGATGATGCTCCACGGATCCGGTTGGAGCATAGGGGTGCGCAACATGTCAACCTCGTTTTAGTTACCTAGGGCCCATCTAGCCTCTATAGGTAACGCCTGACCTACAGGTTTTTTAAGTTGCCAAGTGTGCCCCCACTCATTAAAAGTGCTCTTTGGGCAACCCTTAGACAGTTTTAGACTCACTCTGTATGCACCAATGCACCATCTTTGTATGACCCACACCACACACCCTTATGCACCATACGGCGTTTTGTCTCAAAAGATCTCCGCTTAAGTGACTCTTCGGGGGACCCATAGGGCATTGCAGAGCCGGCCCGACGAGGAGCAAAACGACTGATGATGAAGCATGACATCAATCGGGGTGTGTTTGGCCATCAAGAGATTAGATTTGTTCTTCCCTTCCACATGTGGGCACATAAAGCCTAGGATCACTTGTAATTTCCTCTTTCTCTTTAGTAAGTGGGGGATCACCTGCACCCCTTATATCGAACAATGCCCCCTGTTTTGATTAACACATATAGTGATTTCAACAATTATCTCTTTGATTGAAGTGAAGGGATTTTCTCGACTTTTCTATTCTGATGCTAATCTTTACCTTTTCTTTTCTCTTTTTTGAGACTCTTGTTGCTTTGCATGTTTCCCAAGAAACTCTGGAGAGTGATATCAAGATTTGACCTATATCTTTTCCTTGTTCCCTTGTTTACCTGCCTTCCCCCGGTGTGTTTTCCACTCTTGTCTGTTTTACTATTGGACATGGAGGGTTAAGGCACAGGAGTGGTGGGATATTCTCCCGTCCTGCAGGACCTGGTTTTCAGGTGAGTGGGGGAAGAACAAAGCGACGCAGGTATCCTGGACAGTTCATTGTCAAGATAGATAAGAGTGATATTCAACCTATCCAAATACTCTTGCCTGCCCAAATCAGGCTGGAATTTGGTCTGCAGACCTAAGAAATCACTCACAAAGGTACCTATGTCAAGTGCTGGCACACAATTAAAAAAGCCGATCCAGGGAACATTGAATACTCACCTATGGAATGAAATACACTTAAAGAAGGAATGAGCAACCATGGCCTCAATAAATCATCCAGGCCTAGCGGACCTTTGGGCGGCCTCAGGGATGCACAATAGCTTTTAACAACTTGTAAATAAGACAGGGAAAGAGGCTCTCTATGATGGAAACACAACAGGGCTCAAAGAAAGGGCCCACAGATAGTTTGTCCCGCAAAGCTATGTCGGCCCTCCCCAGAACTTTATTTAGGCGCTGGATTTAACAGGAGAATGAAAGAAAATATCTCCACTTCCGAATGGGCATTTTACTAACTCTGCCGCTCCTGGCTCTTTCAATACAATCACTGGCACCAAGTACCTGCCCCTTATGTGGGAAAGTGGAAGAGAGTGTCTTACTCCTATTGTGCATCTGCGGAGAAGTGCAATTCAAACGTCGACTGCTACCGAAACCCATTATTAAAATCAAGGGGATAAGATCCTACAGGCAATCAGTGAAGGCATGCTTTGGAGGTGGAGATGCACACCTGTCATGCTGCTTTGCACGATTCATGGAGACGGCGGGGGGGGGAAACTCTGAGAACAAGCGGTTAGTAATCTTCATTACTGTATCTAAAAGAACTTTACAGTGCCGCTGCTCTGTGAACTCGAAGCAACTAGGCAAAGCACCGCTCACTTGAAATCCAACCAGCTCGACGCATATCTTCTGTTTTCCCTTTTGTTCAGCCTCTCTTAAAAGACTCATGTACCTCACATACAACTTAAAAAAATGTGATATCCCATTGCTATGAATTTTATTAAACTAGGTTAATACAGACGCTTATCATCATTTAAAATGCACTAGGCACTTTATGTGCCAGCAACACCACAACCTTTAAAAAACATTTGAAACCTAGAATGGAGTTTGAATTTACCTTGCTACTTCCTGCACGCGGAACTAACTCTCAGAGGATGCATTCGTTACGGTGCTTTGCAAGACCGAATATTGTCTGACTACCTTAGCTCGCAATGCACCTAGGGCTATAGACTATTATCCCAGAATCCACACTGCTCACTCTGCACATTGAAACAACTGCCTAAAGTTTACACACTTACTTAATTACTGTTGGAATCTTTTACATTTAGTTATCTTGAGACAATTGTTTAATGTCTGATGTCAAGATTGAAGACTTTGTCATTTGTACTGTACTGATAACAATCATTGTCTATTGTTATGACTAACTTGGCATAAGGAATCAATGTTTTTATGATATGTACTCCTATATTTTAATTACTAAACCTGCCGTGTCACGCTTTTTATGTCAAAAATATTTTTATTAACTAAACAATAATCTTATTACTTGTTTACTTGTTTGTTTAAATTGCAACTGACTTGCTGCTGCCTACAGCAGTTTCCACCAATGTCTTTTGAATTTCTGTGTTTTTTCTGGGGATACTCGGGATGAGATCAATTGAACCTGTTTCATGTATAAGCAATGTAATATGTATGTGTGCTTAATGTACATTGCATTAGCAGTCAAAGTTAATAATGATAATGGTTTCAACACCTTAAACCAATACTACAAGTTATCTGGTGCAGCAGTTCTTACCCGGTGGTGTCCAGAACCCTGGGGACCATGACGCATAGACATGGCGTCCACGAATGTCTACAGAAATAAATATTTTTAACAGAATAATAAAAAACATATTCAAAAAGTGTAATATTGAAAATAGGGCACTATAAAAAGTTCATGGAATTTGATATTGGTGCTGAAAAAAAGGGGAATATCTACTAATATTTCACGTAACAAGACAATTTGCTGCGCTGTGTTATGTAAAAGGGACACACCATAAATATGCCATATCCACAAAGATATGGCACATTTCTTTTGTCTCCTTGCTCTTGGGGACTTGTGGCAGCCTAGTGCCAACACAGGCAACCATTTACCCTGCTACAAGGGTACCTGCGTTATGAGCAGCATTGTTTTTGTGCATGAAGGTACATCTTCTAGCTCAAAAACAGTCCTGTAAGGCATTTTTATCATGTAATGTGTGCTGCAGAATGCAGAAAGCATAGATAGAGGATGTAATGAGGAGAATTAAAGATATTTCTTCTTTTTACACATCAGTGAGAGAGGCTCAGCATCATGGTGCAGTCTCAGGTTTGCTGACTTTAGTAAATCTGGGATTCTGTCAAAAATCATGGGTGGATGCGTTGGGAAGCTTACACTCCACCCATGGAACACCTCCATTCCACAAGATAATGCAAGGCAGTGATATGCACTGCTTTGCTTTACTTTTGATTTACTAAACCTTACCTAAGATGGCGTATGGGAAACATGGAAGGACAACCCTAGCTTTTAGTAAATCTGCCCCTAAATTGGAATCCTTATCTTGATTCATGGAAAAAGTGCAAGGACTGCAAATAAACTCTAGTATGGATGATTGTAGGCTTCAATTGAAACAATTGTGTGCTCAAACAAAAAGGAAGCATGCATTAATAACACAAAGACTAAGTCACATGCTGGAATCTACACTTTGGCCCACATGCATCAAAATATGAAAGTGTGATTCCTTAATAGTGTGTCAGGACTGTCAGGCCACATTCAAGATAAACATGCACGGTGAGAACAAAGGTCCTAAGATTAAATAATTCAATGAGGAAACGTAAGATGCAGAGCCAGTGTGAGAACAGATCCAAATCTAAAATGGCCGCTAGGTTAGGTACAGATGAGCGGCAGGTTAGCGTTCTAGTGTCCAACAGCAATCTCCAAGATCCAGGTGTTCAGCCGTTGGAGTGGCGCACTTCACCGCGTTCCTGAGGAGGGAATGACACAGAGAACTTGTCGCGTAGTTAGTGAGGGAATTACTACGTTGCGAGTAACTTAAGAGTGCAAGTTTATGGTTCGAGCTGAGGAGGAGGAGGCATTCCCAAGTAAGATTGTTCTGGTTGCGAGTGGAATAATCCACTCGCGCAATGTTCAGGAAAATATTCAAAGTATAACACCGTATGTTAGGTTTCTGAGTAAGCGAAACCTAAATTTATTCTGAGGGAAAGCTTTTCGCTTCACTTGGAAGTGTTTATCAGCCCGGCAAGCGCTATTGAGGGCCAACTTAATAGTATGAAAAAGACAGCAGAGCTGAGTAGTCAAGAACTTCAGCATGCATAGGCTCAATTAAAAGAAACATAAGATAAGAGGTCAGAGAGTGGCGCTTGAAGTTAATGAATCGAGAATCACCTTAAGACAAGTAGACACATCCTTCTCTTCCTGTGTTTGACTTAAAAAACAGAAAAGGTGTAAATGTTAAGGCATAGTATCATGCAATTAGAGTAGAAGAGAAGAGTTGCAAAACTACAACATTAAAGAAAGGCGTACACTCAGGACAAAGACAATTAGCAAGATAAAAGAAAACAGAAGACAACGAGACTAGACAGGAGTATACAACTACTTACCTTACCGAAATCCATGTAGAGGCAGCACATCACAGTGGTTTGGGTGAGAACACTAGAGAAAGTTAGTTAAGAAAGATTAGAAGCCGAGTGGTTTAGGAGTTAAATAATGTTGTTAATGTCTAGTTCGCAGCACATAGAAGACACCACCAAATAAACAAACAAGAAAAAACAAGGAGAGAGGCATTGGTCACTTCAGACAGGGTAGGTACACTACAAAACTAGAGTAGAACACAGTGAGTAAAACAGGAGAGAGGTTAGACAGTAATTTAATTAATGTGACAACTTCTTTTACAGTACATACTCACCTGCACAGCGAAAGTAAGAAGCTAGAAGCAGAAGGGTGAAAAACCAGAAGACGAAAGAAGATGTGAAGTGACTGTCTCTTCTCTGTCCCATCCCCTTTCCCCCCTAGGGTTTCTGGGGCGTACTTGCGTAAAAACAAGTGAGTCGCCCGGAAGGCTTGGTGAGGAATTGGGAACTTGCGGCATTCTGCTCCTGAGCGTAGAGACGAGCATGATACTCTGACATAGTGATAAATAATGGAATCGCTAATAAAGAATCGCAAAAGCCAATGCAGCAAGAAAATAGCAAATTGTGATTTCTTAAAAATCGCTATTTTCATTAGCGATTACTTATTTACCAAATCTGTAATTGCGAATTCGCAATTACAGAAGCGGTCATTGCAATTTTCCCAGATTGCTGCATTTTGATGACATTACAACCAAGAAGTGATTCACTGATTCCACACATGGCATTTAGGAAACAGTTAAAAAAGCGCGAGTGTGAACTCTGAGAAACACCTCCAGCTGCAGCAATTATTCCCTGGAAACTTCCTGAAGTTAGGAGATGTAGAGAACACAGGACCTGCACATGGGTGGGTATGGCATGTGTCCTGCGCGTCTGACGCTGCAGTATTGGGTCTAACTCAGCAATGAGATCTAAGATTGTGGTAGCATTCAGCCTATATTTATCATGTATCTCCTCCTCCGTCTGCCCTAGCAAAGTGACTGAATATTCTCTCCTGTATCCTCCTTCTTCTCTGTGCTGCTGCTCTGACCCTCATCCTCCTCACCATAACGTAGAGCGCTGCCATTGTGCAACATTCAGATGCATTCTGGGACTGTTTAAGTAGTTTGTTGATCATGAACACCTGTCTATTGTTAAGAGAGATTTTTACCACCTGATTTGATTTCTTCTTATTTAAGAATTGCAAACTGCGTTTCTCGTCTTATTCTGTATTTTCAATTTTTTGTTGTATCCGAATTTGCGGTTTCTTATTTGTGAATACCTATTACGGAATCTTTATTACAGATTCGGTATTTTGGTATTCGCTAATATTAGGATTTTCGTCAAATTTGCTTCATGCATGGGAACAAGCTATTTTGCGATCGCAAAGGGCCTTTCTTTGCAATTCACAACTTTTGCGATCGCAAATTAGCTTGATGCATGTGTCGTGTAAAAGTACAACTACATTTGGAATGTTCCCATTAAAATTAATATTTCAATTTAAATATATTTAAATTACACATTAATAATTTGTGTACTTGTTTAATGTATGCTTGCTTCTGTATTTATGTGCATTGTTTTGAGGTTCAAATTGTTGACATTCCTTAGAGCTTGCAGTAGTGATACAGTGGGGTCCAAAGTGTTCAAAACATTAAGATTCCATGGTCTAGAGTACTGTAGCTGGCTATGTGTAACACTGATGATGTCGATACAAGGAGTGAGCAAGCAGGACAGAAATGCCTGAATAGAAAAATGAATCACAAAAGCTACAGATCACAATAAGTAGTGCAGATACTAAGTGCCAGACGAAGGTACTATTAAGAAGGCTATGCTCTGTGAGTTTCTTGAGATATGTTCTTCGATAGCAGCAGACGATCAGTAAGGGTCAAGCAATGCAAGACGGGGAAAAGGTGTCTATCCCAGCCGGATCTGATGTGACCAGATCTAATGTGATAAGACTGATCAGATAGATAATTGCAGCTACAAGTGGGGGATGTGAAATATATTTATGTCACCTCTGATGTTAGATAACCCATCTTGGTGCCTATAATAGACAGAGTTGTGCCAATAGCAGATGAATTCCTTCAGAAGAATTTTCATAGAAGAGCGCGCGGCGGCGGCGAAGCAAGATGGCCGCCTCCTGAAGAATTTTGTCGAATCGAGCTCCGCTCGCTTATGAAGGGACCTCTCCTACGCAGCGCCTCTTCACCGCAACTGCGGATACCGGCGTCGGAAATGTTTATAAGCAGAACGGCAAGTTTTTAGACCTCTGGAGGGTCTTTTATTCTTCTAATAAGCTCCGCCTGTCTCTGCTTCACAGCGGCCGCCATTTTGTGCTCCTCTGTAACAGCACTTCACCTGACGAGGATGCTCTCCTCATAATTACTCCAGAACTTTCTCTTTTTTCTCAAAAATTGCCCAGGTTATGCCTAATATTTATCAGAAGCAGACCAGTTTGATGAAATGTCTCTCATTTTGTTGGAAGCAGCTGGTATTCAATTGGATGGAA
Source organism: Triturus cristatus (assembly GCF_964204655.1). NCBI lineage: Eukaryota > Metazoa > Chordata > Amphibia > Caudata > Salamandridae > Triturus > Triturus cristatus. The sequence goes on along the minus strand of NC_140581.1, from coordinate 68,666,873 downwards.
ACCCTTTCCTTAAATGGTTCAGCTTCTATTCACAATTTTTGCGGTATTACCATCTATTTAGTGAAGCTGTGCGTGTCCTTCTTTTTTTTTTCTTTTTTTTTTCATAAGGAAATTTGAAGGCACACTTATTTTTGACTACTCACTATCGCTGTATTTTGCTTCCTACTTATCGCTCTCATCTGGTGTTATATTGCTGGTCATTCTCTTTTTGGCTCTTCCTCATCATACCATATCAACAACGTTGTCTCTTTGACAGTTTTTATATATAATTTACAGCTGCTTCCTCTCTGTTGCCACCATGGATTCTCATCCTCCAAATAAATCACAGGGGGCTTCTTCTGGTGGGCGGAAAGATGCTGTTTCTTGCGCTGGTAAATGTAGTAAGAAGGACCCCCCCTCTCCTTCTAAATCACTGCTACCCCTCAAGCTGGAAGATATAATGGAGGAGCTACGCCTCATTCGACCTTTCATGTCTGACACAGCTGCCACTCTGCAAAGGTTAGATGACAAGTGGTCTGGCCTGGATTCGAGGCTTTCGGAGGTGGAACAAAAAGTCAGTGATGCTCAAGAGGTTCTTGCTAAAGTTGATTGCCTCACCAAAGAAGTCAGTCTTCTCAAGAAATCTACAGAGGATTTGGAAGATCGAAATATGCGTAACAATTTACGCATTTATGGTATTCTGGAAGGTTCCGAGGGATCAGATATTATCAAATTTTTGAAAACTCAAGTTCTTTAGATAGTTGGTCTCCCAAAATCCATTGACTTCTATATCCAAAGAGCCCACCATTTGGGACCACAGAGCGCATCCTCTTCATCTAAGCTAAGAGGTATAATTGCCTATTTTCTTCTCTACTCGGATCTCATGGCAATTTTAAACGCAGCTAAACAACACTAGCAGATGCTTTGGTCTGGCCATAAAGTCTTCTTCAGTCAAGATGTCTCCAAGCCAACTGCCAACCGGCGAAAGGAATTCCTTGACCTTCGGCCTGCCTTGTGATCTATGAATGCTTGCTATGGTCTAATACATCCTTGTTTCTTCAAAGTAACATTTAATGAAAGAACTCTGAGATTTGATGATCCTGCTGACCTCCGGAAGTTCATTCATGCGCATAAAGTAGAACTTATGGAACTGAGCAAGCCTTAATTGTTTATGTTGTTTCTTTTTTGGTCTGTTTTTGATGTTTCTATTATGTGATTTGTTCTCTTTAACCATGTCTCTATTTGTTATCTCCCACATTTTCCAGGCCTCCTCTCTATCGATTTGATGTTGATGTTCCTCACCTTGATTGGCCCCCTTGTTTGTAATGTGCGACTCACCTCACTGCAATTCCTCTCTACTGTTGTTAAGTTCCCTTCCATTTATTTCACTGTCTACCTTTGTCTCTAGTTTTTCTCTCATTAATATTGTTATTTTTAATAGGTAACCTTGTTTTTTTTTCTCTCGGTGTCCCTTTATCCACGTGGTTATCTTGTTCATCGTCGCCCCCCCTCCACAAGTCAATGTTCTCCTTCACAGTGTTTCTTATGACTAAAGCCCTTGGGATTTTTGTCGTCTTTTTTCTGCTATGTTTTCTTGGGAGACTATGTTCTCCTAACCCCCTTTTCTTTCACTCTATTATTTTCCCCTTCGCAAGTCATTTTTTTCTCTTTCTTGCTTTCTCTTATTTTGCAACTATCCTTTTTCTCCATATTTCTTTTACTCTATATCTCCTCTCTCACTCTTCCTTTTCTTCCTTGGTCTTTCTCTGCACTGAATTTTTTTGTTGATCTTTTATTCTTTCAAAATGGCGTTTCTCTACTCTCATTTTCACTTGCCTTTTTTGGTAAATCAATCATTTTTTTATATTCTTCCTCCTCTTTGATATTCTCTTTCTTTTTTCACACTGGTATCCTCGTTGGTCTCCTTATACTTTAACCTATGTCTTTCCTGTACCTGTTACACTTAGAAATTGTTTATCCTTTTACGAACTTTAGCTTTGACAGGTCTCCGTATCATTTCATGGAATGTAAAAGGTATGCGTAATCCTGTTAAGAAGCAGAGAGTGTTGTCCCACCTTGCTAAATTGAAATGTCATATTGCTTTGTTACAAGAATCACACCTCAGATTACAAGATTTGCCTTCATTACGTAAACATTGGGTGGGTGAAATCTTTTGCTCTCCAGCTGACAATAATAAGAATGGTGTTGTTATTCTGTTCCATAAATCGTTGTCTGTTCTTTTACATAATGAATCTAAAGATACCAATGGTAGATTACTTCTCTTAGATGTTACAGCTAATAGCACTCCTATTTCTTTTTGCAATGTATATGGCCCGAATGATGTTGATTCATCCTTTTGGTCGGATTTTTCCACTCTCGTCTCCTCACATGCTACTGACAACTGATTGTGTGTGGTGACTGTAATCAACTCATGGATCCCTTCTGGACCGAAAATCTCAAGTCAAATATGTCCCTAACAAGATGCAAAAAACCTTTCATAAAGCAATTACTGCTAGAGGATTAGTTGATGCTTGGAGAACGTCACACCCTGATGTTCTAGAATATTCTTCTTTTCCCCTGCCCACAGATCCCACTCCCGGATAGATTATATCTTCCTCACTCAACACACCCTACAATTCATGAATAATATTGAGATTGGCTCCATTCTTATCTCTGATCAAGCCCCCATCATTTTAGATATTGATCATCCTTTTCCTACACCCTCATCTAGGCGCTGGTGCTTTAATAATTCTCTTCTTTTAGATTCAACATTTCTGGAAAATTTCTCGCTATTTGCCCAAGAATTTTTTCTCCATAATATATCCTCTTTCATTTCATTTGGGATGCCTTTAAGGCTTCTGCCAGAGGTTTTATCATTGACTTTGTTTCCCAGAAAAAGAAGAAAGCTCTCTTAGAATCTACATCTCTCCTTAAACAAATTAAATCATTGGAAGATCAATATGTTTCCGCTAATTGCCCAGACACACTATCCAAGCTTATTAAAGCAAAAATGCAATTCAACAAACAATCTCTGGATTCGGCCTGTTATAACCTTCTTAAATTCAACGCAAAAATGTATGATGGACACAATAAAGCTGGCAGATCTCTTGCTAATTATCTTAAAATTAAAAAGCAAAAATCTAAAATAGCTGCCATTAAGGATTCTTCGGGAATTCTGCATCTTTCAGATTCTAAGATTCTCGACTGCTTTACTGATTACTATACCTCTCTGTACACCCCAGAAACTTCTCCTTCTACTGATCTCATTGATTTCTTTTTTCAACAAATTCCTAAGTCTCCTGAGACCCAAGTAGGGGTAGGCGGAATTTGCGAAATTCACTTTCGCAAATTATCGCGAAAATGTTAAAAATCTCCGCAAACACGCGGAAATATCGCCCGTTCGCGAAATTTTCTGCATGGTCGCGACTCGCCAACTTACCCATGTGGTTGCTCGCGGCCATCTTGTTTTCAGTTGTCTCGCGGTGCATGATCGCGAGAAGAAAGACGTGATCGCGCGACGCATGACGTTACTGCGGGCGCGAACTGTCGCGAGACAGCGCAAATGGCTACCAACAATCCAACATCTCATGGAGAACGCGACCGGATCGGGAAAACTTGTCGGCAAACGCAGGGATTCAGGTAAGGCGATCGCGTGCACGCGAGAATGTATTATTTTACAGCGCGAGCAAGAAACAAATTATCGCTCAGCTGCGGAATGCGGAAATTTGGACATTTTCGCGCTTTCCGCGGAACGCGAACATATCAAATTATCGCAATTTCCGCGACCGGAACAAAATTTTAGCCCAGGCCTAGACCCAAGTTGACATTACTTCTTTGAATTCCCCCATCTACGAACAAGAACTCATTGATACTATCTCTCTTCTGCCTAAAGATAAGACTCCTGGTCCAGATGGATTCTCCGTTCGATTCTATCTCCAATTTAAGTCCCTTTGATTTCTCACCTTCTCTCTTTAATTAATCACTTTCTTACCTCTGGTACGGCGCACGGAAATTTTACTCAGGCTATGCTCTGTTTGATTCCTAAAAAGATAAAGATCCGTCCCTTTGCAAAAATTATAGGCCCATTTCTTTGATTAACACAGATTGTAAGATCTTTGCAAAACTACTCGCCATACGCATTAATAAAGTCATTCCTGATCTTGTTAACATTTATCAATCCGGATTTGTCAAAGGTCGTTCCATTACAGATAACTCACGTACCTTTCTTAATATCATTCATTTGGCCTCTAAATTACATTCTCCTTTAGCCGCCATAACATTGGATGCTGAGAAAGCTTTCGATAGAAATAATTGGGAGTTTGTTTTTGGTGCCCTTAAATGGCATGGTTTTGGCCCCCCCATCCTCAAATACATTCAACTCCTCTACTCAGAGCCGACCACTTCTGTTTGGGTAAATGGTTGTCAGTCCCATTATTTCCCTCTTCTCAGAGGGACTGGACAGGGATGCCCCCTTTCCCCTCTTCTTTTTATCCTCGCGTTGGAACCCTTTCTCGAATCAATCAGACGCTCCGATCACTATACGGGTCTCCAATTCAAATCACTTGATATTATATTTACTGCTTATGCAGATGATATTCTTCTGTACATTTCTAACCCATCCACTTCCTTGCCAGCTTTCTTTTCACTTCTACAGGAATACTCAAGAGTCTCTGGATATAAACTAAATGTCGATAAGTCTGAGATCCTACCTCTTAATAAATTCTGTCTTCCTTCTATGTTTTCTACTACGGGCTTTGAATGTAATTCTAAACATATCAAATGTCTTGGTATCCTTTATGCTAACACCATCAAGGAAACTATTAAAATCAATCTTGCAGATATCCTTAAGAAATTGTCCGCTTTGATTGACGGTTGGTCTCCACTTTTTCTCTCATGGTGGGGTAGATTAGCTACCATCAAAATGATGCTTCTTCCTATTATTAATTTTTACTCTTCTATGCTTCCTATTTCTCTTCCCAATTCCTTCTTTCGTGTTACCAATAGTTCTCTCTCCAAGTATCTCTGGAACAATCGCAAACCCAGGATTTCATTGGCTCGCCTCCAGTTGTCTAAAGAAATGGGAGGTGTCAATTTTCCTAATATTTGCCGTTATCATTCTGCCTTCACTCTAAAACAAATCTGGACTTCTTTATCTGAGACCTCGGATCCGCCTCTAACAGCATGGAGCTGGTTGGAACAAGCTCAGTGTTCTCCTTTTACTTTTCTCTCTGCTGTTTGTTTGTCTCAACCTCCTAATCGTTTCTCGTCTCCTATCTTTACCCACTCCAAAGCAATAACTACCTCTCTGCTTCATTCTCACTTACCTTCTTCTGACTCTTTTTTACGCACTCCAATTTGGTATCACAAGTCCATTAAGATTAACAAACGCTCTTTATTTTGGAAAGAGTGGATTGACAAGGGTATTGTTACACCTCAACATTTAATGAAAGATGGTTCTTTTATGGATTTTTCAGATCTCAAAACTTCCTACAATGTTTCCCATTCTCACGCCCTTCATTACCCTCTTCTTAAGGAATCTCTCATTCGCCTTTCTCTTCAGAGCTCCCTAACGATCATACCTGGTCAAACTTTCCCTCCATCGATTTCTCTACTCAATTCAAAGCTTCTACCATATATAAAATATTATCTCACTCTTCGAAAATTAGGAACAAATCCAATTTAGAGCTGGTATGGGAAAAGGATCTAGCCCTAACAATTCCTTTATGCACATGGAATTCCCTTTAGACAAAAATTCACACCTCCTCACATTCCGCTAGCATGACAGAGACCTTATATTATTTTTATAACAGACTTTTTCTCACTCCCTGTGACATGTATAAATTTAAGTTAATGAATTCCCCGAAATGTTGGTCCTGTCCTAATATTGACAGTGATTTCCTTCACATGTTTTTCCTTTGCCCTCTTGTTAAAGCTCTTTGGTCCCAAGTTTGGTCAAAACTAAATGATATTCTATCGACTAATGTTATTTTTGAGATTTCACATTTTGTTTGGGCAGTTGTTCTCCTGTTTGGAATGTTCATGGCACTGAGGGTAAATTCATTGATTTATTTTTTGCTATTACTCTTCAAATTATAACTACCAACTGGAAAGACACTTTAAAAATTACCTTCCAAGCTTGGTGAAATTTATTATGTCATCATCACAGACTTGACTATGCTTTCGCTAACTCTACTGCTTTGTTGATCAAAAACGATTTGTTATGGTTGCCTCTAACTTCTTTTCTTTCCAGGTCGAACAGTTAATGCTTGTACATGCACTCTTTTTTGGTTTTTTCTTGTTCTGTATATATTTCCGGTTACATATCTTTATTTTCTTCTCGTGTTAGACCTTCTTTTTTTTTCTCCTCCTCTTCTCCCTCTCTCCTCCTTTCTTTCTCCTCTTTTCATTCCTTCTCTGTATACTTAAAATCCTAAAAAGCCTTTGACTTTGTATAGTTTCGTTTTCATCTGAGGTGTGATTCATTTATTTTTTCTTTATCTTATTGTTATATTTATTCTGGGATTGACACTCCACATCATTTAAATTGTATTGATGTTTTACTATGTTTATTACTTCAATAAAGCTTTCTAAGCAAGAGAAGAGTTTTCATGGACATGTCTGTAGGTTTTGGAAACTCTGACTTCTAGGCTGTCTTAGTGAAGCCCACTACCTTTGAAAACAAGAGATGAGGGGCTGAAGATTTCGGCAGTTGGATTCATGGGTCAATTGCAGCAAGGCACTAGTAACTGGGATGGGCCCGTGTTAGTCCAGTGTGTACTTTAGAGCATGCAGACTATTACTGACTTCAGACAGAATGTTATAGCTGAAGTACTATTGGATATTCCACTAGGTAGAGAAGCAGGTTCCTTGTACAACTGAGCTAACCATGGAGGTTAGCAAGCATTGGTTGGTTATGAGTAGTTAAGTCAAGTCATCACAGACCTGCTCCAATCATAGCGTTACTTGTAAACATTCCTTGGAATGACATAGCTATTTAGAGTTCCTCCCGGAGCCTTATCAGCCTGATCTGGGGATGGCTTTTCATCAAGGAACTATTACATGTAGATAGACTATTAAATGTATGTTGACTCATTTAAATGTCCATGTTTATGGCAGAGTGAGAACAGAAAGTTAAGAGATAAATCTACTGAACGAAAAGCACTTGCTCCCACATATTTACTACACAATATTTTTTTTTTACCCAAACACCTTTCCTGAAACTGCACCACTGAATGTACCATGAGAAAGTGGTTTATTAGATGGGGCAAAAATGTGTCACCCACAGGTAATAATACATCTGTATTTTTAGGTCCAGTCAAAGGTTTCAATAATTTAAAGTTGAGCTCAACCCCTGGGGCAATATTGAACAATGGGGTGCATTTTCCTTGTTAGCACCGGGTCACCGGGTGCACCTTTCAATACTTGCAGCCAGCTCAAACAAGGAGAGTGAGCTGTAGTAGTATGAATGCAGTCACAAATTTGAGCTGCCCCAGGGCAGCGCATTCAAGTGAAATACAGATCTGCTTTGAAATAGGCACTCCATGTTTCACTATGCAGGTGGCAACCCACCTGCACTTTTAAGATGAGTTAGATATCCCCTTGCAGGCAGGTACTATTAGTGGCTACGCTCGCCTGCAAGGGCATATCTAGGGAGACCCCATTCCCACCTCCAGAGGACTGCCTTCAGGGGGTGCAATGACAAGATTTACTTTTTAGGTGGTGCATTGTCAGAGCACCACCTGATAGAGGCAAAGAGGTTCCCTAATATGCATAGGGCCACACCCCATGAAAATGAGGGAGCACTCTAAATGAAAGCGCTGGTGCTATATGTGTGCCAATGCTATCTGTTTTACAGAAGGGGCCGCACAAGCATCTGTGGCCCCTTATGTAATACCCAAGTGCCCCAGAGGTGTGCAAAGAAGGCACAAATGCCTGTTGAGCCTCGGGGCACTTTGTATAATACAGCCCCTGATAGTTGTGGCATAGAGCATATAGGCCGAGCTCTCCTGTGATAAGTGTGTTCTCCTGTTTTCCCCTCACTTTTACTGCTTTATATTTTCTTTTCCTCTTTTTTCTGAGTGATTTCTCCTGCTTTTCCCTGACTTTTTATGGCTTTCTCCTTCCTTCCGCCATGTATCTTAGTGCTTTCTCCTGCTTTCCCCTTGTTTTACACTCCTTCTCCTTGTTTTTTCCTTATTTGCTGCTTTTGGCAATTTTCCCGCCTAACCCCAACCAACGCCTTCCAGAGCATCTTCCTCCTCCCAGGCCCTATCTAATGGAGGCTGAAGTCTAATTGATAATTAGAGTGAGGTTTTTAACAATTAAAATGGGTTATTTATTTCAACAGGTCATGCTGCATGATTTATTATGCTGATGCCAGACTACACTGGTAAGCCTGAAGCCATGTTTCCTTTGTCACAACATTGGAAGGCACAATGCAGGTTGCAGTCTGCAGTTGACATCTAAATTTTTATGGCATGTGTGTATTTCCTCACAATATATCGTATTATTATAGGAAATTTAACTACGGCAATCGGGGATCAGCAAATTTCGACATGTATTATGGATCAGAGCACAAACACTAAGCACCGAACAGCAGTTCCTTAGTGGGCTGACCACACAAACAATGGACATTTTTGCTTTCATACCAAACAGGCCTTACTGTCCTACTCCTAATATATTCTGTCAAAACTAACCTCCTAGCCTCACACAAAAGCAAGAAACCAGGATATTCTGTGACACAACAAGCAACTCATGAACATTATCATAGGCAAAGTCTGCGCTGTCTTGAACACCATGTGATTCAGATTGAAATTGTCTTCTGAGCCCAATCCGTTGTCCCCCCTAGCCCTCTCTACTACTACTGTTCACTGTCTGGTCACCACCCATCAATCTCAGAAGCTTTTGCTTCTTCAACTTAGTATCCCTCTAAGAAAGACAATTACTCCTGCTCACATAATCAAAACATATTCCGGCCTTTTCTATAATATAATTTATTTATCCACATATGCATACCACAGCTAGATCACCATAATCTTTTTCTGGAGCCACACAGTACTAATCAGTTCTCCTCACTGCTATGCACAAACAACAATCTTCAAGCAGTATGCTTGCTAAGGAATGTGTCACTTCATAGAAGAGCACTTACTCTGTCTATCTATGCACCCACTTGGTTCTGACAGCAGCCCGTTCAGTCCAACAGCAAGGTGCTTATACCTACCTGCAAAGAATATTTATGTGTGAATGAAGTATGTATATAGGGCAAGCCTAGGCAAAAGAGAAAAGAACACTGTATAGGGTCCAATGCAAGCAAACAGTTCATGAGTGATAAGGAAGGAAGGTGTGTTCTGGTAGCATAAATCCACTGTTGATGCTTTATGATACAGTATTCTTTATAGAGTAGTGTCTTTTAATATTTTCTAGATTAGAGCAGACATGAGATGTTCATTTGGAAGTCGTCTGGTGTCCTCCACCCTAGTGAAGGCCAGTTGACAGTATACACAAGTTGATCTAAAGAATGTTTTTTTGCACCACGGGGCACCAGAGCATCATTTTAATAAAAATTAATGTCATATGAAGCTTACCTCCAGGCACTACCTCAGTTTATGTTTGCCCTGAGTAGTCATCAATTTACAGGCTGTCACGATGGCACTGTGTTATTGCTTAAAGGACGCTTAGAGTCTGCCAGGAAGCAAAGATTCTCAAATGATCTTAACTTGAAATGGTATGTGTGAGAGCTAACTGAACCCATGAGTCTACTGCCCTCTGGTGTGCAATTTTTGCATTAGTTGAGATGATCCAAACAGCAGTGACAGACTGTTCAAATATGATTTTTTCAGTCATTACAACCCAAACTCAGCCTCACTTTTATTTACAGTTCTACATCAAATCTTTTCACAAGAGTATGACAAGAGAGCATGTTTCAAATGAAAGAAGAATATTAAATATGTATATTTGTGCCTTAAAAGCGAGTACACGCTTTCCCAAGGACTCTATCAGTTTACAACAAAAGTCACAATGAATGTTTACTAAGCATCTATAATACCATTGACATTCTTCTCTAATAACATATCAATTACAGGATCAGTCCTATGCACGCTCTAAGAATAGCGATGAGATTTGCATACCCCTTCACAATCTTCTCATTAACCTCTTTTAGTCAACCATGTTATTAAAGTTTTGTATGTGAATCACGTTTTGTATACCCTTCACTTATTCATCTGTTTACATAAATATGTGCATCAATAACTATACACCCATCTTATATTGTTTTTTCTAGTTACAAGTGTTGTTAAGATTGATTTGTGTGTAATTAAGGAAGTAACATCAACAATAATTCAATATGAGCTACTGCTTAGAGCTTATCGCGATTTACTGCAAAAACACATGAACATTACCATTGAAAAGAATCCCTTGTAGGCATTTTCTACCTGATAAAGTATTAGATTACCCAAGCCTCCAATGGTCTCTTGGGTTCCCCACTCTCCTGAAGATGATGTTGAGAAATTAAATTCGTAGTTATGCCTTTTTCAGTGAATGGGGATGGTATGGGCTATTGCTCTAATAAAAGAAGATTCCACATTAAGTTGGTGTTGTATTTTACCATATCCGCCCCTCAAACTGTTGATCTATGTGGTGTAAATTAATACACATCTCTTAAAAAATAACACAGCCCAGTAGAAGAGAGTTAGAGTTTTGATGAATAGATGGTATAGGGGATTTCAGGAAAGGTATGACAAAGATAAACATAACACAAGAACAATGTTCATCAGAAGGATGAGCAGCGACTCATCATCATGAAACTGTTGTGGAAGAAAACAAGGGAATCAGTATATCACAGCTCAGTTAAATGCATTGCAAACAATCCTTCTGCCCCAGAGACCAAAGCTATTTGATACGTAAATGTTGTGTCTTCTAGGTCTAAAAAAATAAAATTAAGGAGGAGTCAATTGAACCCACCTAGTTCTAAAAATATGATTGTTAAAAGAAAAATTATACTGAATTGACAAATTGGGCAGTGCATCTACATTCTCCTATGGAATGTCTCTCACTCTTGGGTGCCAGTCTTAAGCAGTCTAATAGGTAAGCAGGAGTGCCGAGCTCCACTTTCACTTTTCACTCATGCAAGAGTGGAGGAGGCCTCAGGATTCCAAAACAGAAATTGTATTGTAGAGTCAAGGAGAAAGGCAGAAGGAATGCACGCTTCATGAAGAGTGTACCAAGAAGACTCAGAGGCAGAGCAAAAAACAAGAGGACTTGGAGTTTCATTTTTGCCACTAGTACAACACACACATTCAGTAGCAGTTCCCACATCAACACACCTCTCTCCATTCCAAATAGCTGAGTACTAGGCCTCATAGTCATGGTTTCTCTTTAAATTGAATACCTTCCTTTTTCTATCTGTTGATAAGGTAGTCCCGGCCTGAGACCTTCCATCAGCCTCCTGACTACAAGTTACTCCAGCTCATACCCAACCTGGCCAAGATAGACAAGTAAAGAACTGTTGTTGCATAACTGTAGTATCCTGTATCGATTTGTGTTTGTTAAGGAAAGTGACTGGTCTGGTCTCTGAAGAACCCAAAAAAAGGAGAGGACCATATAGGTAAATGTTCGCTGAGTTTGTAAAAGCCAATCACCTTCATGAGAAATGATTACACATCATGCACCAAACATTGCAATTCATCAAATCAAGTTTGCTATAAATTGAACATCCTATCTCACTGTCTGTTACAACATAAATCATCAATCACTAACTCATTGTTACAATAGTTGTAGTTACCTCTTCCAATCCAAGCGTGGGTAGGTTAGGTCATTGACACACAATTGTATCTTTGATGCAGGTAACACAATGGAATTTAGTATTGGCACTCTTGTAAATCAATGATCATCTGGGGCAGCCCTGCTAAGTAATGCAGAAAAAGGATAGGCTTGCAAGGAAGGCAGCCATTGTCTCCAAAGTAGTGAACAAAGTGTGGAGGCTTTATAACTGCACACTGCTCGAAGGTCAATCTGGCCTGTTATGTAACCAAAAAGTGTTACAATGCCTACTTTTTTTTTGCAAAAAAAAAGATCAAGGAAAATTAATTGATAGGTTCTATGGTGACACTGGCATATTCAGTCTAGGAAGTAGAGTTCCTTTTCAAACCCAGAAGTTGGTCAACTAACACACTTGATTCTGACCAATCATCCTCCTCCTGTGCTGTTTTATTAATGATGTAATCGCATGTTATGAAATGTTGGTTCATTTTGAACATGGTCAATCTCGCCACATTATGAGGTAAGAGACTGGTCCATCTCACTGTAGCAACTGCTCCAGCTGCACTGAACACATGCTTATCAGAAACATTGGCTACTGGAAAAGACAGATACTTCATTGCAAGCCTGCTTGGTTCTGGCCATTGGCAAATCTTCTCATACCAATATATCAATGGAATTTGATCAACATAGACCTATTTTTGTTCATCCAGATACTCCTGGAACATCCTGTGAATGGTCATTGGTGGTACCACTTGCTCGATCTCCATTGCCTTCAACCCTGCAATGGACTTAAGCCCTGTCGTTTGATACCAAGTCAATGCAGAGGTTGTGGAAAATTACTGTGTCCCTGTTGTTGTTGCTGTTGGTGTTCTTGTTGCTGGTGCTGGACCCTTCGATGTAAAAAGACTGCCCTCTCTGGAAGTTGAAGGTTGTACCCCAGAACTGCAGAGTGGGACTCTGACTTCCAGCCATTCTTCTTCCAGGTCTACAGCATGCTCAACAATCCATCTCATGCATTTTGAAACATCCCCTTCAGAAAATGGAATGAAAGTGTCAATTTCTTTTGTACCATGGATCAAGTAGTGTGGCACAGATGTACTTTTTGGATGTGATGATATAATTTTGCAGCCTTGCATTACAAACCAAGCAAAGGATTAAATCTTCAACCAAAGCATGCACTTCTGTTTTTTTTTTCACACCTGTGAGTGTGAACCTGTCAGACAACTTCTTAAGTTGGTCCTGTAGCCGATTCACAATAGGATAGCTTGGCCCTTCGTACTCTCCTCCTTACTAACTTTCATGTGAAAACCTCAAAGAGAACAGCGTCTGTGTCAGGCATTTGACTAGGCCTCATTTCCCTGCATAAATATCAACAGCTTTCCCAATTGCATCCCCTCCTCTTTAAATGGCATAGTCATTGATTAGTCTGTACTGCTCAAACAGATGTTGCAACATGGAATAGGTCAAATTCCAGCATGTTGCGACCTCCTGTATCAGGCTTTAACTGGTACTCAAGCAGCACACTGAAAAGCTGCAACTGCTTACAGGCTTTAAAAGAATGGCTGCAATGAGTGCAGATTCTTCTGCAGATGGTCAGTATGTTGCTGATTATGTCTTTTTTTTTTAGAAAGTCTTGACCACACGGGTTGATGCAATGCACCAAACAGGACCCTGAAATAGCCACTGTCTGCCATGTCCTTGACTAATTTAGTGCCAGTGTCCATGGCAACAAATCCGATTGGTTCACATGTCTGTCGTCAGGTAGATAGTGTGAAAAGCACTTTGCTGCAAAGCTTGTCCAACAAACTGTAGCACATGATGCAGCGCTGGCACCACAACTCTGGAAAATGTGGTCCGACTCAAAACCTTTAATTTTGGTCAGATGGCTGCCACTTATTCTAACAATTCCACTGCTTCAACAAAAGAAAAAGGGAGGAGGTCAAGCATTAAAAAAAATTCTAACTTCCCTTTCTTTAAACGTGCCATATAGTGATTGCGGTCAGAGGGCACCTAATGCCTAGATTTACTTCTTTTCTGGGGCCAATGATACAGGTGACTTTGGACTCGAGAAGTAGGTGGTGGTAGGCTCAATATGCCCTGTATCCATCTTTCGCTAACTCTTTTTGTGCTCACCGAGGCAGGTGATTCTGCTAGTGCACTGCTAGGGACAGGGTTGGTTTGCATTATGATGTCACCCTGTTCTTTCTCATCACCTCTTACCGTGATTGGACTTGTGGCTGATGTTTTCTGGGTCTCCTCAACTTCACTACCATAACCACATCAGCAAATGTTTTAAGGTGCTCCTCCCACCGGATTGCATTATGCTTTTTCATACAGGTTGTTCGGCCTTCAGTACCATAATTTGAACCAGGCTCATCTCGACGAACATTCATGTGGCAAATTGTGCATATTGCAATATGCTCCTCCTGTTTGCTAAGTATGAAAGAGTCCCAAACTGAGGGAGGAGAACTTTTTTACTGGGCCACTGCCACTGCCAATGCCTGAAGGTAAGTGGGTGTATTGTCATTGCCACTCTGCAATGAATACTGCTGCTGAGGTAGGGGTTGGTGCAGGTCTGAGCTGGGGCTTTGCAAATATGGGAGCTGGTGGTGCTACCTGTGCCACATCCCTCAAAGCAGGTTAAATAGTAATGTAAGACTCCTGTGTGCCAGCTTCCACATTGACTAGCTCATTGACATTATCCTCCTCATCATCTGCTTTCATAAGTCGAAGGTTTGAAGGTTCTTTTCTTTCTGGACACATTCGTAGTTCAACTCTGACCAATAAAGCAAAAGTTCTCAGGTCCTGACCTAGGAACTCACAAAATATCTTGCTTGCCTCATAACTAGGTGTGGCTTCAATATGAAATATAAAATATATAACATTGAATATGACATAAAACATTTCTTAAATGGTTTTTTAGCTTGATTGAAGATTTTGTAGGTTTAGAGTTTTCCACGAGTGCCCTTAAGCTCCTTTTAGTTTTTTGGGTCCTGCGACGATGCATGAGTAATTAAGGGGTACCCGTTCCAAGATGGTGGGTCCGTAGCGGAAACCACACAGATGTGCCAGTGAGAGTGTAGTGCTCATCAAGAGGAGTTAAATAACGGCGCCCCATTGCAGCGGTGATTTACTTTCACAACCACAAACATATAGGACGAATAGAAATGCTGATACTCAATGATTGAGGTAATTTGAAACTATTTATTGCTCAAAAAGTTTGACAGTGATCTATGACTGTGTCACATTTTGAGATTTACATTAGGAACATTAGTTATGAGGTGCCACTCCAGGATGCATTAAGGGAAATTTTATAAAGTAGCACGAGTAGTTCTCTGAATAGTAAAATCATTTAAAGATATTCTTTAGGATAGTTGTTAGAACAGGGGTCTCTAGTTGGCAGAGGTAGGTACCTTTGACCAAACAGGGACCCTTGCTTCTAGTCAGGGTAAGGGGCTACACTTCTAAAACAACCCCTGCTCACCCCCTTGGTAGCTTAGCACAGGCAGACAGACTTATCTCAGAGGTAGTATGTAAAGCATTTGTGAACACATACAGTAATACAGTGAAAACACTACAAATGGACACCACACCACTTTAGAAAAGTAAGTAATCTTTACTAGACTTTGCACAAGACCAAATGACAAAAATCCACAATACTGTAATCAAAAATAGATTTTAAAATGGTAAAAATAGCTTAGTTCAATGTAGATGGTAAATGCGACACTTTACTCTCAAAGTACCTTAGATGCGTCATGCAAAACAAACAAAAGAGGGAGCTGGGAAGTTGATGTGCCGTTCCTTACACTCAGGGGAGTGGATGTGTCGGTTCCTTACTGCTGTGCAGGGGAGGTCATGCGTCACTTTCTTACTGTGTGGGGAGTTGATGCGTTGTTTCTTACTGCGGCCCGGTGACGATGCGACAGGATGGCGCCTTGATGTGGCGGAATGATCTGGTGCGATGCTTGAAAATGGCGTCTCGATGTGATGCAACAATGTTGGATGCCTGGCGTGCACGCCCGTCAGCCGTGCGGCAAACTCAGTAACTTCTGAGCTGCGACAGGCCCTGCGACACACTTCTCCGGTGATGCGACGGCGACCTCTGCGGCAGCAAACACGCTTCTCTGGTGATGCGACGTGCTTCTTCGATGATGCAATGGTGAACAGCTGCAGCGGCGGCAGGCGTCTTCGGCGATGTGACGGCAACTGCTGCGGCAGCGACACGCTTCTCCCTGTTGCATTACGCTTCCAGCTCCCAGTGACACACAGTCTTCTCAGAGGGCCCAAGCAACAGTTGGCACCTCTCTGCAAGTAGAATTCCCAGCAAGCAAATTCAGGGGGAGCTGGTGGTGAAGTCTTGAATCCCTGAGACTTCAGGCTGGAGGCAAGCACAATTCAAGCCCTTAGAGATTTTTCTTCAAGATTGCAAAAGTACACACAAAGTTCATTTTCTCCTTTCCATGGCAATAAAGTAACCACTGCAGGCCAACCCCAAAAGCGGGCAGGACTGTTCCCATGAGGCACAGGGTCAAGACTGATTTGTATATGGCCAGGTCTAAACTCGGGTTGCATGGTGAGCAAAAGAATGATGGATTCAACCCAGATCTCTTGAAAGGGGGTGAATGTTTTGATTTGTTCTGCATTCTGTCCATCAATTTTATGTCTTTTGCTTCCTCGCCCTAAGTGCGCCGGGAATGCCCAGACGTGGGCCACAGGCTCACTGTTCCACTGGATTCAAGCAATCCTGGCTGAGAAGGGGTGAAACCCCGAAACCGGTCCTAGGATGCTTGTTTCCAGTCCAGGGAGGACCAGGCTTGGCAGTTCAGGCTGGACTGTTCCAATGACGCACAGGGTCAAGACTGATTTCCATATGACCAGTTCTAACCTGGGGTGCGCAAAAGAATGATGGATTCAACCCAGATCTCTTGACTGGGAGTGAATGTTTTGATTTGTTCTGCATTCCATCCATAAATTGTGTGTCTTTTGCAACCCCAACAGCACAGCACAGGGGCAGACTCCTCCTTCAGCTTCCTTGGTTCTTCTCCTTGGCAAAGGGTCGTCTTGATTCCCAGAAGTGATCTAAAGTTCTTGTGTCTGGGTCCCCCTTTTTATACACTCAAATCCTTTTTTCTCTGAAGGCGAGAGTGTCTGTACCTAATCCAAACCAGTTCTGGGTGCATTCTTCCAGTGTATGACTTCTTCCTTTGTCAGTGTGGGTAAGGGTCATCAGACACACCACAGGAGGTGGAGCCAGCATTTTTGAAGACAGGCACAGTCCTATTCAGGCCCAGGTGCTACTCCTCCCACCACTCCCAATGCAGATATGTCTATTCAGCCTAGAGCTGACTCACCCTGTCTCCTGGAGTCACCCCAGCCCCTGGAACTCACAAACCAGACATGGAATACACAAACCTAGCAGAGGCAGGCTGGATGGTTAGGCAAGAAAATACCTACTTTCTAAAAGTGGTATTTTCAAACACAGAATATTAAAACCAACTTTCCTAAAAGATGTATTTTATAATTCTGAGTCCAGATATACAAAATTTGTTTTCTACCAGGTTCCCTGGGTCAGTTAGGATTATAAGATTTTATAATCAAACTGCCCATTCTGGGAACAGGTAGCCTTGCAATAGTGAAAAACGAAATTGGCTGTAATTCACTATCAGGACATGCCACACACATCAGGGAGTGTGCTACCTTTTACATACAATGCACCCTGCCCATGGGGGCACCGTGGGCTGTCATGTTCGCTGGCGCCTCTCGCCAGCAGCCCGGAAGCAGGGCGGTCTTCTCTCGGGACGCGACTCCTCCCATGTGGTAACCCTGACAGGTTACGGTCTAGTCTTCCAACGGCGCGTAACTGACGCCACCGGCCAGCCGGCCGTCACTTCTGGCGGCAACTGTTTATCACGGCAGTGATCCTGAGACACGGCGCTTCGGATTCAGCCACAGAGCTTCGCCAGTACGCAGGAGCGTAGCGAAGGCTCTATCAGCAACCGGACAATCGGTCCGGACCGCGCAAGGGCGGCCAAAGACTCCTCCCTTCGACTCGTGCACATGCACGGAGTCACCATTGCCTCGCCAGTTTTCAGCAGCGCAGGAGCCCTTCTCTTGCCTAGGCAGTTCGTGTGATGGTACGGAACTGCCATCACCTTGTTCTTAAGTAGAGCAGTGGAGCTTTAC
The DNA here is from genome assembly GCF_964204655.1 of Triturus cristatus. Taxonomy (NCBI): domain Eukaryota; kingdom Metazoa; phylum Chordata; class Amphibia; order Caudata; family Salamandridae; genus Triturus; species Triturus cristatus. Next base: position 68,648,954 of record NC_140581.1, on the reverse strand, counting down.
CCTTGCACAGCGCAGTGGCGCTTTACCTTTGCACAGCGCAGTGGCGCTTTACCTTTATACAGCGCAGTGGCGCTTTACCTTGCAAAGGCAGTACGTGCGACGGCACGAACCTGCCATTACTTCATTTCCTTCCAACAGTGCCTTGCCCCTTCCCCGCAGCGCAGGAGCGCTTTCTAATTGCTTAGGCTGTTCGTGCGACGGCACGGAATCACCATTCCTTTGTTTCCTTCAAGGAGCGCAGTGGTGCCTTCACTTTGCTTTGGGCAACTCGTGCGACGGCACGAATTCGCCATCACTGGTTTCCAGCACGCAGCACAGGAGCGCTCTCCTATGGTGATCCGCTAGACTACACGGACATCGCTGACGACCTCCTCAATACCCGAACACCTTACGAGCAGGTAACCAAGTAGGGATCCCTGCTTCCCATTTCTATATCTATCCCTGGTGATCCTAGGAGAGGTATGTTCCCGCTACCCCAGTGCTTTAGTTAACCCTGTCTCCCCTCTTGCCTTTAGGTAGCGTGGACTTCCACACACCTCGGAGCCACGAAGGGTGCCCCATCACACCAACCACTATCCCGCTCTCACCTCCTTTCCTGGCAACCTCCCCCGGTCCCCTCCTTGCCCTGGCTAGTATATTCGCTCCTTCCAGTAACAGAAGGGCACAGGCGGGGGTTGCCCATGTCGTCCCTGTGGGATCTCTCCACAAACACGAGGTAAGAATTGTGGGGATCTGACATGGGCCTACCTTAAGGGTGACTAACATGTAGAAAATGGAAGGTTTAGGGACTGGCAAGTGGGTGCATTTTAAGCCTGGGCGGTAAACTATGCTCCGCTCGCGGAGTTTGCGAAGTTTCGGTAACTTCGCGGTTCGCGTAGAGCACGAAGTTGCCGAATAATACGCAATCTACAGCGTAGCTTAGTTGTTTTTCTTCCTCGCGTGCTCAATATGTGCTCTCCCGTGCGCGGTAATGTCTTACAGTGATTCTGCATTCGCCGACTCTTTCTATCCGTTCGCATGCGCCACGAGATTTGTAATATGGCCGCCCGATCTTGCGAGAGTGTGTGACCGCGAACTTGTCATTTGGATGTGTGAGCTGACTTCCGGCGGCAGTCTTGGTAAGATAGCGATACCGAACATGCAAAAACTACAATCTGGCAAAGAATATCTCTCGAGCATCATAAAACCTTCTTGAAAATGATCATTTTGCTCAGAAAAACTCCTGAGATTGTGATTTGGCTTTTGTGCAAGGAATCCTTTTTTTTAAATCTTTTTTTCAAGAGGAAGGAAGTGCCCCTGAGTCTCTAACTTCCTGTTCCTGTCCAGCAGGCTCCTCCCAGTGCTTTGTCCATGTGCTGTTCACTTTCATTTAGATTCAGAGCTGGAAGGATCTCTATTTGTCAGTCTGCTGGATCATATCATTGGATTGGATTTATTTGAGGACTTTTGGATTTGAGATTTAATTTTACAAGTAAGTTGGAGAATTGGTGTACATATTTGTTTGTTTGGGGCTTGTTTGTACCTACAGTTTTCTGGGATTTTCATTTGTTTTTTAAAATTATTGTTGTGGGTGGCCTGTACTTTCAGTAGGGGCCTAGTTGTTTTTCTTTGAAATTTCAGCCAGTAGGCCCAGAGGTACGCATGGGTCCATGTTTCTGTGGTGTCTGTTGAAGTTAAACATCATGTAGGGCATGGATGGCATAGGATTGAATTGCTAAATGTGGTTGTGGTGTATTTCACTGTTTGAGTGTATGTGTTAAATACCTTTGTTGGATGTGTGTGTGTGCTTGATGTGTCACTTTCCACTCCTTTTGTAGCCCTGTTGATTTTCATTTTTGCATTTTTGTATTAAAGCTGTGTTGTTTAGCAGGCCTCCTTTGTCTGGTTATATATAGGCCTGCTACAGTTCATTGTTTTCCATGGCCTGTTGTGACTGTGAGTGATCATGTGGCTTTGTTGGCACAGACAATGGCAGTGATGTAGTTAGGGCCATGAAAGATGGTGGCTATTTCGGGGTCCCGTGTTTGGCACACTGCATTAACATTGTTGTTCAAGACTTTCTGAAAAATGAAACCAAAGTCAGCAACTTACTGACAACCTGGAGAAGAATATGCACACATTTGAACCATTCTTTTAAAGCCCAGAAGCAGCAGAGGGTCATTCAACGTGAGCATAAAATGCCAGTCAAATCACTCATCCAGGAGGTGCCAACACGTTGGACCTCAACTTATTACATGCTTAATCGTCTGTTTGAGCAGTACATACCACTCAATGCTCATGTTATGAAAAAATCAGGGGATCCTACTGTGAAAGGCATGACAATTGAGATGGCCCAATGGTGCCTAGTTAAATGCCTAACTGAGATGCTTCTTCCTTTCGAGGTCTTCACACGTGAAGTCAGCAAGGAGGACTGTACTATGGGCCAAGCTATCCCATTGCTGCAAATGCTAGAGCATCAGCTGAAGGAGGTGTCTGAAGCATACAAAGATGTAGAGGAAAAAAATAAGTATATGAGTTGGTGGAGAGCTTAGCCCGTCACTTAGCTGACAATACAAGGGGGAAAAATAAGATTTTGTCACAAAAACATTACATTTGTGCCACAATTCTGGATCCACGGACAAAATGGGCACTGAAGACATTAATTCCTTTTTCAGAAATGGATGTTGCCCAGTACAAAACTTGGATAGCTGAGTCAGCGAGTAAGTTGGAAAATGAACGGCTGCTAATTAAAAGCTCGCTAGATAAACCCACAACAAGTACTGCAGCAGGGCATCCGGCGTCAAGTTCAACTTGGGAGCCTGAGGGCAGTGCGTTTGGCTCAGAACACTCACCAACACTATCTACAACAGCAAGAACTGGATCTTCAGGCCCAGTAAAATCGTTACAGGATTGGTATTTACAGCAAGGCATTGGTAAATCCAGTCCTGATGCAACAAGAAAAGAACCCGAAAAAAGTTTTGCACCCCTGAACATTGAGCGGATGGTCCAGGCCTATCTGGACGACCCAACAGAGGTGTACATTGATCAAAACCCATTGAGGTATTGGTATGGGAAAAGGGCCCAATGGCCAGTGCTCAGCAGGCTGGAGATACACTATCTGGCTTGCCCTGTCGCAAGTGTCTTTTATGAACGTGTTTTCAGTGCTGCTGGTTCTATTGTAACAGTGAGAAGGACCAGTCTCTCACCCAAAAATGTAGAGAGGTTAAAATGATCAAAATGAATCAGCACTTTATACCACCGAATTACAAAATACATGAATCAAGGGAGGAAGATGAGGACAGCGGTTCAGGTGGCGGAACTGGTGTGTTAGATGATGATTACCTACTTCTGGTTGAACCCCCAGAGTTTGAGGATGTGCTATACTTCCCTGACAATTAGGCTTACACTTCCAGTTCTTACTGTCTTCCTCACTTATTTTCTTTTATTGGTGTATCTGTCTTTCTGGTTAGAAACTTTGAATCACAACAAATCCATCATCACCGTCTTCTAATTGTTGTTTTGCCATATACAAGTTTCGTCTGGCTGCATATCACAGTACACTCCTCAAAATCCTTCTCCTCCATTCTCCTGAATCTCCCTAAATCCATTGCCCTCAAGAAGTCATATGATGATTGGGTGATGCAAAATAGAAGAAAAATGAAAAAATATTTCCAAGTCCCTCCAAAATAAGTGGAACATGATTGATGATGACTACTATAGCTATCCTCCTTTGTGATCCGAGAGAGACTGCCCATTAACTAAAGATGAGAAGGAACAAGTACTGAATGATGCCATGCATTGGATGCTGACCGAGTGATTTTGTTTTTGTTTGTTGTGCATGAAGTTTCTTCAATGTATAATTTATGTAATAATCTACACACTAAAAGTAACTCTAGTCCCTTTTCCCTTCTTGTATTTTTAATACCAAATTTGTACTTCTACTGAAGGCCGATACATTGCATTTTTAATATAGGAAGGGGACTTACTCGGTACACCCAGACTGAGTTGAACAACACCATCATGATGACCACAGTGACATAGTATCTTCACAGTCACTCTGTACACGGATCAGAGATGATTGATGGAATAAGTCAGGCCGTTTCATGAGTGGTATATAAGGTAAACAAGTAAACAATAACCACAGCAGACCTAAATGTCTGTGTAGTGGTGGAGTCAAGTGTAGCGGTGGTATGACTGCGGTAAATTGTAAAATGCTATGTTGCTGGATATGTGCTTTGTCCAACTCTTTCAAAAAATGTACGCTAAATGGAGGATGTACAAAGGGTGCCATCACCGTGGGCCTGCTCTGTCCTGTTGGTGTTGTAGGTTAATGCTGGAAACAGAATAGAGTAGTGATGATACATCCATGCCGCCTCGGAAAGTGTTCTTGTTGCACTACACCATTAGCTTGTCCTTTTTTTTCAACTTGGTTTCAATCTCAATATCCCTTTTGTTTTTGCATCTACAATTGCAGGCCAGGCCTTACCCTGTGCTATGCACACTTACCTTACCAATGAATCTACATCTGCCAGGCAGGCAGTGGCGTCACCCAAGATTGATGGACGGAGCATCCATGGAAGGGAGGACAAAGAGGAATGCCGAGATTCAACTCACCATTTGACCAGGATAACACAGTAACAGTATCAACTTGCTACATCTTTTAAATAATTTGATTCATTTTTCTGTCTACAATCATTACAACAGTGTGTTCTTGTTTTTATTACTATTACTATCATTAGGTTTGCTCTCTGTCTATAATTCATCCCTAGAGATATTTAAAAAATTTCTTTACTGTCTGTAAAAGTAAGCCCGGTAACACTGAACACAAACTGTATGTATTCCGGGTCTCTCCTTATCATCAATCATCATGCATGCATTTCCTTTTTCTCATATTGATATGGATATGGTAGTCTACAAAGATTCTGTCATTTGATGTTTGTCCATGCATACTGTTTTTCTTTGTCAAACCTTTCCCCAAAACCCCCTTCCCAACCATTCAACAATCCCCTAACCCTCTTCCCCCGGGCTGTGTGACTTATTGAGGTATGACTACATTAAATGTACACCAATAATTTATCACACGCATGCTGGGATGGAAGTGGCAAAAGCAACAGTACTTCAATGTCAAGGCTGGGCGGGGATCTTCTTCTGCTTGCCCACCCATGAGCAATATATTTGTGAGGTAATGTTTACCAAAGGAACCGGCTAATACATCAGCATTAATTCCTGGCATTGATTGGATTAATGAATTTCATTTGTTGTCATCCTCCTACACAGAACTAACAGTTATGCTTGTGTCCAGTGTACTGTAGGCCTAGTCAAGTGACTCGACACAACTAGAGTTTACAACTCTGTGTACTACTAGGCTATCCCCACCACCATTATGTTTTGTTTGTTTACTACTACTACTACTACTACCACCACCACAACCATGGCATGTTAGGAAAGAAAACCATCATCACCATGCAGCCATAGCTGTGCCTACGTTAAACATCAAGCAAAGGTAAGAGAAGTTTGGGGGAGGCATAATTAATAATGGACATGTTTTCATTAATTCAATTTCACACACTCCTTGAGTCCAGTTGCAGAGTGCCTAGAGTAGAAGAGACTGACAGTACTAGTAGGACAAGTCACTTAGTGAGGGGTGCCGCATCTATCTGTTGCTGTCTTACAAAATCATCCACTTATTAAAATCAAACACTGGCTGTGGGAGGCCCTGCATCAGCAAGGAATGAAAGATACAGTGTGATGTAAAACAGTAACCCTACCCAGAAAACATTAACAACATCGTATGTAAACCTAAGTAGAAGTATATTATTTAATACCCTAACAAAAATAAACTATGTAAAAAAAATCCCACACCTGACCCACCCCTCTCCCTAACCCCAACCAAATGTCCATAAAGAAATTGTCCAATTGTCCAAAAGAGAAAACCCACCGCCCGATTCCCACCCACCCCAAGAATAATTTAAAAAGGGGCAGTAATAACAGAGTCTGAAATTGGCGGGCTTTTTTCAGGAGGACACGAACTTGCTCCTCCAGGCGGGCAACACGGCGCTTCAATGCGCGGCAGTTGCATCCATAGGGGGGGCAGCACTGATGGAGGGGCAGCGGCGGGTGGTTGCCAGACGGTGGCGCCGTACCACTGGAGGGCGGTGGCTGGGGCCCGGGGCATTGGAGGAGGCTACAGCTGCTGCCGCCTCCTCTTCCTCCTCTTCCAGGACAACCAGCCTGTGGTAAATAATTTAATTACCGGTACTTAATTTGATGCGGAAAATCTATAATAATAGCTCAGTAAAATAAGAGGCAGAATCCGTGGTATTAGAGGTTCGGAACGGGCTTTATTCCAAAATCAATTCGAATTGATGGACTCCATATTCCATCACCACGAAGGTTCAGGAAGTGAAGGACATACTTTATTGACAGGTAATCATTTTTATACAGAGGCATTATAGTGAAAACAGATGCAGGAGGCGTAACAGTTGATAACAGAGATAAAAACATACATGCGTAACTAAAATGGGTGTAACTAGGCGTAACTAAAGAACGTCATTAGGTATGATGTCACAAATGGGTGGTTCCATGAAAGAATTTCGCAATGTCAGCAGAAATACTTAGCAGAGATGCGCGCGCAGCAGCATGACGTGTGATTGACGTGCAACTAGGGGGTGAAGGGGACTTGACATTTAGCTCTACATGTGGAGACAGAAGTCTGGGGGGTCAAGTCAACCTAATCCCAAATCATATCTAACATCCTATGTTTAAAGAACTATGTTATCCAAAAGGAAAGGTCTCTCGAATAAAATCTATTCTATACTGACTGTGAGTGCGTGTACAAGCGTCTAAGTGTCTACACTAGATGCGAGGGCAGAAATCTTCCATAGTAACAGGGCTATGAATTACTTGCATAAAGACAGAGAAGCCGGGCCTTTTGCTCGGTAGCTGGAAGAATGTTTACTTAAACTACTAGACAGGAATGCATTGGATGGGGAGCGGAGCAGATAATCTCGAAGGTGAAATACAGTTTTTGGCAAGCAGACAGGTCGAGTCAGGCACCGTTAGCCGCGCAGGGAGTAGGACAAAGTTCATGGATACAGATGCGAGCTCAGACTGGAGCTTTCAGAGGCAGAAGGCAGGAAAAGGCTTAATGGCAGAATCAGGGCCTACTCGCCTGGACTGAAAAATGGGATAAATGAACCATATAAAGCCGGTGGCCTTTCATACTTAGGAATAGAATATCCGGCCCATTCATGGCGGATCTGAAAGAGGACATGTTGACGGTGGACGCACATGTGTTTGCGTCTTCATAACTGGAACTGGAGGGAACATACATGTACTTGTGATTTATACATGAAACCATTGGGGTCCAAGATAGGGGACATAACTGACCATAAAAATCCATATTTCCACATTCCCTCCTTGTCCCCTACTTGCCCTTAAGAGATATCAATCTTCATCAATCCGTTGATCTGTTCATATAGCATCATTTGTTCTTCTTTCTTCTTCCGGGATGAATGAAATCTTGGTGGTGGAATACACGATGTGGCACACAGACCACAAATCGCTGGTCCACATTGTAGGCATAAGCAGCAACTGAATATTATGAGAAAGCCAATACCTAGGAAGGATAGGACCCTCCATCCCCAGGCTGACAATACACCCCAAAACCAACCGGACCAAGTCCAGGTGCCTGGATTCTGGTGTATCTGGCTTACAATCTTATGAAGGCGAGTTATGGCTTTATATACAGATGGCGAATTTTCTGGTATGAAAATGCAACAACTTGATCCGATGACCCTACAAGCTCCGCCCCTATCGGCCAGGATGACGTCAAGGACAAGACGATTTTGAAGCACAACAATCCACATAGCAGACTGCTCTTCTGTTAAATTGCCTAAGGCGGAAATAGTTTCGTTCACTACTGCTTCAAGGGTTCTTGTTAATCTACGTATCAGCTTACTATTGGTAACTGTACCTATATAGGGAAAGAGACCTTTATTGAAATCTGTGTATTTTTCCCATGCTGTCTCAGTGTAATCGACTATTGGGAGATCTCTCCGTTCTCTATTGTGTACTAAATGAGTATTTCTATGGTAATCAGGAGGAGTTAGGAAAACAGGTGGCAAAAGGAATCCGATGTAGCAAGTACCATCCCAATCTAGAGGCAAATGTATATATGCAGTCTGACCACATACGAAGTAGGAATGGCGAGAAGCTCTAAATGTAGACTTGCCTTGATCACTGAATTCTATTACAGTGGTGCATCTACTATGGCCCATATGTATGGAACCATTCTTTCTTACACATAATTCACCTTTAACTGGAAATACTGACATAGCGGGCAAAATTGGTGCAGCTTCGGATTCAACATTCAGGATCATGAGATTAAGCGTGAAATTCCCTAATCCATATACTTCATTTTCTAGATCAGTTCCTGTTCTTTTGGGAAGTCCCTCCTTGTTAGGGTAGCAGACTTTGAGTAAAACTAGGTTCAGGTTTCCCCATACCCAATTGTCTTGATAAGTTACTGAGTTTGAATCTAAGGAATTAATTAAACTAAACCATGCTCCTGAGGAGCCATTGTGTGTGAACGGATATGGAAAGAGAGGCAGAATTCCCTTATAGTTCTGATAGGGAGGGAGTCGGCCACATATCCAACAATTTGTAGCATTGCTAGCCTGATGGGAATGATGTAACATACTAATAAAAGTGTTATTGCCCAGCGCAAATCTATAGGACAACTCATGCGGGGGTAATTCACTAAAAGAATGTTCAGCAGTAACATTGTAAACATGTTTAGAAATAGGATAATATATGTGCAACAATATACTTGCAGCGATTATTAAAAGACTTAAGAAAAACAAAATTAATAACGTCACTGTGCAATGACTACGCAGTGATTTACAGTACGCATGTTGTTTCAATTGCATCTTTCGGTTTCTTTCTCTATTCAGGTCTAGGGGATACATGTCAGAGACAAATTCGACCGATTCACCTTGGAGAGGACTTAAACAATCAAATTGTCTGACTTGTTAGACCGTAGTTTTAGTTTGTATAGTTCCTTATTACTCTGTTCAACCAAAGGAAGCTTTGAGTCAATCGGTGAAGACACGCGAGGTGTATCGTTTACATCGAACGGTAGTCCATGAAATTTTTTGATATGACTTGAATGTATCCAGCCTTTGCGACCTTCGATCTTCACGGCTGTCCTTGTGGTGAGCAGTACGAGTTGAGGCGATTTCCACCTAGGATCCAGCTGAGTCTTCCGGTCAAAATTCCTCACTAACACCAGGTCCCCGGGAACTACGTCATGGGGTTTCACCTCGGTGTTGTCGGGAAAGGCTGCAGCTACCTGTGAACGACAAGATTGTAGTGCAGACATCAAGGAAGCCAAGTAATCTGTCAGCATATTACAGTCAACATCAGTTATTTTGCGTGGTATAGGCGTCCCCCACATATTTGGTGGTCTGCCAAAGATCACCTCATAAGGGGATAGCCCTGTTCGAGAGTGCGCTACCATTCTCATGTAAAAGAGTGCAACTGGTAAGGCTACTACCCAGTCGACACCTTTCTCTCTACATATTTTGGACAATCTAATTTTCAGAGTTTGATTATGTCGTTCCACGAGACCTGCTGCCTCGGGGTGTCGGACACAGTGAAATTTCCACTGATAGCCTAACAAAAGTGAAACGTGTTTCATTAGTTCGGATGAGAACGGCTGGCCGTTATCTGAGTAGACAACACGTGGCAAACCGTACCGTGGGAAGAATTCTCGAACCAACTGTTTGGCAGTAGTCGGGGCAGTGTAATCTGAAACCGGGTATGCCTCTGTCCAACGGGAAAGAGCACAGACAACTACAAGAACATATTTGAATCCTCGACATCGTTCCATCTGGATATAATCCATCTGGAGGACTTCAAAAGGGTGATCAGGAGGCTGAAATCCACCCTGTTCTACGGGAATGCTTTTACCTGGGTTAAACTGACAACAGATCATAGAGGTACGAACTTTTTGTTTAGCTGCTGCTCGTAAATGTTTGTTGAACCAAATGTGTTGAATGCTGTCTAGCATAGCTTTTTCTCCTAGGTGCGCTGGACTATGTATTGTATTAATGATAACTTGAACCATAGAATCAGGAAGGAACCATACAGATTTTTCCTTCGTCATCCATCCTTGATCCGTTTGGATCCCTCCTAATTCAGTCCATTTCTTTATTTCATCTGGTGTAGCATGTGTCTGTATGTCAATTACGTCAAGAGCGGGATCCTTAACCGTCATGCAATGTGTTGGTGTCGGAACTATTGTCTTTGTCATGTCAGATGTGTGAGTTTGAGCAGTCTGTTTAGCTGTTCTGTCAGCTAGATCATTGCCTTGGGAAATGATATCAGTAACTTTCGTATGAGCTTTACATTTCATAATTGATATTGCAGTGGGTAGATGTATTGCATCTAATATGGCATGAATGAGGGGTCCGTGCTGAATGTGGGCACCGTGAGAAGTTAAATAACCTCTCTCTCGCCACAGCACGCCGAAGTCATGTACAACTCCGAATGCATAACGTGAATCAGTATATATGTTGACTTTTTTATTTGTGGCTTGAATACAGGCTTGTGTCAGAGCGATGAGCTCTGCTGCTTGAGCTGACAAGGTATTTATGCAATTTGTTTCAATGACTTCAGTGTCTGTTGTGACTGCATACGCGGCCACTAACTCTCCTGTACTTGTTCTCATACATGAACCATCTACATACAACGTCAGGTCTGGATCTGACAATGGGACGTCTGTCAAGTCTTGTCTGGGTTTCGTCGTGATAGTGATGACTTCAATACAATCATGTGCTAGTGGGTCTGTTCCGTTTACTGGTAACAGTGTGGCAGGATTCAATGTACTACAACGTCTGATTTCTATGTGTGGCTGAAACAATGTTAATTCGTAACCGGTGAGTCTTGCTATAGTCAAGTGTTGTGTTTGTGTGCGGTTCAAAAGAACCTCTACTGCATGTGGTACTTGTACTGTCAATTGGTGTCCTAACACTATGGCATCGCTTTGTCGGATTGCTAAAGCTGTTGCTGCCACTGATTTCAGGCACGCAGGCAGAGCCTGAGCTACGGGATCTAATGTACTAGAAAAATAAGCACATGGTTTGTGTGATCCTGCTTGTTCCTGTGTGAGTACTGACAAGGCAGTACCTTCGCGTTCTGTAACAAAGAGTGTAAACTGTTTATTGTAACATGGTGTTGCTAAAACAGGTGCTTGACATAAAGCTTTCTTTAGGCTTTCAGAAGCTTGTGTATGTTCCTGAGTCCAAGGGAGGACAGTCGATGTGGCTGCCTCCTGCGTTGTCAACTGAATGAGTGGTTTTGCTAGAAATGCATACTGAGGGATCCACTGCCTGCAGTATGAAGTGAGGCCTATGAAAGCCCGCACCTCCTTTTGTGTCTTGGGTATTGGCATGTTAGCAATTAACTGGATGCGATCTGGTGTAAGCTGCCTTCCCTCCTTGGACAGCGAGTGCCCAAGGTAAACAACTCGCTGGACACAGAATTGCAGCTTAGAAGGGGACACCTTGTGCCCCTTTTCGGCCAAAAATTGTAAAACCGTCAGTGAGGCTTTTTCACATTCAGGTTCGCTTCTAGCGGTGATCAGCAGATCATCGACATATTGAAGCAGGGCAGTGTTGACTGGCATGTGGATACTGTCAAGTTCTCGTTTCAGTGCTTGGCTATAGATGCTGGGGCTTTCTGTGAATCCTTGAGGTGCGCGTGTGAATTTAAAGCTTCGTCCATTTAAACTAAATCCGAACAAGTATTGGCTTTCCGGATCTATTGGGACGCTGAAAAAGGCATTCTTGAGATCAATTACAGTAAAGAATGTTGCTTCGGAATCAATGGCTGTCAGTAATGAAGAAATGTCTGAGACTACGGGGTATTGTGGTACAATACATTTATTTAATTCGCGCAGATCAATAACCAATCGATATACTGGCGGGGCTTTTGGATCAGTTCGTTTAAGAATCGGAATTATCGGGGAATTACATACATTGGAGTCGGTTTCCACAACCACTCCTTGGGTAATAAGCTCGTCAATGATTTGCAGTAAAGCCACTACAGCATCTGGGGGTAACTTGTATTGTCGCATTCGTGGTAGTACCACTCCTGTCTTTAGTGTGACTCGATATGGTGTAATGTTCATGCAACCAACATCTGTAGGGCCTTGTGCCCATAAATGTGTGGGTAAAGTCTGTAGTCGGTGATCCATGTCTCGGGACACATAGTGCCCTTTGAAATCACGTAAAAACAATCTTACTCCTTCCGGAGAACAACATATTATAGCTCCTAGAGCTTTCAATGTTTTTATACCTAACAGGTTTTCTGGACAGGATTTAGTAAGCAATAAATCTGTAGTTCGTGTCAAGGGACCAATCGTAAGTGGAAGAGGCTGTGATACTTCGTTAATGATAGGTTTTCCTGAAAAGCCAAGGGAAATATTCTGTGAGCCTGAGAGGGGTGCCCCTGGAACTTCACTACGTTTTATGGTTGTTCTGCTTGCCCCTGTATCAAGTAAAAATTTTCTATCTTGGCCTAATAGTTCACTGTGTACATAAGGTCCTTCTTGATCTACAGGGACCTCGATAAGGGGTAAGCCAACTTCCCTCTCTAGGCTGTTTCATGAGTATCGTTGATAATCAGGATAGTCATACTGTGCGGTCTGGTACATCTGTTGTGTCGTTGTTTGTGTGGCAGCAATAGGCTGCGGTGGTGGAGCTGGCATAGACTGTTGCGGAGCTGGCATGGACTGTGCATGTTGCGGGGCTCCTTGTTGGTTCTGATCCTGTCTAAGTGGCCGTGGTCTTTCTTTTGTATTACCTATGGCGATATTATGTTTTAAAACTGGACAATCGTGTACATAATGACCTGGCTGTTTACAATAGTTGCATGTCCCTTTTACAGAACCTACTGAAGCACTGGACTGTGTCATACCCTTTTTATGACCGTCGGCTGGAACTGTCTGGGAAACTAGCATTTTCATTTTCGTGTCTTTCATGCGTCTTTGTTCATGTTCTTGTTCCTCTCTAATTCTATTGTGATGGTACTGCAGCATTTGTAACATTTGTGACGGAGTATTACCTTGCCAGGTACTCTCGAATTTCAATACTCTATTCTTAACTTGGGGCAAGGAATTTTCAACTAATTTTGTCACAAACAGATGTGGATACGATTCGCTACTTGCTTTTATTCCACTATTTATACCAAAACATTTTTCGAATCGGGCATAGAAATCACTAGTGTCTTCATCTTGCTTTTGTTTACAGGCTGAGATTGCCCCCAGTCTTCCTTTTTCGTAGTTAATAAACGTGGCAGTACCTGTACTAGTAAACCTGGTAGTGTTTTGGTCTTGTCCCCAAGCCCTGAACCTGGACCTCGAGCTTTTTCTTCGTTTACTAATGCTGTCCAATCTATCTTTTGGTCTCCCACCTCCCAATCCTTTTCCTTGAGTTTTTCGTAAATGCCCGCAGGCATTAATACCTTCAATATTGTCATAATGTCGGGATAGGTATACTCTCCCATGAGCAACATGTCTTTAATTTCACGGTGGAAACCCGCTGGATCTTTGTCATGACTGGGTACCACTTTCTTCATTTCTAATAGTTCTATTTTAGATATGGGTGTGTATACAAACACACGTTTAAACTGATTGTCCTCACCTTTTATCGGGTGCACTTCGCGTAAGGGATTCTGTCTATCCATGTAATACGTCGTTCTTTTCTTGATGGGCAGTGAGACATGTTCGGGACATACAAAAAGAATGTACTGCTTTCTGGATTCTAGTATTTCTCTAATTAACTCAGTACCTGAACCTCTCCATTTATTCGTGAGTAATTCAGTCAATATATCCGGTAAGGGACCAGGATCGGAGTGTTGGCTTTTATATAATATAAGGAGTTGTTGAATCATATAGATACCAGCTAAACGCTGTTCATCTGGGGTGAGGTTCAAAAACGTGTGTGCTAGTGTATCATCACTATATTTTCCGGGACTATCAACCCAGTGAACGGCTGACCTGGCTAATTCTTGTTCGTCCATAGAATCGAGTATATGATAACCCCTTCGTTCTCGGAGTAATTTGTCAGCGGCTTGGAACGAATGTTCGGGGGACCTTATATTTATTATAGGAGTTTGGAAATTTCTGCTATTATCTGGACGTATCGGACGTATCGGATCAGTAAAGCATCTAGTATTATTGCAAGATCTTCCTCTACCTACATAGGCCATGGTTTCTAACTGTCCTGTGGGCAGTTCTAATTCTTCCTCCTCCTCGGTTTGTTCAGGCTCGTCCACTGCTAATCTTTCTTCGTGTATTCGTTCTACTTCTTTGCGGATCTTTCGGCACATAGCTACTATACTTAATCGTTTATCATGTCTCCCCTCTGATATATTCCGACTCCATGTGGTAAGAATTTGCATTTCTTCCGGATTTACCCCTGGTCGGTCTTGATTTCTGATCACACAATTTATGAGGAAACGTAACAGTTCCCCCTGTATCTCCACTTTCTGGTACTCCATGGCTCGATTGATACTTTCGGAATCTCGCCCTGACTGGACAAAATGATATATATTTTCTAAATGTGTAGTCATTCCTGGTAGCCTCCCTAAATATATTGCAGCTCGTCGGATACGTAATGATGCCAGCAGCATTTCGTCCTCTTTGCCGGGCACAGGGTCATATCTACAATCTATTAGAAGTTCCTTAAGCATGTCGGGAGTTACTAGTTTGGGCGTACGTTGGTGGGCTAATTCTTGAAAGGAAAGTTTATTTACTCTGGGTGGCGTGGAAAAAATGTTTGATGTACCTCCTGTAGCACCACCTGGGGTGCTGGATGTGAAAGGATTCGTTGAACGTGATATAGCAACCATAGGTGTGGATACAGCTGTAGAAACAGATGTGCTTGCCGGAACTTGTGTCGGAGTTTGTTGTTGCGGAGGTACAGACGGAGGAGGGTCTTGGCGTTGAACCCCCTCAGCAGGCGGTCTATGTGGCGCAGTATTAGCATACTCGGGAGCTGCGTCGTCTAAATAAGAGGAAAGGAAAACATCTTCTGCGGTTCTGGGATGCCCTTTGGGATGTGCTTTTATCGGAAACAATGGGGGAGGCAAGTCTTTTGGTATCTCCGGAGTAGCCTTAGGTAACCCTTCGGCCAGAAGAGGATACATACCATTCATAAGGGCATTTCTTTGTCTGTCTACTTGTTCTGATTTTACTCGAGTACCTTCTTCAATTAACAGATTTTCTCGGACTTTATTTGAATTCTCCTTACTTTTCTCTTCCTGTCTGAGTGCTTTTTCTGTACGTCTATATGATTCTTTACGCCATAATTCAATGGCATCTTTCTGTGACTGTCTAGCTTTCTTTTTCCATAATTCTTCCTCTACTTTCATGATGCAATCTGCATCCCAGGTCCCAGCTGCGGGCCACCTCTGACTTTCTGGTAATTCCTTGGTGTAGTCTACCCATAAATCAAGAAATAATATAGCGTCTAGGCCATGTTTATGATACATGAAGTACCCTGGAGTGTCCCTAGGAGGAATGGGAACAGCTTCTTCGAGTACCCCTTTTCTAGTTTTGATCTGTCTCAATTTCGAAAAGAGCGGCATATTGAGAACTGATCTGATGCCTAATTTTGAACACGTTTAATACAACAAAACACAATAATGAACAGCCATTCACACCACAATATGCAGAACGTATTTAAAACATTTTAACATTTAACATTTAATGAACAATAATGATGGCCATTTAGGGAACTAGTCATTAAGCATAATACTCGGCACTAACTAGGTAATTCTGAATTATATCCTAGACATACTTGATATACTGCTAAACAGTACAGATACACTGCTGAAACAGTGCAGACCGGATTTGTGTACCCAAACCCGTCTTGACCGGCACAACCTATGTGCACATCAGAACGCCTCCCCGACAATGGTACTCACCGGGTAGCTCGGAACGGAAGGCCTCGGAACTGAACTGAACTGGACTTGAACCGGACTGGACTCGACTCGAAACTTCGGGACTTCGGAAACTGGTGGGCCTCTGTATACCTCGGATCTTGCTCTCTCAGCTAGGCTCTGGTCGGGATACTTCGCACTTCTCACCGCCTCGTCTGGGTGTTGATCGCAGCCTCAGTTACCCCCGCTCGGCAGGAGGGAGATACAGGAAATCCTGTGGGTACGCGTTGTTGTCCGTCCAGCTGTGGCAGGAGACCGGGCCTGCAACGCACCTCCGGCGCGTGAGATGAGAAAGTGTCCCTGTTCGGGCGCCATATATGTGGTAAATAATTTAATTACCGGTACTTAATTTGATGCGGAAAATCTATAATAATAGCTCAGTAAAATAAGAGGCAGAATCCGTGGTATTAGAGGTTCGGAACGGGCTTTATTCCAAAATCAATTCGAATTGATGGACTCCATATTCCATCACCACGAAGGTTCAGGAAGTGAAGGACATACTTTATTGACAGGTAATCATTTTTATACAGAGGCATTATAGTGAAAACAGATGCAGGAGGCGTAACAGTTGATAACAGAGATAAAAACATACATGCGTAACTAAAATGGGTGTAACTAGGCGTAACTAAAGAACGTCATTAGGTATGATGTCACAAATGGGTGGTTCCATGAAAGAATTTCGC
This sequence comes from Triturus cristatus, assembly GCF_964204655.1. Lineage (NCBI taxonomy): Eukaryota > Metazoa > Chordata > Amphibia > Caudata > Salamandridae > Triturus > Triturus cristatus. Next base: position 68,632,284 of record NC_140581.1, on the reverse strand, counting down.
AATATCAGCAGAAATACTTAGCAGAGATGCGCGCGCAGCAGCATGACGTGTGATTGACGTGCAACTAGGGGGTGAAGGGGACTTGACATTTAGCTCTACATGTGGAGACAGAAGTCTGGGGGGTCAAGTCAACCTAATCCCAAATCATATCTAACATCCTATGTTTAAAGAACTATGTTATCCAAAAGGAAAGGTCTCTCGAATAAAATCTATTCTATACTGACTGTGAGTGCGTGTACAAGCGTCTAAGTGTCTACACTAGATGCGAGGGCAGAAATCTTCCATAGTAACAGGGCTATGAATTACTTGCATAAAGACAGAGAAGCCGGGCCTTTTGCTCGGTAGCTGGAAGAATGTTTACTTAAACTACTAGACAGGAATGCATTGGATGGGGAGCGGAGCAGATAATCTCGAAGGTGAAATACAGTTTTTGGCAAGCAGACAGGTCGAGTCAGGCACCGTTAGCCGCGCAGGGAGTAGGACAAAGTTCATGGATACAGATGCGAGCTCAGACTGGAGCTTTCAGAGGCAGAAGGCAGGAAAAGGCTTAATGGCAGAATCGGGGCCTACTCGCCTGGACTGAAAAATGGGATAAATGAACCATATAAAGCCGGTGGCCTTTCATACTTAGGAATAGAATATCCGGGACATTCATGGCGGATCTGAAAGAGGACATGTTGACGGTGGACGCACATGTGTTTGCGTCTTCATAACTGGAACTGGAGGGAACATACATGTACTTGTGATTTATACATGAAACCGTTGGGGTCCAAGATAGGGGACATAACTGACCATAAAAATCCATATTTCCACAAGCCGATGATATTTGGTCTCTATGGACTACAGTTCCGGCGCCAGGCCTTGGCTGCCAACTCCTTCTGGTCAGGTTTCCCCTTGGAAGGAGTAGCTATATATGAAGAAGAAAAAACAAGACTATTGTAAAATATACTCTTAGCAAAGCAGTAAGACAAATATTTCAACACATAGTGTCACGGTAGCACTAGCAAGCACATGACATTTGTGGTATCTACTATCTATCCTCCCACTTTCTTGGACTTTAACATTTGTGGGAGTTTCAGGCATTCAACCAACCATGTATCTGATTCCTATCAGCCACCAGTATGCATGCTGCATGCATCCCACAAATCTTTCTCTGCCATTCATAAATCTTAAATCTCACCCGTCCTATCACTCTTCTTTCCCTTTTCGTACAACCCATCCATCAAGGTAATCTGATCTGACTTTTAGTCTTCTCCATAAAACTTTCACAGCTGAGTTGAAATCATCAGAGAGAAGAGGCCATTGGTTACTCAACACTCCCGCCACTAATGCTTTTACTAATGCTAAGTAAAGGGTGTCTTCAACCATTCACAACAACCTTAGTACACCCTTGCAGTGAGTGTAATGTCAATAGGTAAGGATTAGGAATCTAACTTACCACCGCCCGCCACTGCTGCTGGCTCACCCCCTGCAGCTCCTCCTGCAACTGCTGCCTCCTCCTCTCCTCCATCAGCAGCCGCGTCACCGCTGGCCCCGGCACTGGTGGTTGGTAGTGCACCTTGAAAAAACATTTTTTAGGTGTCATATCCACCTCCCCCTATTTTTCACTAGCAAGATTGAAAAATGAGTTATACATACATATACAACATGCATCACTAGTACAAATCAGGTAGTAGTAGGGTAGACACTAGTAGTTACATGGTCCCTAGAGTCATTCTAGTCTTTGCTTAGTTAGCCCGAGCCATGCTACCATTTTACCTTTGTGTCTTTTATTTTAGCACATGCGTTGTTACCTTGCAGCTTGTTGTATAAAGAGTGACACCTTTGAGCCCACATGAGCTCATACTGCTACTGTCTAAGCGCTGTGTACCAGGTCATTCAAAACAAGCCACTTTGTTATGGAGTTCTGGTGCTACACTTTTTGCTACGACTGAGAAATGCTTGCAATATACTAACACGCACCATTTTTCTCCTAACAGATGGAAGATTCCATTCTACGAACCAGAGCTTTGCAGAGCTTATGATGTAACCAGTACTAGCTTCTTCTAAGGTGAGGGGTCCACAGAATTCGCTCAGATCTTCATTTATAATTTTATATAAACTATATTCCTATTCTTACAAAGGGGATGGTGGTGCTTCCACCACTGTTCACTTATTATTAATCATGATTTCGCTTTTTTTTTCCTTCGTTCTATGGACTTGAAGTTGTTGTAAGTGTAACTAAGTGCAACAAAGTTTATAGTTTTAATCTTATGCATTTTGCTGTTGGTGCTGCATTATAGAATAACGTACAGAGCTTGTCAGTTGCAAATAAAATTTTTGAACTTGCATAGACTCAGTGCTATTTGGTGTGGATGGACTTACACCAGTGAGCGAGCAAAAGGAAGGGTGTGCAAACTGTGCATGTGCATTGCTGCCACAACTGAGAGGTCGGGAGTGTTATGTTCTGGGTTGTCTACTCCTTGTGTATCTTGGGGGGGTTCGGAGAGCTAATAGTAATAAAACACTATTATAACTATTCGGGGAGGGGATTGTGGTGGGTTCTGTTCAGATTGAGGTGTGAGTGAGAGGAAGGTCCAACCTCCCATCAACAACATCCTATTTTCTTGTGCAATGTTCTGTATGTGGAAAATCCCTACAACAGTAGTAGTATGTCCTATCCTATCAAAATAGTAAAATCTGATTGGGCATTTTGTTGGTGGGAATTGTCGAAAAACATCAAGATTAATAAAGCATCAAAGATTAGGAAGAATAGAAGGAGTACAAGAGGACAACCCAAAGGACTGGACTCATCAATGGCTAGAGCTACTGGTGAATCTGAGTTTTATTTAAAACCTTTTAAATAAAGAGTGGCCAATTGGGCATGCTTAGCTACAGACAGACTAATAGTAGTAGTACAGAGAGTCATAGCAGAGGCAGTTAGAGGCAGGGATAACAAGAATCTAGAAACAGATAGTCTATTTTGAAGGGTAATTTTTGGTAAAAAATAGCATTAGGAAACGGAAACAATAAGTCGGGAAACAAAATACGGCGCAGTAAAAATTAGTAAATAATAATTAATATTAAAAACAGGAAGACTTACTGGGGCCAGCAGAAGAGCTCTCATTCTGGTCCTCCTGTCCGACTGGAACTGCTCCCGCCGACTCTGCCCCGTCTTCTTGCCGCTGGGTGCTGATCATGAAAGATATAAGAAAGAAAGAGACAAACATTAATGATTGGTGTGAAACAAATAAAATAGTTTTAGAAGACTGTCAAAAAAACATTTGTGTAAACAACAATTGCAATAAAATTGACCTATCTAATCTGGTCGACAAGTAGTATCTGGGGATTTGCGGACCGACTAGTTATTTTTGATCTACACTAATCCAGTGTTCCATTCTGATTCCAGAATACTAAATAAGCCTAAGTAGTACGTACCACCTGACGGAGCCCGCCTATTCCAAGCGTGCCAGTTGTACATTAAGGGGCCGATTCCGATCCTGTACAAAGGCCCTACGCATCGTCGTACGGAGCGTTTCTACATACGACTCACACCAGGTAAACTGTCCCTACAACCTAGGAAGTACGATTCGTACAGAAAGCCTATTTCCGTACGAATCGTACAAAAGACCATACATTGAAAAAAAAACTAGGATTCTGATCCAGAACAGCTTGTACGCGACGTCCGTACGTATTCAGGCAGCGGTTTCCGGCCCAGCAAGTACGATTCGTCCCTACGTCACTCCGTACGGCCCTTTTTTTACAGGAGTCAAACACGGCCGGAAAAGCAGAGTTCGACGTGAACCGCTATGCAACGCAGCCCCGGTACGCGACGTACATGCCATGAACCCCATCGTACGTGTCATCCCGGTCCTCTTGGCCTATGACCTGGTGCACCGCACCCGACGCACACGCCGCAGAAGGTGAGAACAACACCCAGGGGCCAGGGGGGGTGAAGGGCAGGAAACATACCCCATACTCAAACCCAAACTTGTAATATGTAGGCCATACATTACCACCAGGCTCTGGTCACTTGGGGGGCATGTCCAGCAACCCCTGCGTACCGCAACAATGGAAGTGGATGTGTACGGTGCGTACTACACGTACCCCTACGGCACCATGACAACTCAGGTATGGACCGTACCCACGCATGAATGCGTGGGTACGGTGCGTATCACACGTACCCCTACGGCACCATGACAACAGTGGTGTGTACACTGCTATCGCTTATGTACGGTGCGTACACCGACATTGCTATGTACGGTGCATACACCGCCATCGCTTATGTACGGTGCGAACACCCCCATCACTATGTACGGTGCGGACACACCCATTGCTATATATGGTGCGTACAACCCCATTGCTATGTACGGTGCGTACACCGCCATCGCTTATGTACGGTGCGTACACCGACATTGCCACTGTACGGTGCGTACACAGACATTGCATATGTACAAGTCATTCCCCGAGTACGGGACGGATGTTTTCCGTACAAATCGTAAATCGGAAAGCAGGTCCGGATCGTACTAGTACGGTCGGACTGCATTTTTACAAATCGTACGGAAAAGTGTCCGGGTACGTCTCGTACAACTTTTCCCGATCTGATTCGTACAGATAGGGGTGATCCGTATGTACTTTTTCCCGTACGAATCGTACTTCACGGGTCGGACGTGACTTGTACGATTCGTACGGAAAAAAATACAGATACGAATCGTACGGGACAAAAAAATACAGGATCGGAATCGCCCCTAAGTAAGCATTTCCACTTCTTTTAGTCCTCAAAAATGCATAAATGGAGGACATATGCCTGCATTTTTGCATACACAAAATTGTTGGTTGGTTGATGCAGATGTTTTGCTAGTGCTAAGCCTATTATCAATCACTGAACAAACTACACAAGGTTCTACTAAGGACTGTGGTAAGCACTAGCAGCACTCAGCAGCACGTGACGTAATAGAGGGGGCCTCGCAGACCACTAAAAAGTTACAAACTTATAATAAGTAACTAAACCTAAGTATCAATCCACCCCTATCTCTTAGTGACAGGACAAAGGAAGGACTAGAGTCACTCTAGCATTACATAACTTAAGTTTTCTAAAATAAACTCTTACATAATCACGCAAAATGAGCGCAAACAGAAAGTTGCAAATAACAAGATTAGTAGCGCAGAGCACCAGTGTCATAACAATCACAGAAGACTTTTAAACATATATTACCTGTAATGTATGTAAGCAGCAGCATTCTAGCTGGTCGGAAAAAACATATATTTGCAATATATAACACAGAGCAGAAAAACAGACACAAAATAGTAATAATGAAATAGCTACTCACCAAGACCCGGGACCTCCACTCCTAGCAGGTCTAGCAGGTCCTGCTCCCGGTCCAGGATATCGGACCACCAGTGCAGCAGCTGGTTCTGGCTGCGCCAGACGCCCGAGCAGCGAAATACTACCCGGTGCACCTTTCCCCACCGCTGCCGACGCTCCCGGAGCCCTACCCGGACCCAGGCCTGCCGCCTACTACCAGGGTTAAGTGGAGGTGGCGCTGCACAAAAAAAAAAACAGTGCAGCTAACTCCACCTCCCCAAATAAGGCCCGTGCCTGCACCCCTTGTGGGTGCCATCTTCCGCAAGGAAGGCGGTCGCGGCTCAGGCTGCGATGCCCCCTGTGGCCCTTTGCCATGGTTCTGGGGTAGGCGGGGGCAGAAAAGAAAAGGTAAAAATTAAAAAAGTAAGTAAAAGAAATTAGAAGAGCAGGTAATAGAAAAAGAGTGGAAAAGTAGTTAAAAAACACACAAAAAGTAGACAAAAACAAAAAATATAGAGTCAGGAAAATAGAGAGAGAGATAACAAATAAAAAAGATCAAAAAAAAGTTTTCAGAAACCAAGGATTGAAAAGATAGAGGGAGGATTGAAACGCAGGCCCCAGAACCATAGCATAGAGTGAAAAACAAGATGGCCACGCCCATTGCAACCGCATGGTCAAGTTCGCAAGATATTTTAGCCCCGAGTACGCAAAAAGAATCCCGAACACGCAATACGCATTCCCGAACAGGAAATACCTAATGCGAACAAGTGCAGGCATGCATTGCGCGACCCAGAACGGGAAATAGTATCGCGAGCAGGCGGGACAAGTGAAAACAAGATAGCTGCGCCCATTAGAGACCGCATGGGCAAGTTGGCGACACATTTCCAATGCGATCACGCAAAAAACAACGTGAACAGGCGGGACAAAAACTTCAGCGTCTTTGCAATATTGGCGCGTGTTCGCGATAATTTTTTGCGTTTTCACGAAGATTTGCGTAACGCGATTACGCAATTTCCGCCCACCCTTAATATATATATATGATGTGCTTGCAATCTACTGTGAGTCAACTGTATTCTGAAAATACTACTTATATTCCCCTCCGCTTTGCTACTCTGGCGCAGTTTCGTTTACATTCCCTTCAAAGTAAGACTCTGCATCCAGTGACAGTCTCCACCTATGCTGTCTATGATGAATAGTACATCCAGGCATCCATCCATTAAAAGTAAATGTCTATCATTCTTTTTTATATATCTCTTAACAACCACCCATGCGTCTGCTCCTTTCTTGCTTGCATTGGCTTTGAGTTTGACCCAAACACCGCTGATGATTCTTATTATCTAGTACCCACCCATACTGTGTCACCCACCCACCCAGGCAGGCATATTCTTTCATCTTCCACCCATCCTTTAACAACCCAAGTATCTGATCTGATTCCTATCAGCCACCTATGCATGCCTCCAACATATCCTTCACTGCCAGTCATATTACATCTCGCCCGTCCTTCCTCCTTCCACCCTTCTTTCCCTCTTTGTTCAACACATCAATCAAGGTCAGCTGATCTGACTTTTAGTCTTCTCCATAAAACCTTTACAGCTGAGTTGGAGTCAGATAGAAGAGGCCATTGGTTGCTCAACTCACGCTGCTAATGCTATTACTAATGCATTGCTAATGCTAAGTAAAGGGTGTCTTATTCAACTGTTGCATAACGTTCACTACAACTTAATACTTAATAAGTCTCACAGTACAGTGAGTGAAGTGAACACCCTTCCAGCTAGTAGTAATGTCAATAAGTAATGACTATAACTTACCACCGCCCGCCACTGCTGCTGGCTCCCCCCCTGTAGCTCCTGCAGGTGCCGCATGTTCTCCTGCCCACTCCGGAATGGCCGCATCGCCATCGCCGCTGGCCCCGCCGGCATTGGTGGTTGGTAGTACGCCAAGAAAAAACATTAAACATTTTTTAGATGCCTTACACCTCCCCCTGTTTTATTAGTTTTTACTAGGAAGATTGAAAAAAAAGTTAATACAACATACATCATCACTAGTCCAAATCGGGTACTAGAGTAGAGTCAGTAGACAGACACTAGCAGTGTTATGGTCCCTAGGGTCATCTAGTCCTACTCTACTCTTTGGAAAGTTAGCCTGAGCCATGTAACCATTTTAGATTCATCATGCCTACTCTTTTGCGCATATTACCTCGCAGCTTGTTGTGCAGTAGACGCCTTTGAGGCCACATGAGTGTTGCGTACAAGTGAAGAGGTCGAAAAACAAGCCACTTTGTTGTGGAGTTCGGTTAGTCTGTATTGCTTACTAATAACATGTTACACTTTTTGGCATGACTGCAAAATGCTTTCATAATTGCATTATACTATCTAATGTGCACCATTTTTCTCATAATAGGCAGAAGATTCCCTTCTACAAACCAGAGATTTGCAGAATTTATGGTGCATGTAACCAGTATTTCTACGTTCTACGGTGAGGGGTCACCCAGAATTCACACAGATCTTTTGTCTTCTATCATGCACTTGTAAATGTTTACTGTTTAAATCTTATGCCTTTTGCACTTGGAGCTGGCTGTAGTGATTTCATAGAACAATGTACAGAGCTTGTTATTTGAAAATAAAACTTTTGAACTTACACATAGACTCTGTGGTATTTGGTGTGGTGGGATGGACTTACACGAGTGAGTGAGCGAAAGGGTGTTATGTTCTTGGTTGTGCAATCATTGGGTATCTTCGTATGGGGGTTCAGGACCTAATGAGACACTATAGCTAGTCGGTCAGTGGCTTGTGGGTTCTGACTGAGGTGTGAGTAAGGTCCAACCTCCCATAACCAACATCTTATTTTCTTGTGCATAGTTCTGTATGTGGCTGTGCAGAATCCCCACAACAGTAGTAGTATGTACTATCCTATCAGAAATACTTGTCAAATATCTGGTTGGACATTTTGTTGGTGGGAATTGTCAAAGCCTCAAGATTAAGAAGACTAGAAGAGGACAACCCAAAGGACAGGACCCAGTGGCTAGAGCTATTGGTCAATCTGAGTTTTATTCAAAAGAAAACCTTAAATAACGAGTGGCCAACTGGGCAAGCTTAGCTACAGACAGACTAATAAGAGTAGTAGTACAGAGAGTCATAGCAGAGGCAGTTAGAAGGAACTTAGAGGCAGGGATAACCAGAATTTGGAAACAGATAGTCAAGGTCAAAGAAGCTTCTGTAAAAAATAGAATTAGGAAGTGGAACCATAATTAATAGTTCGGAAAAAAAAAGGCGCATTAAAAGTTAGGGAAATATAATTGTTAATATTAACCACTGGAGGACTTACTGGGGCCAGCAGCAGGGCCCTCGGTAGAGGAGCGGTCCTCTGGTTGTCCTGCTGACTCGGACCCCGTCTTCTTGCCCCTGAGTGGTGCTGATCATGTAAGATATAATAAAGAGAGAGACAAACATTAAGGAGCACTGTGAAACAAATAAATCATTTTAAAAAATGCTCAAAAAACATTTTAGGAAACAACAATTGCAATAATATTTACCTATCTAATCAGATCGACTACTGGGCTGCTTGCGGGATTCACAGACTGGCTACTTATTTATGAACACTAATCCAGTGTGACATAATCATTCTGATTCCAGAATACTAACGAAGCCTAAGTACTACCTGACCTAGACCACCTATTCCAGACGGGCCAATTGTTCACTAAGTCTGCATTTCCATTATTTTTAGCCTTCAAAAATAGATAGATGAGATGGAGGACACATGCATAAATTTGTGTATACACCAAATTGTGGTTTAGTTGCGTCTGATGGTGTTCTGCTACTGACTGACACTGCTAAGCCTACCACTCATTAAACAAACTACAAAAGGTTCTATGGAGGACTGGGGTAGGCAGCACTCAGTGACAGAGGAGGCATCACGCAGATCGTAAAAAAAATTATGAACTAATACTAACTAAACCTAGTATCCATCTACCACTATTTCACAGGAGGGCAATGGAAGGACTAGAGTCTCTCTAGCAATAGCACTACCTAACTTCAGTTCTCTAAAGTAAACTCTCACATTAATCAGCCCAAGCTAGCGTAAAGTTGCAAATAAGTAAGAGTAGTGCCGAGCACCTGTGTCCTACAATCACAGAAGATTTTGAAACGAAATTTACCTGCAATGTAAGCAGTAGTAATCTTGTTATTCATCCAAAAATTATACACAGTACTTATACTACTATATATTAGCTACTTACTAAGCCCCGCGACCACGACACCTTGCAGGTCCAACAGGTCCTGCTTCCGGTCCAGGATGTCTGACCACCGGTGGGCCAGCGGATTATGGATACGCTGGACCCCTGAGCAGCGAAACACTGCCCGGTGCACCTTCGCCTACCGACGGTGACGCTGCTGGGTAGGGTACCCGGAGCATGGCCTGCCGCCTGCTGCCGAGGTCAAGGGGAGGTGGCACTGGATAAAAAAACAAGGGTGGCCACCTCCGCCTCGCCAAAAAGCATTGTGCCGCAAGGCAGGCAGCTCTTGGGCACAGGCGCCTTGTCCTTGGAGCCGGTAGTGCTGCTACCCTTGGCCATGGTTCTGGGGTGTGTGGGAGGTGGAAAAGAAAAGTTAGAAGGAAAAAATAAAGTTAGGGGGAAGAAGTAGGAGCTCAAAGAAAGAAGTAATATAAAACAGTAGAAAAGTTAAAAAAAAACACAGTAAAAGTAGAAATAAAATGCAAAATATAAACTTAGGGACAGAGAGAGTACACATTTAAATATGCGATCAAAATGCGATGCAGCGCGCGCAACGAAATTTGTTTTACTTATTTAAATGTGTACTTACCTCCGTTCATCCATATTCCGGTGTTTACATTTCCCCACCAAGCCCCTCCCCCGCCCCGCCACACTGCCCCACCGTCACTCCCTCCACGGACGGCTACTGCTGTATCCCCCAGGAGATATCCCTGAACATATTTAGGGAATAATAATAATACAGCCCTGAAGATGAGCTTTGGTTCAAAATCATTAGTTACTGGTGTGGTAGACCCAATATTGGATCACATAGCAATTCCATAAACATGGAAAAAAACTATTTTAATTTGGTTGATGAGGTGTGTATGTACTTGCATATGTGGTGTTACGGTGTTTAAGATTACTTGCCATATAGTGGTGCCCCAAAGTATAATGTTGGATTCTAATTACGATGTTAAGATTTTTCGCAGGTATTCTATACTTACAACATCTTTTGTCTCTTCGAAAAATACTTAAATGATCAATACAATTTATAAATGTTATGTATTTGTTGGTAATACAATATATTTTAAACGTTGGGTAACTAATTACATGTTTTGTAATTTTGAGAGATATTTAAAAATTTGTGGTAATTATATCTTTTTTACATACATGTGTATAAGATTGATTGGTTTTACATACGCACTTGAACCTCGTCAACGCCTTTGACTCCTAAACTGTGATGTTGGTTGGCAAAACAGATGAAATAGGTTTAATATATCGAGTCTTAACTTAACCCGTTACAGATTATTGCCTTGTTGATACTCTCCTTCTTTTATTTTTTCTATTCTCTTTCCTTTTTTACATTTTGTTTTCCGTATATTTAGTACCTGTAGGGTACCGTCCTGTATCTGTATGTAATGTATGGGATTTGATTCCCTTTGATATTGGTTTTTATTGTAACAAATTAGTAAAAAAGTTTTTAAATAAACCCATTTGTATATTTCCATTAGTACATTTGCGTAGTGGCACACTATATCTACAATAGACAACATTTTCCTTTTTTGCGCATCTTTAGATGAAGTGACGTGTGTGAAATGGATGAATGTGAAGGATAGTAAGTGATATATGGTCCACCAAAGGAAAAACAGATATTTATTGAGGCAAACCAATATTTTCTACATACTTTCGGCATTTTACAGGGACGTAGCCTATTTGTACTATTTTTCATACTTTTAATGTCCTTCCAGTTAGTGGTAAAAATGGGTGTGAAACCCATAATGGATCCCAGATGGATCTACATTTCTGACAATTAAACAAAAGTAAGAATTGAAATAAAAGAATATTGAAATTTAGTTTAAGAAACAGCTATTTGTGCCTACATTTTCACCTTTAACTTCTTTTAAGTATGGTAGATTTTTTTAAAGCTATATATCGTTACACCCATGGTACCCTTCTGGTGGCGTAGATGTATAAGGCTTATAGGTTCACCAAGAGCCTGAGGTACCCAGAGCCAATAACTGAGTTGCACCTTGCAATGGTTTTTCATTATGTACATGATACAATTATTAATTTGGTAAAATATAAAAAAGTGAACAATAGTTATCAAGGAACACTAGGTATAGCTAAAATGAGAACAAAATGTGAAATTTAGAAGCAGTGGGTATTTGCACATCTCTGAATGTGTGGGTTCTCGTATTTTTATGTGAATTAAAGGTTATTGTTCAAAATGAATTCTGTTTTGCAGACTGTCTTACATTTGGAAGATAGAAATGCACAGAAAGACAAATGGTAATAATAACACTTATTCTACTATTGAGTGCAAGTCTAAGTCTCACAAAAAAAATAGTACCTCACTTGTGTGTGTAGGCCTAGTGTTTTCAACATGAAATTACTCGCAACACAATTTGGACGCATCAACTTTCTTCACTGAAAACTAACCTTTTTTTGCAGTGTGCCTAGCTGAGGATTTTGGACCCTAACTCATGTGACACCTAGGAAAACCTAGCAAACCTGTACATTTCTGAAAACATAGAGGCGCAAGGGAATCCAGGATAGGGTGACATGTGTGGCTCTAGTCAGGTGCTGTTTCCCAGAATCCCTTGCAAACCTCAACCTTTATAAAAAAATACATTTTGCTCACATTTCTGTGATGGAAAGCTCTGGAATATGCAGGGAGCTACAAACATCTACCCACCCAGCATTCCCCCAAGTCTTCCAATAACAATGGTGCCTCACTTGCGTTGGTAGACTTAGTGTCTGCGACAGAAAACAGCCTAAAATGCAATATGGGCACATCATATTTTTCCAGTGAAAATTGACCCTTTTTCTGCAATGTGCCTAGCTGTGGATTTTGGGCCCTAGATCAGCCAGCACATAGGAAAATTTAGCAGACCTGTACATTTTTTAAAGCTAGACTTCCAGGGAAATCTAGGATGAGGTGACTTGTGTGGCTCGCACCAGGTTCTGTTGCCCAGAATCCCTTGCAAAACTCAAACTTTGTCAAAAAATACATTGTTTTCAGATTTCTCTGATGGGAAGTTCTGGAATATGCAAGGAGCCACAAACTTCTACCCACCCAGAACTCTCCCAAGTCTCTTGATAAAAATGTTACCTCACTGTGTGGGTAGGCCTAGTGCCTGTGAAGGGAAACGTGCCAAAATGCAAAGTGGACACATCACATTTTTCCACTGAATAATGACCCTTTCCTTCCAATGTGCTAGCTGTGTATTTATGGTCCAAGCTCAGCCAGCACCTAGGAAAACCTAGCATAACTGTACCTTTTTTGAAACTAGACTCCAATTGGGAATACAGGATGGGGTGGATTGTGTGACTCTCACCAGGCTCTGTTACCGAGAACCCTATCCAAACATCAAACTTTGTAAAAAAACAGATTTTCTTTACATTTATGTGATGGAAAGTTCTAGAATCTGTTGAAAGCCACAAACTTCTACCCACCCAGCATTCCCTCAAGTCTGGTGATAAAAATGGTAACTCACTTGTGTGGGTAGGCCTTGTGCCTGCAACAGGAAATGGCCCAAAATTTATTGTGGAGACATCAACATTATTTTTCAAAAAAACAACCTGGTTTTGCAAAGGAGTCACCTGCGTTTTTGGTCCTGGGCTCTACAGCCATCTAGGGAAACCTACCAAACCCAGACATTTCTGAAAACTATACACCAGGGGAAGTCCATGAAGGTGTAGCTTGCATGGATTACCCAATATGTTCTTACCCATAATCTCCTGCAAACCTCAAACTTAGCTTAAGAAATCACATTTTACTCATATTTCTGTGTCGGAAAGTTATGGGATCACCAGGCCGACATTCATTTCCTACACCCAGCATTCCTCCAGGTCTTCCAGTAAAAATGGTACCTCATTTGTGTGGGTTGGCCAAGTTGCCGGGACAGGGAAGGGTCCAAAACATATTGTGGAGATATCAAATTAGTTAGCACAAAATGACCTGGTTTTGCAAGCGGGGCACCTGTGTTTTTGGTCACAGGCTAAGCGACCATCTAGGGAAACCTACCAAACCCAGACATTTCTGTAAACTAGATACTCAGGGGAGTTCAGATTGGTGTGGCTTGCCTTGTGCTTTACTTTACTCCCACTGTGAATGACCAAAGTCCATGTGGTTCTAAGGTCAGTTGCCTCTTCCAGGATGATGCAATAATACCTGTCCAGAAGCCCAGTTCTGCCCTCCAAGTACCAATGCCCACTGCCAAAGCCTGTGTGTACCACAGGTCAGCTGCCCAAAGAATGTGAGTGTAGGGCCTGGCAAGGGGTCAGACTGTACAATCCACCACTCATTACACAAAGTCTTATTCTCACTCATTGACGTACCAAACAAGCAACATACAAATTTTATTACATTTTGAACCATAACATTTTGTTCCAAATAATACCATTACTTAGGTTTGTATTACTTTTCTATGTTTTTCTTTTTTAATAACAGAAAAAAATCTATAACTGGGACAGTAGAACAGTAAAAAATGTTTGCAATCTGTTAACTCAACTTCATTGTTTTGTGCTTGTGTTCCTCGTTCTAGAGCGGAGATTACTGACCTTCACACAAGTTATTGCAAGCCAATGGTGGTGAAGCATGTGCCACTCTAATCTTCTCATGCTTCAGAATGTCCTGTGGCAGTGTGTCGCCAAGTGTGCTACCAAGCTGCTATGTGGCTCCAGATGTACATGTCACTTCTTTTTTCCTGTACTAGATTGCCTTTGATGCCAACCATTAAGATGCTTGTGAATCAAAGATATTCTGAATGAGACAATCGATTTGGTTTGAGACCTTGGACCTGTTTCACAAAAGTAACTTACACCTTTGAGTAATTTACACATTTGAGTGAGTTTACTACTTTTAAGTTATTCACAAAATCTGAGTTTAAGTTCTATTTTGGGTACTTCATGAAAAGTTTCTGACTGAGCCACTAAATGAGCAATAAGAAAACATGGTTCTTGCTTTCAGATATCAACATAGTGCAAGTGTGGCAAAATACAACAGTTTTGGAAAAGCATGCTGCATATGGTTGTAATGTGCAGAAAGACACTTTTCTCATCAATACACCTGAATACATATGGAGTTTGACTACACTGTAGCAAATTTGCACACAACCATGCACACAAAGTAATGTCATGAATCTTTCAGGTGACTTGATAGTGGTGGTGCCTTTTATAGATCTGTTAGACTAGTGATAATGACAACCTTAGGAGACGAAATTGACACTTAGCTGTGGCTGCAGAGCACTCTGCCGAGTGGCACAAGTGCAGTGTTTCATACCTATCATTGCCGAGAATTTTGTGAGACCAACCTAGTACCGGGGTATTTTTAAAGTTGTTTAAAGCTGTTGTTGTATTGTGTTTTTATTGTGCCTGCCCTCTTACTTGCACCATAAAAAAATACTCAGCACATCGCTATTGGCGATATTTCACTACTCTAGGGCCATCCTCCGGGCGCAATTTTTGTCAGCGCTCTAGTGGCCAAACTTCCATTTAATGAGGGGAACGCAAGCGCGCAGCGCACGCGCGCAGCGGGCATGCCGACGGCGCGCCGGAGGCGCGCCAGAGGCAAGCCCGTCTCCCCCCGTCAGCGCTCCGGCCGCGCTCAGCGCTAGTAATGCTGGCATAAATTGCACAGGCAGGCTTATTACTCCAGAGACTCATTATTAAAACTGGGTAATAGGCGGCAGGGGGAACGTCAGCAGGCTTTGACATGCGGTTTGATCAACAGCAGGTCTCTGATCAAGCACTACCAAGAGGTCAGTAACTTGCTCCTCAGTAGAGCTAGGATTGCATGCCCTGTCGGCTACAAGATCCTTCAGAAACCACGCCTGACGGGGAGAGGAGGTGGGGTAGGGAATACATCATGTGGATGGTGTGTGTGTCCAGGACATGTCTCAGTAAGTTACAGTGTTCTACTCTCTTTACAGGGACACAGTTGTTAGTTGAACGTGTACACAGCGTACATGGTACATAAATGTTTGTCACACAATTAAAATTATAGTGATGACATGGCATGATTGCAAAGTTGTACAGTAGCTGGTGTTGTAATGTACAGCTAATTATATCCTTATGCCACAGTTATGGTGTGAGAGTCTTGGCATTTATCCATTCTGTTAAGTGGACATGGACAACATCATGCTCATGTGATATTCAATTTGATTCTGTATTGGTGAACACATGACTGTGCTTTTGTGTATACAACCAGATTATGATGCAGCAGACCAGACTTTGGTAAGCAGCAGGATTGGGATGTATTGTGTATCCCATGTCTGGTCTACTGGTTTATCATCCACCTGGTCCTTCCAAGGAGTTTAGGGCTGCACTAATTGACCCAGTTAGTTCCCTGTCTATGAGATCTGCTAAATTTAGTGTTATTGGCGATTTGAACTTGCATCTTGGCAACCCCCATGACTCAGAAGTGGGTAACTTATCTGCTGACCTAGCTGCTTTTCAGATGGTCCAACTGGTTCAAGGCCCCACCCACTCTGCTGGCCATCTGCTAGACCCAGTCTTCTCTAACCTTCCCTCTCTCACAGTCACTACCCCCATCCCGGCGTACTGGTCCGACCACTATCTGATCCTCATGACACTCTCGGGGGTAGACGCCCCTCCAGAGGGTGCCCCAGATATTCTCTCTCAAACGCCCCTGGCACAAATTAAATTTTAACCAGTTCTACGCCCTCCTCTTTATGAACACACCCAGCTTGCCAGATGATCTGGATGCTGCCGACAAAGCGATATGGGACTGGATCCTCCGCCCTCTGGACACACTTATTCCTGTTACATGGTCTAAGTGCCGTAATACCAAATCTAGTCCTTGGTATAATGACAGGCTCTCTACCATGCGTAAAGCCTGTAAGAGGTTGGAGTGGGCGTGAAGACAAGATTATGACCCAATCCTGAAAGGGTATTATCAGGAGGCCACCAAGAAATATCACAGGTCTATCCAGAAAGAACGGGCAGCCTACTTTGTAGACAAGATCAGGAGCAGCAGTAAACCCACCAAGAATATTTTCTCCATACTTAAAGATCTTAAATCAGCTGGGGTACCTTCAGCGCCCTCTATCACGTTGGATGAGCAGTGTGAGGTTCTCGCCACCTTCTTTGTCAACAAGGTGGAAAACATCTATAAAACCTTTCCTCAAGTGGATATGTGCTCTGACCCTGTGGGTAGACCCCGTCCCACTCACATGCTTGCCGCCTTCCCACCAATCTCCCAGGATGTGCTGCGTTCATTATGAAGCAAGGTTAAATCCTGCTCTCCTACTGATCCCATGAAGCCTGATCAATTTATGAAACTGCTACCTGTGCTTCTTACACCCCTGGGCCAGGTATTAAGATGTCCCTGTCTATGGCAGTTTTTGCCAGGACATGGAAGCAGGCCAGGGTTGTTCCCCTGTTAAAAAAACCTACCCTCAAAACAGCCAAACCTGAGAACTTTCGTCCTATCTTTCTCCTGCCGTGGGCATCTAAGATCTCTGAGGCCTACATAAACTCCAACTTGACAGTTTTTTTTTAAGAGAATAACATAATTGACCCCTCTCAGAATGGCTTCCACCTGGGCCACAGTACAGAGCTGCCCTCCTAGCCGTGACCGAACATTTGAGGGTAGTGCTGGATGAGGGACATACCTCGTCACTGATATTATTGGATCTCAATGCTGCGTTCGACACGGTCTCTCACCAGATCTTACTGCAAAGGTTGGAGGAGGCATTGTCGGACCTGCACTGGACTTGTACGCCTCTTTTCTTTCTGAGAGGACCTTCCAGGTAACGGCCTCCCTTTCACCTCCATGGTTCATACTACTAAACAGGGTATGCCACAGGGCTCAGCTCCAAGCCCAATGCTTTTCAACCTATATGTCCAACCATTAGCAGCGGTGGCCAGGAGTAGAGGGCTCACAGTAGTATCATATGCAGATGATTCGCAGTTGGCACTCTCCGATGACTGTGTGCAGGACGCTCATAAGTTTCGGAGCGATCTTGCTGCTGTTGTGGGGTGGATGATTGCCAACTGCCTCCAACTCAATGCCAGCAAATCTGAGGTTTTGCTGATAGGGAAAGATCCTGAGCTGTGGAGTGAACTGTGGTGGCCTGCACCCTGGGTTGTGCACCTGCCCCCAAACAGGTCCAAACTAAGAAAGTGGCAGGGAAGTGTTTTGGTATACTATGGGGGATCAAACAGCTGTTGTTTTTTTTTATTCATCCATCAGGCAAGTTATTGTCCAGGCCTCCATTTTGTTAAGACTGGATTACGCCAGCTCTCTCTACCTGGGAGCCAACAAGTCTGATATTGTGACACTGCAGAGGGTCCAAAATGCATCTGCCAGAACTCTCATTGGTCTTCCTAGAATCTGCTCCACCACCAGAGCTATTCGTCGGCTACACTGGTTGCCGGTGGCCAGACGAGTGGAGTTTTAGTCTCTCTGCATTGCGTTTAAGATCTTGAATTTTTCCTTTCCTGGCATCTTGGCTAACCTGCTTTCATCATACACCCTCACTCACCAACTCTGCTCGATAGGTCATCACCTGGCAGTTGTTCCCCGGGTAAGGAGGGTATGAGCTGGTGGGCGCACACCGGCAGCTAAACTCTGGAACTCAATATACACATTCGTAGCATCGATAATTACCTGGCTTTTCATAAGGCTATTAAGACCCACCTCTTCCCTTCAATGTAGGCCTCGTTCTGTCACTTGCCTCCATTTCTGTCTGCTATTAGCACTGGGGCAGCTGCACACACATAACATTTGCAATATGGTGTACAAGCTTTACAATGAGGTTTTGTGTGAAAAGTGATTTTGAGTGTGTCTCCATAGCCAGAGAGGATGTGTAACCAGCTGTGTGCTACTTCAGGAATATGGTTTTGTCATTTGCTCAAATGTTTTTTGGCATTGTGATAAGCTTTGTGATGTTGATTCAATGAGATCTGCTGTGTATATCGATTTGTCAAGGGTTGATTTGTGTGCCATCATAGGCTTATGTGTCTCCCTTTTCAACCCAACAGAGTAATTTGCCTGTGCATTTCACATATGTGCACACGTTCTAAATGATGTTGTTTCACGCATTTGATTCAGAGATGGGATATGGCACACATAACATTATCACTGAGATGGCAGAGAGTTTGTATGTGCCAAATGCAGTGATACTTATCTCAGTTAGGTGACACACGTGACCCAGCTACAAATGGATCAGGAGTTGTCACAATACTGTCTTGAGTGCAATGTGCTTGTTGTGTCCAAGATATATCATCTACTTGTTCAGGGACAATGCTGGGTGCTGTCTGTTCTTAGTGTATAATTTATGGTTCAGACATTTAAGGAATCTCTATAAATTTCTAAGGTTTTTATTTTTGCAAAATCAAATTGACCTGTTGGTAATGATAGGCAATTTCAAGTCCTGTTAGTACATTTTGCGTGTACAACATTTATCTGTGGTTAGTAATCCAAAGCCTCTTCTAGCCTCCGTATGTGACACAGCCAAAGGTATACCTATGCAGTATGACAATCCACAGCAACAATCCCCTTCATGGCTCAGTTCATGAAAGCATACTAAACCTCAGTTGTTGGTACCAGAAGTGGTGTAGAATGGTTTAGTTCAAAGTGGATGCTGTGTGCCAGTCCGAGCTGACGCTGCCCATTGTCAGCTGGCCAGGGCCTCAAAAATGCCAACGACTACAGAGCACAGCAACAGAGCACAGCCTCTAGTGTGCAGTCACTGTTACGAGCTGCAGGTGGACAGACCCCTCCCTTGGGTTTATCCATAGTGCATCAGGGTGATGCAGAATGAACACACAACTCCCCTCACCTGGGACACTTAGGAATGTGCTGAGATGTCAATGTGTTTGGCACAAACACACCTTTCGTTCATGGACTGGAATATTGTATTTTTGATACTGCCTTGGCTTTCATCCACACTTGACTTGTGATCACTCCACACACAGCATACACACATCATGAGGCCACTTCACGTGTGAGTGCTATGGATGTGACTGCCTCCTGCCACTGCCCCTGCCAGGATGCACCTTGCTATATCCGTTGTTACGACCCCACAACTGAAGTCTAAAATGCATGATGTAATTGAAGAAATTTGGGCACAGCTCAACAAGGGTGAGTGCCAATTGTAAAGATTTGTGAATGGTTGTGGTGAGGTATTTTACACTATCTTCAACTGACACTTGTTTTGTTTGTCCAAACTTGGATTTCATAGTTTCAAACACACATCATTCATAGTTGAGCATATGATTTGTGTGTAGGTTGTCATTTGTGCATGACTGACTATGGAGTCCTGTTGAGCTAGGCTTGATGATGTTTCTGATCACACAGAGCTGAACTAGGAGTGTAGTTATGTCTATTGGATTGCCCTGTGCTACATGTGGTAAGCCAAGTGATATGTGAGTGCACAGAAGTGGTGTGGGCCTGTCTACCGTGCATATACTACATGAGCCATTTTCACACCCATGTTCTTAGTTGCCACACAGGGGAGGAGGTGTTTTATGGAATGTGAGGCCTAGCTGCTGATGTGTTTACCAATGTTCATGTTGTATGTGCTAAGGTAACTTAAACAAGGGTATAGGTGAGAGAGAATTGTGTTCCCTTTTGGGAATGGAGTGTAGACTCATACGTAATGGGGAATGAACACATATTGAGTTTTTCAGAGAGTGTAACATAGCAGTGTAGTTCAGAGGCAGTTCTTGTGTAGGAGATGTGCAGTTTCCTCATTGTTCCAAACTGAATGTTTTGAGATGCAGGGTGTGATTCAGAATGTGTGAGCTTGTAAGACTGGTTAAATTCTGTGCAAGGTATGCTAGGACTAGGTAGATGTGATGAGGTAGAACCAGCTAGACAAGGTTGGAGTATGGCAGGATATAAGAGATGTAGTTTGTGGCACTATGGTGAGAGATGACTATAACTAGTTAGTGTCATTGAGTAAGGATAGTTGTTAATGTGCAGAAGTCAATAGAGGTATGGAGCACGGGACTCAGATGTGGATGTGACAGGGCCACAGTGAGAAAAGTTTAAACTTGTCATTTGTTACAAAGTGGATGAGAGGATGTCAAGGGTATCCACCAGTTGTGAAATTTAGAGTGCTGTAAGGTGAAATGAGAGGTGTTGTCCAGATGATGTATGTTGTGTTTGAAATGGTGGATGCATTTGTTTTTTAAATTACTATATGTAGAACTTAAGCAGAATAGGGTGGGTGAATGGTGATAAGCAAATGACTGAGGATATATTCATTGAGCAAGTAAGTGTCTTGTTGAGAGATGTGGTGATGTGTTAAGTGTGCATGTCAGAGTGGGCTGTAATGGTGCACATTGTGATATGAGTGCAGTCCAAGACATTACTGAGGATGCAACTGGTGATGAGAGTGGTCCATTTGACATGCTGCGTTTAACGTCTGCTGAGGAGTTGATGTGTACAGTACATGGTGTACATGTCATGCACGTGAGAGGTGTTGTGTACATACTAATTAAGTGGTGCTGTTAATGTAGGTGTGGATGTAAGAAGCACAGCACCAATGTGAGTTTGTGAGATTTGGTTTGGAAGAGTTTGAGTACCAATCTGGAGCTTTAATGGTAGACATGCTTTTTAGTTTTGAGAGATGACTATGCACTTTGAGGTAGATGTGAGAGGGTCATACCTGCAAAAATAGAGATTAAGCTTGTCAAGAGGTAATGTTGACATGCACATATGTGTAGATTATATATATGTAAGTAGGCAAAACCAGTTTGCAGATAAAATATGAGGGTGTAGTATGTGTTTGCTGCAGCTTGCTGTCTGACACTGAATGTTCATGACTGATTGTTGGAATGGCCGCATTGAGTACAATGGCATATGTAAAACCTATTGCCTCCACCTAGCGTTGCCTTGTCTTAGTTCTTTTCGGGCATGAGTGGCGAGTTACCCTTTGTAGGTAGCTGTTGTCACTGATTGATTATTCGTTCCCTTGGATACTGTCCTGGGATGGAGATGGTGATTGCTTATAGTGAAATGTCATGATGCACAAACTTTGGATGGCAGTCCATTGCTTAGAGGGCTATAGCCCCACCAAGTGAAAAATCAAGGATGTGTGTTGTTGTGTCACCTGGGGTCAGACTATTCCAGAAACTTATCCCCACACTTCCCAATAGGCTACACACACATGGGTACTAAGGCATTCTGAATGTCAGGGGTATGTGGATACCAGGAGAGATAGACCCATTGCAATGACATCTCTGGTTATGCTGATGAAAAGCAGTGCACTGTCACAAAACACACATCTGAAACCGGAAAATTACACGCAGTTCCATAAATGTTTGCATTGTCAATATCTTTTTCCGCCTCTAATCTCTTTGACAAGTGTAGCCCTTGTGTGGGTCCATATGAGGTTCCATTTACCACATTGAAAAGTGCCACAGAGCCTGAGGGCAACATGTCTATGTAGCGGATCTACTTGGTTCTTTAAAATAGTAGGATGCAGTGTTTCATTACCAAATGTGGACAAAGGAAGCTTCAGTCTGCACATCTCCCTCATCCTCACAAGGTTTACCCATATCCCCTTGCTTGAGAATGACTAAGTCAATTGTGTCCGAGAGCCACAGGTTAAGCCCCCCTCACCTACCCCCCCAGCATCCTCTCCAGTGGTGGGAGCTCAGCTTACACAATGTGCTGTGCACTGGTCACTCCAACATTGTCTGTGGATCCGACGCCCTCAGACTCATGAGTACTCCTACTACTCTGCAGTACACAATCTTCACATTCAGAATGGAATTATTTGTTAGCAGCACACACTACAGCCTGAGGAGCTGCATGCTGCATGCTGCATGCTGATGCCCATGCATTGTTCTCATTCCTGATGGATTTTGTCTCCAAATATTTCACTGACGACTGGGACACAACATCTTCTAGGTTGTTGGAATGAGAATCACTGAAATCTTTACTGAGTGGCTAGTTCTGGGGACTTGTATGTTGTTTGGGCCAATATCCTTAGGGCTTTGCTGTAGACTTTGGCATAACTATGTCATCAATAGACTGTGTTTCATTTGGGGGCTGTGATGTTAGCCATGCTTACAGATGCTCAAACACACCACACCCATCTGATTGAGCAACTGGGTTGCGTTCAGTTTGCAACATGACAAGCTGTGATGACCACATAATGGGATAAGTCAGGGCAACTCATGTCCTGCCTTCTCTGTTGCTTAACAACAACACAGCAGATGTTTCAGATTACAGATCACCTTCCACAGATGCATACTAATCAGGCAACCATCCATTAATCCTAGCAAAGTGTATTGTTGTGGCCTATACCTTCACTCCTACTCTGAACTCATGGTAGGTATTTAATGGTTCCTAACTGTATTAAATCTACATGAACATGATCTGGCAGTGTGTTCAGTGATCAACAACTGTTGGCTGGTACAAGAAATACTCAGATTGATTCTGCACCCTGCCACGTTGACCACTAATGCTATGGACAGCCTCTTGCCCAGTCTTGATGATGCCTATAAGCTTGTACTTGAACACAGGTGGCTGTATCTCTCTTGGGCCAACTTAAGTGATTGAATAGACCCCCAATCCATGTGGCAATTTCTTCACTGTACATTGTTAAAACACAACAGTGACCTAGCTGTTCCTATGGCCACACACTCCTTTGACCATGCTTGCCAGGATTTGTTTATCCTTAGTATAGTAGTGGAGCCTCACCTGCTGGCACACCAACAGCATATAGTGCATGGTGTCCCAAAGGATTCTATCCCTGACCAATCCACGATGCTTAACATTCTTATGCATGATATTGTGTTGTGGCTGGTCCATGGGAGGTGTCCCTACGTAGCCTGCTCGGTGCTAGATTTGGTTAAAGCATACTATACCGTTGATTGTGTGTACCTGTTTTCCATTCTGTCAAACGTGGACATGGCAGGGCAGCTGCAAAAACACACATGTGTTTTTGATGTCCAGTCAAGTTTAGGCTGTGCATGATAACTCATTATGGCGGTCCCCTTTCCCTACTTCTCTTTTTCCTGAAAATGTAGATGGTAGCTCAGAAACATTTTCTGGTGTGTTATTCATAGATGCATTTAAAATGCTGCTCTATATTCAGTCTATCTGCAGGGTCATTCCAGTTATTAATGTGAGACAATCAGAAGTTCATGGTGTATTGAGTTTGTGTGTTAAGTGGTGTGTCTTTTCCCTCTGTGTGATTTATCCTCCTCAAGACCTGAGGGTGGATGAGCGGAGTGTGATGCGTGCCCTTATGTGTTTTATTTTTAATTATATATATCTGTGATGATGCAAAGTATCTCATTGTGTAAATCTTTGCAGGGCCATATCCTCATTACTTCCACATATGGTTTTTATAAACAATCTTCCAGCTATGTGTCACACCCTGAGGAAATAATGCTCTCTTGCATCTTGTGTTTTTGCCTTCACCTAGAAGTGGCTGAGCCTGGTTCCAACTCCAGGGACTTTGACACCATGCTGCTAGTGTTGATCTGCAATAGTGTCATGATAAGTGTGGCTCAGTGTAGGGTGCATCAGCCAAATCAAAAGCTGTCAAGGATGTGCATTTTTAAAGGAATTTTATGTGGCAGAACCATTGCAATGGCCAGTGTTAGGACCCCTTCCATGAGCTCTGCAACAAACTTCCACCTGAAAATCAAGACCCTCTACAACAACTTCGCCGAACAGATTCCAGAAACCACAATTCCCTCCAGCGATGACAGCCAGCCCACCATCACTGCCTGGATCCTGGTCACCACAGAAGACACCACCACAACCATGAAATGCACCCATTCAGGATCCCAAATTGACCCTTGCCTGCCTCACATCTTCCACTGAGCTGCCGCCATAGCACCTTAGCTTCTCTGCACCATCAATGCTACCCTCGAATACGGCCTCATCCCCGATGACTGGAAGCAGGCAGATGTCAAGCCCCTCCTCAAGAAACCCTCGGCTGACCCCTTGGACCTGAAGAAGTACCTCTCTATCTCTCTCCTCCCTTTCGACGCCAAGGTCACTGAGAAAATCGTCAACGCACTGCTACCCACCTTCATCAAAGAGAACGCCATCCTCGACTCCTCCCAGTCTGGATTCCACAGCAACCGCAGCACAGAGACTGCCCTCCTGGCTGCCACCGATGAGATAATCATGCTCCCCAACCAGGGCAACACCACGACCCTCATCCTGCTAGACCTCTCTTTATCCTTCGATACCATTTCCCAGCGTACTCTCGCAGCCAGACTTCACTACGCTGGCATACGGCGCACTACCCTTGACTGGATCTGCTTGTTTCTCACCAGTAGACCCCCAAGGATAAGACTCACACCCTTCCTCTCCAAACCCACAAAAATCAACTGCAGAATACCCAAGAATCATCGTTCAGCCCCACACTCTTCAACATCTACATGGCCCCTCGCCGCCATCGGAGACAGCACAGACTAAGCATAGTATCCTATGCCGGCAACACCCAGTTCATCCTTTCCCTCATGAAGAACCCAGAAGACACCAGACTGAGCTTCCAGGAAGCAATGAAAGACTTTGCAGACCAGATGAGCAGCAGCTGCCTAAAGCTCAACTCAGTGAAGACTGAGGTTCTCATTCTGGGAACCTCCCCCACTGCTTGGACAACACCTGGTGGCCCCTGCCCTCGGAGACCCATCCACCCCTACAGATAATACCCGGAACATCAGCATCATCCTCAACTCCTCCATCACCATGACTCACCAGATCAATGCCATCACATCCACCTGCTTCAACTCCCTCCGCTTCCTCTGCAAGACCTTCAAGTGGATCCCACCCGAAACCAGAAAGACTGTCACCCACGCACCCATAATCAGCAGACTCGACTACGGAAATGCCCTCTATGCTGGAATCAAAAAAGCCCTGTTACACACACTCCAGACCATCCAGAACAGAGTGGCCAACAGACTCATCTTTGGCACCCCACGACCTGAGTACATGACCCAACACCTGCAAGCTCTCTACTGGCTCTCCATCGAGATGAGAGTAACCTTCAAGCTACCCACCCATCACCCATGCCTACAAATCACTCCACAACCTCGGACCCATATACCTCAATGAACGAGTCCTTTTTCACGTACCCAAAAGGAACCTCCCCTCAGTTGACCTCACCCTAGCAGAAACCCCTGCATCCGCAGAACCAGAGTAGTCTTCTCCTACATAACTTCCAAGGCCTATAACAAGCTCCCAGTCAACATCAGGTGCTCCCCTACTCTGCACACTTTCAGGAAGTGCCTCAAGACCTGGCTTTTCATATAATCTGAAACTGCACCCCCAGCCCCTCCAGCACCTTGAGACCCTCACGGGTGCGTAGCGTGCTTTAAAAATGTGCGGATTGATTGATTGAAGTTAGTTTGGTAGGCAGTTGTACATAGTGAATATGTTCTCAAAATGCAGTGCACATGGAATTGCAGGATCACTGTTGCTCCCTGAGGCACAGCACCCCTGTGGAGCTGACAGCCTGGTGAAACTGTGTATTTGGGGTATTGGGCCTGTGGCTGCTGAGGGACATAATCCCATACTCTCCGTCTCTTATTCAACACATCTTGGCTCATTTCCATAGAAGAATTGTTGGGGAGGACTGACCACATGGAGAGACACAGGGTTTAACTCAGTGTGAGACCTAATTAGGGTCAGGGAGCACATTACCTTTGTTCATTTGAAGTGAGATCCAGACATTGCAGTGTCCATTTCTTGGCACAAGGCACACTGATGGCCGAGATGGGACATATGTGGAGAGTGACAGACACTGATTCTGTGCATCAGCCCGTAAACCAAAGCCTGCATGTCATAGGTGGATGTTTGAGCATGGGGATCTTATTTAATGGTGAGTTTGTACACATGAAGATTGACCACCTGCCACCTGCTCGGTAGCTATGGAATACATATTTGTTATGAGTCCTACACATTGTAGCCTCTGTGCATTTCCCGGGAAAGGGAGATTTCAAAAAAGCACACTGCTGCTGATCAAGGGGGGTAGGTTAAACTGGCAAAATTATACTTGCCTCCGTGTGAGGTGCCTACATATAACGCAGCCTCCCTCCACTTGCCATGACCTGACAGTGATGGGCGGGTGGGGTGGATAACACTGCTTCTGTCAGGTCACACTAGGCTGGGCAACACGGTGAGTATGCCCCAAAGGCTGGCCCCCAGCCTCAATTTACAACACAGCTGGTGAGCGGATAAGATACTGGCACCACATTGCAGTGTGCACATTGCACCACATTGCAGTGGCCTGGTGTGCACCAGTTACATTATTCAAGGATACATTGCTGGGAGTCTTATCCACTCACCCCCCAATTGTCTCTACATTGCTGGGGGTATTAGCCCCCCACACACCCAATTGGCTTTACATTGCTAGGAGTGTTAGCTCCCCACCTCCTAATTGTCTCTACATTGCTGGGAGTATTAACCCCCCACACACCCAATTGGTTTTACATTGCTGGGAGTGTTAGACCCCCACCCCAATTGTCTCTACATTGCAGGGTGTATTAGCCCCCCACACCTCCAATTGGCTTTACATTGCTAGGAGTATTAATCCCCCCATGCCCCAATTGGCCATACTTGTTGGGAGTGTTAGCTCCCAATCCCCCCAATTGTCTCTACATTTCTGAGAGTACTAGCCCCCCACACATCTAATTGGCTTTACATTGCTGGGGGTATTAGCCTCTCACCCCCCAATTTGGGTCAACATTGTTGGGAGTATTGGCTCCCACCACCCAATTAGCTCAACATTGCTGGGAGTGTTAGCCCCCCACACTCCAAATTGGCTTTACATAGCTGAGAGTATTAGTCCCTCACCCTCCAATTTGGCTTATAATAGCTGGGAGTATCAGCTCCCATCCACCAATTGGTTCAACATTGCTGGCAGTATTAGCCCCCACCACAAATTCAGCTCAACATTACTGGGAGTATTAGCCCCCCACCCCCATTTGGTTCAACATTGCTGGGAGTAATAGCCTGCCTCATTTGGAACAAAATTGCTGGGAGTGTTCTCCCCCCAGAGCCCCAATTGGCTCCACATTGCTAGGAGTAAGAGCCCCTACCCCCAATTTGGCTCAACATTGCTGGGAATATTATCCCCCCAATTTGGTTCAACATTGCTGGGAGTATTAGCCCCATCCCCCAATTGGCTCAACAATGCTGGGAGTATTAACCCCCCAATTCGGCTCAACATTGCTGGGAGTATTAACCTCCTCCCCCATTCAGCTCAACATTGTTGAGAGTTTTGCCCCCCACACCCACAATTGGTTTAACATTGGTGGGAGTATTAACCCCCCAATTTGGTTCAACATTGCTGGAAGTATTAGCCTCCTCCCCCAAACTTTGCTCAACATTGCTGGGAGTAATAGCTCCCCACCCCCAATTTGGCTAAACATTGCTGGGGGTGTTAACCCCCCAAATCCCCCAATTGTCTCTACATTGACAGGAGTATTATCCCCTCACAAAAATTGTCTGTACATTGCTGGATGTATCCCTCCCCAAATTTTACTGTAGTTGCATTATTCTGTAGGGGTAGGTGTCCAACTTGCCATCTGCGACAACCACTTCGGTTGGGGTTGTAGTATTTATCATAGATGTACAGTAGAGGTATGACATGCACAGTGGAATGCATAGCTGCTCAGTCTCAGTCAAAGGAATCGTGCTGTGATGCGGTTTGGAGCAGAACTACCCCCCTTCGTACTGCACTCACGTGTTGGTTGGTCCGACCGATTCGGCACATAGGACATACGCATCGTGATTTGGTGGTCCGATTTGGACTCAGAAGTGGCTTTGAAGGGCTCTATTCTGTGTTTCTGAACTCTTTTCGTTCAGAATATCCAGTAGGATTTGGAGAAACCGAGTCGGTTGGTAAGTAATGGGTTTTGGGCAATACGCCGCTCGGGTAAACAGTTTCCGAGTACGATTCGGTTGAAAGATCCGACTCTGAAAGGTTCTAGGATGCCCGTCCATACAACATTGTAATCAACCCCTATATATTTTGTTGGCAGAATGCGGCACAGTTTATTTCTTTGCAGTGTTGATTTTTAGCAAATCGGTTTGTTGAGTCAGTAAGATAGGAAAAAAATGAAATACATATTATTTATTTATGTTACATGTTTAAATTATTTTAAGTTTCGTTAAGAAATTATGTACATTT
Organism: Triturus cristatus; assembly: GCF_964204655.1. NCBI lineage: Eukaryota > Metazoa > Chordata > Amphibia > Caudata > Salamandridae > Triturus > Triturus cristatus. The sequence continues at coordinate 68,603,651 of NC_140581.1, read as the reverse complement.
TTTAGATATTGTACTTACTTTGAATTTAAGTTGTTTGCTATGGCTCTTTGATGGTCATTTGTTCGAGCTTTAAACAGGCAGAGTTTTGTCCTGCTCCAATCTTTGCAGTTGGTGGGGTAATGTTTGGTTAATTGGCTTATTTTATAATGTTGTTTTAAAGAGTTGAAGCTTTTTATTGGTTTTTGTTGCGTATGCTTTTATTTTATTGGTTGTTATAGCATCTGTTTATTTTTTGACAATTATATATTAATTTGGCAAACATTATATGTATTTATTTAAGGGTATATTTTGTTTAATATTATATTTATGTAACAATGTATTTGTTTTTATATGTTTTGGTGTAATTAAATATAGTTAATACATGTTTGATTATTTTTAATGGTGGTAAATGGTATTTGTTATAGTTTGGGACTATTTATTTAAATGTTAGTATTGTTTGGTTATTTGTTGATTACATATTTTTTATCATTGTTAATATATTTATATAGCTATATCTTTTCTTTGAAATGTATTACTTTAATCATGGTATTTATTTTTAAATGTGTGTCTTCCATGTTTTGGTTAAAGATAAATTATATTTAAGCAACATTTATGTTGTCCAATTTGTGGCTGTCGATATTTTTGTTAATTGATACATTTATTTTATTTAAAAGATATATTTATGTTTGCAATATTTTTGTACTCAATATATTTGAATCGATTTTTGTTATACAATATTTGTCTCGCTACTTTTGTATTTTTAATATTAAGTATAGGTAGTCTATATTTATAGATTCAATATTAATGTATTGATATTTTTGTAGTTCAATGTTATGGGAGTCGATATTGTGTCAGTGGATTGTCTAATGGCAGTCACCAAGAGGAATGGCATGACCTCTAGGGTTCACACAATGATACGCAAATCCACCCAAGGTAATTGCAATTGAACAACCAAATCTGATTATTTTATTAATTCATATTGTAGGTTAACAATGGCACATGTCAAACAATGTTACACCACATTGCTTTGTAATTTATGTCCATGTTTTAACTGTATGAAAGCTACATTTTCCTTGCTACTTTTTCCCAATGCATTTCAGGTTTTCTTAACCCTTCATCATGCGTGCTGGGAAAAACCTTAAGACGCATTCCAGGAGAGTCTTTCGTGGAAATTTCTAAAACAAACTTTGATATCCATCACACCTGGCAGAAATATCAATACAGCAGTTGCCAGTTTTCAGAGGTTTACATTTCACAGTGAAGGTCGTATTGAATAATTGACTCCGGATATTTCGGATCCGGTTTCTTCTTAGTTTTCCTGATGAAGGGTTATCTAAACCTGAAATTCATTGGGAAAAAGAAGCAAGGCAAATGAAAATTTCATACAGATAAAACATTACAAAGTAATGTGGTTTAACAAAATTAATTATAAAAGAGTATCAATAATCAGATTTGGGTGTTCAATTGCAATTAACTTGAAATTAAATTTGTGTATCATTGTTGGAAACCTAGAGGTCAAGTGCGCTTTGTGTGGAGTGTGCATTGTATGTACACACATGAGGTTATTCATCACACGGACACAAGCAGGTCCTGTCACAAGGCAGCACTCATTTGAATAATTGAAGTAAAAAAAGTACATTCGTAATTCTCTGATTTTCAGTATGCTGTAATGTGACACCAGATGTAAATACCATTTTTTCAGAGTACTATTTCTTTTTGCCTGAACGGAATTGCCTTTGATGCAAAGATTTAAGATGCTTAAGATGATATTCTGAATGACATAAAAGACCTTGGAGGAGACCTTGTACTTGATTCACACAAGTAACTTACACCTTTGAGTAATATACATGTTTGAGTACGTTTGCTACTTTTAAGTTATCCACAGAATCCGAGGGAAAATTTTAATTTGTCTGCAACATAAAAACAGTTTTTAGCTGTTCCACCAAGCGAGGGATAAGAAATAGGGAGTAGCTCAAAATGGAAATTTCTCATGTTAATTCTCATAGTAAAGGTTTCTCTCTGATATAGGATAAAATGGCATACTGCAATTACACCATGTTGAGCAAAAAATAAGAACTTTACTGGGAAATCATGCTTTTCATTATTTGGGGTAAATACTTTCAGTCATTTTTGAGAAATTTGCATTTAAATAGGTTCTCACGGTGGACTCCATGAAGGAGTTAAGGACCAGAAAAAGGTAATAATATCTAGACCATTGCTGCCCAGGTATGGTTGGACTGGTCATTTTAATGGGGACTGGCATATTGTGATTGGCTGGCCACAGAAATGATGTGTCAGCCATTATACAACTATTCAACACGGTCCCAGCATCTAGAAAATGAGTTCAAAAACACATTAGGGACTTTTCCTACCACCTGGAAAAGCTATTACTTGTAAACATTTTAGACTTCCAGAACACCAGATGACAATAATAAACCAATTAATCAGGGGAAATATAAGCTCACTCCTCACCCGTGAGGGTCTCAAGGTGCTGGGGGGGAGTCAGGTTTTCAACACCTTCCTGAAAGTGTTCAGGGAGGGGGCACGTCTGATGTCGGTGGGGAACTCCTTCCAGGTCTTGGCCGCAATGTAGGAGAAGGATCTTCCCCCTGCTCCGGCTCTGTGGATGTGCAGGGTTTCGGCGAGGAGGAGGTTGGCGGAGCGGAGGTTTCATTTGCGTACGTGGAGGGTCATTCTGTGGTTGAGGTGCTGGGGTCTGGTGTTGTGTAGGCATTTGTAGGAGTAGGTGAGAATCTTGAAGGTGACTCTCCTCTTGATAGGGAGCCAGTGGAGATTGCGTAGGTGTTAGCTGATGTGTTCGTGTCGGGGGACCCGGAGGATGAGTCTGGCGGTGGTGTTCTGTATTTTCTCGAGTTTGCGGAGTAGCGACTTGTTGATGCTGGCGTAAAAGGTGGTTCCGTAGACCAGCCTGCTGGTACTGAGTGCATGGCTGACTGACTTCCTTGTCTCAGGGGGATCCATTTGAAAGTCGTACGGAAGATGCAGAGGATGCTGATGGCCCCCCTCGCCGCCATTGTCTGACAGCACGGCCTCAGCATGGTCTCCTATGCCGACGACACCCAACTCATCCTCTCCCTCACCAAGGACCCCTCTACCACCAGACTCAACTTCCAGGAAGGAATGCAGGACTTGGTAGTCTGGATTAGCAACAGCTGCCTAAAACTCAACTTGGAGAAGATGGAAGTCCTCATCCTCGGAACCACACCTTTGGCATGGAACAACGCTTGGTGGCCCGCCACCCTCTGCAGCGCCCGACCCCCACGGACCATGCCATAAACCTTGGCATCAAACTCGACTCCTCCCTCTCCATGAACTGACAGGTCAACGCCGTCACCGTCTGTAGATGTTGAAGAAGGTTAGGCTGAGTGATGATCCCTGTGGGACTCCGCAGTTGACTTCCATGGGCTCAGAGAGGAAAGGCGGCAGTCTGATCCTTTGGCTCCTGCCAGTAAGGAATGAACTGATCCAGTCGTAGGCGGTGCCTTGTATGCCAGCATCGTGTAGTCTGGTTGCAAGTGTGCGGTGGGAGATGGTGTTAAGGGCTGCTGACAGATCGACTAAAATCAGGGCTGCGGTATGGCCTTGGTCGAGGAGGGTGCGGGTGTCATCTGTGACGGCGAGTTGGGTGGTCTCGGTGCTGTGGCTGCTTTGAAATCCGGATTGAGAAGGGTCGAGAATGGAGTTATCTTTGATGAATCTAGTCAGTTCTGCGTTGACTGTCTTCTCTGCGACTTTAGCTACAAAGGGGAGGAGTGAGATGGGCTGGCAGTTCTTGAGGTCCGTCAGGTCTGCTGAGATCTTCTTGAGCAGGGTCCTTACTTCTGCGAGTTTCCAGTCACCAGGGAAGAAGCCGGTATTGAAGGTGGTGTAGATGGCGCTTTATAACACAGGTGTGATGGTGGTGGTAGCTCTGTGGTATATGCGGGGGGAAGGAGTCTGTAGGGGCCCCGGAGTGAATGCTTTCCATGGTCACGGCAATTTCTTTGGTCGTGATCGGAGTCCATGCGCAGATGGTGGTCTGGCAGACTTTGCAGTAGGGCGTGCAGACTGTGGGGTCAGTCGTGTGGTCAGTGAAGTTGTTGTAGATGTTCTTTATCTTCAGGTAAAAGTAGGATCCGAGTTTGTCCCAGAGGTCCTGGAAGGGGGTGATGTCTGTGGCTTCACTGCGGGGCTTGGTGAATTCCTGGATGAGGCTGACAAAGTTCCTTGGAGTTGCTGGAATTGGCTAGGATTCTGTTGTGGATGAAGGTCCTTTTGGTGGTTCTGATGTATTGAAGGTATTCAAACATGGTGTTCTTGTACAGGGTGTAGTTTTCTGGTGTCTTCTAGTTTCTCCAGTTCTTCTCCAGGTGTCTGCAGGTGCGTCTGGCCCCTTGGAGATCGGTGGTGAACCAGGCGGTTTTCCTGTGGTGTTGTTTGTCAGGATTTCACAGTGGGGTGAGCTTATCTGCACAGCTGGTGATGCAAGTGTGGAATTCTGTGGCTGCGGTGTTGGTGTCGGTTGTAGGGGGGGTGTAGTTGTTGAGGGTGGAGTTGAGTTATTCCGCTGTGATTCTGCTCCAGTTCCTCAGCGGGGGGAATGGAGCAGGTTCAGGTGGCTTGGGTTTGTTGACGAGGAAGTGTAGGCACTGGTGGTTGGTGCAGGGGGGTTGTGTGGTGTGGCTGAAGTGAACGCTGTTGCCTCTAGAGGAGATGGGGTCGAAGGTGTGTCCCGCCCTGTGAGTCGGTTCATGACGAGTTAGTTCAGACCGATGATGGCAAGGTTGTCATGAAGGGCAGCAGAGTTGTGGTCGCTGAGGTTGTTGAGGTGGAAGTTCAGGTCCCCATGAGTATGTAGTCCGTGGTGGTGATGGCGTGGGGGTGATGAGGTTGGTGATGGTGTCAGTGAAGAGTGCTCAGGTCAGGGGGTCTGTAGGCAAGGGTGCTATGGAGCGTGGAGTTGGAGCTGTTCCTTACCTGGAAATCCAGGTGCTCAGTGGCAGTGACATTTTCGCTGGAGGTGGTGAGGTAGATGGTGTTTTTGTGTACGATGGCGATGCCTCCTTCCGGGTGGTTGGGGAAGTCCTTGCTCTGGACCTTGTACCCATCTGGGATGGCGATGGCGAAGTCAGGGGCCGAGGAGGCGTTGGTCTAGGTTTCTAAGAAGAAGGCAACGTCGGGTGATAGCGTGTCCAGAAGGTTCCAGATTTCCATGGCGTGGAGGTGTATGTTAAGGAGGATGTATCTTAGGGCAGCTGGGGTGTTCGCGTCGGTGGTGAAGGTGGTCGGAGGGGTGAAGAAGGAATGTCGACAGTTTTGGCACGAGAACTGGCAATGGGTCATGCTTTGTGAGGCCTGCTGGTAGTTGTTATTCTGTCCGAGGTTGAGTGCGAGGAGGGCGGCTGGGTCGTAGCAGTAGATGGTCGGAGAAGCAGGGGTCTTGGCACCGATCACGGACAGGCACCGAACGTCTTGCCTTTGGCGTGCCGGGGGGCACGCCCACTGCACGTGTCCACTGTGCATAAGGCACTATTCACAAGGCTAATAAAACACATTTCTCCCTTCAGAGCAGCTAATCTTACTAAGCAGATCAAACTTTGTGGAAAGCCAACTTATTCTCATTCTTTGCCTAATAAAATGAGTAGTCAGTGGGTTCTCTTTCATCTATTGAACGATTGAGTGGGCTAACAAAGATAATATGATGGCGGACTGCTATTTCTACACCTCACTTTAGTTTCAATTATATCAAAATGTCTTTGCAACAAGCCCTGGCATCAGCTGTCAATTGATGCCTCTGTAAATCAGATCATAAGTGGTAGAGGGGTTGGGCATGCCCCAAGTGATGAAATCCAGAAGATCAGTGTTTGATTTTTAATAAAGTCTTCATTTGCAATCAGTTAATTCACTTGAAAGTGGTGATTATAGGTTCAGCTAACGAGTTTCGTTCTCAAGATGAGAACTTCGTCAGGGCTCAATTGTTGTGTGTCCTTATGACAGAGTAGGATAGAACGAAGTTAGATGCCACTTCTATGGCACAGTGGGTACAGTAAAGTCTAGCTCCAACTCGACCTCTTGTTAGAATATGAATAAGCGGTTCTCCAGCCAGGATAAGCGAGTTGTGGCTGGAGAACCGCTCTTGCAAGAAATTCCCACCAAGGCCGACCGAGGCCCTGTGATACCCCCAGTGCTTACAGAGCTACTGCCTGGAACACCTACCGGATTGTTGGATCATTTATTCATATTCTAACCAAGAGGTGGAGTTGGAGCTAGACTTTACTGTTTATCAGATTAAGGGAAAGCCATTGCTGTCTAAAATGCTAGCAAATATAGAAATTAAGACGTTAACTGATGGTCATTTAACTCGCTTCCTCTATACACAATGATCCCTCTACAGATTTAGGTATAGAAATTATTACTTACATAAACAAGCACTTTAATAAAAATTCAGATAAGTGAAAAGAATTCTTATTTCTCCCTTATTCGAATGGAAAAAAATTCACAATACCATAATTTTTAAATTGTTTTTGCTAGATAAAATATGTAGCTTTGGTTTTTAGTTAATAATGTGAATTACTGAAAATTTGATCAGAAACCAGACCAATTTGGTAAGTTTAATATTGGAAGTCGACATGAGCAAGAGGCCTTTTGGTACTTCAAGACTCTTCCCACTTGTGTGCCGTCACGCCCCTAAGCAAATGAGGGAACAACCTCTGATGATAGAGCTGGCACTATCTGTATTACAGAAGGGGCCCTAAAAGTGTCTGGGTCGCATTTCAGATACCAAAGTGCCTCGTGGCGCAAAAAGTGGGCACAAACTTCTGTTGTGCCCCCAGGGCACTTTGCGTAATGCGACTCCTGTTAGCTGTGGCACAGGGGATACAGGGCCAGCTCTCTTGTGATGCTGCACTGCTCTGCTTCCTTCACATTTTACTGAGTGTTTTCTCCTGCATTTTCCTCTTTTTTATTCTGCGTTCTCCTTCCTTTCCCCCATATTCTGAGTGCTTTCATCTGTTTTCCCTCGTTTGTTACTGATTTCTTTTTCCTTTCCCTTATTTTCTGAGTGCTTTCTTCTGCTTTCCCCTTCCTTTCACCGTTTTCTGAGGGCCTTCTCCTGCTTTTCCCTTGTTTTTGCTGCTTTCTCCTGCCTTTCCCCCCATTTCTCCTATTTCCTTTGTTTTTTACTGCTTTCTTCTTTACCCCCATTTTTCTGGGTGCTTTTTCCTGCTGGTGCCTTGTTTTTCACTGTTCCACTTTGTTAATTCCTCATTTGCTGCTCTCACCTGCACCCTTTTTCCTGCCTCCAGCCTACCTCCGCCCATCACCTCCAAGTGCCTCTCCTACCTCCCTCCTACCAGGACCTATGTAATGGAGGCAGCAGTGAGACCATGCACCAATGGGGTACAGTGGGCCCACCACTGGCATGCCGAAGGTGTGCCAAAGGCAAGCCCTTCTGTGACCGTCCATGCCTGGACCATCTCCCGGGTCCGGAACCCTGGTTCTTCCACCCCGCTCAACTACAACACCACAGACCTCTAAGCCCTGGCGCATAAGCACCTGCTGCCACACATCTCCATGTACCACCATAGGACCGAGGACTGTGCTCCTGCCAGAACTACCAGCTCACCTGCAACAACGAAACAAGCAATAATGACTGAGACCCCACAAACACAACTTAGATCACTTTAGCCAACCGAGACCACCATGGCACAATCCAGCGCATTGAAATCAATGCACAATCGCTCAGCAAACACGCCACCGAGATCTGGGACACAATCTCATCCCTCATCCCGGAGGTCAAATTCCTCACAGAGGCAAACTGAACCCCACCTCGGCACCAGACATCGCCATCGCCGCAGCCAAAGACTACCAGAAAACAGACTGTGACCAGATCAACAAACACAGAAGTGGAATTACCATCATCCACAAGGCCCCCATCCTGTGCACAACCTCCTAAGAGAACCCACCCCGATATCAGAGCATCTTAATTTCCAACTTCACACAGATAGAAAAAGCACCATCTGAGGCACCCTTACATACAGACCATAGGACCACAACCCAGCTTCTGCAATACCATTCCTGACATCATCACCCCAATTGCCATTGACTCCGAGCATTACATCTTCCTAGGAGAACATAACTTCCACCTCGACAACCAAGACAACACCAACACAACTGACCTCCTGGAAAGCATGAACAACATCGGCCTCCATCAACTTGTCACTGATCCCACCCACATAACAGGACAAATGTTCAACCCGATTTTTACATCCAGCAACAGAGTCAAGTACAAGCACATATCACAGCTCATCTGGACTGACCTCTAGAGAATCCACTTCACTATCTCAGGATCTACCAACTCTGGCACCTCAACCCCAGCTCCAAACACAGAAATTGGAAAAAGGTATTAGAAGACCAGTGGAACAATGCTCTCAACTCCCACCACCCAGACTCATCAGATAACTTTTCTCAGTGGAGAACGGAATGCACCAACACAATCACCCGTTCCAAGCCAGCCAAACCCAAAGTACCGGCCAGAAGAACCAGGGGGTTCACTGTGGAGTGGAAATCCTCAAAACACAACTGCCAGAAACTGGAAATGAAGTAGTGTACTAGCGAAAATACAGAAGAACATAGCACTTTCAAAACAGCTCTCAACCAGTAAGGCTATCTCCTGTGAGAAATAAAGAAGAACGCTCTAGCAGACTGCATAGAAGCCAGCAAAAATCAAAGCAATGAGCTCTTCACCATCATGAAGGAGTTCTTCAACCCCTCAGCCTCCGGGAATGACATCACTCCCATACAAGAACAGTATGACACCTCGGTGGAAGTCTTCCATGACAAGATCTCAGCCATTTACGAGAACTTCAAATCCCAATCCACACCGCCGACAGCATCAGCCTGCTTACTCCCATGAACACAAACCCCAAACACCTGTTGACCAGTTAGGACCCTCTCACATGATAAGCTATAATCACCATCATAAACTACCATGGACCCATGTCCCCACCACGTCTTCAACCTCAGTAGCAAGACGATTGGCAGCAAGCTCAAAAGGGTCCTGAATGCCTCCATCATCATAGCCTACTTCCCTGAGGATTGAAAACAAGCCATTCCTGAATAACCCATCCTCTGAACCAGCATTTCCAAAGAGCTACCAGCCCATCTGCCTGCTTCCCTTTCCTGCAAAGGTTCTCTAAAATGCAATCAGCCAGTAAATCACCAAGCACTTAGAGCAACACAAACTCTTGGACCGCTCTCAATCCTGATTCCGAGCCAACCCCAGCACTGAGGCAGCCCTGATAGCAACCACCAATGAAATCAGGGTGCTCCTAGACTGCGGCGAAACAGCAGCTCTCATCATCATGCACCTGTCAGCTGCTTTCGATACTGCCTCCCATCACATCATGATCAAAAGGCTCCAAATCAGAATTCAGGGTGACACCCTCAAATGGATCATCTCATACCTCACTGGAAGAACCCAGAAATACATTCCCCCCATTCACATCAAAACCCATGGTGATTATCTGTGGCGTCCCACAAGGATCTTCCCTCAGACCCACTCTCTTTAACACATACATGACTAGGTCCAGGTGTAAAACTCCACTCCGCTAACGGAGTTTGCGGAATTCGAGCATTCCGAGTGCAGAGTTCCTGAATTCTAGCTTCTCGGAGATTATTTTGGTTTGCGAACTCAAGGTTTGTTTCAGCGCTAGCTTTCAAGTGCCACAATAATCTTGTGTTGATAGAGAGTACATTCGATACTTCATGCTCGTTTGCACAACTTCCAGCCTCAACTGTGCCAATGTATTTGCAAACGGGCTGACACATTACAGGTGCTGTGCAATTTAACTTGTTTGCAAACTAGGGATTTGGAGTTGAGGTGATACTCTAGAGGGGAGGTTCCTTTGTACAATGTATTTGGTGTTTTTATTCCTGATGAAGAGTGGTCTCATTCCATGTATTGCTTTGTGGGTGATACAAAGCAGCCTGAACGTGGATCTTCTGGAAACCGGTAACCAATGCTGTGCTTTCAGGCCAGGTGAGATGTGGTCTTGCGGTTTGACACACAAAAGAAGTCTGGCAGCTGAGTTCTGAATCCGTTGTAGTCTTATCATGGTCGTGAAAGGTGATCCATGGTAGAGGCTATTGGTGTAATCAAGTTTGGACAGAAAAAGGGAGATGGTAGACCTTGTGTAGAAATCACAAATGGGGGAAGATTTGTCACAGAGTTATTAAAGTGACACAGCTTGATCTTGCTAGTTTGTCCACTTGGGCATTCATCGATAGCCTGGAGTCCATGATGAATACGAGGTTTCTTACTGCCTTCAATACTTTAGGTGGTGATCCCAGTTCATCAGGCCAGGTGACAAGTGGATCATAATGTTTCCAATCACCACACTTGAATATTTCCGTTATGGAGGCATTCAATTTGAGATGGCTCCACGTCATCCACTGATCCACTGCTCCGACACAACAGAAAATGTTAGAGTTTCTAATGTCTTTGGGGCATTCTAGTTGAAGGAGTATTTGTGTGTCATCTGCATAGTTATAGCCTGTGAGGTGAAATTGATTAATTAGTACCGGTAATGACTTCATGTAGATGTTGAAAAGCATGGGTGAGATGATAGCACCTTGAGGAAAACATGCTTTTGTGGAGTATTGTTTGGACGAAAAAGGTGGGGTATGGATGACATTAGTTCTGTTTCCAAGGTACAACACGATCCAGTCTAGAGCAGTCCCCTCTATGCCGGCTTCATATAGTCTTTGTTTCAGAGTGTCATGGTCAACTGTGTCAAAGGCAGCCAAGAGGTCCATGAGGATTAGCGCAACAAGCCCGTTTTGGGCAACTGTTTTCTTCACGTCATCCCAAATAGCAAGGAGGGCAGCTTCTGTGCCTCTTTCTGGATGGAATCCTGTTTTAAAGTCTGAAAGTATGCCATTATATTCAAGGAATTGTGACATCTGGGCAAATGCAGCTCTTTCTATCAGAGCCCAGGAAAGGTCTATTTGTAATGGCTCTGTAGTTGTCAGGGTTCAGCAGGCCCCAGCTTTTTTTTCTTCAGTAAAGGGTTTATGTATGATTTTTGAGTTGTTCTGGAAATATTCTGGTAGTTAAGGAATCGTTGATGATGATTCTTCTTACCGGAGTGGCAGCAGAGGTTGTTAAAAGAATTGTCTTGAAAGTGTGGGGTGGCCACGGGTCAGAAGGGCTGCCAGCAGGCCTGCTTGCTTTGACCAGGTCCATAAATTCATTGAGATGTGTTGGAAGGAAAGGAGACGCTAGGTTAGAATATTCTTGGATTGTTATTTTGTAAAAGGTTTAGTGCTGGTGCTTTGTCTCTGTTTTAAGTATGAGTCCAATGTGTCTGCTTTGTCCATGTAATAATTTGTCTGTGAAATCTTGAGTAATGAGATGCGTTTTTTGTAGGCAATTTGGTTAACGAAAATTCATTCAGTATTTTATGGAATTATTTATTTGCAGATTTAGCGTTTGGAATTCTGTCTGAAGAGTACCTTTTCTTAGATTTTTTGATAGCTGACTTGTACAGTCTGTTAATGTTCTGTAGGTGAAGTTTGTCTTGTTTGGTGTTTGTTTTGAGCCAGGTACTTTGCAGCTTTCTAATTTGTTGCCGTATGTCTTTTATCTCTATATTTCTCTAAGGTGCTTTTTTCTTTTGTTCTGTTGTGTGGTTTTGAGTGGTATCAGGATGTCAAAAGCTTCCTGTTGCCACTCATATAGTTTTTTAACTGAATGTATTGTTTCCAGATCTATACTGTATGTTAGTTGTGTTTCTTAGTGTTCCAAATTGAGTTTGTTCCATGGTCGATGGGTGGATGCATGTAAGGTTGTTTTAGGTGAGTTGGAAAGCAAGCAATCGGCTTTCTGACCATGTAACTGGAGTTATAGTTTGAAAGTTAACTAGTTTGGTATTAGTAAAAATGACATGTAAGATGTGTCCAGTAATGTGTGTGTGGGTTTGTGGACGATCTGATGCAGGTTTAGTGTGTCTAGGCCAGTGATTATTGTTTTTGGATGGGGCATATTGGGTTTATAAATCCAAATGTTGAGGTCACCCAGAATGCATAGATTTGAGTGTGTTGTTATCAGGTTTGAAACCATGTCTAAAAGTGTGTTTGGAATGTCAGCTTGCTAGGTGGAGGTCTGTAAAGGAGCAGGGAGTTACAGGAGGAAGACAGTGTAGGATTGCATCTGGTTAGATGAGCCTCACAATTCTTTATGGAGATATCGTCAACTTTAGTGATATGTAATGTTTGCCTGAACACAACAGCTAGGCCACCTCCTTTTTTGCTGATACGATTTTGGATGATCGCCTGATAGCCTTGGGAATGGCTTCATGCAGGACACAAGCCATATCATCTCCCAACCATGATTCAGTTATGAAAAGTGTGTCTGGTTTTGTGTCAGTGAGAAGGTCACAGATGTGATGTTTGTTTTTAGAGAGCGATTGAGCATTTATTAGTAGACAGTTTAGAAAATATGCTTAGGTGACAATGAAACTTTGTTCTGTAGAAGAGTGATCAGTATTGTGTGGGTTTGTAGCAGGCATGTTTTTGGTGCTGGTATTAGCTGTATTGGGATAGTAATTGTGTAGCTGTTCTGTAATGCAGTCCTTGTCCCGCAGGCTAAGAAGGCATTTTGATGGGTCTGCATGTATAGATGGTGGAGACCGTGTTTGAGAGTGAGTTGGTACGCTGTGTTGTTGTTCAGTAGACATGGAGAAGCAAAGTTGTGAGGTGTGGCACATTGCTTATTTTGTGTGTGTGTGCTTAGGGAGGAAGGTGTATGAGGTGCTGGTGTATTTGTTTCATAACATGGATTTGTTTGTAGAGGTAGAGGGGGTGGTGATGTGTTTATGAGTAGAGTGTATGTTGTGTGTAGGAGGGAATGAAGTAGTTGTGCTGGGATAGGTTTTATAGAATTAGGGAACACAGAAGATGAGGGTAATGGAGCTTACCAAAAGGCAGTGTGAATCTCAGACAAATTTCCCAAAATCCACTGGAATCCCATGGATTCTTTCCCTGTACCGGCTGATCTTAAACATGGAAGGGTTCTTAATGGGTGGATTACCCTTTTTGTTTTACTACCTCAAATCTGTAAATCAGGGGTTTGGCCCTGGCAGAGCAATAATCCAGTCAAAGGACTGGGGCCTTGACATTTATATAAAGCCCTGTATGTTGTTTGCCTGTTTGATAGGGAGCTGGGGCCACTGATTAGAAGCTTTATCCTGCAGCTTTTTTCGTATATTGAGGATTTGAGCCTGTGTCTAGTAGAGACATTGATTGGGTGTTCCTGGATTCTCTAAGCAAACTTCTGAGTTCCGGAGTAACATTTAGTTCCTATTTGAGGAGATTGTTTATACTCAGTTAGATAACCATAGGGTGGGCACTTATGGCCCTGCTAGAGTTGAATTCAATAGCAGGGGGTTGTAAATCCAAAGGATATCATAATCTCTTTTAGTAATGTCACAGGGAGAAGAGTGGTAAAAATTACAGGATACGAGGACCAGAGGGTCAGGGAATCTAGAATGGGAGAAGAGTTGTCCCCAGGGAGTTGGGTAGTAGGTACACTGAATGCCTCCAAAGAAAACATAAAACTTCCTATGCTGCAAAAGTAGGCCCTAGGACCAAAACCCTCTCCTGGAAAATGACGGGCCTAGGACAGTCTAACTCCAAGCAAAACTTTTTAATGCAATTTCATCCAATGATAATTTGCTTACAGAAAACCTGGATTTGTTCTGATTTTAAATATGAACAGTATTTCATTTTCTCTTCTGCAGCAAAACCCATAGTAAAAGGCCATGCCAGTGAAGGTTTAGTTATTTTACTTATCAGCAGTATAAACTGGATCTTCTTGGTTTTTGTCCATCCCTTAAATCTTTTCATGTCATAGGAAGATTGTATTCATCTTTTCTTCTGATAAATCTTTACAGTACCCCCGGTTTGTCCTCTAACTCTTTAGTTGAGTCTATGTTCTCTTGTGTGGGTATTAAAAGAATGCACACTGATAATTATGGTGGAAGATTTTAATGCTAAAATCTCAGTTCTTCTTTGAAACCCAGAGCTAAATGAGATATTGAGTTTTCCAGAGGCAATTTTATCAGGTCATAATAAATTAGACAGGTGAAATGTAAGCCTTTTTGGATTGACTGAGAACCAATGACCTTGTTGCTCTAAATGGCAGATTCCCAGAGTGTTCCCTAGCCTCTTTTTATTTTCACTCCTCTCAAGGCCAATCAATAATTTATTTTATTGTGCTATTCTAGATTATGTTCCATGCTTGTACACAGTTTACAGTATTGAGGACAGATCTCAGCAATCATAGTATTCTTTTCGTGGTCGTCGATTTAGAAATCAAGGCGCTTGAGTTCTGGAATCAAGAAATGATACGATTGTCTATAATAAAAAAATGGGCATACATTTTGGGCAGATAACATTTTGATACACTTGCAAGACTTGTAAAATCAGAGAGTTCTTGTCCTATACAAGCAAACCCTTTTGCCTGTTTGAGAAACAGTTGTCTTTATTTCGATCATGTGGGAGTAGGAGTGATCTACTGGCACCAAACCATTGGTGTCTACCTCTCAAGTATAAAAGCTAATTCTGGAGCTAAACCTTCTAGTAAGGGGACAATTTAAACAGTTATCACTACTGAGGCAGAGGAAATCATTCGATCGAAGCAGGTGAGAATGAGTCCGAAGGTGTCTGAATGTAGAGGAGAGGAGGATCAGAAATAGATTAAGCTGAGAGAGGTTGTACTTTCTGGTGACTCGCGTAAATATTAGGCTGTAATAGCCAATTATGGTGATTTTAGAGTTAAGGCTGAAGCCATTTTAATATCCGATACAGAATGGATCCAATATATCTTGCAGTTATAGACATTAAATTCTAGTGGCTGGTTTCAGTTGAAGTCAATTGTTGAGTCTCCCTTATTGAATGTATATGGTCCTCATTCCTGTGAGGAGATAGAGTTTTTTTAAGGGTGCTAGGTATGACGATGGGCCTGGCCGAACTCTCAAAATCTCTTTTTAAACAAGATATTTTGACATGAGTCATTTTTCTTTAATCGGTGTTTCAATACTGGTATTTGCATTGGACTACACCGTCCTCTTGGAAAGGAAACACAGTATTAGCTTTACATAAGAAGGGTCCTTAAACTTCTTCCGGCAGCTTTAGGAGGATTGCATTATTAGATGCAATTAGGAAACTGTTTGCCACAAGTATTCTTAAGGTTCAGGGCTGGGTTTATGGTAATAACCTCATTATCATGGAGCAGGCTGGCTTTAGAAAGCATTGTGGCATACTTGATAATATCACAGCCCTCCAAACTGTGACTTAAAAATATCCAGTAGGTTAGGGTCTATCCTTACATGCTGCCTTTATAGATTCCTCTACACCATTGAACACGGTTGATTATGGGATGCTGTGGAGCAAATTGGTTGTAATTGGGATCCCAATGCACTTGCTAGTTATTGCTTTGCACTGTTCTACTTGAACTCAGGCCCTGATGGGAGGGAACCAGGGAATGCCGAGCAAAGTAGAAAACCACAATGAGTTGAAACAAGGGTACTTGCTAGTGACTCTCCACTTTTCCCTTTACATATATGAATTGCCTAGCAGAATTGGACAGTGTAAAGGGGACCCACCAAAACTGGGAACCATGAAACTTGGTTGTCTTCTCTATGCGGAAGACACAATCTTGCTAGAGAGAGGTGTCTTTTTGGCAACTATGCTGATGAACATTTTCTAAAAAAGACATTTCCAGGAGCAAAGTTATGTTTTTTAGGTCCTGAGGTGTGGTTTTAGGAAAGATTTGCATTGGTTTTTAGGTAAAGACAAGTTGGAAGTGGTGAAGTTGTACACCTATTTAGGTAGATTTTTTCCAGCAACTCCTTTAAGAATTTACACAAGTCAGTTCAGAAGTGAGGCAATATCCTAGGCTTACGCAATTGGCCGGTTATATAAATGCTGTGGGCAAAGACACTTTGCCCTGTCTTGGTGGTATATAAGATTAAAATTCCACCTTCATTGAGTTATGCCGGTGAATCAATGGATGAGCGGTATGGGGGCCTTGTTTGAGAAGATGGAAGGGCACATTTGGCACAAAATGTGTAACTTGAATTGTGCAGCTGCTCCATCAGCACTCCAGCTTGAAATTGGGCTTCTCTCCATGAATGTGGTAGTCATGGCAACAAGCTTAAGGTGGGGGAAAAGCTTACTGATTATTGATCTGGGCTCCATATGAGCTATATTAAAACATAATATATTTCTCCGTCTGAAGGAGAGAAGCACTGGTTTCTCAAATTATGTGAAAGCACTAGATGTGTTTGAAATCAGACAAAGGAAAGCAGGTCCTCTCTCAAAGGCAATTTTGAAAAATCTAATAAAAATAATTCATTTATGCATTAAGTCATAAATTAGACATTGAACTGTGTTCTCTGCACATTAGGAACGATATAATGGTGGAGAGTAGCACATGAAAACAACCCCAACCGTATGTTCTATGGAACCTTCCCGATGGTGTGCGTAGAACCATTCTGCTACTAAGGTTGTACTTGCTCTCCCTATGAATTATAACAGGATCATGGGAGGGATTATCTAGGGAAGAGAGGCTTTGTGACCTTTGCAGAAACCATGTTAAAGATTTAAACCATGTGTTATTAGTTTGTGATTACTACATTCATTACAACATCAATTGCTAAGACCATTGTTCCTAAATTATAATATTCCCTTGGCAGTGGAGGTCCGGAACTTTCTTTTTGCTGCATCCTTGGAAAAAGTTTGTTCCAATTGTTTTACCTTTTTTAAACAATTATTAAATATTATTAGATAGGATTATATTAATTATATATGCTCTTGTATTTGATGAATATGGTCTTTTTGGGTAATATAATTTGCACAGTCCAAAGTAGATTTTCAGTATTTACATTGCCTTGTAAAGCTGATTGCACTGAATTATTTTGAAGTACTGTATTAGAGTTGCACTATTGTTCCTGCTACATTTTGTAACGTTGGATAGGTTTCACATTTCTCACTAATTCAATGGTGCATTTGCACTTCATCAGCCCAAGGACTTTTTAGTTATGTGGAGTGTGCTTGTACATTGAATGTTTCTCTCGTGTATTTTTATTTTTATATTTTCAATCATGAGATCTGCTTTTGTAGATCTTTGTGTTCTTATGTGCACCTCTTTCAGTTCCAAAACATAATACAAATGTTTGATCTTTAAAAAGCACGTGGTGACAGTTGTTCATGATTTAGTTATCATTCTTTGATTTTTGTGCACGTCATGATCCTGTTCACATTGTAACCTAAGGTTGCAAATACATGCACATGTTTCGGTTTGAATAGAGTTTAGGAAATGAGCACATTATATGAGGTGCAGATGGTACCCATGATCTGCATACATGTTCAAAACATTGCTTTATTCGTAGATACCCATGATGAAGGGGAACCATTGGGTGTTGTGTGCAACTGGATACCATTAAAGAAAATGTTTAATTTGCAAAGGTTGTGTGTCCAAGCAAATAATATAGGTATTGTTGATGTTTACATTTGGCTTCCAATAGATCACAACAAAGTATTACAAATCTGACAAATTTGACATTTAAGCTACTTTATTTTTTGATAAATTGTTTGAGCCCAGGAGCCATTAGTTGGGCGTCTTGGGACTAGACAGCCAGTACGCTGTTCGCAATCACTCATTACTCAGTCAACCAACATGTACTAATTTAATCGTGTTTAAGTGCATCTAATGAAAGAGGTTCCTAAAAAAGAAACCCATACTATTCACAATTTTAACAGATATCTGTAAAGACAGGAATCCGAACATTCGGTTAAACTCTCGCATCCCATGCGGTCCATCGTCACACATATTTTGGTGCCCCCTTTATTCTCTGCATATTATTCTGTTCTTTAAATCACTAAAAATAAATATTATCACAATATTTCTGAGAAGTTCACTAGTTTGAAAAGGACATTCCCTTCTGTTGAAAATATACTTCCCCATACTGTGGGCATAACATTGTTTCCGTTCACTGTCTGCAAAAAATTGAATGGAATCACTCACTCATTTGGCCATCATTAAACAAACATATTTCATAGTTCATATTAGTATGTGAACAAAGGCAAAGCATCTTAAAGACATTGGGGCTTATTTACAAGTCCCTTGCCCCATCGGTGTGTCATGTTGCGCAACCTGCTTTGTGATATTTACAAGCACATGTATAGCCACCCTGCGTGGTTTTACTTGTGTTTGTAAATATAACACATTTTCATGGGCAACAGGGTCAAGACTGATTTGCATATGGCTAGGTTTAAACTGGAGTGGCATGGGGATAAATAAAATATGGATTTAGGCCTGTATTTCTGTGCAGGGGGGAATGTTTGACATTGTTCAACATTCTGTCCATCAAATGTTCTTTTTGCATCTGATAGATACAGCACATTCCTACCCTTTTCTTTTGCCGAATGACAGTAGGGAGGCTTGCAGAGCTGCTCTATGACAAAATATTGTAAATGCGGCCCTTTCTTTATAAAAAGTGGTTTTGAAGGGGTTCAATATGATGGTAACAGCTGAGAGAAGTCAGAATTTGAGACCTATTTATGCTGGATACTATGGGAAGATGTAGGTGCAAGAAATGAAGGTGGGTTGATATTGTCAATGTGCTGATGTGTTTTCTATATTCATTGATTGAAGAAGAGTTACATGGGATTGCATGTTTCTATTTAATGAGGAAAAGGTGGGACATGCAGGGGATTGATGCTGTGCTTGATGTGTTGCCATTTTTAGGCTAGAGGACCTGTTAAGCTAGCAGAACATTCACAATTAAGTTGGGAAACTTATGAGATATGAGAGCTCCACCCAGAAGGTATTGCAGAGGAAAATGCAAAAACAAAGCAGATTACAGGGATTGCCACACAGAACACTGTTATAGGAACACACTGCTTTAGGACGCTGCAGCTTTCTTCAATCTACAGTTAGCATCTTCCAGTTTATGTATGATGGTTGGTAATCTAGAAAAGACCAGGATTGAGTATTCTGCACTACTTTCAACCAGTGGGCGTAAAGTCACTACTATTTCATCAAAGACTCCCAGCAGACCATCAAGTGTCCCACTAAACTCAACAAACATGCTTGCTGCACTGGTCTTGCCAATGGGATGAGGAAGTTTTTCAACTTTTTATACAGCACCCTTCCTGAGTTTAAGTCCCGTTGGAGGACTTTAATTTGTACGGTGTTAGCTGAAATGGTCTTTTCGATGTGACGGATTTCCTCCCTGTAGGATTGAAGCTCAGATTCATACTTGTCCACAGCAGCCTTGTGTATCACCTTCATCTTTTGAGCTTCTCTAGCTTCTTTTTCAGCATTTGCAAAGGCTGCATTTGCTTTACTGATCATGATAGCACCTAACAGAAATGGAAAAAAAGATTACATGTTTATTGGCACACTTTAACACTAAAGTGTGTGAATAATTATAAATGATAAATTATGAGATTATTCAGGCCATGCAATCACCAGTGTGTAAAGCATGTTATTGCAAATTTGGAAATGAGACACCTTCTTTAAAGATTTCATGGTTTGCTTCTAAGATAACATGCTAACTGTTAATATTGGGCCTGGACGGATTTTTTATTTTCACCAGTGGAATTTGGTAATTCTGCGTTACTCTTGTTATGTGTAATTACTGATAAATACTGCCGCTCTGCTGGTGGAATTACTCTGCAGTGGTTGGTTTCTCAACAGGGCTCAAAAAGAGAGCAGTCTCTCTACGTTTAGATAAGTTTCATCTGCAATGTTTTTTTTAAACAAAGAGGCACTGTTCCCTCTTCCAGCCCTGTTTAGGAACCACTGACTGTACTGCAGTGAATATTATAGAATGCACTGCTGTGAATACTAAACAGCACAAAGAAGGGGAGGGGGGAGCCCTTAGAACCCCATAGAGCATGGCCTGCACCATAAATCATTCAAAAAAGAAAAAAATGCTATAGCTGGAGGGAAATATACAATGTAAGAATAACCTCACTTTTATTTGTGGCTTCTAGCGGTGATAGCTCACCTGCCTTGATTATTTTTATTAAAACATTGGAGGTACATTTAATAAACTTCTATGCCATCCTGGGCAGCAAGCAAAGATGCTGTGCTGTACTACTTTGTTTAAAATGGATACAGCAGATATTGTCTATATTTACAAAGATATGAAACATTTCTGCTCTCTTCTTGAGCTAGTACCCTGTGTGTAGCTTACAGCCATTGTAAAAAGCCATGAATTATACTGCAAGGGCGTCTGCATTACAGGCAGGACTGTTTCTGTGCAGAAAGGGTAACCTTCTTGCACAAAACAAACCTGTATTAGTGTGAGCTTGGTGAGTTTATGTGAATATGTCTTTCTGTGTGATGCGCCTGTCTATGTGAAACTGTGTGTTAAAAACCTGGGCTCAGATTTGCACACATTTTGCGTTAAGTTTGTGTTACTTTTTAAACACAGACCCAATGCAAATTCCAGGATGGCAGTTCTAACCCAATGCAAATTACGCAATGTGTTGGGATATGAACAAAAGTAATGCAATGCAGCTCAAAACTCTGACTTGCATTATTTGCAGCAAAGGAGTGTTCAATGCAAGGTACATGGAAATTGCTGTGCATCCACCTATGGATTCATATCAACACAGACTTGTATACATGGTTTTACACCTCCATGAGATTGGCACAATGAGAGAATTATTTTTGTTTCCTCCTTTCCACCTCTCTGCATGTTTGTTGCATTCTGCAGCACCCACAAGCCAAGGATATTGCATTAAAGCATAGTTTCTGGGCACGAAGGAAATATTTACTTCACAAAAACTAACCTCCCCACAGCTCACTTACCCTTATCCTAGGGTGCAAGGGTGCTTGTCTTGAGGCATTGCTGCAGAAAGAGTGACGTGTAACAGCAAGCTAATGATAGATGGAATGCTGACAATGCAAACATTCTGCCCCAGTCAAAAGATCTGGGTTAAATCCATCATTCTTTTGCCCAATATGCCATCCCAGTTTGGACCCAGTTGTATGCAAATCAGTCTTGACCCTGTGCCCCATGCGAACAGTCTAGACTGAACTGCCAGGCCAGGTCCTCCCTGGACCAGAAACAAGCATCCTGGGACCGGTTTCAGGGTATGGCACCCTTCTTCAGCCAGGCTAACATGAATCCAGTGGCACAGTGAGCAAGGGACCCACGTCTGGGCATATCCATCCCACTTAGGGCGAATAGTGTTACAACAAACAGATGATATACGGAATGCTGACAATGCAAACATTCTCCCCCAGTCAAAAGATCTGGGTTAAATCCATTGTTTGTTTGCCCACTACACCACCCCAGTTTGGACCCAGCCATATGCAAATCAGTCTTGACCCTGTGCCCCATGGGAACAGTCCAGACCGAACTGCCAGGCCAGGTCCTCCCTGGAACGAAAACAAGCATCCTGGAACCGGTTCAGCTCTCACCAAGTGACACAACACAGCGCAGCAACTTTAATGCTGCCTTGCGTTGCAAAAAATCTCTGAAATGCTGGCCCTAGGTGTTTATCTGAGTGTTGACTGTGACTATGTGATATGAAGTAAGGGTGGGCGAACATTTCCGTTCCGCCCACGGAATGTGCGGAGATTTGCCCTTCCGCCTTCCGCGATAATAGGCAGAGAAACAGGGCAAATCTCTGCACACTCGGGGCATAACAGAAGTTGTCTGCCCGCCTCCCGCCTGCCTCAAATACATTAGAAAAACAACTGTTAAGTAACCTTACCTTATCGGCAGCGTCCCCTGGCTTTGATCCGTCTCCAGCGCGTCTTCTTCTGGAAACTGTGGAAGCGCGGGAGCCCGCGCATGCGCATTCTTTTGCAGGAATGCGCATGCACAGCCTCTCGCCAGGGATGACTGTTCTGCCTTTGACATACTTTTGTGGGACCACTCTAGGAGTTGGCGAACATTTTGAATGCCTTGTAGGAGGTCGGTGCTGGATTGCTAGGTTTCAGCGACAGCCATCAAGGATTTTAGGCCATTCACAAAAGGCGGCAGGACAGCCTGTTAATAAGTCTTTTCTGTAACAGCAATGTCACCCAGAATGTGACCTGGAAACACTGTACCTTAAAGGGGAGAAGATAAGAACAAAGGTTATTCAAGAAGAGGCAGTTGTGTTTTACATCATTTTTAGATGAGGAGGATGTCAGAATACAAGAATACTACTCTACAGCTTGAGAATATTTTATAACTAACACAACTAACACATTTCAGGCTTTAAAACAGTGCTGTAATGAAGGGGATATATTTGGATCTTGGATCTGGCAGCTATTGCAAGATATGATTTGGTTATCCCCAGTGAAATGTGCTAAATTTCTCCTGGTGCCGACATCAGGGCACCTTCAGCAGGGGGCCACGTGGTGTTTTGCATTCAGAGCATGAACCTGCAGGGTATGTAGAAGGCCTCTTCATTTCAGTTCCAACTGGGCCCCACATAAATGGTTCAACTAAGAGGCCAGCACCACTCCCTTTATTTGAGTCTTAGGGCAACATGTACAAAGCATTTTTGCAGTTGGAAATAGACAATCGAGCCCTTTTTTAATAAACCAATGCTTTTATATATGTACAAAACACAAATTGTGATTCAATAACACATTACTGAATCGAAATATGTGTTTTTAAATTTGGTATTTGGAAGGTGTATGTTTAAGGCTTCCCTTCCAAAAAATGAATCTGAATGGGATGTAGGAATGTTTAGGGTCACAAAACATTCATTTTTTACTAACTCCTTAAAGGAGGTGGTAAACTATTTGTAAATGGGAAGGAGTGCCTATAGGACCCCTTACCTTTGAAAAAGAAAGCATATACTTTTTTAAACTAGGCACTGCCTACTCTTCTTTTTTTAAACACATCCTGTTTCCATTTAAGAAAAATGGGCTGCATTTAAAAAAAAAGATATGCTTTATTAAAAGTAATCACAGATATGGTGGTCTGTTGACCCTAGCAGCAACCATCGCTGTGATTCCTAATGGGTCGCACATTGCAACCTACCTCTTTTATCCATGATTTTATTGATATCACACTATGTTCTGTTATCTACCCCTGACTACCTTGTTAACCAAATGTATGTATATTACCTCTTCAACTTTCTCATGTATCCATCTAATGCAATGTAAAGGTCTCTGTTACCCGCTAGGGTCATGTTTGTGCTGTACAAAAATTTATAAATAAATGAAGAAAATAAAAATGTCAAACACTTACCTAGTACAGAGATCTGAGCCTATCTCCATCATTTTTTGCCCCGTGCCTTTTCAGTTTAAACCCAGCAAAATTCCAATGTGTCTTGCTTGACCCTGTTCCCCAGGGGAACACCCCAGCATGAACTGCCAGGCCAGGTTCTCCCTGTCCTGGGAACAAGCATCTTGAGATGATTTTCAGGGCATCACCCCTCTTTCTAGAAATGGCATTTCTAAGCTATCAACGACAAATCCACCTTTATCACAGGAGAGGGTTTGTCATTGTGAATCCAATTATAGGAAACATTATGAGTCTACTCGATTGCAATCCTTTATTGCAGACTGAGGAAATTCCACCTATTCCTCTATGTTAATTTATGGGAAGAGCAGGCCTCTTAGGTAGAGGGACAACAAACATGAGTATTCTTCACTATCTGGGCAGATAGCACATATGTGTACCTGTCCTTTCTTTCACATACCAATCACTTTAACCCTTAAGACTTACCCCAGGGGTGCTTTAGTGATCGTGAAAGGTCCCTTCAGGTTTGGCCAGTGGATTGGAAAAAGAGCCTAAATAGCACACACAGGCCTGCAATGTCAGGCTTGACACATGTTTAAACACACCATAGGTATGAATACACCAACACAGGCCTGACACATATTTAAAAACACCATGTCAACATAATTTCCTAACATAAAGGCACACACCCTATCACAATGCAACAACAGTGGGAAAGTGCCCAGAGACCTAAGTACACTAAAGGAGAATCAGCAAAACCCGATGGTGACCTCCTAGGTAGGGGAAACCCACATGGGTTTTCCCTACTTAGGAGGCATGGAACAACCATGTGTATCACAGGGATTGCAGTGACAGGACACCCCCTTTCACTTACACACTCGTACTCATCCTCAATAAAAAAAATGACAGAGTCATGAAGGAAGATTGAAATTATTATTTAAACTATTGTGCTTTAGAAGGCAGTTTATGTGCCACAATGAGAAAACAACTGCCTATGAAAAATACCATCAGCGTAGTCAGTAACCCGTACATTATGAAAAGCCCTGTAATATTATTAGACAGATTAGCCTAACCTCACCCTTTCTACAGAAGCAAACTAATTAAACAGCAAAGATCTGTGGGATTAGTAGTGGTCCCTGTACGTAACATACCATACACATATGAACTTTCTATATCTCAGATACAGCCTTGATCTTATCTCAGAACAAATCACTCTCCATGTGAGTGTTACATTACTGTGCATACCTGTATGACAAGGCGTACATGTTCCTAGAAACAGCTGCATATCTGTGTTGTGTCTAGGTGTTAGTGCCTGTTCACAACATAATAATAAATTACATTGGTGTTTGACCTTTGTCGGCTGTGTTCAGACTGAATCCCAGGAAAGAACAGAATGCAAACTCAACAGCAGGTGGTTCAGTGTGGAAATACAATATGGCACAAAGTCAAACATGTTTATATAAGAACGTGTGCAAAACTAATATGGCCTGTGTCCTGCATAGTTAGGCTAAAAGGGAAAGCTAAAATGGGCCACGCACCGAACACATGACAGAGCACTCATATTATCATCAGTTTCTGGGCATTCAAAGACTTCTAGCAGGCACATCCCCATTCTGGGTATGGATAGAGGTCAAATGCAAGACTAAGTGAACATTCAAGTTGGAAAATGGGGCAGGAGAATTTACAAAACTAGTGGGCTCAAGGGAGCAGGAGAAGGAATGGATTGAGAAAGTGTGTTCTACATGTAATGCAAGTGTCATGATTGTCGACAGTGTTTGTATCAGCTGTGTCTGCTAACATGATGTTGCATGGATAATAGGAAACCGGGAATCTTTGAAACATTTATCTTTTTATTTTGAACATCGTAATAATGCCCACCACACCATTGTAAATAACCAAGCGCTTGACATAGTCTATGATATAGCATGTGAAGAAGCACATTAAAGCTAAATGCCTGTGGATCAACCTACAGTACAGTGGTCTTCAAACTAAAGGATGCCCCCTCTAGGGGCATATTAAGTCATCTAAAGCATCTAAAGGGGGGCACCAGTCCATTTCCCCCAGTGGCATGCAAGAGCCCCAGAAGGCACTCACTCACAGAGTCCTTTAGTGTTTTTTAGACTATTCCAATTATTGTTAATTTGTAGCCCTATTTTTAGAGGAAATTGGCATGTGCTGTAAAGGGGTTGGTCAAGAGGAAAAGAAGAGTCCCCTCCACCTGCAGTTACAGCAATGGAAACTTGATAAGGGAGCAAGGATGAGCAAGGAGGCCGAGCATGGTGCTGAGAAATCACTTTGCAATTCACTTCTCAACAGCCTGCAGAATTAGAAAAATTTGAATGTAGATGAAATGGATAACAAACAGTAATAGAGGTGCAAATGAAGGACCTTCAAATGTATAGATGTATATTAACATGTAACCAGTCAAGATGACAATAGAGTAGGAAGTCACCTGTATTATAGCAGCTCCAGTGGACGCTGACAGAAGACCCAGTATCCAGTTTATGTAAAGGGGGTGTCACATCGGTCTCATGCCCCCTTTTGTGCTGAGCTATCATCAGTGATGTCATTTGAGATGTCACTGACCATGTCATGAGTGATGTAATATGTGACGTCATCAGCAGTGCATTGCGGGGGCGCGAGTTATAGTTAGCTGAACTAACTATAATGGGGGAATTTCTAGGGTTTTGTACGAGGGAAATGTCCAGCTAACTATAACACCCCTGAAACCTATGGTTTTTTCAGTGAATTTCTAAGGTTTTTTAAATGCCAATTCCTAACTATAACGACCCTGAAACCTATAGTTTTTTCAGTGAATTTTAAAGGTTTTGTAAATGCTAATTCCTATCTATAACTTATCTCTAAAGATATCACATTGAATGATTTTTATTGGATTTCTATATTTTTCAATTTCAGTGTGACAATTTAATTAATTATCTTTTTTTAAAATACTTTTTTATCACCATTTTTGTAACTTATTTTTTCAATAATTCTATTATTTGTTTTTATTGGGTTTTTTGTAAATTTTATTTTATATTTTTTAAAATATTTTGTAAACTATATTTTCAAAAAGTTATTTTTTATTTATTTTGTCAATTTTTTGGGGATCCGCGCACCCTATGCGCACCGTTCTCGATCCCTACGCGAAAGCATCCGCGCACGGTGTGCGTTGGGTACGTGTTTGGTGCACGATTCCAATGCGACCAGTACGTGACTCCAAGCCTATATGCGAAACATACGATTACGTTACACGACGCTTCCACGATTCCGCGATTCCGCGATGTGTATGACACGGTTGGTGCGCGGATCCCGCGAAATATTGAACATTTAAAAATACATATATATATATTTCATGTGAATATTAATTGAAGAGAAACTCTAAACTACTCTTAAAAGTAATATATTTATACATCTAATCCTAAATTCCTTTTAAATTCAATTTCGCGGATGCGCGCTGGGTGCGTGCTGCATAAGCGCAGGGTGCGCGGATCCCATGTGACCTGCAAAAAAAGAGATTTGATTGGTTCATTACACTTCCTGTTTTAACTATTGAAAGACCCCACCCATTTCAATCATTCTTCTTTGACCTTCTTTGGAAAAGCATCTCTTTGCAGAGAAGAAGCTTTTTTGACTAAGTTTTTACTTAGCTCAAACTTTTTTTCAGAACAAAAAATGGCTTCAGGGCAGCAGGCATCTCCTGCATCTCCTCATACATCTGAGGATGATTTTGTGGAAGAGCCACCACCCACACCACGTTTTTCATCTGTGGTGTGGAAATTTTTTACTTATCTTTCTCGGGAGGAATGCCAAAGGATGAGAGTCGCTCCTGCTCCTTCCGACTCATCGCAGCCGAGCACTTCAAGAGTGCATCCTTCAGCACAAAATTTGGACATCCGTCCACAATTCCAATTTTTGAAAGTGCTCTGCACTAAATGCAATGCGACTTTATGCTACGGAGAGCAGTCTATCGATCTGATCTGCTGTAGGCAAGAAAGTCACCATTGCTAGTTTGTTTTTTCCCCTGACGCTCATTGTTTTTTTCCTCCTGTTCTGTTTTTTCCTTTTTTTTTTGCAGAAAACCCCCCAAAATTTAAAAATTGTTCAGAAAACCCAAAAATTAAATATGAAAGAAGAAAGTAGAAAAAAAAAGTTCTTGTAAGAAGTATATATATATATATTACCTACTGTTGGTCGCCAGTAGGTAGTTATAGCTAGGCCCTAGTTTCCATAGGAAAAGCGTTTTTTCTTTTCCCAATAACTTTGATTCCAACAAAATTTTCAAAATTAGTGGGGCGCTCTGGTCAGTTCCTGTCTTGAACGTTTTGGGGTGATTTGTCCAGCGGGGGCGAGAAATAAGGGGGGTCCCAAAAATCGTTTTTACCATGTAATTTTCCATAGGAAACATTAGCCAAGGCTACAGCCCGAACTGCTGTACAGAATTACACCAAATTTGGCAAAAAGATAGCCCTTGGTTCAGAAAGAGCCCTTTTTGTTACAAGGTGTAAATCCAAACAGTAGTTCCTGAGAAATTAGAAAAAGAAAAAGGTTTGCGAACCCTACCGAGCACGAGCTTCACTGTTATTGGCTGGCAACACTCCAAACCAGGAAGTGTTGGCAGCCATCTTATAACTCCGTAGAACTGGGTCATGAGCACACAGTAGAAAAAACATTTAAAAACGAGAAAAGGGGGCAGGGAAGAAACGCCCTGACACCTAGCCCTGCTCAGGGGTTCCAAAAAGAGCCTGATTGATTCTTTGCATGACTGGCTAGGTGTATGAGTAAGCTCATGGATGAGTGGTGGTGTGTGAGTGTCTGTATAGGTGTATGAGTGCATACAATAGCATTGTATTGATGAGTGTCTGCACGTATGAGTAACTGTATGGGCAAATGAGTGAATGTGTGCATAGACCTAGGAATCAATGAGTGTGTATGTAGTAACTGGTATTGGTGTGTCGATGGTTTCGAAAATGGTTGTCTGTATTTTACAGTGGGTGTATCAAAGGTTATATTAGAGTGTGAGGAGGTGCATTAAATGTTTATGTGGATGATGTCATCAGTGATGTCATTTGAGATGTCATCAGTGATGTCACAGACCATGTCATTAATGATGTAATCAGTGACATCATCAGCAGTGCATTGCGGTGACGCGAGTTATAGTTAGCTGAACTAACTATAACTGCGAAATTTCTCTGGTTTTGTACTAGTGAAATGTCCAACTAACTATAACGTCAATGATACCTATGTTTTTTTTCAGTGAATATATATATATAAACGTGTCTGTTGCAATGCAATTTGAGTCAAGCCAATGAAGAAGGATTAATTCCGAAAACCTTCAGACGAACACATGAGTGTTCGTGGTTGCCTGGGGTTTATTTTTGCCTCTTGAGTGCGCCCCTAATTGCAGAGCAGCTTGTGTTTTGATGTTATATGGGCTGGCTCTGGGCTCGAGGGTCTGCACCACCCGCGGATACCATAAGGGGCCACGGGGATTAAAAATATCTCAATTCCTATTGTAGGGAGACAACCGAGGATAGTAGGTGACACCAGCGCTCTGTGCTTATTTGGCTAATTGGACTCAGTGTACTCAAGCCCATTGTGGTGAAATGTAGGCAACGGACAGTACGTATCCCAGCAGACACTGGGGTACTCATGCGAGGAGCTCATTGGTGGGCCAGTATTTAAATAAACGTGTCCGTTGCAATGCAATTTGAATCAAGCCTATGAAGAAGGATTAACTCGGAAATGCGTCAGGCAAACACTGTTGGATGAGTGCTCGGGGCTGCCTGGGATTTATTTTTGCCTCTTGAGTGCGCCCCTACTTGCTGAGCAGCTATATATATCTATACAAGCTCAAGACTCCTCTCCCATCCGGGAAAAAGTAATAAAACAATAGCACTCACATGGTTGGACATCGCAATCTTTTTTAATTTACAGCGCTACAAAACAAACGTTTCAGAATGTTCCTTCTTTGGTGTTTGCGTTTCACACTGAGAGGCGCCATTTTAAATATTACGGAAAAAGGTCATGAAAACAAAGAAGGACATTATCGCCACACTATGGGCGCCATCTTTAAGTGGTGTGTATCAATAAATATTTTGTCGTACATGTTATTTACAATATTTCATTCTGATTTCATCGTATATCTAAAATTGCTCAATGTTAGCTCTCAGATAAACTATATCTCACTGAACATCGTACATATATAACTTAATTTGTCATACAACACCACCGATGTCATTAACTAATCTTGCCGTGTATAGGTTGATGGCAATCCCCAATTGGAGATTGCCCCTTGTCCCTCTATAATTTCTTAATGTTGATATCATATCTCTATCAAGCCGTGTATCGGCTAATTCATGGCAACCATCTATCCAGTCATATTGCAGAAAGCTGAACCGATAAAATATAATACAATACAGTACAGTTATTTCTCACAAAAGACACAATGCAGTTATTCAACTTAAAAAACATTTGCACGTTCCCTAAGTGCCTAAATGTTCTATCCATTCCTCCTTGCTGTTTAGTCCATTTGGAGTCTTTGTTTGCAAATCAATAATATATCATGACTCTAGTCTCCTTAATTTTAACACCCTGTCTCCTCCTCTAATACTAGGGTGCACATGATCCAAACTGAAGTACTGTAGTAAGTCTCTATTGCTTCGATGTTTAATAGCAAAATGTATAGTGACTGGATAACTTAAATCCTTATTCACTATTGCTCGCTTATGCTCCAATATCCTTATCTTCACACAGTGTATCATGCTGCCCACATACCTCAAGTCACAAGGGCACATCAGGCAGTAGACAGAATGGGTGGTTTGGCATGTCATGAACTTGTTGATGGTCTTATGTGCTTTCATCCCCTTAAGCTCATAGGTCAGCACTCTCTTACTGAAAGTGCATGCCTTGCACTTTAAGCAGGGATAAAAACCTCTCATATCGCTCAGTGTCCCTTGCTTTGGTGGAATCATATCTAGATGGCTATGAACCAGTCTGTCCTTCAATGACCTGGCCTTTCTGAAAGTTATCTATGGAACTAGTGGGATATCCATCCCAATGATCATATCTGTTTTTAAAACATGCCAGTTTCTATGGAAGATATTTCTTGAAATCAGCATCTTCCAAATAGGTTGTAATCAAACAAAACTTTCCCTCATTCTTCTTCTTTTTCTTGTTACTTTCTTGTGTATTCCCTATTAACTTATCTCTTTGTATATTGTTAACTTTTTTTAGGTTTTTTTCCAACAGGTCTGTACTGTAACCTCTAGCCAAAAATCTTGCAACCTTTTTCCTAGCTGCTACGTCAAAATCATACTTTTTAGAACAATTACGTTTGAGCCGAAGGAATTCCCCATAAGGTATGCTGTTCTTCAGTCTGGCAGGATGCACTGTTGCCCGCCGTGGGTTTTAGAAACAAAGCAGTTGTAATTTTACCATCCAATACTTCTACTCTGAGGTCGAGATAGTTCACTGCCACTGAACTAATCTCCCATGTGAACAATAAATTGACAATATTGTTATTAAGATGTTCAATATATTCCTCAGCTTTGTCGACCGACCCCCTCCATATCAGCAAGAGGTCGTCAATGTATACTGTACCAAGCTACTATTTCCTTGGTCCACATGTCATTGGCTGGGGACCAGGCCACCTGCTCCTCCCACCAACCCACAAATAAATATGCATATCTGGGGACGAAGCAGATGCCCATTGTGGTCCGAAAGACCTGTCTATAAAGGTCCCCCTGGAATAGTAAAATGTTATTTAACAAGCAGAATTTGATTAACTCAATCAGCATCTTATTATGTTCCACACATTTTAGTGATCTTTTTCTCAGAAAAAATGCCACCATATTAAGTCCATGTCCCAGATTCATGCATGTGTACAGACTTGTAATGTCTAGTGTTATTAGGCTATACGATCGTTCCCACTTCACATTCTCAATGTGAGTGATAAAATCCTTGGTGTCCTTAATGTATGAGGACAATTGTGCCACAGACTAGAAGTGAAAGCGATCCACAAACATAGACAGGTTCTCGGTAAGATCCCTCAAAGATGACACTATGGCCCTACCAGGTGGTCTAACACTGTACTTGTGACTCTTTGGTAGATGATACAACATTGGGATCACTGGATTGGTGGTTCTGAGAAAAAGGTTTCTAGCATAGATTTGTCATACCATTTCTTGATTAATGTATGGTACTATGCGACGCGGTTGTCCGTTAATTGTCGAAGAGCTTAAATGACATATTGTTCCCTAGACATCAGAACGGTGTTTCCCCTTTATCTGAGGGATTGAAAATCATTGTTGTGTCTTTTTGTAAGTTCGTCAAAGCCTTCTCCTGGGCTTTTGTCAAATTACTTCTGTTGGGCAAGGGTTTCATGTTGTCCCAAAATCTTCAGAGAATGTGTCGATTGCATCTAGAGACATCTGCGGTAGAAATTGTGAAGTCGGTTTAAATGTATTTATGGGTGCCTCTTGCTCTATCCCAAAGGACCTTGTTCTTTGTGTTGTTGATTCATCATTCCTGTCATCTTCTTTCTCACATTCCTGAGGAATTACTTACCTACAATGGCCCCCAATTTGCTTCCTTACAATTTGAAGAATTTTTACAGACTTTAGGTATTAAACATGTCAAAACTTCCCTCCTTCATCCTAGAAGCAATGGCCTAGTTGAGCGATTCCACAGGGTCATTGAACAAGATGTACAATTGTCAAAAGTAAGTTACTTGAATTGCAAGGCTGAACTAAGTAAACTATTTTCGGCGGTCCGCACAGCTGTCAATTTTGATATAGGTGTGTCCCTATTTGTACTGTTAAGAGGGCGTGTTCCCACCTCCAAGCTGTTGAGGGGATGGATGGGTGGTGGTGGTGGGTTCAGGTTACCATGCAAGAAAATTGAGGATGTTGGTAGAAGGCGTGTTGAAGCACAAAACAAATATGGTCATACAAGTGTCAGGTTGAGTCCTTGACAGTTAAATGTCAAAGTGGGGGACATGGTATGAGTGAAGTGTTCCAGGATCTTACCCAAAGGAGAATCCAAGTTTTCAGTTTTTAAATAAGTTGTGAAGGTCAACAAAGGAGCTGCCAAATTAGATGATGGGAAGTGGTGGAATAAAAGGAAGTTTTGTTGTGTCTAAGACGGGTCCACTTATTTTATCCAAAATGTGAGTCATGTGGGAGATCTTAAAAAAACAATGTTATGACTCGTCCCTTATCTTCTAGGTCCCTTACATTTCCTTTTAAGTTCCAGGACTGTATTGTATGATGCCAGTGCCATTACCCTTAATCCTTGTTATTATTTCCAGTGTGTAATTTATTTTTGCCTTTGTTGTTATTGCTTCCATGTTAGACCTTGAACATTTCATTTGTTTTTGTACATCTTCATATGTATTACATTGTGTAAAGGAGAGACGTGTTTGGTTCTCATTCTATTCTCAGGATGTTTGGAATCGCCAGACATCAGGAGAATAAAAAGAACTTAGCGGAGCCGGATTCAGACAGGGACGGTTGGGAGGAGGTGTGGAGAGGAGCTGATATTGTCATTTTGACTTCGTACATAAATTACTTTTACTTACCTCTGTCTACGCATCCTTACAGTGTGCATCCCAGGAAAACTAGTCACATATCTATAGTGGACTACCCGGTCTGTACAGCTAAGGAAGACTTCTGTCTTTTTAAAAAAGTGGTAGTAATTGTGGGTTCTGAGTACAAAATTTGACCTACAGCCCCAGATGTTGTCACCTCAGGGGAGGATTAGCTGCTGGGCCAAGCAGCCCATTTGGTCACTTGCACCCACACCCATAACACCCCTAAATCTAAAATGTAAGGACTAAACCTGACACCATATACTCAACTCTTAATCAATGTGTATCATAGAGGAAAAAGAAGACGATCATGTCTGCAACAACAAGACTTTGCCCACTGTCAAAACAAAGGAGGAATACTCTGTCCCTGAGACATTGCTCCTCAAACTGAGTGAGCTAGACTTCTTCCAGGCTAAAGTTCATTTCCCATAGACAGAGAGACTGTGAAATAGCCTGAAGCCCCCTTAGCACTAGTTCCCTGCAACCTGCAGGTAAAACAACAGTCCATATCCGAGGAATCACTGGACACCAAGCCCTCTGAGGGATCACCCAAATCCAGATAGTTTAGCTCATTGGGAAATCTACAGTCCTGACCTCCATGACATTTCAGGCAGCTACGGTGTTAATCAGGATTACTGGACGTTGAAATAGCCATCTGCTATTATTACCACTTCCAAGGCGTGTTGGTCACCACTCCTGCAATTGACCCCTACACTGAATGCTGCATCTGGAGGGAACAGCATCCAACCTTCATCTGATGTCAGTGGTGATGCCACTGTTTTTTTTGCATCTTGTTTCCTCAAATCACATTGTTCGCTGTAAAAGCCCCCATGTCTCCCATTCAGCCAGGGCAACTCTGCACTCAGACTCTCTCAGTTTCAGGTAACATAAACTAACTGTTGAGGCATGATGCAGGGACGTACAAGACCTTCACCATCATTGGGTTCCACACACCTGCAAGTGACCAATTGTCACTACCCCTTTTTCCCATTGACTGCAGTGCAAATGTTTTGCACTGTGCAAATATATATTTTACAAATATATATTTTACAAATATATATATATATATATTACCTACTGGCGGTCGCCAGTAGGTAGTTATAGTTAGGACCACGTTTCCATAGGAAATCCGCAACATTCTATTTTGAATAACTTTTGCGCCGGTCGACGAATCCTCGCGAATTTTTCAAAATAGGTGGGGCGCTACGCTCCGCTCCTACCCTGAAAGTCTCGGGGGGATTCGTCAAGCGGGGGCTGAGATAAAAGGGGGGTCCCAAAATGCATTTTTCCCATGCATTTTTCCATAGGACCTTTAGACAGGGCTACAGCCCGAACGGCTGAACAGAATTACTTGAAATTTGGCAGAGAGGTAGTCCTCAGGTCAAGGAAGTGCCCTTTGTAGGTTTGGTGTAAATCTGTTCAGTAGATTCTGAGAAAATAGCCTTTAAATCAATATATATATCTGAGCCAGCTTACGGTGCGCTTACGGTACGCTTACCGTACGCGTACGGTGGCGTGCGCGAGCGCGATTCTGATTGGCTCTTAGATCTTAGTAAACATTCGAATCGTCCGAAACCAGGAAGCGGCGGCCGCCATTTTCTCTCTCGCACTGAGAGTGTGGATTAAAATACAAAGCACAAAAACATGTAAAGGGGCTATTTGGACAGCCCCAAAGCACCTAGCCATGTTGAGGGAGTCCCCAAAGATCCCCCAAGTACAAAAACGGATTATTTTTTTTTCCGCTAATTTCGCCGATTACGCTTACCGTACGCGTACGGTAAAAAAATACATAAAAAAAAAAATTATCCACACTCTCCCCACCCCGTGTGCAAATGGTGCCCGAAGTGCACCATTTGTGCATGGCTTATTACAGCATGCGAAAAATCCAAATATTACCTTTCAAAACGAAGTGCATCATATGTCCTCCATGTGCGCACAGTGCGCGAAGCGCATCGTGCGTACATGGCCCATCTAGCGTAACGTGGGCACGCGGTGCGCGTAGCGCACCGCGTGCCCACCGTGCGTTCACGTCACTAACTGCGTAAAGTGGGCGCGCGGTGCGCACAGAACGAACTGCGTTAGGTGGGCGCGCACGCCACGAATGGCGTAAAGTAACTTAGCATTTAAAAAACCGTACAAATTCACTGAAAAAAACATAGGTTTCACACACGTAATAGTTAGGAATTAGCATTTAAAAAACCTTGCAAATTCACTGAAAAAACCATAGGTTTCACACATGTTATAGTTAGCGGAAATTTTACTGATAAAAAACCAATGAAATTCCCCTGTTATAGTTAGTGCAGGCAACTATAACTCACGCGACCGCAATCTTCTGCTGATGACATATGTGTCTTTATGAAAAAAAAATATTTGTAATATATGTATAGCTAAAAATTTATGGAAGAAGACATGGGCAAATAAGTGTCTAAATACAGTATTAGCATCAGCAGAGGATTGCGGTCGCGTGAGTTATAGTTGCCTGCACTAACTATAACGGGGGAATTTCATTGGTTTTTTATCAGTAAAATTTTCGCTAACTATAACATGTGTGAAACCTATGGTTTTTTCAGTGAATATATATATATATATATATATATATATGTACACATGTATATATGTACATGTGTATATATATATATATATACACACCGCTGTGGTGGAGGCAGTTTATACGCAGAAGACGCCTTTCCATATATATATATATATATATATATATATGCAAAAACACCAAAGTACATACGCTCTCAGTCAATGAAAACACGCTCGCACAAATGAAATGCGACTAGGTTTATTCCACACAACGCGTTTCAACTACCTCCGCAGCCTTGCTCACGTGAATATGGTGCACTGACACAAAGTATACATTATGTAGTCACGGACATTACGTCATAATCAATGGACATGGAAAAAGGACAATGACACTGTGAATCTTGGCCGCCATATTGGAAGTGCCACATAAGTTCATTACTTCGTGTAAAAATAACATAGACGTAGTACATAAATACTGTAATCAATCAAGCATTTGTATAGCGTGCTACTCACCCGAAGGGTCTCAAGGCGCTTGGGGGAGGGGGGTCCGCTACTGATCGAACAGCCAGGTCTTGAGTTGCTTCCTGAAGGAGAGGTGGTCTTGGGTCAGGTGGAGGTGGATGGGGAGGGAGTTCCACGTCTTGGCAGCCAGGTAGGAGAAGGATCTTCCTCCTGTTGTGGCTCTTCGGATGCGGGGGACGGGGCAGAGGGCGTGGCTGGTTGATCGAAGCTGGCGGGTGGGAGTGTAGAAGGTCAAGCGGTCGTTGAGGTATCTTGGGCCTTGTTTGTGGAGAGCTTTGTGTGCGTGGGTGAGGAGTCGGAACGTGATTTTCTTGCTGACAGGGAGCCAGTACAGGTTTCTCAGGTGTACGGAGATGTCCGGGAATGTCCAGGATGAGGTGTGCTGAGGCGTTCTGAATGCGCTGGAGTCGTTTCTGGAGTTTGGCTGTGGTTCCGGCGTAGAGGGAGTTGCCGTAGTCCAGTCAGCTGGTGACGAGGGCCTGGGTGACCGTCTTCCTGGTTTCGGTGGGGATCCACCGGAAGATCTTACGTAGCATGCGTAGGATGTTGAAGCATGATGCGGAGACGGCGTTGACTTGTCTGGTCATGGAGAGGGAGGAGTCCAGGACAAAGCCCAGGTTGCGTGCGTGGTCTGTTGGTTTGGGTGCGCCTCCAAGGGCAGGGGACCACCAGGAGTCGTCCCAGGCGGAGGGTGATGATCCCAGGATGAGGACTTCCGTCTTATCTGAGTTCAGTTTCAGGCGGCTGTTCGTCATCCACTCGGCTACGTCTTTCATCCCTTCGTGTAGGTTGGTTCTGGTGGTGGCGGGGTCGTTGGTGAGGGAGAGGATCAGCTGGGTGTCGTCGGCGTAGGAGATGATGTTGAGGTTGTGTTGGTGTGCGATGGCTGCGAGGGGGCTCATGTAGATGTTGAAGAGGGTGGGGCTGAGTGATGATCCTTGTGGTACGCCGCAGATGACTTCGGTGGCCTCGGATCTGAACGGGGGTAGGCGAACTCTTTGTGTTCTTCCTGCGAGGAAGGAGTTGATCTATTCCAGTGCCTTCTCCTGGATACCGATGTTGTTGAGGCGCTGCACTAGGGTGCGGTGGCAGACCATGTCGAACGCTGCGGAGAGGTCCAGGAGGATGAGGGCCGTTGTTTCCCCGTTGTCGAGCAAAGCTCGGATGTCGTTGGTGGCTGCGATGAGGGCGGTCTCGGTGCTGTGGTTGGCCCGGAAGCCGGACTGCGAGTGGTCGAGGGATTCGTTCGTCTCGAGGAAGGCGGGCAGTTGTCTGTTGACGGTTTTCTCGATGACTTTGGCCGGAAAAGGAAGGAGCGAAATGGGTCGGTAGTTTTTGAGGTCGGTGGGGTCCGCTGATGGTTTTTTCAGTAGGGCGCTGAGTTCGGCGTGCTTCCAGCTCTCTGGGAAGGTGGCGGTGTCGAAGGAGGCGTTGATGATGTCCCGCAGGTGGGGTGCGATGACGGAGTCGGCCTTGTTGAAGACGTGGTGAGGGCAGGGGTCGGTTGGAGATCCTGAGTGGATGGAGTTCATCGTGCGGATGGTGTCTTCGGTGTTGACTGGGGTCCAGGCGTGGAGGGTGGTGGTGGGGGGCGATGTTCCGGTCGTAGGGTGCGTTGGCTGTGTGCTGAAACTGTTGTGTATGTCTGCGATCTTGCTGTGAAAGCACGAGGCGAGCGAGTTGCAGAGGTCTTGCGAGGGTGTGATGTCGTTGTTTCCGGCGCTGGGGTTCGAGAGCTCTTTGACGATGTTGAAGAGTTCCTTGCTGTTGCGGGCGTTGTTGTCCAGTCGTTCTTGTACAGAAAATCGTATCATGTCCCTGTATCTCAGAAGGTATATATACAAGTATCACAAGTGGTATTGAAGAACCAGAACCTTTTGGACCTGGCGGCGCAGGGTACGCCCTCCGTCTCCTGGGTTCACCTGCTTCGATACACAGAGACACGGGACACTCTGTCGGCGTTAGAAGATTGGATTTATTTAGCTGCAGCTAGTACAGTTATCCTAGAAGTACACAAAGTAGGTTCTCAGGAGACTGCCACTTCACTCTGTGGCGCATCAGATTAAATACTATATATATAGAATTATTAACAGAACACATGCCCCAAGCAAAGAAGAAAAGAGCCAATAGGGTAAGTGGAAAACAAAGCGGAACCAGTAAGAAGGGTTCGAAAACAGAAAGATCAGATGACTCGAAGAGTCCTCTCCTCCAACTGCGTTTGTCATCCCACCCCCGAACTTAATTTATTAACAGATTACAACTGACTTGCAGGTGGTGAGATACGTTTGTGTGTATTGGAGGACGGGCATGACACAAGAGAATGCTAGCAGGAGACAGTGAAGGCCAGTCGATAAGATATGATCAGGAAAGAATGGTACAGTGGTTTGCAGGCAACAGCATCTTACATGCCCTCAGCAGCCACCCAGAAAACCTCAAATGGAGTATCCCCTATGGGGAGCTGGTGAGGGCAAAAAGGAACTGTAGCAGTAAAGTTGCTTTTGACAAAGAGAGTGCTGTAATGATTGAAAGGTTCAGATTGAGGGGATATCCCACGTGGGTCCTGAAAAAAGCGATCAACAGAGTAGATAGTATTGAAAGAAAAGACACTCTGGTGGAAAAAACATCCATTTCAGAACAAACTATGGATGTGGACACCAGGGTGATCCTCACTTTCAACTCTGAATCAAATAACATCAAACGTATTCTATCACGTAATTGGAATACACTCAGGAATGATGGTAGTATAGGTCACACCATCAAGGATAGACCTAATATTACATACAGAAGAGGGAGGAACCTTCGAGATCTGCTTGTTCACAGCGACATCACTCAAACAGAGGACAGGAGCATACAGAATCTCAAAGGTTTCTTTCCATGCGGGCATTGCAAAGCGTGTTCGGCTAGCACTTTTCGCAAAGAATACACTAGCGGTCCTAATCAGAAAGAGATCACCCAATTCCTGACATGCAGCACCACATTTGTTATATATGCCATAGAATGCCCCTGTGGGTTATACTACATTGGCAGTACCACTCTCATGGCAAAAAAGAGAATTCTTGAACACAAGCGAGCTATCACAAATAATGATCCCAAGTATCCGGTGGCTCGCCATTTTCAAGAACGACATTTTTCCAACTCCTCGTTACTCAAATATTTCATTTTTGAACAGATCCGGAGGGATCATAGAGGGGGGAACAGAACACTCAGACTCCGACAAAAAGAGTCAAAGTATATTATAGATTTGCAGACGAGAGCCCCAGGTGGCATGAATCAGGATGAGGAACTGTCGATACATCTGAAGAAAGAGTAAATCTCATTTGTATCATGAGACTTTGTAATTTCTTTTCTTTCTTTCCTGTGTTCTGTCCATACCTTCTTTCTCAAGTTTCTTTCTTTCTTTCTTTATTGTCTTTCAGTGTGATGAATTTTCGAATAGAGCTGAGTGACCACACAAGATAAAAAATATGTAGGAGCCTTCTCCATCCATATAATAAGTGCATTAGGAACTGTGGTTTTAACAATTTTGTCATTTTATATTGTAACTTTATTTAATTTTGTTTCTTTTGCAGGAGAGAAGGAAGGTACCTAACCACTACACAGGTTGCCTAACCTTTTCTTCGACTTCACTTTTTTTGACATCACTATTTCGGATATTTTGATGACTCTGGTGTAAACGATGGTATCACGGACATTTTGTATTGTTCACACGTCTGGAGGATAATAAGCTAATACTCCTTTTCTTTCATATGTGGAGATCTTGTTGGTTGAGAAAATGGTATTGTATACACTATATTTTTTTACTACATTTTTCACCACCATGGACTTATAGAATTATTAATGATATCAGCTAGAAATTCATGGTGCACTAGGCACATCATTGTTGGTTGTATCAACAGATGCCCTTCCTGATATCCTTAGAGCGTTTTATAATAGCGAGATAATGCGGATATGCTTACTGCATAACAGTGCCTTTACACTATGATGGCATTAGTAATTTATGGTTTTGGTAATGCTGAATTATTTCTAACTAGCACTGGCTAGGTTAGCATATGACTTAACAAATATGTTTTTCCGAGCATTCCCGCTTAC
Organism: Triturus cristatus; assembly: GCF_964204655.1. NCBI lineage: Eukaryota > Metazoa > Chordata > Amphibia > Caudata > Salamandridae > Triturus > Triturus cristatus. The sequence goes on along the minus strand of NC_140581.1, from coordinate 68,563,679 downwards.
ATTAAGGGAGAATACACTTCTACGTTTTATGTGATTCACATGTAGATGAGCACTATGCGTTTACACACTTTTCTCATTTTAGTATTATTCGCAACGCTTTACTTTTATCTACCTTCTGATCTCCGCATTAATATGCACTAGGCTGCGACTAAGAGGCAGAGTAGATAGCTACGATTTACTAGTCCAATATGGCAATGTTATTTTTCTGTTTTCAAGTTCCTCCTTGTGAAATCCTTATTTATTTATTTCGTCATGAGGGCATAATCACGCATACCACTTGTGATACTTGTATATAGACCTTCTGAGATACAGGGACATGATACGAATTTCTGTACAGGATTTATGTACTAAGTCTATGTTATTTTTACACGAAGTAATGAACTTATGTGGCACTTCCAATATGGCGGCCAAGATTCACAGTGTCATTGTCCTTTTTCCATGTCCATTGATTATGACATAATGTCCGTGACTACATAATGTATACTTTGTGTCAGTGCACCATATTCCCCCGTTATAGTTAGTGCAGGCAACTATAACTCACGCGACCGCAATCCTCTGCTGATGCTAATACTGTATTTAGACAATTATTTGCCCATGTCTTCTTCCATTAAATTTTAGCTATACATACATTACAAATTTTTTTTTTTCATAAAGACACATATGTCATCAGCAGAGGATTGCGGTCGCGTGAGTTATAGTTGCCTGCACTAACTATAACGGGGGAATTTCATTGGTTTTTTATCAGTAAAATGTCCAGCTAACTATAACATGTGTGAAACCTATGGTTTTTTCACTGAATTTGCAAGGTTTTTTAAATGCTAATTCCTAACTATAACGTGTGTGAAACCTATGTTTTTTTCAGTGAATTTGTGCGGTTTTTTAAATGCTAAGTTACTTTACGGCATTTGTGGCGTGCGCGCCCACTTAACGCAGTTCGATCCGTGCCATGTACGCACGATGCGCTTCGCACACCGTGCACACATGGAGGACATATTATGCACTTCGTTTTGAAAAGTACGCTTTCAGATTTTTTATACTAATTTATATGCAATGCACAAATGGTGCCCAACGGGCACCATTTGGACACGGGGTGGGGAGAGTGTGGATAATTTTTTTTTTTTATATTTTTTTTACCGTACGGTAAGCGTAATCGGCGATTTTTCATAAAAAAATAAAAAATAATTTTTGGTCTTGGGGGTACTTTGGGGACACATTCAACAAGGCTAGGTGGTTAGGAACTGTCTAAACAGTCCCTTTCCATGTTTTTTCCCTTTGTTTTTCCTCCCCCCCTCAGAGTGCGAGAGAGAAAATGGCGGCCGCCGCTTCCTGGTTTCGGACGATTCGAATGTTTACTAAGATCTAACAGCCAATCAGAATCGCGCTCGCGCACGGCACCGTACGCGTACGGTAAGCTTACCGTAAGCGCACGGTAAGCGCACCGTAAGCTGGCTCAGATATATATATTGATTTAAATGCTATTTTCTCAGGAACTACTGAACAGTTTTACACCAGACCTACAAAAGGCACTTCCTTGACCTGAGGACTACCTCTCTGCCAAATTTCAAGTAACTCTGTTCAGCCGTTCGGGCTGTAGCTGTGTCTAAAGGTCCTATGGAAAAATGCATGGGAAAAACGCGTTTTGGTACCCCCCTTTTATCTCAGCCCCCACTTGACGAATCCCCCCGAGACTTTCAGGGTAGGAGCGGAGCATAGCGCCCCATTAGTTTTGAAAATTTCGCAAGGATTCGTTGACCGGCGCCAAAGTTATTCCAAATAGAATGTTGCGGATTTCCTATGGAAACAGGGTCCTAACTATAACTATCTACTGGGGACCGCCAGTACATAATATATATATATATATATATATATATATATATATATATATATATATATATATATAGCAGTTATTCGCTTTCATCTGTTGCTCCTTCAACTATATGAGAGTGGACCCAGGTGTTGTGCATATTTTCTTGATTTATTTTCGCACAAACAGCCTCGCAATTACGCGTTTCGGCAGTTGCCTGCCTTGGTCACATGACAGCGTAGGGAAATCAGATTGCCATTTTTAAAGTGACAGTGCTTAACAAGTAGTTAATGAAAATGGAAAATATACATGCTTAAATGCTTCAATGGGTGTATAAAAGACTGGTGATATAATTTTTGGCTTAAATGCTCAATCTCACATTCCTAAAAATGTACCTATGAATATCTTCTAAATACATATTATGAATTCTTACAGCTTGGTTTGGAATTCATTTCACTTGCTAACTATTGGTTAGCACCAAAACTGAATTAAACCTTCACCTATGTTTTAGCCATTTCACATTTGCATTATCTGACTTTATAAAATAATGTGATTGTGCTTATAAATATAAATACCCTAAAGAAGTGCTAAATTATTTAAACCGTGCTGGTGCTAAAACCCAAATTTGTTCATATCCTCTGTAGACTAGGGCAGCTTGTATTAACTTAATGTCATTTAGCATACTATTTAGCATGCCCAGGCAAAAGGATTCTTAGTGCAAATCATGGCATATGCAAACAAACCAAGTATGCATGGGGAACATGACTAACCTCTTAATCTTCATTTTAAATGCAATTGATTCCCACTGTTGCAAACATAGACATAAAGATATGTAGATGAATAACTAAATGAATAAATACATAAAATATCAATAAATACAATAAATACAACTCAATTTCTAAAACCATCAAATATGCTTAGTCCCTGCTATATAAAATTACTTAGTTTGTAGTCTATGTTTGGAAATGATCATTTAGATTTGAAATATGATAGTATAAATACCATCTTAAGACAAATATTAAATACAATAAATACAATAAAATTCATTCGGTAAAACCTTGGGATAGAGTTCATATATATATATATATTCAATGAAAAAACCAAAGGTTTCACACATGTTATAGTTAGCTGGACATTTCACTCGTAAAAAACCAATGAAATTCCCCCGTTATAGTTAGTTCAGCTAACTATAACTCGCGCGCCCGCAATGCACTACTGATGACGTCACATATTACATCACTCATGACATGGTCACTGACATCACTCATGACATCACTGACGACATCTCAAATGACATCACTGATGACATCACTGATGACATCATCCAGTGAATGTGTGTTTTTCTGAAAATTAAATATGTTTTATATATGTATATCTCAAGGTCAATGGAAGAATAAATGGGTATATAAGTGTCTAAATGGATGCTTTGTTTTTGAAAAATTTATTGTGTAACTGACTGATTAAGTGTATCATAGTGAATACATGGCTTACTGAGTAATGTTTAAATATGAAAATATCTGTATCAGTCTCTCACTTTGTGTATAAGTGGCTGCATGGGTTGGTGATTAGCTTCATGGGTGTCTATATAGGTTATTAGTTGTTTTTTTGAGTATCAGTCTGAGTGTCTGTATGGTTCGGTGGGGGGTATTACGTAGTGCATAGGTGCATGGATGAGTGATTCACTCTTTGTATGTGTTGAAGACAGCATGTGTGCAGGACTGTATGGGTGGATGAGTGTGTGTATGGGTGTGTTAGTGAGTGAATGACTGTCTCAATAGTGTCTTTATGAGTAACTACATATCTATTAAACTAGTATATGTGACTATTGGT